>NC_079158.1:60105763-61355763 GCF_947563725.1 Argiope bruennichi
TGTGACTTCATCTCACAGATTAGTTGCGCCCAATGGAAGGTTGAGGGATCTGTTGCAAACTGAAATTATGCCCCAATTGTTCCTTAAAATAAATTTTTATACACACCTTCTTTAGAATAGGTTGGCTTAGTTAATGTTAATCATAAAACGATTTTATTTTCATCCTGTATTTTAGAATATCGACAATTTTATTTTATCTAAAACTGATCGACTCATGAAACGTTGAAAATTGTTATTTTCGACGAATTTTACCGATAAATGTGGGGTCTCGAAAGGGGTTTTAAAGGGTCGGGTGCAAACTGAAATTATGTATCGTTGTGTTACTTTTTCCAATTGTTCTTTGAAATTAGCTTGTACACGATTCTTATTTAGTTTAAACTGCTATAACTCGGTTAATTTTAATATTAAAACGATTTGATTATTTTTGTCGTATGTTTTAGAGTATTGATATTAAAAAACGTTAAATATGCTGGATCGGGCAACGGATCGTATAAGAAATTAGAGCTTAGAATTAGTAACTTTTTCAGAAATACATTTATTGATTCAAAAAGTATATTTACAGCTATATAAAATATTTTTCTATCCACAACTATATGTTTATCTCCAGTGCTTTAATAATTAAAATCAGCAAGTCTGATGACGATGAATTTTTTTAAAAACAAATGTTAATTACATGCACATAAATTATCTATACTTATAATAAAGCTCAATGTGTGTGTGTTGGCGCTCTACAGGTCAGGTCATTTGACATACAGCTACCAAATTTAGTACATGTATACCTTAGAGGTCGGGAATGTGCACCTGGGGTCCCTTTTTTTGAAATTTTAATTATTAATTAAAAACTAACTTTCCCGCCAAAAAAATCTTCCATTTTCCCCACCGCCAACTTTTCCGCCAAAATAATCTTCCATTTTCCCCACCGCCAAATGAGTAAGGCTTCAAATTTTTGTTTTTCTCCCAACAGTAATGAGGCTAGGGTTAACATTTTTCGGCGGATTATTTCAAACGATTCTGTTTATTTTCTTAATGTTTGATGCATTTAAAATTAAACATTGTTAATTAATCCATGTTTCAGATTCATTCTGAAGTACTTTTGAATTAAAATAGCACAGAAGAAAGGAAATTAAAAATTTCTAATCCGCATAGCGTTACCCCAACTGGCGTAGAAAAATTCACGCATTTGCGTTACCTAACTGGCGAAGAGAATTCACGCATGCGCATTGTTCTGATTGTTGTCATGGCAACCACTATTAACGGATGATTTAAATTATTTTTAGGTTAGTTGTATGCTTTTGTAAGTAAATTGTATTTATGTTAGTTATATATTTTTTGTATATGCTTATAGTTTTAAGTACATCGTTTTTTAAGTAGTTTTTTTTAACCTGTTTTCAATGATTTGAATTATTTTTAGGCTAATTGCATGCTTTTGTAATTAAATTGTATTTATGTTAGTTATATATTTTTTGATATATGCTTATAGTTTTAAGTACATCGTTTTTTAAGTAGTTTTTTAAACCTGTTTTCGACCGATTATTTTAAACGATTCATTTTATTTTCTTAGTGTTTGATGCATTTAAAATGAAACATTGTTAATGAATCGATCCGTTCATGATGAATCTGAGAAAATTTTGTTGACAAATTCTTGAGATATTATATAAATAAAGAAAGATATTCTTTAGTGCCCATAAAGTTTAAACGCTCAGTGACTCTATTATCAGTAATCATATTATTAAAAAAATGCTTTGTTTCAGTAAAAAATATTATTATATTACACTTTAATTTAAAGCATAAATTCTACGAGGGGTAACAGAAAATGAGAGAGATACATATCACGTTATGATTGAAGATCTTTATAATATTATGAGTGAATTATATGACTATCAAAATTTGAAGTTTTAAAATATTTTGCTGAAGAATCTATTAAAGTTGGAATTGCATGAAATATTTAATTATTAAAATTTTAACGAACATTAAGATTGACGAACCGGCTGGTTGCCAAAGGCAGCTAGTATAAAATAAATGTGCTTTAGTATTCAAAATATCTAATGAAAGAAAATTTTACTATGTTTTATGACAAATGTTTAATCTTAAAATGCGATTATTATTTCAGGTGCAATGTAATAATATACTAGCCGTAACTTAAAATTTTAAAAAAATATTAAATGAAATTTCAGTAGTAGAATTAAATTTGTAATAATCAAAGCTATTTATTAAAACTTCAATTTTATGATTTTTTTTATTTATATTTCATTTTAGTCAGTCCTTTGAAAGTATTATATATTGTATAATTTTTCTACTTTGATTGAATTAAAAATATCTTTTCCCCTCAAAGATAAAGGATTTCAATTTTTGGAATTCGCTGAAAAAGATTAAATGTAATTAATTTAGGTACATACTAAGATTTTTCTCAGAATTTCTCCGTTACTGAAAAGGAATTTTTAATTCTAGACGGTTTCTTTATCGACTGAATAACTTAATGAAATTTTTAAACAAATTTTTTATCTTCTAGTGGTTACTGACAACGATTTTTCATCTGTAATAGTTTCTTAAGACGGTTTTTCTCTCCATTATGGATGCTTGATTTTTCGAGGTTTTTTTTGGACAATTTTCTTCTTAAAGCTCATGTATTTTCAAATTCGTCATTTAAGGGCAAGAAAAATGGAAACATTGTTCCCAAACGATTTTGCTTATTTCTATTGTTCTGTTGAAGAAAAATATCGGATATTTTGTTTCAAGGAGTTATTACTTGATCATCACCGATTTAGATCGGGTCTAAAATGACTCATGAAAGTTATATTGCATCATTTAATTTTCAGTCACTGAAAGTGATTTTGATGTAATTTATCAGTCGGGAAAGGAAGTAGTGATAGTTAAATTTTAAGAAACTGAAAATCGAACAGTCATAGCGAAAACAATAATGCATTGTTTTTTCACTAAATATAAACATAATTTACTTTGTAGCAACAGATAATTGAATTGATAATACAATTTATTAATTTATATTTGTGTTGTCAATTATTATTCGATAAGAACACTGTAACAGTGAAATCGAAGAAAGCAATAACTTCTAGTAATAGCAATGAAAGTCACGAAAACAACAACAACAAAAAAGAGTTCTCTCTGTCTTATATATATTTGTGTGTTTGGGTAATTGCATTTTTAAATCTAAATTAAATCCTAAATTAATCCCTAACTTTTATCTTATATTTGTCCATGTTTACTTCATTCGAAAATGTTCTCTTATTTCCTGATACAATTCATATTTTTTTATTTAATTATTTATAGCACGCGTTCTAGAAAACTGATGACTATTCCTTTTCTCATGCTCTGAGTGAAGGGATGAAGTGTTGAAAATCCGTAATGCTTACGATATTCTTTGAAAAATATCTAAAATCCACTTGGCCAAACCGAGACGTGGCAAAGAAACCGATGTTCATCTATTCCTATATATACAAATCCATATCCCTGTATATATATATATATATATATATATATATATATATATATATATATATATATATATATATATATATATATATATATATATATATATATATATATATATATATATATATAACATTATTTTGGTTGAAGTAGAGTCAGGTTCGAAGCAGTGAGGAGACTTGTTATTTTTAATTTAACTTTAATATCCATTTTGTGAAAGCATATTTATTTTCAAGCAGACGCAGCGGGGCACAAAAGCAAAGTAAGAAAGAAAGCAAAAAGGGCCGAAAGAAATGATCACTAGTCTTATATAAGATGGGATTTCCTGCCACGCGCCAACATGTTTTGACCTCTGATAAGGGCAAAAGTATCACTTTCATTTGATGCGTAGTACTGATGGCGAATTATTTTTACAGAGGAATTAATTAAACCGAAAGTGGAATTGGATCACGAAATAAGAGAATATTTTAGAATGAAGGTACTATGGGCTAAATTAAGATAATGTTTTGGAAATCAATTTGGATTAAATTAAGAGTTTAAAATATCATTGCAATTTAGACTAAAAATACTCATATGATAAAATATTTAAAACAAAAAAAATATGTAATATAAGAAATAGCTAAGTAATTGAAGAAAAAACATATATATATATATATATATATATATATATATATATATATATATATATATATATATATATATATATATATATATATATATATATATATATATATATATATATATATATTAGATGAGAGTTTCATTTCGAAATAGTTCGCAACAATCCATATGGTTAATCCTATTACTAATACTGAAAAATGAGACTTAAATTTTAAAATCATTTATTGGTATTTACTCATTGCGTAAAAAAAATCAATCAAAAGTTTATCCAAAATACAAAGACAATGTATACATTGTTTTTTATAAAAGCCTAAATAAAAACAAATAATAGGAAAATTCAAACTTTTTCCAATTCTACTTGCTGTACTAACATAATTTCAATATGAAATTCATTTTTTAACTCTTAGTCTAAGCAAATAAAAGCACTAGATCATGTCAAATCATAATATCAAAAGATAAATGTTAATCTCATTAGCAATAATTTGTTTAAATACAAATTATAAGTACTGGATTATTAAAAAAAAAGGATCAGAAGGATATTCATTTCTTTTGAATGCCAATAAATGGAGACACGTAAGACACACCAACTGATATATTATATTATTTTCTATTTTTTCACATCTAAAGGTTTGCTTTCTAGTTTATTCTTTTACGATTTTTAACTCAATAGATGACGCTGAAATCGTTCAATATATTTCTTATGATGATGAGGCATTTTGACCAAGCGTTGTAGGCGTAGTCAGCTTTTAAACGCGGGAAAATTGAATTTAGTGTGTTATGGTCTGTGCTTGCGGGTTTCTGTTCATAAATGTTCTTGGAGTTTTAACTTTTAACTGATATGTACTTTGCTTTTATGTTTTTATTGTAGCTTGGTTTCATTTAATTTTACTCTTTATATGTTCTTTGCTTGTATGTTTTAATGGTTTTATTGTAGTTTGGCTTGATTCCATTTTGCTGTGGTTTTTCTTAGAATTGAATTTTGAAAGAATATTTTGTTGATTGTTATTATTATGTAATTTATTGCCTTTGATTTTTGATGTTAATTCTTATCTTCAAAAGCTTCAATTGCTTGGGATTTTTATGTCATGAGGAATCAATACTTGGACGAAAGTCAGACCCCTCACAGAAAAAATCTCTGGTTTGTATCCTTGCCTGAGGGTGACCTGAAAAAGTCTTCCAGCCGGATTCGTCACTTCTTTCCTTTTTGCTCCCTTTTTGCCTTTAAATTTAATATTTAATTCTAATTTGGTAAAATAAATTTGTGTTTTAGATGTAGCAGCATTAATACTCGCTAAATACAATGCATATTTTATTAGTTTTGAGTCTGGAAATAATTACTTTTAATTTATTTTCTTAAAGATTGGTTTTTTTTTTGGTTGATAGTTTCTTATCACTTGATAAAGTTCATTCTGAGTTCCATTTTTATGCAATAAATGTCGAATGCCATACTTGAAGTAACTAAATGCTTTCTTGCCATACTTGAAGTAACTAAACTTTGGTTATTAAACTCGTTGATGTAACACTTCGATTTTGCAGACCAAAAGATTGCACAGATTTTAAGCACTCGCCATACTTTCGACAGTGAAAAATATAAATTCTTTACTTCCACTTTTAATGGATTTCGTATGATTACGTTCTAAAACTGTTCTGATTCACTTTAAATTTCTTCTGATAAACAAGGACAATCAGTGATTTCCCTTTGCCTATACAGCCATCTTCTAAGAATACCTTTTACCAACTGTAAATATGTTTATTTTAAAATGGATCTTTTTTAAACCTACAAAGAAATGCTCGCTATGATGCAAAGATGGATACCATTTTTGGATTGTACAAAATACAAAATGAATTTTTTTTTATGAGGCATTGTTATTTTCTTGTAAATAAAGGATAGAACAGCTTTACTGGATTATTCGAATCCAAAAATATGTTGGATGTTGGATCTTTCCTTTGTCTAGTGTTATAATGTAAATTTTTCAGACTATTGTTATTCATTAAAATCAATATTTTAAATTTGTTCCTTCTTTTTGAGTAACCCTGAGCCTGTATTTTTGACAACAGAGAAAAATTAAACATAATATTATAATTTAAAAGAATAAATAACCCAGAAATGAAAAATTACTCAAGAACAAACAAATAAATTAGCAAGTAAATAACTTTGATGGAAAATAGAAGAAAAAGGAACGCATGGAAAATTCCAGTATTTTTAATAACTACCTTCTTTATTTTTCTTTGTCTACTGCTTTTGAAAAATAACTCTTTCAATCATCAAATGAAAGAAAATAAAATGACGAAAAAGTTTCCAGTCAATCAGTTAGAGTGATATAAATCGATTACGATGAAAAAAATTAAGATAATTTTTCTTTTATCGTTAAATAACGACTTCTAAAACTTGTACAGTAATAAAAAAATATAAAACTAAAGGAAGATTATTGGAATATAAATAATCTAAAATCAAAATGCCAGCATAAAAGTCTTAGCTCTTTGAAAACCATTTCAAGATAAAAATGCTTTCCAAGAAATCGTTAAAAAAAATGTCTTCATTCCTAAAATAAGTAAAAATTTACCTCAAACAACATATATTTCTGAGAATTCTTAATATCTTTTCAGAAACGAAAAGATTGTTATTAATGTCTTAACATTAATTTGAAAGGAAAGCGTTTAATTTCTTTCAGCGATTTTCCATAAGTTGATAATTCGATATATTTGAAAAAAAGGGCCGTTGGATTCAATAAAATTTAGTACCTCCAGCAAATTGAAATAAGACTCAAGTTATTTTGTTTATTAAGATGCATTTATCTTCTGGAAAAGATTTATGGGGTATTAAAGAGTAATTGAATAAAAACTTAACAAGGGAAAGTATCTCAGAGTGTATGATTTTTTTTCTTCATGTTTAGAACTCGGATTTTTTAAAATTTTTAATTCATGATTTGCTATAACTATTCTTGTAGAATAAATTAATCTGTCTTGCAATATTTAGGTCGGATGTTAATATTATTATTTAATTAGTTAAGATTAACTGGAAATATCTTGCAGAATGTTTAATATTAAATATTCTTATGCCATTTCCTTCAATTATTTCCATGAATATTTTTCAATTCATTCAGCTTAAACGTTTTATGTTCTTATACCATTTTCTCTATTATTTTTTTTAATATTAATTATTATATTTGATCGAGCGAATGTCAAATTAATGAATTCTATCCGTTATACTGATCCAAATGATATAGAATTCGTTATATCATTTGGGTAATTGTAACTAATATATCATTTAGATAATTGTAAAATAACAATTATTTAACAATTTAATTTACAAAGTAAAGAAATAAAATATTCAAATATGAGGCAAAAGTAAAACGGTGTACAAAATACCTTAAGCAATGATAATTTTGAGTTTTTCATGATGCAAAAATAATTTACGAAAACGAAGCTATTTTAACTAAAATATGTGTTCGAAAGGGAGAATAATTTGATTGCAAAAAGGATAAATTAATGTTGTTTAAAGAATCGGTTCGTTAAATTCTTCTATTGTACTATGTGATAGATATTTAATCTAGAAAAAATAGCGATGTTTTTATGATACGGCTAATAAGAAATGATATTCACCAGAAGCCAGGTTATATTCACCAGAATCAGCTTAATGATACTACACCCCTACTCCCCTTAATGAAAACACCCCTACTCTGAGTTTTCTATACAGCGAACTACTGAGTGTAATACTTTTATACATACTTTTCAAGACATGAGGAGACAGATTACACACACAAAAAAAATTAGTTCCAGAAACACCGATAGATGGTGCTGTACAACAGAAAAAATGCTAAAAAGATACACACACACACACGCACATGCACACGCACACGCACGCACACACACACACACACACATGCGGTATGGAACTTTTCCTTTCTAGTTTCTATTGCTGAAATGGAAAAAAAAAAGATTTAAAAAAAAGTGAAGAAACTGAAGTCTAAGCTAAAAGAAGAAGATAAAAATGTCATTGTCATTGCCATTTCGCATTGTAAGCACAATCATTTGCAGAAATCATTGGTTTGCTGCTAATGTTCTAGGCATAAAAGGGATAAAGATGGGAAAATGTCATTCTTATCAGCGATGGCTTCTCGCTTTGCGTGTGAAGTTGTTTTATGAAAACAAAGGGAATGTTGCAGCTGCACTTCGAGAGTTTCGTCGACTTGAGAATTTATGCAAAGGACCAGCAGGAACCAAAGCATGCTCACAAATTTTGTTGTACCCCAAATGCAATCGTGCGAATGTCTTGATTCAATTACCTTTCTGCAAGATGAAGCGCCTCCACATATTGGACTCTGCGTACAGCAATTACTTCGGCAATATTTTACTATTGATAGAGAAATAAATCGTGTGTTGCCGGCAACCTAACCACCTCGTTTTGCACATCTTAATCCCTGCGATTTTTGGCTTTGGAGATACTTAAAAAATCTTGTTTATCGAGGACGTCTGGTAGGCTTGGCAGATTTGAAAGACAGTATCACTCTGTATGTGAGAAGCATCTCAATTGACCAATTAAAATCCACAGTTGAACAAGCTGGTAAGCATCGATAAGGTCTTTGTAATTGAATGTTTGATACGCTCGAATAAAACGTGTTACAAATATGTATTGAGTCTTTTCAGCCTATTTTTTTGCTGTACAGTGCCATCTATCGATGTTTCTGGGACTAATGTTTTTCACGTAATACATCTCCCCATGTCTTGAATATTAAGTTCACCAATTTTGGAGCTTTTACACTAAGTAGTTCGCTTTATAGAGAGCTCAGAGTGGGGGTGTTTTAATTTTGATAACCTTGTATATAGCATATTAAATACGAGTCAACCTAACTGACCTTATGTGTACAGTATACATAGATGACAAATAAATAAATTTTTTTTTATAAATTTGCTTTATCAATATAGTTTTAAAATATCAAATATTTATAAGGCATGTTGTCATCTTAAGGCTTATTGTAAAGAAATTTCCAAAAGAAAATATTGCATTTTCAATGAATAACCATGGCTTATGATTTTTATATTGCTATAAGAAATAATCTATTCATTTATAACAAACAAAATTGATGTTGCTTTGCTTTTATACTTTATGAAGAAAGGCAAATCAATATCCAGTAAATCAAAGAAAACTGAATTGAAATGGAGAAAGGTATAAAAAAAGATTAATCTAAATTAAACATCAAGTTACAAGATTTTTCAAGCAGAAAATCAAAACACCTTCTTAAATTCAACAAAAATTATACTTATGAAAATTGTTCTCTTTTTAACGTCTTCTGTCGATGTAAACTAACGCCTTGTTCAAGTGACTGAAAATAAAATGAGTCTCCCATGAGTCATTTTGCTTCCTATATAAAGTCGGTTATGTTTAACCAAAGGAAAGTGCGAATCCTTGGAAAGTTGGTTTTCTTTTTTCCATTATCCTTAAATGACAATCCAGAAAAAGTCCATTATGAAAAAGAAAAAAAAATTAACGCAGAAAAGATTATTGAAAGTTAAAGCTTCAAAAATCAAACAGACGAAATGTAATTTAACGACTTCTGAAAAAAAATCGTTTGTTGAAATATTGTTGCCAAGAATCTCCGACAGAAAAAAAAGCGATTCTTTATTTGAAACATAAGAAGTACATTAAGATGTTTTTCTTAAAACGTGAATCTTTGAGAATAAGAAATTTTTCTTCGGCAACGGTGAGATGGTGAATAATGTCTTAGTATTTATTTGAAAGGAAAACGTTTTCTCTCCTTAAACGGTTTTTAAAAGAGGAAAAAGAAAATCAAAATAAATGCAAAAAGAGAAGCGGGATGACGTTAAATACTTAGTGCAAATATAAGTACATATAGAAGTTGTTTTGTTTATGAAGATCAATTTATTCTCCAGAAAAAAAAATCATGATGTACGAAAGATGAATTAAATGGATAATAAGTTTTTCATAGTTTCTGTTATATCTGAAAATATATATTTATATATTTTTCAGGATTCAACAATGTTGTCCAAAATGAGAAGGGAGAAGCTCTAATTTGCTGTAGAATATGTCAAAATAAAACCGAACTGTTTTACTATTCTATCCATTCTGTTATCTTTCTCTATTTACTTAAATTTATGTAATTATGTAAATATATTCAGAATCACAAACATATTTTTCTTTCTTCCTAATTTTTTTTATGATAGCCTGTTATATATATATATATATATATATATATATATATATATATATATATATATATATATATATATATATATATATATATATATATATATATATATATATATATGTATGTATGTATGTGTGTGTGTGTGTGTGTGTGTGTGTGTGTGTGTGTGTGTGTGTGTGTGTGTGTAATGATATTTTAATTCTAATTTCAATTTAATTAATTTCCAAGATTTTATCTTAAAGTAACCCATCGTAACTTCATTCTAAAATATTCTCTTATTTTGTGATCCAATTCCACTTTCGGTTTAATTAATTCCTCTGTAAAAAATAATGCACCATCAGTACTACGTATCAAATGAAAGTGATACTTCCGTTGTTGCCCTTGCCAAGGTGCCATAGGTCACCACGTGTATTGAATTGACTCATGGCCAGAAATCCCATGTTATATAAGGCTAGTGATCATTTGTTCGGCCCTTTTTGCTCTTCTTTACTTCTGCTTTTGTGTCACGCTGCGTCTTGTAAAAAATTATGCCTGCCTGCCTGTAAAAAACCATCTAATAAAACGAAATTAAAGATATAAAGTCTCTTCACTGCTTGTATCAAATTTTTTATATATAATATATTTACATAAGATGTTTATGAACGTTTAATGCAAGGAAACATTGTGAGAGTTTTCTGAATGATATTTATTTAAAAACCTTTATTGGAATCTATTCGCAGTGTCAAAAAGGCAACTCGCTTAGCATAATGCTAATACGCATAATATGCTAATATGTATAATATGCTAATAGATATACTTACTATAAAACGATAAATTGGACATTCAAAGCACGCCTAAAAAGAAAACAACAATATATATATTGCTTAAAGTTATCATGATTTATTCTCGTATAACTGCAGCTGCCGCTCTGGGAAAAAATTGGTATAATATAACAAATACAATAACGTCGAATGATAAGTTATAATACGGCTGTGGCTGTGACTAGCTGATGTGTTTGAGATAAGAATTGTGCGTTATCAGATGTTTTGATTTTGATAACTTGAGAGTTAACGTTATTCAAATTTTGCAAAACTGACCGCATTTCTTTTGTTCATGAAAACAAATTTACCAATAATACTTCGTAATAATACAAATGAAAATAAAATGAACCGAGTTCAACATAATGTTATTGCTTATTACAGCTCCATTATTTTTTCGCTATACGCTCTCCTTTTCATGCTTTTCTCCGTTTCAGTAAATGCACGTTCGATAAGCATTGCAGAGATCAGTCAACTCATTAGTAGCACTATATTAGGGATGTTTTTCTGTCCCTGTCGTGCCTTTTACATAATTTGTCTTCATTTGTAGCTAAATATTTTGCAGCAGCAACGTACCAGGCCCGCTTTAGTAGCTTGAAGACACTGAATTTGATGTCTTCAGACATGTAAAATATTAATATATAAGAATTTTTTTGATATTGTCAATGATGACGTAGTGTGAATCTTTGTTGTACTCCTTATAGCTTTTTCTGCCAAATCCCATACTAATCTTTGGATCTCTTAAACGGTAAAAAAAGGCTTCTCTATCCGATGCCCTAAATATGAAGAAATTTCCTGTACTATTTTCAGTCTTAGAGTTGATAAAGGAATGTTTTATAAAACATTTATTATTTTATTTTATTTTCGTTCTCAAAAGGACATCAGTATAGATTGGTAATTTTCTCTTTTTTTTTTGACCTTTTCACTTCTTTCTGCTGCAGTTAATATCCTTTATCCTGCTATGTATTAGTGTAATCTATAAATTCGTCGCAAAATAACAAAAAATTGCTTGGAGCAAAATGGAAGTTGTAAAAATTTCAATGTATGATAAAATTAGTTTGTAATGATATTTGATAAATGTCTGTTTCTTTAAAATTATATTTGTTGACTTTCACTAACGGTAATTTAAAAAAAAAATAATAATGAAATTTTAAACACCATCATTATCAGTTTTAGTGTTTACGGTTTTTTTTTTAACAAAAAAACAGATAGTAAAATCTAATGCAGATAACAATATTATAAAAGGTTTGATTAGAAATAACTAAACAAGGCTGTTAATGAATCAACAATACCAATCTTCCTTTTTCCAACAGGGAGAAATGTTTTTCGGAATAAAAATAATTTTTTGTAAGAAAACATATTGTCAATAAATCAAAAAGCCCTGAAAGAAAATAAATAAAATGTATGAGCTGGCAGGTGGACATTGAATGAATAATTTAGAAAAAAAAAAGAAGAAGGATTACTGAAAAGCCAGGTGGTTTTCTATAACTAGCACTTTAACTGTTTTTGTTCATCTATTCATCCGAAAAATAACATCCTCATCACTCTGACAGGAATTAAAATTAAAATGATGCAATAGGTCGCCACGAGCCATTTTCAAGTCCATCTCAGTCGTCTATTTTCAAACACTAAAAATAGAAGTTTCAAGAATTTATTTTTGTATACTTTAAATAAAATCTTATAAAATGAAAACTTATAAAAAAAATAAAGCATAAAAACAAAGACAGAAAACTACAAAAAAAAAAAAAAAATCTGAAGAATTTTAACATTTAATCATTAAAAAAATTGGAATGTTAAGTTGTTTCCAAGAAGTATTTTAAGAATAAAGCTGGTTGGCAAAGATCTTCAATGAAATAAAATAATCTTATTCAAAACATTAGAAGTACATTAAATACTTTACTCTTTAGACTTTTCATTATCGAATTAGATGAACTTCTTGTTAGAGGGATGTACTAGAATCAAAATGAATTAAGATTCCATAGAATTCTTTAGTTCTTTGTGGATTATTTTTGCATCGAATTATATAGACCATGAATTATCTAGTTTCAGCTCTTAAAGTTTGAGAAGCGATAATTCGTTGCCAGTAAAATTGAAGAGCACAGCCATTAAGGGGTTAAGGTGTTTTAGATATTATGTAAATCTCGAAGAATTATAAGTTTTCTTTTGCCAACAGAGAGATTAGAACAAATGTATTAAGATTCATCAAAACAAGAGTTTGTACTCACTAAATGATTAGATAAACTACATTTTTTATTTTCTTATTTATGAAATATACAACGAAGAAGTAACGTAATCATCGAAAAAAATTGAACTCTAGATTTTGACGAATCTCTAAGCTTCAGACCTCTTTGAGTTCGATAAACAAATTATTAAAACTATTTCTGGCTGTCCATCTGTACGTCTGTCTATAATTCTGTTTATCGATATGGTAATTCAAAAAGGCTTTGAGAAGAAGAGAAAACCTCTCTGTCATATTTTCCGAGAACAAGTGAAAACGATAACAACAAAACGGAAAGATCTAGATAGATGAAAGTTAGTATACAACTTTATCCATTAAAGTGTAGCACCGTATCAAATTTGAAACCAAATTTGTGAAGTATTTGACCGTCTGTCGGTCTGTACTGTTACATATATGTGAACATAACAACGCGGGTAAATGAAATTTGGTTCTCAATTTTAACATCAAAAGGCAGGTACTTAAAGAATTTTGAAACACATTTTTTAAAAGGTTGATTATTTATCGGTTTGTATTTTCGAATGTATGCGGGATAGCTCAAAAATGCAATGACTTTAATAAATGAAACTAGTACGTAATATGATTCAATTGTAGTTCTAAATCGAATTAAAATAAATCAGACAAAATCATTTAAAGCTTTAAATTTTTTTTAAAATTCTTGTGTATTAAGTTCAGGCCACCAATCAATCGTTAAATAAAGCAAACTAAATTCAGTAAAACCTTTAAATTCACCCCAAAATCAATATTTCATAACTATTGTTCGCCATTGTTATGCAATTAATATACAACTAACAGTTTTCTTTTAAATCTCTTGTGTGAAACTCTGAAAATAAAGATCCGAGTACTTGAAACTTTCATGGCCTTGTCTAAGATCCACAGTTTTATGCGAAGGATTCGATTCCAATTATAAGAAACAATACTTTAATAATTTCGATTCATAAGAGCATACACGCGAAAATTTCGAAGAGGCCATTCTTGCTGGTTCTTCAAAGTATTAGAAAAAAAAGTAGTATTTGATATAAGAAGTAATACTTTGCATAAATAAAAGAACTAAATTTTTTATTTATAAAATGCATATTTCTTTCTTTCACTAATCCATACTTAATAGCGATTGCAAAACCCTATCCCTGGGAATCATGCAAGCAACAGATGACTCGTGGTGTGAGGTGTGAAATAGATAAGTTGAGTATTTCGTTGAAGAAAAGTGCTCCTAAGATATTTTAATTTGTTTCAAAAGCTTATGTGTTTTTCGATGCATGGCATATATTTTAACAAAGTATATGCAATTCTTTACAGATGCCTTTATGCTGATTCTGAAAATTGATACATCTGAAAAACTGATGATATCTGAAAATTGATATATCTGAAAAATTGATATATCTGAAAATTGATATATCTGAAAAATTGATGATGTCTGAAAATTCATTCAAATTCAATCATATTATTCAACAGACTACAATATTTTAAATTCATATAACTGAATATTTAAACTAATTAAGATATGCAATTAAGAAATTTGAACTACTTAAACTTATTTTGTTGTCAAAGTGAATCCAAATATATACTTATTGAGCATCGATTAACGTACCAGAAAATAATAACTTGATTTCCCCGTTTCTTTTTAATAAAATCTCACCAAGTTAACAAAAAAAATATGTGCAAAATTCTATTCGTAATTTTTTTTTTACAATTTATACTAGATACGTAACTTTTCAGTAAATCAAAGTTCAAAGCTCTTTTTAGGAAGAAAGTGCCAATAAACGCAGTAGCCTTAAAATAAATGGTCTAATTTTACGATTTAATTTCAATCATAATTTATAAAGTATGTTTCAACCATGATCCTGTTAATCCTCCATAAGTTTGGAGCAGTATAGCCAAATATGACTCTTGCGCCTGTAAAACTCAACCAACCAACCATAAAGTATGTTTCTTCAAATTAAAATATATACATCCTTAATATACAAAATAACTTAAATTTGCATTTCTACTTGAACTAAGTAATAGTTATTATCGAGTCAAATGTACCTTTTCCCAATATTTTGGATTTCAATTTTTAATTGAGAAACAGTTTAAAGAGATTAAATCTTTTCCTCGTAAATAAACGCTTAGACATTATTTACAACTCACCGTTGCCGAATAGACTCTTCTAATTATTTAAGATTTATGTATGGAACATGTTAATGTTTTTCTTATGTTTGAAATAAATACTTTTTTTTTTCTGTTAGATCTTTGGCAACGAGTTTAAAAAAATCATCTTCCGTTTCATTTCATTTTTTGATGCTTTACCTTTCAATAATATATTTCTCTTTCTTCAATTTCTTTTCTATTTTTATTATTGTCTTTTCTTCGATCTTGTCATTTAAGGGCACAAAGGAAAAATGAAAACTAAGTTTCCGAAAGCTCCTGCGTTTCTTTGTTTGTGCGTAACCGACTTAGAAAGACTCTCAAATGACTCGCCGGAGACTCATTTCGTTGTTTTATTTTCAGTCACTCGTTTCGCTTGAATGAAGATGTTATTTTTCAGATAAAGGAGTAAAGAAAGAAAACGGAATTATGATAGTTATAAAAAGAATCTTCGTTTTCTGAACTTCCATCACTTTCGTTATATTTTTTCGTGTAGTGTCCAAATGCAATGATATTTTTAGAAGAGTGTTCTTTAGAAGTGACACACAAATTATATACGACTAAAAAGCAACAGAATAATTTTTTGGTGAAGCCTTTTGAATTATTAGAAGAAAGGTTAATGCATTAAAATTGTCCTATTTAGAATAATTTCGAGTAAATCAGAAAAACTCTGTTTTTTTTTACTATTTTTGTTAGAAAATATTATTATATTTGAAGTTATTCACAAACCTTAGTAAAATTTATATTTCATTGAAGGTATGTTAATATGTTCGGAATGAATTTTTTGAAAAACAGTAGAAAATATATATTTTTAATATTTGAACAAAAAAAAATTGAAAAAACATCTATGAAAACAAATTATACTAGTTAAATGGCAAAAGTAGTTTTAAAAATCGGAAAATAATTTTTTTTTATTGTTGCTAAAAAGAGATATAAAGCTAATTCTAATTATGTTCTAATTTAAAGAAGTATTAAATAATTTGCTTAAAATTTTGCGGATAGCTTAAGAAATAAAATAATAAACTGAATTTCTCTCCTTTCTTTAAACATTGGTCTTAGACTGATAAATAACAAGAAATTTCCAATTTTTTTTCTCACTGTAAATTATTAAAAATTATATAATATTTTTAAATAAATCGGTTACTTATTCTTCACTTCATAAACTGCAGAGCAAATTGTGAGAACTTATTGCACTAAATTTGAATAAAAGATATGCATTAGATTTTAATTTATGAGGTTTTTCGCAAGAAAATTCGTTCAAAGATTAGAATTAGAATAGCATATAACAATGTAAAACAGTACTAAACGTATGCAAAACGTAAATACAAAAATTAGTTTAACTTCCCCAAAAATAGTTTTAGAACCAAATTCTAATGGTTTAATAAAGAAATCGGTTAAAACATTAAGAATATTAAATAAAAAAAGTCATAATTTCGGAAAAAATCAACTTTTCAACGTAGTCGCCTACCTTAAATGCTAGGCCTTTTGTCGATCAGTTGTTTCTTTATGATATTAATTATAATGCAAATGATTTGAGTGAACTATATCTAATCTTACCAAATAAAAATACTGGTTTAAGTTATACTGACACAATAAATGTAGAGAAATCTAATTTGTTCACTATGCAGGGAAATTGAAGATAATTAGGGAATAAAATTAGCCAAAGGAGACCAGTTGCTCTGCCAAAGTTGTATTTTGAGATATCTTCTAAAATTTTAACGTGATGAAAGGAGGAAGGGGTCGGAGGGGGGCGATAATGATGACATATCTAGGAACTTAAAGGTGTCATATGAGATAAAAGTTTTTGAAATAAGTCTTGCGTTCCAACTGCGGATGTCTGTCGCAGTTTTTGCCCACAAAGACTGTACAGAGAAGTAGGGTTTTCAGTTATTTTTTGGAAAAGGAAGGATGGCATACATATTAATACGGATTTCATACTAAGCAAAAATTGACAAACTCGAATCAAGAGTTTGAACCGGGGGACCGGTTCTTTGAATTTCCTAGTTATTTGAAGTATAGAGATATTAAAACTTACATTTAAGTGTCTATTGAAAAGAACTTTACGCTATTTATTCTAAATTGAAAGATCTGATATTGCACAATTCTTCTCACATTCGCTAGCTGATTACAGCCAGAATTAACTATAAATTATAACAGCGTTATACTATTTCTTACATAATACTGAGTTTCAGTAGCATTAAAATTCATAACTGACCAGTAAATTCGACAAGAATTGGAAATGTGTACTCAATTAATGAGTTCTGTAAACTTGCAATTTTTTGTTACCTTCTTCATAAGATTTTTCATCCCATACTGCAATGGTTTCGTTTTGAGAATTCCGCTTTATGTGTGAAGGGTTCCACGTTCAAAGTCTTATTCTACCGAAGCCTTATACAGTCACGTGCAAGTTAAATGCACATTCTTTCATTGGCGAGGCCCAATACTTGAATAAACCTATATATGGTTACATGTAGGTTAAATGAAACTTTCTCCCAATGGTGAGGCATGGCACTCAAATGAGGCTTCTTCTTCTTGCGTACAGCCGACCACCCCGCCACCACTGAACGTAGCAATATCGACAGGATTTGTTGTGGCCGACTGTTATCTTTAGCATTGTCCATCCTTGCATTGACCGATTTATCAAACTGACATTCTCTTCGAGGTAATTGGCCACAAAGTGGTCAATGAATGTCCTTCTTCCTTATCTACCTATAAAACAATGAAAGGGCCATCACTAAGAGTAAATCTTCGCGAAATTCAAAATATCTTTTCAAATTCTAGTTACACAACAACAGAAAACTGAATGCTTCCAAACTCTCAAATAGTTGGTAAAAAACTGACAATTTTCGACATCATGTCCTTCAGAGTTTTAAGATTACCTGGTACCATCAGTACTGTACTTAAGTCATTATTTACAATTTTCAGATTTTTTCTTAACTTCGAGATTTCAATACATTCCTTTAAACAGTGGTAAACAGTACCGATTCCTCCACAAATGTATTTGTTTTCCAGCATTCTTCCAAATCTTTGGAAATATACAGGAAATCTCCCATGTCCTGATGTAATTTGAATTATCAGTGGATGGTATCTTCTTATTTTTATTTCTGGATTAGGAATAAAATCGAAATTTACTCTTCCGTTTCTGGACTTATACCATCTGTCAAACCATTGCAGCTTTATTTATTCTCTTAATTCCCATTTTAAGACACCATTTGATTTAGGGACAACCATATCAACACTCTCTTTCTGTGCCGCCAACTTTGCATATTGATCCGCCTTTTCCTTACCATATATCCCGATATGGGCCTTAACCTAATTCAACTCTATCCACTTGTTAGTTTTTACACTTTTTATCTTTTCTTTTATCGTCCATATTTCCTTATTACAATTGTGAGATTATTGTATGGCTTGTAGGACTGACAGAGAATCTGAAAAAATTGAGTACTTCTGTCCTTCCTCCACCCTTTCACAATATTCAATGGCCATCTTTAAACTCAAATGAGGCTATATACATTCGCGAGCAAGTTAAATGAAATGTCTTCTCGTTGAGGTGTAAGGCTCGAATGAGGTCGGCAGAAGATGCCTACTCGAATGTCGTCTCCTTCCTAATCTAATTATGACTCGCGATTACAAATTATATATGCAATAATAGTTCTCATGTTTTAAGGAAAGTTTGTATACGCATCAAGCGAATTTGTTGATGACTTTAGTCTTGTTCATATTCGAACATGTATTCTCTAAAAATCTTCATAATCTAACTCAGTACTATGCTGAGGCCTGAATTTATATATGTATGTGATAGATAAAATTCTCTTAAGCCTATTAAATTCAAAGGGCTTCTCACATAGTCAGGGAAAATTGCGAATCCCTATAATAAAGTGACTACGCTGAATATATTGAGATAGGTTGCAACTCCCCTAGCGGCAAAATAACGAACTTATAAAAGCAAATTTAAAAATAAAGAAGATCGAGCAGAAACCTTCAATTAGGAAAATGTACTCTGCAACATAATAATAATAATAATTAAAAAAAACAGGGAAAAGTTTCAGGATGTTAGCTAACTGTAACTGGGTGGTAATATTTGCAATTTAAGTTGTGAAATTTTTGTGACTTTAAAAATAGGGTTCGTCCTAAATTTTAAAATGTATTCTCCGGTATTTTAACCCCCCCCCTCCTTAGTCTGTTTTTTAGATATTAATTATTATTTTTCTTTTTTTCCCATCATTGCTTAAGTTTCATTTCGCCGATGCTTAGCACGGAAAAACTATGTGAATACCAAAGAATACATTTTTCAATTTAGGACGAATCATTTTTTGAAATCACGGAAAATTCATAATTTTAATTATATTTCCGCGAATTTTGCAGATAACTCCGCTAAACGTATTTCTGTGTTTTTATTATTTTATTATACCGTGTGATTATAGATTTTTCAGATTGACAATTTGGGTAATCTTTATTTTTTAGTTATGTTTTATAACTTCCTTATTTCGTCTCTAGGGTTGTTGTAATCTGCCTCAAAAAATTCAGCACACTCATTTTACTATAGGCAAATATTACTTTTTAGTTATATGAGATGCCGTCATGAGTTCAAAGGGCTGAATTTAAATCGTCTGGAACTAATATCTAAGATGATAGTTAAATAAAGTTATTTTATTTAATGAAATGAAGGTTTTATCCTATCATTTGAATGCTTTGCGTCTAAGAAAATTATTCCTAAACATAATTGTCACTTGCTATTTCTTAAGCGGATCGTTTACTCGGGAAAATGTCACAGTTTCAGAGATTCATGAATCTGTCAAAAAAGTTAAAGAAGTTCTCGTATTTAATATGTGAAACTTTATTTATTTTCTGTAATACTTTTTATTTTCTCGTATACGTAGTATAGAGAAAGTATCTAGGGATTGCAATACCGGTATACAGAATACCGGTATTTTGTGCCCATTTGTACAATTTTGTAATACCGGTATTCACAAGTTTAAATACCGATATTTCGGTATTTACTAGAAATTTTTTAAAGTGTCTCCACTATATGTTCAGGGATCGCTAACATAGCAAAATAGTAAACGTTTTTGTTTTTATGTCTCTCTAACGAGCGAAATTAATTAGATGTGAATACAAAGTTGCATCGTACAATCAAGAGAAGTGATAAAATACTGCTTTACAACGGATTGTAAAATCCTCTGCGCTAAAGTGACGGAGTTAGATAGTTTGCCATTTCGAGTGTTTTGCGCTTCTACTGAATTAAGAAAGTCACTCTCCGCCAGAGGTTTTAAAAGTCTACCAACATTGATTAACACTATAAGAGGAACTGTTATAAACTACAGTAACGGTGTTCGCAATTCTTTGAAACACGAGCTAATACAATTAAAAGTAAACGGTGAAAAATTTAGTTTTACATTTGATGAATGGACAAGTGTAAGAAATAGACGCTATTTAAAAATGAATATTCATTCAGAAAAAAAAAGATTTTGAAATATAGGACTTACACATGTCTCGGAAAGTATGCCTGCCGAAAAATGTGTGGAAGTGCTTAAATCTAAATTAGCGAAACATAGATTATCCCTAAGAAGATATTGTATCCATAACGACTGATGGCGTAACAGTTATGAAAAACGTTGGAAAGTTGATTTGTGAAAATCAGCAATTGTGCTTTGCTCATGGAATGCAATTGGGAGTAATAGATGTATTATACCAAAAAAATAAAGAACTGAAGAATCCAAATACTGCGGATATAGAAACTTCTGATTCCGACTTTGAAGAGTGTGAAAGTGAGTGTAATCTTGACATTGAAGATAATGACAATGTAAATGTTGAAGAAGATAATGTTAAGGAGGATCAAATATTAACCCATCAAGAATTGCTTCCTATAATTTATAAAGTTCGAAAAATTGTTAAGATATTTAAACGTTCCCCTACAAAAAATGCCATATTACAAAAATATATACTAACTGAAAGTAAAACAGAATATATGTTAATATTAGATACTAACACAAGTTGAAACAGTTTACTCCTAATGATGGAACGATTTTTGAAACTGAGAAATCCAATCCAAAAAGCATTAATGACTTAAACCTGCAAATTAATTTTTCAGATAGTGAATCCGACTTGATATCCTGAATTGTATGAGCTCTACTTCCAATAAAACTGACTATTGAGGCATTATGTCGGAGAGATTCTAATTTATTAACAGCTAATGGAACAATAAATTTCATGTTGCAGTTCCTGAAAGAATAGCACACATCACTATCTGAAGAATTATATATTACATAGAAACATCACATAGAATAAAGGCATATCGAAATTGAAAATGCCTTACGGTTTTTACATAATTATAATGATTTTAAAAAATAAAAGAGACTACCCAATTCAAATCTGATTAAGTTTATAGTAAATTTTCTTAAAATTTTTTACCCACAAACCTATGCACATTCAGAAGAATTCGGTTCAGTTATCGAAGATTATGATGACACTAATGTCGATAGTGAAAAGGAATTGTCTCTTGAACAAAAATTAGAATTAGCTATAAATAAAAATAATTCAATAAAAAAATACAATGCAAAAATCAGCTATATCCAAAACCATCCGACGAGAAATCGATTTATTCGAAGATGAGGGATTTAGAGGTAAATACTTGGAAAAAGTATATCTCGCATTGCTAACAGTACCAGCAACTAGCGCAGATGCCGAAAGAACGTTTTCGACATCTGTTAATTTTTGCACAAGATTACGTTCCAGGCTTAAGACAGTACAATTGATGCATTATGTTTTTTAAGATCGCATTTCAAAAAATTGTAATAGTACCACAGACTGAATAGTGATATTTACATTTCTTTGTGATTTAAGTAAATAAGTTGTTCCTTTACTTTTTTGTGATTCTTTATATATTGTTATAATTTGTAAGTTACAAATTATTTTTTGTGATATTTACACTCTCTAATAAAACTGGCAAATAAAACAAAGAAACCCCTGTGTTTTCTTTCTTTTTCTAAATTTCTAATACCGGTATCCCGGTATTAAGATCTAAAAAATACCGAATACCGGTATTGAATTTTTGGTCCGGTATTGCAATCCCTAAAAGTATCGTAATCGTCAAAAAATTCTAGCTCAAAACTTTGACGAAAATCCATGTTTTAGACCTCCTTGAGTTCAAAAAACACATTTTTGAAAAATGTCCCTCGTCTATGACAAAGATAACTCAAAAGCGCTTTGTTCTAGACCGTTGAAATTTGGTATGCGGTCTTTATATTGGATTTGCAGATTTCTATCAAATTTTGAGTAAAATCTTGTCAGAGTAAGTCCGTCTGTCTGAGTAGGAATAGATAAAATTCGATATACAGAATTAACATCTATAGCTCAGAAGCCTGTTAGAATTTGAGTCAAATCCAACAAGGGATTGACCAGTGCTTTCAAAAACATGCAAAGGTGATAACTCAAAGACGCCATGATTTAAATATATCAAATTTGGTATGGGAATTTGTGATTACAATTGTAGTTTTGTGTCAAATTTTTATTTCAATCGGTTGGGAGAAATGCATCTAAAATACAAATTCGATTTTCAGGATACTATTAACCGCATGTCAGGGATTTATCGCCAAATAACTCGCCAATGATTACATGATAGATTCTGTAGAAATGCCATATTCATGACAAAGTTTAATATTTCGCAATTATTATACGCCACTAATATGCAAGGCGCACATTATTTACTCTGGGATAATACTATTGCGCGAGAAAGTTATGTCGAGACCACTCCTGCTGTTTTTTTTTTCTGGTTCTTATAGAAGATGTAACTTTAAAGCTTTTTAGCTTGATATGTTTTTGTGATATAACAATAGCGCTTTCTGTCTCCTTAAGAGCTTTTTCGTCCTGTTACATGATCATTTTTTAGGAAATTGTCCTTTAAGGATTAAAACGAAACGAAGACAAAGTTCTCGAAATCTTATATTTTTTTCCCTCTTGTTTGTTTCAGATTAACTCACTTATATTAATTGCGAAATGGTTCTTGCAAAATCCATCGAGTCCTTTTACTTCCGCTTTTTCGCAAGATGTCATAAAGGGATTAATTTTAGATAAAAAGTGGTGAAATAAAATAAAATAAAATAGTTGTAGTAAAAAGCACCTTGATTTTTTTGTCTGTTCATTTCTTCAGTTATTACATTCTTGTATTTGAAGTATTTACAAATATAAAGTATTTGCTGTAATCATCAAATAAATCCGAGCTCGTTATTTTTACGAATGGCGGAGTTCGTAATCCCCCCCCCTGAACAATAATAATAATAATAATAATAAAACCTTTTTTGAGTTCCGCCTGTTTGGGAACAAGATATATCACAAATGCTTTAATTTAGATCAACTACATTAGGTAAGTGGATTTACCTCCAAACTTATAGATTTCTATAAAATTTTGAACGAAATCCGTTTATTGGAAATCTGTGAATCTGGAACGTCTCAGTACAGTACATTCTCAGTACAGACATCTTCAGAACCAAAATATTAAGAGCCAAAAAGATAAAGTTTGTTATATGGAGTTACCAACAGCTAATTTAATAAATTTTGAACGAAATCTGTTCAAGGGTTGAACTCTGTCTACCTTTACTGTCACAAACATATAAACGCAAGAACTAAATCATACGAAATTATAAAATATCTGAAAAATATTAATTTTATATTAAAATTTAAAAAAAAATCCCTATAAATATGGGTATTTGTATGGGAAAATTTTTATTAGCAAACATAGCATTTCTTTTCTTAATTTCAAAGCCTTATATATGAGGCCACCTCGGACTGATTTACAGCTGTTATTTAAGAGAAGTTAAATAAAAAGGGATTTTCCAAAAATTGATAATTTTTTAAATTAAGTTTCGAAAATAGTTAAATTTAGAGTTTCTTAAAATTAATTACAAAAAAGTACATGCAAATGGAAATATGATTGACTTCGTCATCAGGTGAGATGAGGATGAGAAGGATCATTGAGGATGAGAAGTTGAGAAGTTCCCAGCATTGTGGTTGGCATTATTTAAAATTTAAAATGTATTTATTAAAATGTATTATTTAAAATTTAAAATCTATAAAAAATGTTTTTGTTAAAATGAACTATTTAAAATGTATAAAAATTTATTCATTAAAATGTATTAGTTAAAATTTAAAATGTATAAAAATGTATTTATTTAAATGTATTATTTAAAATTTAAAATGCATAAAAAATGTATTTATTAAAATGTATTATTTAAAATTTAAAATCTATAAAAATATTTTTATTAAAATGAACTATTTAAAATGTATAAAATTGTATTTATTAAAACGTATTTATTAAAATGTATCAGTTAAAATTTAAAATGTATAAAAATATATCTAAAATGTATTTATTTAAAATTTAAAATGTATTTATTAAAATTTATAATTAAAATTTAAAATGTATTATCCATATTTAAACAATAATTTTATTAAAGGAATAATTATTGCTTAAACTATGATTCTTATAGAAACTGAATAATAATAATTCAAAAGGCGTCAACGAAAATTTATTTTGTTGGTTTTTATCACTAATTAAATAATGCTCTTTTCTTGAAGGATCTCTTCTCTTCTAACAATTCATCGGAATTGGTCAACAAACAAATATTGCATGTAAAAATGTATCGAAGAATTGAACATCCAGAAAAACTGAACTCGTTTTTATAACTATCGAAACTAAGTTTCTCCTCTTTACTCCTTTATGTGAAAAATAACACCCTCTTTCAAGGGACATGAAAATAAAATGACTCGCGAAGACGCAAGGGGTCTCCCGCGAGTCATTTGGGAGTCTCTAAGTCGATGGCACTCGAACAAAGGAAAGCGGGAGTTTTTGGAAACTTAGTTTCCATTTCTCTTTCATCCTTAAATGACAAGATCGAAGGAAAGGTATAAAAATAAAGAAAGAAATATAACAAAGAGAGAAAGATTATTGAAAGTTAAAGCATCAAAAAATGGGACGAAATGAAAGTTAATCTTTTTTAAGAAACTTGGGCGATGAAAACTCGTTGCCAAGATCTAAGAGGAAAAAATAATGAGTCTTTATTCGAAACATAAGAAGTACATTAAGGTACTCCGTGCATAACATAAATCTCAAAGAATTAGAAGATTCTTTTTGGCAACGTTAAGATTGTGAATAATGTCTTAGCATTTATTTAAGAGGAAAACGTTTAGTCTCTTTAGATGCTTTTTTAGTTGAAAGTTGAAATCCAATATATCGGAAAAAGGTGCGTTTGACTTGATAAAAGCTGTTATATAGTTTAAATAGGAGTACAAACTGATTTTATTTTGTTTCTGAAGGTGTATTCATATTATGAAGACGAGTCATGATTTATGAATGATATGTGATTGACTTGTAAAAAGGGGGGAATGTTTTCAAGGTTAATATATTCTTTTCGCTTCTTTCACAAAATGAGATTGACTCTTTTAGGAAAAAGCTTAAAGATCTGTTATTATTTTTTTTTTTACAGAAAACTTCGAAAAATATTTATGTTTATAATATTTTTTCGTCAAGATTCGTTATAGAGAGAAGAAAAAGATATGAAATATAATTATTTTTCTATTATATTAATTGATTCTTAATACATATTTAATCGGATTCGCTTCAATTAAAATTTTTTTCTTAATTACTTTATTATATAAACTTTAAATTTTTGTACTCGTTTTGAAAAATCTTGAATTCTTATTTTTGAAACACATTAACACTTATATTGTTATTAAAAATGTCTGTAAAAGCTGCATGGTTGACACTTGATTCTTAAAATGTACATCATGTATCCTAAAACAAAACTAAAACATTCTTAAAATGTACATCACCTACCAACACATATATCAATATCTTAACAGATATTGATATAAGGATCCTTAGCTTTAATGGTTTGATTTTTCTTTTCTAGTGCGTATATTAATGCTGTGGGTTCGAGTTATCTCCGTTCAAAAAATGGAACGCTCCTCCGTCAATGGCGAATGGGCCGTTAGGATTCTATTCTCACCTCCAAACTGTCACGAAGACATCACTCAACAACTTTAGGGAAGGCAGGTGCAATTTCGAGATATCATAAAACAAAACGAGTTTATATAACAAATCAATAATTCTTAAGAGTACTTTTATTCTGATAAATACTTCCTTCCTGTATGTATTACTCTTTACAAGTTTCATTCTTGCCAAAATTGCCGGAAATAATTTCTTGGAAATGTTAACAAATCTGAAAAATAGTTTTTCTCTCTGTCTCTCTTGCATTGTTTCAACTCTTCACTTTTTCAAAGTGGATTTCAATACTCTATGAAAGAAAATTTAAGGGTTCAAATATGGAGAGTTAAAACATGATTTTTTAATGAATAGTTTCACTTCTCCACAATTTCTGGCTTGGTGTGATTCATATTTTGCTCACGATTGAAGAGAAGCGATTTAAAGTTCCCAGTAATATGATCAGTGTACGAAATTTCAATCAAAACTGCGTGAAATGAAGCAAAGAAATTCATGGATTTTGAAACATAATTTACACAAATCAAAACACGTTTCACGGCTTGAAGATCATCTGCTGTTATGGAAGAGCGCTTTCCTATCTTCTTTCAGGAATATTTTACTTGATGCGTGAAGTTGCCTTAATTCACGGTTGCCTTTGAAGTGTTGATACCCTTCACAACATTGGAATTTGTTAAAGCGATCCTCCTCTTAAATTTGTTACAATGTTTCAGAGAAGTAGATTACAAGTTTTCAGCAAAATTTCTCTCGAACTTGTTAGTTTGTAATTTCAGAAATGCAGAAGAATTTGTGTCGGTTTGCGATGAACGAGGATAGAACCCGGGATCTTGTGGTTCGCAGCCGAGTAACAAGACCACAATACAAAAGCAATTGCCCGTGTAGCGTCGCTCTTAACTGGCTTATAAGCTTTCACCACAGAAATGTGGCAAATTGGTAGGAGCGAGGATAGAACCTGGGATCTTGTGGTTCGCAACCACGTAACAAGACCACAATACAAAAGCAATTGCCAGTGTGGCGTAGCTTTTAACTGGCTTATAAGCTTTCACCACAAATTCATTGAACACATAATAGTAATTCAATTTATGACTGATTAATAATTGATATAAAAAGATGGCAATATCTGAAAAGGTGTAGCTATAAGCTTCGAATTAACATTGCGATACGTCATTGCTGTGAAGGTGGTAGATTATTGCGCTGAATATCTACTTTGTAACTGCAACTCATTGGATAGATCATATATTTGCTTGTAAAGAAATAATCCTGTGCACATATGTGCACCAACATACAAACAAAAATACATACGCCTCCTCCCCCCTCACACATATATGCACGCACACATATACTTACATTAGTTTCGCTTACTGATAACGCATTTTAAGTTATAGATATTTATAAAGCATATAAAGCAAATCGCTCTATCAGTAGCTTCACTATTCTTAATATTTTCTCTTCTTTACATGACAAAATCACGTGATTAGTTTCAATAACACATAATAATGGAATCACTGAGAGTCATGATTATGAAGATTTGAATGCGGCTGATTGAATACCATCAATAGTTTTTCAATTCTGTAACATCGCGTTGCTGCAACATTGATCGCATCATCAGAAAAGAGCGATGTACACATATCATTACTGGATATTGAATGGAAGACAGGTCCATGACTCTTGACCTTGGCAACAAATTTGGCGATAATTTAGCAATAAATGCAGCGAGTTTGGGAACAAAAAAAATAAAGGTTCTGGAATATACAAGAATTTTGATTCTAGAACTCTCAGCTAAGGATTGAGATTGTTCTAGAAAATTCCAATCCCTGTCAGAAAATTTGTGTTGTAAGTACGAAGAGTTATGACAATTCAATCAATTATTTCTTAGGAATGTAGACCAGAATAAAATTTTACTAATTATTTATTTCAACAATTAGTAATGTTTTTATTTAGTGATTAGCCATTAGCTTGTTTTCTTAGTATATATGTGCTCTTTTTGTATCCCTTTTTGTGTATTTATTGCCTGTGCTTAGTTTTTTTTAATGGAACACACAATCGTGTTCCATTATTCATTGAGTTTTTTACCGTTCAGCCACCAAATCATTTCCTTAAAAATAAAATTCTTTTTAAACCTGCCAAAAACGGGTGTTCCATAGAAATAATCACATTCTGAAAAAGGATAAATAAAAAGTTAATACTAAAAAATACTGAACGGAAAGAAGTTGAAATGATTCAAAGTTTGACATCAAGTAACTTGAAAGAGCAATAAGCAGAGTCTTGTGAACAGAAAAACCACGAGTTTTATATAAATGCCATTTCTCTATATTTTTTTGATTTCTGCCATTTTATCTGAAATACAACATTCTCTTCATGTGATGGAATAGACTGAAAATAAAATGGCGCAATGGGTAGCTTGTTTAAGTTTAAACAAAGAGACAAGTAAAGTTTGGAAATTTAGTTTCTATTTTACTTTTATACTTTATAGAAAAGTTTAAAAAATACCTCTCACATTTATAAAGTTTTAAGGGAACCGAAGACATCACTAAAAAGTATAGGAAAAATCAAATTGTGAAATGGAAAGTTAATACTTATATAAAAATCAAAAAACAATGCGGAAGAAATTTTGTTCACATGAAGGTTCTGGAAAAGTAAAATATACTTAGTTAAAGAGAAAAGTTTATTAAGTTACATCTTACGTAACATGATTCGAAGAGTAAATTTATTTTCTGTGTCAGCGAAATAATGACTAATATCTTTATGTGTATGTATTTTAAAAGAAAATACTTAATCACTTTAATTGTTATTTGAACCATCTGGTATGGTCTCCCCAAAATTTTCTTGCATACACTCTAACAAAGAACTTAACAATAGAACACCTTGCATGGCATTCACGTACAATAGTTACGAAATATTTGCCTTTGGCATGAATTTAGCATTTTTACTGAATCTATCGTGTGATTCTTGGCGAATGATTAGGCGATTAATCTCTGATATGCGGTCAAAAGTATCCAAACTTCGAATTAGGGTTTCAGATGTGTTCTTATAAACCGATTGAAACAAAATTTTGACATAAAACTAAGCTTAAAGTTGCAAAGCCATGCACCAATATTGATATATTTATCACGTTTACTTGTTTTTGAAAGTACAGACCGACAGACAGTCAACCGGTAGTTAGATTTGGCTCTGAATTTGACATGTCTCTACACCATTGATGTTAAATCTATGTATTGAATTTGTCTGTCTAGATCTCTTCGTTTTATAATTATTGTGTTAATTTATATTCCAACAACCGAACAGACAGACTTCCTCAGAACGGATTTTACTCGAAATTTGATAGTAATCTACAAATTTGTTTTTAACGCTGTGTTCCAAATTTTATCCATCTAGCTCAAACCATTTGTGAGTTATCTTTGTCGCAGACAAACAGACGGATATTTTTCGAATAATGTCGTTTCGAACTCAGGGAGTGTTTGAAACGTAGAGATTCTTAAAAATCTTGAG
Source organism: Argiope bruennichi (assembly GCF_947563725.1). Classification (NCBI taxonomy): domain Eukaryota; kingdom Metazoa; phylum Arthropoda; class Arachnida; order Araneae; family Araneidae; genus Argiope; species Argiope bruennichi. The sequence continues at coordinate 60,135,635 of NC_079158.1, forward strand.
TTCGAATTTTTTGACGTTTACTGTACTTTCACTATATATCGTATACTAGAATTTAAAAATAGAAAAAATAGAGGTTTACCATAAAGCGTTGTGTAAATATAAAATCGGTGGAAATCATCAATTAAGTTCAAAATATAAATGAAAATTCAGCATATCGTTATAAATCTGTAACATTCTTTTTCTGTATAAAGAGTTTTATGGTAAGAAAAACAGATTTACACGTAATAAATGCCAAATTTATGACCCTTGGCTTTGGTGGCGTCTTGACGATAATTTGGTAATAAAAATGGAAGTTTTGAAAAATAGAAGAACTTTGGCGTTATCTGTATTAGGATTCGAGATCCTATCCTTCTAGAAAATTCCATACCCCACCAAGAAGACTATACAAGCAGAAATTTCTCTTTTTGGCGTGCCGATCTTACCGCGAGCTCTGCTGCTATTTTGTGCTGAGCGCTGTTTCTCTGTAATACGTTTTCATTATTTGTGCACTTCGGTTGACTTTTATAATCTGTATTTCGTACTTTCATGCAGAATAAAGCATTTTTACTCTTTAACGAACTTACACCATACATCTATCGTACGTTTTGACCTAATTATATATTTATCTATGGGTAAAAAACAAGGATTTATGAATCTCATCTAAAAGCGAATAAGATTTTCTTTGTATCTTTTCATTGGTGGTACTCCTCAGATCATATTGTTCGGACCAACAGCCATAATAAAAAATTAATTTCTCAAAAGTGCACTTTAGAACAAAGGAGCGGGCAACTTAAGACGTCCTACTGAAATCTAAATTTGAATTTTAATCAATTTATATGTAAAAAGAATTTCCAGCGACAACCAACAATTAAACAAAGGGTAAGCATTTTAGTAAAAACAATAACAATGAAAAGTGTTCAAAATATCAGGTTTCATTTTAATTAAATTTTAATCTAATTTCGAAATTGAAATTCATTTTGCTGGCTTTTTTATTCCTATCAGTGGAAATTCCTTCTTACAAACACTCCTCTAAAGAAAGCGAGAGCAATTTAAACAACAAGTAAGCATTACAGAAAAACAACAGCAACAAAATAGATGAGTGCTCAGAAAACCGAATTTCTTTTGAAATTAAATTTTAATTTAAATTCCAAATTTAAATATTCTGTCGGTTTTTCATTCCTAAACAACGGAATATTTCCTTTCTAGAAACACTCCAGTAAGAAAAAGTGACAGCAGTTAAACAAGTAAACATTACAAGGAAAACAACAGCAACAAAATGATTGGGTGTCCAGAAAACCGAATTTTTTTTGAAATTAAATTTTAATTTAACATTCAAATTTAAATATTCTGTAGATTTTTCATTCCTAAACAACGGAATATTTCCTTTCTAGAAATACTACACTAAGAAAAAGTGATAGTAGCCAAACAACAAGTAAACATTACAAGGAAAACAACAGCAACAACAAAATGGTTGGGTGTCCAAAAAACCGAATTCCTTTTGAAATTAAATTTTAATTCAACTTCCAAATTTAAATATTCTGTAGATTTTTCATTCCTGAGCAACGGAATATTCCCTTTCATAGAAACACTCACTAAGAAAAAGAGAGAATAGTTAAACAACAAGTAAACATTACAAGGAAAACAACAACAACAAAATGGTTGGGTGTCCAGAAAACCGAATTCCTTTTGAAATTAAATTTTAATTCAACTTCCAAATTTAAATATTCTGTCGATTTTTCATTCCTAAGCAACGGAATATTCCCTTTCATAGAAACACTCACTAAGAAAAAGAGAGAATAGTTAAACAACAAGTAAACATTACAAGGAAAACAACAACAACAAAATGGTTGGGTGTCCAGAAAACCGAATTCCTTTTGAAATTAAATTTTAATTCAACTTCCAAATTTAAATATTCTGTAGATTTTTCATTCCTAAACAACGGAATATTTCCTTTCTAGAAATACTCCACTAAGAAAAAGTGATAGTAGTCAAACCACAAGTAAACATTACAAGGAAAACAACAACAACCACAAAATTTTTGGGTGTCCAAAAAACCGAATTCCTTTTGAAATTAAATTTTAATTCAACTTCCAAATTTAAATATTCTGTAGATTTTTCATTCCTAAATAACGGAATATTTCCTTTCTAGAAATACTCCACTAAGAAAAAGTGATAGTAGTCAAACAACAAGTAAACATTACAAGGAAAACAACAACAACAACAAAATGGTTGGGTGTCCAAAAAACCGAATTCCTTTTGAAATTAAATTTTAATTCAACTTCCAAATTTAAATATTCTGTAGATTTTTCATTCCTAAATAACGGAATATTTCCTTTCTAGAAATACTCCACTAAGAAAAAGTGATAGTAGTCAAACAACAAGTAAACATTACAAGGAAAACAACAACAACCACAAAATGGTTGGGTGTCCAAAAAACAGAATTCCTTTTGAAATTAAATTTTAATTCAACTTCCAAATTTAAATATTCTGTAGATTTTTCATTCCTAAATAACGGAATATTTCCTTTCTAGAAATACTCCACTAAGAAAAAGTGATAGTAGTCAAACAACAAGTAAACATTACAAGGAAAACAACAACAACAACAAAATGGTTGGGTGTCCAAAAAACCGAATTCCTTTTGAAATTAAATTTTAATTCAACTTCCAATTTAAATATTCTGTAGATTTTTCATTCCTAAACAACGGAATATTTCCTTTCTAAAAATACTCCACTAAGAAAAAGTGATAGTAGTCAAACCACAAGTAAACATTACAAGGAAAACAACAACAACCACAAAATGGTTGGGTGTCCAAAAAACCGAATTCCTTTTGAAATTAAATTTTAATTCAACTTCCAAATTTAAATATTCTGTAGATTTTTCATTCATAAACTACGGAATATTTCCTTTCTAGAAATACTCCACTAAGAAAAAGTGATAGTAGTCAAACAACAAGTAAACATTACAAGGAAAACAACAACCACAAAATGGTTGGGTGTCCAAAAAACCGAATTCCTTTTGAAATTAAATTTTAATTCAACTTCCAAATTTAAATATTCTGTCGATTTTTCATTCCTAAACAACGGAATATTTCCTTTCTAGAAACATTCCACTAAGAAAAAGGGAGAATAGTTAAACAACAAGTAAACATTACAGGCAAAAACAACAACAACGAAAGAGATGGGTATTCAGAGGACCAAATTTCTTTTTATAAGTACCATACCCCCATTTTCCTTTCTCATCTCCTCCCCTTATCAGAAAAATAACAGCCTCGTTCGAGTGATGCGATTGATTGAAAATTCAGTGACGCAATGGGTCTCTCGCGAGTCATTTGGGAGATTCTCCAAAATGGTTACGTTGAAACAAAGGAAAACGAAAACTTTTGGAATCTTAGTTTCCATTTTTATTTTATACTTAAATGAAGAGATCGAGAAAAAGTTTATAATAACAAAGAAAGAAAAATTGTTGAAAAGCACGACATTAGAAAATCAGCCGAGACGGAAGTTGAATTCTCTACTAGGGGGTGATGATGAGAAAAGAAAAACCGTAAAAAGAGAGGGAAAATATTTTTTCGAAAAACATAAGAAATGCATTAAAGTATAAAGCACATAAACATAAATTTTGATGAATTAAATGTTTTTTTTCTCGAAAACTATGAAACGATGAATAACGTCTGAAAATGTTTAATCTCTTTAAACGATGTTCAGTTGAAAGCTGAAAATCCGATATATTGGAAAACGATGTGTTTGACTCGAAGAAAGCTGTTACTTTGATCAAATTGAAATACAAAATGAAGTTATTTTGGTTACGAAGGTGTAACCATATTTCAAGAAAAGATCATGATTTATGAACGATGTGTTAAGTGAAAATGTAAAACGAGATAAATATTTATTTTTTCTTCAAGATTCATGCTTTTTCTTTTCTGTGCTGGATACCCAAAGCCAAACGATTTCTTCTTTCTTTTATACAAATTAAGAAAGAAAGGGAAATTATTTTAATCTCCAAAAAATCATACTCGAGATTTTGAAGATATATATATATATATATATATATTCTAACTTCAGACTTCTCTAAACCCAACAACAACAACAAAAATTCTGCCATTATGTCTGTTTGTTACTCTGTCTGTCTGAACATGATATTTCGGAAATGTTTTGAGCTAAGACGGATTAAATTTGGTACTAATCTTTACACCAAAGTGAAGAGTTTTAACAAATTTTACACAAAATCCATTCACAGAATGTACACCTGTTGTAAAATGAATACAATAACTTCAAAATATAAATGCTTTAACAGTAAAACTACGGATGTTAAATATATACCTAGTTTCACAAGTCAAATTGGTGGGTTTTTGATCATCATTGCTTTCATTACAACTTTTGGCTTAGTTTATAAATAAAAGTAACGTAATTTAATGTAAATTTAACAAAAACAACATTTGATAGAGTAATTCATTAATTCTTAATAAAAAAACCAAGAAAAACAGTTTGCATTTGCATTTATATGATATTCAGTTGGAATTTTTAATTCTAAATTGAATCATAATCGGAATAAAATAGAGTTCATTTTAACGGTTGCCGAATACTTTGGATCAATTAGTAAAGTTTCATATGAAAAATGTAATTCAAATTTTCCCAGTAAATGCCTGAAAGCGATGTATAAATGAATGTAAATATGTATTGATGTCCAACATTGCATACATGATCCATAAAATATTATAAACTTAGAAGTTGCTAAAGCCGTCATTTTGACGGGTCTTGTATAAAGAGGTGTAGGCCCAACTGATTATGGAAGTTTAAATAGCTGAAATTGAATGGCAGAGTGAAAATTGAAGAGGAATACGTAATTGTTCTTATGTTTCATTAAAAGTCGAGATAAAACTCTAGAAAGATACATAAATAATTTAAAATTTTTAAGTATTGAATTTGAAAACCGTCAAAATGACAGTCTTGGTCATTACAAACTATTCATCTATTAACTAGTGTTAATAGATGAATTTAACTCACATATTCATCATCTTAATTTGCTGAGTGGAAATTGAATAGGAATACGTAATTGTTCTTATATTTCATTAAAAGTCTACATAAAGTTCTTGAACGATACATAAATTATATCAAAATTTTTAAACATGGAATTTGGAAACCGTCAAAATGGTGGTCTTGGTTATTAATAACTATTCATCTATTAACTAGTGTTAATAGATGAATTTAACTCACATATTCATCATTTTAAGTTGCGGAGTGGAAATTGAATAGGAATACGTAATTTTTTTATATTTCATTTAAAATCGGCATAAAGTTCTAGAACGATGCATAAATTATATCAAAAGGTTTAAGCATGAAATTTAAAAAGCTTCAAAATGACGATCTTAGTAGTTCTAGTGTTAATAGATGAATTTAACTACACATATTCATCATCTTAAGTGCTAATCTGTGTCAAATTTTGAACCACTTTGTCGATTTATACATTCGCTTGGATAAAATTGTGACAACTCAAGAATTCAAACACATAAATAAATGAAATTTGGTATATAATGTTTTGGTTAAAACTTTAGTTCTTTATCAAATTTTTGCTTCAGTCGGTCGATAAAAAAAATTCCAGAATATTTTACTATAAAAGTAGATAATTACTATAAAAGAAGATAGTTCTCATATGTAGGATTTTGAAAGTAAATCACGGAATACGCCTGGCGCTCATGGCCTTGCCTAAAGTCTATAATTTTATGCGTGGGAAAGTGGATATAATACATTTTTTAGAGAGTATGGAAGGAAGTTGCACAAAGTTTCGTAAAAATGGTCTTGTAGTTTTTTAACAGAATATTAAATATCGCATTTTGCTAATAAAGTATTTATTAATATACAGTAATTTATCTCGTTTAATAATAAAGAAGGATATATATTCACTGTGTGCAAGAACCTCTAAGTATTTGTCTATCTGTTTTTGTTATACAGACCAAGTTGTACAGTCTAGAGCTATCAAATGGGGAATAAATAAACTTCGGAAGATGGAAATGCATATCTGGAATTTTCGGCGTTTTGATTGGTTAAGCGATATTCTAATGTAAGTTCCAATCATTTCGAATAATAATATAGCATATTGTTCATATTTTTAATGATGTCAATCTAATTGTTTTGCATTTTTTTTTGTGAATTTGTGCAATTTTTTAAAAATATTTTTTTGAATTGTTTTTAATAATACTTTTCATTTTTGCCATGAAATTCATACCGTTTTTATTGCATCATCAAACATTTAATTACATGATCTTCTTATATTATCTATAGCTAAGGAAGGCAAATTCCTTTTATTATTTACTTTTGCTTACATACCGAAAAAGAACCCCCCCGCCCCCTCAGTAGGCATACCTCCGATATAGGGATGAGAAGATGAGAAGCTTCTGGAATGGTGATTGGTTCTTGCCGCCCTAGTAAATAGAGAGATGGTGTGGGTTGGCTACCCCTACCAATGATGGGACGTACCTCATATGAGAGGGGATGTGCTGTGGCAGTGATGGCCCTTAGGACTAGAAATAAACGAAAGAGATAGAATTTAAGATAGATAGATAAAATTTAATGGACAATTTCAGCCTCTAAAATAAAAAAAAGTCTTTACAAAATTTAAGCCAAATCTGCTTAAGAATTGACCATCTGTCGGTCTGTACTTTTGCATACATGTAAGCAAACTAGCGCATGAAAGGAATGGTTTAAATCAATCAACTTTAGTATATTATCATTTGATCACATCTGTTGCCCTATTTTAAATTTTGGTTTCATTCGGTTGGGAAAAAGGCGTTCAATATACATTTCTGCATGATAGATTCAGAAAATGTGTTAGATTTTCTGCGAAAATGAACATTTGGTTACTATTGTTCGCAAATGGAATGCAAGACACTTAAACAACTGTCCATCATTTTAAGCGCAGGAATAGAAAGATAAGATTTTAATTAGCACATAAGCGAGAGTGTTTCTGGGAGACCACTGCCACTGATTTGTTCCAAGTGTTAGTCAGGAACATCGATGAATTGTATAAAAATTTAGATTTTATAATTTTTTAAGTAGTACAATTTTTGACCCAAACAATATAAAATTTTTTTCTTCACTTCCTTTGCGGTATTTTTGGAAAAGTTAATGTATACGTATATTTAATGGTTTTAAACTTAGCTATTTAACTAACAGATCTACAATTAGACTGGTAATCCTGATCACAACATGAAGGTGATTAAAAAGATTTAAAAAAAATGTATATGACTTTTTTCTAAAACATCATATATTTTTAAATAGACAAAAACACAGTATTTTGAATAAATTATTTTAGGATTTTCATTCAAATTTCTGTATTTTTTATTTTTCGTCAAAAACTAATTTTTCAATATAGTACTTTTATCTATTATTAAATAATTAAGAGAAAATAGTGCGTTAAAAGTACGGTCCGAGTTTCATTTGATTCAATTATTTCTAATATTCAACATAAATATATAGCTATTCTATACATTTCTGTGTAATACTTTTTTTACCTTGCTTTCTCTTGGTATTATATTTTTATTATAAATTGCATAATGGCAACTTATAATTGACATTATTAATTACATTTTTTAGGGTTCTAGGGATTTCTTAAATAAAATGCTCCGCATTTTATTATTACTTTATTTTTTCTTGTGAATTTTTAATATATTAAACTCTAAGCGCTATTATGTAGAAATTAATAAATCATTTATGGGATTCTTTGAACTAACGATTTTTTTTTGAATATTTGTTTTAGTTCGCAAATAATCAACTTATCCAAATTTATTACGTAGCACAATCAATGTATTTTCTCTTCATATAAACAAAAAAAAAATCAGTATCTTTATATATTTAAACAACATTTATTATAATTCGTTTCAATATCACAACTTATTCAAAGTTCAAAACGTAGCGCAATGCGTATATTTCCTTTTCATATAAATCCAAAAAATCAGCGTCTTTACATATTTATTTAGCGCAATCAATGTATTTTTTTCTTCATATAAACAACAACAAAAAAAAATATATAAAATATTAAAATTTATATATTTAAATAACTTTTATTATAATTCTTTTATATGGCTCAACTTATTCAAAGTAGAAACGCAGCTCAATCTATGTATTTTCTGCTCATATAACCCTCCCCCCCCCCAAAAAAAAAGAGTCAGCATTTTTATATATTTAAATAACTTTTATTATAATACTTTTCAATATCTCACAAAACCTCAAGCTTTTGTTTTCCTGAAAATGAAAAGCTTATACCTTATTCATAATGTATTGATAAGCAGTTTCTGAAATACGCAAGTAAAAAAAAAAATCTACAGTCAACAAAGACCTATTCCCTCTCCCCCCCTCCTCCACAAAAAGCTCATTTAATGAACTGCGGGATAGGCAAACGATCCTGAATTAATAACGCATGCAGCAGTTTCGAATCAACTAAATTTACAGTTGAGAGTTTTCAACACCCATGGGAAGTAAAGCATAGAGCACATTATTGGTTTTTATTACGCAGATTTACAGTGCACTAAACAAAAGATATTTTCCCGAAGCGTCAGAAATTTTTATTTAAATTGAACAATTAGGAAGAACCTCTTCGCTTTCCCATCATTAATGCACCCCCCCCCCATCGACCACTTCGTGGCCGCTGCAACGTTTTATTAAGTGCACTGAAATTGCGTACTTAGTAATTTCAACTGGCTAAATTCCAATTATCAGTTAAATTTGGTGGAAGCAAACGATATAGATATAGTCGCAGTTCTTTTTGTCTTTTTCGCAAAAAGGCACAACCGAATCGATATTTGTAGCTGCCGGCGACGACTTAGATAGCAATCTCTTCTAGACTCTAATCGGTGGCTGTGTTTGCTGCTAGTTTGCCTCTCCTTATTATTATTATTTATTCTTTTTTTTTCTTCCTGCACTCGTCACACATTTGTTGCTGCTAGTTTTGATTCGCATATTAACTTCACTTCAACTCGGGGAAGCTAAAAATCGTTTGGTACGAACTCATTTTCGCAGGATTTCATTTCGCCCGTCTCGATCGAAAATCGTCCCGCATATTTCATTTCATGTTTGTTATTGTTTTTGACTTATTTATGTATGAGTTATTTTTGTTGAAGATGAGCCATTTTTTTCTTCTTTCTTTCTTCTTTCGTTCTTTTTTTCATTATTATTTTTGTCGAACGCGCTCTCCGATTTTCGATTAGGCTATCCTTTCGTTGTAGAAGAGTGCTGAAATTAACTAGAAGTGGAGCAGAAGTGGAGTGGGTAAAATGGTGGAAGGAGAGAAGGGGATGGAGAAAAAAAAAGAATGTTTCATTTTCGTTTATCGTGTGGAATAAGCGCTGCCGGAGGGAAATTGCTTCGACATCATCGGTGAAAGCAGAAATTGCATGTCGATCATGTTTTTACATGCTCGAGTTATTATTACTCGATTTCGAGATAAAACTCATATCACGGAATTGCCTTGAGATATAAAATATTCCGTTCGTTGAGTTATTATCGTAAATATGTAAATACAACTTGATACTTCCAGTCAAATTAAGTGTTGATTAAGTAAATTTTCGAGATGATGTACTTGCTTGTTTATCTTAGCTAGCAAGACATCAAAGTTCATAAAATAAGCTATATTAAACTGATGTTCGGTAATGTAATGTTGTAATATTGAACTAGTAGTGTTATTAGAAAAACACGGATATTATCATGCCTATTTTGACATCGTTTTAACATACCACCTTAACCCTATCTAGGGCCATGAGAAGTATGCTTCCCACCAAATGTATCAATCTTTGTATGAAATTATGTAGGTTGGCATCAGTTCTGACAAATTTTTTTAGTAAGTCAGAAACTTAGATACTTCAATTCTTTATCTCAGACAAAAGGATGTGTCTTGATTTGTTACTTAATTATTAATTAACCAAATTAATTAATTAATCAAATTAAATTTATCTAATAAGCTAAATGAATCCTTTTTCTTATTCTAATTTCAGGCCTAAAAATATTTTAACATAATATGGCTAGAAAAAAAATAGCCCTTTAAAGGGTTAAAGCAAATATTTACCTTAGGTTCTTTAACTGAGAGGCAATTTTATTATTTTGCTTGATTCTAAAATAAATGTGTTAAACAGAGAGTTAATTTTTAATATTTATTAAAACCCTTTTTAGATTGGTTTTTTCCCTTTATATTTTTAATTTCTCGCGTACGTAGTATAGAGAAAGTATAGAAATTGTGAAAAAAAATTCGAACTCTAGATTTTGACGAATCGAAAAGTTTTAGATCTCTCTGAGTCCGAAAAACACATTCTTGGAAAATGCCAGTCTGTCTGTCTGTGACAAAGATAACCCAAAAACACTTTGAGCTAAACAGTTGAAATCTGATATACCATCTTTACACCAAATTTATAGATTTCTATGAAATTTTGAGTAAAATTTATTCAGAGGAAGTTCGTCTATTCGAATATAAATTAACCCGATAATTACAAAACAAAGAGAGCTAGATAGATGAAATTTGATACACAGATTTAACAACTACCGTGTAGACATCAGTCAAATGTTGAGTCAAATCTAACAACAGGTTGGATATTTGCTTATATGTACTTTCAGAAACATTTAAACACGATAATTCAAAAGCGCAAGGACTTAAATATATCAAATTTGAATGGGATTTTGAGATTACAAGTGCAGTTTTCTATCAAATTTTTATTTCAGTCAGTTAAAAAAAACGTATCCAAAACACAAATTTGATTTTTGGATACTATTAACGCATGCAAGGAATTAATCGCCAAATAACTCGCCAAGGGTACCATGATAGATTCAGTAAAAATGCTATATTCATGGCAAATTTAATATTTCATAATTATTGTACGCCAGTGCCATGTAAGGCGATCCATGGTATGACAGGTTTGTTAGAGAGTATGTGAAAACGTTTTGGGAGGACCATTCCAATTGGATCGTATAAGAGATAAAGAGAAAATATTTTAATTACCAAAAATTTAGAACTTGATTCTGAATTTGAAACTCACCAAACTACAGATTTTGATGAATTTCAAATTCCGGTACTCCCTAAGTTCGAAAAACCCATTTTTAACATCATGTCTTCTTATCTGTCAGTGAAGACGATAACTCAAAAACTTTTTGATCTAGATGGATGAAATTTGGAATATAGACTTAAGAACCAATTTATAGACATATATCAGATTTCAAACGAAATCCATTCTAAAGAAGTCTGTCTGTACGGCTGTCCGAATACATAATTGCTACGAAACTTAAAGAGCTAGATAGGAAAAATTTGATACATGTTTTAGCATCTAACATGCGGATTCTTATCAAATTGTGGGCCAAACTTGTGGAAGGATTAACTGTCTAACGATCTATAATTTCACAAATTCATTAATGTATATATAAATTTCTCAGTTAAAACGCAGAATATTTCTTCGTTAGCTTTCAGAAATGGAAAATAAATTATGCGAATAAATATTTGATTAAAAATGTTGCCTATTTCATTGCAATATTGAACAATTTCAATGCGGCAAAGAAATTTGCAGTATTGGATTTCATTGCTGCACTGAAATTTAGGCCATTTTTATTGTTGATTCAAGTATTTAATCACGTGATTGTCTTCTATTGTTGAAATATGAGGAAGAACAGGAAGGAGGGAACGGAAAGTAAATTTTCATTGTAGAAAAAGAATAGGTGCAAATTGAAATAGATTACACAGTCATTTTAATTTTAAATGGCATTATGATGTCATTAGTCACAATTGCATTTTCAGCAAAGAACAGACGTGAAACTTTTTAAATAACATGATTTTAAGGCATCTCAGTTTGATGCTTCAAAATCTTTTACTTAGGAAATAATGAGTGTCTAATTATGTGTGGGTTATTCTAAGGAATTTTCATGGCGCTAATATTACCAAAGAATCGAATGACTACTAAATATGGTTAGTTATAGAAATGTTGAACTTATATAACACATTTTTTTAAATGACCATAAAATATTGCTTTACCATGTTTCTAATATTTTTATATCTAGTATTTTGATCCATTCACAACATAAGATGCATTCGGTATATATCTCAAAATGCAATTCTTTTCTTATTAATTACATTTCTTCGCATTTTGTTGCATATAATTCACTGCCACCTGCGTTTTTAAATATGATATTGATATAAGTAAGGCAAATAGTTTATTCGTTTATTTAATTTTTTTTATTAGTTTACAACGTGAAAGAGATGCTTTTTTTTAGGTTTTTGCTTAAAATTTCTATCATAACTTTTTTAAAAGATAACTCGACAATTTAAAAATTCGAGAAGAAAAATGTATGAGAAAATATTTCAATACTCAAAAAATTCATATGTATAATGTAATGTATATCATGGGGAAAAACAGTTTTAAAATGTACTTTCATTAGTGTACTAAAAGAAATTTTTTTTTCAAGTTTTAATCTTTTTTTTAATTATTAATTTATCATTATGAATAATATGACCAGATTTCAGATTATGATATAAATTTTATTCCAAAAAAATGGCAGTAAATAAAAACTCTTTTGCTTAAAATTTTAATTTCAGCAATACATAAATGCAGTGATGATATTCAATCAAACTCCTATAAAGGTCTAATGATAACGATCGAATGTTCTTTGAAATAATTAAAAATAAAAAGAATTACTTCAAAACCAAAAATAACAGAAATTCACAATTAAAAAGAAAAAATAATTCAATTCCTTCATTCTTCTTATTCTTTTTTAAGTAATGAGACCTCTTCACACATTCTAAGGAACAAAATTAAAACCCACAAAGCAATTTTGAGCCTCCAAGTAACTGTCACTTATAACAGTTAGAATCAACTCGGCGGAGAATAATACACTTCCTCGGCAACAAACAGTTGCTGACATTTACTTCTGGACTTAAAGCTCCGAGAAAACACACTATTCCAGCAAAAAAAAAAAGCAGTGAAGAAGAAAATATGTCAAGAAATCCGAGGAAAAACACCGCCTAGCAATAGAATTTAATTAATTTCGCAGCTGGAAATTTGACACTGAGCCACGGAATTTTAAATGGCAAGAGCTGAACTTGGATTAAACTTTGTATTTCTGCTTCTTCTTCTTGTAAGACTTGTTCATTAAAAGGACATTCTTTTTGTTAGTTAATTTGTATCCAATTGTTTCAGCGCTTAAGTTTGTTTATCCCTGTGCTAGCTTTTGAGTGAATAATTATCTTTTTTTGGTAGTCACTTCCATAATTTAGTACTTACTCTCTAAGTGGAAGTCGAGCTCGTTGCAATTAAATTAAAATACTTTTTTTTTTCTGATTTTTGTCTTAAAACTTGCAAGTGCAGCATAAGAAAACACTGCAATTTCCAACAAGATTATTTTGTAGATTATGATGAATCACAACAATTTATAACACTCTGAACCGGTAAAAGAAAAGATTTTTGAAATTACATCTGTTTTAATGTGATATATCAAAACATTAAACAGTTTTTATGAATTCATTCTTACTGCTTACTCAAAATTAGATTTTTTAAAATTCTTATTTATTTCTGATTTTCATTTAATCAATATAAATATTATTAGACTTTGAAAAACTTTTCTCCTACTCGATATCAGATGGCGCCACATGTATTCAATCAAAATTTAATAAAATTGCTCAATTAATTGATAATTAAGTTCTGATTATACCCAAGCAGCATATTATAATTTCGAATACATAAATATATAAAATTTCCAACCTGTAGCATATTAATAAGACAGCGAAAACTTGAGTGTAAAATTCCATTTTTGATAGCATGAAACAAGTCATGCTCAATATAAAAAATTATAAAGAAATTCATGTAGATGGTTGAAATTTGATACATGGTATCATCTGTAAAATATAGATTTTTGTCAAATTTAAAAATGAATGAATTATTTAAAAAAAATTAGAAAGTGTATTTTATGAAATTTTCAAAAAATTATTTTATCGGATTTGTTTTTGACGAAATTTTGATTCAATTCATTCAAAGGTCTGAACCGTGTAGTTATAGGGATCAGGAGTATAGAACTACACTTTGTTTGTTGATTTGATGATTGGATGCATGAAATGTGTTACATGGTATTATTTGTAATATACAGATTTCTATCAATTTTAATAATGAATTAATTAATTCAAAAATTAGAAACATTTATATCATGAAATTTGCAAATAGCTTTATTATCTGAATCCTTTTTGCTGAATTTTGGACAAATTCCGTCAAGGGTTAAATGCTTGTTCCTTATGGCTATCTATTGTGGGATCTGAATTGTGGAATGATACTTTGTTAGTCGATTTGATTAGTGATATATAAATGAATACGATAGTAAAAATAAGTAACTATCTAGATAAATGAGATTTGGTGCATGGCTTTGACATCACAAATGTTGATCGGGATTACAGTTTGCCTCTAGACGGTCAAACCGAAGAGATTGAAATGCCATATTCGATTTCCTTCACTGTAGTAAGAAGCTTAACACAAAATGGAAAAGAAGTAGAGGAAGTTAAGAAGATAATTGATGATAGCTGAAAGTTTACTCATATTAAATAGTTCTTATGTTGAAATTCATCTAACCATATGCCTTAATTTAAGTGAATAATGATTTTTTCATTAGGCTTGTCCTCTTAATTTAGAAAAATAAATCGAAATAAGTTGTTCTTCCACTTAATTAAGATATTCTTTGTAATTTCGGTCTCGAGTTTGTAATGACTGGAATCTGTAAACTGGAAATTTGTCCGGAAACGTGATAGTTTAAAGATTTATTTTTTATTAACACAAAAATTTTTAATAATTTTAAAGATTTTTTTCTGATTAAAATAAGTAGATTTAATAAAAAAAATTACAATTTTTATCAAGCGATTGTGAAAGTCCATAAAGAAATGTATTGAAATAGGTACTGTGCAAGCTCATTATGAGAGGAACTCAAACTTTTATATTCACATAAACAAAATTGTAAAGGACAAGAATTTGAATAACCTCATATGGTTATCTTGATAGAATCACTGAGAGTAAACAAAAAATGCGTGCGAGATGTTTAGATATTATTATTATCTCTTTCCCTTTTAATGGAAAGGATTTTTTTTATTATAAATTTGATTTTTTGAATAATTAGATTGGGCAAGAAAATGAACATCTGTACTGCTGAATACGAATATTAAGAACATCTGTATCATGCTGACTTCATTGAATAAGTCATGTGATGAGAACAGTATTAAGAAAAAATCGTTCAAAGCGTTATAGGATAAACTTTCAAACTTTGACCAATTAAATTTAGTATATATAGTTATATCTTGGATGCTAAAAACTCATTAAGAGAAGATTATTCAAATTTTAACTAAAATGAATCCTCATGTTTTCCTTAATGACTTAGTAGCAATTTTTACATCACTTGATGGGATTTTACACTAATTAAAATTAATAGATTATAATTGTTACAATCGAGATAAAATTTCATCATATGAAATTTAATTGGAAAATTTATTGGTAAAAAAACGTGACAGCTTTCAATTTACAGCTGTTTGAATTTACATTGATTAATTTATATTCATTTATAAGACTAAACTTGAACCCCACATTGAATCATATTTACAAGAATTATTTGAAACAGGAAAGCTTAGGCATTTAGGCATAACCTGCATCGGCGCCAGGGGTTCTTATCTCTTCGCTTGTAATGTGGGGAAAAAAATGAAAAATGAATTTTTTAGAGTGCATATTGGCAATCGAATAAAGTGAAAAATGAATTTTTTATAAGGCGTGTTGGCAATGGAATACAATGAAAAAATGAATTTTTTAGAGTGCGTGTTGGCAATAATTAAATATAAAAATGTGGGATCAGACCATTAAATAAGAGAAAATTTTAAAATTAAATAGCATGGAATTATTTAAGATAAAAAAAACTGGAAGCTGATTAATAATTACATTAATTTAAAGACATATCCTCACACGCACACGCACACGCACACAAGTATAGTTAACTACTATATACATAAGGGAAAATTTAAAAATAAGAGAATGATTGATAAGATAAGCTAAGATTGAATGATAAACATACTGATATAAGATATAAAAATATACAGAAAAATTGCTGATAGATAAGAAATGAATTAGCTTTATACATTATCATACTATCGTGCTTCGATGTAGAGATTCAAATCTCCATCAATGTTTTTTTATACCATTCTAATTTATTATATTACCGTCCAATTAATTAATTAATTATCCCAATTAACTGATTTATTATATTACTTTCCAATTAATTGATGAATTATTCCAATTAATTGATTTATTATATTATTTTCCAATTAATTGATGAATTATTCCAATTAACTGGTTTATTATATTACTTTCCAATTAATTGATGAATTATTCCAATTAACTGATTTATTATATTACTTTCCAATTAATTGATGAATTATTTCAATTAACTGATTTATTATATTACTTTCCAATTAATTGATGAATTATTTCAATTAACTGATTTATTATATTACTTTCCAATTAATTGATGAATTATTCCAATTAACTGATTTATTATATTGCTTTCCAATTAATTGATGAATTATTCCAATTAACTGATTTATTATATTACTTTCAAATTAACTAGTTAATGCATTTTTTTATTGCATCTGGGTGATGTAATAAAATTTTGAAGAGTAGCTCAATTCCCAAGAATAAATTTAATTGCTTAATAAATTCGCTATATTTTTTAATATGTATTAAACAAACACTTTTTTTCAGATGAATTGAAAATACGACAACCAAGCAGCAAATAAGTTTCGAAATATACAGAAAAATACATTAAGTCTTTAATAAACATCCAAGACGAAAAATGAAAATTTTGGTTTTAAAAAAAGCGTTTCGAGCAAACTTACTTCTTTCAGTACGATCATTTCTTAAAATTTCGCCCTTTAAAACTTCCTTAATTGAAGAATTGCATGCTAGTTTTTCAAGTAGCCCGGAAATTGAATTCTTTTAATGTTAGGAGTGTATACTTGGAAATGTTTAAACTATTTATGCCGTTTGTTTCTGGATTGAATCAAAATTGCTGCAATTGAAATACATTGGCAATCCCTATCAATGAATATTTGAAATAGTATAGATAAAATGATTTATCCATCAGTCTTTTTTGAATCAGTGAATATTTCAAATGTTTTAAATTGATGACGTTGCATATTCTAGCATATCATTAACGAAGAAAAGATACAAAGCATCTTTAAACCTGTGAAAGAGTAAGTAGTCTTCAGTTTTGATGTAGAATCATTCATCAATTATTATCTTATTAATTATTATTATCTTATCTTATTAATTATTATTATCTTATCTTATTAATTATTATTATCTTATCATATTAATTATTATTTTTATCTTATTAATTATTATTATTATCTTATTAATTACTAGCCGCCTTTGGCGACCAGCCGGTTCGCCAATCTTAATGTTCGTTAAAATTTTAATAATTAAATATTTTATGCAATTCCAACTTTAATAGATTCTTCAGCAAAATATTTTAAAACTTCAAATTTTGATAGTCATATAATTCACGCATAATATTATAAAGGCCTTCAGTCATAACGTGATATGTATCTCTCTAATTTTCTGTTACGACTCGTAGAATTTATGCTTTAAATTAAAGTGTAAATGATTCATCTGCAATTAATATAATAATATTTTTTACTGAAACAAAGCATTTTTTTAAATAATATGATTACTGATAATAGAGTCACTGAGCGTTTAAACTTTATGGGCACTAAAGAATATCTTTCTTAATTTATGTAATATCTCAAGAATTTGTCAACAAAATTTTCTCAGATTCATCATGAACAGACCTATTAATGAACAATGTTTCATTTTAAATGCATTAAACACTAAGAAAATAAAATGAATCGTTTAAAATAATCGGTCTAAAACAGGTTTAAAAAACTACTTAAAAAACGATGTACTTAAAACTATAAGCATATACAAAAAAATATATAACTAACATAAATACAATTTAATTACAAAAGCATGCAACTAACCTAGAAATAATTTAAATCATTGAAAACAGGTTTAAAAAAAACTACTTAAAAAACGATGTACTTAAAACTATAAGCATATACAAAAAATATATAACTAACATAAATACAATTTACTTACAAAAGCATGTAACTAACCTAAGAATAATTTAAATCATCTGTTGAAAGTGGTTGCCATGACAGCAATCAGAACAATGCGCATGCGTAAATTTTCTTCGGAAACTTCTTTTCCCTTTCCAGTTGTGTTGCCATAGAAACCGGCGCACAGCTGTTTACACGTTTATGTTTATCTATTCAGATTTTATAACATCTAATCAGAGTAACGGTGAATATCAGTGTGTTCGTGTTCGTCAATAAATGTTAATTTTTTTAATAACATGATTAACGAAAACAGAGTCACTGAGCATTTAAACCTTATGGGAACTAAAAAATATCTTTCTTAATTTATGTAATATCTCAAGAATTTGTCGACCAGCCGGTTCGCCAATTTTAATGTTCGTTAAAATTTTTATATTTAAATATTTTATGCAATTCCTACTTTAATAGCTTCTTCATCAAAATATTTTAAAACTTCAAATTTTGATAGTCATATAATTCACTCATATAAAGGCCTTCAGTCATAACGTAATATGTATCTCTCTAATTTTCTGTTAGCTCCCGTAGAATTTATGCTTTAAATTAAAGTGGAAAGAATCAATCTGCAATTAATATAATAATATTTTTTACTGAAACAAAGCATTTTTTTAGTAATATGATTACTGATAATAGAGTCACTGAACGTTCAAACTTTATGGGCACTAAAGAATATCTTTCTTAATTTATGTAATATCTCAAGAATTTGTCAACAAAATTTCTTAGATTCATCATGAGCAGATCGATTCATTAACAATGTTTACTTTTAAATGCATCAAACACTAAGAAAATGAAACGAATCGTTTAAAATAGACGGTTTAAAACAGATTTTAAAAAAACTACTTAAAAAACGATGCACTTAAAACTATAAGCATATACAAAAAATATATAACTAACATAAATACATTTTAATTACAAAAACATGCAACGAACCTAAAAAAAATTTAAATCCAGTCCGCATCCGTTGATTAATTCGTCAACACAATGCGGAATTCAGAACACAAAGCGCATGCGTGAATTTTCAACGTCAGTTACGTAACGCAAATACGTGATTTTTTTTCTACGCCAGTTGGGGTAACGCTATGCGGATTAGAAATTTTTAATTTCCTTTATTCTGTTTTATTTTAATTCAAAAGTACTTCAGAATGAATCTGAAGGATCGATTCATTAACAATGTTTAATTTTAAATGCATCAAACATTAAGAAAATAAACAGAATCGTTTGAAATAATCCGCCGAAAAATACTAACCCTAGAATCATTACTGTTGGGAGAAAAAAATCCCGGAAGCCTTACTCATTTGGCGGTGGCGAAAATAGAAGATTTTTTTGGCGGAAAAGTTGGCGGTGGGGAAAATGGAAGATTTTTTTGGCGGGAAAGTTAGTTTTTAATTAATAATTAAAATTCTAATTAAAATTTCAAAAAAAGGGACCCCAGGTGCACATTCCCAACCTCTAAGGTATACATGTACCAAATTTGATAGCTGTATGTCAAATGACCTGGCCTGTAGAGCGCCAACACACACACACACACACATTGAGCTTTATTATAAGTATAGATAATCTTATCTTATTAATTATTATTATCTTATTAATTATTATTATTATCTTATTAACTATTATTATTATCTTATTAATTATTATCTTATCTTATTAATTATTATTATCTTATCTTATTAATTATTATTATTATCTTATTAATTATTATTATCTTATCTTATTAATTATTATTATTATCTCATTATTATCTTGAATACGAAGTAAAGAAAGATAAATATTTTAATAGCCAAAAAAAAAAAAAAATCGAATCAATTCGAGATTTATAGAATCAACATGTTTCAGGCCTCTCTAAATCTTTAAAAAAACCCATATTTTTAGCATTATACTTTCCTGCCTATGAACTTGATACTTAAAAAATGCTTTGAACCATACAGATGATGTTAAAGATATTTACTCTATCCATATTATTTTACTATGATTGAGTAACTCTACATTACGTATAAGTAATTTTAAAGTGGAAAAAAATTAAAAGATTGAATTGTATTATTTATTTAAGCATTGGTGCTATGAAATGGCAATACTGTGAGATATATTCCTAAAACATTTGCAAAAAAAAAAGAAAAAAAAATCTATGAAGATATAATTTTCCTAATTGTTATTTATCTATATTTTATTTTAATCATATCCACATTTATTATAATTTTCTTACTATTACCATATAGTTTTGCCGGTAAGTGGGAAATGGAATGAAGCATCAGTGGTTTTAATTTCAAGAAATTAAAAAAAAATGAATTACCCTCGGCAATTTAAACGTTTTTAATCGAGTTGGAATCATTGATCCGATGGTAATAAAGTCACAAATTTTTGTGATCATTTTCTTTCCCTTTATTTATCTATATATTATTATGTTATCTATATTTATCTTTATTTATCTATTATTATTTATCTATATCATATCTAGATGTATCGTAAATCATTATCGTTTATCATATAGTTCTACCTGTAAGCGAATAATATGGTTCACCTGTAGGTCTATCAGTGTTTTTAATGTAATAGTGATTTTAAAGTGAAAAAAAAAATAAAAAGACTAAATTTTCGTTGGCAATTTAAATGTTCCTTTAATTCATTTGAAAGTATAAATACAATCAGTGGCAATAAGACATTTTCTATGAACTCTCATCCATAAAATTGAAAAACAATCAATTAATCAAGATAATTTTTTAAACACTGTTTACTTATACTGTAGCAAAATTATATCCTAATTTATCATAAATTTTTCATTTTTTATACTGTTCTATCTATAGGTGAATAATGGAACGAAGTGATTTTAAAATTGAAGAAATTAAGAGATTGAATTAGCATTAGTATTTAAACTTTCTCGCCATTGGTATTTGATCCATTTGGAACCATTGATTCAATACAATGGAAATAATGAAATGCACATAGAAAACTCATTACCTTAAAAATAAAAACCAATCTTATCAAGATATTGTTTATTAAGCGCTGTTTATCTATAATTTATCGTAGACATATCCAAATATATAGTGAATCTATTCTTGCTATACTGTTACCTGTAGGTGAATAATGGAAGTAAGTATCCGAGATTTTAAAGAAATTAGGAGATTGGATTAGTATTTAACAATGCTAAATTTCCATGCTAATCCATTTACTAATTATCTACTCCATTTACCAATTCCATTTATTAATTTCCATGCTAATCCATTTAGCAATGAAATGGATTAATAGAACATTGAAATACCTTTAAACGTTCTTTAATCCAGTTGGAACCAATGGTTTAATTCGATGGCCATAATGCAATGCACACATTCCAAGAACTCTCCACCAAAAAACTGGAAACGAATCTCATCAAGATATTGTATTTTAAGCCTGTTTATCTATACTTTATCAAACTCATATCCAAATTTATCGTAAATCAATTTTTATCCTTGCAATAGAATTTTAACTGTAGGTGAATAAAGGGATACATTTATCTATAAAGCTGAAGAAATTAAAGAGTAGAATTAGCATTGGTATTTAAACGTTCTTTTAATTCATTTAGAATCGTCGACTCAATTCATTGGCAATAACGCAATGCACACTCCGAGAACTCTCCATCATATAATTAAAAACAATCTCATCAAGATATTTTGAAAGTGACATTTTTAAGCACTCTTTATTTATACTTTATCAAAATCATACCTAAATTTATAGTAAACCTTTATCCTTGCCATACAGTTCTGTACAGTTTACAGAACAGTTTAAATTACTGTGCCTTACAGTTTTTACCTCTAGGTCAATAACGGAAAGAAGTATCAAATATTTTAAAATTGGAGAAATTAAAGAACTGAAATGGGATTGATATTTAAACGTTCTTTTAATCGATATGGAACCATTGACTCAATCCACAGGCAATAACGCACTACACACTCCAAGAACTCTCCATCATAAAATTAGAAACCAATCTCATCAAGATATTGCATTTTAAGCTCCGTTTATTTACATTTTGTCAAAGTTATATCCAAATTTATAATAAATTTTTATCCTTGACATACAGTTCTGTACAATTTACAAAACGGTACCATGCAGTTTTTACCTATAGGTGAATGATGGAATCATATGTCAGAGTTTTAAAGTTGAAGAAATTAAAAGATAGAATCTGGATTGGTATTTAAATGTTCTTTTAATCCATTTAATCCATTCAATCCAATTGTAATAACACTGTGCACAACTTCAAGAGTTCTCCACCGTATAATTAGAAACATTTTTATCAGTGTACAATTTAATCATTGTTTATCTATACTTCATCAAATTAATATCCAAATTTATAATTCTTTATCCTTGCCATATATTAAGATCTCTCCCAAAAGTTTCTTTCGCATCGCGCTATTAATGGCGTCATCTGACTCTGCTTGGGCAAACATGCAGGCTTATCTATTAGCTGCATATATCATCGGTTTCAGTCGTACCCGAGCACTACTACGCCCCAGAAAAGTTTTTTTGTCTGTTTGGTGGCATTGGAAAGGCGTACTTTTCTACGAGCTCTGAGGTGAAACAATAAATTCTACGAAATATTTTCAGCTAGATCAATTAAAAACTACCATGGCCAAAAAAAAAAAAAAAAAAAAAAAAAAAAAACCCGGCCAGAATTAATAAACTGACGAGGCATTGTTTTTCATCATGACAACGCGAGACGACATAGTGCATTAGTCGTAAGAGAGAAGCTCTTACAGTTTGATTGGGATGTTTTAATGCAACCTGCATACTCTCCAGATCTCGCTCCATCTGATTATTACTCCTTTCTCTCTTAAAAAATTCTCTTCGCGATAAGCGCTTTAAATCCATCAGCGAAATAAAAGCTCACCTCGAGGATTATTTCTTGTCCAAAACACAACAATTGTGGAAATAAGGCTTAATGAGGCTTCCTGAGAGATGGAAGAAGGTAATAGAGCAAAATATTACTTATATAACAAAATAAATAATATCTTAAATAGTAAATATTGCGCATTCATTTCATATTAGAAATAGGAAAGAAACTTATGTGACACCCTAATAATTCTGTAAAAATGTACAGAATAGTTTAAAGAACAGTACCATACAGTTTCTATTTGTAGGTCATTAAAGGAATTAAATATCAGAGATTTTAAAATTGAAGAAACTAAGATATTGAGTCGAGAATTGTATTTCAATGTTCTTTTAATCCATTTGGGACTATTGACTCAATCCAATGGATTAACGCAATGTACACTCCAAGAACTCTCCATCTTGAAAGCAATCTCATCAAGATATTATTTTATGTATACTTTATTAAATTCATATTCAAATTTATAGCCAATCTTTATCCTTGCATACAGTTCTGTACAGTTTGCAGAACAATACTATACAGTTATTGCCTGTAGATGAATAATTAAATCTAGTACCAGAGATTTTAAAATTGAAAAAAATTAAGAAATTGAATCATGATTGGTATTTAAAAGCTCTTTTAATCCATTTGAAACCATTGATTCAATCCAATAGCAATAATGTTATACACACTCCAAGACTTCCCCACCATAAAATTAGAAACCAATCTCATCAAGATATCACTTTCCTCACCCGCAGAATTCTACCCACGAGTTTGTTTCCACGGAACACCTACCAACACTTTTTTGGGATGCAGGCAAGCAGGCAGAGAAGTGGGTAGACGTACTTGAGCAAGACGAGATAGGTAAGGGTAGAAGCAATAACGAAACAGCAACGAAAAGAATACTTAGTGTGGGGGAGCTAAAATCTTGTTTGTGTTCTGCTGTTGTTCGCAGCCCCTATTTGGGCAGGCCGGGCGGAATGGAAAAATGGTACAAGTGGTGCAGGAATTCTCTCGTCTTGATGAGACTGCTTTGGGGAATAGCACGAAGAGAAACAATTCGAGGGGCTTTTGTGAAGGCTTTTTATAGGTTCATCCAGGCTGAATGGGTTTTATAGGCGGGACAGTGGATTGTTAAATATTCTGGAGCATCGCCGCGCATTCTTGAGGTGCAATCTTCACAGGTGTCGTCGAAAATTAAGTCACGTTTGGATGAAATTTGCATTTTATTCTATATGGAAAGCAGATTATATCGTTTTGAAATAAGAAGGGAAAAAAAAACCCTGTTTGTTGTTAGGTTTTCTTTAAGTAAAATGAAGTGAAAATATATTTTACTTCAAAACAAATATAAACTGAAAACAATTTTTTAATAAATTCGAAATCCGAGTGAAATAAAACATATGTACCTACAAAGACTTGGCTGATACAACTCAATATTGCTCAATTAAATTAAAAAGTTTATTACTTTTTTTTTATTTTCATGTATACGAAAGATAGCGAAAGCATGGGCTCGATGGACTGGTAGTAAAGTCTTCTCCTCGGAACCAGGGGATTTCAGGTTCGAGACCAGATTCCACGAAAAAATTCTTGTGTAAGAGGGCCTAGTTGCAAGTTAAATGTGTCCCATTGGTGTGGAAGCATGGAGGGGGTTGTCAGCTCAGGTGTCGTCCTTGTCATATGACTGCCATTCAAAATTAAGAGTTCCGTCCCAAATAGCCCTAGAGTGGCTTTAAAATGGGACATAAATATAACTAATCTTTAGAGAGATTATAGGAATTAATTAATTAACTTAATTATTTAAGACGATAACTACAAAGCGAAGAAAAATAAGATTCGATGCAATATTTTATAAAAGTGCAATGATTTAAATATAGCATATTTGCTATGCGATTTTGTGTTTATGATTGTAGTTCCATGACAAGTTTTGGGTTTAATTGATTGCAAAAAACGTTTCTAAAACAGAAATTCAATTTTCTGGTACTATTAATTGCATCTCAAAGATTGTTCCTCAAAAAATTGCCAATTGCAATCACGGTCGTACGAGAATTCCAAAGCTATATGGTGAGAAGGTGATAACATCTTTATTAGAGTGTATGCTAGAAAGTTTTTAGGTGGCCACTTCCGTTGGTTTTACGTCCAGTTTTTTTATCAATTAATCAACCTATATTACATCCAGGTATTTTATCAATTCATCAATCTATATTATATCCAGATCTTATATTAATTCATCAATATATATTACATCCAGATTTCTTATCAATTTATCGGTCTATATTACATCCTGTTTCTTATCAGTCTATCAGTCTGTATTGCATCCTGTTCTTTTATCAATTCATCAATGTCTGTATTGCATCCTGTTCTTTTATCAATTCATCAATATATATTACATCCAGGTCTTATATCAATTCATTAATCTATATTACATCCAGATTTCTTATCAGTTTATCAGTCTATATTACATCCTGTCTCTTATCAGTCTATCAGTCCTTATTGCATTCTGTATTTTTTATCAATTCATGAATCTATATTACATCCAGGTCTTTTATCAATTTATCAGTCTATTTTACAGAAAACAATGAGTGCCTATATAATAACACATAACTAATATGCATCGTTTGCGTTCCAGTTTCTTTGCTGCTAGTTTCCTTTTTCATACTGACGGAAATGTCACCTTATTAAAGATAAAACGCACACACACGCTCGTGCGGACAAATTTGCAAACTTGTTGGTGAGTAGAAATAGAATTGCATTGAAATTAACAATTGTTTTAATACAAATGTCAGTTTAAATAATTAAAATAAGGTTTAAAATTCTATAAATAAAAGGATATTTTTCAAGCAGGTATTTCTTTCTTTCATAGTTCTTTTCTCCTGTTTTGGATAATAATTTCATTATGTTACGACAGCATTTAATTGGAATTTGGGCATTCTTGTTGCAGTTGATCCATTGCTCTAGTTAGTTGTTTCTTAGATGGCGACAAGAACGTTGCCATCTAAGAAACCTACTAATCTATATCATCTAATCAATTATTCATGATTTAGCGTATTTAGCAGATTGCTTATATTCTATTTGATCGCGAAATTATTATGTCCTAATCTAGCGACTAGCGAAAATGTTTAAACTAAAAATTTCTGTTCAGTTCATTGTGAAGTCAGTTATACTTTCCCATAAGACCGACGCAGCTGAGTCAAAAGATATTCAGTTTGTGATTCTTACTGCAACTGAAGAAGGCAGCATCGGTCGTAAAAACTTGACTTGAAAAAACACCCTACGGCTTCATTATGGCGGAGACATAGCTTAGTAGCTTCACGATCAAACTGAATGAATGAAATATATGAAGTTTAGTTTAGTTATATTAACGTCCCATTTGAAGCAACACTAGGGCTATTTTGGGACGGACCTCGTCATTTTGAACCGAGGTCAGATGACGAGGACGACACCTGAGCAGGGACCCCCCCCTCTCCACACCATACCACACCAGCGGGAGGACGTTTGATCAGGACGGATTTAACGTGCAACAGACCCCCTTACACGACGGTACTTCGGTGGAATCGGGTAACGAACCTGAAACCCTCCGGTTCCGAAGCCGAGACCTTGCCACCACGGCCCTCATGAAATATGTGAAACAGGCCACTTCGTACTTCTGATTCTCAGTGGCTTTATCTTAACAAGTTAACTGTTTTATTTTCTTTACTATCTAATAAAATGGCACCTTCTATTTTGGGAATATTTTCTTATTTTGATTCAAATAGAAATCCATTGAATAATTGACTTATCTATGTATTCGAAGTAATTTTAATACTGAATTATAATCGTTATGAATGGTTTATTTTTTGCTTACAACTATCAAAATTCCATAAATCGATGCACGTATGGCACTCGGGAAAAACAGTTAAGCGGTTAAAAATAATTAACTGACTAGTGCAATATATCAACAATTGTAAGTATACAGAAATTTGAAATTCTTTTACCACTGTGTTTATAATAATGGAAGGATATTTTTGTTTTTCGCCACACAATGTTATATATCATTTGATTTAGAAGCATAAGATATGTGTATTTCAGAAGTAGCGGCTATACAAAATTACCCCGGAACATTAACATAAATGGAATAATAAGGCATATGTATGTACAACCAAACTTGAAAGGGTCTATGAAGAATAATCTGCATTATAACTGATACTATATGCAACAAGAAAAATACAGCCTTATCAATCTTATACGTAAGTTGCAGTTTTAATTTGCAAGTTTAAGTATCGTAAAATTTTTTGTCATATTAAAAGAGTGTAATTTAAATCTTTATAAAAGGTAGAATCTATAAATCGAGATTTAATATGGAATTCAATGAAAAAGTTTTAAGAAAAAGATTGGTAACTAATTTTTGTCACAAATTCTTATTTGAATATCAATATTTTTAAAAATGTGTTATTCTTTAAATGCCTCTTCCTATGAATTTAGAATTTATGGATTCAAAATGTATTATGTAGTTGTTTGCATCCAACTAATATTGTGGTTATTTCTTTCATATTTAGTTTATTTAGAACATTTTGTAAATATCGTCTGACATATTTTTACACTGTTTTGAATTGAAAAATAATTTATAAGCCCAAAACAATTTTTCAGTTTAATCTTTTATAAATATTTTGACTTCGCTTGCCATTTTCATTTGATTTTTTTAGTACTTAGATGATATTTATACTTTATATGCACTATATTTTAATGTCAAAGCTTTCTTCTAATTTCGCTGGTAAAAATTTGCATTTCGAAGGGACTAGATATAAACAGATTTATAATTATTCGATTTGTTATTCTAACATGTTTACTAAAATGAAATTCTATTCTTCGTTCTGAATTCAAAAATATCGTTTGAACCTATTTCACCAATATTCCAAGAAGCTAAAACGAATCTTTTCATTTTTTTTTATTAGTGTTCATTTTTGAAATGAATTGTCATAGTAATTTACACAACTCCGGTTTAATTCAAAAATATCTGTTGTTATTGATTCCTTAAAAGGAATAAACAAATTTGAATTTGTTAAAGATTTTTCATAGCTGATCTTAGTTTTGGGTTCTTGGATAACATTTTGATATTAAAACAGTGCAGACATAGATTAAGCTTATTAAAGTATGCTTTATTTTTTTCATAAAGAAAAAAAGTGAAAAGTATACAATGATACTAAGTTTAACATCTTCGAGACTGTTCTAGAAACACGATATATTTGCTATAAAACTTTACATTGCGAACTTACATGTGAAATAGCCAATGATGTATCATATTGAATGGAATTATTTTTTAAATTTTTAGTAGATTATTTTTTACATTTTTATGCTATTTAAGATAATGTGTTAATATTTACTAATGTTTATATATTTAATCTAATTTCTTACCAATTGTGTTGAATTTAATCGCAATAAATGTAAATTTTTGCATATAAATATCTATTTTGGCATATAAATATTCAATATTTAATATATAAATACATATTAAATATTGAGAAAGGATTTGATTTCGATTTCTCTCGACAGACATGCCATGTTATTATTTTTTTTTGAAATAATTAAGATTTTATAGAGAATATTTGTCCTCAAGTACGAGGATGAGATGTTGGTACATAATAAATAAAGTGCCTTATTATCGAATTTATTGTCAAGAGGGGAAATTTGTCTTTTCACCGATGATGCACTTTTCAGCAGAAGACTTGTAGATTTTACCTTCCAGCTGCGTATCCCGCGATTTCTGCAGGTTGCCAATGAGTCCATTTTCTATTGCATCACACGTTTTTCGCAGTTTAGAGTGTTTATTTTTACTATTAAAGATTTTCATTGTATCATATTATTATTATTTTATATATAGTATCATTTCACTTTGTTTGAAAAATATTTGCAGTGCATCTAAATAGTGATTTTTAAAAACTACGCAGTCAGAGGGTTAAAACGCCCAACAGTTTGCACTTATTTAGCAATACATACGATTCCACTTATTTGATTCACAGCAGCTGGTCATTCATACATTTAAAGTATACTATAGCGTATAAATAAATTGAGGCTCCTGTAGTTGAACTACTACTGATTGTTATAATTCTGTATACTTTTTCTAACTGACATTTTAAGAAACGGTGAAAAAATAATTAGCGGAAGACAAATGCGATTGATTAGATTAAGTTAAAAAAATTTGGGAGGAAATAATTTTTGAAATATAACAGAAGGCAATTGATTACAAAAGGGTTTAAATATTTACTAATTTCTTCTATTTCTATATAAGAGTTAACTAAAAGAGCTCAAAAGATTTTGAAACATTTTCATAAAATGAGTGATATAACTTTTAGTAATTTCTTATGACGTCATATTTTAAATATTAAAAATAGTAAGAGAAAACTATATTAAAGATTTTAAAATATTTTCATGAATTGAATACTATAAATTTTTAGAACTTTTTTAATATTAGCATATTTTAGCTATAGTAAAAGGGGCAAGATAAAGCTAGATGATCACTAAGATTTTAAAAATATTTTAATGAGCTGAACTACAGTGGCTCCCAAAATTGAGTATACACTATACTCTTTCTTCTTTAATTTTATTCTTTTCGATCTTAACATTCCTATTTATGGCTAATATTTATAAGAACGACAAAATATACATTAACAAAAGTATTAGGCTAAAAAACAAAACGGAGGAATCAATAATATTTTTATTGCAGTAATTTTTAAATCAAATTTACAAATTCCAAAGTCACAAAATTGAGTATACATCTAGAAAAATCTGTCAACAAAAAGAGAAAAAAATAAATTAATATTTTGTTGCATATCCTTTTACATTTAGAACAGCTTGTAAACGGTGTGGCATTGAGTTGACAAGAGTTTGAGTTGTTTCGCCGGATATTTTCGATCATTCTTCTTGTAATACTCTTTTTAAGTGTTCCTTGCCCCTAATATCGTGTTTTTGAACTGATTTTCCAAATCGTGCCCACAAATTTTCAATCACATTGATATCTGGAGATTGAGGAGGGGTGTGTAATTGCATTTTACAATTATACAACAATCATAACTTAACTATTTTATCTGTATGTTTAGGGTCATTATTTTGTTGAAACAGAAAACTTGACCCTAAATCGAAATTCTGGGCACTTTGTTTTAAATTGTTCTTCAACATATCCAAATATTTAATTTTGTCCATGATTCTATCAATGCAAACTAAATTTCCCACTCCATTTGCAGACATACAGCCCCATACAAGAAGTGAACCACCTGCAGGCTTGACAGAAGGATTGGTGTTTTTAGGACGAAGTTCAGAATTAGGATTTCTCCAAACATAACATCAACCATCACTACCAAAAACATTGAAATTACTTTCGTCACAGAATATTACTTGATTCCAGAAGTCAGGAGGCTTTGAAATATGACTTTTAGCAAATGAAATTCTTTTCTCTCAATTTACTTTGGAAATGAATGGTTTTGTTCTGGCTACGCGACCATTATAATTTGCTTTTTTAATTGCTCTTCGAATTGTTTCTGCAGAAACACACTTTCCGATTGTTCTTGAAGTAGATATAGCAATTTTTGTAGTAAATGCTACAAAAGTAAGTACTACTACTTACCTTAGGATTGTTTGCTACCTTTCGAATAGCTCTTCTCTTGGTCGTGGCACTGAGGATTTATTTTCTTCCTCTTCCAAGTTTATTAGCAATTTGTCCATATATTTTATACTTCTGGATAATTTTTTGAACGCATCCGTGACTGCGTTGAATTTCCCTTGCAATTTCTCTTAGAGATTTACCATCTTCAGACAATCGAATAACAAGTTTCTGAATTTCAACATTTGTTTCATTTCTGGAGCTCATTTTAATAACCAAAACGTTTGTTTTCGCTTGGAAATCAATGATTGCCAATTAAAGTAAAAAAACTATTTTACTTATTCATTTGGAAATAAATAATGGTAATCAAGTCGCATATTTTATAAGTTGTATACGCAATTTTGTGACTTTGGAATTTGCAACTTTGACATAAAAATTACTGTAATAAAAATATTGATTCCTCCGTTTTGTTTTTTAGCCTAATACTTTTTTTAATGTATATTTTGTCGTTCTAATAAATATTAGCTATAAATAGGAATATTAAGATTAAAAAGAATAAAATTAAAGACGAAAGAGTATAGTGTATACTCAATTTTGGGAGCCACTGTATATACTTTTAAAGCCTTTTTGTTATCGTATTTTGATGATTTAAAAGAAATAACAGAAATAATGGTAAACTTTTCCATATCAATGTTTTTATATGAAATGATTAATGCATGAATTAAAAAAATATGATAATTAATTTCAATTAAACTAAAATTAGGTGGTTAGCAATTTGAGAGCACGCATTAGCAATTTACTATTTCTAACACCATAATTAAATTTGTATAAAATGTTTTGTCAATTAATTAACTAACATAGACAATTATGTAGAAAAGAAATAATCGTCATGAAATGTTAAATATTTAATTAATTGAGAAATGTATTAATTAAAATTCTTTCAAATGTATTGCATTTGAACTTTGCTCCCCTATTTCAAATAACATTTCAAGTAGATACAATAAAAATTGTATTGAAATTTAATTCAATAATTATAATTATTTTAATGATTTCAATTTTATTTTTTAAAATTTGATTTTAATCAAAGTTTGAAGACAATACCATAATGCCTTCCAACCGTTTGTAGTGATTTTAATAACTATCGAAAAAATTATTTATTCTCTTAATCGAAGATATGTGACTATAATTTTACTGGATAATTATAATATGTAAGGTTTTATTTTACATATCTGATTTTTATATTTTGTATTTAGTTAAGTATCATTAATTGAAATAATTATTCTTATTAAAATAATTATTGAATTTTCTATCCCATTTCGGTTTAATTATTAGACATTTTATAAACATCATTTACCACAGCGTCTTGATTATAATAGGACAAAGCTAGAAACCAATCCTATAAATATTTTTTGAGAATTTATATAGGTTATTTAATTGCATATACTCAAACATTCATTAAAAGTGTTAGCTTTTGTATAATTAAAATTCATATTCTGCGCAATTTTCGTTATTTTATTGTAATTTCATATCAAAATTAATTTAAATGTATCTCAACAATAATACTTAATAATCACTTAATTTACTTCAAAATTTCATTGATATTTTTATTACATAGTAATTAAACTAGTTGATTTTTCTATGAATTTCTTAAAGTGTTAAACGTTTACATTTCTAAAGATGTCTGTTATTAATTTCTTAATTACGATATTAATTTTATAGTTCTGCATATTTGAAATTAGCATTTATAAATTAATTATCAGTTAATGAAATTGATTTCATAAATTAGTATTTATGAATTTAATATTTTAAAATTGATTACGGTTGTTAATTGCACGAATTATCTAGAAATATCATCTTGAAAGACGCCATTATTTTTCAAGATTTATAACATAGAAGTTTTCAACGAATATTTTAATTATCGTTTGGAGTATTTCAAATTCTGTTTTTTAAATAAGATAGCATAATTCTTTCACTTTCTACCTGCATTTTCTTAATTTTTCTATATAAATATAATTAATTTTATCACTTATTCTTTAATGTTTATTCGAAAATCTTTATTGTCAAAATAAATTGTTTTGATACTACAAATTTTCATTTTTGGAAGTTATTTTGGAATTCTAAATTTTGCGTTGGCATTTTCATCGCAAAATAAATGAACAATAAAAGAATTTGTTATACGATGCTAAATTGTGAAAAACATTAGTAATTTAATGTTTATAAAGAGCTTTACAGTTCTTGACGCTTTTTATTTTTATTACTGCGACTTCAAACACAATATTAATTTGGAACAAAATAAAAAATAAAATAACTGAAGGTATTCAAAAAATTCTTTATCAACCATTTTTTTTCTGCAAAATCTTAAAAATAATATGATGCTCTGTGTTGTTTTTTGAAATGAAAAATAAAGAAATAAGCAATATCTGTTTTTTAAATTTATTTTTTTATCATATTAATTTTTTTTTCTTCAAATCTTTCTCTATGATCTAGTTTTAAGCGATTTATTTTTTCATTGCCATTCCACTTCCTTTAAAATCTAAAGATCATTTCATATCTGTAATTGCCTTTAAAGCAAATAAATAAATAAAGTGATAAGTCGTATGTTTAAAATTATTTTTAGTTTTAAGTTTTTTTTCATGATTTTCCGGTACTCTTCTAAAAATCTATAATTATTTGTATGATAAAGGGTCATTTCTCGAAAGAAATATTTTTTTGATATTCAGTTTGCAAGTTGCTTTGTATGATCTTAGAAATTTTACCAGCAGTGATTATCTAGTTTTTTGACACTATCTATTCTCTAAAGAGAAGCTATATATCAAACGGGTGCATTTGGGATAAGTATATTAAGTTATCTATACTTATATAAAGCTCAATGTGTGCGTGTGTTGGCGCTCTACAGGTCAGACCGTTCGACCTACAGCTACCAAATTTGGCACATGCATACTTTGGAGGTCGGAAATGTGCATCTGGGGTCACTTTTCTTGAATTTTTAATTAGAAATTTAATTATTAACTAAAAACTAACTAACCAGCCAAGAAAAAAATCTTTTCATTTCCCCAGCGTCAAATGAATAAGGCTTCAGTTTTTTTCCCCACGCTTAAGAGGATAGGCTTAACATATTTTCGGCAGCCTATTTCAAACGATTCTGTTTATATTCTTAATGTTTAATGCATTTAAAATTAAACATTGTTAATTATTCGATCTTTCAGATTCATTCTGAAGTACTTTTAATAAAAATAAAACAGAATAAAGGAAATTAAAAATTTTAAATCTGCTTAGCGTTACCCCAACTGGCGTAGAAAATTCACGCATTTTCGTTACCATAATTGGCTTTGAAAATTCACGCATGCGCATTGTGTTCTGATTGTTGATAACTATTTTCATACGGACTTGGTTTTGAAGGCTTAATATGTTTTCGACAGATTATTTCAAACGATTCTGTTTATTTTTTTAATTGTTTGATACATTTAAAACTAAACATTGTTAATTAATCGATCTGTTCATGATGAATCTGTGAAAATTTTGTTGAAAACTTCTTAAGATATTATATAAATTAAGAAAAATATTCTTTATTGCCCATAAGGTTTAAATTCTAAGCGACTTTGTTTTCAGTACTCATATTTAAAAAAAAAAATGCTTCTTTTCAGTAAAAAAAATATTATTATATTAATTGCAGTTTAATCATTTCCACTTTAATTTAAAGCGTAAATTCTATGGGAGCTAACAGGAAATTAGAGAGATACATATTACGTTATGGCTGAAGGCATTTATAATATTAAGAGTAAATTATATGAATTATTAAAATTTGAAGTTTTAAAATATTTTAATGAAGAAGCAATTAAAATGCGAGTTCCATAAAATATTTAATTATTAAAATTTTAACATGCATTAAGATTGGCGAACCGGCTGGTCGCCAAAGGCGGCTAGTAAGTATATAAAGTAACAAAAATTTTTCTAGTCGTCTATATAAATATTTTTATTTACTGTTGTTTCATTTTACGATAAATCTTTGCCACAATGTAATTGCTTGGATTGAGATTGTTTTCGATTTTACGCTTGAAATATATTTCTTCTTAAGGGTAAACGACGAGTATACTTGTCATGGGAAAAGTACAACATTTTGAATTATGATAAGTTTATTTAATGACAATTATTATACTTATGCAATAATTGTTTAATTATTATAATTAATTATTTATTATACTTGCATAGTATATGTTTATGATAACTTAGATACGCATTTACCGAAAAGGTAGAAACAGTTAACTGAGTAGCTTAAAATCAAAAACATAAATTTCGTGTTACATTGGTTTATTGTCTGCTTAACAAAATATACAAAATCTAAATTTCTCATTTGTTTTTCAATTCCTTTGACTAAAACTTTTTTCCGAAATTTTTTCTATTAATTTAATTTTTATATACTTTTTTTTGAATCTATATACATAAAACTGAAACGCCACCCATGAAAATCTAAACAACTGAAGTTTTTCTTCAAATTTTCCACTGTGAAACATAAGAGAATTTTTAATGAATGTTTATACGACAATTAATTGTATATAATGTCGTGTTAGTGCTTTGCATGATTGGCTTGGAGATGCAATTTTGGTACATATATATATATATATATATATATATATATATATTGGAAGATGTGTGCGTATACTTTTGGAGCAATTTTTTGAAAGTTTACAAGAATTTTTATTAGTTAAAAACTAAGGGAGATTTTGGATGTTTTTTGCAATGATTCCTCAAGATCTTATTGAACAAAATTGATTTTTATACTATTGTAAAATTTCAAAAACTGTCACTTTTATTATAATAATTTACTTATCATGTAAATTCTTCATGACTTCTGCTATTTCTTAACAATACTTTTTTTTTTCATAATTCTAAAACCAAGCACTGCGAATCATATCAGTTTTTGACAATAATTGTGACGTGGATATGAAGATGATAATTCAAAAATGCAACAAATTAGATAAATGAAATTTTATTTGGGTGTGGACATCTAAAATTATTATTCATATAAAATTTTATTGTCTAGAAATAAAATATAAAAATGAAATAAGGCACAACATATGTTTTCAATTTCTTTTACTACCTATCAAGGATAAACAAAAAATTCATTTAATTGCTTAATAATATTAGAAAGTATATGGAAAATCACTCCTTTTTATCGTGATATTTGTTGCGCATAAGGAATCTTACTACAAAAGCTTTAATAAAATGAAGAATATATAGCAAATTTATAAAATTATGGAAATAAAGAAAGTCCAAAAGCGAAAAGATTCAAAATGCATCTACGATTTTCTTCACTATATTTCAAAGTTAAAAAAGTTTTAACATATTGTGTAATCGCAATTAGAAAATTAGCGAATAGATCTTCTTTCTTTCTTGATACTTCTTGTGCACAAAGAGTTTGCTTCGCAGGAATCTCGATAAAATGAAGAATAGTTAGAAAAGTTATAAAATAATGGAAAGAAAGTTTCAAAGAGGAAAGGTACAAAATATGTTCTCGATATTCTTCACTATATTTCAAAGCTACAAAAAATTTCAACATATTGCATAGTTACAGTTAGAAAGTCAATGACTGAAAGCTTTTGCGTTCATTATACTTGTTGCGCTCAAGGGTTTCTTAATAAAGGTCTTAATAAAATGGAGAATAGAAAAAAAAATCCTAAAATAATGGTAATAAAGAATGTTACAAAGGAAAGATTCAAAATGTCTTCTCGATGTTTTTTACTATATTTCAAAGCTAACAAAATTTCAACATATTGCGCAATTATTGTTAGAAAATCGTTGAATGAACGCTCTTGATTTCATGATACTTGTTGCGCAAAAAGTTTTTTTTGCAAAAATCTCTATAAAATCAAGAATAGATACGAAATGTACAAAATAATGGATGTAAAGAAACTCCAGAAGTAAAATGATTCAAGATGTATTCTTGATATTTTTCGCTATATTTCAAAGCTAAAACAATTTCAATATACTGCGCAAACATGGTTAGAAAGACGATAAAAGAACGCTCTTGCGTTCTTGATACTTGTTGTACTCAAGGAATTTTTTGCAAAAACCGCGATACGATGAAAAATAGATAATAATTTATACAATAATGGTAGTAAAGAATGTACAAAATGAAAAAGATTCAAAATGTGTTCTCGATATTCTTCACTATATATCAAAGCGAAAGAAGTTCCAACATATTGCGTAGTCACAGTTAGAAAATCAATGAATGAACGCTCTTGTGTTCTTGATACTTGTTGAGCGCAAGGCGTTTTTTCTCAAAAATCTCGATAAAATGAGGAATAGCTAGATAATTCACAAAATAACGGACGCAAAGAAAGTCCAACAGGAAAAAGATCCAAAATATTCTCTCAATATTCTACGCTGTATTTCAAAGCAAAAAGTTTCAACATATTGCTTAAACACAGAAAGTCGGAAAATGTCCTTTCTTGCTTTCATGATACTTGTTGAGCATAAGGCTCTTTTTGAAAAGATCTCAATGAAATCAAGAATAGATAACAAATTTATAAAATAATGGAAGTAAAGAAAATCCAAAAGGAAAAAGATTCAAAATGTTTTCTCGATATTTTTCACTGTACTTCAAAACTAAAAAAAAAAATCAATGCATTGTAGAAGCGTACAAGAAATTCGACAGCAGAACAATCCTGTTGCTTTTTGTGCATAAGGAATCTTTTTGAAAAAAATCACAATAAAACAATCCGAAACAGCAAATTCATAAAATTATGAAAATGAAGAAAGTAATAAAAATGATAAAAAGGAAGAAGTCAAAAATGCATTTTCGTTTTTCTTTATTAATTTTGAATCTAAATATAAATTCTCTATGTTGAGAGTATACTAGAAAATGAAATCAGAATACTTCTGTTTTATTGATTTTTAAATATTTTTATTACAAATCTTGCATACAAAGAGTCCTTTCACTGAATTCTTAATAAATTGAAGTAAATTGAGATAAGATTATAAAATTATGAAAGAAAAGTTATAAGAAAAAAATGAGTAATCAATCTTCCTATAATTTATACAATTTATTCCTTAATGTATCTGATTTTATTGAAATTAATGTTTTTAATAATGATTATAAATAGTTCATAAAATTACTAATCCTTTAAAAATTCCAAATAACATGATAATCATTATGAAGGAAGCCTTCGTATTGTTTTCAAGGAGATATATATTATCAGTTTGATCAAAACATTGCGTTTTAAGAAAACTGACATTTTAAAATTAATATCACATATCCAACCATATAAGCCTAAATATTCACTTCTTGAGCAATCGAAATCAGTAATTAGGCCAGCACCCCGAACAAATACCCAATGGAGCAAGATATTTAGAAAGTACAACATGGGAAACACAATGGGTAAATAAATAACGCACCCAAGCGATGAGGACAAAAGCCTTCTACCTAAAACTGTTCATTCAGTCGTCCCCTAATTTCTGAATCTG
Source organism: Argiope bruennichi (assembly GCF_947563725.1). Classification (NCBI taxonomy): domain Eukaryota; kingdom Metazoa; phylum Arthropoda; class Arachnida; order Araneae; family Araneidae; genus Argiope; species Argiope bruennichi. The sequence continues at coordinate 60,173,630 of NC_079158.1, forward strand.
TAATTGCATTGAAAGACTGCAGCAGACTGTACGCGCCCCAAATCGCCTTCCCCCTCATAGATGCTACTATTAAAGCTCAAACTGCGTTTAACTTGAGCTGGTAAGCGTCCCAAAAGACTCATTGTAATTTTAAGCGCATTTCACTTACTGGCCCCCTCCTACTTTCACCACCATTTCCTCCCTTGCTCAAACTCTTCACCCTCCCTTCTACCCCTTCACGCTACCTTGCACTTAATTACCAGCGCGAAAAGTGATCCCATAGGGCCAGGGAGGAAACTTTCCCTATCCCTTTTCTCCGGAATTTCCTATTTTGGTATGGGAGCGAACGAACGGTATGTTCTGCTTGGAAGCGCGGCAGTGGACAAGTGGTCTAAGGGGTTAACGTAGTAACAAACATGTGTTGTTTTTTTGTGAAAGAAAAGAGGGGGCCTTTCACTGGATTGGGTTTTGTGTTAAGACTAATGAGGATTAATGCCTCTCTCGTGTTTTCTTTGTCTGGTTTGTTGATCTTGGATGAAGCCCAAAGTAATCACAATATACTCTCAAATGAAGATTTTTTTGGTGGGGGCATGTGTTGTGATGTTTATCGGTAATTTTTGGACAATTGATGTAGAAATATTTATGAAGAAATTCCGGTTAACATGATTGAGTTTTGGTTAAGCAATTACTTGGCCAAAAAAATCATGCTGTCTTGAAAGAAAGAAACTTTGTTACTGATATTTTCTTTTTATAGAAAAGAGATATTGGATAAATCGATTGAGTTTTATATGGTAAGGACCTCTTTCTTAAAAACATATAGCTTTATTTTAAAAAAAAAGGAGTATATTTAAATTAGTTACTTCTAATGAATATCAATACGAGAATATTGAGGACATATATATACCATGGGATAGAGGAAAATTTGAAACCTTACTTTTTGTAACTGAATAACCCCAAACAAACACCGGTAAATGTGGCGCTGTTTTTTATTTACGAAAAAATGGCGATGCCTCTAGAAAATTCTTTGTGTGCTATAGCATGTAGTGAATGAATTCATTGTTGCATTTGGGCATGCATTTCGTTGCAAATTCAATAAAGAGTCGTTTTATCTAAGCAGAATTTTAGTTTGTACTCTATTAGCATAAGACATTGTACGATATTCTCACGAATGTTCTTCGATAGTCTGAATGCTGGCCAAAATCGAGAAAGTTCGAACAATGTTATTCGGCATTTGGCGCTTATAGGGTACAAACAGTTCAATGAAAGTAAAGAACTGACTTCCTACTCACGTCAGATGAAAGTGTTGAGCTTATTTGAAATACTTTCGAGCGTGAACCATAAAAAAAATCCATTAACAGAGAGCCTGAAATTTGGCGGATAATGTGAGCGTTCACAATCTATGGCATCTGCTCTTCAAGATCGGCACCGATTGAATTGTCACAGAAGTGAATTCAATAATTGACACCATTTACTTCACGTGTAGTATGAAATGAATTTTCAATTCAACACTATTTACGTAAGAAATAGAACATATGTTAAATGCATATGCTCCAGTTCTCATACATGTTAAATGTATGTGTTTCATATTTTACGTGTGTTAAATGCATGTGTTCCAATTCTTAATTCTAGAGATTCGGTTCATTTTATTCAAATGCCTTTAATTAGGCGGGGCGGAGTAAACTTGTATGCACTGTAGGGGATTTTAAATTCTTAAATGTAGTTTTTTTCATATACGTCGGGTATAAGAGGACTTGTTTTACTACAGGAAGTGAAGTGAAGGCATGTTTTTAAATCCAACAAAAAATCGATTCGAATTCCACTTTTTATTTTTTTTTATTTTATCTTGAGAGTTTACATAATCTGAGACTTCTCCAGGGGTTTCTTCTGCAATTCTCAATTTCCAGCTTCTCCATCTCCTGCTCTACTAATTATGAAGGTGTGTTTTTCTGTGTTCGAGCTCTACACACCGGGCCATTTCACTTAAGGTCGAATTTGGCACATATACATTTTTGTGGGTGGAAATGTTTACCTGGAACTAGTTTTAAGAAAACCCAAGCTAAGTTTTTTTTTTTTTTTTTTTTTTTTTTTGCGATAAATTCCGAAAATATTATGGCACAGAAAAAATTTTAACATATTAAAATTCAAAACATTTTCTATTCGATTACACTAATCTTTTTGTTTTAAAATTCTTTTCTGTTTTGAATAGATTTATTACTTTAATTAATATATTTATTTTACAGCTGAAGTGAAATTTAAATCCTTTTCCCTATTGCTATTATTTTACTTCAATATGACTTTTATTTAAGTTTTTGCCCCATTTTTAATGATTAAAGCATGAAGATTCAGTTTATTTTTTATGTTAAGTAGGTGTCAGTGTAAGATACGCTTCTAATAAAAATTCTTAAATATTTTAATACTTAAAATAAAGGTTTAACTTCAAACAAATGGGGAAAATTCATGGAACATGGTTTTCAACTAAAATTTCAAATTTTTTTTTGGTTTAGTTTTAGGAAAGTTTATTTCTTGTCTGAATTCAATAAATAGATATTTATGTGGAGATCAGAATTTTATGTCAGAATAGTTATAATTTCACAAATGATTCTGCCTTTATCTTAAATATTGTCTAATTAATAATTGTCTACTAAGTCAATAGCAATTTAAATTGTTGAAGATTCTAAAATATAATGATCTATTTTTTCAAAACTTAAAATTTTAAATATTTTGAAAAAGGTATTGAAATATCTAATTACATATTGAATTGAAACACAAGAACATATTTTATGTTTTGAAATCATTCAAAGATAAAATAAATTCATTTCAGTTATTCGAACTATTAATTGAGAAATGTAACTGAAACATTTTTCCATTAACTGCAAAATGAGTTCCGAAGCAATAATTGTATTGTACATGCATTTTAATAAAATTCTGAAATAAAATTATTTTATTTGTTGTTTCCATACATATAATCAAATTCCCTTCTTTATTTTCTTTGAGTGCTTAAATGCCTTATTGTTTCATTTAATTTCAAAGATATGATAAACGATATTTTCGATTTTTCCAGACAGTTAAGTTAAAATATAAAAGTCAGTAATCAAAACTTATTGTGCTACGTATAATTAAGTTAGTTCTGGGAAAACTAACGAAATAAAAATATAATAATTTAAAATTTGAAATGGAATATTGCATTCCATGTTTATTCAATTATACATCTATTTCGATGAGAATATATGTATATGTATATATATATACGAACTGACTGTAAAGGACTTATTTGAAATTTGTTTACATCTTGAAACAATCATTCAAATTTTTAAGCAGAAATTTAAGATGATTCATAAAATTCATTTTTAATAATAAATATAATAAACTTAGTTCAGATAATATTGTAAAATAATTATTAGTAGTCGAGACGATAAATTTTACAAAAATATTATAAGTATTTCCTTTCGGCAATATATCAAACAAGTAATTAAGATTTGTAAATTGTTATTTCAGTTCATATGTTTTTTGTATTTTTATAATAATAATTAAGTGTGTTCTTGTTTTAATTTTGAAATATTTTGTAAAAACTGGATAAAATAATCTATTGATTATTTGAAAGTATTACTATTTCTATTGTGCATATGTATTGCCCTATTTCTAATGAGTTTGACGGTATCAAAAATTTCTTCTTTGCTAACGGTGTATGAAGAAAATATTTTTTTAAAAAGTTCTATTTTATCTTGTTGCGTAAACCCCTGGGGGGGCACCTCGAAATGAGGATGATGTGCTTCCGGCATGGTGGTTGGATCTCGCCACCCTGAAGGGTACACACAAGGAGAGGGATTTGGCTCCTCCCATCTATGACGGGACGTACTTCCTTCGGGAAGTGTTGTACCGTGGCCGGTGACGTCCCTTAGGACTCAATCACAGTTCTCGCCAGTGTTGCTGTTTGTTGCGGCCGTCCGGTCATTCAGTATTTTTATCCGTGTTCCTTCGGACGAGTTGGAGAGTCAGATGTATGACTTATCTTGTTGTATTCGTATGTCAACAAAAATGGAATGCAGACAAACTTACTATTAAGCAAAATCTTACTACACTATGAATAATATTAACAAATTAACATCAACTTATTTTTATTAAAACTCTAGTATCTTTAGAACCTATAAACTGAAAAATTCAATAACATATCACTGTTGCCAATCTGAATTAACAACCATTTGCAAATTAATATTTATAATTATTAAACTGCTCGTAAGTTACTTTTAAATGAAATATTTATAATTTATGTTGCAACAATCTAATCGTGTTCCTAATTGATTTGATTTCAATTATTTGCTAAAATTTTGATCCATCTCTATAAATTATAAAAATTAATGGGAGCGTGGGTTTGGCTCTTAAAAGTAGTCCTTTGTTAATTTAGAGCTCTAATGGATCACCTTCGAATATACAATTATCAGATTAAACCATTTATACTTGGAACCCTAATAATGGTATATTGAAGATACGCTTTTGAAATTTTAAATAAGATTTGATATAACTAAAATGAAAAATTTGCACTTTTCTGTGACAATTTACAAAACATATATGTGCGTCTACCACCTACACCGTCTTCCAAAAGTACAAAAATTATTTTTTTCATATCTGTTTCATAATTAAATAATATTTTCATCCACTATTAGAACATTTTAAATGAATTTTGTTATAATAATTTTCCTTGATGGCTCGAAATTCAAACCTTTTTCATTATTTAAACAAATGTCCATTTGTCTATTATTTGTAATTTACAGCAACAATTATTAAATAAGACATGAATATATTTTTTGTTCGTTAAGAAATGTTCAGAGCTCATACCTATAGAAATTCAATTTATATTTTTAAATTAGAATCTTTAGCTATTGGATTCAGCTAGGATGAAGAATTGTCAGCTTTTCCAATCAGAAAAATCAATGAATCCAAATCAGGTATTCATTCTAAATACCTAAATTTTTATCGCAATAATTTTATTCATTTCCATTTATAAACACTCTGTTAGCTTGCATTTTTTTCTTAATATAGTGTGTTGATTTTCCATTTAACTATTAAAACCCTTTTAGGATCTGAATTCAATTATCGTTTGAAAGTAAGATTTTTTTGGCAGATCATTCGATTATTATAGTACGAATTAGTTATAATTCTTTTTTGGAGAAAAAAGGAGATTTTTTTTTTTAACTCTAAACATCCATAATTGCCATTACTTACTAGTTTGGATATTATTTTTCTCTTCAAACGAAGAACTAACTGCATTATACCATTTTTCTCCTAACTCCTCCATGCAAAAAAGCTGCTTATACAGTCTCCGTACATTCTGTTCCTCTGCTAACGCAACAGCCTTGCGAAAAAGAGACTTTTATAGGTTCTTTCCGTAAATGAAGCAGAATAATGGAACATTATAGCTAAAAGGCATCATAAAAGACTCATCAGGTTCCGTCTACGAAAAATCCACTGGCAGATAATGAAAGTATGTAACTTGGAGTTGAACTAAAGAACTGCAATATCAGTATGAATAAGATATAACGATTCTTAGTTTTTAAAAATTTGGTAACTAAATTATTTTTGATTCATTCTAATTTTATGTTTGAAGTCCATACAATCCACGGATCTGATTCTCCAAAACTTTTCTCCGAATAAATACACTCGGAGGAAAATTTATAAAATCGTTTTCTATTTTACAGATCCGCATTTAGGTGCTAAATACGCGTACCATTTGATACAGATCATAATTTAAGTGCTAAATACGTGTACAATTTGATACAGATCCTCATTTAGGTGCTAAATACGTGTACTGAATTCTATTTTTCTTAATCTTTAGGTTTCGAAATAATTGCGTCACATTGACTTCGACCAGTAAACCAATGCAGTTTCTGAGAATCGAGTTCCATTGAAATTTCACAGATACCGATTAATTTTATACAAAGACTATGCACCAGATATCTTTCATCTCACTCAAAACATTTTTGAATTACTATGTTTATATATAGATTAAGGGCCGGGATAGCCTGGTTGATAGGGCGTTGGATTCGCATCCCTTGGGTTGCGAGTTCCAACCCCACCGGTCGAAGACTCTCCTTGTGTGTGGTGGCTGGAGCACGTGTAAATCTGTCGTGGTCACAAAGTCCTCAATTTCGAGAGTAATATGACTGGGGCTACTGAATCAAGGATGATCGTTTTATGATTCAGGTCTAAATTACGATCTGTGGATGAGTAAATGAAATACATGAATGAAGTCCGCCCGTAAAAAAGGGCTGTGACGTGTGTGTAGCTAAGCCGTACTCTTGGCCCTTGATGGCGTTACTACTGACATCTAAAGTCAGTGGGCCTGTCTATGACATGTGCTATTAGAAACAACATATAGATAGACAGAGTGACAGACACATTTCAAAAATAAATTTTTCGACCTCAGGAATATTTGAAAAGCAGAAATTTGCCATATTCTTGAGATCAAATTTTTTTGACGATTACAAAATTTTCTGTTTATCTACCGTTAGTAAAAAAAAATACTATGTCTAGAGTGGTTAATATATCAAAACTATTGCAGAAGAAAAAAAGAGTTACATCAATATTTTTCTCCCTTTGTAGATGTATAAATCAAATAATTTAGTCAGATAATAATTTGTATCTCAAAATATTAAGTATAGATATTTTCTGTGACTGGGATGTTTTCAATATAATTCAGCGGATGTATAGTCTCCCCAAAGCTTTCTTGCATACTTTCTAATACACTTGTCATACCAGAGAACGCTTTACATGCCATTAGCTTACAATTGTTAAGGAATATTAATTTTTCGTGTGTATGTAGCATTTTTACAGAATTTGTCGTGCCATCTTTGGCAAATTATTTGGCGATTAATCTCTGGCAAACGTTAACAGAATCCAAAAACCGAATTTGTGTTTCATACAGGTTTTCCTAAACTGATTAAAACCAAAAATTCCATACAAAATTTGATATGTTTAAGTCATTGAGTTTTTGAGTTATTGTTTTTAAATGTTTCGGAAAATATAGACCGGTAGACCCATAGTTGGATTAAGCTCAAACTTTGATAGATGTCTACACTGTAGATGTTAAAGCTGTACCAAATTGTGTACCTAATGTGTCTGAGTAACTAATGTATATTACCTAATGTGTCTGAGTACTTAATGTACATTACCTAATGTGTCTGAACACCTAATGTGTCTGTGTACTTAATTATATTTTACATCTACACTGTAGATGTTAAAACTGCACCGAACTGTGTACCTAATGTGTCTGTATACCTAATTTTATCTACCAGAATTTCTTCGTTTTGTAATTTTCCTTATTAATTGTATTCAAACAGCCGGACATACCATCCTCTGAACAGATTTTGCACAAAATTTGATAGAGAACTGGAAATTTGGTGTAAAGGCCGCGTACCGAATTTCATCCATCTAGCTCGAAGCGTTTTTGAGTTATCTTGCCATAGACAGAAAGACTTTCCCCCCCAAATTTTGTTTTGAGCTCAAAGAGGTCTAAAACGAAGAAATTCGCAAAAACTTCGAGTTCGAATTTTTTGACGATTACTATACTTTCTCTATACTACGTGTACGAGAAAGTAAAAACGACAAACGACACCATTTCTTCAGTTTTGTACCAAAAGTTCCACAATTACTCGTCTGCATGGTTCACTAAGAGAATTACAACGGAAAATTACACCAAACATCGCTACGCACCTGCCGGTCGGAGCCCGCATTCATAATATACTTCATTTCAACAAAGTCCATTTACTTCTCATCGCTTAATTTGACCCTCGCGGAAATGACTTTCCACGTCCGATCCGCAAGATCCCTTGGATCGGGAAACATTTGCTTCAGTGGTCACAGTACAAGCCCCCCTGTTCTTCCTCCCCAACATCAACACCATTAGAACAAGAAAACGGAAGCGGCATTCCGAAAGGGGGAACAGAGGGGGTGGATCATTCTAATCACGTTCCATGCCACTGCGGTTGCTCATTTGAAGGTAAAGCGACGAGAGTTCCATTTTATACTTCCAGAGTGGAGTTTCCACACGTAAGAGACCCTTCTGGAAGACATGACTGGAATTCCACGAGGTGACGGTTGGTGCCTTTCGCCGCAACCGTCCTCCTGTGACGGCTTGGATAAGTAAAATCGCGGCCCTTGGGTTTGCTTTTAGAATTACTGGCGGGTTTGATAGTTTGCAGAAGTGGTTAGTTTATTTGGGTGTGCTTCTTTCGCTAAGAAATGGGTCGTCTGTTGGTTTTCTGCCGGGGAAATATTGAACCTGGCACTTTTGGTGTTTAAAAACGGATTAAGGGAGGGACTAACTTAATTGCGATTGAAAGGAAGTGGTTTTGTTGAAGATTTATATTGTGCTTGGTTTTTTTTTAAAAAATATAGGATGTAGTATAGTCTCTAGGAAGTATAAGTATAGGAAGTTGTATAGTCAAGAAATAATTGTTTTATAAATATCAAGAAACATTAATGTGAGTACTTTTGTATTAAAATTTCTTTCATGAAGATTTAGAAAGGAAATTTTTCAAAAAATTTGATTTAATTGTCTGCTGCATTTGAAGAATAGTATGAAGAAAATCTATTCGGAGGAATTGAAAGATCTGTTTTGCCAATAACTTACTTAGAGTGAAATCGTAAAATTTTAAATAATTGTGCAATTAATTTTTTTATTAATGATTTTTTTTGAAAAAATGAAAATTACTGAAAATTTGAAGACATATTTTAAATAATTTCTTTAGATTCCGTTAAATTTCTGAATAGAGTATGTTCATAAATTTATGTTACAGTTATTATATTTATATAAATTAGAATTATATAAATTTATATTAGTTATTTTATAAATTTATATTAATTAATTATATTTTTAAATTTATTTTTATTATTGTTATATATTTAATATTATTATATTTATATATTATTATTATAAATATTATTAATATAATAAAAATAAAATATATTATTATATATTTTATTATTATATTATTATAGTTATTTTATTATAATTATATTTTAAAATTCACTTAATTACATTATTTTTCCTAAATAGAGTAGTATTTAGTAAGTCAATTAATGAATCTCAGAGTGAAGAATTCTAAAAACTTTGCCTTTTCGCTAAGGAAATATTAATCGTTTTATCCAAGGCTTATTTTATTTAACATCTCTGCATGCAAAAAATATGCGTATTCAGTATAAATGTGATAGAAGCTTTAACATAAGAGAGCTTAGAGTGTTTGCAAAATAATTCAATGGAAAGTTGAAACTTATTGGTGAACAAAATATTAATTTTTATATATTGAATGAATTACTTGCATATTCATCATTAATTTGAAAGTTCTTTCTTTATCTATTCTTTAATAATGAAAGATAATTTCTGAAATATCGCATCAGTCATCAAATATTTAGAATGTTTCTTATTTATTCATAAATTTAAGAGAGCGGATCAGTGTAATGAATCTTCACATTAAGCACAAAAGGCTGGCTTCATTTCAGAATACCTAAACTGAGCGCATAAATCTGAAAAATTTCCAAACATTTTCATTAATCATCTACTTATTTTAACAGTAACAACAATATATCTATATAATTTAGTGAAATAATATTTAAAAATGCTACAAACTACTTTCAATTCAAAATTTCTACCGAACATTCCATTTAAGAGCAGACATTGCCACTTATAAAGCAAGAATAATTTTTGAGTCCAAATTTACAGTTATGGATCATTTTCAAATCTGCATTTAATAATTCATTGAGAGAAAAAAGTAAATTGCAAGACATAATCGGGAAAGCGAATCTACAATTGAAAATTCACTTATCGTAGTGTTTCGTAGGAATTCTATAGGAGGAAAGCTTATAAGTTTTATAAAATATAGGAGCCGTTTGAAATATTTTCAGCAGCCTACCATTCCATTATAAATAAACCTGATGTTTCGAATCTTTGCTTTCTTAAAGATCATAAAATTTTATTTATTTATTTAAATTTTGTTACTGTTTTAGAGTGTCTTTCTAAATTTCTTTCGATGACTTATTTACATTCATATGATTTTACCTATTTTTCTGCCCAGCATAGTCATTTTCATGGTTCTTGCGCCAGAAAAATCCAATGAATCAATCAATCATGAGCTTTAACATCAGTTACATTTTCTGTGCGACTCGAAATAAGAAATAATCATAACACTTTAAACCTTTCTAGGGCCATGGGAAGTATGCTTCCCACAAAATTCATCAATCTTTGTATGAAATTATGTAGGTTGGCATAAGTTCTGACAAATTTTTCAATCAGACGGACATTTAGATTCTACATTTCCTTATCTCACACAAAATGGTGTGTCTTGATTTGTTACTTAATTATTAATTAACCAAGTTAATTAATTAATCAAAAGAAATTTATCTAATAAGCTAAATGAATCACTTTTCTTAAGTCAATCACAATCCTAAAAATATTTTAATTTATAATGACTAGAAAAAATAGCCCTTTAAAGGATTAACTGACGACATTTTGTGAATATCAAACACAAAAAGAAAACATTAAAATTTCACGACTTTTTTAAATTTTAGAATAAGAATAAATATAAGATGTCATCAAATTGTCAGATGCAAAGATAAAAACTCATAATGCCAGAGATATTTCAAAAGCAAGGAAAAAGAAAAACATACAAACTGAATCCTTTTTCCCAGGTGTTTTGAAAACAAAAGTCCTTTTATTAGCATTTTTTATGGTTTGTGATTAAGCGATTAGAGCAGTTGAGCTAAGTCCGAAAAATAGATATTAAAAATATCCTCAACTGTTACAGGAATGATCTACAAAATTTATTCTGTTTAGTTAAAACAAAATAATTTATTTATGTAACATAAGAACAGCTTGTTAAAATATTTTATTCGTTAAAAATGTAATAAAAGGAGTTTTAAATAAACATTCTTTAATTAGTATATGAAAAAATAGTGATTTATTTTAATTTAAAAGTCATTATCATAAATGTTATGGAGTCTAAAGTCATGCAATCACTACAAAATGGGGTTTTGTTCCATTCACAAAAACTCGTATGTTATCTATCTCAAAATAAAGTTTTATGTTTTGTATAATCTGATAGCTAATGTCATCATTTTATTTGAATCCAGATTCTACGCAATAAAGTAGAATTCTTTAAAAAAGCAAGAAACAAAAAACCATTTTTTAAATCAATGTATTTTATTATTTATGGAATAGTACAACAGCGTTAGCATTTTCGCTAAGCTAAAAAAAAAAAAATGTAACAACGTTGCTATTTACTTAAAATTTTGAATTACAAACGTAAATATAACAATATTGAAGATCAAAAAATTATCTTTTTAATGATATTAATGTTTTAACTAACAAATTATATTTCTATTTTTAATGATTTAAAAAATAATTTAACCATAATTATCAAGAATTTATCTCGTATGAAATAAAAATAAAATTTAACCTGCACTAGAACGTTTCGCGTGCGTGGGAAAAAATAAGCTTTTTATCAACGAGTTGCCATCACATTGACAAAAGCTCAAATCTATACTTATAATAAAGCTCAATGTGTGTGTGTTTGTGTTGCCGCTCTACAGGTCAGGTCATTTGACATACAGCTATCAAATTTGGTACATGTATACCTTAAAGGTCGGGAATGTGCACCTGGGGTCCCTTTTTTTGAAATTTTAATTAGAATTTTAATTATTAATTAAAAACTAACTTTCCCGCCAAAATAATCTTCCATTTTCCCCACCGCCAAATGAGTAAGGCTTCAAATTTTTGTTTTTCTCCCAACAGTAATGAGGCTAGGGTTAACATTTTTCGGCGGATTATTTCAAACGATTCTGTTTATTTTCTTAATGTTTTATGCATTTAAAATTAAACATTGTTAATTAATCCATGTTTCAGACTCATTCTGAAGTACTTTTGAATTAAAATAACACAGAATAAAAGAAATTAAAAATGTATAATCTGCATAGCGTTACCCCAACTGGCGTAGAAAAATTCACGCATTTGCGTTAACGTAACTGGCGAAGAAAATTGACGCATGCGCACTGTGTTCTGATTGTTGGCATGACAACCAACGGACGATTTCAATTATTTTTAGGTTAGTTGCATGCTTTTGTAAGTAAAATGTATTTATGTTAGTTATATATTTTCTGTATATGCTTATAGTTTTAAGTACATCGTTTTTTAAGTAGTTATTTTTAAACCTGTTTTCGACCGATTATTTTAAACGATTCATTTTATTTTCTTAGTCTTTCATGCATTTAAAATTAAACATTGTTAATGAATCGATCTGTTCATGATGAATCTGAGAAATTTTTGTTGACAAATTCTTGAGATATTACATAAATTAAGAAAGATATTCTTTAGTGACCATAAAGTTTAACCGCTCAGTGACTCAATTATCAGTAATTATATTATTAAAAAAAATGCTTTGTTTCAGTAAAAAATATTATTATATTAATTGCAGATTAATCATTTACACTTTAATTTAAAGCATAATTTCTACGAGGGGTAACAGAAAATTAGAGAGATACATATCACGCTATAACTGAAGGCCTTTATAATATTATGAGTGAATTATATGACTATAAAAATTTGAAGTTTTAAAATATTTTGCTGAAGAATCTATTAAAGTTGGAATTGCGTAAAATTATTAATGGTACGGCCGGAGTTTTATCCCCTGCTTGGCGAAATTTTTAAAAATCGCAAACAACGGCCTTGCGAAATGTTCAAAAGCAAAGAAGCAGATGTTCAATTATAATGCATAATAAAGATTGCCAGCTTTGGTGCGTTATCGCAACTTGGCGAAGAAGGGGGTTAAACTCCGGTTCAACCTATTTAATTATTAAAATTTAAACGAACATTAAGATTGGCGAACCGGCTGGTCGCCAAAGGCGGCTAGTTAAAAAATAAGTTAAATATTATTGCAAATATAATAAACATGAAATATCAGTTTTCTAAAAAGTAAATGCAAAATATAACATTTGGAAATATTAGCGTATGAAATTTGAAACATGTTAAAAATAACAAATGGTTAATAAAAGCAAATATTTTTCAAGTTTTTCTGACAAAATGTTGTCGAAAAATAACTACTAGCAACGACAACAAAATCACCAATCAACTGTCGTCGAATTTCATTTATCGCTTCTAGAGATGATTGATATTACAGTTACAGTTCCCCTGTTGATCTTTCATTTTATTAGTTTATTAAAATTTGTAAACATTCACTGTTAAATCTCATTCTGCTAAAACAAACAAATAAATATATAAAGCTATTATCGAATAGCGTGATATAAATTTTGGATTTGGCTGTAATAAATCTTATTAAAAGTTGAAATATATAATCCTATCGCATTTATTCTGTCTCCGATACAAGTTTTATTTGATATCTGAAATACAAATCAAAGATTTATTAACTCTTTAAAATTATTTTATTTGTTTTTAGCGATATTAGGATATTAGTTTAAATTTTAAGATTTAATACTAGATAGCAGTTCAGACAATTTAATTTTTAATTTACATAATTTTAAATGCAATAGAAATTAAGAACCGCTGAAATTTTCAACCACGAAACCATTGTCAAACTGAAAACAATAAATCAGCTGCCAGTGATCCTGGAGGTCAAAGTTACAGTTACCGAGATTTTTCCCTTTGTTTCTTTTAGTCTCTCATTTCCTCGCACATTGCGTGGGGGAAATTGAATCAAATGGGGAAACTGAGAAAGAGAAATCTACAGCTGCCGGTTCACAAAACGAGATACTTCACATCTGTTACGCTCTCGCAGATCACGTGGTTTATTTCTCAGATGCCGCTTCCTTTAAGATTATGAGAAGAATTTCAGTTAGTTTTAGTTCTTTCCAGTCACTGAATTATGGTTCATTCCGAAATGTACGATCAGGAGGGACCATATGGTAATGATGCAGCGGTCTAAGCTGGCGTGGTGAATGAAATTAGTTCTGGAAATAGAATTTCTTGGGTTCTTTTTTTTGAGGATTGATTAGAATTTCGGAACTGTACAATTTACATTCACGTCCGATCTGAGTTACCTGGGTGAGGAATTATGTCGGTTGTTGTAAAGTAAGGGAAAATTTAAGTTAGTTTTTGAAAATTGAATTTGAATTGGTTCTTATGCCGCCGGCAATAAGTTAAGTCAATTTTGTCAGGAGATTCATTTTGCATACGATATTTGTTGTTTTTGAGGTCATATGTTTGGAGGATACGTGGAAGAATTTCATTTACAAAATATTTTTATATTTTGTTTTAGTCGGTACATCAACTTTCCGTTGAACGTAAGAAAAATAACATTGTTTACATTGTTTAAATTTTGTAACCTTGAGCTTTTTTTGCAAAATGGAAAAAGGAAATTAAGAATTTATGTTTCTGTTATATCATTTATATTAAAAAGAATAAAAACTGCAATGCTGGAAAATAAATGAACGAATATTGGAGAGAAAATGAAATTTTTATGATATCTGTTAATCGAAATCAATTAATAATATTTATGAATATTATACTGAACCTCTGTCATAACACTGGAAAAATTGGAGGTCCGAACTCGCCTTTCCTTTTTGTACGAAGAAAACTGAAGTTCATAATTTGGTATCATTTTTCTGTAAAATCTGACTAAATTTATCTAACATATAACTATCTTTCATCAATGGGAGTAATGTGGAATTATCATATGAAAATTCAAGTAATGGTTATTTCAGGTTCAATTAAAAATGATACTAACTAGCTTAAAAATGCCAAAAAAAAAGATACGACGTAATTACAATACACTTGTTTTCACTTGGAATTGGATACTATCGGTCAAGCCATCTAGAGATTAATATTGGTTACAATGACTGCGCATTTTGAAAATATAGAAAACCTTATTACCACATAAATATTATCAAATGCCCATAATATGTAAGAAATATACTAGTGCTACATATGGGACTCAATGAGAATTTATTTGGAGAAACATTCTATGGACTATCTAATATTTCTGGGGTCTAGTATTTTTAGAATTTCTAAAACTGAAACCTATCTTCAATCCATCGTGTTATTAGAGTGAATAATTGGTGCCATTCCCCAGTTAATTTTCTTTGTGAACTCATCAATGATTGCTATCCAGAACTTCAAAAAAATTCCTCGCATTTTTATAAGACAAAACAAAATTATGAAATTAGTGTTATAATTTATTTCTTTAAATTAAGTTATGAAAGTTTCGTCTTAATTCCTAACATTACAATTTGGCTGTAGAAACAAAATATATCCATTTGTTTCCCCTCCAGCTATACTATATTATTTAGTCAAGTTATTTTAGTTAGTTAGTTAGTTACTCAACATATTTAAATTTTTCTAAAATACAGATACAAATGCTATTATTTGTAATTAGAAAAATCTAGATAAAGTTAATGAAATCTACTTGAAGAGAAATATTAAAAAAAGATTTTTATTGGTTGGTAATAACTGATTTCAACAAATAATATAGATTTTAAGGAAAATTGTTTTGAGTAGCTCATATGATCCTCTGTTTCTCTTTCAAATACTACAATTTTGTCTAAAAGCAGACTAGACTTACAGTTTCATGATATAACTAATTTCATTTGACCTCCTGAAGCATTTTCATTACTTCAAAAAAAATAAAAATTAAATTAACAAAAATAACAATTAGCCTAGAAGAATTAAAATTTTAAGCCGGATAGTTCTGTATTTTCAGAAGTTACTATGTTCATTAATTTCATTATGTATCAACGTTTCTGCTCTTTTCCATCTGCATATATTCTCAGCAAGATATATTTTGTTTTACAGCAAATGTTGTATGTCTGCCGGCGTGAAATATTCTACAACATTCCTGCCCCAATATTGGCCATTTTCTACTCCATTAAAAGGAGACATTTTGAATGGATATTGTAGATTTGAACCGTGGAGGGCGGCATCTGTACACACAAACATTACCAATTTCCCTACCAAATATAGGACATTTCTGATACACCAAACTTGGTTATATGATCTTTGGTAAAAATCCAATCACAAATCCATGAATTTTTTATTGGAAAATAAAAACTCTACCATAGGCGGCCAAAGAAAAAAAAAAGCACAATTATTCTAATTTCGATTCAAAATTTGACCCTATTTATGAAAATGCGAAAGCGATTTAACAAAGCAAATCAAGAAATTTATTCAAGCTGGGGATAAAACAAGATACAACTTTTAAAGAATGTGAAACATTCCAATGGAACAAAGATATTAAATAAACTTAAAACACGAAAAATATTAATGCAATCAAAATAGGAAAAACTGGCATTGTAAACTTCCAATAATAAAACCAAATGTATGTGCGTATCTGTTGGCGCTGATCAGAACAGACCGTTGTACCAAAAACTGCCAACTTTGGCACATATATTTTGGAGAGCAGAAAAGTGCACATTGGGGTTGCAAAACCTATGTTTTAAAATTTAAATTATTTTAAAATAAGAAAAATCTCGAAAAAAAAATACTTTTTTGTCGCAAGTTCCAGAAATATTATCACAAAAATTATTTTTACACTGTCTCATTAAACAAAATCTTTTTGATAATGTTAATTTAATATCATTTAATATGATCCTTGATATTTTAAAATGTTTTTATATAAGTTTCAAAAACATTTTCCTCTGTTGCATTGAAAATCGTTAAGTCTTTCATTGTTACAATAAATCTGTAATTTTACGATTTTCTTGTACTGCTAAAAACTGAGGAAGAAATATTTTGAAATTATCTACTTAATGTACATGAGAAGTAGCAGGAAATTACAATACGGAAAAAAAGTATGAAATTAAAAGATAGAAAGTCTGAATGTTATATCTACAGTGAAATTCTGATGTCATAGGATTTGAATTCATTAGTTCAAATTTCATGTACACAATAAACAGAAAATAATGCTATAAAAAATAAACAATTTGATGCTTAAAAATCTTTTGTTGAGAATATCTTCAATCAATACATGAAAGGAATTCTATTGAATTCTATTGAAATTAAACATTACTAATAATCCCAACAAAACTGATCTTTCAATATAAAATGCCTCCATTAAAAAAGTAACAACATTTAGAAATAAAATACGGCATTTTGATGCTAATTACTAAAATTTTTAAGTTTCTTTTTCAAAATTTGCACAATTCAATCAAATCATTGGAATGGATTTCATTAGTAGTTAATATTATGAATTGGATGTTAAACACTGTATTTCTCGAAACTTTTTCATTGCATTCATCTTTTTATAGTTAAAAATATTTAAATGTGATATAATATTTAAAAACTCTTGTTTTGAATCAGTAACAAATTTCTATGCATTTTAATGGAAAAATGGGATGGAAAAAGCCCCGATAAAACTCTTATTGAATTTCATTTAAACAATAAAATTTGCCATGTTGGCTTTTAATTAGATGTCTGTATTTTTTTAATATTTCTTTTTCTCTATCTCTCTCTTTTTTTTTTCAAAAGAATCTAATTTACCATTACATTTTATTGTTTCTTCGTAAGTTCTACAAAGAAAGCAATCTTTTGACAGCACAGACACTCAACAATCTTTCTTCCACCAGTTGGGTTCAGAGCGTGAGAGTATCATACTAAAATCATAGCAGCAGCTGTTACAGGTCGCTGCGAAAGATGGTACCAGCTGCTTTAAAAATGACAAAATAAGTTGCTACAAAGCCATCTTGTCGCCTGCTGCCACCTGGTTGTAGATACACTCTCTCTTCTGGGTATGTGGGTAAGGAACGAATTGGATTGGCGATTTCTCGCCAAAACTGCTGCCCATCGTCCGAGGAATGATTGTGTTCTTTTAACTAAAGAAAACTTTTTGAACTTTTTGTTTTATTTTGATTGAAAAGATGGGGGGATTGAAGCGAGCTTTGATTTACGCTATTGATTTTCTGGAGAGTCTTCAAGCTTTAGAAATGAGTTGTGTTAAACAACTCTTGATGTAATGTCTTGACAGTTTGATTTTAAATCAGATTTGTTAAGGAATATATTAAGTTATTTTATTTTTATTACAATAATTTCAAAGTAAATTTTAGGAAATCCAATTTCAAAAGTATTTGATGAAAAAATAATAGGAAAATTGGCAAATACTTTTAAGAAAGAGAGAAAAAATATTATATTTTAATTTATAGCTATGAAAGAAGTAAAAAATAACAGAAAAATTATACTCGCACAATTTGCAAATTTTAATTTTTCAAATCAAACTTTCAAATATCTAGATTCAACATTCAGCGATAAAAAATTTATATATAGATTATATTTTTCATAAAATTACTTTTTAAACATTTGTTCATTTATATTATTTATTACGTAAGGTATTAATTAGATATTCTAATTTTTTTTAGGTTTTCATTAAGTTGAATGTTAGATGTAATTTGTTGATTATCTGTATCTTAAAATGCATTTATTTTTATTAACTTTGTAAGCTTTATAAATGTTGATTATTGGTTGATGTTTGTTGTTGTTTGTTGAAATGTTGGTTGATATTTCGTTTCAAAAATAAAACAAGGTTGTTTTGGAACTGCTTTCTATATTTTGAGCAATGGTCAGATGACAAGGAAAATATCTGCTGCAGCATACTTTCTAAACTTTCAAACAAGGGAAGGACGTTTGATTTTTCATTATAAATTGTCCCTAGTTCGTATATATGATCCAATATTTTTGTGGGAACTGATATCGCACCCACGATTTTTGCCGAATATTACTGGCCTTTGTAAAAGTAGTTAAAACATCGCACGAGTTTAAATCCGCTACTCACGAAATTTGAGTATTCAAAAATGTCGCAAATTTAAGTATTCATAAAATATGAGAAATAACGCAATATTCATTTATTTCTTAGCATATTGTGATTAATTTTCATAGGCATATAAACTTGAATTCTAAATACTGGATACATTTTCTAAGTACTAAAATTTTGCTGGATGTATTGTTTTCTGTT
Organism: Argiope bruennichi; assembly: GCF_947563725.1. NCBI lineage: Eukaryota > Metazoa > Arthropoda > Arachnida > Araneae > Araneidae > Argiope > Argiope bruennichi. The sequence continues at coordinate 60,192,547 of NC_079158.1, forward strand.
ATATAGTTTAGAGTTATTACTTTAGTCTTGAAACGAGTTATGTTCGATTTAAACTGTTAATATTCAGAGGGATTAAATTAGAATAATATTGTATCGATTTTGGTTATTGTATTTTTATTTGATAAATGTTGGAAATAATAAATTTATCATTAATAAAGAGTAACGGCAAAACTTGTATCATAAAAGAATTTTGTTTTCTTGTTTAATAAGAGTTTAAATATCAAGGCAGAAAGGCGTATAATAAAGGAACAAGTAGGTTTAAACTTTGTACAATAAAAAAAAAGTTCTAAAATGAATTTTATTTCCTTTTTAAGAAAGTCAAACGATATTTAATGTTTTTTTTCATGTATTAAATAAAGAAATAAAAAGTAAAATTTGTTAGAGTAAAATTTTATTTAAAATAATAAAAACAAATAAATTTATGAAATTAGCATACAGAAATGCATAACAAGATTTTTATTAAAAAATATACATTAAAATATATATTAAATATATGTATATTAAAAAAAAAGAAATACTCTTTTTTAAAAACGAATATTCAAAATAAATCAATAAATAAATGAAAATAAAAATATAAACAAACAATAAAAAATAGTTGAAAGGCCTCATAAAGGAAATAAATAAATAAATATAAAGCGGACTTGATACCACGTCGATCAGGAAAAATCCAATGTTTTTTTGTAGTTATTGCCAATGTTTGGTAAGTAAAATATCTAATGTCTAATAAATGTCTGTCTAATATGTCTAAAATATCTAATTTAATCAAATTTATTTCATCTTTAAATACTGAAATATATATATATATATATATATATATATATAATATGCAATGTTTGGAATAGTGTGAAGTAGTTTTTATATAACGATAAGGAAGATTTTCAGTTCAGTAATTTTAAATATTTGGGAAATTTGTTGCTTATGCATGTTTTTTTACTCTGTTCACGAGTGAATTTACTTCATTTAATGCTGCAAAATCCAATAACATGTTGTTAATTGTGCTAATGGAATAGAAATGAAATGCGCCGTATTCTTTTAGTTTTAAAATCAAATGAGAAGTTTTCTGAAGAATTAAAAAAAATAATAAAGCTACATCACCCGCTAAGACAATGTGCAATTAGATTTTTGATAACAAGTGCAATTATGTTTTATATTCAAACATGTGGTTTGCCAATTCTAAAAATGTTCAGTTGCATAATATAGAGAAAATGCATAAAATTTCTGAAATATCAAGCCTATATTTCTATTTTAATATAAAGCTTAAAACTATTTTATTAAAATAACTAGTATCAAATTATGTTTTAGATGTTCAATTGAATTAAACCTAATCTCTATACTTGGCGATCCATTTGTTGAACAATAGTGTCTAATTTAAAATATAATTTAAATTACTTTTTACTATAAAGTTCACAAAGGGCATTAAAATTTTTTTTATTAAAAACTCATTTTGATATATTCAATGAATTAACATTTTAAATGTTTTATTATGTTAAAATCATACATACCTCCAAATAGTAAAAAAAATATATGATTGAATTTCTTTATAAATAATTAAAATTCATCTTCGACATCGGTCGTTATACCTTAAGCATTCTTCCAATTTTATTAGCTGAAATTTAATTAAATAATACTTTTTTATGCATATGTTAAATTAATTCTTGAATTATGACATCTTAATATTTTATTGGATAATAAAACGAACAGACGATGGAAAACACATAATTCAACTCAATCTAAAGATATAATTTTATCGTTTGCATAATGGATGATAATGAGAAAAAAAAATTCGATGGTATAAAAATGTATCTTTTTATTTTTCTTGCGAATTTTTTTAGACATAAAAAATTAATTACTGTCATAGATATTCTTGCACAAAAAAAGTTAAAGAACTTACTTCTATAATAGACAAAATTAATGAGCGCAACATTTTTGGCCTAAATATTCGATGGGAATTTTTTTATTCGATACTGTTTTACGAGTACTAACCTTCTGAGAAAGACTAAACATCCATATTCGATATGTAAGAAATAAATAATTAGTTTAACTCAAAACCGAAGCGTGACTTTCTTATAACCCTAAGCTATTTAGTTATATTTAAAAAATAGATATATTTCTGTGTATTTTGTTTTAGAATGTAATTAGATTTTATAATTAGTATTATATGCCTATCAAGTATTCTAAATGCACTTTTACCTTGGGAATTTTTGCTTAACAGCTTCATATTTAGAAAATATAATTAAAGATAAAAATTCGATTACGATTAAATATGAATATACTTTTACCGGTAAAGATGAAAATGCGATTAAATCTGAAGAAAGATATCTTTTTTAATGCCATTCGTCTTTCATTTTGAATTACTAATAGACTATCAAATGAATTGACCTTTTTGATGAGCTTTAAGCGCTTTTTCAGGAAAATGTCACAACCTATTCATTGTCCCAGACTTAATTATGATATCGCTTCTGCGAGATAATGAGAGGAAAAAAAGAACCATCGCCTAATTAGAAAAAATAATTAGCATCAGAGTCAAAGTATGTTGATTCATCATAATTAAATCTAGTCCTACATAATTAAGAGAGGGAATGTTTAACTATTCAATATAATTACAGAGATTTTTGGATGCTGTCAGATGCTTGTAGTTATGAATCTCAGCTATTGATCAGAGATAAAAGATAATTATTAAGTACTGTTTCATGTAAGGATATACAAGTAATAAAAATAATGTTTTGAAAACAAATTAAATTATAAAAAGGAAAGAAAAAATACCAAATTCAGTATATGCTTTTGTTAGTGCAATTGTAAATTTTTACTGCTAAAATTTTCCGCTACTAAAAATTTTGATCAAATTATGTATCAAATCCCATTCTGAATCGACTATTTATTGGTCTATATTTACACTAAATATATGTATTTAGTGTAATATTTACATGTAAAAGCGATGACACATAATCATGAAAGACATTGATAAATGAAATTTAGCACATAATCGTGTGATGAACGTATTACCATATAATAAAATGTGAACCAGTTTCTTCTAAAGAGAAACGCCCAAAACGCATACACATGTCTCCGTAATTTGGTGGTAAGGTGTCAGTCTTTAGACTATAGTGCGACAGGTTCAAAGACCGATTTCAACGATAGACCTTCTATAAGTGGATTTGACTCATGTTAGATCCGCCTGAGAAAGTGAATTTTCATTGGTGTGAAGCGAAAGTTTGGTGTGGGGAGGGCCCATCAAGTCGTATCCTCTTTATCTGAACTTGGCGGAAAGTTCGGATAACTAGGACAACCCAAAGTTATCCTCGTATTAATTTGAAATGGAATATAGATATAAAAGGCATGTAGATTTTTTTTTCATAATGCTGTAAATGATAATCCCATACCAAATTTCATTTATTTGAATCAATTTGTTTTCGAATTGTCACGTTTACAAGCATGAGAATAATGATGTCGTGTCTGCGTTACCACGGAAAGGGCGTGCAGTAGCTTCTGAGGGTAAAGACCCCTAAGCACCCGAGGGCAGAAGTCTGACTTCTAGCTCATATGAAGATGACACTCACACATTCGCTTGCACAACCCCTTTTTACAGGGGGGCACATTCACACACCTCACAAATAGACCACAGATGAAGAACAACCATGCCCGAACCGGGATTAGAACCCGGGACGCCCAGATCACGGGGAAGATGCACTACCTCTATGCAAGGACGCCGAAGAGCATATGAATGTACAGATGGATAGACGGTCAACCTATTGATTAATTTTTTTCTAAATTTGTTACACATCCATATTACAGATCCGAAACTTGTATAATTTTTTGAAGTCTATCTAGTTTCTTGCGTTTTCTAGTTATCGTATTCAATTGTATGCTGGCAGCCAGATGGACAGACTTCTTCCGGATGTATTTCGTTCAAAATTCGACTGACATATACAAATTTAGTTTAAAGCCCGTATGCCAAATTTAATTCATCTAGCCCTAAGCAGTTTTATGTTGTTGTGTTCATAAACAGACATAATTCCAAAAAGGTGTTCACAATTTATAGCTCGACTTTTTCAATGCAATTCTTCTCTTTTTATATTTCTTATACACGAAATGAATCATTTATCTATGTATTCTTATATACATGCATCTCACTAAGGTTTTGCATTATGTAATATACATCATAAAGAATTTATACCATTCCTATTTGGTATATTTGTTTTGGGAAGCACTGAATAATATTATATTCCTATTTTCAATATTACAAATGGTATCTTTTACCAAAACACGCACAGTCGATTATACTAATAAATACATTGCTTGATGCTAAGCAAAATCAATTATTCTCATGAATATAAACCATGAGAGAAAGAATACTAATCCATAACTTTGCTGGTAATATACTCTCATAAAACCTTACTTACTTTTTTTCATATCAGGCTTACCTATTCATATCTCTCCAGATATGAAGGCATTCGTATCGTCATTTCTTATATGATCAATAATTCTTTCCATTCCGGTGGGACGCAGCGGGGGATATTTGTGACAATATTACTTCCTCGTCTTCGTTACATCAATTATTGCTTTTCTTCCAGATACAATGGAGTCGACTTTTTCAGGATTATAACTCTAGTCAAGAGCGTTGTAGTGTTAAAAATATTGTGATAAATTTATCTTGTTTCAAATATATAATATTGGATTATATATTTTTGTAAAATGTACAATTCAGCTATAATATAGTTTCGATTTTACTATTTCAAGGGAATAGATGAAAAGTGGTGCAAGTGTCGGAAATATGTAAACCGCATGAAGCCGGTTTAGCTCATAAAAATGATCAGTATAAAAGGATTAACCGTTTCACAAATGCATAATGTTAATCTACTGATTATTTTTTTCTTATGTACTTAAATGAAATAAATTTTGAGTGCAAAGGAATTCATTATAGAATTTTCGGTTTAAAAGTCTGTTTACCGTTTGGATAAAAGACGAATATTTAAAATATTGGGTAATATTTTATTTGAATTAGTTTGTCTTTCATAGTATAAATTTACTTAAGATCCAATAAATGTTTCTTTCTTTACAAAGTATTTAAATTTTAAGAACATGTATTGTTTCGAATCTATAATGTAACTTTTGAGCAATGTTAGTATAGTTATGATAAATTCAAAATACGGTACTTTTGATTATAAGGTGAACTGAGTTTAATTGACTCGATATCAATTAATGTTGATTTATTCAACCCAAAGATACGAAAACATAGTAGAAGCTTACAAAAGAACAACAATAAAAATCATCACGCACGCAGCAAATCAGTGGTGATAAATGGCCATAAAGACAAAGTATTGAGAGAGCACTTGCGGGAGAAAGACTGCACGACTACTTACGCCTCTTGAACAACTGTTATTCTCAAAAGACTACTCTCTTGAGCTAAACTCGATTGCCTGCTCGCTACTCTACTAAATCCTGATTGACTACTCAAATGGCTTCAGCTCTGTTTCCTAGCATTTTATAACTTCCGTAACAGAACAAAGAACGTAGATTCTAGAAAGATCGCTGTAACTATCTATCGCCACGATTCTTATTGTTTCTGGAAGCTACTATCTTTTCGTCAAGTTGTTGCCAAGTCTATTGCCAATGTTGGGGCATTGATCCAGTATCCATTAAGTAGCCATTACTATTTCTATAAAAATGTATTCTTTTCTTAGAAACTTAATGCCTTGGAAAAGCAATATTGCAAATTTATAATAGTAACATCATTGAAAAGAGGGACGCTTTCTTTCAGGTTGGGCTGTGGATTCTTCCATTTCTGCCTGTGCTGTAGTTGTTGCAGGTACTCCCGACTCCAGTGGTCCCAACACTTGGATTTAAGGTCCTGGACGTGGCTCCACTTGGAAGATAAACTGACAATAACGATGACCCGACCAAAAAATGTCCATGTGTTAGAGGTTGTAAATCAGTTGGATCGACGGACAAGGGACTGAGAGGTCTTGAGTTCAATATCGCTTCAATTTCGACAACCTATGTGGTATGTTCCTCAAAGTTCAGAATTTTGAACTTCCCCGAGACCACCGAAGTTGGGGGTATGAAATTCCAGTTGATGCCTCTTTCGGCACTGAACCTTTGAATCAAATTGGATTTGCATGATTTAAATAGGGGGGGGGGGTTCAGAAGAGCATGTGCTCCTTTAAAATTAGCTACATTGTCGCTCCAAATTACTGAAGGTCTCGATCGCCTTGCAATGAATCTTTTAAAGAATGCCAAGAAGGCTTCAGTTGTTAAATCAGATACTACTTCTAGATGAGTAGCCTTAGTGCCAAAACATATAAATATGGCGATGTAAGATTTGATGTTTACTTTAGATCTTTTCAAATTAGGTTTCGTTATGATTGGGCCTGCAAAATCAATTCCCACCTTGTTGTCAAAAGGTCTGGATGGAATGATCCGATCTCTTGGTAAATCGCCCATCATCTGTTGAGTAGTTTTATTTTTTACTCTAAAACAGATTAAGCTTCTTTTAATTACACTTTTAACCATTTACACTTGACCATTTGGTATCCAGTATTTCTGTCTAATTAAATACAGAGTAGTTTGAACACCGGAGTGGAATACTTTTTTATGAAAGTATTCTATAAGTATATCTGTGAAATAATGTTTCTTAGGTAAGAGTAGAGGAAATTTTGTGAATCTGGAAGATCAGAAAATTTTAATCTTTCGCCTACTTTTAAAAGTTGGTCATTATCTAAGAATGCATTTAAATTCATAAGGGGATTATTCTTTGGAAGAACTTTATTCTTTTTTAGACAATTTATTTCAAATTCAAACTCTCTCATTTGTATAATTTTTTTAAAGGTTTGTAGCATTTTGTAATTCTATTACATTTAAATTATCTTTCTTTCTGTTTTACAGAGCTGATTTATACAATTATGTAAGAATCTTAAACACCATACAGTTACTCTAATTAATTTTCTGAAAGAAGAATTTTAATCAAATCATCATACAATGGATTTACTTTTACTATTGTTGATTTTATTAGAACGTTCTTTTTCAATTCTAAATTGTCTGCGTCTTCTTTGATATTTATCTCATTATTTATTTGACCTAATTTAGGCCATTTACATTCATTTTTTAACAACCAATTTGGCCCATGCCACCAGAAGTTAGACTTTCTCAATTCATGTACCGTTAACCCTCTTGATATTATATCGGCCGGATTATCAGTTCCAGGAATGTGATTCCATTCAGCGGGATTGTTTAGATTTTGGATTTCTTTAATTCTGTTTTTTACGAACACTTTGATAATTTTAGGGTCACCATTCATCCAATAGTAAACAATTGAAGAGTATGTCCAGAAGAATCGTGTAACAGGAAAGTTAATGCACTTAACTATTTTACAGTTAAGCCTTGCTGCTAAAAAAGCACGCATTAGTTCTTAACTTGGGATCGAAAGCGTCTTGAGAGGGGCTACTCTACTTTTTGAAGCGACCAAATTTGATTTGAGTTCCCCGTGTTTCTAATGTGCACTACAGTTCCATATGCCTTCTTACAGGTGTCGTAAAAACAATTTAGTTGAGCTTGAGCTATTTCATTGGTTTTTGCTTCGGCTAAAAAATATCTAGGTATTTTAATGAGATGCAAATTTTTTATTTCTTTGCACCGTTCATTTTTTTTAGTGGTCAGTGTTTTCGGGAGAGGGCCATTCCAGTCTAATCCCAAGCATCAAATGTCCTGTATTAAAGATTTATCTTGATGGTGAAAGGTCCTAAAACCCCCACTGGATCAAAAATGCCTCCAGCTACTTGAAGATCAAATCGTTTGGAATTTATCTCTTTAGACAGGAATTTCTCTAAGCTTCGAGTGTCAAACTGAAATACATCTAAATCGGAATCCCAGGCCAATTCTAGAACTTTACATAGACTTAAAGCAGAGTTATTATTAATTGAATATTTTTCTTTATCTATTTCTAAACCCGCCTCTCTCCATTTATCACGAAGCTCAACTGAGTTTGTTTTCTATTTCCTTAATTCCATGCTCGCTTCTTTAAAGATGTTGAAACATTCTAGGCTTGTTTTAAAAGCTGCATCAAAGTCTCTTTGGCTACATATTAAATCGTCGACATACAGTGATTTTACTAGCATTTGTCAGGTATTAGAAAATTGTTCTGCATAGCTCTTTATATGGTGTTGGATTGTGGCTGTAAGGAGGAAGGGGCTTGATTTGACACGGAAGAGAACTCGAGTCATCTTGAAAATTTCCTCTTCTTCCTTTCCCGGATCTTCCGCTCAGAAGAAGCTAGAATAATTCTGATCTTTCACGGTAATCTGTATTTGAAGAAAGGCCTTCTTTATGTCGGCAGTTATGGCAACAGCCTGTTCTCTAAAACCTATTAAAATCTCAAAAAGGTCTGACATGAGATTGATAGCAGTATGTAAACAGTCATTTAACGACAATTGTCCTTTCGCTTGAGAAATCGCGTCAAATACCACTCTCAAACGAGTAGTAGTTTCATCTTACCTTATTACCGCCCTGTGAGGCAAATAAAATGAAGGTTTTCCTTCTTCACATGTTATAATTTTCTTAATGATACCTTCTTTTAAATGATCTTCAATAACAGCTTTATAATCTAAAAATAACAAATTATCTTTAATAAATTTTAAGTGCAAAATTCTCCTTTTAGCCACTTCAAAGTTATTAGCTAAATATTCTTTCATATTTTTTCCAAGGAAACTTTTCAGTATATCCTTTATTTTGATAAACAATATTTTTTTCAAATTGTTTCATAATTTCTTTATCTATAGTATGTTTTTCTAAATCCTCCTTTTCAATCCCTTCTACCCCTAAATTTACAAGTGCCCAAAAATTGTTTAGATTGGTCCGAAACACCCTTTTCATGTACTCAAATCTTCATGTTCATTAAATCATTTGATAAACCCCGCGTGTCCCTGCAAGCACCATTCAAAAATTGTTTCAGTCTCTACCAGTTTGTTGTTTAATCTTATTTTCTGCCTGAAACGATTTCGTAATAATAAGCTACTCCAAATAATATTGATATATTCTTGCCCCTGTTATCAATATTATCAGCTATTGATACCTTCCTCAATAGTTACTTACCATCAGTAAACCCTTCAATTTATTGTACGTTTTAATAATATTGTTGTTAGGTACAGGAAGAGTAGTGGCTGAAATGTTTTCTGTAACCAAAGCGTCTACTTCAATACGCAAAGAGAGATCCTCACGGTTTTTTAATTCTACTCTCACTATAAGAAAGCTCCTTTTCTTGTTTAGCAGCAAAAGCGTATACCGATAAAGATTCTTTTATTACTTTTAACTTTAATTTTTCTGAAACTTCTCGTGTTTTAAATGCTCTTATTTCTATTATCTAACATTAGGCGTACTGTTTCAAATTCGTGTGTTTCATCATTGCATAAGAAGGCTGCACATGCTTGAAGAAATATATTACTGTGAGAAAAGTTGTTTTATTTTTATCGTAATGTGAAATTGCGATATTATTATGTTTTACTTAAATCGGGCGTGTTAGATTCTGCTTGAGAGCAGATAGATTTATTATGCTTCTTGCCGCATACCTCACATGTCAAATATCTTCTCTGGCGGCATTCATTAACTCGATGTTTTGGCTTGAAGCATAAAAAACATCTGCCATCTTATTTTAAAACACAGAGTATCGTTCTAAGTCGGTTTGGGAACATAACTTCGATTGATTCTCGCCTATACAATATAAACAATTTTCGTTTAATGCTGACGCGGAAAACATTGAAGATCTTGCGGTTTTGCGCTTGACATTGGACTTCACAATTTATCGTGTGAGCTAGTTGTGTTCCAACTGAAGTTGTTGAAAGGGTTGTTTCACTTCCGTAAGGGAATTTTCTTTGCGTTTATCGCCTTTTGGGTTATGCATAAACGCAGAGGATTATCTACATTGAATTTCAATTCTTAAAAAATTTAGTAACTCAGTTACATTAAATTCGAACTTCACCGAATTATCAACTCTTTTTCTATTAAATTCAAAGAGAAGATCTTAAGGAATCAATTTAATTAAAATGGGATAGTGTAAATACTCATACATCTCTGATATAACTTTTAATGATTCCAAACTTCTTAGGTTTATCTCTACGGTATCATACAACTTTTTAAGACCATAAATATTACTTGAAACAGTTACTGGTACAAGATTTAGTAATTTTGATATGTGTGTGTCAACCAGCTCTTCGCTGCGAAATTTTTGTTTCAACAATTTTAAAACCTAATCATAATTATTGTCTGAGAGCGCAAAGCCATTAACACACACCCTGACAGTGACTTTAAATATGAGATTTAAATTATGTGTAATACCACATTGGGAGCCAAAATGTTAGTGGGTAATCAAACGAAAGGGACCTGATCTGTCTTTTTTTCATTTATTACACGTAAAGCAACTACTGATGAAGACATCTAAAGCAGAGGTACAATACTAACATAACGTGCACAGACATCACAAAAGCACACACACACACAGAGCAACAGTAGATACGTCTTTCTATCGTGGTAAAAACAAGTACTCTGGAGGGAAAAAGTTGTTGCCAGGTCGAGATTTAATTTCTTGCGCTGGCTCTGCAACACTTATTTAAAAATGCAAAAGGAATTAACTGTTTCCTACCGAAATATGCAATTCAAAATAGAGTTCTGTTAGCATCTCTTTTTCATTATGTCCCCAGTTTCTGTTTCATGTTCATAAAGATTATCGAAACTATTTTCATCTTTTTCAACAACTGAATCCTTCGAAACTTCTTTAGTTGTCTGCAGCGCCAAATTTGGCTTTTTTTATGGAGATTAAAATACATTGCATTTCGTAAACAAATTTGTGGGTTTCAAACATAATTATTTTAAATATTGTAGACATAGAAATTTTGAGGGAAACACTAAAACGCATTATTGAAAACGAAAATTCAAACACAGATATAAATTCTAATTCTAATAAGTATACTGGAGAAATCTTCTCATTTTATAAATTTTTAAGCACAATTTTTTTAACTTTTATTTTTAAAGATTTTTGAATCAGTGGAGCGTTCTTTCTTTCTCTTTCTTGTATTCCTTGTATTTCTCTCCCAGATTGTGCTTCAGTCGTTTAGTGAAAATAACAACTATGCATTTCTCCCTCGTTATCATTGAGAAAATGTGTTATAACTTAACTTTCAGATCTAAAATTTTCGAGAAACTCCCAAAGGAGTTACCTCTACTATGCCATATCATCCGGAATTCATAGTACGCAGGCAAGGCTTTAAAGACAATAAATCAAGCACTGAGAATGTACTAAAAATGTACCCATGCAATGCAGTCCATAAGTCTATCACCCACGAAGGGATACAACCTGACATCGGCATTGAGGACACTCAACCCCACATCATTAGTATCACCATAAAGTATAAAATAATTTTAATATCTCAGTCAATAAATCTTAAAGGAAATGGCATATGCTTAATTTAAAAGGATTTAGGATATATTATTAATATTTAAACAAACTCCTTACATTTTTTCATTAGCTACCCATACACATTTCCGCACATATACAGGCAGATTTTAACTAATAGATTTGAACCAAAATTTCAGATAAATATTTGCAGGTATCACCAGTGTATTAGATTGATTTTACTCCAAAATTATCTAACTTTTAAAATATTTCATCAAAAATTAAATGCACATCAACAAATTTGTTGTATTTTACTTGTCGAAGTTTATTTCATTTTTGAGTTTGATGTTTACTAACAAGTTGAAATAATTGCAATACGTTTTTTAGATTAGGGCATTTCTAAATAAAATGTATCGAAATATAGAAGATATATTTTTTTTATGGTTTGCGTTTTAATGATTACATTGATTTTTATATGTATATGAGAAAGGAACAGAATATAATTTTTACTTTCAATTATTATTCAAATGTAGTTAAAATATGTATTTCAAATATTACTAAGCAATAGAATGATATTTATATGTATAGATTTTATGTCTATATATAAATGAAATTTAACATGCTAAATTGATATATTTCAACAGGTGCTTCTTACAACAAAACATTAAATCTAACTTGAACATTAGACCAAATTCGACAAATTCGTAGGAAATGTAGTTTATTTAAAACTGAGCAAGAAATTCATAAAAAATATATGAAGAGACGTAAGGATAAATGAATAAAAATGAACTGACCTTTACCATCTAGATTGATTGAAACAAAAAATTTGATGCTAAAAATCGCACTAGCCTACCAGTTTCTGAATATTGCCAATTAGATCTTCGTATGAGATCGTATGATGCATAATTTCATGTAAACACAGCTTCTCTTAATGAGATATAATTGTTTCATTTTTTAAAAAATTAAATTTCAAAACATTTCAAATTTATTTTCCAAAAATACATTCATTTCATTCCAAACATATGAATTAGCGTCTATTTATACATAAAATGTGCGATTTTGTTTACAAATAGAAGCTAATTTGTATATTGAATACCGAAAGATCATTTCTTTCAAAATAAGCTTTTAACGAATAGTATTTATTCTCTGCTTAAATTATTTTATTTTCGAATTAAGAAGTCAAAAGGAAATTAAAATAACAGCATTAGTTAATAAAGTGCTTTGTTGAACTTTGATATATCATTTAATAGCATAAAACATTTATTCTGACCTTTTTTTTAAAAAGAATAAAATAAATGGCAAAGATAAATGGTTATTGCTTCGATCCGTTTTGTGTTGTGCGCCTTTGTGAGAAAAAGAAAAACAAAAAAGAAAATAGCTATCGTAATAAAGAGATTTTGCAGAAAATTCATACATCTGTTCATAAAATGAAATATTTATTGTTTTTGCTAGAACTTAAATAAAATAGAATGAATTAATATGCATCACATCAATTTATATATCTCTTCTATACTATCCCCAAATTTATATTTCTTTAGTAAATGCTTTTTTCCAGTCTTTTATATAGTTAGCAAGAATATAATAACTGAATTGATTCATCACAAGGCAGATGTGCAAACTTTATTTTGTGTCTTTCTACAGAGTTAGAAATATTATCCGAAATGGGAGTCCTTTGCCTATTGGATGCATTCCAAAATATTTGAATACTGCTATTTGATAGGAGGATAGGTTAAAAACTGTCCCTCAAGCAGTTTTCAAAACAGTTGACAGAATACAAACTTGTTCTATTTATTTCTGAATGCAGTATTTTTGCGTTTTTAAAAATAAACAATGCTTTGAACATCACTTTCTTTTTTCAAACCAAATATTTTTGTAATTGTATATTTTCAATATAGCATCTTTAGATCTTAAAATAAATATTAGAGTATTATCAGCAATATGTCTGTCTCTAAAACGATCCGTTTCTAATATGTTTTGAAGCAAACTAAAGGAATATTTTAGCCGCCTTTGGAGACCAGCTGATTCATCGGGATATTGGAGGTGTTTAGTTTCACTTAAACCTCTTGTGAATTGCTAAGTTTTTTAATACGCTCAAGGAAATGTTTTAAGTATCAGATTTTGTTAAATATTAAAGCTGTCATTGTTTTACTGTCGTAGACCTGTTTTATTTTTGTTGTATATAAATCTTAGTAATAAAGTTCCACACAAAATTATATTACTTAAAATCTAATGTATTTAGGTAAATTATTTTAAATTATATTTTCTATCGGAGTAATTTAATTCCTCCTTGCCATTCACGTTAAAAATAATAATTAATTTTTCCCTCAGCTTTCATGAATTAAAGAAAAGCACATCATTAAGTACTGATAAATCAATGAAATTTTTGTTGAATTTCGTTGAATCAATAAAATCTGTTGTTAAAAACATTTAAAAATGGTTTTAAAAATATTAGCAAACTTTAAAAAAGAAAGCTGCAGGTAAATAATCGGGTATAATTAAAATGACAGGTTTTATACATTTAAAATCGTCAGTTAATCACGTGAACAATATTTTTCAGATATATTCTGGACAAATGCTACATTTTTGCTTAATTATGAATTAACACTTTAAAGAGCCATTTTTTTCTAGTCATATTATGTTAAAATATTTTGAGGCTTGAAATTAGAATAAGAAAACGGATTCATTTAGCTTATTAGATAAATATAATTTGATTAATTAATTAATTTGGTTAATTAATAATTAAGTAACAAATCAAGACACATCATTTTGTCTTAGATAAAGAACTGAAGCATCTAAGTTTCTGACTTACTAAAAAAATTGGTTAGAACTTATGCCAACCTACATAATTTCATAAAAAAGATTGATAAATTTGGCGGGAAGCATGCTTCCCAAAGCCCTAGACAGGGTTAAATAGAATTCTAATTAAAAATTTTAAAACAGGGTACTCATCTGCAGCATCGAAAGTGTATTGTTGTAAAATCTGGTTAATGCAGATCAAAACATCTGTCCTATAAAGTTCTATTCTTTCACCAGGCCTTTGTATCTAAGACAAAAATAATAATACAGCCAGATAATTGATAGGTAATTGTAATTCATTGTAATTCATAATTTAATTTCCATCTTTGAGAATTTTTGTCCAAATTTGCAAAAAAAAAAAAAAAAAAAAAAAAAAAATCATCATCAAAACAATGAGAAAAAGGAATACCGAACAGAAAGAGATAGAAACATTTATATATATATATCATTTTATACAACAAGAAAAAAAGACACATTAGTTTTAAAGAATGGATAACATTCAGTAATTGAATCAGACAGTTCTTAAATTTGATTTTTCTTTGTTTAGCGGCTTGATCTACAAAATTCAAACCCACGTATATATTCACTTTTTTATTTTCTCGTATATGAAATATAGATGGAGTGCTATAACACCTCGAAAATTTCGAACTCGATATTTTAACGAAATTTTATGTTTCAGAGTTCCTTGAGTTCCAAAACACAGATTTGACATTATGTCTGCCTCTCTGTCAGTCCGTCAGTCAATCTGTCTACGTTCTGTGAACACGGTAACCCCACAAAGGTTTCAGTTCATCAAATTTGATATGTAGATTATGATATGTAGATATGAAATTTGATATGTAGATATGAAATTTGATATGTAGATTATGATATGTAGATATGTAGATTATGAAATTTGACATGTAGATTATGATATGTAGATATGAAATTTGACATGTAGATTATGATATGTAGATATGAAATTTGACATGTAGATTATGATATGTAGATATGAAATTTGACATGTAGATTATGATATGTAGATATGAAATTTGACATGTAGATTATGATATGTAGATATGAAATTTAACATGTAGATTATGATATGTAGATATGAAATTTGACATGTAGATTATGATATGTAGATATGAAATTTGACATGTAGATTAAAATATGTAGATATGAAATTTGACATGTAGATTATAATATGTAGATATGAAATTTGATATGTAGATTTACTAACAAATCAGGTTTCTGAATCAAACTTTGAACGACCAAGATAACTGCAAAACACATTGAATTTGGTAGATAAAATTTACACACACACACAGGTTTAGCATCTAAAATATAGATTCTTATCAAATTGTGAACTAAATCTGTCACCGCTCGTTACTTTTGCATATATATAAACGCAATAAGCCTTAAACGTAAAGATTTGAATCAACGAAATTTGGTGTTTACCTTGTGATTATAATTGTAGTTTTATGTCAAATTTTGATGCTAATCGACAGGCAAAAAAAGCATCCAAAACACATATTATCGCGATGGATTCTGTAAAAATACTAGGCTCCTCCGAAAGATGTATACATCGTAACTATTGTTCACCAAGGCTGAGCAATGGTAAACGATGTATCGAAGGTCCAACTTTTTATGTAGAGAAGGGGAATAAGAACTTTATTGGGGAAAAAATGTGAGAAAGTTTCGAGGAGACCATTCTC
This sequence comes from Argiope bruennichi, assembly GCF_947563725.1. NCBI lineage: Eukaryota > Metazoa > Arthropoda > Arachnida > Araneae > Araneidae > Argiope > Argiope bruennichi. The sequence goes on from NC_079158.1 coordinate 60,208,417, forward strand.
GATGATTTTTGATTTGAGGTTAATGGTGGCCATGTTTCATTTAATTTTAATACATCTTATTTTCATCTGCATAACTTTTGAGCTGTTGTACAAATCGTATTTCAATATCTGGTAAATTGATTGTCTATGATTTCACCTAACATTTGAGCTTTTACGGTAAAGTAGGGCCGCGGTGGGCTGGTGGTTAGGTCTCGGCTCGTGAGCCGTAGGGTTACAGGTTCGAGACCTGATTACACCGAAGAATCGTCGCGTAAGGGGGTCTGTTGCACGTTAAATCCGTCAGGGCCAAATTTCCTCCTGCTGGTGTGGCGTGGTGTGGAGAAAGGAATGCCTGCTTAGGTGCCGTCCTCGTCATCTGACCGCGGTTCAAAATGACGAGCTCCGTCCCAAAATAGCCCTAGTATTGCTTTACAACGGGACGTTAATATAACTAAAACTAAATTAACCTTTACGAGAAAGTAAAAATGACTAAAGTTAATTTACTCCAACAGAATGTTTCTTGGGATTGAATTAGTGATATAAAATTAATGAATAAATAGCAAAATCAGTTAATTTACCGTACCTTTCTGTTTTGATTAACGACTGAGGCGATACGCTTTTAATCGCTAGAAAAAAAAGTTAATCAACAAAAATGTGAAAATGAAATTTCATTTGTACTTTATCAAAGGGAAACATAACACTTTTTTTATATCTGTAACAATGGAAAAAGAAAACATGCTAATGAATAATTAGAGATACAGAGTAAATGATTTGAATATTAACGTAAGAATAAAAATAATGTTGTAAATCTGGCTAGTGTTAAAAGATATTTGTAGCTTTTGTTTGTATTAAAGATTCGGAAGGAAAAATCTTTGGAAGTATGTGTTAGGTTAACTTATGTGCTCTAGCAAATTTGGAACAGATATACCTTGATGTATAAAAGCTTGAATTTTGGGGAAATTCTTAAATTTTTTAATTATTTCAAGATCAAACAAAATTTTGGAATATTTCCAAGATAAAGCACCAAATCATATTTCATTCAAATGACTTGCATAACACATTAAAATTTTAAAATTTATCTTTTCGGGATCATTCATTAAAATTTATGAATGATCTCGATAATATTCTTAGAATTTTTAATAATATTCTTAATTTTTATAACTTAAATATTTTTAAATATGCTTTGTAAAAATACCTTTTGTTTTGTAATGAAAATTAATCTATTTTCATTGTTTTTAAACATATTTAATCACGTGATTTACTTTTATTCTTGAATATTTAGGAAGAATAATTAGGTATATGATCTCCATAGTTTACATGACAAAAAGGACAATTGGAGTTACAGTACCATGAAAGTCATTGCGCAATTTGAGGATAGGTTATCCTTACACTAAGCTTAAAGTGCACTGTGATTGATATCATAGGAATTTTATTAAGAAAGTTCATACACGCAATAAAACTGAACAAATGTAAGTCTATTGAATAAATATGGTATTATTATATTATTACAATTTGAGATATAAAAATCTTTCGCCATGATCATTAAGTTATACACAAACAATTGAAATAAAATTAAGGGCAGTTAATTTTACGAGGGAAGCATTTGTTCAAGGAATGTAACTAGGTTTAAATATAAAATATTGGTATATTTCTTGTGACTAGGTATAAATATAAAATATTTATGTATTTCTAGTGACTAGGCATAAATATAAAATATTTATATATTTCTAATTCTAATTCTAAAAGAAGTATAATGTTCAAATTTTTATCAGTGAAAATATTTATATAAACATTTTAGGATTATTTAAAATTTCTTTCTTTGACAATGATTCTTAAATTCTCCAAATCTCTGAAATTTTAATTAGTTTAAGTTATTTAAATAAAATAAGATTAAAATTCCAAAGTCCGTGCGAAGTGGACGTTCCAAAGTACGTTTGTATGAAATTAAATAATATTAGGGTTCAACAATACATATCATAGAATGTTATTGGGCAGTTAAATCCATACACATACTCAGATAACTTTTATTAATAGTAAATATTTATATATATTATATCTTATTGCGTTTCAGCTCTTTCCGTCTCTGATAATGCTTTTAAATTCTTCATGGCTTTTACATATTATATGCTTTGATGTTTATTAACTTATCAGGTCTTTACTTAAAAGGAAAATTTTAAGCTTCTTTGTATATAATGCCAACGAGCCTAAAAGCGTTTTGCCGTAGATTACAAGGAGTAAACTGTGCGGTACCGAGTGAAAAATTGTACCATTAAAGTAAAGTAAAATTTACTCTTCCATTTATATTTCATCAGTCGCTTTAAGATTGCTAAGTACTTTAAATAAAAGCCTGCAAAGTAATGTACTGCTGTTTATACTCGTGTTAGCGGCAACTTTACATTTATGAAATTAAATTAAATTAATTTGTTGTACATTATGGCTGCATTTATTAGATTTTGAACTAATGTTTATTAATGTTTCTTTTAACGAAGGATGTCAGTTTTGTCGGCAGAATAAAACCTATTCATTAATAACTTGATGAGATTTAAAGGAAAATCCGAAATAGACTTACTATTTTTTCTAAATTTGATTCCGTAATTATTGCAATTTGGCGCATTTAAATATTTAATAAAATGGCGGCGATTTCTATTCATTATTAAGTAAACAAATTATTTATTTTCATCATATATAATTATTACTAATTCACAGCAATGCCCTTTATTTAAATAAAAAAACTAAACGTTTTAATGCTGAAATTCTGCCTTATTAAAATTAATAAATTGGGGCTGATAGAAAGCTTTCCTATTTATACACAATTTCAAATAAAAAAAAAATTAAAAAAAAAAACAGAATGAATCCAAATTTTGTGTAGATTGCGGAAAAATGAAGTTGCAAAAATGTTTAAAAAGAAAAGTCATCGAGAAAAAAGATTTTCAAGCTGTTGTAAAAACAAACAAACAAACAAAAAGATTAAATGAATTTGCGGAGGTGGATTCGTAAAGTTTCATTAATATTCGAGTGATAAAAACGCACATAAAAAATGAATGACATATAATATGAACTTTGCTGAACATATTTCTTTATTAATCAATTGTTGTATCTTGGGATTCAGTCAAAGTGTCAGACATTAAAGATGATGTGCGGATGGTTATGAGTGAGGATAGAACATGAGGTCTTGTGGTTCGTAGCCCAGTAACAGGACCACAATACAAAAGCAATTGTTAGCTGACTTATAAGCTATTCACTACAATGAAATAAAGACAATTATTTTAATTACCTTACATATAATCTGCTCTTTGTGTATACGAACTTTATTAACGGAGACTAGTCCCATAACATCACAGAGTTATCAAAAACGTAAATATATGGTTTATGGAATTTAATTAACACTTTTTTATTCCACTTATAGACTACACAAATATTAAACAGAATTCTTCGTCTATAATTTTCAACAATTTGGGAAAGTAACAAGATTAAGTATGAAATAAAACGGTTTGTATTTCTGAGCGGCAAAGTGATCTATTGTTGAAAATTTAACAAGAAAGTATTTAAAAAATATATATATCCAAATGTCGCGAAAGATTTGCGTGAATATTAAACTGGCATCATTTAAAAAAACAATTCTTTAATTTTAAAATTTTGTAAAATTTATTTTTGTTTTTTGATTGAATTTATAAAGGAAAAATGCCAAAATTTCGTTTAATTTTTAATTAATTAAAATTCTATGTAAAGTTTAAAAAATAGTACCGAAGGACACATTTCAGCCCACCAATTTATATATATATATATATATGTCAAATTTGGTAACTTTGTCAAACGATCTGATCGGTAGAATATTCCCGAGCACATGCGCAACTACACACACACACACACACACACACACACACACACACACACACACACACACACACACACACACACACACACACACACACACACGAAGTAATGCAACGTGAATGAACATGTTGCTTTGAATTTATTTTTATGATATTCTTTACTTAACGTGAAACTTTCCGTTAAAATTTAGTTTTAGGATATCATATAAGCAATTTTAAATATTTTGCTCTTCTAATTGGGTCCAGAATTACAGAACATCATACGCGAAATTTATTCAATATCTAATAATCTGAAATCTGCATAAGCACTTTTTTTTACACTTTTATTTGTATTTTTTAAAAATAATTTATTTTACTTTTTTTAATGAAAGCACAGCTTCTTTTAGATATTGCAGTTAAAATTACATACAACCAACTTACTATCTAATTAATTTTCAAATCAAAAGTTGTTTGTAAAAAAATGTGATATTCTAACCCATTAAAAAATTCGTGCGTTTTTCTTGTTTCTGTATCACAACTTTAAGTACTCTAATCAGTTTTAGTGAGAAATCAGCAGGAAAGATCTCCCGAAAACTTTTCTAATTACTCTCGAACCAAATCACAACTTCAAGCCATACTCACATAAAACTGTTGGTTTGGCTAGAATCTCGAATGCCCCGCCTAGTATTGGCGCACAATAGTTACGAAATATAGATCTTTGCATTTTTAACATTTTAATTCAATCTATCGAGAAAATATGTATTTTGGAATCCTTTTTCCTGCCCGATTGAAACCGAAATTTCACATGAAACTACATTTGTATTCACAAGACCCCATACCAAGTTTCAATGATTCAAGTCATTGCTTTTATGATTTATTGGGTTTAAATGCATGCGAGAGAGAGAGAGAGAGAGAGTACAAACTGACAGATAGTCATTTCTTTGTTTGATTTATTTCAAAATTTGACTAATATCTAAATTTCAGATGTTAAATATGCACACCAAATTTCGTCTATCTAGCTCTTTATGTTTTGTTGCTATCGAGTTCATTTGCATTAGAACAGCTGGATATACAAACTTCCCCTGAAGGGATTTCGTTCAATAGTTGGTAGAAATCTACAAATTTGGTCAAATTCCTAGATACCAAATTTTACGCGTCTAACTCGCGTTTTATAATCGTCGTGTTCACCGACAACCAGACAGATAAAGTGCCAAAATTGTAATGTTCGAATTTCGATTTCAAAGTTTTGAAACGTGATGATTTGCCAAAATTTTGTGTTAGAATTTTTATTTTTAACAATTGCAATTCTTTATCCATAGTTCGTATAAGAGAAAGCGAAAAAGAAATATATCCAGGTTGCATGGGACCTGTATTAATACTTTATTACGTCACAGTACCCTATCTGGATTTCGCTTAGAAAACAAAGGAAATATGTTTAAAAATGTGCAGCACATTTATACTTCGACACTCGCATATAAGTAAATTTCCACCCGACTTCGCGGATCTGGTTTTTACTGCCAACCTGGTGTCGTGGCGACGGAGTTGGCGATCCTAACTCACTCCGCCTGTAGTGTGGGCAACCCTTCCGGGAGCAGGCGGATCAGACATCCCGTGTCTTTCTCAGCATCACCATCCCGTCGTCATTCCCGCTCTGAAGCATCTCGCTCCACCCCTCGTGAAAAGACGGCGGGGGGTCAAGGGTCGTCGCCTCCCCCTCTCGGTTCGTCCTCCCCCTCAGCTCGGTGAATAATTAGTTTTCCAGTAGTTAGGTGTGGAAAAGACGGGGGGAAGGTAGAAAAAAGAAAAAAACGAAAAAGATTACGATGTGATGTTGTGATGCAGCGTTTTCCATTGTTGCGTTTTGTTTTCCCCATCTTTTTGCTATTGCTGGTGTCTGCAGACAATGTGGGTGAGTGTTGAAAATTCTTTCTTTGATTAACTTCTGCTTTTTGATAATTTATCAAAAGGAAGGTCTGTAACCTCGAGAAGCCGAGGCAGCATGTCGTTGGTACAAGCCATGTGCGATATTACGTCCGTTATGCGTCCAGAAACGCAATAACGCTTAGGTAAAATATTTCGTAAATTAATGGAATGAAGAAAATCGCATGATTTTTAAGCCAAGCAATTTTGGGAAAGTACATTAAAAAGCAGATATTAGACTATTCAACAGTTGATTGATATATTAAATATTTTTTTCCTTTTTTGCTCGAATTTTGATAATTATTTAAAAAAGAATGTTTTTAACGTCTTTAGTACTACTAAGCAGGTTACGCTATTACATTCGTTTCATGTTTGTAAATGCAACACGTTCTAGTGAATATGGATAAGAGAAAAATTGTACTAAATTTAAATTACATTGTTTTGGAAATTATATTCAGATGCAAAAAATTAAGAATTCGGTAGTTGATGGTTATGAAGAATTTCTCCCTTCCATCGAATTTTAAATTTTGTTTGTTTATTAAATGTAAATGTGTCATTTTGAAGTACTTCGAAATTTGTTGCAATTTTGTTTAAAAATGCAACACATTTAAAGATTAAATAAAATATCGAATATGGATAAGAGAAAAATTGTACTTAATTTAAATTGCATTATTTTGGGAAATATTTTCAGATGTAAAAACTGAGAATTTAGCAGTAGACTGTTATAGAGAATTTCTCACTTTTAATGAATTTTAAAATTTTGATAGTTTATTAAATAGAAGTATGTCATTTTGAAGTACTTATAAATTTGCTGTAAATGCAAGCCGTGTGCGACATTACGTCCGTTATGCGTTTCGAATTTTGATAATTTAAATCTTAAAATATAGCATACACTAATTAAATACAGAATACAGGAAAAGTTGCAATTTCTTAAAATTATGTACTTTTGGAAAATGTACTAAAAAGCAAAAAAACGAAAAATTTTTTTTGAAGAGTTCAGTAACTGATTGTTATGAAGAATTTATCACTTTTATCGAATTTTAAAATCTTGATAGTTGTGTAAACTCGAATCACTCAAAATTTTATTGTAAATGCAAACCATGTGCGATATTACGACCGTAATGAGTTAAAACTACGATAATTTGAAGTTTAAAACTATCGCATAAACTAATTACATGCAGAATATAGGAAAAGTTGCAGTTATTTAAAAATTATGTACTTTTTGAAAATAAAATAAAAAGCAAAAAATAAGAAAATTAAAGAGTTTAGTAATTGGTTATTACCAAGAGTTTCTCGCTTTCATCGAATTTTAAAATTTTGATAGTTGCGTAAATTTGAAGCCACAGAAGTTTAGTGTAAATGCAAGCCATTTACGATGGTACGATCATTATACTTTCCAGATCATGATAATTTAACTAGTAAAAATATTGCATAAAATAATTAAATACAGAATATAAGAAAAGTTGCAATTATTTATACTTGAAAAATATAATATTAAAGTAAAAGAAATGAGAAAATTAACGAGTTCACTATTGATTGATTGTTATGAAGAATTTCTCACTTTCATCGAAATTTAAAATGTTGATACTTTATTAAATGGAATTAAATTCTGTAAATGCAAGCCATGTGCGATATTGCATCCATTATGTGTTTGGAATTATGGTAATTTAAAGCTTAAAAATGTTGTATAAACTAATTAAATGCAGGATATAGAAAAAGTGGAAGTTACTTAAAATTATGAACTTTTAAAAAATGTGATAAAACGCAAAAAATGGGAAAGTTCAGTATTTGATTGTTAAAGTAAAGAAAATTTCTTTTTATCAGTTTTTTTATTATTTATGGAAAGAATGTGGCTAATATGGAAAGATCGAGGGACGTATCTTTAGTAAAAACCACATAAGATATTGTATTCATTAATATCTATTAGGACAATAAATTTAAAATACAAATAGAATATTGCATCAGATAATCAATTAAGAAGAAATGCCAAAAAAGTTGCAATTACTTTAAATGATATACTTATGGAAAAAGTTCTAAGAACTAAAGATTTTAAAATAATTTATTGATACTATAACAACAATAACTGATTGCTAGAATGAAGTGTCTATACATTTTATCGGGTTTCGTAATATATAAAAGAAGAACCTGAATAAAATGCAATAAAGCATATCATGCAATCTACGTTATCTATCTAGGATCGAAAAAAATTTAAAGCATAAATAAAATACTGCAAAATAAATTAAACAAGGAATTGTGAAAAAATATTCCGTTTAAAAAAATTTCCACTTTTATTAAAATGCATTGCAAGAATCAAAAATTTATAGATGTAATATAAATGTTTTTCATTTTTTAATCGAACATTAATATCTGATAATTTATCAAAAATAATAATATGAAAGAACGAATGACAAAGAAGCATGTTATTACTACAAGCTATTGGTTGCTGTTGTTTCAAATGAAACGAGTTTAAAGTTTTAATAAAGTATTGAATCAAATAAAATATAATTTCTCGAATTTATGCATTTTTGATAAAATATATTTTGATCAAAACTACAAGAACGCAGCAAGTGATGTTTGTGAGAAAAAATATAATTCTCTATTTTATTTGAATCCTTCGTTTTTTGATAAATTATCAAAAATAAAAACTGGGACACATTTTAGATGAAAGCATATTTAATAATAAGAATCTGTCGCGTCCATTTCTGTATCGAATGCAACACATTTAGTGCATAATGTGAGACGTGAAAAAATAGAATTAATTATTGAAAAATAATATTAACTGTACATTATGTCATTATCATCAAGCAACACATTTAGTGCGTAATGTGAGAAGTGAAAAAATAGAATTAATTATTGAAAAATAACATTAACTGTACATTATGTCATTATCATCAAGCAACACATTTAGTGCACAAGGTGCGACGTGAAAAAATCGAATTGGTTATTTAAAATTAACATTAACTGTACATTATGTCATTATCATCAAGCAACACATTTAGTGCGTAATGTGAGAAGTGAAAAAATAGAATTAATTATTGAAAAATAATATTAACTGTACATTATGTCATTATCATCAAGCAACACATTTAGTGCGTAATGTGAGAAGTGAAAAAATAGAATTAATTATTGAAAAATAACATTAACTGTACATTATGTCATTATCATCAAGCAACACATTTAGTGCGTAATGTGAGAAGTGAAAAAATAGAATTAATTATTGAAAAATAACATTAACTGTACATTATGTCATAATCATCAAGCAACACATTTAGTGCACAAGGTGCGACGTGAAAAAATCGAATTGGTTATTTACAATTAACATTAACTGTACATTATGTCATTATCATCAAGCAACACATTTAGTGCACAAGGTGCGACGTGAAAAAATCGAATTGGTTATTTAAAATTAACATTAACTGTACATTATGTCATTATCATCAAGCAACACATTTAGTGCACAAGGTGCGACGTGAAAAAATCGAATTGGTTATTTAAAATTAACATTAACTGTACATTATGTCATTATCATCAAGCAACACATTTAGTGCACAAGGTGCGACGTGAAAAAATCGAATTGGTTATTTAAAATTAACATTAACTGTACATTATGTCATTATCATCAAGCAACACATTTAGTGCACAAGGTGCGACGTGAAAAAATCGAATTGGTTATTTAAAATTAACACTAGCAGTAAATTATGTCTTTATCGTCAAGCAAACAAAAGAAGAAAATTTTCGAAAATGTTACAGAAATTTTTTACTCCTCAATGTTAATTAGAATAAAAAAATGATTATATATATGATATTAAATAATATATGCATCATTTTGATGAAGTTTCAACAAATTTTGCTTAAAGAAATGCGTATAATATCATAAACAAACATTGATTGCAATTAAAAAGCAAATCATGAGTAATATTTCAAATGTGCAACTTTATCTAGCAAGGTAGAAATAATTGTTTCAAATAATATTATTACAATACATGATGCTGAAATGCTCAGGAATATTTTAAAGACATAAAATAAAACTGAAGTTTGAATATGGCACACCTACCATACGCACTTCTGTTTATATATGCCATAGAAACTAATGGAATTTTCTTAAATGGTGAATTAAATAAACTGTTGCCAATGCAATAGTGAATAATCATTAATGTTATTTACAATAAATCAGCTAAAATATCTTAAAATCAGGAATAGAAAATCTATAGTGTCATAAATCTGTATTATCTGAAACTGTAGAATTGGAATTATTCGTTTATTACGATAATGTTATTAATATTACTTAAAATTATGCAATCAATATGAAATAAAAATTATTTTATTTTATATACTTTTTATAAAATGAGTTGTGTATCGAATATTTCATTGCAACAAATGATAGTTATTTTGATATAAAAGGTTCAATATTCATTAAAGACCGTAGAAATTGTATTCCACAAATACTTGAAATTGTATTCACCATAAAAATTGTATTTTTGTTTTTTGAAATACGCAAAAATAAGTAGTATAATTTCGAAATTCAAGTTGCGGCGTTGCATATGCAATGTCCAATTTCTATACAACTCATTCATGCATGCAACATACTCCTGCTAAGAATACTATTTTAATTACGCATAGTTAATGATATATTATTTTAACATATTTTTAAGAATGTTTTACATACTCATTTGAAAATTTTACGCAATAGTTAAAATTTAAATTTGAACAAAAAAGTATGATAAGATTTTGGTATCAAATTTAAATATGATGAATAAAAAAAATATGATAAATTTAGAGTTGTATTGGACAAAAATGTCAAGATTTATATGAAATCTATAAAATTTTTCATTTTTTGAATCTTTCGCTTTGCAATAATTTAATGAAATATTATGTATAACATCAAATCTCAAAATAATATTTACTCTATTCGTTGGATCGAGCGCATGCGATAGTTTAAAAACTACATCATCGAACGAAAACTTTAGTTCGCAAATAATGTAATGCGTTATATAATTGATTCAATCAACAAATGAAAATACTGAGGTTAATAAAAAATTTGCATTTAATATCACTTATGTATTTTTGATAAATTATCCCATAGTAGATGTGGAACTTATAATAAATAATAAATATTAGATTTGATGATTCATGTTTTTAATTTATGCATCGAAAAGAATACATGTGAAATCGAAATTCCAAGCGGCATGTCATTGGTTTCCTTGATGAAAACGTATTTTTTTTTTTTTGACTGTAGAATTTGAATGAAACACTTTTAAAATTTAAAAATATATTAAGTAATATGCTAAAATCATTTATTTTTTATTTTTGTTTTTTGATAAAGCAAGTGGAAAATTCGTAATTTGCCAATTGGTAAAAATAGCAAATAAGTATAGTTAATCGCATTCTTTTTAACATATATCGATGAATTTTCTTGAAGTTCTTGAAGCTTGTTGTGTTTTCTTTTTTTAAAAATTTATTTATGAAAAAAGTAAAAAAAAAAAAAAAAAAAAATCAAAGAAAAATCGTGAAATTTGGTTTTTATTTTCTAATCTCTATTCACATTCTAGAATTTAAAATCATCAAATATTTCTACAAAATGAAGGTATTTTGCGAATGTTAGAAATTAGTCCAAAGAATTGAACAGGATTAAAGAAATTTCCAGTTAATGAAAAAGTTTTATAGATTCATTCCAATTAATTATAATATTTACTGAATTCTTAATATGCTATATTTATTATTAAAGAGAAAATATTAACATTTAAACTCTTTTTGGTTTAAAGTTGTCTTCAGAAAAATAATCCATTCTTAATAATGAAAGTACCATTTCAAAAAATTATAAGCATATGTTTCTGTATTTGAAAATAAAATTTCTTTTCAGAGTTCTTCATACCAATAAGTATTTTTAACATCGAATCAAATGATATTAGTTCTAATTTTAGTCAAGTCAATGAATAACAGATGTTTTCAAGTTCATGAACAAGAGTGTGAAATTGTTAGTGATATTGATTAAATAAATTTATTTGAAAATTCGTGTCTTAATGCCATTTATATTACCAAATTTTTTAAAATTCTTTATTCCTTGAGGAATATTTCGAGTCAAGTATTTTTCGACGGAAAAATAAACTCCTTATATCATTTCAGTTTCTCCAGCATTTTTTTTTCTTCTTCATATACAAAGTATTCAAAGAGAAAGTGTTGAAAATCGACACACAAAGAAAAAAAATAGAATTTGAGAATTTAATAGATTTTTCTCGTTTCAAAGCTTCTGAGTTCGAAAAGCACATTTTTGGAAACATATGTCTCTATGAACGTAATTATTTAAAATCTGTTTAACCCTTTCTGGAGCCGTGGGAAGTATGCTTCCCATCAAATGTATCAATCTTTGTATGAAATTGTGTAGGTTGGCATAAGTTCTGACAAATTATTTTATTAAGTCAGAAACTTAGATGCTTCAGTTCTTTATCTCAGACAAAATGATGTGTCTTGATTTGTTGCTTAATTATTAATGAACCAAATTAATTAATTAATCAAATTAAATTTATCTAATAAGCTAAATGAATCCCTTTTCTTCTTCTAATTTCAAGCATAGAAACATTTTAACATCATATGACTAGAAAAAAATGCCCTTTAAAGGGTTAAGTTAAAAGGATGGAATTACACGTTTGGACTTTACACCAAATTAATCGTAACAAGCACAGTGAAAAAAAATGTCTTTTTCTGACTGATGGAGGTATGAAAAGTTTAGATTAATCAAAATCACGAATTCGAGTGAATTTGACGATTACAATATTTTCCCTTTGTATACGAGTAAGTAAAAATCAAATTGAAAAAATGCCATGTGCAGGAAATATGAATGAGACGTAAAATTTATTATTTACTTGATTACTGACAGCAATGATAAGTGCCGTGAAACTGTAAACCCACTCTAATAAATGGTCCAAGAATTTTTGAAACGAATACCGATCAAATATCAACAAATATATGAAATTTCCTTTGACTTGAGTGTAAAAGATAACAAACAAAAGAATTTGCGTGCTGCTACAAACTTCACATCTGATGTGAAGGATATTCATTACAACTGATTACATAATGTAATATCTGCTTAAGAGCAATAAAGCTATTGCCTAGGAGGCACATTTCCTGTGCATTTTGCAAAGATTACGTTCATTATTTCGTATGAACGCTCATTATCTGGGAAACCAAGCTCAATTTGGCAGTTTCTTCGCCCCCTTCCTCTTTTTTTTTTTTTTGTGAAACCGTGTCTTTTCAGAGAAAATATTTAGATACTAATCATATATCTATTACAGATGAATATTTTTCAATTTTATCTACATATCAAGTGGTCATTTAAATTTAAAAAAAATCATAAATGCATTTAGTTTAACACGTTGTTCGAAACAATCTGCTATATTAAAGCATTCGTTTCTCGTTTATCTGTTATTATTTATGTATTTGAACTTTGATTCAGCTTTACTATGGTGAAATCGGGTCCGAGATGGCAATATATTGCATTGTTAACATGAGATTGGTTTGGTTATATTAACGTCCCGTTTGAAGCAACACTAGGGCTATTTTGGGACGGGCCTCGTAATTTTGAACCGTGGTCAGATGACGAGGACGACACCTGAGCCGGCACCCCCTCTACACACCACACCACACCAGCGGGAGGACGTTTGGTCATGACGGATTTAACGTGCAACAGACCCCCTTACACGACGGTTCTTCGGTGGAATCGGGTCACGAACCTGAAACCCTCAGGTTCCGAAGCCGAGACTTTACCTCCAGGCCACCGCGGCCCTGTCAACATGAAAACAGATACGAAAAGGCTCTAATAGTTAGTTATAAATGTTATTTGTGTAAAATCGCGATTAAAAAGCAAAACCTTATCTAAATATAAAATTGGATCCAAATCGTTGAAGCCGTTTCTGAGATACAAGAAATAAATAAATAAATGTAGATACGAGTATATTTATATATACAAGAAGTGCTCGTTTAGAGATAAAAGATTTAGATATTAATGCAATACTATCTAAATTTCTAAGTTTCATTTTAAATGTAATTCGTAGGTAGTAATATTATCTAATCAAAGAAATTGAATTTGAATCAGAACTTAAAAAATATATTGAATCTTGGTAAATAATTATTTGAAAAAAATAACCTACAGAAGATAGATAGCTGATTTATAGTTATATATAAATACGGCATGGAAAAATTCCAACTTCATTATAAAAGCATATCTATTTGTTTTTGTATATGTTATAATTCTAGAATAGAACTTAATGTCAGAGGACTCCAGTTAAGGTTTAAGCAATATCTATATAAGAAATTTCCAGACTGATGAATTATTAATATTGAGGAAAGTTTTCGAATTTGCTCCCTTTCTCTATTTTTTTTTTTTTTTTCCCTAACCGCTTAGAAGAATCTAGATAAATATTGTTATTTCCCGATCTTCCCCCAAAGAATAATTCGACATTGAGTAATTCGAAGTTGATATCTCTATAGGGATAATTCAAATTCTTCGAATATCTGATCCATAAGAAATGATAAACGTTAAAATAATTGATGAAGAAAAAATAAGGTTGAAATTTTATTCTGAATGTTTTAAAGCAAAATATTTTAGAAATTAATTTTTTTTTCATTTAGTAGAGAAAAATAAGCAATAAATATTCTCCTTTCCTATTTTTTTATGAAATATAAGAATGTTCTATGTTGAAGTTTATTTCAGTATAATAAATAATTCGAATTCCTTGAATTTTTTGAAAAAAATTATTCTCTGTAAGAATTATCTTATAAAGAAACATCACACTGAAATATTAGAAAGAAAATTGACCACTTTTCTTTTTTATTTCTGTAAATGATCCAAAGTTACTTTACCGTCTGCGTGCTAAATTCAAATGATTAAAATTAGAAGAAGAATGCAAACAGAAAAAGATTTAACGCAAACGATAAACATAGGAATAAATAAAATACTGAAAGCATGATTTATATATTATAATACGAAGCTTAAAAATCTTATTTTACTTATGACTAATGTATTTATTTGTTCATAATGTTTTCGTATAGACCATACATAATACCATATGGAAATATAAGAAATAAAAAATAGGAGTCCTATAGCAGGATTTAATCGGAAAGACAAGAGAAATGTTAACATTTTTAGTCCCTTTTTTTGTAAAAATGATCAAAAGTTATTTTATCGTTTGGTGGAGAAATTCGAATTTTTAAAAATAAAAGTATATATTTCAAATATATGATAAATATATATTTAACATAAGAAAGCATAATTGAAATATTATACCATGAGACTTAAAAAAAAAGACCTATTAAATTTATTATAAAACAATATTTTTTTTCGCATTTATATTAATTACTGTGGCAATTTATTTATAATTTTAAAGGCAATATTTTTTGTTTATAATATTTCCGTATACACCACATACTGTATGGAAAATATAAGAGATAGAAATAATGGGAGTCCTATTAGAGGACTTATTCGAAAAGGCAAGATAAATGTGCGGGAGCATAAAGAAGAGACAAACATATGAGAACAAAATGCATTTTATTGATTATTAGTATAATAAAGATTAAAAAGGGTTCGAAATTTCTATCATCAACTGTAACTCACATTGTATATCGTTGGCAGATTAAATAGTGAACATTCTTGAAATTGTTTGGCCTGTCTTAGATGGCCATTACGCATTAGATGCGCACGAAAAAATCTGTTACATAATCTATGGATTTGTCAAATGACAAACTTTTTGAGCAATCTATAAAAAATAATCCACACAAAGTTAGTTTCATGATTGATTGTTCAGAAATATAAGAGAGTCTTTTGTTGACTATAGGAACAATATAAATTTATCAGGATCGATGTTCGAAATTACCCACGCTAGCTCTAATAGATGTCCTTCATCGTCGGCATATATAATAGCGGACATTTATGAAAATCATCGCAGAATGATTTCAAAAAATGCGAATGAGTGCCATAAAATCCTTTCAAAATCCATGAATTTGTCGAATGCCAAAGTTTTCAGGCGTATCCAAAATGGTAATCACAATCAAAATGGCTAGGTGATTACGTCGATTAATGTAAGTGCATAATCTTGTTGCACTTACATTAATCGACGTAGTTGCTCATATTATCATTATTTTATCAAAATATTATATGTCAGATTTGTCCATAACGTTATTTTGAAGCAAAATATAACATCTGTATACCACAAAATGCCATATTTTTAAAGACATTCCAATTATTGATCAAAATTTCATACGCTTTTCTATTTTTCTTTTAATTAATAGACAGTATTTTTCACAATCTTGATAATATATCACCCGCAAGTGTAAATTAACATCATGCTAAAAAAAGTGGATTTACCTATCTATCTTTTATGAATTTTATTTCTGTTGTTCATAGTAATGTCACTGCTAAACTTCTTGTTCATTCAAAAGTTATATTTTATAAAACTTTTTTCTTTTCTTAATATTATTACTACTTGACGACTCCGATCCTCTTGAGGAACATGAAAAAATCTAAATGACGGGACTGTCGCTACAATATTGGTGGAAACTAAGGTTGAATACTAAGAGTCATCACCAGACACGGTACAACCCCTCCATTCGGAGGCACGTCCAGTCATCCGTAGGGGGAAAACTACTCCACATCATTTCCGTATACATTTGGGTGACGAAAACCACCCACCATACCGAAAGTTTCTCATCCTGTTATTTGAAATGCCTCTGTAGGCACTTATTTAAACTGTAAAACTTCGGCCATCGATATAAATAAACACTGTGTATCAGATTTATTTTCGTATACGAAATGTAGAGCAAGTATTGTAATAATCCTAAAAAAATTGAATTCCAGATTTTGAAGACTCTTTACGTTTCCGACATGTCTGAATTTGAAAAACACTTTTTTTTGTATTATGTCTGCCTATCTGTCTGGGAATACGATGACTTAAGCAAAATGGACTAAAATGACTTTAAGCTAAATGGATGAAATTTGCTACATGGACATACAACAGCATTTGCAGAATTTTACCGAAGTTAAAATAAAATCTATTCACAAGAAATAAATTTATCTTGCTATTCGAGTATAAGAGGATTAGATATCTGGAAAGCACTTAAAGCTAGATAGATAAAATTTGGAATACTGGTTTAGCATTTAAATATAGCTTCTTATCAAATTTTGTTCAAATTAGTCAAAGGGTTAATCGTTTGTTGTATTACTTTTTACATGTATATAAATGTAATAACTCATAAACACGATGAATTAAATAAATGCTCCTTATCAAATTTTGGTTTCATTCGGTCGGCGAAAAAACCATTTAAAATGCATATTCGCATGTTATATTCAATAAAAATGCTGGATTCACGCCAAAAGTTTATATTTCGTAACTACTTTCCTCAATGCAAAGCATTTGTCTTTGAATAAAGAGACAAATGCTATGCAAAAGACAAATGCTATGCAAAGCATTTGTCTCTTTATTCAGAGTCCGAAATTTTATGCAGGGGGATAAGAGCTATATTGTAAAATATGTGAGAAAAATTCGGGGGCCACTCCATTTTATATATTTTCCTTAGCTTAGATATTGACAGTGTTGCAAAAATATTTTTCAAAACAATGCAATTAAAAAAATACTTCAAAAAGAAGTTACATACAATTTTAAATTTCGAATCAGCATCTTCGTTGATTTTCAAACATATTTAATAATAAATATATAATATAAATTTCTAGTAGTTTTATCAATAGAAAATTTTGTGAATGTTGAAATGATAATTAAACGGGGGTAAAATATCATAACTTTCCACCTAACAACTTCCATTCTCACCAAGTCAGCTCGGTAATAACGTTCGTCCAAAAACGAATTTGAAATAAGGTGTGCAATTAACGATCAACAATGTTCAACGTTTCAACTTTCATGAAATAAGTGATAAAAGTAAAAAATAAAAAAAAATAAAGTAAGTTTAATTTGAATAACATTTAAAAAAATTATCTGTGAACCTTTTCCTCGAAGATTTCCTTCCAATAACAACAACAACAAAGAATATTATTTCTGTCAAGGCTACAAGAAATGTAAATAAAACTTGTAAACAAACAGTGAACTGTTAAAAACAGTTTTAAGTAAATTACAAAGTAGAGAATAAAATAAGCATTAAAAAGTGGATGGAAAAATCAGTTTTTCAAAGCTTTCAAAATGAAATATATTCTAAACATTTTTTTATTTTTTATTATGAATTTAAAACGATACGAATTAAATTTCTAGTTTTCTTTATCTATTAGAAGAAATATATTTCGTAGAAAGGTTTGATATTTTGCAAGAGAAACTTAAAAACGAATTAAACATTAAAAAAAAGATTGAAATATTAATGTTTTGAGCTTTTAAGAACGAAAAATCTCTTTAAATATTTATTTTTCGCATTTGGAATTCAAATAACAATTTCTATATTTACTTTTTGTAATAGCATCTATTGAAAAGTATATTTTCATTTGCTTTATAAACATATAAATATATATAGGTATGAAAATCTTCTAGTGGTTGCCTTAAGAAAATTTAAATATTAAAAACAGAATTAAACTACTAACTTGTAGAGAATCTTTAAAAATGAAACACTTAATAAATATTTATTTTCCGATATTGTTGAAATAGTAATAATTCAAAATATTTTCTTTTACGTGGCATTATTTGTTATTCGAATAATGTTCTCTAACTTTGATATAAAATATAACTTAATCTTTAGAATTTATTTTTGAAAATTTCAACTGGAATTTTTTTTTAGTATTTAAAATTTAAGAGAACGATATAATTTAAATCTTGAATGTTTACAGATTAGAAATTGAAAAAAAAGTTATTTCATTAATTCTTTATTTTAAATTTCAAAAGAAATAAAGATATCTTTAGAGGAAAGCTTTCTTTACATTTCTGTTATATATTGAAAATAAATATTTAATCTTATTTTAAAGTATCTTATATTTGGATGAGCAAATTATTCCTTAATATTTTACCTTTCTAAGAGCTAAACGGCTTTTATGTTTCTTTGTTCAGTTAAAAAAACTATTTCCTTCTGTATGGCCATTATCTTAATTTCTTGTAAAAATATTATTACGTGTCAAGTGCTTTGATTAATTAGATATTTTATCGATTTAATTATTTTAAAATCTACAAATATCAAAATCGTTGGGTGCTTAAAAGATTAAACATCGAGAAAAATTATTTCTGATTCGTTAACGGAATCTTTTTAAGTCATTAGACATTATAATTTATAAAATTTATATAAGCTTTAAATGGGATAGTGCAAATTACTTTATTAGTGAATTTTTATAATCTCCAATACTTGCGCAATGGCTGTATCTCATGATCATTGTCGAATATAGGGGGCATTTCCTTAACGAAGTGTATCTATACTGTTCGTGAGCACATATCCTGAGCTCCTGTTTGGAAAAAATAGAAAATTCTACGCATGAAAAATCAGGAAACAGTTTCCTTGAATAGTCATCTATTTATTCACGTCGATCCTTCTTATTTTTATACAATTTCCGATAAGCAATTTCAAATCACGGTTACAAATAATTTCTGAAGACAAATATGTTTTCTTCATGAACTACTAATTTCATGAGAAACTCGCTGGATTTCTGCGTGATCGTTAAAATAAATTGCTCTGCTCTTTTCGCGAACTCTACTGATCGCTCCTACTCCACGTGAACGTCTACTTTTTTTGACTGCGAAAAAAACAAGAAATCTCTTTTGCATAACTTTCAAGATCACGGGAATGTGCTGCCATCTAGAGTTAGGAAGGGGAAATAATCCCGACAATCGTAAAAATGTATCACCTTCACATCAGTAATCAAGGAGGGTCCTCATCACCGAAGATAATTTTCTATTTAAAAAATAATAATAGAAAACAAAAGCATGTGACACTACTGATAGATGCTATTATTATATAGCTTGAAAGGTTGAAAAAGTGAAATATTTCTTTTTATACTCCCTGTTAAAATTATTTATCCTTTCCACTGTAATCCTAATTTGAATGACATGTGAAAACATTTCGGACAGATACTTTTTTTCATGTGCAATTTTAACTAAATGGCAGTGGTCTACCACAAACTTTTTCGCACATTCCCTAAAAAATTTTGTGCCAAACGGTTTGAAAAAAAAAAAAAAAAAAAAAAAACGCTTCTTAAACACTAATTCGATTTATTGCCAAAGGACTCGCTAAGAATCACACGATAGATTCAGTAAAAATGTTAAATTTACGCCAAATCTTAATATTTCGCAGCTATTGTACGCCAATGCTATGAAAAATTTCTCTACCTAACGACAATATTTTTGCGGGAACTGGGGGATAACATCTTCATTAGAGAATATGCGAGAAAGTTTCGGGGAGATTACACTAGCTGATTTTATAACCAAAGGGTATAATTTTTAATTTTTTTAGATATATTTTATTAATCTGTTCTATTTTTCTGAAAAATTTTCATGGTGCACTGAAAAGATACATCTACGAATTTTGGGATAGAACTTTTTCAGACTAATCAATTTAATATACAATTTCAATCAGATCTACAATTTTATTGCTAAGACTAACTACCACATTTCATTCGTCTATTTCGTTCTGTTTTTGCGGTATCTGAATATGAGTGATCCTTTAAACAAGCAAACGAAAAGCTAAACTATCTACTCTTTAATGGGGCTAGTATTAGATTTAATAAAAGTTTTGATTTACAAATCGTAAAAAATATTTTATTTATCCAGTTTGCTGCATTTTGAGCGATTAATTTCATGCGTATTTTCGGCCGCGGTGGCCTGGTAGTAAAGTCTCAGCTTCGGAACCAGAGGGTTTTAGGGTCGAGACACGATTCTACCAAAGAACTGTCGTATAACCGGGTCTAGTACGCGTTAAATCCGTCGGGGCCAAACGTCCTCCCGTGGTGTGGTGTGAAAGTTTGGAGAGGAGTGACAGCTCAGATGTCATCCTCGTCATCTCACCACTGTTCAAATTTACGAGGACCGTCCCAAAATAGCCTTAGCGTTGCTTTAAAAAACGGGACGTTAATATAACTAAACCAAACTAAACTTCATGTGTATTTTGGATACATCGATGTAATTCTTGGTGACTTAATTTAATACGAATACATAATTTTGGTGAATCTGCAGACTGATAGACTAAAATATACATTGGGTGTAAAAACTGTGTGCCAAATTTTATCCATCTAGCTCTTTTGGATTTATAATTTTCTTAATCACTTGCAGCTGAACACACAAATTTCTCATGAATGGATTTCTGCCAAAATGTGATGAAAATCTAAAAATGTAGCGAGGAGATAACATTAAATGTCATCCATCCAGATTATTGCATTTTTGAATAATCATATTCAAAGATAAAATAAATTCAAAATTTTATAAATATATTTCAGAGAATAGTCTGAATGGTACAGATTCAACAAAATCTTGTTAGCGAATACTTTAATGAATGCAATATTTTCTCATAGTATATGCCCTCCCGCTGGTGTAGTGTGCGGAAGTTTGGAGAAGGACGTTCCTGCTCAAGTGTCGTCCTCGTCATCTGACCGTGGTTTAAATTTAAGAGATCCGCCCCAAAATAGCCCTAGTGTTGCTTTAAAAAATGGGACATTAATATAATTGAACTGAACTGAACTGAACTTCCCATAGTATATTTTTTATATAAGCATGTCGAACGATAATTTTAAAACTTAATCTTGTTTATATATGAAAAAATTAAAAGGTAAATAGAATTAGAAACGAATAGAAATGTAATATTACTTAATATTAAGGAAATGTGCATTAATAATAAAATATTTCGTTTTTATCATGAAGCGAAATGCATCTACTAAAAGTTATCATTTATTGTAAAAAAAAAAAAAAATGAATAATGAAATTCTGCGGAAAATGAAGGATGATGCCATTCGAGATACTAAATTACCGAATAAATTTAAATAAAAATTTATAAAGAAAAAGTTTTAAAAATATATATTATACGCCATTTTATAAAATAATATTCTAAAGCAGTCTCAAGTCTGAAGCTCAATTTCATTCAGACGACAGTAAATTAATTTTGAGAATTTGAATGAAATATTGATATATTACATTCAAAATAAAAAAGGAGATTTAAATAATAATACGTATTAATTTAAATGTTGGGAATTAATTTAATATAAATGAAAAAATAAAATATTAAACAATTGTAGCAATGAGTTTTTGCAGGATACTTACTTTATGCTTTAATTAGTTGTAAGGGAAATAACGTTTTGAAAAAGAACTTTATCAAATTAATAAAAATGCTAGAAAGTAGTATAAATTATTATTCTAATTAAGTTTAATAATTTATAGCTATTTTGGAAAATATATAAATTAACCAAATTTGATTTCCGAATAGTACTGATGCAAATTTCAGTTTTAGTGATTTTTTTTGCAAAAGATAATGGTTGCATTTCAAGAAAATTATTTAAATTAAGTATAACCAACTGATGAAGATGAAAACATCAAATTTTCCATGGATTTTAGTTAAATTCATTTATCAATAATTAGTTAATTATCATTCTTAAACGTTTTTCAAAATTTAGATTCTTTTAATTGAAAATTTTCCAAATTTTAATTAAATTTCCAGAAAGTAAAGTGTTACTAATTTTCCTATGTTTATACTCAATTAAATATTTGCATTGCCTTTTCCCATTTATCTATGTGAAATATTAGTAGAATTTGAATGTTACATCTAGTTATAAACAATATGCGGGAACACGTGCAATGAAGTGAATATGAATTTTAAAACAAAAAAATTCAAGGTTTTAATTTACACCATCGAAAGGTTGACCATTTAAAGTATTTAATTATTGAATAAAATACTCCTTGTTGAGCAAATAGTGCCTAAAATGACAAAATAGGTTTATAATAAAAGCTCAAGTCCAGTTCTTTTATCAAGTATTTATTTTATTTACCTACCCAGACACACTATCACTATGAAATTTGTCTTCTTGCTTAGTTTTAAATTTCCATTTACCTACCATGTCTGATTTGTAAACAGGAAGCTAAATTTCTTTCGGTGTTAAACACTTTCTACGATTTTCGCTGGACATCCGCGATGAATTCTTATCATTTCCAAATGGTTTTCTTCTTCTCTTGGAATATACGTGTATTTATAGCACTATACATGACTCACAGAATCATAAACCTAATGCATATAGTTACGTCGCATCAACATACTCGAGTGTTTCCTCTATGTCAGCTCAAATGTTCTTAGTAACCTGCTAAGTTAATAAATTACTCAGAATAATGATAACACTTCGTCTCTTGGAGTGCAAATACATAAAAAATAATTTGCTTGACTTATAATATCATAAATAATCCTATGCCTAGTTACTTCTCATGAACGTTCTCGAGGTGCTTCTTCTAAAATGTAAGTTTATAAATTCCTCGTACACTTGATAGAGGAAAAAGTAATTTAGGATAATAATTATTTCTATCTATAGTAATGATATAGTTGATTAGCACATGTATATCTTGGAGGATGAGAATATGCATCTGAGAACGAGGTTTTATAAAATTAATAATTGTTTGATTAAATAAAATTGGGTGAAATTTTAGCGTTTTTCGCGATAATTTTCGAAAATATTATTTCGAGTTAATTTTCGAATATGTTATTCCAAAAATAGCAAATATATATATATTTCTATATAAAGTTTTTATTTATTCTTTAATATTTTAAAATTTTTAATTGCAAAAGATTACTATATATTTCACTGTTGAAGTAAAGCTGAAATCGTTTTCTTTGTTGCTACTAAACTTTTCTCCTAGATATTTTTGAATTATTGATGATCGTATTGATATGAATATTGATCTTATTTTTCATGTCGTACTAATTTTTCATGCACTAATAAAAATTTTGCAATTTTATTGATCTTGGAATTAAGCTTTAACTTCAGAATCAAGCAATGATGAAAAATTTTTAAATTTCGCTCATTTTGAAACAATGCCTCTCTTTTCTGTGATTAATTAGATGTATAAAGATGGAGATAGAAATTTAAAGAAATGCAAAGCATAATGAATAGTAAGTTATAAGACTTCTGAAATAATAAAAATCCATCAAAAATAATATGTTCATCGAAATTTCAAGTTAAAAAATATTTTTCTAAAGAAACATTTAAGGCATAGTTACCCAAAATCTTTGAAATCTTTAGTAATCATTCATCTCTTGTGATATAAATTAATTGGCAGAGGAGCGCATAGAGACTTATATAGCAATCCATTATAGTATAACAAGTTAATCTCTTCGAGTGAGATGATAGCAGGAGATGGCTAATTTATTCTAAGGGTTAGAAAGTTGGGCGATCAGTGTAATTGCGCATGTTATATAATGTTCAATTGCACTGCATATTGTAATGCCACTATGTGCTTTAATATCCGCAATTTTTGCTTCTACATGATTCGATAGATTATTAAAATAATAATAAAAATATCTCCTTGAGTTTCATATATTTAGTTCGAAACGGGTTAGCATAATAATTCCTTAAAATTGAATATATCAACTGTTGTATATTGTGAGTAACGATTTTTGTATTACTCAACTATGCAAAAATGAATGCCAGTCAAAAATCATTATCATATTAACGTGATACTCGTAAAATACGTAGTACTAACTAGAAAAATTGATATGTGTATGATTAATATGTGTTTGCGAATTCTTAAAAAAATTGATATGCATATTTGTATGATTGATATGTGTATGCGGATTCTTAAAAAATTGATATGCGTATATGTATGATTGATATGTGTATGTGACTTCTTAAAAAATGATATGAGTATAATTGATATGTGTTGATGCATGTGAATTTACTTAAATGTGTATGTGAATTCTTAGAAAAATTGATACGTGCATGGTTATTATGTGTTTGCGAATTCTTAAAAAAAATTGATATGCGTATTGTATGATTGATCTGTGTATGAGAATTCTTAAAAAATTGATATGCGTATAAGTATGATCGATATGTGTATGTGACTTCTTAAAAAATTGATATGTGTATGATTGATATAAGTTGATGTATGTGAATTTACTGAAATGTGTATGTGAATTCTTAAAATAATTTGGATGAGTTAGAGATTTTTTTTGTAAAAATAAAGCATAAATTAATCCAAAATATTATAAACTTATGCATATTAACTACTATACAATAAATGTTAAATAATAACGAATAGTAATGGACTGATACATTTCTATACATATCTTCTATTCTACAATATTTTCGATGGTATTTTATTACATTCATAGAAGACAATGCAAATACGTTCAAGACGACATGGAATGGAGAAACTAGCATCAAAGCACAAAAATAATCAAAGTGTCCCGCCGTGAACACAAAAGGATGAGAAAATGAGACTGGAAAATCGGAAATTAAAATTGTACGAAAAGTCTTGTTCCTTTGTTGAAAACTCGACGACTTGAATAAGCAACTACTAGACGTAAAGAACTAATTTTACTATTTTCCTCGCATCTTCTGCTTCTGTTGATAATCAAGTGTTATCAATTTTTTTCATCAAACATTGTTCGTTTGAATTTTGTTAGCATTTCTATAGTATTTTCCGTTGCGGAAAATTTTAAGCATTTCTGCATCGGGAACTCTATTTTTCCTCAACCTGATTTTCCAGCACTAATCAAACCAATAGTAAAAATTTAAAATAAAGCGTATATTGAATAAGAGGAGAAATTAAAACATTTGGTTATGCAAGATTAAATAACTAATTCTTTTTTTAAATTAAAACTTATTACTTTCTCGTATAAGTAGTATAATGAAAGTATAGTAATCGTCTAAAAATTTGAATTCCCGATTTTGATGAATGTCCAAGTTTTAGATTTTTCTGAGTTCGAAAAACACATTTAAAAAAAATATCCGGCTTTCAGCTAGATAGTTGAAATACGGTATACGATCTTTTCATCAAATTTGAAGTTTTTTTTAATTAAATTTTCAGTAAAATCTATTCGGAGGAAGCCTGTCTGGCCGGCTAACAGACATTTAACATGATACTTGCAAGACGAAGAGAGATAAAATTCCGTACTTAAATTTAACATGTATAGTGTAGGCATCTGTAAGATTTTGAGAAAAAATCAACGAAGAGTTGTTCGTCCGTCGTTACGTACTTTCAGAAATATATACACGTGGTGATTCAAAAAACCCTGTGACTTAAATCTCTCAAAGTTTGTACGTGATTTTGAGACTACAAGTGCAGTTTCGTGTCAAAATTTTGTTTCATTTAATTGCGGAAAACGTATCTAAAACACAAATTCGATTTTCGGCTACCATTAACAGTATGGCAGGAATTATTCGTCGTATAACTCACCAAGGATGACACGATATATTCAATAAGAATGCTAAATTTACGCCAAAGATTAGTATTTCTTAACTATTGTACGCTAATGCCATGTAAGACGTTTTTTTGGCATGACCAGTTTATTAGAGAGTATGTGAGAGTGTTTTGGAGAAACCACTCCCGCCTATTTTTCTATTAGGCCTTTATTTCTCATAGTATAATTCAAAATAAAGAGTCGTAATGATGGAGATTGTAGACTCATGCTTTGTAGCGAATTTCGCTACAAAGCATGAGAATAGATCGCCTTCCTTGGGGACTTTTGGGGGAAATTGACCCACGTTTGTGTTTCTATAGCAGAAGAACCTCCATCAACTACCGGCATCTTTGCAAAGCTTCTATTTTGTTTAACTCCCTTTTGGTTGTAATCAATGTTTAGACTTGAGATGACAGTACTTTTTCCCCCCACCTAGCCACACGTAACTAGCGGGAGTGGTTTCACGAAATTTTATCGCATATTCTCTAATAAGTGTGTTATACCTTTTCCCCCTGTATAAAATTATGTATTTGGGGAACGGCTGTGAACGCCAGGAGTGCAGAAATTTTTATTGTTATGCATGAGACGTGGATGTGCTTGGTAGTATAGTAAAAAAATCCAGCACTTGTGTATTAACTACATGAAATCGGCGAATAATAAATTATATAAAAAAACAACAACAACAACCTATCTTTGATGTCAGTTCAGTCGCAAAGGAAGTTCATTTGCAATCTTTGTTTCTCAGATTTTTTTATGCAAAACGGTTTCTGTTTTATTAACCCGTTCGGATACAGTGATGTGTTTGACACGCGCATCGAATTAATGAATTTTTTGCTTTAAATTTGCTATTAAGTGACATAATTTAGTATTAAAAAAGCAAACTTAGAAACGTTTCAAAATCTCAAAAGCTTTTTATGATATTATAAGAATCAAAATAACAATAAATATCCAAAATAGGACGTTTCATCTATTTAGGAAGTTTAATAAATTCATATGTCAATGGATTAATTGCTTTATATTTATAATAATTATACAAATTTATATGAAAATTCAAAATCGAATTAAGACATGATCTTTACTGTTAAATAAAGGATATTCCAAAAATGATAATAAAGAATTTGATTTAAAGAAAGGATGTGAGATTCTTACAAAATTATTTATAGGAAATAAATTGAAGACCGATTTGAAACTTTTTTTTTATTTTGTTAAAAGTTCCTTTCTTTATTTAAAAAAAATATTTTCCTATAAAGTTCAAAATCCCTCATTAAAAAATTACTAATTTATACCAAGTATACTTTTAAATTAAATATTCCTATGCTTTCCCCTTCAATACATGAAATAATATAGAATAATACAAATAAAATATTCGCTACGGAGCATCTGGAGCACATTATATTTAATATACTATCACATTTCTGTATAATTCCATAAGTTATGTCATTATGTATATGACGTACTTGATAATATAAATAGCTCCTTTGAAAATATAGTTCAAAGATTTTCATTAAATACAATTAACACTTAGGAATGAATATATTGAACATTCTGTTCAATTCTAAGATAATTTATTACTTTTGTTTAGCGATGCATTTGACTATTTGCTGTTAAAGTAAGTTGATTTATTTTGGCTTGTAATTATTTAAATATGATAAGCTCAAAATTATTCGTTAAAAGGTCTAGTTACTTAAAATCTAGATTATATAGAAACACTTTCATATCAAATTAAAGTTTTGTACCATTTAATAAAGTAAGTAAATAGAAACGATATTCAAAACATACATTTTTGAGATATACTGTTGCAGAATATGAATTTAATCCTCCCCTCATAGTGCCATAGTTCTTTACGTAGTAGCGTGGTAATGTTTAAAGAGGCATTCATATGTCTTGCTGTTGTATATATATATATATATATATATATATATATATATATATATATATATATATATATATATATATATATATATATATATATATATATATATATATATAATGAATTATATATCATGCAATTTACTGAAAGAATTCCAGACTAGAAATCTTTTCATGCGTATAAAAACTATGTTTTCTTTGGTAGTTAAAAAAATGTTTTTAAAAAGCATTTATAAGCTATTTATACAGATGCCACGAGTGAGAACATATGAACATTCTATTGAATTAATTGTTATAAAATATAATTAAAATTTATTAAAATCAGAGAAACTGATTCGAGACATCTCCAAGAAAGATGTTACTCTCTCCTCGCATAAAATTTATTGATCTTAGGTATGACTGAAATCCCTGAATGATCAGATTTTTATTTTCAGTATCCTGCAATGACAGTTTTATATTTTTTTAGTATTATAAATAAAACTGAATACGCATTTGGGACTCACTCTTTCAGCAGATTGAAACCTAAATTTGAAGTAGAATTACAATTGCAATAAGAAGATCGCGTACCAAATATCATTTGTTTAAATTATTGCTTAAAATATTTTTAGTTATTGCGTTTACATGTGTGTGAAAATATAGACAAATATACTTTAACCGTTTTAAAAATTTAGATCAAACCTTAATAATAAATTAAATTCAGATGCTAAACCTCTGTACCAAATATTATCTATCTAGCTTCTTTACGTTTAAAAGTTATCGAATTTCTTTGTACTAGAATATCTGGACATATAGACATCCTCTGAAGGGATGTTTTTAAATTTTTTTTATAAAAACCTACATATTTGGTGCAAAATCCACACACCAATTTTCATTTGTCAAGCTCAAATAAATTTTTTGAATTTTGGCTTTCGTATACATAGGGGCAAAATGGCATAGATAATTCTAAAAAAATGTTTTTTTCGGAATCAGGGAGTTTTAAAACGCAGAGAGTTGTCAAAACCTCGGTTCCATTTTTTTTTATTTATTATAATGCTTTCTCTTGTTTGCTTCATACAATAGAAATTACTCTTTTACAAAGGATAAATGTAACACGTATCAAATATGATCAGTTTATTTAAGGTAAGTGACTCCGCTGAAAAATTTTGTGCGAAACTACGAATTTTTTAAATTTTTTATTCTTAATGTTTGAACAAGTTTATTTACATAGATAATTTCATCCTAAACTTATAATATTTTTGAATTATTGTTCAATCGCATAAAAATAGAACTCTGCAGATGGCTTTTTTTAGGTACCTAGTGGAAATATTTCTACATCCTATTCCTATGTTCCAATTCCTTTTGACAGTTTTTAAACTTCCTAAGTAACTCGTATATGGGAATACTAAAAGTTTGGTTAAATTGCAATCTAGCAAATGTATTCAATTCCAAATCAGAAAACCAACCCAAAATTGATTTAATGACATCTCTGAAGTTCTGCCATTAAGCTGCTTCACCCCATTTCAAACACAATCTTGCAATCCTACTGTAAAGTTTTAACATAACACAAATAGAATTAAAGTTCTTGCCGAGATCTTCGCCTGTAATAAATTCGCATCCTGTTGATAGAACAAATCCGGCAGCTCGTAGAGCTATATTAAGCCTCTTTTCACTTAAGCAGTCAGTAATTATTATTGTACTAGAAATATGAGAAGTTGTTAAGAGAGCGAACGAGTGCCATTCATAAACTCAGTTTCGTGTGATACCCGTATTAATTACGGAAGGACCTTCCATTCTATCACCAGCCTGATTCTGCTGTAATAATGTGTCTGCGACTATCCAATATTGTTTTAGCAAATACGCTTAGCTTTAAAGCTTTCTTATCGCAGCGTAATAATAATTAATTACCTGTAAAGAACGTGTCTAGGAACATGAAACGTGTTTTGTCTTCTTGCATGCTTTACTAACAATGCTTTAAAGAACGCTTGAGTTAAGTTGTGAGCTGAAAAGCATTAACGGACGTTTGTTTGTTGTTTTCACGCTTAAAATGTGTTGAAAAGTGTTGGAACATATTTTGTATTTATTCTTTTTTTTTTAAGACGGTTTTTTTTAAGAATCAAGTTTAATTATTTATATCGTTTTAACTAGAAAGTATATGCTATTTTAAAATATATATATATATTGAAGACAAAAGTATTAAAATCAAGTTAATAGGAAAAATGATACTATGAAGTTTTTTCCTGTTCCTTTTTTGATTTTAGTTTGAATAAGAAATAATTTTGTTGCGATTCCGAAACTATTTTGTTTCGTTTTCCTCTTAGTTTTGTTTTCAAACTATTTCTTATTTTAGATTGGTTACGTGTTCTTGCATTTCGTTGGAATTAAGCTGCAGGTGCGCTTTTCCACGAACTGCAAATTTTAAAATATTTTTATAATAGCTTTTTTAAAGAGTCTTTCAAAAGGTTTTTTAATATATTGCCTAAAAAATTTAAAAATTTAAGAATTTTAAGATCATTTATTTGGTTTATTTGATTTTCCTATTAACTTGATTTTAATACTTTTGTCTCAATTCATCTGTGTTTTAGAAGTAGCTGCATTTGGGCTCTCTAAATACTATGAAGTTTTTTCCTATTCCTTTTTTGGTTTTAGTTTGAATAAGAAATAATTTTTAGTTGCGATTCCGAAACTATTTAGTTTCGTTTTCAAACTATTTCTTACTTTAGATTGGTTACTGTGTATATTGAAAGATTTAATTATGTAAATTAATGGTATCTGTCTCTTTTCTGAGACACAAGTCTATATGAAAGTGCATACTGGACCATATTTTATGTGATTATAATTATTAAAACGATTTGTATATAAGAGACATGTTTTATTATTTTCATTACTTCAAACGAGAATTTGTGGACATTTGTATAAATATATAATGAAAAACTTAGCTATATAACTCATTTCTACTCTATCAATGGATATTTATATGAGAAAATAATAATCTGTCCAAATATAAATATATTAAAATATAAATATTTGAATATATTTATACTTTAAAACTTTTTGAAAAATACTGAATTTCGATACTACATTGAAGTTTGTAATACTATATTTACCCCGTCAGTCCATGTTTATATGCAACGATATACAATTAAAAGAAGTAATAATATTGAACGAGAAGGTTTGACCATATTGCAAAATTAAGTAAAAAATAATTAGAAGTAATAACATTCTTTGGTATTTAATGAGCTCTGTTACTAATATGTAAGTTTTATTTCATGTCGTTGTTTTTATAATCCGACAGATGGAGTTATGCATGCGCCGATAAAGATTTAGTGAGACAATTTCATTTAGTAGTCACACGGTTTGATTTTAAAAATTAAGTTCACTTAAAATTTTTTTTTTCATATGCGGTTATGGAAAGACTGATTATATCAGTCATCTTGTTTTAATTTGCATGTTTTAAAGCAGAGTGTAACAGATTCTATTAATTCTATAAATTCTCAAGCGCTTATGTAATATGCAATTAAGTATTGCTACATATTATGTGCATCAAAGTATATTAATTTGGAATTTATTCATTAAGCATTTCTACTGCTGGTAATTAAAGATATTTTGTTTTCATACTTTATAGTTTTTGTTTTGCATAATTTTCTAATCTGTACACAATTACTTGAATATCCCTTATAATATCCTAGATCCTTTAAATTTTTTTAGTAAATATAAGAAAAAAAGTTTGATAAATCGGATAACTAAACAACTATCTTAAATTGTCTAAAAATGCATTGATTTCGGCATGCGTTACTCGCTGGCAAAATTACAAACTTCGCATTTATATTTCAGCTGATTCCAGTTTATATTTCAACTTCATTTTGCTATCTATATGGGTTTGTTGTTGAAAGAAAATGAAATATTTTAAAAGAAATCACTTGATTTCATTTTATTACGAAAGAATCTTATTACCAAAATAATATAAAGAAATTGAATATCATTTCTAAAAAAGAAGCATTTTTACTGTTCTTTCTGTAATTAAAAAACGGTTTACAGTTTTAAGATGATGGTATTTTACTTTGTTAAGTAGAATGAACAGTTATTGGAAATTCAGTTTCTTTACGGACGAAATGTTGTACTGTATTTTATATTTTCTCTTACATATTTGTTGATATAAATATTATATCACAGCAAAATTAAAACTTTACCCTCTTTATGGAACAAGTATATGTTTAATTAGAATTTTCCAAAAGTTAAATTCACACATTTTTACTATGTTAACATGAAAAACGAAATCGAGATTTTCTCAGAACTCTCATTTCTAAGTAAATAGATCTTTATGACCAATGCATGGCTTTTATGTATCGGGATTCTTTTTCTCCTAAATATCTTGCTTATAATCGATATTTATTATTCCTGTAAATAAAATTGGTCTTTGTCGGTTGGCATAGTTGAAATTTTCCTGTCTCATTGTATACCATTTAAAGAAAAACGAAATTATTGAGAAAATCGGTATTGTTTCAGAACGGATTAGTTATATCGCAAAAAAGAAAGAGTGAAAGAATAAAATAAAACTGATATTGATTATGATTAAATAATTAATGAATATAATTTATATTTAGAATCGCAACAGTACATTGATATATAACAGAGCTAATAAATTTATAAATATATATATATGAGCTTGAATTAAGAAACATAAAGAGTCTTTCTGGACAGACCTTAAAATTTTGAACAGAGGCCAGGAAATAGAAAACAGCACCTTAGCCAGCATTTTTCATCTTTGAACTTCCGATCCTCTTCAGCCGTATGTTGTTTCATTCTTAATTTAGCTTATTCCAAACCTTAAATACAGTAGATTCTTCTTGAAATCGGGACTCTATCTAGTAAACCATAAGTCAAGAAACTGAAAATCCTTTGTAATTAGTAAAAATTTGAATATTGTTAATGGTTTATGAAAGTAGCCATTGTTATTCATAAAATGGCTACTTTATGAATAACATAGGCTACTTTCAATGGTTTACTCGCAAAATTACAACTCAGTCCTTCTCTCATATTTTTGAAATCGATTTTCTTACGATGCTATCAATTATATGCATGAAAGTTGCATTAAATGCATGTTATGCCATACTTTTGATGCTTTAACCCTATCAATGTCGAAATGTCCCAAACGCCGTCGAATGAAACTACGGCAGGCGCCCGAGACGATTATAGGTCACTCCGAAATTTCCTTCTCTTTTTGATTGAGTGTGATTGACTCAACACAAATGGTACGTGTTATATTCTTTGGAGATGCTTGCCGAGATGGACTTGGAAGACCGGGAGATTTTCCGAGAACACTCAAAGAATGTCTGGGCATATATTTGTTTTGAAGACACTAACTAAGCGGGATTCTCTTTTGTATACCCATTTGTATCCCTTTAAGAATATTGACTTTGATTGTAGTGTTTGAGGGGAGGGACAGGGAATTTGTCTTATGTTTGAAGAAGGAACTCGGATGGCATTCCAGTATTCTGCGGCAATGTAACTGAAATGACGTCAGAAATAAAATATATATGCACGCTATTTCTAATCAATCTTCAGAAGTTATCAATACTTATATTTATTTTGTCTTTCTGTTAATAAATTATGCTGTGTGACGCGTCTTATGCCTTAAACATATGTTCACGTGATTTCTGATCAATTGTCTCAAATAACAAATCCTATGATTACATTTTATATTAGCTTTATTTTTCTGTAAGGAAATTATGTATTAAGCCTATGTGCACACAATTTATAAAATCAATTGTCTCGATTAAAAAAAATATTATGCATGCATTTTGTATTTACATCACTATTTTGTGAATAAATATCCAGTTATTTCATGCCTTAAACTTATGTATACGCAATTTGTAATCACTCATCACAAATAACACCCATTGTTATTGTATGCATTTTGTATTTGCCCCAACGGTCTATAAATAAATTATGCTATGCGATACATTTCATGTGCATACGCAATTTTTAATAAATCACAGAAATATCAAAAACTCTATTTGTATTTTATATTAGCTTTTATTTTTTCTGTGAATAAATTTGAATATTTTTCGTCAATTTTCAATTCATCTATTACCCCGCTTCCACTTCTACCATCAACACAGTAAAATTAAATGCCCGAAGGATTAATTTTTTTAATTAAAGCGGCGAAGAAATCTAATTTTCTGCAGACATCTTTTTTTAGTAAATAGCGGAAAGAATTCATTACGCAGCAGAATGACATCTCATAGTTTAAGATCCTCAGTAAATAATTGTTGTTCGTTTAAGAATACGAAATATCCCTGAGTGAAGATTTATAATGTAAAGTTTTTTAAAGCGTCGTTTCACTTCTAGTGAAATATAAATGTCACCAATTATTCAAAAAACAATTCGAAAATAATGTGCCGGGTGAAACAACTTTACCAAAATTAACGAATACATTTAGTTTCTATTTCGTTTAGCTTCCAATTATTTCCGAATACAGTAAAAAGCCATTTATACGTATTTCGATAATTATTTTTTAAATATGGAACTATTACTACTTAAGGATAGAAATAATAATTAACTAATTCCTTAAGTTAAACATTTATCCCTAAAGGGAAAAAATCATAGCTATCTTGTGTAAATTAAGTACCTTAGCAGCTCATGAGCTGCTAAGGTACTTAACGAACGATAAGGTACTTATCGAACGATATTTTTCATAATATCACATCTAATTTTAAAAAATTCTTATACAAAAAACAACTGTATTAAATATCGGATATTGTTTTAATAAAAGAAACTTAGATGCCGTTAATAACAATTCGATTGCTACTTTTTCAAACACGAACTATGCGAAAAGAATATTGTAATTCTCAAAAAAATTGGAACTTAAGATTTTGACAAATATCTACATTTCATACTTTCTTGAATACCTAAACTTATTTTTCGAATTCGGCCTCTTAATCTATGAACGTAATAACATAAAAACTCGTCAGGCTTACGTATGAAATAAGAACGCCGTTTCTATACAAAGTTTGCAGATATATATAAAATTTTAAAAGAAATCCAAAAAGAGGAAGTTCGTCTGTATTTCTGTTGCATAACAAGGGGACATGGCATTTATAAAACGCACAAACTAAATGAATGAAATTTGGCATGAAGTTTTACATATAGAACGCAGATTTTTATCAAAACAGGTACCAAATCCATTGAAGAACTGACCGTCCGTCGATCTTTACATTCATATTCATGTAAATATGACATCTCAAAAATGTAATGAATTATATAAATGAAATTTGATATGTAATCCTGTTACTAAAATTGACGTGTTCATAAATTAATTTAAAATTCATGCAAAAAAGTGAAATGTTTGTTCTTGCTTAGAATACTAGAGAACAATATTCGAATAATGATTAAAAAAATTCTAAATTTTAACGGAATTAGAAGGATGTATGAAGGAATTTAATTTTAATTTAAAAAAGTTTTTGAGAAGATTAATTTTTAAAAATTGAAAAAATGCAAGTGATTACGCCAGAGGGACAAAATATATATCTTTGAAAGACAATTATTTATTATCTTTCATAAATAGGGCCGCGGTGGCCTGATGGTAAGGTCTCGGCTTGTGAGCCGTAGGGTTTCAGGTTCGAGACCCGATTCCACCGAAGAACCGTTATGTAAGGGGGTCTGTTGCACGTGAAATCCGTCATGCCAAGCGTTCTCCCGCTGGTGTGGTGTGGTGTGGAGAGGGGGTGCCAGTTCAGGTGACGCCCTCATCATCTGACCGTGGTTCAAAATGACGTGGTCCATCCCAAAATAGCCCTAGTGTTGCTTTACAATGGGACGTTAATATAACTAAACTAAACTAAACTATCTTTCATAAAGGCATTCGTATTTTCTACAATCATTAAAAAAAATATAATAACTGTTTTTTATAGTGAAAAATCATCTTAAATTGCGCAAAACATTCAATTAAAACTTTATTAAGGAATACCATTACGTATTACTAAATGCAATAGTTGAATATTGTGAGACCAATATATTTCTCTGAACACTGCAAATACTCATGAACATATATTTCTATTTATTAAGCAGACATGAATAAATAAATACGTTTCATGCTTAGTAAAAAAAAAAAAAAAAAAAAAAAAATGAAAATTTGTAGATGCCCAAAATAATCAATTGATTTATTGTCTAAAATACACGTACTGACATAACATCTTTGTATTTTTAAAATGTGAAACTTTGATCCAATTTTTTATAACATATTTGAAAAACTCCCGATGGCAATCTAAAGACATTCATTCCGAAAACTAAAACACATAAAGACATGACACATCCAGTATTTTATTCGGAAATAATTCATACCTGACCGAAATAGAAAACTAAGTATGCTCTGCAATCCCTTCGGAGCTATTTTAACCAGCACATTCCTTTCAAGTTGTTTTCGAATGAATTGCAACAGTTATTTTTCACTGAAATGGGAACGACGCCCCGAAGAGCTGTTTATTACAAAACTTTACTCGGAGACATCTAGGATTATCAAACGAGCTACTGTTATGGATCCCTCCTCCAGTTCTCTAAGGATCTCGACAGGAGAATGTCATCTCGCTGCTCCTTAATGAATCCTTTTTGTCATCGAGTAATAAGGAGGAGGACAGAGGATTTCATTTCTGGCAGTTTTAATTTAAAAAATTAACCTTGAAAAGATCATTTTTCTGTAGCGGTGGCACCACTTAGAGTAGGCAGAAATACAAATTAAAATTTAGATTTTAATTAATGCCAGAATCACAACTTTATTCATAGTTATATCAAGCGAATATATTGAAACTCTTTTTGTACGTCTCTCGTTAGTACGTCGTCTTATATTTCGTCGTAAAATTATTTCAAAAAATCATTTTCCTATAGTGTTGTTCAGAATACAGTCGGCAAATGTACAAATTCAGAAGTAACATTATAGATTCAATTTTACTCATGGTATTATATTGAAACATATTGAAACTCTTTTTGTACGTCTCAAATATATTTTAAATTTTTTTTTGTACGTCTCTCGTTAGTACGTCGTCTTAAAAATCCTTTTCTTATAGTATTTCGTCGTAAAATTATTTCTAAAAATCCTTTTCCTATAGTATTGTTCAGAATACAGCAGGAAAATGTACAAATTCAGAAGTAACACTATAGATTCAATTTTACACACGGTATTTTGAAGCGAATATAATGAACCTTTTTTTAGTACATCCCCCGTTAGTATGTCATTAAAGCAGCATCTTTTGTCAGAAAATTAGCCTTCAAAGAATCGTTTTTCTCTTGGGATGGCACAACAGGCAGAAATACAAATTTAAGAGTGATGCCAGATTCAGAACTTTATTCGCAGTTATATCAAGGACATATAATGAAAGTATATTCGTCACTCGTCAGTATGATGAGTATATCGAGTATATTCTCTCTCGTCAGTAAAGTGTATTCGATGTACACGTCTCTCGTAAGTAAGTAATAATCATATCGTATCTTTCGCCACCAAATTACTCCCAAAGACCAATTTCCTTAGTGATGTTGCGAAACAGAGCAGAGAAATGTACAAATTCAGAAGCAACGCCAGATGTTCAACTTTACTCACCGTACTATGAAGCGAATATAGGGAAACCTTTTTAATGCGTCCCTCGTTAGTACGTCATAGTCGTCTTGTTTGTACCAAAATTACTTTCAAAGGTCAGTTTCTTGTAGTGATTTTGCAAAGTATTGCCGGAAATGTACAAGTTCAGAAGCAACGCTAGAGATTCATCTTTACTCACAGTACAATGAAGGGAATATAGTTAAACCTTTTTAATGCGTCCCTTGTTAGTACGTCATAGTCGTCTTGTTTGTTTCAAAATTACTTCCAAAGGTCAGTTTTCTGTAGTAATTTTGCAAAATAGAGCCGTGAAATGTACAAATTCAGAAGCAACGCTAGAGATTCATCTTTACTCACAGTACAATGAAGGGAATATAGGGAAACCTTTTTAATGCGTCCCTCGTTAGTACGTCATAGTCGTCTTGTTTGTACCAAAATTACTTTCAAAGGTCAGTTTCTTGTAGTGATTTTGCAAAGTATTGCCGGAAATGTACAAGTTCAGAAGCAACGCTAGAGATTCATCTTTACTCACAGTACAATGAAGGGAATATAGTTAAACCTTTTTAATGCGTCCCTTGTTAGTACGTCATAGTCGTCTTGTTTGTTTCAAAATTACTTCCAAAGGTCAGTTTTCTGTAGTAATTTTGCAAAATAGAGCCGTGAAATGTACAAATTCAGAAGCAACGCTAGAGATTCATCTTTACTCACAGTACAATGAAGGGAATATAGTTAAACCTTTTTAATGCGTCCCTTGTTAGTACGTCATAGTCGTCTTGTTTGTTTCAAAATTACTTCCAAAGGTCAGTTTTCTGTAGTAATTTTGCAAAATAGAGCCGTGAAATGTACAAATTCAGAAGCAACGCTAGAGATTCATCTTTACTCACAGTACAATGAAGGGAATATAGTTAAACCTTTTTAATGCGTCCCTTGTTAGTACGTCATAGTCGTCTTGTTTGTTTCAAAATTACTTCCAAAGGTCAGTTTTCTGTAGTAATTTTGCAAAATAGAGCCGTGAAATGTACAAATTCAGAAGCAACGCTAGAGATTCATCTTTACTCACAGTACAATGAAGGGAATATAGTTAAACCTTTTTAATGCGTCCCTTGTTAGTACGTCATAGTCGTCTTGTTTGTTTCAAAATTACTTCCAAAGGTCAGTTTTCTGTAGTAATTTTGCAAAATAGAGCCGTGAAATGTACAAATTCAGAAGCAACGCTAGAGATTCATCTTTACTCACAGTACAATGAAGGGAATATAGTTAAACCTTTTTAATGCGTCCCTTGTTAGTACGTCATAGTCGTCTTGTTTGTTTCAAAATTACTTCCAAAGGTCAGTTTTCTGTAGTAATTTTGCAAAATAGAGCCGTGAAATGTACAAATTCAGAAGCAACGCTAGAGATTCATCTTTACTCACAGTACAATGAAGGGAATATAGTTAAACCTTTTTAATGCGTCCCTTGTTAGTACGTCATAGTCGTCTTGTTTGTTTCAAAATTACTTCCAAAGGTCAGTTTTCTGTAGTAATTTTGCAAAATAGAGCCGTGAAATGTACAAATTCAGAAGCAACGCTAGAGATTCAACTTTACTCACAATACTATGAAGTGAATATAGTGAAACTTTTTTTAATACATCCCTCGTTAGTACGCCATTGCCATAATATCGTTCCTCACAAAATTAACCTTCAAAATGTAATTTTTTCTATAGTGATGATATAAAACAGAGCGGATAAATGTATACATTTAAAAGTGACATAATATATGCAAATTTACTTATAGTAATATGAAACGAATATAGTAAAGCCTCTTCATTACGTCTCTCGTTAGTAAATCATTTTGCTTTGGTCTTAATCTATTCCAGCTATGTTCAGTGCAAAAATAAATATATTAAAACACTGTTTACACGTTTCTTGTTTAAATGCCTTTCCATGCAGTTCCGATTCTGTGATATCCATGGTAGCTATAAAATATTTCATTTACACGGAGTAAAGCGCCTGTTATACATCGCTTTCTTTCCTTTCTGAAATTTACATATTTTTCTGCTTTAGTCATGAATTCTCCGCTCCTAACAAGAGAAGAATTTTTCCATATAATACTGATAATTGTGATTTAATGATTATTCACAACTGATATATTGGCAATAAGATATTGATAAGAACATGAAGAAGTTACTCCACAATCTTTTGCAAACACAAATACGCTCCATTGATAAACTTTAGATTTATTTGGTAAGAAAAACATTAGAAAAGACACATTTAAGAGCTTAATATAACAAATCAGTCATTGTGACAGCAACTCCTATTCATAATTAATCAATGACCAATAAGTCCTAGATTTCGAAATATCTATGTTATAGGATAAAAATCAATATGGGTTTGAATATTAATAATATATTCTCGGTATTGCGATCTCATATCTTCTTGCTGTCATTCGATATCTGTTTAGATTAAAAATAAATGTCCAAAGATATAATGACGTGGTTAAAATCTTAACATACATATACAATAGTACTTCAGTTGGATTGTTATAATTTTTTAAAGTTACCAGGAGCCAGAAAACTAAACAAACTTCTCTAAGTAGATTTCTTAAGTCATGACATCCGCCATCTATATTCCCTGAGATAGTAATCTAACAAATCAGTCATTGCGACAGCAGGTCCTATTCATGATTAATCAATGACACATTTCTATTAGATGCTGAAGCCTTTTAGTCTTAGGATAAAAGTCATTACTGTCGCTACCATTAATAGTGCTTTTTCAGACAGGGATCAATTCTGTTTCCAGTAAATATGATTCAAGTGATCTATATGATCTACTATATGATGATATGATATTATTAAAGTGAACTATAAAAGGTGAAACACAAAATAAACGACAATGACGTGCAACAAGAGCAGGATATACATATATAGATGGAGATGATATCCTTCATGGGGTTGTTCAATATCTTGCTTAAAAAATATCTAAATCAATTAAAACTTATAAATAAGTTAACCTGGAATATGTTTTATTGTTTGTACCGGATAAAAGCCAAATTTACAAATGACGATTGAACGAGTTCAAATCTATTTAGTAAAAAAAAATAATAATGCCGATTAGAAAACCGTAATACTTAATGTCTTCATTAATTTGTTTTGTTGTAAATTTGTTGTAAATTTTTGTGAGTGTTTTTCTGTTTTAATTATCAAGATTTTCATTTCTGATTTTTTATAAAAAGATTTTATTATGATAATGAAAAGAAAAATAATTAATCTATCATGTCATTCGTTTTAATAATATGTTGTTCTAATCGGCAAGTTTAAAAAATAACCAGAAAAAATCATAATGAAAAAAATGCTTAAAGTTGGATTAAATACTATTTGAAATATACTGAATGGTAAGAATTGTCTGTGATGAGACCATATAACATTCATAAGACGGTTGGAACAGAAACCAGTAAATTTAAGAGAAAATTGTCTCTTTAGATTCGTTTTAATATTATTAAAAATCAAGATGATCCTAAATAAATCGCTTTTTTAATCTTAATCTTATCTTCTTAACTTTTAATCTTCAAATATAGTGTATAATGAAAAATATTATTTAATGCGAAGTTATAAAGGTAACGTTACATAAAAATTTAAAGCAAATTTTAAGTTTTATTCTAAAACATCATAAACATATGAATTACATATGAACATATGAATTACATTACATGAATCATTACATATGAATTGCATAACTTTATTTTAGTTTTAGAATTTGTTTTTAATTTTGCAACATCGATATACAACACACACGAATAACTGTTTACGAGTTCAAGAGTAACTGTATTTAATATCGTTCGAACATAAACCCGAGAATTCAATGAATGTTGCAAAATTAAAGCAAACGATTATTAAAAATATTGATGTAAAATATAATAAGGAAATATTAAAAAAATTTTCTAGCGAAGTTTAATATTTCTAATTAGAAAAAAATATTTGTAAATTAAATATAATATGAAAAGCCAATTTCTTGAATTTTAAAATGGTTTCGAAGCAGGTGTTGTGCAATTCTTGAAAAATAAATGATAAAATTTAAAATAAACTTTGAAAAAAAATTCTTAATTATCGCCTGCTATTAAGGATGTAACTTGATAGTTCTAAGTTCAGCTTTTTCTAAGTTGAACTATTTAAATATTCTTTTGGAATACATGAGACAATTTATAGATGGTATGGCAGCCTACAAACATTATTCAGTTAAAATTCCTCTACCCCTTTTGTTCTTTTATTATCTGGAATAAATATTTTCTATTTACGTCATAAAACTCATTCCACTGTATATGAGAAGGGAATTTATCTGGAACAAATTGCTTTATATAGGTAAATCATACTAGCTATCACTGACAAAGTGGAGTTTTCTCAGGATTTTGTTGGATTATATGTATATGTACCCGTGTTAAGTTACCTAATTTCTATAGAACCCAAGCGAAATATAATGAAGGGGTGACATTTGCAAAGGTAGAAAGTTTTGAAAATGTGTAAAATCTGGTGTCACATGATGATGGCGTGACTTTAATGGCCTCTTTACTCTTTCGAAATAGGGATGATCCAAAACAAAGCTCAACGTGTTATTTGACTTGCAAAATTCGTAACGGATTTGCAAGTATGACGTGAATATCATGCGTGCCTTCATGATGACAACAATTGGCGGTTTGATCGCCAATATAAGGAAATTGGCTGAAACATGATTGAACAAGGAAGTCATTCAAGTCACGTCATCTTCATGTGATTGCCTGCGCGCGCATCACGGGACCTCCAAATACCAAAAACGCCTTGAAATGTTCTTTTAAGTTCAGAAACGGACTGAATAATATGTAGCAAACTCAGATTAAAATTTAATCCATTTAGGGGTTGAAAATCCCTTTTAAACCCACAACTTGTTATTAATTAGAACTGTCAAAAATCTTCCTTTTCTAAAGTTGTTTAAAATGATGAAGTAGCTATTCCCATAATTTGAATTATCTCTTTATTTCCTGTCTTAAGATAAATATTGGAAATATAAATTCCCCTACGCTTTTTTCCACCCTTTTTTAGCTTCTCGTACACGTAGAATAGAGAACATATAATAATCGTCAAAAAATTCGAACTCGAGATTTTGACGAATCTCCACGTTTTAGATCTCCCTTAATACGTAAAACACACGTTTGGGAAATGTTCTTCCGTCTGTCTGTGATAATTTTAACTCAACGCCACTTTGAGCTACAAGGATGAAATTTGGTATGCAATCTTTATGATAAAAGTGTAAATTTCTATCAAATTTTGAGCAAAATCCGTTAAGAGGAGAAGAAATCTGTCTGTCTTGGGTTTCGATTGTAATTTAACAAGGTAACTGCAAAAGGAAGATATCTAAATAGATAAGATTCGTTACACATATTTATCATCTATAGTGTAGAAACCCTTCAAATTTTGAACCAAATCCAAAGAGGTGTTTACCGTCTGTCGGTCTGTATTTCCAAAAACATATAAATACAATTAGTTCAATATATATTGAATTTGGTATGTGATTTTGTTGCTGCAAATATTGTTTTTTTTCCCGTCAAATTTTGGTATCAATAGATTGGAAAAAAAAAAGCATCTGAACCACAAATTCGATTTCCAGGTGTTATTAACAGCATGCTAAGATAAATTGCCAAGTAACTCGCCAAATTTGACACGATTGATATAATAAAAATGCAGAAGAGCCAAAATTTAATATTTTGCAACTTTTATACTGTCAGTGCCATGCAAGGCATTCTCTGGTATAACACCTTTATTAGAGATTATATGAGAATGTTTTGGGGTGAACATTTCTATTGGTTTAGTTATAAGGTGCATCTACGAAATCCGTTGAACTTTATCCTTTATACAGCATATTATTTATTGAATAATACCTTTTTTG
Source organism: Argiope bruennichi (assembly GCF_947563725.1). Classification (NCBI taxonomy): domain Eukaryota; kingdom Metazoa; phylum Arthropoda; class Arachnida; order Araneae; family Araneidae; genus Argiope; species Argiope bruennichi. Next base: position 60,251,784 of record NC_079158.1, read on the forward strand.
TACTGTTCGGTGACTATAGGAATTAGAAACTCCACCATAACTTTATGGATGGCTTGTAGAATGTTGGCATATACTGGCATATATGTATGTAGGGCAAAAATACGTATTTAAAATAAAACAAACTTTTTATTATTTAATTCTTGAAAAGAATACTATTAAAATTTCAATAAAAATTAGGAAAAGGGTATTATTTATGTATTTGTATAATTTTTAACTATGGTATTGATTATTTGCTTTTCCAATTAAACCAGAAAAAGTTTTCAAAATAAATAATTCTGCGTGAATAATTTTAATTAATATTTAAATATTTAGGATTATGTTAATTTCTTCTAATTTACATGTTTATTTTCTTTTAAATTTTTAATTTGAAAAGAAACATGGCAATAAATGTAGTATCCACATCTAGTTTGTTTGTTAATTAAATTTAACTTACAATATAATTAACAGATATACTTGTACTACTTACTTTTTGCAACATTTAATCTACACTTAAAGCTTAAATTTGATTTCTTCTACGGAATTTTTTGTTTCTTTCCAAAATGTTGAAACATAACTGATACTAAAAAACTATAAATCTGCTATAAAATATTTTCAAAACAAAAGGTTATTAATTCCTTTTTAATATTAAAATGTAATTTTTTATAAACAATGTCTCTTCTTCTTTTTTTTTTTTTTTTGATAAATATCTTTTTCTTAATATTGCGAATAATGCTCCCATTATTCTTTCAAAAATGAAAAGATATAGACTTCTATGATGAACGACTGTACATGTTTTATTCATTGAACAAAGCAAAAGTAATTCCGAAAATTGTATTAAATGGAACTTTTTGGCTTACTGGAAAAATGAGTTCAAATCAATCAAATTTTTTTATTTGGAAAGAGCTCAAGAGGCTAAATCATATTTGGTGACGTCTAGTTATTTTTTTCCTTTATGTACAAGAAAAAGGAATGATTTCATATTATGAGATATTGTATATCATTTTTATGAATATTTTAAGCTCATTTGTAATATATCTGTTTCCAAATATTATATATATATAAAATATATGTATTACTTTCTTTTTGATATGGAATTTTCGAAATTCTTAAGTCTCAAAAATTACTTAAAAATAGTTTTATAAATTTTCGAATTGCTACAGTTTATTCTGATTTTTAGACTCACATGTTCTTAGATTTATAATGCAATTTGAAAACCTAGAAAAATATGTATTCCCTGTACTTTTTCTGTTTACTTAAATTTAAAAAAAAAACGACAAGAATTTCAAAATGCAAAACCAAATATCTAAAATATTCCAAGAATTCTGGTTTATGCCAAATGTTTAATTGATGATTATTACTTAATTAAATTAATCTTCAATAATTCGCTTTTGATAAAAATTAACATTTGAAACTTATATTTAAGTCATGAATTGCGAAACGTTTGATTCCCTATCAAATATTTTGCTGTGACAAAAGTTTAAAAAATGAAAAAAAAAGAAGAAAAAAACTGTTAAATTCTTCTACCATTTGAGAGAAAATGTGCTAAGAACGGCTAATTTTGATTCAAATGAATAAATTAAATTCCAAAAATAACTTCTTTATTGAATTTTCTGTTAATTACCCTTAATTAATATTCTATTCCCAGATTTCGTTTTAGTGACATAATGTTTTGATGCTGCTGTAAGGGATTCTTTTTTTTTTGGGCCACAAAAACTTTCGAGTGGAAGAACATTCAGATATCCTGCTTTCAATTAAAATTACAAGGTGATTCAAAATTCAACATATAAACTGTTAACACATGTGACAAGCACAAAAACTAATAAAGGAGAAGAATGCATGACCATTGGGAGAATGCACGAAGGTGAAGAAATAATAAATCTAAGACTATGAAATCGTTAATTTAGCAATGCCCTGGACTTTGATTGGGTGCTGGTATATCCAGGTACACAATAACCTACTGAAGTTTTCACCATTCCTCAGCTATGAACATTACTAAGGTGGATTTAAAGTACGTCATTTTCCAAAGAAACCACAATATCTGGAACATACTATAGCGGCGATGGAAAATTTTGCAATATGATCAACGTGCCAGTCATTTCAGCACACATTAACTAAAGCTTGTTTTACATTCATCGTCCAATGATTAAAGCTAAAAATCAACTACTTCATTGGCAAGTAGCGCCATCTAACTCATCCAATTGGCGTTTCTGGTTATAATTTTGAATATTATTTTGGCTCATTTTTGTTTTTATTATCTCTAAAAGTTTGCAAATTGTATTTTATATCCCTCCTTATGTCTAATGCAGGGTTATTGAAAAATTCAATATCATTCAATATAGTTTTCTGCCTATTTGTATATTTGAATTTAAAAAGAAAATACAATTTTTTCAATTAATTGAATTGATATAATCGATTATCAAATCATAATAATGTTTTTAAAAATAATTCTGGCAGTGATTAGCAAATTTAATTTGTTTACTTTGAGATAATAAGTTGGTATAGCTATGAGATTATGAATCTTAAATTTTAAAAATATACACATTCAGGTTTCTTTTAGTTTTTTTTATATAAAAAAATAGTGTTTTTATGTTATTTATAGTTTATTAATTTAATTTGCGTGTATCCTTTTTGCAAATAAATAAAATATATTGATTTTACTAAATTCCAATATTGTAAATAAAATTTTGAAAGAAATATTATAATGTATCAGCTTACAGCTATAATATAACAGCTTATATAAATATGCGATCAATAGATTTTTTCACATGAATTTATTTTGAGTTTCTTAATTCAGAATTAACATTTTATAAATTTCATAATTATTCTTCTTAAGACATCCTACCCACCACCACTACCACTTTAAAAAAGGATAATAAAAATTTCGCTCTTGCCATTTGCTTTATAATTTAAAATTGTTGAAAGTTTAAACATTTGCAAAAAATAAATGGACAGTATGACAGAATTCAAAATTTAATAATAAATGGGCGACATTTAAACTTATTATCATTTTATTCTCAAATACTGTCTTTATAAACTTTCTTCTTTTTTTTAATTTTAAAAATTCTCTACTTTTATCATTCTTATATAAGCAAATAAACAAGTTAACTCAATTCTGCCTCTTCAACCGAATGTTTTTTTTTTCTTTCTTATCTTTCTCAGAAACTTAATGTAATGAGATCTACTACTTGAAGATTAAGAAAAGTACCCTTGGGTTTTATTCTTCATAAAAGAGAATTTTTTAAAAAAGAGTTAAGTAAATTGGCTTTCCAACGACCGTTTTATTTTCGTCGTCATATGTACAATTGCATTAAATATTTAAATGTGATCATACATAATGTCTTGTCTTAGTAAAAAAAAAAAAAATGTTTTTTAAAGAAGTATAATATGAAATGTATCCTTTCATTTCGCAAATATTTGAATTATGTGAGATACATTTTGAATGTGAATAATTCTCTGAATTTTCATTAAATTATTTCATGGCTTTTTTACTACCAGTTAGTCAATATCAGTAGTTAAATGTTCGTATTGCTTTGTTTTCTGTATAGATAGTTCTTTGATACGTAGTCTTTTGTTTTGATAAGTAAAATTATAATCGGAAATAGAAGTTCCCGATTCTGAGGTAACGAAGTTTTGTGATGCTTATTAAAAGTATTTGATCTTAAGATGAAGTTACTATGCGGATGCTTAGTTAATACGGTCCTTGAAATATTTTTTTTATATAAGAGCCTTATGCTCGCCGTTATTTGAATTGTTAATCTGATATTACGAAATTTCGTCATGCCAAGAAGACAATTCCAATGGTTATGACGATTGTTTCTGACATGGAAATTTTTAAAAATAAAATGTGGATTACTTAATAATATGTCGTTGTTACTCATTAGCGCAGTTATATGGAAACACTTTAAATATGCACAGTTTGATTTTAAATTTCCCTTTGAGTTTTTTTCTTTAATAAAATAGATATTATACATTTTAACATGATCATTTTAGTATTTTGAATTTTCATAATTCTATAATTTGTTTGTTGTATAGTTTCAAAATATGGCTAATAGTTATTTTGAGGAAAATATTTATGAAAAAAAGAGGAAAAAGTAGTTTAAAAAAATTAGATGGACCGCAGTCTTCATATACTAGCACGGGATGACCTTATTTGATACAAAAATTATCTAAATTAATTGAAAAGACATTTTGCTTGTTATATATCACTTGATTCTTCAAGAGCAAACGTAACTAGAAAGTGAAAATTGTATTATTCAATAAGTTTGACGTGAGGATTGAGATATTGATGCCAAAATTGTTGCTTCGTGTATGCTTCATCGTTTCAAGAAACCACACGTAATGATCTAATTATTTCAGTTGGTTTAATTAAATCCTTGAAACTGCATATATTGTTTGCTAACGGATTCTAAAGCCCTCGTGCTTTTGCGCATGCGTTAGGATAGGAGAGAGCGAGGTGAGAGATAAGACGAAAGGAGGAGTTGTTTACATTTCACAATTAAGTAAACACGGATTATTCGTGAAAGTAAATACATTTTTAATAAAAAATGAAATAATGTGGTTAGAAACGGCAAACGCTCACTGGTGAAAAACAATGAATGAAAAATATCTGATCACGCAGAAATCAAAGAACGGAGAATTCCGGAAATGCTCTCATCCTTCCTCGTCTCACCCCTTACTGAGATGGAATCGTCAGAAAGTGGTAGTATCAGAATGCTGAAACGAACAGTATCTGATTTATAGATATATTTCTAAAAGTGTTATGAAATATTTTATTAAAATAAATTCTGAACAGACAAAAAAAGATGTTCTATTATTATTTTAAGTATAAATATCCTTTCACTTTAATTATAAATATCTTTTTGTTTGGGATTTTTTTTTCCACTGCAAAAAAAAAAAAATCTTAAACGTATTTAACAGGAATTAAATCCCCAGAAAACAAGTTAATTCCTTTTTGTATTTTAAAGAGTTTGCTAATGCTATGTCTTTAGATAAATAATGCTTTTAGCATTTTATTAAAAACATTGGTAGAGATAAACATCTTTGTGCAGCTAAAAAAGAGTAATCTAACATTCACATTTTCATTTCAATGGAAGTGGGATTATAAGCATGGATTCATGCTATGAATCCATGTTTTGTTGAATCTAAATGAAATCTGAAATCTAATGAATTACATAATGAATCTAAATAAAAAACTTTTGAGTATAACGACAATAAAATACTCTGATTGGTTTAATATACCTAATTCCCTAATTCGACAATTTATTTACAAGTCTTTGTTGTTTTAAAATACTATACATCAAAGACTCATCAGTTATACTAGCAGGAGAGGTCTCTTCATATTTTTTCTAATAAAGGAGTTACTTTATTCCATATTTTTTCGTATATTTTCTAATAATGGAGTTACTTTATTCCATCTTCACAATTGGACAAAATCGTGAATACCAAGAATTCTAAGTTTTATTTTCACACACGACACCTGTGTGAAGTATTTTGTAATATAATGGAGAAAAAAGTATTGTGTATTAACTGCATGCCATTTAAGAGATAAAAATCGATCTTTGTTGTGAATCTTATGTTTTCTACTGAATCTAACGTGCGGGTTTTGGCAATTAATCACTGATCATTAATACACATATACCAAAAAAATATGATACATTTTGGATGCCTTTTTCCATTCGATTGAAACGCATTCACAAAATTAGGCACCAAATTTCATTTATTTTAATCATTCCATTTTTATATTATTGCCTTTACATGCACGAGAATGTGGAGACTTTCACCACTTCCCACTTTAAAATTCAAACTTTTGATGCTGAAACCGCGAATCAAATTTCATTTACCTGAATTGTAAAATTTTCGTATTATTGAGTTGATGCACATGCAAAAGTACAAACAATTCTAAGTGTGAAGGTCAACTTACTGAAGAAGTTTGTTCCAAATGTGATTGGGATGATTAGATAGAGGCTATTGTTATTCTATGCTTTATGATTTTAGATGTCACCTGCATACAAAATTTTATCGATATTTAACAGCCTTGACAGAGACTTTTAAAAAAGAATTTTAATTCAAAATTTGATATGCCTACAAATTTAGTGTAAATGCCATATATTAAGTTCTAACCGTCTAGTTCAAAGCGCTTTTGAGTCATCTTGTTTACAGATAGACAGATAGATACAATTCCAAAATATGTAATTTTTAATCTCTGGGAGATCTGAAATATGGAGATTCGACAAAATCTCGAATAGTTAATGATTGATGCATTCTCTTCGTGCCCTTCATCTATACTTATAATAAAGCTCAATGTGTGTGTGTGTGTGTGTGTGTGTGTGTGTGTGTGTGTGTGTGTGTGTGTGTTGGCGTTCTACAGGCCAGACCGTTTGATATACAGCTACCAAATTTGGTACATGTATACCTTGGAGGTTGGGAATGTGCACCTGGGGTTTCTTTTTTCGAATTTTTAATTAGAATTTTAATTATTAATTAAAAACTTTAACGCCGCCAATTAATTATTAATTATAAACTTTCCCGCCAAAAAAATCTTCCATTTTCCCCACCGCCAACTTTTCCGCCAAAAAAATCTTCCATTATCCTCAGCGCCAAGCGAGAAAGGCTTCAGTTTTTTTTTCTCCCAACAGTGATGAGGCTAGGGTTAAAAATTTTCGGCGGATTATTTCAATCGGTTCTGTTTATTTTCTTAATGTTTGATGCATTTAAAATTAAACATTGTTAATGAATCAATTTTTCAGATTCATTCTGAAGTACTTTTGAATTAAAATAAAACAGAATAAAGGAAATTAAAAATTTCTAATCCGCATAGCGTTACCCCAACTGGCGTAGAAAAAATCACGTATTTGCGTTACGTAACCGGCGAAGAAAATTCACGCATGCGCATTCTGTTCTGATTGTTGCCATGACGTTATCAATGGATGATTTAAATTATTTTTGGGTTAGTTGCATGCTTTTGTAAGTAAATTGTATTTATGTTAGTTATATATTTTTTGTATATGCTTATAGTTTTAAGTACATCGTTTTTTAAGTAGTTTTTTTAAAACCTGTTTTCAACCGTTTATTTTAAACGATTCGTTTTATTTTCTTAGTGTTTGATGCATTTAAATTTAAACATTGTTAATTAATCGATTTGCTCATAATGATTCTAAGAAAATTTTGTTGACCAACTCTTGAGATATTACATAAATTAAAAAAGATATTCTTTAGTGCCCATAAAGTTTAAACGCTGAGTGACTTTATTTTCAGTAATCAGATTATAAAAAAATGCTTTGTTTCAGTAAAAAATATTATTATATTAATTGAAGATAAATTCTTTCCACTTTAATTTAAAGCATAAATTCTACGGGTGCTAACAGAAAATGAGAAAGATACATATTACGTTATGACTGAAGGTCTTTATAATATTATGAATGAATTATATGATAATCAAAATTTGAAGTTTTAAGATATTTTGATGAAGAAGCTATTAAAGTAGAAATTGCATAAAATATTTAATTATTAAAATTTTAACGAACATTAAGATTGGCGAACCGGCTGGTCGCCAAAGGCGGCTAGTATATGATAAACTAAGAAATAACTTATTTTCCTCTTTCTAACTCTTTATTGATTATGATTTTCAATGTTTTTTTAATATTCTTTATTGTGTACTCAATTTGCGCACTATAACAAGAAAAAAATAGCTTTAAAGTCTTTGAAAATAATTTTTTGAATGATTAGAATTTTTTTACCTTTCATTTCGATTTAATATTTTAAGTATACAAAAACTGAAGCAGATCCCATCAACTGATGACACAATCTTTACATTAATCTGTGAAAATGAAATGCATTCGAAATGCGAATTGTCTTTATTTAAATAAAATAAACATCATAAAAGATATGAATGTTATGAACAGAAAGATAATTTGATGTATATAAATGTCAACTTCAGTGACAGGAAGCATCCAGTTTGTTTCAAAGTTTGAAATGAATCAAAAGGAATTTTTCTTCAGTACGAAAAAAAATCCTTCGATTCTGATAATATTTATACCACTGAAGCATTAACTAATTTTATATGCTTTAAATATTTACACACAGATGACATCAACTCATGACATAATCTTACTTTAATGTATAATAGTTGAAAATGTTGGAAATACGTAATAAACTTATTTAAATGAAATAAATTCGTAAAAGACGCAAATGTCATGAATAGGAGGGAACTTTGATACAGATGAATGTCATCTTCATTGACATTGGGAATACGATATACTTCAAAACTTAATCTTTTTCGAATAAACTGTAATAAATTATTCCACTATTTGATGAAGAACAGTTCTTTAGATGAAATGCAGAAAGATTCTTCATCCGTTCCGAAATTAATTCATGTTTTTTTTTTATGTAGATAGAATGTTACTTAGGTGCCATTTAAGAACTAATTCTATTCAGGTTAACAGCTCTGTTTTCATTGCTCAAGAAACATTTAGTTGCCTCTTGCGAAACTCGTGTTCAGTTTTCTAACGGCGATTTTACTCGCCCTTAAGGAAGTTTCAAGTTTACATGATCAGAAATTTTGCTTATACTCAGATAGTATGAGTGCTCTTGTTTCTCTCAACCAACCCCAAAATTCGAAGCATCCTTTGGTTTGGGATATACTTCATCTTTTACGAACACTAAATTCCAGGAATATTCAGATTTTATTTTGTTGGATTCCTGGTCACGTCGGTATAATTGGAAATGAAATTGCTGATGATGCGGCAAAAGCAGCATCTACTGTATTGCCGCAGCCAATTCCTTGTTGTGATATAATGAAAAGTTATTTCTCGTACATACGCCTACAATGGCAAACATTTTGGGATTTTCAAATCTCAAATAAATTGCATAATATTATACCCAACATAAAACCATGATCAATTGTTCCGGTCAATTGAACTCGGTGTCAAATTGACTCGACCCTGTATCGGCCACACCCGATTCACTCATAAACATCTTTTGTTAGGTGAAAGATGTCCTTTATGCACATCGTGCAATGTTGATTATAAGATCATCCATATTTTAACCGAATGCCATTCTTTTAATCACCATCGATTACGTATTTTTGGTGCATCGTCACCACATATTTGTGACTTGGTGGGAGAACGTCCCCATTGTAACCTTTTTAAATATTTGAAGACCATTGGTTTTTATCCTCACATTTGAAATTTTTTAGCTTTTATTATATTTGTTCTGATTTCTGTTATACTGGACTTTATGCTTTTAAGACCATTTTTTAATTATGATATTTAAAATTCTACCTTTTATTCACAGCTCTAACCACATGTTTTGGCGCAGCATGGCCATATGTGGACCTGGTGCCATTAAACATGAAATAATAATAACAACAACAACTACTCAGGTTAACAAGTACATCTTTTTCAGAAAATTGAAAAAAAAAATAATCAGAATATTTATAACATTTATATTAAATAAAGGAAAAATGAGATCTTTTTGAGTAAATTCTAATGTTAGACATTTTTTGTATATTTATATACACCGATGATAAATAAAAATGCATAAAACTATTTATCAATTTCAAATATTTCCATGTTTGATTATGCAAACGATAAAAACACATTGACGGTAGATAAAAATGTGTAAAACTATTTTTCAATTTCAAATATTTTAATATTTGATTTTGCAAACGATAAAAATACATTGGCGATAGATAAAAATGTGTAAAACTATTTTTGAATTTCAAATATTTTAATATTTGATTTTACAAACGATAAAAATACATTGACGATAGATAAAAATGTGTAAAACTATTTTTCAACTTCAAATGTTTTAATATTTGTTTTTCCAAACATAGATAAAAATGTGTCAAGCTATTTTTCAGTTTCAGATATTTTCGTTTTAGATTTTGCAAACGATAAAAATAAATTAAAATTTTTCTGTCTCATAATTAGTTACTATTCATGCAGAAAAATGCATTCAAATATAAATGAAATATTCTTTGTGTTGAATATTTAAATAAGAATTTAAAGCTACTTTTTATACATAAGAAAGCTTCATGTTTGTTTTTCTTAAGAATATGCATTAAATTAGGAAAATTATTTCAGCGAGTATCTTTCAAAATGGTAAGATGTAATTTTAATATGCGACTAGCTTTTTGAAGGCTAATTATAAAGATTTTAAGAAATGAATACAAAGAAATATTTCATTTTGAAAATATGTATGTTAGAAATTTAAATAATCCAGATAAAAATATTATGTATTTTTACTAAAAATTAAAAATTAGCCTTTTAATTTCGTTTCAAAAATATTTTAGACAACGTATAATTGAGAAAATTATGAAATAAATAAAAATTATTTTAGTATTTTATAAATGCTTATAAAATATTTACTGAATGTGCAATATTAGGGTTTGTTAACAATAACCATGAAAAAATCATAAGATAGTTCTGCAAGTACAATATTTTTATTTATTAACGACAATAAAGAAAAAGAAACTGGAACTTTCAGAACATAATAAAATAGTTTTGCGAGTAACTAGTTATATTAAACCATGTAAATAAATATATATGAAATATTTTACGAGCAATAAAAGCAGATTTATTCGGTTGTTTCTCAACAAAATTAAAATATATTAAAATAAAATAATCATAATTAAAAAATTAAATTGGTGAATTTATATTCCATAGAAAACAAGGAATGAGCTACAAAATCTTAGTTTTCAAACCTACTTTTGCAAAACATTATTACAGATATTCTGCAATTGCACAAAGTTAATTATTGCGTTATCGGCAAATTTTTGTGCATCGTATTAAACCCGTTTCAGTTTTGCATGTGTTTAGTTTATTTAATTTAATTACATTAACGTTCCTTTTAGAAGCAATGCTACGGATATTTTAGAATTCAAATTCGTAATTTTGAGAGGTGTTCAGATAACGATGATGATGCCTGAGGTGGCATCCCTTTTCAGTATTACACCCCTGTTTCCTTTCCAATATTCCTCCTTCGGTTCCATACCAGGGAGTAATTTTATATGGGATACGAAGCATATTTAGATATAGTTTGACATTAGAATTTCGAAATTGATTATATCATCAATATGTTATACTAAATCATGTTATTTATCTTCAGAAAATCTATATCCTTTAATTTATTTTCAAGGATTTCGAAACGATTTTTATTCTTATAAAAATAAATGATACAAAATACTTTTGTGTTATTAAAATTTTAACATCTTTGAATCGATAACTAAAAGTCATTTATTACTTTTTTTGGCTGTATAAAATGAAATAAAACCATTCTATCATACTATTTGCGCTAAATTTCACCAGCAAGTAGACGTATTATTGAGATTATTTTCCACAATATCACGTGTCTCCCAAGTAAACTATCAAATAAAAAAATTACAGACGATTTGATAAAAATTTTCATCGAATTATTTAATCAACAAAAATCAGTTCGAATTCCAAGTATTTTGATCAAGAAAAATAATTTTATTTTACCACATTAATCACTTTATTTAAGTTAATCACCTTCATAAATTTTATAAAGACCGCTTATTAAGCAAAGTAAACAGTTAGTCTGATTGAATTGTAGTTAAATCTAACGCTGGAATAAAATTATTTGTTAATTACCATTTAACTCCTTTTATCATCTTTCTGAAACGGAAACTTCTCCCCGTGTCGTCTTGTAATTAAGACAAATCGCTCCGCTTTCGATCTTCGCGGACGCTCTAGCTGGAATTTTCGCAAAAGGAACTTTCAGATACGCCATTAATTCACGCTGAAATGTGAAATAATTATGTCGCGGTGATTTGTGGGAAGTTTCGGGTCATGTGAAATATGAATTCACGCCAGATTATAATTTGGCAGGATGGCACATAATGCATCTTACGAGTCACAGTTTTGAAATGGTTCCATCGGAAACTCAAACCATCAGTTCTGATTTGAAGCTGAAAAATTGAGTTATTTGAATGTATGTGAAATATTGATACTTCTTGATACCGGAAAGGATAATTTTCGAACATTTGGAGTAATCATTTATTTTTTGAACCACTCTTCATAACAGCTTCAAATTGAAAAAGCAACTATTGTAGTGAGTATACTTTTCAGATTATAAATATGATAGCATATTATTTTTGAGTAATGAAGAATTCCTCATTTAAAAAAAAATACTACCTTATTTAGGAAACTGAATAATTTAGTATATAGTTTTTTTTTTTACTTTAATGTGATAATTAGAGTGTTTTACGTATTTATCTTGTTTTTAAATAAACATTTATTAGTAGATTTGAAAAAACAGTCGCTAAATTTTAAAAGAAAAAAGCTCTGAATATTCTAATTTTGATATTGTAATTTATTATTTCAGTGAGTATACTTTTGAGATTTAGAATATGATAGCATATTATTTTTGAACAATATAATAACTCTACCTCATTTTTAAAAATTTCTACATTATTTATAAAATTGAATAATTTAACTTGCAGTTTCTTACTTTAATCTGACAACTAGAATATTTAACGTATTTATCATGTTTTGAAATAATTATTCATAATATTAAGAGCATGTAAAATAACAAAGGCTGCTAATATAATTAATTAGAAACTGAAATTTTTTATTATGGATTATTTTAGAATGCTTTAGAAATACGCTCCGATTATTTTTTGAACGTTTAAGTCTAATAGTTTCCGAACAATCATCCATAATACAACAATTTGGATAATCGTTTTAAAGTTAAATAAATTTGGAGAACATATTATATCGTATAACTTTTTGACAAGACGAATTATTACATCAACGCATATCAAATAATCAATTTCATAACAACAGTTGCAGTAGAATTTTACTCAATCCGGATTAATTCAGATACATTTATATTCGGATAATTTAGTAATTGATGAAAAAATTATTCGTTTGAAAAAAAAAGTTGAAATTTGCTTAAAAAATGCATGCTAGTTTAATGTCTGTAAACTTACAAGCTGTTTTAAAATATCACTGCTGAAATCTCGCTGTCACATGCTTATATAGTTTTTGATAACTATTTTGATTAAATGGTAATGACATTTTTTTTCGCTCTGAAATTAATCTAGATAATTAGAAATTTCGATTACTGGAGTAATCTTACTGAAAAATATTTGATTGTATTTGTTACTTTAAGAACATATGGAGTATTGATTGCAAAATGGAATACATATTGATATTTTATGAATACACATTATTTTATTGTAGTTTTTTTATGAGTTCGTATTATTATTTATACAATACCATTAATATTTTGAAATGAAAAAATTTAGCTGTGTAGAAAATCACTATTTTAAAGATATAGAAGAATTAAAAGAAAGAAATCTATATAAAAAAAACTATATAAAAAATGTCTTAATTATAAATATGAAACATTTTGAGGCGTTTTTGCTGCTGCTTTTCCAAGACAATAACGAATAAGGGAAATAATGAATAATTTCCAAAGCAATAACGATTAATAGAATATTATTTAAGCAATTAAAGTACGCGATAACAGTTGGAAACTATTTAAAAAGTTGTAAAAAAGCAGTAATATTTTAAATTAGCTTATAAAATTAGTAACGTATGATTAGTAACATACTTAATTCTCATTTACTTTATGTTTTATGGTAAATAATGTTTGCACTTAAGCTTTACTTAACTAGCAATAATTTAATTATTACATAATCAGTAATCAATTATCAACATTACTAGGAAACAGGACTCAAATAAATAATTATAGGTGAAAATATCTATTACACATTCAATTTTTTCAGTTTAAGCAAATATGCAACATAAATGCAATACTTTGCATACGAATGTGTCTGAAATATGTAACGACAGATGATTCTGGGATATATTTATTACAATTTTGAGTTTATTACAAACTTTTTAATGCACAAAATAAAAAATTTGGCGTATTTATTTTCGATGCAAATTCATTTCTATGTAAACTCATGACAAATGAAAAATCTACATAAAAAATGTATAGAAAATGAAAAATCTGTTTCTCAATTCTGAAAAGATAATAGCTTCTTCCTGTAATTTTTCCCGAGTTTCAATGCTAATCTCAAATAGTTTATTTCTTCTAATATTAACTAATTATAAACAACTGATTTAATATTTAGAATCCAAATATTAGAAACTGTCCTTTGTTCCTCTGCAGATGCTTTCAACCTGAGATTTAAAAATAGGCTTTTGTAATGGTTTGAATGTATTATAGCAGACTATCTATATATTTATTCAGATATCTTATAATAAATAATTAAATTCTATTATAGTCTATGTCACATATGTAAAATGGATTGATGGTAATTCTTTTGAATACATTTATGAAAATATGTACTCTCAGAAGTTTATTTATATTTATTATTTTATTACAAAATATAATTGAAATAAACAAATGGAATGTAATTGTTCACTAAATAATATATTGGCTTGAATACAAACAGAATATTTATACCCTTGATTGATATTGATGAAAATATCTTTATATAAATGCAATCTATATGCATGATGCGTTATATTTAAATAGCAGTATTAGAATTTTGTCCAAGAATAGAAATTTCAATTTAATTGCAAAATATTAATTAATATAACGATATTGCTTACACATGAATACTTTATTATCATGCGCTAATAATTATATGTTAATATTATATTTGAATATTACAAAATTCATCACATGAAACAGCGTTTTGCATTTATTATGTGTGGTATTTTTTGTATACTTTTTCATATTTTAATGATCACCAATAATATTTAAAATATTTCTACAAATATCTTGAAATTATTTAAAAAAAAAGAAAAATTAATTATTCGTATTTCAAAAATATTATTCTGTATGTTTTTAATTAATCGTTATAAATGTTGTGAAGTTTCGTTAAATTTTGATTTTTTTTCCTTTTATTATACAAGATATTTAGCTGAAAATTTGTTGTTTCGACGTTTCTTAAAATACTATTTGTAAAAAGTCCATATTAATTATTAAAATGAAGATTACATTAAGAAAATAATATTACTTTGAATCATTTTATAACTCATATCTATATAATCCCTGGTTCAGTTTAGTACATTGCATCAAGTAAAAAATAATACTAAAATGGATAAAATTGTACATATTTTGTAAGATTACACTTGTACGATGCAAATTAATGATTCGTTCTATTTAAAATTTTGCTACTCTGTTTTTCGTCCACTCAGTTACGTCCAAGTTATTAAAACCATTAGTCGGTTTTATAATCCATAAAGCACCCATCAAAACCCTAAATCTTCTGTAAATAATTTTTATAGTCAACTTTTATCTAGGAAATTTTTAAAATTCTTTTTTTTCCATTTTAAAATGATAAAGAATCGAAATTTTTCGATTTTATTAACCCTTTAACTCTCTTGTTTACTGTACTATCGGAATTTTATTAACCCCTTAACTCTCTTGTTTACTGTACTATCGAAATGGATAATGTGTTGTTTTGCATATGCATTGTATTGATTTATAAGAATGGTGAGATTGATTGCATATTGTATGTGAATGGGTTTTATTTTATAATTTTAAAAATATATAATTCGATGCACAAATCGCTTTCGCAAGCATCGTAAAGAAATTTATCACATTTATTTCCAAACAAATAATACTGTAATAATAAATATTTATTTCATGGAATATTTAAGACTGCTTGATTTTGTATTGACCATGATAACGAAGGATTGAAATTTTACATAATTTTAAAATAACCAATATTTCTCATTATATTTTTTAATAGTCAATAGGAATGCGTTGCTATCAACTTTTTGAAATATTTTAGTAACGTAATAAGGTTTTTATTTTTTTTATCGCATAACAAATTCTTATATATTTTATAAATAAGTGCTATGATGCATATTTGTATATTTTATAAATATGCGTTATAATGCATATTTGCATATTTTATAACTAAGCGTTATAATGCATATTTGCATAACTAAGCGTTATAATACATATTTGCATATTTTATAAATAAGCGTAATAATGCATATTTTATAAAAATGTGTTCTAATACGCATTTGTACGTTTGACTTGTACAATGAATATACAGAATATGCATTTGGGACCATTTCTGTATGTCTAATTGGATGCAAAATTTAATTAAGACCAACAATCTCGGTATAAAACCTCCATAAAAAAATTGCATACAGTAAGTATACAGACAGTTTACACTTTAATGAATGCAGTGGAAAATTTGGCATCTAGTCAGTAATTCTGCTCATAAATCTATATTACGATTCTGGGTAATAGTGTTATGTGGCATCTAATATACAGACAATTAAAATTTGTGTTGGCGAATTTGTAGCGAATTGCGATGCGCGAGGATAGAACCTGGGACCTTGTGGTTCGCAGCCTAGTAACATGACCACAATACAAAAGCAATTGCTCGTGCAGCGTAGCTGTTCACTGACTTATAAGCTTTCACTACAAATTCAATCCGAATATTAGAAGAAATGTGCAATTTTGAAGCGACTTCAAATTTCTTACTTCAAACTCATTGCGTTATTTAATCATCGTGTTTACAGACAGTCAGACTGGCTTCCACGTTTTTAATATCTTGTTTATGAAAAGTACAAAGAGAAAATATTATAGTTGCCAAAAAAATTCAACCTCGATATTTTGATGAATCTCCACGTTTAAGAATTATCTGAATCAAAAAAAACTTATTTTTTGGAATTCTGTCTTTTTGTGAACATAATTTAAAAACGCTTTGACGTAAACGGGCGAAATTTAATATGTGGTCTTTACATCAAATTTGAAGTTATCCATCAAAATTTGCAAATCCATTTGCAGGAAGTTTGTCTGTCTGTCCGTCCGACTGCAGATGAATACGATAATTACAAAATGTAAAGAGCGTAATTAATAAAATTTGACACACAATTTTAGCGCCTAAATAGTAGATCAGCAGAAACGTTTTGTGCCAAATCCGTCCTTGAATTTATCGTATGTCAGACTGATTATTCGCGATAGTGGAATAAATGCAGCGGATTGGACGTAAGCGGGCGGCAAATAATCTATTCTAATATATAGCTCAATATAGCGTTGAAAATTCATGCATACGCCTTGTGTTCTGATTGTTGACAATATTATCAACGGATGATTCTTGATTTAAATTATTTTTAGGTTAGTTGCATGCTTTTGTAATTAAATTGTATTTATGTTAGTTATATATTTTTTGTATATGCTTATAGTTTTAAGTACATCGTTTTTTGAAGTAGTTTCTTTTAAACCTGTTTTCGACCGATTATTTTAAACGATTCTGTTTATTTTCTTAGTGTTTGATGCATTTAAAATTAAACATTGTTAATTAATCCATCTGCTTATGATGAATCTGAGAAAATGTTGTTGACGAATTCTTGATATATTACATAAATTAAGATATATATTCTTTAGTGCCCATAAAGTTTAAACGCTCAGTGACTCTGTATCAGTAATCATATTATTAAAAAAAATGCTTTGTTTCAGTAAAAAATATTATTATATTAATGGCAGATTAATCCTTTCCACTTTAATTTAAAGCATAAATTCTACGGAATCTAACAGAAAATTAGAGAGATACATATTACGCTATGACTGAAGGCCTTTATAATATTATGAGTGAATTATATGACTATCAAAATTGAAGTTTTAAAATATTTTGATGAAGAAATTATTAAAGTAGGAATTGCATAAAATATTTAATTATTTAAATTTTAACAAATATTAAGATTGGCGAACCGGCTGGTCGCCAAAGGCGACTAGTAAAAAATAATTCGACTAAAAACATCTCATGTGCAGATGTAATTAAATTTTAAATCATATCTTTCAATGGGATGACCATTTGCAAGTCTGTACATGTAAATAAGGTCGCTATTTTAATGTCTGTATGTGTAAATATGATAGCTATTTTAATGTCTTTGCATGTAAATAATATAGCTATTTTAATGTGTTTGCATGTAAATAATATAGCTATTTTAATGTCTATGCATGTAAATAATATAGCTATTTTAATGTCTATGCATGTAAATAATATAGCTATTTTAATGTCTTTGCATGTAAATGAGATAGCTATTTTAATGTCAATGCATGTAAATGAGATAGCTATTTTAATGTCTTTGCATGTAAATGAGATAGCTATTTTAATGTCTTTGCATGTCAATAAGATAGCTATTTTAAATGTCTATGCATGTCAATAAGATAGCTATTTTAAATGTCTATGCATGTCAAAAGGATAGCTATTTTAATTGTCTATGCATGTCAATAAGATAGCTATTTTAAATGTCTATGCATGTCAATAAGATAGCTATTTTAATGTCTTTGCATGTCAATAAGATAGCTATTTTAAATGTCTTTGCATGTCAATAAGATAGCTATTTTAAATGTCTTTGCATGCCAATAAGATAGCTATTTTAAATGTCTATGCATGTCAATAAGATAGCTATTTTAAATGTCTATGCATGTCAATAAGATAGCTATTTTAAATGTCTTTGCATGTCAATAAGATAGCTATTTTAAATGTCTATGCATGTCAATAAGATAGCTATTTTAAATGTCTATGCATGTCAATAAGATAGCTATTTTAAATGTCTATGCATGTCAATAAGATAGCTATTTTAAATGTCTATGCATGTCAATAAGATAGCTATTTTAAATGTCTATGCATGCCAATAAGATAGCTATTTTAAATGTCTATGCATGTCAATAAGATAGCTATTTTAAATGTCTATGCATGTCAATAAGATAGCTATTTTAAATGTCTTTGCATGTCAATAAGATAGCTATTTTAAATGTCTTTGCATGTCAATAAGATAGCTATTTTAAATGTCTATGCATGTCAATAAGATAGCTATTTTAAATGTCTATGCATGTCAATAAGATAGCTATTTTAATTGTCTATGCATGTCAATAAGATAGCTATTTTAAATGTCTTTGCATGTCAATAAGATAGCTATTTTAAATGTCTTTGCATGTCAATAAGATAGCTATTTTAAATGTCTTTGCATGTCAATAAGATAGCTATTTTAAATGTCTTTGCATGTCAATAAGATAGCTATTTTAAATGTCTATGCATGTCAATAAGATAGCTATTTTAAATGTCTATGCATGTCAATAAGATAGCTATTTTAAATGTCTATGCATGTCAATAAGATAGCTATTTTAAATGTCTATGCATGTCAATAAGATAGCTATTTTAAATGTCTATGCATGTCAATAAGATAGCTATTTTAAATGTCTTTGCATGTCAATAAGATAGCTATTTTAAATGTATATGCATGTCAATAAGATAGCTATTTTAAATGTCTATGCATGTCAATAAGATAGCTATTTTAAATGTCTATGCATGTCAATAAGATAGCTATTTTAAATGTCTATGCATGTCAATAAGATAGCTATTTTAAATGTCTATGCATGTCAATAAGATAGCTATTTTAAATGTCTATGCATGTCAATAAGATAGCTATTTTAAATGTCTTTGCATGTCAATAAGATAGCTATTTTAAATGTATATGCATGTCAATAAGATAGCTATTTTAAATGTATATGCATGTCAATAAGATAGCTATTTTAAATGTCTATGCATGTCAATAAGATAGCTATTTTAAATGTCTATGCATGTCAATAAGATAGCTATTTTAAATGTCTACGTATGTCAATAAGATAGCTTAAATGAAATTTCGTGTGTAGCGTAGCTAAAATTTTAGTTATGTATCGAATCTTGGAATGGCTTGGTTAAGAAAAGACATTCAAAATATATATTTGATTTTGCATACTGTACCTACTTACTAAGCACAAATCCTACAAATACCTCTGTAAATAAAAAAAAGTTATGTTCTCGACTGTTTGTATATGTTTCGTATTTTTAATGTGGGGTGGTTGGATAATATTTTTTATGGAATATGCGGCAATTTATAAGAAAGACCACCGCTAGTTTTTTTAAAGAAGTTTAAGACATGTAAATTAATTAAAATTATGAAATAAAATTTTCTGCTTCATTCATAATTTTTTTTTTCGCATATATCGTATATAAGAAAATAAAAATGGATAATTTAGTTGCTCTTGTTAAATTTTCTATACCTTTTCAATTAAACGACAAAACGTTTTTACTGCATAATTACCATCAAAACAATTCTCACAAATAATAAAGTGATTGAATTTTCATGATATTTTGTAAGCATGGCATTTTTTCACAGTGTTTCAAAGTAGATCATGCAAATAAGTAATTTATTCAGCTTTTTAAAATTAATTTTCAAAAAAATGAAATAAGCAGGTGGAACTGATTGATTCTTATCAGATTAAAAAAATTAATTCTACTTTCAGTTAGAGTTTTTATAATTCGTCACGCAATCTTCAACTATGTAAGTGCATTTAGTAAAAAGATTGATTAGTTTGCAGTTTATCTTATTTTTAAAGAAAATTCTAAATTTCCAAACACATTTTAATCTAAAAGAAATTTTGTTTTTTATTGTTATTTATTTTTCATTGTCGACAAATTTATTAACCTATTGTTATTTAATAAAGTCCTTGAATGTGAAAATTAATGAATAAGTAGTCGATTTTTACATTTGAGAATAAAGCGAGGAAGAAAGGTAGAATTTAAAAGAATAAGCAAAATCCTTTGTTGACAAGGAATCGAAATGTCCAACTCCCCATTGGCTAGTTTCTTCATTTTCTTCTATCCAAATGTTCCGAGCATAATTTGAAAAATTCATGTAATTCTCCTTAGAATATTTCTATCCAATCAATCGCATCTGTTTCAAGATTCGAATTTTGAACCAATATTTGCTAAAAATTTATTAGATCTTATCTAATACAGACAATCTCTTAATTTAATGTATGAAAGACTTCATTGTATCATAAGTAGACATATAAAACCTTGAGAATATCTTCAATAGAAAATATTTCTATTGTTTAAGAAGTTAAACAGCCTTAATAATATCGAAAAGTATAAATATTTAGAAGAAACCAGAGCAAATTCGACATTTTGCGGCTCTAAGCAGTGCACGTTATGATGGCCCCCTTTTCGTAATTTGGTCGTTTTAGCTTCATGTTTTTGGACATTTTAAATTTATTTGGTATGTTAATGAATTAATTTAGATTATTATTATTATTTGTTAATTTTGCTTGAACATTTTAAAAGATGTTGTTTTTATTTATTTGGTTTAATTGTAAGAATGCATGATACCCTGTGGTTTGTATATATTATTCAAGCAAAAGTTTGGAATTGGAACTCATTTAAGAATTACAGCATTTATAATGAAACTTAATTCAATCTTGTTAACATTACTTAATGTATATTAATGTGATCTTAATGTTATGAAAAACAGAATAAATATTTTTACAAATTTATTTGACAACTAAGCTAATAATATTTTTTCCCTCTTCAGACTAGAGGCTCTAGACACATGCCAAACTGGAATTCTATCACTTCGAAGAATGATTTATTTGAGGTAAAATAAACAATTTAACCGAAAGCTTCATTATACGTCAGTGTGTTCATTGGCCTTTCATTGTTATGCAAAATGGCATAAATTCCGTAATACTAGTTTTTATGTGACATCGCATTACATGAATCGCATTACGCATAGACTGAATATTTTTTGAAAATTTACTTATTTAACAGCTAGGTTAATAATAAATTATTTATCGACCAGCGTGTAGTCCCACTTTAGCTTTGAAGCTCTAGACAATGCTTAGTTTGTCAAATTGGAAATCCGTCACTGAGAAGAACACATTAGACGTAAAATAAAGAATTTAACGTAAATCTGCATTATACGTTAGTGTGCTCATTGGCATTGCATTGTTATGCAAAATGACATAAATTCTATAATATTAGTATTTATGTGACATCGCATTATGCATGTTATGATACATAGATTAAATATTTTTTTGAAAATCTATTTATTTTACAACTAGGCTAATAATAATTCTTTTATTCCACCAGTGTGTTGTCCTTCTTCAACCTAGAGGACCTAGACACCTGTCTAATTTGTAAAATTGCAAATCAATCGCTGCGAAGAATATATTTTATGTAAAATTAAATTTTTTATTTAAAGTTCCATTACACGTTAGCGTGTTCATTGGCATTTCATTGGTTTGCAAAATGTCATAAATGCTGTAATATTAATATTTCTGTGAAATCAACATACATTTAGATATTTACAATCTTAATATTATCTTATTATGCACTTAATTAGTATATTACACTAATCACTGAATCATTATGCATTATTATGGAAACTTTCTCATTTACTAATATTAATATTTTATCTTTACATTTTATTATTCTTCAACGCTTTAAAAAATTAATATTTACAAGAATATTGCATTCTTATTTTGATATTAAATATATTTATAAGTTTGATAATACATGACAGCTCAAAGCAGGAACCATGCTGTAAATTCAACAGTGAAACGTGCTTCACTTTTTACTTTCCAACAACATAAACTTTCCATGTAAACCTAGTGGCAATCGGTCAAATACATTTCATATTCTTTCCCCCTCTTATCACACGAGGGAAGAGCAGGCCATTTTTCCAAAATACTTCTATTCTTATTCAGAACTTGTCACATTTTGAATATTTTGGGAGGGGGTGAATGATATTTATTTCGCATTTCCTTTTCAACTCTGACTCCCCACATCGACTCAAAATTCTTCACTCTTTTCCATGCCACCAACACTTACTCACACTCTCAAATAAATATCGAGTGACTCACGGAATAGCTTTGCATCCGTAAAATCTTACGAACTATGTTTTCTTTATTCCTCTTTTTCTTCTTTTCCTGGAATAAATGTTTCAAAGCGAGGGAATGTACCGGGAAGATATCGGATACAGGAGGCAGAGAGCCTCTCTCTCCATGGAGCTCAACTCTGACATGGATGGGAATCCTTTCCATTGTGTTGAAGCGGAATTTCGAGACATGGAATCGGAGAATATGGGAAATCGAAGAGTGAAAAAGTCAGATATCTTCAATTCAGTGACCACATGCAAGGCAAACAAGATATGGATATCTGAATTCTGATTTGGCATTGGGTAGAAGCGTTTCTAAGTAGTTTTTCGTATAACAGAAGCCTCCAACTTAGATGGGTGTGTTGTGCTTTTGGTTTAAATTTCATATGTCTGATTTCATAGATCTGTTCACTGATTGAAGAGGGTGAATTACTGAAAAGCCAAATATCGCCAAAACGTATATAATTTTGAAAAGTTTCTCTCGGTTCTCTATAAATTTAAAATTAGCGATGTAGTTTTAATATCGACATTTTTTTTATCATTTGAAGTGATATGTAAGAAGTTAACAAAAATTAGCTTATGTAAACTGTCGATACATCTATTTGCTAACAAATATTAGGTCCACTTATGAGCTAGTGAAATGTAGGAAGAATTGTATGATGTTTTTTCTCTGGCTGTGTTTTTACCATTGAATGCATTAACAACAAATTGCTGATTGCAATCGTTTAGTTGCAATGAGTTTTTGCAGTTTGTTTGAATTTTTGCAGAAATTTTAGATCTTCCTCCGCATATGAAGTGCCAATTCCTTCTAAAATTCCACCAAGGAAGCAACTTACTTGGATTTTAGCCACTGAATCCAGCTTCTACTACAGGTGCTACTAGCAATCACCATAGAGTATTTGACTAATTGAAGAAGCCCTTTTCTCCTATTGCCACGCATTTTTGCACATGGATTTGACTAAATATTATAGTATAAGGATAAGGTTGATTGACTAGATATTATAGTATAGGTATAGGGTTGATTGACTAGATATTATAATGTAGGGATAGGGTTGATTGACTGGATATTATAGTGTAGGGATAGGGTTGATTGAATGGATATTATAGTGTAGGGATAGGGTTGATTGAATGGATATTATAGTGTAGGGATAGGGTTGATTGACTGGATATTATAGTGTAGGGATAGGGTTGATTGACTAGATGTCATAGTATAGGGATTATTGACTAGGTGTCATAGTATAGGGATGATTGACTAGGTGTCATAGTATAGGGATGATTGACTAGGTGTCATAGTATAGGGATGATTGACTAGGTGTCATAGTATAGGGATGATTGACTAGGTGTCATAGTATAGGGATGATTGACTAGGTGTCATAGTATAGGGATGATTGACTAGATGTCATAGTATAGGGATGATTGACTAGATGTCATAGTATAGGGATGATTGACTAGATGTCATAGTATAGGGATGATTGACTAGATGTCATAGTATAGGGATGATTGACTAGATGTCATAGTATAGGAGTAGGGTTTATTGACTAGATATCATAGAATAGGAATAGGGTTTATTGACTAGATATCATAGAATAGGAATAGGGTTTATTGACGTGATATCATAGAAAAGGGTGTATTGTTACTTTTTAAATGGTTCCCGATTTAGTTTCACATTTCCTGAATGTTATGTCGTAAATATGAACCGTGTATTAAGAAACCAAACATGTCTGCATCTAGGTAGTTTAGTTTGTATGTAACAATTTCCATTAGATATGCTAAAATGAAATTCTCGATAATTTCTAACACTACATTTACACATTGAACTCAGTACCTTAGCAAATACATTGTGCCGTGACTTTATGGTCTTTCTGGAATACTTGACATGCTATTTATAGAATAATGAAAGTTTCAATTACTTCAAGACTGCGGCATCGCAAGTGGTGTAACCCTCTTTTCATTGTGAATTGGAGAAGTTTCATCTTAATGTTTTTATTCTTTGCCTATTATTCGTTGCAAAAGTTTTATTTTTAGTAACATGATAAGATTGCATTGCTTGAAAATGAAAGAGTAAGTTTAAGTTGTGCAAAATATATTACTTTTCCCTCAAGTTGTTTCAAGTATGGTTTGAATAGTAAAATGATGTATAATGAATCAAATATCCTTCAAGGACTCGTCATTCTTCAGCGATGCATCGTTTCAAGTGTAATGAGTGGTGTCTTGTAGAAAGTGAAGTGTAAGAGTTCCGCGAATTCACTTGTTGAATGAAGTGCATAAATAGTAAAATATAGATTTATTAAGCACGTTTTGAATCACGTTCAGCGACTCGATTACTTTCGAAGCTACTTAAAAATAAAATATAATTCATTAGTTTAAGATACTTTGTGTTACAGTTTGCATTTGAATATTTTCATATTCTTTTCTCCTAATAAGGTATAAGAAAATAGAAAAATAAATAAATAATATCTCTGTCAAAAATTTGATCTTAAATGTTTCAAATAAAAGTGGGTTTGCAGTAACTTACATGTAGACATTTTTCTGGCGGTAATAAAAAGGCAGTAATTATTTTTTGTAGCATCTTGTATGAAATTGATCTTTAAAAGATTCTGCATTCTTTCTTACAGAATAAAATAACTAATTAGTAAGAATTTCGATTTTTATAATTAAAGCAATATGTTTTCAATCATGTGAAACAACTCGGCTGTTCTCGAACCTATTTAAGATTTAGTTTGATATTGTCAAGTACGCGATTTGATTTAAACACCTCAATTTAACGATTTCTGGAAAAAATGCAAACGATAATTTAAAGAAATTTTTAGTCGAATTCTTTACTTGTAAATATTAGTTTTATTAAAAATTCTTTTCTTACAACTGTGAGCGTTATATTGTTTACGCAAGCAATTTAACACCATATCAATTTTACGGATTAAAACAATCTTATGTTCCAGTATTTCGGCAATTAGAGAAGTTTTATTTATAGTATTTTTATTGATATTAAATACTGATGCAACAAATATTATTTATGGTAAGCTAAGGTATAAGCTATGGTATAATTTAAGGTGACTTGCGTACAATTTGTTTTAAAGAATTTCAAGCATTTATTCTCTTCTTACAAAGGTCTCAAGTTTAATTTCATGAGAAACTGAAAAATTGTTGGTAAAATATATAAAAAATATTTGTCCTAAAAAGTATCAAATAAAAGTAATTTAGCATTGCACTTATACAGACTGATATGATAGTAATCAATTAATATATCGAATATTTCAGCACTGATGATTTAATTGATGATTTATGTATTTATTGAAGCTCTGACGATTATAGTATTTATTTATACCATTTCGCTATGGATTTGCTATTATTCTGAATTGGATATATATTGTTATAACGATGAGTGGATTTTAATTTTGACATACGTATGCAAATCCGAATTGGCCTTTAGTGTTCAGAATGCTCTTCTAAAATTAAAATTGAAATTGGAGATTTAATTAATTTTAATCTCTTAAAGTTATGTTATGCACATTAATTGAAAAAAAAATTGTACATTTTAAATATGCTTCCTCTTTCTCAGAAATGTTTTATTGAAATATATAATTACACTCAAGCAGTTATACCTAAAATATTTTAATATAATAATGTTTAAATGTTGTTATAATATCTGTAAATTGTGTCACGTGAAAAGCGCAAAGACATATTGCGCAAAATACTCAATAAGATAAGAGTTTTAGAGTTACCCGATTCGACATATCGTTATTTCTCGAGTAGTTAGTACTCCTTAAGAAAACGGTTTTCTGAATTTTTATCGGAATTTCAATTAAAAATTAATACAAATCTTAAGCTTTTTTCTGGGATGCTTCTGAGTAAATTATTGCATGCGCTCCATTTTCATATTTATTTAAGATTTATAAGACAAGTGAATATTGCCAAACGTTTTTCATCGTAGAATTTTTGTTTTAATTATGTTATCTTTTGAAAATATTTTAAGTATATTTCACAACAGTATTCTTCGTTGTTTCATACTCTTTTGCGCTTTTATATATTAAATACATTCTTAAATGTATATTGCTGCTACTATATAATTAGGAATAAATTGCAAAAATAAAAGTATGCGCATCAGGTTTAAAATGGGGTCATACTATGGAAATTCACACTGGACTTCACTTCAAACCTTCTATAAATTTAGATTTCTGAAAAAAAACCCAAACTACTATAAATTGTCATAAAGAAATATTGTATTTCATCAGTAAATGACACATAATATGAAATCGAAATTTGTTGTCGAATGATTTCTATTTAAAATAATAAAATAGAAGCTGAAAGATTAATCTTTTGAGAATAAATAAATTTGATGCTAAATTAATAGATTCTACTATTTAAATCTCATAGGATTCCTTGTGCTTTTTATTATTTTCAGCATTTACTATACATAGCGATAGCTACATGTTGATTTGATTTGATATTTTTTTTGCAAGATTCACGAATGGGATAAATTGCACCACAACTTCAGAATACTTATATCGATAATGTATGCAGTATATAAAATTATATAGAAGAATATATAGAAATTTGTTTGTAAGTGATTTCAAATTAAAAATAAATTTAAAGTTGAAAGAATACTCTCTTGAAAATAAATAAAATATTCTGTTAAATTAATTTATCTTTTCTACATCTTGAATCTAAGTGGATTCATTATGTTTCTTGTTTATTTTTTTAGCATTTAATAATCATAGATATAGATTATTAAATGCGGATTTGGCATGATTTTTTTTTCTTTTTGCTAGATATTCGAATGAAATAAGATACATCGCAGCCAAATGTAAATATATTCAAGATACTTATATTGTTATTTTATGTGGTTTATAAAATTATGCGATATAATTTATGATATTAGTAATAATTTATTTTTTACCTTTGATAATCAAATTAAAATACCTTTTAAGACCAAAAATTCATAATACCAATTTAGTCGTTTAAATTTCTTTTGACTTTTATATAATGTTTTCAGGTATTCTTGTGTTTTTTTAAAATTTTAATCATAACTCCTTTTTTTTAACAAATTAAAATTTTGTTGAAAATGAATTTAAAATAATATTTCCATTTGCATTTCTGTACTACTTTTATTTAAAGCACCAAAATTGGTATCTCGCTAATAAGGAATCACTTATTTAGAATCATCACTGTACTTTTTGATATCTTTCTTTAATATTATTTTACACAAATATAGTTAATCATACATCACTAATAATTATCTATTTACTATATCTCTGAATAAAAATTATCTTTTACATGGGGTTTTTGCTTAGATTCTTAATTTATTCGCATCATAATCTCACAATAAAATTTTCTTCGATAATTGATTGAATAAGAAGCACATATAGATTTTCCATAAATAACAAATATAAATTAAAATTTTAATGGCAAAAATTTATGCATAGTGTAATAGTAGTTAACATGCTCATAACATGCTTAAACTGAAAATAGTCTAGCTCTTTTCTAAAATCGGTTAGACATGTACAAAAATAGCATATAGATCTGTGTTCTTTTACTAAGGAAAAAAGTGCTTGAGACCATTTATCCTAAGCACAAAGTTCTTTGAAATAAGAATAAGAAGAAGAAGAGGGAAAAAAAGGAAGGAAAAAATTAAATTCCTTAGCTTCTCTGGCACCCTATTAATTTCTCCTTATAATATGAAAACTTCTAGTTCATTTTGAAAGAATAATACGTTCATCTAGAGAGGTCTTAGGCATAAAACTTTTTTTCTCTCCTACAAACATTTTTCTTTCGCAATTTTTTTTCTAGTGTAGAAGCGAAAGGAAAATATTATTGCTTCTTTTTATTTCATAATAATTATATGTAATAGATGCATGTTTTGAAAGGGTCCATTTTTTTTGAAAAGTTCAGTTGCTTTTCCTTTAGTTCTGCCTTTTTTTACAATTTCATAGAATTCATAATTAGAATTCAATCATCTCTATTGATTCTAATTTCGAATTGATTTTAATTCTAGAATTGTTGCTGAAAATCTCAAATTCTTCTGATTTATAAGATGAAAAAGCTCAATAAAAGATAACAATGTTTTATTCTACACGAAAACACGATACTTGAGAATAAAGCACAGGCGAAAAAGCACTCAAAATAACATTTGGAGAAAAGAACAACACATAAATAGCAAATTGGTAATAAATAATTGTAACAGGACGAAGCTCTCGCATAAAATTTAACTACTCTCTTTTGACCTGACAGCAGTTTTGACTGATTCCTATGTCGGTCTTTTACAGAGTCAGCGACAGGTCAAATGAGTTTTTAGAACAAATGTCGGAACTTTAATCCTAACGGAGTTATCTCCAAGATTCTCGAATATTTTGGATCCTTCATTTTTCTCGCCAATTCTGATTCGATTTCAAATCATTGAAATAACCATTACGTTTATCGCCAAGCACAAGTGTTTTTGGTACACTTGTGCTTGCAATCTGCACTCATTACCATATTTTAAAAACTATCTTTTTTCACCAGAAGAACTTTTGCGAGGGAAAGCAATGTTACAAATTCATAACAGTATTAATAAATCAGTATCTTAAATATCGATATTAAAAGAAAAAATAATTCAATGAAAATTGATGCATTGGTTATCGTTTCTTTGTTTAGTATAACGAAAAATTGAAGATTAATTTGCTAACGAAAGTACTTTTTATAGTAAACACATTAAGATATATTTCTGTTATAACTAAGTCGCTTAGAGGGTAGATCACTTCTGATCAGATTACACCAAATTTTGCAAACGATTATTAAAGAAATGATTGTTTGTTCGCTTCTGTGAATGGTATCACGTTAAAATTATAATTTAAATATTATAAGAACACATTATTTAGTTAAACTGTCATACTACAAAAAGCATGCATATAAATCTAATTAGAGCTACAGTTGTCTTGTTATAGATTGTTCGATTCCGCTGAATTTCCATTTTATATGTGATTATAGCTCACCAAATCGGTCATAGTCGTGTATTTTTGTGTGGTTATAGTTTCTGTGTCAAATGAGGAAGCGAAGATTTAAAGTTAACTCAAGTGTCTTTCTCGCCATCAGATCACGTTAAAGTCATGACATTATGTTTGAACAAGCGCTTCTGTATCTTTACAAACATGCTATTTGTAAACCACCATTTGATGATATGCATGGATTTGACATTTTGTATAATATTTATCGGATATTGCTCGATATACTGAATACCGAGGAAGATTAATATTTTCAAAAGACTAGAAATTTCAAAATAGTCACAAATGTAAAGAAATAATCTAATATGCTGAAAAAGCAAAAAATTTTTCATTAATTAAGGAAACAAAGATATCTTTTTGAAATAAATGAAATATTCTGTTAAAAAAATTCAATGTTTTTCAATAACATAAATCATATCTTTTAGTTATTTTATTTAATTATCTCTGTTTATAATAAAAATGATATTGATAATAAAACATCAATTTGTATTGGCGCTTTACATGAAATATAGTTAGACCCAGAGCGGCCGATTTTGACAGACTTATATTTTGGAAGGTAGAAATGTTTCGCATATTTAATAAGAATTTTAATTAATTACAAATTAAGCAAAGTTTTATCATTTTTCTACGATAACTTTCAAAAATAATTTTTGCATCATCTTAAAATTCAAACAAATAGCTTGTCGATAATGCCAATATTTAAAAAAATTTTAATGTTAACCAATTTTTACTTTAAACATATTTTACAGCAATAATATTCATTGTTAAATGAAACTCAAATGGTTTTTATTGAAAATTAAATCCTGAGTTTCCATCGATTGTTGATGATCAGGATATGAAAATTCTGCTTATTTTTCCTATGTTGATTAGCTTTTAGTATAAGGAAAATTTAAAATGATACTTTTCAGTTTTTGTTGTGTTTTCAATTACGATGTTACCTCAGAATCAAGTAGCAGTGAAATATTTTTTAACATACACACACAAATTTAAATATCGCAACTCTTTCCAGAGATCTAAGAAGATGTATAAATATAATATATAGAAAATTAGTGAGAAATGAATAACACAATATACAGAAAAATATTGGGCTCTGCAATAAAATGATTTATATGTTCATTCAAATTTGAAGTTTAAAAATATTTGGCTAAATAGGCAACGAAGACCACTTAAACAAAACATTTAAGTGAAATTTGTAGCATCCATTACTCCCAGACAACCAAATGGTCTCTAAAAACGATTAATATTTAAAAGAATGGTCAACTCATTAAACAGAATTAATTATATAGAAATGGCTTTGAATATTATTTTGCACTTAGAAGAAAAAAAGCTAAGGCAGTCCTTTATCCAATAGTTTCTTAGAATAGTTTTATCCGTTGAAAATTATAAAAATTAAAGCATTTTATTTTATTTTTAAAGAAGCTTATGCAATTTTTCTTTAGTTGTAATTTGCAAACCCATTCCCTTTTTTTAAACATAAATATTCTTACTTTGAAACTCAAACGCATTGCAATTTACAAAGCTAAAGCGATAATCCTCCAAAGGGGATCAAAACAGACTAATGAAGTAGTGAAGAATATAAAGAGTGTTTATTTAGGAGGAACTCTACCATTAAGTCGATTAACTGCAGCTGATTAGGGACAAAAGGTGATTTTAACAAGATCTTTTCGCACAGACATTAAATTTTCTAGAGAATTAATTAATTGGTGGATATTTTTGTAAAGAAAGTCACAATTTACTAATGAATTAAATCCGCTATTTACTTCAGATACTGAATAAGTTCCTAAACTTACAGTTCAATAAAACAATTGCTTACTTTAGTTAGATCGTAAAGATCCAATTGGAAAAATTTATAACAAAGGAACTTACAAGTTATTTTTGTTAGAAACAGAGTATATCTTTAAGTTTTCTTTTGAACTAGGTTTTAAATCTCTTTGGGAATAGCATAAGATAATTTGCACTTTTGTTGTAGATCTTAATCTTCTAGCTATTAGGAAGCATTATATTTTAAAATCTACAGGATTTTTTTTTTAAAAAAACTTGTTTTTAATACGACATAAAATGGGAAATAAAAATTAATGCAGACAATTCCTTTTCAAAAAGAAATTCTAACATCTTAAAAGATTGCAATTTTTTTGTTATATTATTTCACTCCTCTCCCTGAAAAAAAGAATTTTTAAGACCTTTTCTTTCCAGAAATAAAGAAAAATATTTTGTCAATGAAATTTTCTACTAAATGTTTCCTAGGTTTATTAAGTAATCAATGCCATTTATTTTTTTGCAATAATAATGTCTAAAGCTTAACTTAAGAGGGTTTCCACAACATATCGGCATTTACCAAATTTCCATTTTCGGAATACGTTTAAACATAAACATTTACCTCTTTTGGAATATCTTATTTATATTATGTTTTTAATTTCGTACAATACATGGAAATAAATTATTTACTTATAATATTAAAACTCAAATTTAAATTTTTCGAATTATATTTCATTGTATTGAACAATTAATAACCTTCGAAATTTTTTAAGCAATAAATGCAAAAAAATTAGATTCCAGTATTTTGTTTTATAATTAAAACATTTTAAATATATTTCATGAATTTTTAAATTTAAAATTTGTACGTGTAAAGTATATCGATATAGTTATTACACACAATATTTGTTTTTAAAACATTTCTAAACTCTTTCTTTAAGAATGTATAGATGATGAAATCCTTTTGCAGAAGCAAAATAGTTTTTAACATTTCCTTGCTGCTCATGACACATTTTGATATTTTATAAAAATAAATAATTATAAATAAAAAATATATTTTTGTTATTAAATTCAAACGATAAATATATTTGTTTGAACTTAACAAAAAATAAATATTTTTATTATTGAATTATAAATAAAAAGTATATTAATCAGAAATACATTTTTTATTCACTGAATTACAAAAAAATATTTATTCTTAATTTTAAAAATATACATTTTGAATGTATCGTTAGAATTTAGCAAAAAACAAATATAATATATATTTGACATTGGTAAGTTTTTCCCTGATTGCATAATCCATGTTTCTTCAAGTCGAAGGTGCTTTTAAAAGCATGGAAACACAAACTTTTAATCACCAAATTCATCACTTCAAGTAGTCATGATTGGCTATCAATGAATAACTAACTCATTCATTATTACTCTGCTTTCAAAGAGATTTCAAGAAAGATGAAGAAGCAAAATTTGTGATAAAAAGTCTTTATTTGCAAGATCTGTTTGAAAAACAAAATATTTTTTACACCAATAATGCAAGCTAGAAAACCTGAAAAACAATAAATTGTTTAAAAATCACATCGATTATTTATTGGAATTATGTGATAATATTATAGAATGATAACACTAAAAATTAATTTTAATATGTAATTTATTAAGCATTCTAAAAATCACGATTTAATATATTGAATTATAACTTAAATATAGTAATACATTACAATTTTACGAAACTTCATGCTCTATATATTGTTCTGTACATTTTCTTATTTTGTTAAGTGATTTCCTAATTTTAGAATTATCATTTTGATACAAGCATATATAATGTATAGAGTATCCACCTTAACCGTGGCCCAATAGCTAGCTTCTAAGCCACTAGAAGACATATAGTTCTGATAGGAAAATGCTTTAACCCTTTAAAGGGCCATTTTTTCTAGTCATATAATGTTAAAATATTTTTAGGCTTGAAATTAGAATAAGGAAAGGGATTCATTTAGCTTATTAGGGAAATTTAATTTAATTAATTAATTTTGCTAATCAATAGTTAAGTAACAAATCAAGACACATAATTTTGTGTGGGATAAAGAACTACAGCATCTTAAGTTTCTGTCTTTCTAAAAGAATTTGGCAGAACTTATGCCAACCTACATAATTTCATACAAAGATTGATAAATTTGGTGGGAAGCATACTTCCCACGGCCCTAGAAAGGATTAAATGGCTAAAAAAAATCACATTTTATATTGTTCGAGTCAATAATTGCATTTTTGAATAAGTTACGAATTTTAACTTTTTATATATCCCATGGTCCTATCAGTCAAATTTAGTGAATTAGTACTTAGTATTTAATATATTAATAATGGTCATATCAGTCATATTAAAAAAAGCCTATACTATAAAACATATGATAAAAAAATATTTTTAATTATTAAAATTTACCTACTTATAGCTATTTAATTTATTTTAAGAAAGAAATTGTAGAGAAAAATTAATACAACGGCTCCTAATTCCAATTTGTAAGAGATCTCTTAAGATCACTATCAAGGCCATGAATTTATCATAAGAATAGTTTGAAATGACGATTTACAACGTTTCATAAGTCGTTCGGATTTAGTCGCATAAATGAAAATTTTTGAAAAATATTTTAATGTCAAGAATATTTGTTAACATGACTGGTAAAATGTACGATTGTAACATTTCAAAAATTGCACTGATTGACACAAGCAACATAAAATACAAAAGAATAAAATGCAAAATTCAAAAACATAAAATACAAATACAAAAGAACAAAATGCAAAATTCAAAAATATAAATTAAAAAAATACAAATATAAAATACAAAGATATAAAATACAAAAACATAAAATATAAAATACAAAGATATAAAATACAAAAACATAAAATATAAAATACAAAAACATAAAATATAAAATACAAAGATATAAAATACAAAAACATAAAATACAAATACAAAGATATAAAATACAAAAATATAAAACACAAAATACAAAAACATAAAATACGAATAAAAACCACAAAATACAAAATTATCAAACAACATAAAATTCAAAGTTGAGGTCCAATTAGAACTCGGATGTTTTAGAATTTTGCATTGGTTGTCGATAATTGGGACACTGTACATAAATGTAATGCAAAGTAATTACTTTTCCGTCCTATGATTTTTTTAAGCGATAAAGCAACTGAACTGTCAGAGAGTCACAACATATATATTTGGAGTTTAATCTTAACATCTTATTAACCATATTTTTGTTCTCATAAATTCTCTCTCTCCTCACCAAGTATCCCACACTTTTCATTGTCACTTCCCAGTGGAATCCCAAGTCTAGCGTGATATATAACCAAATATTCAGCTACTCTCTTTGCAACAAGTTCTCTAAAATTTGATCTTCCAAACAACATTTTCATCCAATCAGACTCCGTCTCGATCAAATAAATCGAATTGGCAGTCTTTAAGCTACTTCAACTCATCGCCCTAGTTTGAATCCAAAAGATATTTCGACAGTTTCAGCACCGAAGACACTAAAGAGAAAACTATAAATGTAGAGGATCTGCCTTTAATTCATTTAATTTTAAAGTATCAAAGTCGTTAAAAGTTCTGCTATAACATGTTTCAGGAAATAGCTGCTACATATTTCGGCAAAACCTATAATGACTTTGAAGAGAATAAATGAGTTAATGATTGAGCGAATTAATTAACTGTGGTGTATTAAAATTTGCGTAACTGTCATCGCATGATTGAGTTTCAATATTCATCAAATGGCCATTTGGATACGATTCATTTCCTATAATTAATCAGACATTGATCATTAATTGAATTATGTAAACGATGATAATTTAAATAATTTGGATGAATTGATTTTACTTAAGTATATATACAACAACAGAGTTTTTCTTCTGGAAATGGATTCTGCGCAGATTCGATTTCACAGTAAAGTAATTAATTAGTAGGCTTGATTATTTCTAAAAAAAAAATCTGTTTTTGTTATTCATATTTTAACTCCGGGGACAACTTTGCATTTTAAAAATAATATTCACCACAAAAATAAAATGTTCATCCCAATGTGTACACAAATAAAGGAAAATTCTAGAGTTCTTAATAGTTGCCAAAAAATATTGACCCAAAATATATTAATACAAGGTACTAATCAAATAAAACTATGCAAAGGTTAATTAAAGAATTTCTCATAGCGCATGGCCTGTCGCGCCCTTTACCAATGTGCACTGTGGATAGCTTTGTGCTTGGGCCATTCACGGATAAAAAGTTATTAATATTTTTTGGTTTTATGATTAACTGGTCTATTTGTAGTTTGGTTTTATTCAATTTTGCTATGGTCTTGCTTAGATTTAGAAATTTTGAAATAAGATTAAGGTTGTTATTGTGTTATTTATTGTCTTTAATTTTGTGGTACTAATTTTTATCTTCAGAATCCACAATTTTTGGAGATTTTTGGTTCACGAGGGGTCAATATTTTTGACGAAAGTTAAACTCCTCACAGAAAAGAATCCCTGGTTTGAATCCCAGCTTGAGGGTGACCTTTGAAAAAGTCTTCAGGTCGGATTCCTCATTTTTTTCTTATTAGCTGTATTCGTTTATACTGTTTCAAATTTCGCACGTTATAAGAAGGCATAAACTCGGGGATTATTATTACTATTAAAATTATTTCGCAAATATTGATCCTGCAAAATTATAGAAAAATGATTGATTATTAAATCAAAAATATTTATAACATTCAATGCAACACTGGTGTCACATAGGTTATTAAAAAAACATTCTTTAATCAATTCTTCGAAATTGTGAATAGAATATAGCTTCATTCAGATTTTTCTGATCTATAATATTTCACCATTTAATTTTTCATTAATACGACGGATGCTTTGGAAATCAAAATATTTACTGCAATTTAATATAAGTTTCATGAAAATTCTGTATGCTTTGTTATGATTCAAATTATAACATTAAACTGGAGTTTAGATCTGAGTTTTTCCAAAGTAAGTATGTCAAGTAGATCAAAGTAAATGCAAATCGAAAAATTTAAGATATATAGCTGTGTTTGGAATGAATTTCTTGAAAAGTATTATTTTTCATTTTTCGCATAAGATAAATTTAAAAAAAGTTATGAAACAAAAATCTCTCTATTTAAAATATTAAGGAGGCAAACTAGACCAATATTGTGAACTACTGAATGTGAGGATTATAATTAAATTCATATAACCATGTGAACTACTGAATGTGATATATTATTAAATTCATGTAACCTTCTTATGACCATTAATGTCATTAATTTCACATAATATAAAAATTGGCGAAGTCCAAATTGTGTTTGAAAGTTTTTTTAAATTTTTATTTTCAATATATAGATGATGGTCGATTAGCTATTGAAATTCCTGAATTAAAATCCAAAAACCTTTTAAAAAATTGAAAAATATATTTTTTTAGGAGGATGGGTAAAATCATGTGCAAAAAGCATTCTATCTCAAAAATTATCAGATGACTTTTCAAAATCGTGTTGATAACTTAGGAAATATATTTCCTAGTTCCTGAATTAATTATTAAAGTATCTTGGCACGACTGATAAAGAATACGAAATTTCTCCTTTTCTTCAAATTTTGAATCATTAAAAATTTTTCTAAGTGAGCAGATATTATATTATTCAGGAATTGCAGAAGATATTGTCAAATTATTATACTAAATATTAAAAAAATATGTTAAATTTAAAATTTATAATGCTTTTCGCAAATTTCGATTTTATAAAATTTTGAATTTCTGAAAGTTGCAGTTATCGAGGTAGCAGTTAATATAGCAGTTAATACAGCAGTTAATATAGAAAGTAGCAGTTAATATAGAAGTTAAAGTGATGGTTTTTATGTTAACATACTTTAATTTCCCAAAGAATAAATATAGACACAACATTCGAAAGATTTAAAATTCTTCAGAGATTAAAAATATTAAATAAAAAAATAATATTTGTGCTAATGATTGACTTTTTATTTTAGTCACTTATTTTAAAAACTTACTTTCAAAACTAAAATTACTTTAAATGAGGTTTAACATCATTTATATTTAAAATGGAAAAAATTATACTTGATATAAAATTTGAGCTATGCATAAGATTTTTTTTCATTTCAAACTTTATCTCATGATAAATGATAAAAAAGCAGAAAACAGAGTATTTTTATAAAATATTTGTTTAAAAAAATCACGTATTGATATTTGGCAAGGCAAGAACAAAATTTATCGCGGGCAACATCCCAAATGTGTTAACAACAACAACAACAACAAAAAGAAGTAAGACGATCAGGAACTTATTCCGATAAGCACACACATCGCATGAAATGTTAAACCAAGCCTGTCCACGTGAAAAACGTGCCAAAAGAGACACTAAGCTCCCAGCAAAAATTTCTCTGCCTCTTTACTCAATTTACGAGCGGCATAGCTCTCTCCTTCCTAAGCTAGTCACTGGTAGCAGAGCGCCAGTAGCAGCATCGCTACTAGAAATTACTACTAAATGAGTTACGGCACCGCCCTCTAGTGAGTGCAGTGTAAAACTACTAGTCCAAGCGTTGTAAATCTAATTTGGAGTGTCTGCTGACATGCAAGAGAGAGAGAGAGATAGGAGAAGGGGAATTGATAAAGAAATTTTCTACCAGTGTTGTCGACTAGACGACGAAAGGTATTTTAATTTTAATCATTTTTCTGGCGTAATAAAACTCGAAGGGTTGATCGTTTGGAAACGATGTAGTGGAAATGTTTCTGGAAAAGAAGGATGAAAAAGTAGGTTACTTAGGGGACGGTGGAAGGGGGTGACGTCGAAGGGGCATTTGGATGGGTAATTATGCGGGTAATTACTGCGATGAAGAACTTCGTGGACTGAACACACCGAAGGTTAATACTTTGATCAACAAATGGAGTGACTGAGAAAATGCGATATTTTAAGAAGAGGTTGCGATGGTTAGAGGTTGAGTAAATTACGCCACAAAGATGTTTTTGGGGAAGAAAATCATTATCGTTTGGTCTTTTTACGTGTTGTGAGATGTTATTATTTAGTTATTTAACCAAATATAAACCGAATCACCGAACAATTATCATTAATTATTATCAATTTCCGCAGTGTTAATTTCTGTTTTTTTTTTTTCTTTCAGCCATTTTTCTAATGTTCATCTTATTTCGTAATCATACAGATTACCTGATTTCTCCTCAGTATCAAAATTAGTAATTTATTTTAACATTCTTTAATAATAATAATTATTATTATACATTTTTCTTAATAATAATTACTTAAGAATCGATACTTATACTTTGTGTGTTTATGTTCTGGATGAATGTTTTGAAAAACTGTGTAAAATAGTTATATTTTTGAATTTTTAAATAAAGTTGAATTGAAAAAAAAATGAAATGAAGCTTTACCAGTTAAAGCCCAATATAAATTTTAAAAACAATTAGGTGATAAAATAAAATGAACTTTTCAATTTTTCGTATTTTGAGAAATTAAAACAATTATAGAATATTTCTAAATGAACAAATAAAAGATACAAGAACTGTAGAATATATCGAGAAATATTGAGATGCGAAATTTAAGCAAAAATGCATTATATCTCAATTTACGAAATTTTTTGTGAGAATATTTCACTAAAGTATAGAATTTGAGAAAATGGCATTTAAAGATGTAAAAAAGCAAAATAACATAGTGCATAATGCAATTATTAAATTTAATGCATCATTTAGTCAATGCAACTTCATATGAACTTAGGAATAAAATTAAAACATTTCTATGAAATAGACTTTTGAGAAATTAAGAATATTGGATAAAAAATATTAATATTTGCACAAAGGTAAAACTTTTTGTCATTTACTAGAAGAATAAATTTAGAAAGAAAATTAAAATAGTTTTGTAAGAAAAAAATATTCAGAAATTAGGAATAAGGATTTAAAAAAAATTCGATATTTTTGCTAAAATTCGTTCAATCTAATCGCCTACTTTAATTTCTCCTATATGAATATCATATTTTTGTAAGAAAAAAAAAGAAATATCAGAAAAAAATCTGTTTGATAATTGAAAATGAGAAACACACGAATTTATACAAAAAGATAATTAAGGAAAAATGGGAACTATCAAAGAGTAATTATTAATATTTGTGAATTATTAAGATGTTTGTTTATCGAAGTAAACTCAAGAATTTTATTCTTCCATTAATTTCAAAAATATTCCGGGAACTGATTAAAGCATCTCTTTTGTGCCACAACGAGATATTTCAAATACATCCATGGTATTGCTTGTTAAATATAATATTACCAAGTTAAATATAAAATTATCAAGTATTATGAAAAGAAAATATTCATAAAAAAATGGCATTTCAATTTCGAAGAATTTTTGTATGATTTATCATTGACTTATTTTAATAAGTGAGAAGCGTTTTTTAATTTCATCTCAGTATTTTTCAAATCAAACTTTCACTAATGTTTCTTCTCCCGCCGAGTACCCCCTCAGCGCTTATGTGTTTCATTTTGAGAAAAAAAAAAGGGGGGGGGGGAATACATTAGCTATAAATTTGGTTCATTATCTAAAATCAAGTACTTCTTTTTCAAAATTTATTTAACTATTGATAACATATAACTATTCCTGTTTTTAAACTTATATAATGATTAATAATTCCAGCGTAAAGCATGTACAAAATTGCATGGCATTTATACCCTATTCAGAATACTGTAAATTATTGTTGGATATTGAATAATATAATATCGCTTTATATTTCACAATATAATGCAATATGCTGTTATAAATTTATCGTTTGCTTCATAGTTAGAAAAAAAAAGTTGATGTTTGAGTATTAAAAGCATGCGCTTTATGAATAATATTTTCGAAAAATTGATCTTTTAACGTAAAATTAGTTCTACCTATGGCATTTATTTTGGTGACAAATTGCTGACATTGCGCTGAATTGCTGACTAACATAGATGCATTGGAAAAATCGAATACGTATTTGTTTTAGATGGATTTTTTCCTAACGATTGTATTCGGAAGATCGCATACTGAAATTCATTAGGTCCTCGCATTTTTGAGTCATCGCGTTTATAAATATCATAAATACAGCTCGACAGAGGGACAACATTTTGACGAATTTGCGTTAAAATTTGATGCTTATCTAGATTATGAATGTTAAATGAGTGTACCAAATTTTATCTATTTAGCCTTTTATGTTTTGCAATTACCGTCTTCACTTGTATTCAGACAGCAGAACGTATAGATTATTTCTGAACGAATTTCGTTTAAACCTTGACAGAAATAGACAATTTTGGTGTAAAGATTATATACCAAATTTCATTCGTCCAGCTCGAAGTTTTTTTGAGTTATTATATCTACAGGCATAATTCCAAATATGTGTTTTTCGGAATGAGGAAAGCCTGCAATTAAGGGAGTCGTCAAAATCTCTAGATAGAATTCTTGACAATTATAATACCTTCTCTCTGTATACTTTGTACCCAAGAAAGTACAAAATCATGATAAATAAGACTAAGAAATTTAACTATTTGTCCAGTTCAGGTTTAAAATTTTGCTTAGCAAATAATCAAATGTCGCGAAATGTATTATTCTTTTTAAAAAAATCTACAAGAACAAGATTTATTCAAGAGAATACAAATAAAATATGTTCAATAGAGTTCTCTTTCTTAAAAAAAAATCAAAAAGAAATAATTATAAAGCATAAGCATCAAATATTGCCCTTCAAAACTTAAAATATTGCCTTAAATTAAATTAAATTAATTAATTATTACTTTTCAATTTGTATATACTTCGAATGATGTAGAATTCTCAATTTTTTAAATTTTATGAAGTAATTTTATAATCTTTTTTCATGACTTGTTAACCAAAACCACTCTCTTATCGCCATTAAATTGCCTCTTTTCTTAGCAAAAATCCATCTACTTCCGTAACACCCTATCCCTCTTTCTAAATCCCCAGCTTCGATTATCACTTCCAAATCGATTCCCAAGCCCGGCTTCGACTATCAACAGATATTCAACTCCCTTTCCCAACAAACCCTTTAAAATTCGATCTACTGACTGATCTTCTCACCGAGGTAGTCTGTTCACTGGGGATAAGACCAGGGAAGGGGATGAATCCGAAGCAGCCCCAATCACATAAATCAAAATATCACCCCCTAAGCTTCTTCGACTCATCGCCCTAGTGTTAATACAAACGCTATTTTGTCAGCTCCGGCGGTGAGGCACAAACTTAACTGATATAGGGATAACCGCAAGCACGCACGGTCCGTCTATAATTGATTCAATGTTAAGGCAGTAAGTTGAAATTTTTGATGGCATAGATTTCAAAAGAATTTATATAAAGATTTGGTCTGAATAAATTGTTATCTATCGAATTTATTAAATATGGTGCGTATAAATTTGAAGAAAAGTCATACTGTGGTTGGTCATACTGTGCTTATACTGTGGTTAATGAATCATTAATCATTACTGAAAGAACATATTTGCGTTTTGCTTGCATTACGATGAAAAATATTTCTGTCTTAGGAAATTTTTTAATCTTTTAAGGAAAATTATTTCTTACCGATTTAATCGTTACAATCACCATCGAAATTTAAATTAGTTAAAATTTAATTACTGTCTGAAATCTAGATTCATCAAATTTTAAATTTAAGCAAAAAGATAAATTTTTCTTTTAAAAAATTCTATATATTGTCCATTATTAGTAATTCATTAATCGTATTCCAATGATTTTCTTCTCTTTTAAGAATTTGATCTGAAGAATTATGACTAATCCTCTCCAAATTTATATCGTATTTATTTAAAAATATTTATTTATTTATTTCTAAAGAATTAGCAAAGTAAGTTATTTTTTTAATTCTATTAATTGTGTTTTGATGAATAAAAATGACATTAATATTGAAACGGAAGAAAGAAGACAATAACTGACATAAATTCTTTATTAAAAAGCTTTGCTTATATTTAAGCTTGTATTTTAATATATTTAATTATTTTTATTTTTGCTTATATTTAATTTATATTTATTATTATTTTGCTTATATTATTTATTCTTTACATATGAGAGATTTAATAATTTATTATATTAAGACTTTGCTTTTATTTTATTTTTTATGTTATTAATTTATTTGAATTCTTTATTATTTATTTATTTCTAATTTAATTATAATTTAAGTAGAGTCTTTTTTGTTATGTCTTAGCCTAGATTCTAAATTATATTTTCTCGTCGAAACTATAATTTATATAGTTTAGATAAATAAAGAATCATCAAAGTCTCGAGTCGTATATTTTTTTGTTGATTGGAATTTTTTTCCCTTTTAAAGTAAAAGTAAAAGTAAAAATAAAAATTGTAAAGTAAAAAGTGAAAATAAATATTGTTTAAACATCAGAACACTAATTTTATATATTGATGTTTATTAATTTTATAAAATGTGAATTTTTTGTTTATAAACCTTTGACAGATAAATTGCAAAATGATAGAGGATTTTAATAATAATTAATAAATAATAATAAAAAACTGCTATACATTTAAAAAAAAAACTTTTCAAACAAAATTAGATGACTTAAGAAATATAAAAATGATTCTATTAGTCTGCGAAGGACTTCTTATTTCATTTAGAACAGTATTTGAAATGGAAGCAAGATTACTTGGAAGTTTAATCAAATACTTCATTCGGAAATTCGAGTAAATGCATTTTGGCAAGATCGAAACGAAATTTATCACTAGTGTCAGCCTAAATATCTTTAGAGAACAAAAAAGACTGAATGATTAGAAATATATTTCAGTCAACATGCACTTCAGTAGAAGCGAGAAACAAAGAAGGAATGAACGAAAAGAGCATCATTCTTGGAATTTCCCTTCCTTTTCACTCAATTTACGAGTGTTCAGTTCTTTCTTTAATAAAACAAGTCACTCTAACAGTCACAAGAGCAACTAGTAGCATCGCCAGTAGAAATTACTACTAAATGAGTTATAAGCGCCATCTTCTGGCGGATACCGGGCAAAATTACTAGTCCATGAATTCTAAATCTAATTTAGAGTTTGAACTGTCAGGAAAAGGAAAATAAGAGAAAGGGAATTGATAAAGAAATTTTCTGCTCGTGATATATGATTATATGATGGAAGGTATTTCAATTTTCATCATTTTTCAGTTGTTTAAAAGTACTACAAATTGAATAGTTGAAAGATTTTTTTTTTTAAACTAGCGGGTGTAGTCTTCCAAAGACTTTCTCGCATGCTCTCTTATAAATATGTCATGACAGACAACATGACTTCTAT
Source organism: Argiope bruennichi (assembly GCF_947563725.1). Taxonomy (NCBI): domain Eukaryota; kingdom Metazoa; phylum Arthropoda; class Arachnida; order Araneae; family Araneidae; genus Argiope; species Argiope bruennichi. The sequence goes on from NC_079158.1 coordinate 60,295,479, forward strand.
GGGACTGGTGTACAATTATTACGAAATATTAACTTTCAACTTGAATTTAACATTTTTACCAAATCTAACGTGTGATATTTCACTAGTTATTTGTCGATTAATCCATCTCATGCGTTAATAATATCAAAAATCGAATTTGAGTTTTAGACATGTTTTTCTCAATTGATTGAAACAAAAACAACTGTACTGGAAGTCACAAATTCAAGTCATTGCGTTTTTTTAATTACAGCATTTACCGATATCTGAAAGTACAGACCGATATACAATCAACCCGATGTTGAATTTGGCTCAAAATTTCACAGGTGCTACACTATAGGTGTTAAATCTATGTATCGAATCTTATCTATCTAGCTCTATTTGTTTTGTAATTATTTTATTTTGTATTCGAAAAGCCGGACAGGCGTACTTCCTTTAAGAGGATTTTGCTCAAAATTTTATAGAAATCAGCAAATTTGGAGTAAAGACCGTATACCATATTTCAACCATCTGCCTCAATTCGTTTTTGAGTTATCTTTGTCACAGACAGATAGACAGGACGGACATGTTCCAAAAATGTGTTTTTTGATAAGAGGGAGGTTTAAAACGTGTTTATTATTGGAAATCTCGAGTTCGAATTTTTTGACGATTGCTATACTTTCTCTATACTACGTATAGGAGAAAGTGAAAAAAGGGTGAAATGAAATACGATATACAGGATGGGGTAGACTATTTCGGTGTTTAATTATGGTAGTTATATATGCACTAAAGAGATTTTTCATTAATCTTCGGTACGGTTCATTCATATTAAACAACAAAGGAAGGGAAAATGATAATTTAAATAATTGATTGTCTTGAATAGGGAGTGTTAGGCAATTTTAGAGTTGAAAATAATTATTGTCTGTTGCTTTAAGACCATGAATGGTTTAGTGGTTTTCAAAAAGAAAAAAAAATGCTAATTCTACAAATGTAGAAAAATTAATGGCGATATGTATGATTAGTATAAACGTATTAAACGTTGTAATTGTTATTAAACGTTATATTGGTATTAAACGTTGTAATTGTTATTAAACGTTATATTGGTATTAAACGTTGTAATTGTTATTAAACGTTATATTGGTATTAAACGTTGTAATTGTTATTAAACGTTATATTGGTATTAAACGTTGTAATTGTTATACACAAAGATTGAATTTTATCATATGTCTGCGTTATTACTTTTATTTGATTTTCATTGGAAGTGTATAATGGATATCTTTTCAACAGTATGATAAAAATAGAATATTTTTTGGAAAATTTCCTCATTTATATCGATAAGACTATGTAATTTTTTTTGTAACACATAGGTATTCTCATTTTCTTTTTTTACATAAAGAATAAATCCATTCCAAATTTACTAAAAACTTCTTTCAATAGGTGAGAAAAAATTAATAAATGGAATCAATAGAATATGTATCTGATACAGAGCCCTTGTTCTCAGTTTCTTGGTGGTCAGATCTCGGTTTTCAGCCTTGAATAATAAGGCAGAACTAATAGCCGTATAAACTGGCTTGAGTAGCATTAAATCTCTGGTGATTAAATTCTTCCTATTCGTGAGGCGCAGAAGTTTGGAGACAGTAATTACTTAAATAGCGTGGTTCGAAATTATGAAATCTTTCTCAATATAGCCCTCGTGTTGCATCGAAAAAGGGTGTAAATACAACTAAAAAAACTGAACCTCAGTAATAAATAATAAATATCAGTGCTCAAAGTTAAAAGAAAAAGAAAAATTACTGTTTAAATTTTTAATCCAATTCTGAATATAAATGAAATGAATTATGTGAACGGAAGCTAGAATCCATAAAATTCAAAATGTTTTTATTGTTTTTAAATTAAACTTTTATCACCTGTCTTATTATTTTCTGAACTAAAATCACCCCTTTATCTTCATTAAAATATGCCGTCTCCCGGCAAACCTACATCCCGTCCACCTAGAATTCTCAATTTCGATTATCGCCTCCAAATCGAATTGCAAGTCCAGCGTGGAATATTAAAAGATACTCAAATTCCCTTTCTAACAAGCCCTTTAAAATTCGATCTACTCACCTACCTTCGCACCTAAGCAGGCACTGTTTGCGATGGATAAGGCCACAGGAGGCAACGAATTCGTAGCAGCTCCGATCGCATAAATCAAAATGACGCCCCTTAAGCTACTTCGACTCATCGCCCTTTCATTAATGCAAAAGCTATTTTGTCAGCCCCTGCGCCGAGGCCACTAACTGAGCTGTAATGGGGCAACCACAAGCAACCAAAGCCTGTCTTCAGTTGATTTAATTTCAAGGCAACAAGGTGCACCTTTCCGCTGCTATGGGTTTCGGCAGAATTTATAATGTATTTGGGACGAATAACTTGGTGAGTGATTTATCGAATTAATTAACTGTGGTGTGTATGGATTTGCGAAACTGTCATCGCATGATTGGGTTTTCGTATCAATCAAAATGCCCATCGGGTATGATTTTGCCCACTTTCATTAAATAGTCATTAATCATTATTACGAGAGAGTATTTAACATGGTTAAGATAATTTTTCATGTATTTACATAAGAAAGTTTATATTTGAATGGATAGTTTACTGATATTAAACATGAATCGGTTACCATAAACTTTCTAGCAGAAATTATATAAATTAACTACAAATACAACCGTTACATCTAATAAATACTAAAATTACAGTTTAACTATTATTGAACAAATAGTTAGATAGTAGTTCAATTTTAACTTTTTTTGAAGAATTTGCGATTTTAATAAAGATATAGTTAACAAAAATTTAATTCATACTTCTTTTAAGTAATTTTATTTAATTTGAAATTTCATTTGTCGAATGAGATTAATGTAAAAATAGCAGTTTCATTTACTTAGAAAAATAAAATAATTCGTTAAAAAGTAATTGAAAAGCATAAATATTATTTATATTAAGTTAAACAGGATTTAAGAAGCTAATTTTAAAATGAGAGAAATAATTTTTAAAATTCATTTTTTTCTCTAATAGTATGTTAATTATGTATATATAAAACAATATATATATAGATAATATTTAAATTAAATATAATGGAACAACCTAATTTTAGAATGAGAATAATAAAAAATTTTAATTCATTTCTTAAAAAAATTTGATAATTATATATAAAATTTTAAAGCTTGGCTAAATTTTATTAATTGCTCGTATGTCGAAAATTGTACTCGCAAATTTAATTATTTGAATTTGGCAATTTAATATGTATTAACAATTAATACTTACAAAATAGGTTTCTGCCAGATTTCACCATACTAATTAATTTGAATAGTTAAAAAGAGTTTTAATATCGTTGAGTTTTGTAACCTGTTTTCTTGTATTGATTGTTAGATGAATAAAATATGAAATATGAGTAATATTTATCAAGTTGAAAGTAGATTATATCAGTCAAATAAAAAATCCAATTAGAAAAGTGAAATTTGTGAATTTGCTTTGAGATGAAAGGTTTTAAAAGTAAAGTTGTATATATTTATCTATGCAGATGGGAAAAAGCAATTCCGTAATAAAATTTTAATTCACCATTAAGTAAGTATTTAAATTCATATAATTAATCCATTCGCCCTTATTAGGCACTTAATTTTCCTTCATTCAGTTCCAACGTTTTTTTCCCCCTTAATTCTAACATTTTTAGCTTTCCGAATATATATATATATATATATATATATATATTGAAGATGTCGAAAATGATTGAATAGTAAAGTACTGGAAATGATCATTTAAAAAAAAATATTTATTTTTCTTTATATCAAAGCATAATTACGTAAATGTGATAAATTAAGTTTCGATTTTATCAAATGTATTTTTTAATAAAACATCTACACTCTCTTTCCTCCAAAATTTTAAAAAGAAAATAAAGAGATAAAAGTAAGGTTTTGAAAGTCCCTATTTTCTTATGCTGAGTATATATTATATTTGTTTTAATTTTGCTTCATTTTAAATATAATTTATAGGAAGTAATAAGTTAGGCTTTGATTGGGGTATCAAAATATATTCTTAAATAATTTCTTTTCTTTCTTTTTTTACGTTTTTTAATAAAGAAAAGGTTTATTTACAAGAAATATTTGAAATGAGCAAGACAACTGCAACAAAAACTTATCCCACTTTTTCCTGCGATGGCAGGAAAAGTTATTTCTATGAAAGTTTGATTAATCTTATTTCTCCACAAAGAGATAGTTGTAATCATTTTATTGTCAGAAGAAAATCTAATTGATAAAGAAAATCTTATTAGTTGATACGTACATTGAAATTCTAAATTCATATTACTTAATATAAATTATTAGGTTGAACATTCTAAATTAACGGATAAACCTTCTGGCCGATATATGAAGAAATTGCACTTTACGAATAGTAACTTGAAAGAAATTATCTTTATGAAATGGTGTTTTATTATCGAATTTTTGCCAGTTAATATCATTAGAAGAAAATTCTATTTTAACTGATATTTTTTAAATACAAAATTAATTTTGAAATCGTAGAATTCGTTTGAATTGGAAACTTAAATTTTTATCGTAGGTACGAAATATGAACATATAATTTCTGAGACAGGTTCTTTAATTCTAAAGTTAAACTCTCAATCATCCCAGAGAACACAAAAACTGTCGAATAAAGCAGACATTTTGAATAAAAGTAAAGCAATCTTTTCAGATATTTGCAAATAAGGGCACTATTTTCTTATACAACATTGTACCCAACATAGTTTGTTATTTTATTATGCTCTTAATATTTAAAAATATTGTAAAGTTTTCAAATATACAAAATGAGATCGTTTTCTTTTTAAAAAATATATTTGGCTGTTTCTATGCATTTAGTCAAATATCCAGTTTTATGTGTGTGTCTTTCAGTTTCGTAATTATAGTTGATTTTCGATTACTAATAATATTCTATTAAATTTTCTTATTAGTTTTATGTCTTAATTAAATTAAACAAGCCTTGCTGATAATGAGAGCTTATTATGTTTTGTCCTTTTACCTCAAGTTCTTGATAAAGTTATTTGAAATAAGAAGAGGTCTTATAAATAATTTATTCACAATTCTATTTCTCATGAACTCACTCATATTTACACTTTAGACAAAAAGATAAAAGGAAAATTTCCACTATGATTCAAGTTGTAGCAAGATATAAGTTATTTTAATACCTATGCACAATTTTTACTGGATTTATTTTACACGGAAATTATGCAATTATTCCACAATAAAATTTTATTTCGTATTAGTCTAGATAGTTTTTTTTAATAAATAAATTCATATACGATTCTTCCTTCTGAATGCTAAATTTCTCAAACCTTATCAAATATATAATTGATTTTCTTCAAGCAGGTTATTGTAGGAAGTTAAAAAAGACAAACTAATGCTTTATAATTCCTAAATCCTTTATTCGATTTGTTCATAGGAATAGGAGAATGAAATTTGTTTCTCAGAATTTAGTTTTTTTTCCTCTCATTACCATAAATTATTTCAAAGAATTCACTAATCAGTTCTCTAATCAATTAGATAAAGTTTACTTTTCACGAACATTCTCAAAATAATCTCTTTTCTAAACGCTGCTAATAAATTACTCCTTACGTGCTCTTATCTAAAATAATTGTCTTAATAAATCTGGCACAATATCAGGCGCTCAAACCTTACCGAAATCAATAAAGATAATTGCATAAAAGCGCCAAAGTAAAAACTAGATCCTGAGCTTGGCACTGAAGAGAGTTAATGATAATTAATGACACCCGTTCTTCCATGGATTATTATATTTACGAAAATGACTTCTTTGGTTCGAAGCTACATCATATAATGCTGTAGAGGGTAGGCATTAAACATTTTCCACCTTAGAACATATTGGAACAGTTGTTTATGTATCCGTTATGCAGCACCTTCCCTTCTTAAAATATCTTATTATATTAATAAATCAGTTTGTTGGTCATAGTGGTAGTTTTAAGTGTATAGTACATTCCTGAGAATGCAGCCTATTGTGGCGGAAGGCAAACAGGCTACAAAAACGCCGGATAGGCCGAAGTTCAATGAACGCATTTCTTTGCACCCACCAATACTAGAAGAAAAAGTTTTTACCAAAACTACCTGTAATAATACGCACCTTTCACTACTTATAGAGTACTAAGCGCTGTTTTCTTTAATCTCAAGCCACGTAGAAAGTGAAGGTGGCAGCGGTACAAAGAATCATAGAAGCAGTTACCGGCAACGTACCGAGTTGAAATAAAAGGCTCTGTAATGGTTGTTGATATATTGTTACGAAATTTCCCGGGGTTCGTTTGGTTAGTGGGAGTTATATGGTGTGGAGAACGCTCAATCAGCAGGCGGCAGTAGAAAATAAGACAACGACGTTTATTTACACGAAGACACACAGGACAGCACAAAGACAACAACTATATACAGCACATAAGACGATTATCTTCAGCCGAGACGTGCAGTATACAACCAGACTCTACTGCAGACAGTAGCGCAGAGCCTAGCTCAGCACTAGCTTCACTCCGTCGCTGCTCCACATATCTCTGGTAGGGCAGTTCTCTGGTAGGCCGATTCCGACTACTCGTCTCTGTCGCTTCCGACTACTCCTGGTTCACCACACCTCCCCGGCAGCTGCAGTTCCTTTTATAGGTTTCAGGAGGCGGGGCTAGAAACCTCTCAACCAATCAGGAACGTTCGAGGCGTGTCTCGATTCCTAATGGACGGTTCGGGAAAATTGTCGATGTTTCGGGTATAATCTATTTTGGCGCCAAAGTCGCCAAGCTCTGGGACCTCCTATTAAACCAACTATGCTGGGAAGCCACATTTCAGATTCGTAACAATATGTTTATATACTGCACTGCAGGTTACAAGAATTTATTAGAGAAAAAATAAGATAAAGGATATAAACTGTTCACATTTTTACATAAATTCTGTAATCTTCACTATGGCATACTTAAAGCTCTAAGCACACCCAAAGAACAATTTATGAATAATGTACGTATTGTGTGTGGTTATAATCAGGAACAGCAGCAACAACTGAGGTCGTTACATACTATCGAAACCATGAACAATGAGCAGAGCACTGCTCTTTTCCTGTAACAAGTATTTTACACATGACACGTTAGAGGATTGTAGCTGTCACTCATTTCCAATGCTTCGGCAATGTTACCAATGGCCTTGCCTCCCACGTTTAATTAAGATTTTAAAAAATTAGACCGGATAGTCGCGAACCGGATACTAGGGAATATACTGTATTTAATTCGCAAAATTCTTCTTTATAATAGTGTATCAGAAAACTAAATGCTCCTAGATATCGTCGTTTCCAAACCATCATAATTCTTTTTCCATTTCTATGCTCGGAAATTTCCTACCAGTCAATCCTTTGCGATTTATTAAAACAGAAAAAAATGACCGAAATTAAAATATATTTCCTCGACTGGTCGAAAAAAAGAAAGTAGAAGAATTTCTTCTCTCTTTTTTTGTGTTGGTAGAAACCCCAAATTGAGTTTACAACGCTTGGCACTAGTAATTTTACACCGCTAGAGGGCTGTGCTGTTACTCCCTTAGATGTAATTTCTAGTAGAGATGCTGCTATTTGCTCTTGTGACTGGTTTTAGGAAGGAAAGAGCTAAACGTAAATTGAGTAAGAGTTACAGAAAATTTTGCTTGATTCTCGAAATTTCTCTAGATATGTTTTTGATTTCGGTCCAGAAAATGATCTGGCTTAAAATCCAGTTTCCATTTGATAAAATAACGGCGGACCAGTGTTGCCTTTTTCTAAATTATTTATTGACATCACACAAGACAATACAAACCATTAATATAAATGACAGTAAATTTTGTTATTGTGGGTTTCGATTCATACTTTAGCACCGTGATTACCCACGTCAGTTATTGCCGAAATCCCGACGGCGTCTCTCGGCTTTCCCCTTGTTTACACTCGTGATCACATGACCCGTTGGAAGCGCGCATGCGCCAACAGATTTGATTATGAATTTTGGTTTTTCTAGCTATGCATATTTTCTAGAAATACACCCGGATACATTTCTTGTCTCTCTCTCTCTCTCTCTCTATATATATATATATATATATAATATAAACTGATGCACTTTTTTTAACATTTACTGTTTTGACTATAATATGAGGAGTAATAAAAATTATGATAAATTATTATTCATTTCGGAACTAAAAGAAAAAATAATTTCTTTTTTTCCTTGATTTTTACATTATCTGCTAAAATGTCATTAGAATATATTACATTTTCTTTTTAGGTGAAATTTAAAATACAGGGGGATCAGAATTAAAGTTACGATTACAAAAATTGATAATTTTAAAATTACTGGTCAGAATGACTTGCTATTTTAGCAGAACAATCGTGAGGTAATTAAATTTTGTTTGGCGAAGTGAAAAAATAGTTCCAAAATGTGTCGATAGATGGCGCTGTCAGAGTTCACATTGTTTGGAGATATGCGAATTATTTATACATGACATGCGCATCGCAGACATACCTGTCATAAGAATATAGAGCATCAGCTCTTTACTTCAATGCTTCATCATGACTCTGACTATGAAGAATCTCATTATGCTCTTGAAGTTTTTTTATAAAAACGATGACCCTACACTTACACTCATCAGGAAGTTTCGGACCTTAAAATCCGTAAAATCGGGTTCAATAACCACAAATAGATTATTTGTGGTTATTGAACCTGGTCTTTTCGAATTTAACTATCATTTTCTCAGATTATGATTGTTAAATTCGAAAATACCAGTTCATTTGATGTGAAACGGGGTAGAGGAAAGAAACCAGTTTCGGCTGTAGATATAGCTACAGCATTACAAGAACAGACTAACAGTTATGTTGGAATCAGCAGTGCATGGGAAGTTGGCCGAATGCTGGATATGCCGAGCAGCACGGTGTGTGATGTCTTATCGAATATCTTGCGCTGTTATCCGTACAAGATAATTTATGTGCAGCAGTTCCTACCTGCTGACCTGGAAGCACGTGAATCTTTTGAAAAACGATTTCTTGCCCAGATGTAAGTGGACAGCGCATGACCATGTAGTCTGATGAAGCCCACTTTCATTTGCACGGTTCTGTAAAATTGGAGGATATGGGAGACCGAGTATCCAACTACAGCCAGCTGGATGCATCTAGCTGCAGCTACATCTTCAGTCTGAAAAGTTCACTGTGTGGTGTGGAATAAGGGCAGCGTTTATCGTCGGTCCGGTATCACACTTGCGGATCTTGTTAACTACACCGTTACTGGCAAATGGTATGAAGCACTTTTACGTAACCATTTCCTTCCGGCAATTCAGCAGTGTCAGTGTGTAGATAGCACAATATTCATGCAAGATGGCTCTTCCCCGCACATTGCTACTCCTGTGAAGCAGCTGCTGAGTGCACATTTCGGAGATAATAAGCCGCCATTTTCCAACAACGGGCCGCGATTTAAACCCGTGTGATTTCTGTATTTCGGGGTACCTGAAGAATATTGTTCACAGCGGGCGAATTGAGAATCTTGCAGACTTGAAGGCAAACCACACACCACATCCATTGTACAGATATCCTCCGATCTGTTGTAGAGCATGCCGTTTTATATTTTCAAGTTAGTACAGGGACAAGGCGGAGGGCATATCGAACAACTTATGCCTTAACCACCCATCAGTAAGGTATTTGTTCCATGAAGCCCTTTCATATTATTATGTTGTCGCTATAAATCTGTATTCTTGTCTTATCTTTAATAAATTTTTAGTAAACCCCTGAACTCTATTATTTCCTTTTGGCTAACAATATTCCTGTATTTAACGAATCCATTTTTGGTCTTTTCCCTGATAGCGCCAGCTATAGGCACATCTATTTTTTTTCTTCACCAAACAAAATTCCATTGCCTCATGATTGTTCTTCTAAAATATCAAGTCATTCTGACCAGTAATTTTAAAATGTATCGATTTTTGAAATCTTAACTTTAATAATAACCGCCCTGTATTTCCTAACAACCGAAAGAAGAAGTAGCCTTATTCATTTAAAACAATAACGTAGTGCAAAAACTCAATTTTACAAAGTTCATCCGTGAAATAAAAACCATTTAGTTACACAAAATGAAAAATAGAATATTTATTGCAAATATCATTTCTGTTATATACCTGAAGCTTGCTTCACATCTCAACAGAATTATTTCCCATCTTTAAACATTTGTCTTATCATGTCACGAGTATGAAAATCCCCTACTGCCGCCAATTCATTAAATCAAATGGTTACTGCATTCAAACAAAAGACCGCTCATCTCCGCCGAACATCTCACTTCCTTATCTCTTTTCTTCTTTATCAGATTGTGACTGATGATGAGATCTGAGTGTCTAGCATCCCCCCTGAGAGCAAACGCCAATCACTTGAATGGCATTCTCATCACCCCTCTCCCCCCCAAAAAAAGAAAAAAAATTAAACAGCCTCACTGGATAAGAAAAATCATGACAACCATCTTTTGGAATAATATCAATGTCCTTTTGATGGATTTTATGCCAAAAGGCACTACGATTGGAACAAGGTCTTTATTGCAAGTCTCTAAAAAGATTATTCTGAGCTATGCACAAGGAAAAATTTTATTATTTATGAAAGAATTCTTCTTCACGACAATTCCCTCTCTCACATAACTGCTGCAACTCAAGAATTGGTGGTTTAATTCGGATTGGAAATTTGCGATTATCCGCCTAATAGCCCGGACATTGAAACTATTGTACGCCAATGCCATGCGGGCTGCGGTGGCCTGGTGGTAAGGTCTCGGCTTCGGAACCTGAGGGTTTCAGGTTCGTGACCCGATTCCACCGAAAAACCGTCGTGTAAGGGGGTCTGTTGCACGTTAAATCCGTCATGACCAAACGTCCTTCCTCTGGTGTGGTGTGGAGAGGAGGGTGCCAGCTCAGGTGTTGTCCTCGTCATCTGACCGCGGTTCAAAATGACGAGGTCCGTCCCAAAATAGCCTTAGTGTTGCTTTAAAACGGGACGTTAATATAACTAAACCAAACCAAACCAATGCCATGCAAGAATTCTCTGCCTTACTCAAAGTCCACATATTTTTGCGTGAGGGGTGGAGTTTAGTTCGAATGCATGGAAACATGTTATCTCCAACTGCTTAAAATATCTTGTTCACATGCATACCAACAGAAAAACAGATTTCAATTTGGTTAGAAATTAACAAATTTTATGTTACGATTACCAAATCTCTATAATTCGATGTATTTTTGAATTATGTTCACAGACAAACATAATTCAAATCAACGGGAGAGGTCTCTTCAGAACTTTTTCGTATACTCTCTAGTAAAGGTGTTATCCCCTTACTTCCCCTTAAAATTGTGGACCGCATGTAGAATCTTGTATGCTTTCTAAACATTGACGAATATTTGTTACGAAATATAGACATTTAGAATGGATAAAGCATTTTTGAAGAATTTAAAGAGCCAGCTTCCGCGATTTTAAATTCAGGCATGCGGCTAAAGAACAAGTGCACGGAAATCGAATTTGTATTTTTGATGCATTTTCCGATTGGTGTATGAACCGAGATATGATATAAAACTACATTTGTAATCACAAAACGTCCCATTTTATATTTCTTTTATTTAATTTAAATTATTACGTTTTTGCGTTATTGTATTTATATTCTTACAAAAGTGCAGAATGTCAACAACTTGACATATTTGGTTTCCAATTTAGCAAAAATCTGTATTTTCAAAGCTAAAATTTGGCATCAAATTTCATATCCATAAGTTATTGTGTTTTTGAATTATCATGTTTAAGTGCATGTAAAAGTATAGACAGATGATCAGCCCATTGACGATTATGGTTCTACATTTGATATGAATCTACATTCTAAGTACTTAATCGGTGATCCAAAAGTTATCTATCTATCTAGCTCTTTACATTTTATGGTTATCGTATTCCCTTCTATTTGATTAGACATAATTCCTAGGAAGGCATTTTGATCAAAATTTTATAGAAATCTGCAAATTTGGTGCTAAGTTTATATAGTATATTTCATCCATCTAGCTTTAATGCTTTTATAAATTGTCGGGTTTATCGAGAGGAAAACAAACAAGTAAAATTACTACAGAAATATGATTTTTGGAAGATCTAAAATGTGGAGATTCATCATAATCTCGAGTTCGAGATTATGTTGTTGATTCAGCAATTACATTACTTTGTAGATTTTTTTATACAAGAAAATCAAAATATCTTTTGAAGATGTATAAAGAAGTCAGAAAAGTGGTAGTTCGTAGGAATTTCGAGGTCGAATATTTTAACGTTTACAATATTTATTCCATGTAATTAATAGAATGAAATGAGAAAAAATTAAATGAATCCAAAATCTTTAAATTATATAAACACATAATGTTACTGACAATTAATAAATATTTAATCATCGAAAGAAAATCAAATATACGAATCTCTTGATAGATAGAAAACTCCAACCAAGCGATGGCAACTGTAGATTTATAAACACCACAGTTAAGTAATTCGATATATCACTAATTCACCCTGGAACCTTTATAACTTTTTGAAAACCAACATTAGCAGAAAAGCTCACCTTGCAGTTTGAAAATTAAATCAAACTTTACTGATCCTAGCAGTGTGCGGTTGCCTCATTAGATCTCAGTTATTGGACTCAGCGCAGGGGCTGACAAAATAGCTTCTGCATTAATGCAGGGGCGGTGACTCGAAGTGGCTTAAGGGGCGTCATTTTGATTTATGTGATCAGACCTGCTGCGAATTCGCTCCCTCCCTTGGCCTTATCCCCCGCGAACAGAGTCTGCCTCGGCGAGAAGGTTGGACGGGAGATGGAATTTTAAAGGGTTTGTTGCGAAGGAAGCTGAGTATCTGTTGATGTTCCACGTCGGACATAGGATTCGATTTGGAAGCGATAGTCCAAGTTGTGGATTTGGAGGAAGTTTATAGGGTAATAGATAGGGTGGGTTTACTGCGAGAATATAATTTAATGGAAGTAAGTGAGGAATTGTAGTGAAGTAGATAATGAAATGAGAGTGATTATGGAAACTGGGTCTGTCAAAGATCTATTGACGTTGAAAATAGTTATTTAATATTATTTTTTCATTTTAACTCATATATAAAGGTACCTAGTTTGAGAAAGTTTGCTTTAATTTTAAATTAAGCAAAAACATGTAGAGTTTCATTCTCACGAAAGCTGTAAATGTGTTGTTCTCTTGTAAATAAATAATAAATGACCCCTAGTAAAGTTATAAAAGTTGAGCAGAGCGTATCGTCATACGTATAAATCCTTATGCATAAAACTACTACAGTCGCTAGGTTTTTGTAAATTGTAAATTACTTAATTAAATTTGTAATTCAATTAGCATAACAAATTTCAACGTATGCATTCTTTGTAGCTCGAAAATTATCAAAATAATTTCCTTACCATTGGCTGTTCAGCATTTGTTATGTAACAATTGACATAGCTTATGTTGCGTAGGCCTTCAGTGCTTGCTTATGACGAAATGGTGCGTCAAACATTCATAAAATTCTCTTTGAACAGAGATGGAGGATTTCAATTCGTGGATTTAAAAAAGCACAATTTGTGTTTATTTTTGTAAACTGTAGAATCATTTTTACAATTAATTTAATTAGCATAGCCAATTTTAACATGTACTCTTTGTAGACCGAAAACAGTCAAGGTATTTTTCTCACCATAGGCTGTCCAGCGTTTGTTATTTAACAATTGATACTCTTTTGCTCACATCTTCAATACTTAATTTTCAGGAGCTGGTGTTAGACATACATACAAAGTCTTAACTCCTCTTGAAAAGTATTGGTTGATTTCAATTCATGAATTTCTGTGCTTCACTGTGCTGTTTGCCACAATTTTATTTCTTTAAAATTTAAAATTACATTTATATATAGATGTGTATGGATTAGTAGAGCAAATTGCTCATTGATGAAAAACATTAAAAGCAAAGCTATGCTATGACAAAATTTTTGTACTACTATCCAGAGTGGCTTTTCATAATTAGGATATGTGACCATCTAGATGGTCTGTTATCTTGCTGACAATATCTCGGATCGGAATGTCATAGATTAACGAAAAATGTCGTAGAAAATCTCTTATACATTGGTGGGATGCTTAAAAAATAAAAATAAATACGTTTCCGTATACATTTGATATAAATTTACGAAGACATTAAAAACCTAGTTTCATTGCAATATGATCTTCAAATCATGAGCATTTATAATCAAACATCATTAACATCTATTATCCAAATCATTAACAAATCAAAACTAGTCAAAATCGAATTGAAATAAATTGTGATCCACCAACAGAAAATGCAATCCTAAATACAAAAGAAAAGAAAAGAAATGTTTTGATATTTTCAATAACCTTTAGTTTGCTCCTTGAAAGGAAAATGTAGGGAACTATCGTTAATTTTATTTATCTATGTTATATTTATCCGCACACCAAACAATAAATTGCTTTAAACATAAAAAAAAAGCTTGATATTAAAACAGGAGGAATTTGTTTATCCGATTGTGACGTAGAGAAAAGAGCAGGAAATATTTTAAAGGCAGCGGTGGGCACTTATGCATATTGATGTTGTAATTAATCAGGAGGAGGCTATATTCACCCTGTATATTCCAATTTCAATTTTAGAAACTCGTATAAGCACAACAAAAGGAGAACTTTTCTGGAACATTCATGATATTTTAAAATAATATATGTTGCAATACTGATAAGGATGTAAAATAATTGAAGCAAACTTATCTCAATATAAACGATTTTGGCAATTCTGTTTAATGTTTTTGAAAGATAATCTTCAAAGGGATAGTCTAGCAAAGGACATCAGACTCTTAGAAGTATTTCAAGAATGTATATGCTATCTTCTGTCAAAGTTTAATGAAAGTTTTAACAAAATGTTTTCTCAAAAGTACATTTCAAAAATGCAGAGTAGGAACAATTTTTCAAATTCTAAAATATTTTAAATAATGCCATTATTTAAAGTAAAAAATGTTGGAAGCCTTGGAATTAAATTCCAGAATTCTAATAGATCATGTTTTGCAATTACCGATTTTAGATTGTTTTGTTTCCAGAAATTGGGTTATAAAATAAGTTTAAAAAAGAGTTTGAGTTCTTCAAAGAATTTAAAAACTAATTTATTTTTATCAACAACTTAAAGAAAACTATATGCACAAGTAAAACAGACAAAATTCTAAGTATGATGCTTATAAAGTGACATAATGAATGCTTTTTAATATTACATATAATAATTTTTCATCGTACTTACTTTATCGGATGTAATTAAAACAATAATCATATTCGATTTCCTAAAGTTTGATCTTTATGATAGTGAAAAATTAATATTTTTGATAAAGTTTTCCTATTTAGAAAATTTTGATTGTGATTATTAAATTTTAGTACATATGTTAACATTATGAAACAAAAAAGAGTTTATGTGCTTATTTGAAACTAATAGCTGGATAGTAATACATTATATTAACATATAGATAATAATATTTAAATTATTTGAAATGTTGAAATTAAAGAACTGGATTTATATTGCGGATGATATATAAAAAAAATATTTTATATATTAACTTCAAATATTTGAAATTGGATTTTTTTTACCCTTTAGATTCATTAAAAGGCTCTGAATGATTTCAAAGCACATAATGAATTATTTATTTTTATGAATTAAAAACTAGAAGAAAAGTATATTTTATTTAATAGAAAAATCTTAATAAGGATGTTGCTGTAATGTCTTAAATAACAGCATTCTACAGCCCTCTTAAATGCTGAATTCCTCTAAAATTTTCACATTTATTATTTCACAGAAGAGAATAAAAATTATTAAATTTTCAAGTCCAGAAATTATTTAAGTATACTTTTAATAAGAAATTAGTCAAATTTTTAACTTTTTTCTCTCTACATCTGACGAAATTATAGTGTCATTTTTTCTAATTTTAGAATATGCCGCATTAAAATTTTAATTATATTATCTAAATTTTAATGCGGCATAATTTAATTTTAATTATAATAATTGTTAGTTTTAAATTTTATTGTTTCAACTATTTTAATTTCGTTTCTGTGCAATTTCACCATCAATTTTTACAAATAATGTTAAAAAATCACCACAGAGTATTTTAAAATAAGAAATTTTATATGTATTCCGTTGATAGGATACATTAAAAGATCGAAATGTTCAACCACTGTTCTTTTTAAATTTCTCTTTTATTTTAATATTTTCCTTTAGTTACTTTATTTTATTAATTTTGAAGTAGTGACTTTAATAAAATGAAAATTTAAGTCTACCATTTTAGTTCAAACGAATTCTAGAAGTTTCATTTTAGAGTCAAATAAAATAGTTTTATTTTTTATTGAAGCGCAAATACATGTACAAAGAGCTGTTGGCAGAAGGCACTAACAAAATTTTAAAATATGATTTTAAAAGCTGAAACTTAACAATTTATATCAGATACAAGTTTCGATTTGTTTTATTTTCGAGTTTTTTTTAGTAATGAAAAGATAACTATTCAAATAATTGCCTCGAAATGTCCTTTTCTTTTTCTACAATTGTCAGAAGGGTTTTAAGGAAATAACGCGAACAATTTTAAAGTAAGGAAATTTATATGTATTCCTTTGATAAGAAATTAAAAAAGCGAAATATTTTAGTACTATGCTTTTTACATTTCACTTTTATTTTAATACTTACCGTTAGCTACTTTTTAAAATTAGTTTGAACTAATGATTTTAATGATGTCTACAATGAATAATAAACCTACTGCTTGTATTCAAACGAATTCTAGGCAATTTATTTTGTAGTTAAATAAAACATTTTAATTTATTGAGGCGCAAATATACATACGAATAACTATTGACAGAAGACAGCAAAATTCTAAAACACGATTTTAAAAGCTGGAACTTAACAATTTATATCAGATACAAGTTTCGATTTGTTTTATTTTCGAGTTTTTTTTAGTAATGAAAAGATAACTATTCAAATAATTGCCTCGAAATGTCCTTTTCTTTTTCTACAATTGTCAGAAGGGTTTTAAGGAAATAACGCGAACAATTTTAAAGTAAGGAAATTTATATGTATTCCTTTGATAAGAAATTAAAAAAGCGAAATATTTTAGTACTATGCTTTTTACATTTCACTTTTATTTTAATACTTACCGTTAGCTACTTTTTAAAATTAGTTTGAACTAATGATTTTAATGATGTCTACAATGAATAATAAACCTACTGCTTGTATTCAAACGAATTCTAGGCAATTTATTTTGTAGTTAAATAAAACATTTTAATTTATTGAGGCGCAAATATACATACGAATAACTATTGACAGAAGACAGCAAAATTCTAAAACACGATTTTAAAAGCTGGAACTTAACAATTTATATCAGATACAAGTTTCGATTTGTTTTATTTTCGAGTTTTTTTTAGTAATGAAAAGATAACTATTCAAATAATTGCCTCGAAATGTCCTTTTCTTTTTCTACAATTGTCAGAAGGGTTTTAAGGAAATAACGCGAACAATTTTAAAGTAAGGAAATTTATATGTATTCCTTTGATAAGAAATTAAAAAAGCGAAATATTTTAGTACTATGCTTTTTACATTTCACTTTTATTTTAATACTTACCGTTAGCTACTTTTTAAAATTAGTTTGAACTAATGATTTTAATGATGTCTACAATGAATAATAAACCTACTGCTTGTATTCAAACGAATTCTAGGCAATTTATTTTGTAGTTAAATAAAACATTTTAATTTATTGAGGCGCAAATATACATACGAATAACTATTGACAGAAGACAGCAAAATTCTAAAACACGATTTTAAAAGCTGGAACTTAACAATTTATATCAGATACAAGTTTCGATTTGTTTTATTTTCGAGTTTTTTTTAGTAATGAAAAGATAACTATTCAAATAATTGCCTCGAAATGTCCTTTTCTTTTTCTACAATTGTCAGAAGGGTTTTAAGGAAATAACGCGAACAATTTTAAAGTAAGGAAATTTATATGTATTCCTTTGATAAGAAATTAAAAAAGCGAAATATTTTAGTACTATGCTTTTTACATTTCACTTTTATTTTAATACTTACCGTTAGCTACTTTTTAAAATTAGTTTGAACTAATGATTTTAATGATGTCTACAATGAATAATAAACCTACTGCTTGTATTCAAACGAATTCTAGGCAATTTATTTTGTAGTTAAATAAAACATTTTAATTTATTGAGGCGCAAATATACATACGAATAACTATTGACAGAAGACAGCAAAATTCTAAAACACGATTTTAAAAGCTGGAACTTAACAATTTATATCAGATACAAGTTTCGATTTGTTTTATTTTCGAGTTTTTTTTAGTAATGAAAAGATAACTATTCAAATAATTGCCTCGAAATGTCCTTTTCTTTTTCTACAATTGTCAGAAGGGTTTTAAGGAAATAACGCGAACAATTTTAAAGTAAGGAAATTTATATGTATTCCTTTGATAAGAAATTAAAAAAGCGAAATATTTTAGTACTATGCTTTTTACATTTCACTTTTATTTTAATACTTACCGTTAGCTACTTTTTAAAATTAGTTTGAACTAATGATTTTAATGATGTCTACAATGAATAATAAACCTACTGCTTGTATTCAAACGAATTCTAGGCAATTTATTTTGTAGTTAAATAAAACATTTTAATTTATTGAGGCGCAAATATACATACGAATAACTATTGACAGAAGACAGCAAAATTCTAAAACACGATTTTAAAAGCTGGAACTTAACAATTTATATCAGATACAAGTTTCGATTTGTTTTATTTTCGAGTTTTTTTTAGTAATGAAAAGATAACTATTCAAATAATTGCCTCGAAATGTCCTTTTCTTTTTCTACAATTGTCAGAAGGGTTTTAAGGAAATAACGCGAACAATTTTAAAGTAAGGAAATTTATATGTATTCCTTTGATAAGAAATTAAAAAAGCGAAATATTTTAGTACTATGCTTTTTACATTTCACTTTTATTTTAATACTTACCGTTAGCTACTTTTTAAAATTAGTTTGAACTAATGATTTTAATGATGTCTACAATGAATAATAAACCTACTGCTTGTATTCAAACGAATTCTAGGCAATTTATTTTGTAGTTAAATAGAACATTTTAATTTATTGAGGCGCAAATATACATACGAATAACTATTGACAGAAGACAGCAAAATTCTAAAACACGATTTTAAAAGCTGGAACTTAACAATTTATATCAGATACAAGTTTCGATTTGTTTTATTTTCGAGTTTTTTTTAGTAATGAAAAGATAACTATTCAAATAATTGCCTCGAAATGTCCTTTTCTTTTTCTACAATTGTCAGAAGGTTTTTAAGGAAATAACGCGAACAATTTTAAAGTAAGGAAATTTATATGTATTCCTTTGATAAGAAATTAAAAAAGCGAAATATTTTAGTACTATGCTTTTTACATTTCACTTTTATTTTAATACTTACCGTTAGCTACTTTTTAAAATTAGTTTGAACTAATGATTTTAATGATGTCTACAATGAATAATAAACCTACTTCTTGTATTCAAACGAATTCTAGGCAATTTATTTTGTAGTTAAATAAAACATTTTAATTTATTGAGGCGCAAATATACATACGAATAACTATTGACAGAAGACAGCAAAATTCTAAAACACGATTTTAAAAGCTGGAACTTAACAATTTATATCAGATACAAGTTTCGATTTGTTTTATTTTCGAGTTTTTTTTAGTAATGAAAAGATAACTATTCAAATAATTGCCTCGAAATGTCCTTTTCTTTTTCTACAATTGTCAGAAGGTTTTTAAGGAAATAACGCGAACAATTTTAAAGTAAGGAAATTTATATGTATTCCTTTGATAAGAAATTAAAAAAGCGAAATATTTTAGTACTATGCTTTTTACATTTCACTTTTATTTTAATACTTACCGTTAGCTACTTTTTAAAATTAG
The DNA here is from genome assembly GCF_947563725.1 of Argiope bruennichi. Lineage (NCBI taxonomy): Eukaryota > Metazoa > Arthropoda > Arachnida > Araneae > Araneidae > Argiope > Argiope bruennichi. Next base: position 60,315,438 of record NC_079158.1, read on the forward strand.
TTTGAACTAATGATTTTAATGATGTCTACAATGAATAATAAACCTACTGCTTGTATTCAAACGAATTCTAGGCAATTTATTTTGTAGTTAAATAAAACATTTTAATTTATTGAGGCGCAAATATACATACGAATAACTATTGACAGAAGACAGCAAAATTCTAAAACACGATTTTAAAAGCTGGAACTTAACAATTTATATCAGATACAAGTTTAGATTTGTTTTATTTTCGAGTTTTTTTTAGTAATGAAAAGATAACTATTCAAATAATTGCCTCGAAATGTCCTTTTCTTTTTCTACAATTGTCAGAAGGGTTTTAAGGAAATAACGCGAACAATTTTAAAGTAAGGAAATTTATATGTATTCCTTTGATAAGAAATTAAAAAAGCGAAATATTTTAGTACTATGCTTTTTACATTTCACTTTTATTTTAATACTTACCGTTAGCTACTTTTTAAAATTAGTTTGAACTAATGATTTTAATGATGTCTACAATGAATAATAAACCTACTGCTTGTATTCAAACGAATTCTAGGCAATTTATTTTGTAGTTAAATAAAACATTTTAATTTATTGAGGCGCAAATATACATACGAATAACTATTGACAGAAGACAGCAAAATTCTAAAACACGATTTTAAAAGCTGGAACTTAACAATTTATATCAGATACAAGTTTCGATTTGTTTTATTTTCGAGTTTTTTTTAGTAATGAAAAGATAACTATTCAAATAATTGCCTCGAAATGTCCTTTTCTTTTTCTACAATTGTCAGAAGGTTTTTAAGGAAATAACGCGAACAATTTTAAAGTAAGGAAATTTATATGTATTCCTATGATAAAAAATTAAAAAAGCGAAATATTTTAGTACTATGCTTTTTACATTTCACTTTTATTTTAATACTTACCGTTAGCTACTTTTTAAAATTAGTTTGAACTAATGATTTTAATGATGTCTACAATGAATAATAAACCTACTTCTTGTATTCAAACGAATTCTAGGCAATTTATTTTGTAGTTAAATAAAACATTTTAATTTATTGAGGCGCAAATATACATACGAATAACTATTGACAGAAGACAGCAAAATTCTAAAACACGATTTTAAAAGCTGGAACTTAACAATTTATATCAGATACAAGTTTCGATTTGTTTTATTTTCGAGTTTTTTTTAGTAATGAAAAGATAACTATTCAAATAATTGCCTCGAAATGTCCTTTTCTTTTTCTACAATTGTCAGAAGGGTTTTAAGGAAATAACGCGAACAATTTTAAAGTAAGGAAATTTATATGTATTCCTTTGATAAGAAATTAAAAAAGCGAAATATTTTAGTACTATGCTTTTTACATTTCACTTTTATTTTAATACTTACCGTTAGCTACTTTTTAAAATTAGTTTGAACTAATGATTTTAATGATGTCTACAATGAATAATAAACCTACTGCTTGTATTCAAACGAATTCTAGGCAATTTATTTTGTAGTTAAATAGAACATTTTAATTTATTGAGGCGCAAATATACATACGAATAACTATTGACAGAAGACAGCAAAATTCTAAAACACGATTTTAAAAGCTGGAACTTAACAATTTATATCAGATACAAGTTTCGATTTGTTTTATTTTCGAGTTTTTTTTAGTAATGAAAAGATAACTATTCAAATAATTGCCTCGAAATGTCCTTTTCTTTTTCTACAATTGTCAGAAGGTTTTTAAGGAAATAACGCGAACAATTTTAAAGTAAGGAAATTTATATGTATTCCTTTGATAAGAAATTAAAAAAGCGAAATATTTTAGTACTATGCTTTTTACATTTCACTTTTATTTTAATACTTACCGTTAGCTACTTTTTAAAATTAGTTTGAACTAATGATTTTAATGATGTCTACAATGAATAATAAACCTACTTCTTGTATTCAAACGAATTCTAGGCAATTTATTTTGTAGTTAAATAAAACATTTTAATTTATTGAGGCGCAAATATACATACGAATAACTATTGACAGAAGACAGCAAAATTCTAAAACACGATTTTAAAAGCTGGAACTTAACAATTTATATCAGATACAAGTTTCGATTTGTTTTATTTTCGAGTTTTTTTTAGTAATGAAAAGATAACTATTCAAATAATTGCCTCGAAATGTCCTTTTCTTTTTCTACAATTGTCAGAAGGTTTTTAAGGAAATAACGCGAACAATTTTAAAGTAAGGAAATTTATATGTATTCCTTTGATAAGAAATTAAAAAAGCGAAATATTTTAGTACTATGCTTTTTACATTTCACTTTTATTTTAATACTTACCGTTAGCTACTTTTTAAAATTAGTTTGAACTAATGATTTTAATGATGTCTACAATGAATAATAAACCTACTGCTTGTATTCAAACGAATTCTAGGCAATTTATTTTGTAGTTAAATAAAACATTTTAATTTATTGAGGCGCAAATATACATATGAATAACTATTGACAGAAGACAGCAAAATTCTAAAACACGATTTTAAAAGCTGGAACTTAACAATTTATATCAGATACAAGTTTCGATTTGTTTTATTTTCGAGTTTTTTTTAGTAATGAAAAGATAACTATTCAAATAATTGCCTCGAAATGTCCTTTTCTTTTTCTACAATTGTAAGAAGGTTTTTAAGGAAATAACGCGAACAATTTTAAAGTAAGGAAAATTATATGTATTCCTATGATAAGAAATTAAAAAAGCGAAATATTTTAGTACTATGCTTTTTACATTTCACTTTTATTTTAATACTTACCGTTAGCTACTTTTTAAAATTAGTTTGAACTAATGATTTTAATGATGTCTACAATGAATAATAAACCTACTGCTTGTATTCAAACGAATTCTAGGCAATTTATTTTGTAGTTAAATAAAACATTTTAATTTATTGAGGCGCAAATATACATACGAATAACTATTGACAGAAGACAGCAAAATTCTAAAACACGATTTTAAAAGCTGGAACTTAACAATTTATATCAGATACAAGTTTCGATTTGTTTTATTTTCGAGTTTTTTTTAGTAATGAAAAGATAACTATTCAAATAATTGCCTCGAAATGTCCTTTTCTTTTTCTACAATTGTCAGAAGGTTTTTAAGGAAATAACGCGAACAATTTTAAAGTAAGGAAATTTATATGTATTCCTTTGATAAGAAATTAAAAAAGCGAAATATTTTAGTACTATGCTTTTTACATTTCACTTTTATTTTAATACTTACCGTTAGCTACTTTTTAAAATTAGTTTGAACTAATGATTTTAATGATGTCTACAATGAATAATAAACCTACTGCTTGTATTCAAACGAATTCTAGGCAATTTATTTTGTAGTTAAATAAAACATTTTAATTTATTGAGGCGCAAATATACATACGAATAACTATTGACAGAAGACAGCAAAATTCTAAAACACGATTTTAAAAGCTGGAACTTAACAATTTATATCAGATACAAGTTTCGATTTGTTTTATTTTCGAGTTTTTTTTAGTAATGAAAAGATAACTATTCAAATAATTGCCTCGAAATGTCCTTTTCTTTTTCTACAATTGTCAGAAGGGTTTTAAGGAAATAACGCGAACAATTTTAAAGTAAGGAAATTTATATGTATTCCTTTGATAAGAAATTAAAAAAGCGAAATATTTTAGTACTATGCTTTTTACATTTCACTTTTATTTTAATACTTACCGTTAGCTACTTTTTAAAATTAGTTTGAACTAATGATTTTAATGATGTCTACAATGAATAATAAACCTACTGCTTGTATTCAAACGAATTCTAGGCAATTTATTTTGTAGTTAAATAAAACATTTTAATTTATTGAGGCGCAAATATACATACGAATAACTATTGACAGAAGACAGCAAAATTCTAAAACACGATTTTAAAAGCTGGAACTTAACAATTTATATCAGGTATAACTTCCGATATGATTTATTTTCGTTTTATTTAGTAATGAAAAGATAACTCTTCAAATAATTGTCTCAAAATGATTTTTGAAACTTTTCTTTTTCGTTAACATTTGTCATTAAAATTTTCAGTACTAATAAATATTGATAAAAGTTGGAGAAAATCAATTACCAAAAGTTTTGGAAATATCGTCTGGTTCAACAGCTATTCTAAAATTTAATTTTAAAATGTTTTAGACGATAATTTTTTTGTATATTTTGATATTTTAAACAAACAATGTTAAAACTATTATATATAAATTAAAAATATTATACATGATAAAAATATTATACATATAAAATACAATTAAAAATATTATTCATAATATTATGGCATTTCAATTCCGAGCAATTTTGGTTTTCTATTAGTTTTACATTTATAGAATTTTCGATGAAAAATCGAGAAAAATATCCTCAAATTTTTTATTAGATAATATTAATATAAAAGAGTTATTAACATAGAATTTTTCGTAGCTATCGGGAAATCATTTATTGCTGGGCTAGAAGGTCTTTTCTTATCTTCTTTATCAAAATGTTGATTTTGCATGATAATTTGATATAATATAATAATCAGTTTTTAACAAATAATTTTTCCATTATTTTATCCGAATTTCTGTTAAGTAAATATTTATATTGAAATTACACCCAACAGCTATGCTTTTTAAACATACCTTCGGTTATGCATAAGTAGTATATCTAAATAAAAGCTAATTTCTGACTTAATACTGAAAATTTGGAGTTTTTAGATTATTATAATTGACTTACTTGGTTTGGAACAAAACGTACAATATCATAATTAAAAATCAATTATTTTTAACTCTAGAATGTATCTTGGTAAATGTTTAAGTAGAACCCTCTCCATCAAAATTTCTTTTTTTAAAGTTTTATTTTTGCAGTAATTCTATTTGTTCATCAATATAATATGTTTGGAAGTGTTCAATTCATGAAATTATTGAATGTAATTATCCAAAATTATTTTTCGAAATTTCCCGAGATCCCTTTCACCATTCTGAATTAATTTTATCTCTTCTGTTTCGAAACAATTTCACAGTATGGCTTCTAAACATTCAGGCCCTGATATTTTATTATGACGAAAAAAATAATTGAAAATAAAATGCCTTCCGTCGTTAGGTCAGAAACACGATACGGATAGAAAATTTCTTTATGAACACTTCTTTTAACTGTCACCTTTGTTAGAAGACACTCTAAATTAGATTTGCAACGCATTGGCTAATAGTTTTTCGCATCATCCACCAGAGGGCGGATCCGTAACTCATTTAGTAGTAATTTTCCGTAGAGATACTGTTGTCCGTTCTGCCACTGCTTCTGCGATTTTCTTGAGGAAGGAAAATGTAATCTGCACCTAAATTGAGTAAAAACAAAATAAAAAAGATCTTATTTGATGCTTGGCGTTTATTTTGGCACAGGTTTTCCTGGATTAGATGGATTTATGTTCTTTTGTGCCCATTGGTATAAACTTTTGTTGTCGCCTACTTTCTACAACTTGTATCCTAAGCATATTTGTGTTGCGAATGACAGCGGATTTCAGTCCAAATTTATTCGGACAATATTCTACAATTTTAGAGAAATTGTTTAATTAATCTTTCTGTTTTTACCTTGCTTAAAATTTTTAATAGAAAATTATGAAATCAATATATAACATTTATAGTTCTTCTATGCTTTATTGGTATATAACACATTTATATATATTTCTTTTTTTTATGTATGCAAGTCTAAGTAATACAAAAACGTTATTGATATAATTTAATTTAATAAGTTATTGCAGCAACGATTTTAGAGGCGTGCAATTTTTTCTTCAAATTAATTAGTCTAGTTTGGACTAATGAGTTGCGAAATCGGAGTTCCTCATATTTCAGCTAGGTTTCAAGCTAACAATATTCTATGCTTTCAGAAAAGTATTCCAAAGAAATGTTTTCTACAACTTTTCTGAATATTGCCAATGCAAGCCTGTATTATGTGCATAGGCTACTCAAAACGGATCTACTTCTGGACAAAATATGCGCAACATATGGAATAAAAAATGTGTTCGAAGTCAAAACAAATAATAAAGCTACATGAAGTAAGTTGTTAAGATTTGTGCAGCTATTTTGTCATACAATGCCATCTTACTTAATCCATTATTTCTTTTAATCTTTCATTTAAAGTTCACAGGCAAAAATATCGATAAAGTCAAATCGTCTTTAAAAGATTAGTTTTCGGTAGTAGGGGAATGAAAGGAAACTACAATGTTTCGGACAATTAAATAAAATTAATGTGCTATTATTGTCATATATATTTAAAATTTTGCTTTACTTGAAAGAAACTGAAGCATGGGCCGAGAAGCTTTTCCTTCCTTGGCTGGTTCTCACTTTTCTGGTGGATGTTCCAAGGATATTTGATAGATTTACCAGCTTCCTCCTTCAGAAATTATATATGAGGGGGGGGGGAGAATGAGCAGCTCTAGAATATGGTGGACGTTTATACATTCACTATAAAGCATGTGTTAAATTTCGCAATGATTTTATCATTTAAGTAGTTTGTTAGGATTTTATTGGATTGTGATATTTAATATTTTATCATTTACTTTTCTTTGAGAAGTATCTTTACTATTTGTTTACGATCTGTTATCTTTACTAAAAATTAAGCATTCCATTAAAATTCCTACATTATTTCCAAATACTAAAATATTAATTATCATATGATAAATACATCATTGATCTAGCAGTATATCAAAGTAAAATTTGAATAATGTTTCTTGGCAGATTAATAAATGTAAGAGAATTATATCTCAATACCTTCGAAGAGATAGACGAAATTTATATGAAAATATTTAAATAAATCTAAATAGACGATAACTAATTTATCGAGTTTTTCATCTCAAGAAATGTTAAAAATTTTACAACATTAAGGTTAATCTTGTTAAGCGAAAATAAAATAAAGAGAAAATAGATATAGGATGTATTAGTTATGGTTTTGCCATCTCAGTCAGAGACAAAATAACTTTTAAATCAATGAATGGGTAGTACTGAAGTGGATTTATGGGTATCAATTTGGTTGGTGATCACAAAGCTATGATTTCAAGCCCGTCCCATGGTTCCGCTGCCAGGAAGAGAAGGATGCTACATAGATCGAAATTTAAAAGACATATGGAGAATTTCTGTTGAAATCATCTGATATATGAAGTTTAGAAATTAGTAAGGGTACATAAACCAGATGATTGATGTAATGTAAATTATATCAATAGAATGCGAAAGTGGTTTCAGTAAGAAAGTTAAAATAATGAGGTAGCGATGTTTAGTTTTCAAAGATAAAAATAATGAATTTTCATATCACCAAAACTCTTACATTTTGAGTGTATTTATTCTTTAATCTTATTCTTTTTAAAGTTCTCAATAGTGTTATTGTATAATGATGTACACATTTATATAATTGTGAATAAAATGTAGAGATACACGCTTTTGTTGTAACTTAGAAGTGAAAATGGATGAGATTGGAAGGACTTTGGTAATAGGGTCTTTTTTTTTTTTTTTTTTTTTTTTTTTTTTTTTTTTTTGCCAACCAGGCCAATATTATGCCAAAAACATTTGGAAAGAAACCGTCAAACAAAAATGAACTTTGGTGAGAGCACCATATTTTCAAGTTCGGCGAATTAGTTTTTCACTTGTAAACTTAATGAGATTATATTAGATCTCATTACTTTTACTTATTCTGAATAGTATTATTGTATAATGAGGCGCACATTTATGCAGTTGTGTATAAAACGCGCAGAACGTGAGTTTATTCAAACTTAGAAGTGAAAATGGTTGAAATATAGAGTAAGTTGTGTAATACAAGGTGCTTTTACCGCCAATCGTGTCAAACTGGCGCCAAAAACTAAAAAATATTTGGCGAGAAATCGTCAATGAACTTTAGTCAGGGCACCATATTCTCTAGTTCCGCGAATAACTTTTCCACCTGTAAACGGATTATATTATGGTATATATATAACTATAACATAAATTTGAAATTTGAGGAGTAAAAACAAACATATGATTGAAACAGAACTCTTCTGGATCTGCATAAAAATGATTTTGATTCTTTATGCAAAGTGATCAAAACCATCTCAGCATTCCAGTCCACCAGTCCCATCTTAGTTTTTTTCAATCTATTTGTATTTTAGACTGCAGTATTCAAGATAATAGTTGTAATTTGCATTCATTAAGCTCCAATGCGAGTATTTTTTCTGCATGATGTCTAGATCGTCCTAAATATATAATACATATGCTGAATGAAGTCTAGACTATAAAATTGATTCTGGCTGCACATTGGCATAGTTTTTCTTTATGTAAAGATTCGTTTCTAAACTAGAAGGAAAACTATTTATACATTAATATTGAATGTGCGACATGCGTTTGGTTTAGAAAAGCAGAAGGAATCAAATATCTTCTAAGAAACATACCAAATGACAATTTAACCTTCTATCTAACTGTTAAAGCACTGTTGGAGAAAAAGTTCTTTTTATCTTTCAATGTCTAATTTCGGATACTACAATGAAATAAATTCCCTTACGTATTATTGAATGTTTGATTTCTTTTGCTGAATAAATACAAGGAAAAAATATATAAAAGGAAAAAAAATCCTTTTCATTTACAGTTTTAAAAAATCAGTCCTGGAATTATGTTAACGTGTAAAAAATCCAGTTATTTTATCTTAAGAAATTTAAAGTTAAATTTTCTCAGGACTGTGCTTTGTGTTTCCCAAAAATAATGTTTATGAATGCTTTAATGTGCTTCCCTTAAATAATTGTATAAACTATTCAACATGATGATAAATTATACTACTGAATAATTTTCTGGGCATCTTTCGTAAACAACCTGTTAACTATTTCTTGATGAAATTCCAACAAATACCAATTAGTATTGTTTTTTTTTACCATATATATAAATGCCAACCAAATCAGTAATGATAATAGCCTGAGACTTTTTGAAAAATTGTTGATACTTAAGAGATTTTCAATAACTTAGTATGATCATCCCAATTTCGCAAATCCATATTTGTGGAAAGGGCCATAACTATGCCAAAAAAATACAACATTTTTTACAGTGGAATGTTTCTGAATGTTTGTTTTTACTAAATTTTATTTCTTACAATAATACATTATCTCAGACAATGCATTTTTTGAACAAGGTATAAGACATTGATTTGCTCAGTTCACTAAAAGTCTTGCCGACGTCCTGGCCTGGGGGTAGCACGCCTTCCCTTGATCTAGGCGTTCTGGGTTCGAGTCCTGGTTCGGGCATGGTTGTTCTCTTCCTTGTGTTCTCTCTGTGAAGTGCGTGAATGAGCCCCCCTGTAAAAAGGGGTTGTGCAAGTGAGTGTGCTATCTTCATTTGAGCAATAAGTCAGACTTCTGCCCTTGGGTGCTCAGGGGTCTTTACCCTCAGAAGCTACTGCTCAAAATTTGGCTTAAATAGTCACACAAGAGCAACATAAAAAAAGTCTTTAATTCCCCCTCCCCCCTATCGGTTTCCCAAATGACCTGAAACCTCCATTCCATATATTAATTCATCTCATATTAAAATGTCCCACTACGTTATTTCTCAACGATTAACATTGCGTCTATTAAATAATTAAAATTAAAATAGTTTTCATCATCTAGTCTGTAAGATTAGCTGTAATTTTTGATCACATCTCCTGTTCTTCTTTCTGCTAAATTAATAGATATCCTAGATTAGATTGAACGGTTTGACTAAGAATTAACATAACACTCTTTAGTTGAGTGATTGCGAAATTCTTTTGTTAGTAACTAACAGCTATACCCACAGTTAAACATTCATCTAATTGTTCTATATGTATCTATGATAATGCTCTTACCCGACAATTTCTCACATACTCGTCAATCAAGGTCATATCTTACCCCTTTCCCCCCAAAATTATGAACCATGGGTAAAGCTGCAAATGCCTTGAATGGTCTTGGTGAACAGTGTTATAGAATTGCGATATTTCGTGTGATTCTAGCATTTTTACGGAATTAGTGGCGGAGATGGCTATTTTCGACGCCTTTTCGGCGATCGAATAAAATTACAATTTGGCACGGAACTACAATTGTAGTCACAAGAAAATGTGGCGATTTGTGATTCACGAGGATAGAACTTGGGACCTTGTGGTTCGCAATCCAGTAACATGACCACAATACAAAAGCAATTGCCTGTGTAGCGTAGCTGTTAACTGGCTTATAAGCTTTCACCACAAGGATATACCGAATTTTGTTCTTTTAAGTCATTCCGTTTATGAGTTATTGCTTTTACATGCATGCGAAAGTACAGATCAATCGGTGAGCAATCTTTAGATATATTTAGTTCACAATTTGATAAAAATATGTATTTTAGTTGTGAAACTTGTGTACTAAACTTTATCTATCAAGCTCTTTGCCTTTTCTAGTTATGAAGATCATTTATAAATGAATAGTCAGATAGATTTTCTGAGAATTTATTTGATTCAAAATTTGAAACAAATCTTAATAATTGGTCTTAAGTCTATATATATATATTGAATTCCATCCGTCTGGCTCAAAGGTTTTAATTATCGCACTCAAAGACATAAAGACAGACATAATGTCAGGAGGTTTGAAATGAAAAGATTCGTTTAAATGTCGAGTTAAATTATATTATTTTCTCCAAACTAGTATTCAAGAAATAAAAAATAAAACGCATAAAATTCTAAATCGTAGAGGTTTTATATTCAATTCAGAAGAGGTTTAAACCTAATTAATTATTATTCTAAAGAAAATGGATAAAAAACTCTTAGTCACAGGGTTCGGCATATACATGTAAATCTTTGAGACCTTCTTTAGAATCTGACTGAAAAAAAGAACGTCAATATTGGCAAAAGTAAGCTAGTGATCAAAGTAATTAAACATAAAAAAGGCTTAATATCTGAAAGGAAAAAAAATCATTATTATAAAATGTGTTAAAATAAATTTTAAGAAATTGAATGTAATTAGAAAAATATATCCATCCAATGAGATTTGTATCACTAAATTTTTTAAATTTTAAGATAGGGTAAAAATAATTTTTGCTCAAAGATTTGTTCAGACGTTTTGTAGTAAAGTCACAAAATCTTTCAATCCCTATTTAATCCCTTTTAAGAGGTCGTAGAAACTTTTTAATTGAGCAATAAATCCTTCTAAGTACTTAGGAACCAGATAACTAATTTCATTCGAATCCTTAAAGAGGGGGCATATAATTGTATGAAGCTCAAACAAACAAATTGGATTTTCTGTTTCATATATGTTTACATATAGTAGAGATTATGCAACTCATTTTGAGACTGCTTTAAGAAGGAAAAGGCTACATGGCCATAAACTAAGTAAAAATATACAGGACATTTTGCGTTATTTTTTATACTTTTTTACATAAATAAACTAAAGATTTACACCTCTTGATATAATTGCTAATTTAATCAAATTTCCGATTACCATTTTATGTATTCGATGCATTTTTAAAAAATGAATTAGTTCTTTCTTCCATGCATATTTTAAATTATATTTATAATATTTAGACGAAGATTTAACACACCACCATTGAAGGATGGTACTAAAATTCTTTTAACAATAGTCTTCTGGTAGATAGAATACAAATCGCTTTTTGTATTGCTTTAGGAGGAAAAGAGCAACGGACTCGTATACTGAATAAAAATATTTATGAATTCCTACCTTATTTTTAACAATTCTTGACTTGGATCAGCTAAAGATTTACTCCTTTTGCGATGTAATTGTTGATTAAAGAAAATTTCCGATTACTCTTTTATTTGCCTATTGTATTTTTTTCGAAAACATATTGGTGATGATTGAACGTGATAGATTTTGTTCTAATCTTAGCAGAGAGTATTGTGAAATTTCCTGGAACAAAATATTTCATTATGGCTTGAGGCAATGCTCGATCACTATTTCAAGCACAAAAAAAAAAGGGCGGGGGAGATAAAATGGAACATTTCTGATCGCTTTTTTTTTCTTTTCTGAAAATAGAGCGGAAAACTGTTTTTATAACTATTCGCTGTATCTCTTTGAAAATGTCGTCTATAAATGCAATATGTTACCAACCAGATTCAAATATTAAATTATTCTTTAATTTCTTTTTGACATAACTATTTAAACAGTCAGTCGTTTTATTTTGCAATTTGTGAAATCAAGAAATTTCAACATGCGAAGAATAAACAACAATAAATTCAAATATATCATCGATGACATTAAAAAGGAAATAAATTTCTTATATATTGTTAGTTTTTTGTAATTTGAAATTAAAAAACTTCTGATGCATAAAACTTTAACTAAGAAATAACTAAATTTATTAATTTTTTTTATTTGATATTGGAAACCGATTTCAACATTGTTGCCAACGTTAAGCAGCTTAAATGTACAATCGATGTGCATAGGAAATATAGTGCATTCCTAATCATAAATAAATATCATTTCTTTTAAAATAGTATATTTTTGCTTGTTGAAAAGCTATTCCGAAAAATTTTTATGAACGAGACTAAAAAAATTACTTTGGAATTTTTTAAAAATCTTTTTTAATTTTGTAGGAAATGCTCGGACGTTTTCAAAAAATGAAAATAATTAAACGTTCTCTTATTGAAATGCAAAGATACGGATTTTCTAAATTTTTAAATCTTTTTTATATATTTATCTAGGTGATTGATTAAAACTCCTTACAATGAACACTGAATGTGTGAAAATGGCGAATTCTTAGATACAAGATCGCACCAGTCAGTAATATTAAAGATTAAATTCGATTTTAAGCAAATAATTTTAATGTACAGTTATACATAATCTAGTTTAAGCTATTAAATATACATAGGTAGGCTATAAGGAAGGATTCTGAAATTGATATATGGAATAATATTTTATGCTTTTGAGTCAATGAATGTTGTACTGCTGAAAAAATAATTCAAAATTTTTAGTAGAACCTCCAGTCCCGTTAATGTAAGCAAACTATCAAGTTGTTTTGCAAAATATTTTTGACGTATTAAATTTTTTTGAAAATAAATAACACACATCTGAGAAATAAACTGAGAGTTTTATGAAGCTACGTATTCTATATTTTTTTTTTACCAATCAATGATTTAGAGTAGATTGACGGATCATCCTTCTGGTGACCTCTAAAATGGTCTAAAAATAATATTGAAGGTTACGCATCTTGACAGTGATAATCAAAACTTCATAAGATTATGAATGATAATAAGATTATAAAATTAATGAATTATATAAAATAAAAGAATAATTAAATATATAAAATTGTATACTAATGTAAAGTAGGATGTATTTAATATTTCATTACATTTGTTAATTTTAATATTTTCCCATGTTCTTAACATTTGTTTCTTTTATATTATACTTATCTTATCTATACTTATAATAAAGCTCAATGTGTGTGTGTGTGTGTGTGTGTGTGTGTGTGTGTGTGTGTGTGTGTGTGTGTGTGTGTGTGTGTGTGTGTGTGTGTGTGTGTGTGTGTGTGTGTGTGTGTGTGTGTGTGTGTGTTGGCGCTCTACAGGCCAGACCGTTTGACATACAGCTACCAAATTTGGTACATGTATACCTTGGAGGTTGGGAATGTGCACCTGGGGTTTCTTTTTTCGAATTTTTAATTAGAATTTTAATTATTAATTAAAAACTAACTTTCCCGCCAAAAAAATCTTCCATTTTCCCCACCGCCAACTTTTCCGCCAAAAAAATCTTCCATTATCCCCAGCGCCAAACGAGAAAGGCTTCAGTTTTTTTTTTCTCCCAACAGTAATGAGGCTAGGGTTAAAATTTTTCGGCGGATTATTTCAATCGGTTCTGTTTATTTTCTTAATGTTTGATGCATTTAAAATTAAACATTGTTAATGAATCAATCTTTCAGATTCATTCTGAAGTACTTTTGAATTAAAATAAAACAGAATAAAGGAAATTAAAAATTTCTAATCCGCATAGCGTTACCCCAACTGGCGTAGAAAAAATCACGTATTTGCGTTACGTAACCGGCGAAGAAAATTCACGCATGCGCATTCTGTTCTGATGGTTGCCATGACAACGTTATCAATGGATGATTTAAATTATTTTTGGGTTAGTTGCATGCTTTTGTAAGTAAATTGTATTTATGTTAGTTATATATTTTTTGTATATGCTTATAGTTTTAAGTACATCGTTTTTTAAGTAGTTTTTTTTAAAACCTGTTTTCAACCGTTTATTTTAAACGATTCGTTTTATTTTCTTAGTGTTTGATGCATTTAAATTTAAACATTGTTAATGAATCGATCTGCTCATAATGAATCTAAGAAAATTTTGTTGACCAACTCTTGAGATATTACATAAATTTAAAAAGATATTCTTTAGTGCCCATAAAGTTTAAACGCTGAGTGACTCTATTTTCAGTAATCAGATTATAAAAAAATGCTTTGTTTCAGTAAAAAATATTATTATATTAATTGAAGATAAATTCTTTCCACTTTAATTTAAAGCATAAATTCTACGGGTGCTAACAGAAAATGAGAGAGATACATATTACGTTATGACTGAAGGCCTTTATAATATTATGAATGAATTATATGATAATCAAAATTTGAAGTTTTAAAATATTTTGACGAAGAAGCTATTAAAGTAGAAATTGCATAAAATATTTAATTATTAAAATTTTAACGAACATTAAGATTGGCGAACCGGCTGGTCGCCAAAGGCGGCTAGTATTAAATAAAACCAATGGCGTGGTGCTTCAAAACTTTATGACATACTATATAATAAAATGTTATTTTTCCTCCCTCCCCTCTGCATAAAATCATGAACTATGAGTAAAGACGCGAATCTCTCACACGGCATTAGCAAACTATAATTATGAAATCTAGATTTTTGGCATGAATCTAGCATTTTTACTGAATCTACCGTTTTGCAGTGTTTAGCGATTTCTTTGGCAATTACACCCTACTATGAGATTGATATATAATTACCCGAAAACTGATCATGAATTTTGGACACTTTTTTCGATTCGATTGAAATCAAAATTTGACATATTATAAATGTAGTCACGAGATAACAAACGGACTTTCATTTATTTTCGTCACTGTATTTGTTATTTATTGGGTTCACGTATATGCGAAAGTAAGGACTGACAGACAGTAATCCTTTTGGTAGATTTCGTTCACAATCTTATACGAATCTAGATTTTAAATAGTAAACTTGCATATCAATTTTTATCCATTAAACAGTTTTCATTAAAAATCTGACAGAAATCTAGAAATTCGGTGTAAAAACCTTTTTTTTAAAACCTAAATTTTGCCTATCTTACTGAAAATGTTTTTGAGTTAATATGTTCAAAAATAGACTGACAGGTATAATGCCAAAAATGTGTTTTTCGGACCCGGACAGATAATTATTCTACTTTTTGTTTGTCCCCGGATTGATAATTGTTCTAATTTTTGTTTGTACAGTTAGAATATGAGATAGTAAAAAAAGCATTAAAATATCTGTTTACGTCCGATATCTTACTAAACAGCTGTGCTTGAATGGTAAGAAACTCTGTTGTTAAGGCATGGCATCTGAAGCTTTTAATCAGTTTTGCCATTGATTACTTCAAAATTTTAATTCGAATATTTTATCCTGTCAAATTGTTTGCTTTAATTTTATTCGCTTTAGGCCAAAAAGCTGACCGCTACCATTCCATCATTAATTTATCATTTTAAGTAACTACCTGAAACAATATTTCTCCTACGATAAATACGAAAAAAAAAAAGATTGCAACGCTACTCAGGGAAAATTGACTCAAAATTTGACTAATGATTAATGACTGATTAATTAAGAGCAGAGGATTATACCTAAACCGACATTTAATTGATACAGAATCCAAGCATGAAAAAATAGTTACCAAAATCAGTACCTACCGAATTTAATTAATTTGATAAATCATTCACCAAACTATTTGTTTAATAGCCATAATAAACTTTGTAAAATTCTACAGCAGCAAAGATGACCACAGTCTTAAAATTCAAACAGAGTCTGCAAGCCAACATAATAAACCTCATAGATTGGAATTGGTGTCAGTGTGATAATACTTTAACAACGAAAAGGCATTCACACAGTTAAATGATAAGCATCTGATCGTTTGAAACTGCCAGAATTGTCATTATAAAGTTCATTAAAGAGAGATCGATCATAATGAGCTATAGGAAATCGTTTTGATTTATGCAAATGTGGCTGTGCTGCAATCAACTCTTACTTTGATTTATTCGCTGGCTGCAATCAACTCTTACTTTGATTTATTCGCTGGGAACGGAGGTCATATCAAAATTATCTTGTGTTATAGTAGGTATAAAATATATTTGTATGGATTATTTTCGGTTACAAATACAATCAGAAGAAGTGGTGTTCCCTAATATTGTTCCAGTGAGAAAATCATATAGAGAATAGAATATCATAATGAGAATATCATATAGAGAAGAGAATATCATAGTGAGAATTTCATATAGAGAAGAGAATATCATAGTGAGAATTTCATATAGAGAAGAGAATATCATAGTGAGAATTTCATATAGAGAAGAGAATATCATAGTGAGAATTTCATATAGAGAAGAGAATATCATAGTGAGAATTTCATATAGAGAAGAGAATATCATAGTGAGAATATCATATAGAGGAGAGAATATCATAGTGAGAATATCATATATTATTTTTCTATTCATTGTGTGTATAAATTACCGTTATTTGTATGTAAATTCCCAGACCAACAGGTGATCAGTCCTTTGACAGATAGATGGAAAAACTGATATAGATCTATATTTAATAAGATAAAACTGTGTACTAAATTTTACCGACCCAACTTTGCATTTTTATTTATCGTACTACTTTGAATTTGAACAGATAGAATGATAAACTTTCTGTTAATTGATTTCGTTCAAATTCTGATAGTAATTACAAATTTGATATAAACACATACCAAACTTCCTATCTTGCAATGTTTTTGCGTAATTATATTCATAAACAGACAGGCATAATTTAAAAGTATATTTTTCGTATTCTGATGGTCTGAAGTTTGAAGAATCAAAATCCTAGTTCAAATTAATGGTTTTGACGGGATTTTGGGGAAACAGATAAATATCTATTGATATTCTCTGCTAGATGTGCGTCGATTTCAAAATGATAACAGAAGTTGTCTATCTGGAGAAAAGGGATCGAGAAAAGTGAATAAGGTGCTTCTCGAAAGAAGAAATAACTGGCAAATAATGTACGAAATAAGGTGCATTACAGTTATAGTAAGGTGTTGGCAGTAAGTCAAATGAGGTACATTATTTCGTGATCTCTAGATTAAAATTTATTAAGAGAATATATTTTTTTTTTCAATTATACATCATAGCCAATAATGACTAACGCAGTCTGAGCAAAAATTAACTTATAAGTAAACAGTGACAGATATGGTCTGAACGAAAAGTACAAAGTCAATCAAAGATGATTATAGCGATACGAATGAAAAGTTCAATGACTGAAATGCCACTAACGCGTTAATATTGTCTAGAAAGTGGTTTCATTTAAGAAAAAAATGATATTGTTACAAAATTATTTTTTCTACAACAAATATCGCAAATTAATCGTAATGACGCAGCTCATATAATTGCTGTAGTTCAGCAGCTTTCTTGCTGTCTAATCCTCCAGTTTCTCTACGTGTCGGCGACTCCGACTCCTCTCACATCACTTGTGACGATACACACGACGATTCGGACGATCCACACAACAACAACAACGTAGCTTGATGGTTGGGTTGACGGGGCGCCTAGCCCCGGCAGGGGCTTATCCCCGGTAAGGAGAGACTTCACAGTGCTTTGCTGTCTATACTTTGCCGTGGCCGTCTTCGACGAAATTTGGAGATGACGAGTGTCAGGACTCATTGTGATTGTCTGATATTAGGGTGAGGGGGGGGGAGGGGGTACGCTGCCGTTGGGCTTAGTAAGTTTTTACTGCTTGTGAGCTAGAATTGGCTATTGAGATACTGTTTAATTTGAGTTTGAAAAAATAAAAGGAAGAAAAACTAAAGGGCTGAGATAAATTAAAGTAGTATATTACGGGGTCTTCTAGAGTTTGTAGATGGTTTATATTTAGGGATTTTAGCTATTGCTTCATTTTCATTCTTATCCATGTTTTTAAAGAAGTTAGTGGCTAGATTTTGAATGAATTTTTTAAGAGGGGGATAGTCTAGGCATAAGTACATATTTGTATTGGGCATGTAGTATTTCATATTGCAGAAATTTCTAATTAAGTTATTTTGCTGGCGTTCAATAAGTCTAAGATTAGTCTTGGCAGCATATCCCCACACAGGGCAGGCATAAGTTAATACTGGACGCAAGTAGGCAGAGTAAATAAGCATTTTATTTTGTCTACTCATTTTGGAGTTTCGAGAAATTAAGGGATAAAATTTACGAGTTAGGTCTCGAAACTTTTTAGCTGTGTAAATAAAGTGGGGTTTCCAAGTTAATTTACTATCTAGAATAACACCTAAATATTTGCATTCCTTAGACCACGGGACAGTTTGATTTTTAATTTTAACTGGGGAGAAATTCTTTTTACAGTTATTTTTATTAAAAACTATAGCTTCAGTTTTACTAGCATTTATTTCAATTTTCCATTCGACGAACCAGTCCTCAAGAGATTTAATATGTCGGTTTAAAGCTATGGTAATGAAATTTTGATTTTTGTTTCTAGCTAGTATTGCAGTGTCATCAGCGTACATGCACAACATAGTGTTAAATTGCTTGGGGATATCATTAATAAACAAGGAAAATAAAATTGGCCCTAGTTTAGATCCTTGAGGTACACCTGCAAGAATAGGTTTTACTTCCGAAAATTCATTGTTAACAACAACGTAGCTTCTGAGTGCCCGTCTTTTATAGTTCCGGGAGGCGGGGCTATAATCTTCTGACCAATCAGGGCGTATCTGAGTGTATCTCGGGTATTACTCGATGGATCATGAAACTTCTCGAACTTTCTGGTATTATCCATTTAGTCGCCAAACTCGCCAAATTTTTCGCCAAGTCGCCAAATGCTCGCCAAGTTTGTCGCCAAGCTCTGAGGTCATTGACGCGGCACCCGCTCAGCATGCACAGGACAGATCTTACAATGGTCTTTCTCACGATGACACTATTCGTACCGGGTTGCAAAATTACAGATTTGTAACAATATTAAATGAAGATTCTATGCTGTAAAATAAAAATGTAGTAGTACTAAATGTGATAATAATACCTAAAACCTAACAAGAAATTTTAATAATTTGTTCAAAAGTTTGATGATGTCGGTTAAAAGTATGAAGACGCATTATTTAGAAATTTGAAATACGTAAACTGTGAAAAATGAAATTCATTTTAATTTGGCTTAATTTCGCGTTTTGTAAGTTATTTTGTCAAAGTTTCTTTTATCGTAATCTTAACGTGTGCATGCATTATCCCCCGGATTTCACAATTTTTTAAAGAAAATATTTTATGGAATCCATAAAATTTTGGAGTTATAATAATTAAGTTTTTCATTAAATAGTTGCATTCTAAAACGGAAGTTTGTGAAAAGCCAAGAATATAGCAAGGTTTTTGTAAAATTATTTTAACAACACATTTTTTCTTTTTAAAAAAATTTATTAATTCTTAAAATTTTGAATATTTATGACATGATTAAGTGGAAACTATTCATTTCTCGTTTTTACTTTATTTATTCAATGTGTATAACCCAAATCGTAATTGTAACTAATAAAAAAAATTCAAGATTTCTAGAGTTCATATTCTTAAAAACTTTCTGTTCATGCTGTTACAAATATAACCTAATTATTTATTAAGTTATTATTTTAATCAGTTATTTAAATTTAGGTCGTATGTCGGTTTGCTATTTAATACGGTTATTTCTAAAAAGCGGTTGGGCCTAAACTTCATGGGAAAGAAAAACGAAAGGCAAGATATTTAGTTTCAAATGAACTGAGATAATAATAATTTAGATTTGAAAGTTCAATATTAATTACATTACTTATTTTGAAATGCTCGATATTCGTGAATATTGTCGTATACATAATTTTCAAGTATGCATGAAATAAGTAAAATACTACTATGATGAAAAAAAAATGTATAAGCCCATTACTTTGATAAAATGCAATGATACGAGATCAACTCATGAATCATAGACAGGAATATTTAAAATACAACTGATCAAAGAGAAATTTGCTTTTTACAATAATGAAAGATTTTAATCAGATTTCTTATTAATTATTAAATAAGCGATCGAAAGCTCAGTTAATATATTGTCGTTTTAAGAATGGGATACTGAAATATGTTACCATAACTTAAGCCTCGTGTCTGAGTCGCTGTTCTGTAAAAAACATCTATCACACATTCTTCCTTGAAAATGGATATTATAAAACCCACATTAATATCAAAACCATGTATAATAATGTTCAGAAACTACATTTATAACTATAATTTTGAGCTTTAGAAGCACTAAAAAGGAAACCATACATTCACGTATGTATGATAATAAATCTTATTTTTTTCGAGTGTAAAAGATGAAGTTCGGAATATGATTACGAGAAATACGTTCAGTAGGTGTGCAGTGAAAATTTTAACAAGAACAATATTGCTGCTTTACTTTATAAGAAAATTTAGGAGGAAAATACAGCTGATTTATAACGCAAGAATAACACTTGCAATAAGCAACCTCATACAAGAATCAACTCGCTATTAAACAACCTCATACAAGAATAACACTTGCAATAAGCAACCTCATACAAGAATCAACTCGCTACTAAACAACCTCATACAAGAATAACATTTGCAATAAGCAACCTCATACAAGAATCAACTCGCTACTAAACAACCTCACACAAGAATAACACTTGCAATAAGCAACCTCATACAAGAATAAACTCGCTACTAAACACCCTCATACAAGAATCAACTCTCTACTAAACAACCAAATACAAGAATCAACTCGCTACTAAACAACCAAATACAAGAATCAACTCGCTACTAAACAACCTCCATCACAACAGCATAAAGCACTTAGAGACAACTCGCTATCAGCACGTCAAAGAGATACTTCACTCGACTACTCACTTCTGCTAATTCACTCTTGTTTGTAAGCCTTCGTTTTTATAGCTCCTGTGGCATCGAATGTTCTAGAATAAACATTGTAATTTCGGTTCTTTCACTCAGAGTCTCTAATATCCTTCATTTTTGTTATCTTATCTAAATGTCGCCCACTTTATCACTCTGGTCAATTCCGGAGTACATTGATCCAGCATCCATTCAGCTTCCATTATAACTAATGTATAATTCTGTCTTCTTATGAGACTAACTATACAAGGAAACAAAACATTTAAGAAATTTAAAATTTCCAACACTGATTGTTGAAAAGATAAATATTTGAGGGGATCAGTGTCTGTTTTATATTTCCATTTCAGCCTTATGTGCAGTAGTTACATCCATTCCCTAAAGGCAACACATTCCAAGAGAATGTTGCAACAGACATCCGATTGCGATCCAGTGCTTGCTTTCTTATATCATTTGAGACATTTCCTTCTAAATATATTGTACGTTTGGGAAATTCTGTCTAGACTTTAGGATCGATTTGGTAACTTTTAGATTCCCATGATTCTTCACTTTCTCTGTCTATATATACGCGATTTCTAATCTTCCAAGGAATAAAGTTGCCTTTTGATTAATAGTTAATGCTTAACTTTCATATAAGTTGCTGCAGTTAAAGTAAAAAAAGTCAAAACTTTTCTGTAAGACTCGCTGTTATTCTATAAAGTTTTACTATCGTAATTGGTAGGAAAAGCTCGGATGTTTTAGAACGCGTTGTTTTGTACATTTTTTTATTTAAATACTGTGGGCAAATAAATGACCTTTTACATTATTAAATATAATCGTTCTTTATTTGCCCCCATTTTATAAATTGGAATAATTGGGAATGCTATTAAAGTAAAGACATTGTGGAAAGGAAAACCTTCCTATATTTAATATTACATTCTATCATATAATAAACTATAGATTTTTTTATAACATTCAAAGCATGTTTCTATCACCTCTCAATAAGAATTTTTAGAGAAAATTTGAAATATTAGCATTTTTCTTAGAAAGTCAAAAAAATGGACATTTCAGCTGTCACATTACCATTATATTCTGCTAAGAAATTATCTTTTTTTTTGCATAAAACTTGTGTAAAAATTGAAATGGATATATGAAAGTTGTGGTTTGCACTTTTTGGAACACAATTGAATCTTCAGTAAAGAAACACTGTTAAATAGTCCTGGAAAAAAACGAGATAGATATTTTTCTCCCTTATCTATAGTGTTTTTTCCACCGTTGGGGGTACATAAATGAAATGAAGTGGTTGGTTCTCCCCACCCGAGTGGGTACACAAATAATGGAGGTCGGTTACCTCCTACCAATGAAGGGACGTGCTTACCCAGAGTAGTGTTGTGCCGTGGCCGGTGATGGCCCTTAGGACTCATAGATCCCTCCAGTGTTGCTGTTGCGCGGTCCAGGCATTCAGATTTTTCTGTGTGCCTTCAGGTGGGTCGTAGTAACTTGTTATGGTTATTCTAGAGTATCTTGATTGAAAAGCCTACTTCCCAGTTTGCAAAATATCATCGTTGCTTACTGTAGTCATCATACCTAATTATTCTTTTTTCTCAGTTAATCAGGCAAACCGTGTATTATTACAGTTTCTAAGTTACTTTAGGAAATGTAAAAGCTTTACCTGCTCAATGTAAAGCTAAAGATCTACGAATGCTTCTCGATTTAGTAAGTTTTAGTTTATGAGAATCATTTTACTCTACAAGAGAGTAATCTTTTCAACAATACTATTCACACCTCAGTGAACTTTACAAAACAAGAATTTTTTGTAAGAGAAAGGTTAATGTTTGATAAAAAAAAATATTGGATTAAAATTTCCTTTGAAAAATATAAAATTTGTTTCAAAGCAATTTGAGAATCTATATGACGTAAACATTCCAATAAAATCAATAAAATTTGTTAACCAAAAAATATAGAACAATCATATAAAATTAACTTGATAATATCTGATTACTTGAAATAATCTGAGCTTGATATTGAAATGATTTCATAAAAGTTAATGATACCAGTTTCTTGAAATATTACTACATTTATTTAAAATGGTGAAGTTAGTCACTAATAATATCACAAATCGTCAAAAATAACGAACAATAATTAATTTCCCCCTTAGAATTATACGCTAACTATGATATATACGCATTTTTATGAAGACAAGCTCTTTTTTTAAAATATCATACAGTTTCAGTCACTTCAATTCCTAACCAAACTATTAGCTTTTGCATTGTTGAATACCCGAAGTTCTTCAATAATTATCCCCTTCCCGCATAAGTGGCCATCCAAATAGTCTGAAATATCTTTTTCTTCTTCCTGCCGTTAACTTTTTAAAATCTATTCCTTCCCAAAAGAAAGTTCATCTACAATATTTCCAAAAGATCAGTCCTTCAGTTTTATTATCTTGGAAACTAGTTAATATTAAAATATCTTTAGTAAGTTCACCAGTCAGTAACATCGTTTAAAAATTTCTTTATAATTTCCCCTTCTTCTATCTTTCTTCGTTCCCATGTCAACAGAACATTCTAAATTAGATTTACAGTGCCTGGACTGGTAGCTTTACACGAAACTCACTAGAGGGCGGTGCCTTAACTCATTTAGCAGCAATTTCTAGCAGTGATGCCGCTATTTGGCCCTGCGACTGCTACTAGTGACTTGGTGTTCAAAAAGGAAAAACCTACTGCTCGTAAATTGAGTAAAAATGTAGAGGGTTTCTTTCTTGATACTTGGCTTTTTTCTTGGCGAAATTTTCACTGGATCAGGTTTCTTTTACTCTTGACTATAACAGCCTACTGAAATAAGTTTCCATTACGTTGCCTCTTTTTGGCTATATTTCCAATAATGCCCTTGATAAATTTCACACCTGTCTTGCCAAAGAACGTTACCTTACTTCAGAAACAAAATATTTTATTAACCCTTAACAGGGGAGGTGAAATTTTAGGACTTAACTGGGGAGGTCTACGAGACCGCATTTCATTAAACTCACATTAAATTTTCTAATGAATGTATTAGTATAAAAAAACAGCCAATATATTTTTCAGATATTTTTCTTGATATATAGACAGGTTTTAGAAATTTTCCGAAATATATAATCATTGAAAAAAGCAAATACGTTGGAATATACATTTTCTTCTCAAATTACATGTTACAATAAATAATATTCTTGAAAAAGCATATTGCTTTTTACTTTTTAAATCATATTTATTTTTACAGTATATGAAGGTATATAGATGACAATATAATGTGAAATTCACCAATTATATGAAAAATGAAAAAAATGACAATGGGTAAAATTGGCCCTTTTTTATCGGCTTGTGTGACTTTCGTAGTATGGTTTTCTGGGGCATTTTAAATACACAGGTTAAGAACTAGTATAAGAATCAACCTATAAATTCTGTATATATATATATCTTAGTATATTAATATATTTTATAAATTTTTCAAAATACATTATCACTAGAAAAATTAATTATGTTTGAACATACATATCAAAATGTTAAATACGAACTTTCATCGAAAAACTCTTCTGTACGATTATCCTTATCACTAAAATCACTTTATTCTTCATTTAAAAGTGTCTGGAGCACTGCTTTATAATAGGATCAGTAAACTGGATGATATTTCGGGCCTAAGTTTTAGCGCCATCTGCTAAGTCTTGTTTATCACTGGGACATTAACAGGGAGATGCGGTCTTAGAGACCGCACTCGAAGAAATAACTGAATTATTTTAAAAAGCATCTGCTGAAATCGGTTGGAAAAGTGCACTGTATTCAAGGTCATAAAACAGGAAGCTACAAGGTCAATCCATTCATTTGAGCTAAAAATAGAATAGGGGTGACAGAAAATCCATCGCTAGCGGTCTCACAGACCGCACGTCCTCAGTTAAGGGTTAAGACTCGATGCATTCCTTTTAATTCACAGATTGCATAACACAGTGAAATGAAAAATTTTTGTTCTAATTTTACCAGCATAGGTCATTTTATTCTATACTTGAATCTCTACATTTTACTAATAACATTACTTGAAACAATAAAATTCTTTAGTGAAGAATCACAAAATTAATTTAGATCCCATTTTTCCATCAGTAAAAAGTTTTATTTCTAAATTCTGATTTTTTCTCCTTTTAAAATTGAATCTTTAAGCCTGATGAGGTGATCAGAAATTTTTTTAAAAAAATTGTTATGGTTAGCTTAATTACATGAGCCCTAACTCACCCGAGATCGCCTCGTCCTGCAGGGGCTTCACTAAGGAGCTTTGGGACGGTTAGATGAATTAAAAGAAGTACTGTAAGTACTGTATTTTATGTAGCTTCTTATAGAAAGACTACCTATTGCAATGGTTCTCATGACAAGACTTCGGAAAAATTTCTTCGACTCTTTACCGATAATGGCTTCTAGAACTAAAACTACCCTTCTTTCAAAAGTTTATATATATTTAGAGTCGTGTTTCCAATCAAAAGAAGACCACACGTTTGTATTTCCTACATTTTAATGGACGACCACAGGACTACGCGAACATTAAGAAAAAGATCAAAAGTATAGGGCTGGTTGCCCTTTAGGCGGACATGGAATGTCTGTTATCCTTCAACTTCGACGCTCACACTTTCCCGCTCCAAGCGTCTCCTTACTGCCGTTTGTCTCACTTGCCTGTTTCTCCGTATAGTCGGAATACCACTGCCATCTGCAGGCAAGGGTGGGAGAGTAGCATAGGGGCTTATACTACATATATATATTCGTATAACGCTTTGCCCATGTTGTCTTCTGAACAGGATAACTAGAGTAATTTTGCTTGGATTTTAACTGCCTTGGAATATCTTAATAGAAATATAGAAATCTCTGAGAAATTTGTGAATGGCTTAATTAGTTCAAAGGGGGTGGAAATGAGATGGTCGAAATTTTCATTTCACTATAACTTTCTTAATATTAAAGATAGAAAAATAAATCCAATTAACCAAACGAGCGCCTCATCAAGACAAACAACTTTTGTATTTAAAGTTTTTTGATAACTCCAATATCTTAGAATTTCGGGGCTGAAAAATGATTTTCAAGCACAAGTTTTGACTGTTTCTAACATCAACCATTTATGTTGCCAAATAGTAATTTAAATGCCCCTTTGCTTTCCAACTTGCCGGGGGGGGGATATTTTAACATTGCACTGTACCCAGAATACTTTTGTAAATGTTCTATCCTTTTCTCGAAATCCTAGAAATCATCAACCATTCCAACTCGAGGAAGTATATTTTAAGATAAAATGACATTAATAAAACTTCTAAAACCTTTAAGTTCTCTGAATTGAAAAAGAGATGCTCTTAATCGAATCAGATATCGAACCAATTGCCGGCGTCCTGGCCTAGGGGTAGCGCGTCTTCCCCGTGATCTAGGCGTTCCGGGTTCGAGTCCTGGTTCGGGCATGGTTGTTCTCTTCCTTGTGTTCTCTCTGTGAGGTAGGTGAATTAGCCCCTTTGTAAAAGGGGCTGTGCAAGTGAGTGTGCTATCTTCATTTGAGCTAGAAGTCAGACTTCTGCCCTCGGGTGCACAGGGGTCTTTACTCTCAGAAGCTAGATAGTAAAGAAAACAAAACAGTTAACTGGTTAAGATAAAGCCACTGAGAATCAGAAGTACGAAGTGGCCTGTTTCACATATTTCATGAGGGCCGTGGTGGCCTGGTGGTAAGGTCTCTGCTTCGGAACCGGAGGGTTTCAGGTTCGAGACCCGATTCCACCGAAGAACCATCGTGTAAGGGGGTCTGTTGCACGTTAAATCCGTCCTGACCAAACGTCCTCCTGCTGGTGTGGTGTGGTGTGGTGTGGAGAGGGGGGTGCCAGCTCAGGTGTCGTCCTCGTCATCTGACCGCGGTTCAAAATGACGTGGTCCATCCCAAAATAGCCCTAGTGTTGCTTTACAACAGGACGTTAATATAACTAAACTAAACTATCTTTCATAAATGCATTCGTATTTTCTACAATCATTAAAAAAATATAATAACTGTTTTTTATAGTGAAAAATCATCTTAATTGCGCAATTTTGTTATGAAATTTTAGCATATAGAACACAAATTTTTATCAAATAAGATACCAAATCCATTGAAGAACTGACCGTCTGTAGATCTTTACATTCATATTCATGTAAATGTGACATCTGGATACATCTTTATACATCTTTATACTGGAGAACAATATTCGAATAATGATTAAAAAAAGTTCTAAATTTTAACGGAATTAGAAGGATGTATGAAGGAGTTTAATTTAAAAAAGTTTTTGACAAGATTAATTTTTAAAAATTGAAAAATGCAAGTGATTACGCCAGAGGGACAAAATATATATCTTTGAAAGACAATTATTTATTATCTTTCATAAATAGGGCCGCGGTAGCCTGATGGTAAGGTCTTGGCTTATGAGCCTTAGGGTTTCAGGTTCGAGACCCGATTCCACCAAAGAACCGTCGTGTAAGGGGGTCTGTTGCACGTTAAATCCGTCATGCCAAGCGTTCTCTCGCTGGTGTGGTGTGGTGTGTTGTGGAGAGGTTGGTGCCAGCTCAGGTGTCGTCCTCGTCATCTGACCGCGGTTCAAAATGACGAGGTCCGTCCCAAAATAGCCCTAGTGTTGCTTCAAACGGGACGTTAATATAACTAAACTAAACTCAGAAGCTACTGCGCAAAAATTTGGCTTAAATAATCACACGACAAAAAAAAATCGAACCAATTAATTTTATTTGCTTAACATTCTCATCTCTTACGTTTGCTTCTTCGGTTTTGGTTTTCCTGGTGGTTTCGGCTTTGGAACTGGAGGCCTCAGGTTCGAGACCCGATTCCACCCAAGAACCGTCCTGTAAGCGGATCTGGTACACATTGAATCCGTCGGGGCCAAACGTCCTCTCGGAAGCTTGTGGTAGCTTGGAGAGAGGGTGTCAGCTCCGGTGTCGTCCTCGGCAACTGACTGCTGCTCGAAATTACGAGGTCCGTCTTAAAATAGCCCTAATATTGCATTAAAACGGGACGTTAAAATAACTAAACTACGTTTGTTTCTTTTTGTCAGTTTTATACATGCGGAATCTCTAGTTTTGCAACAAATTTCACGTTGCTCTACATTTTCCGTCAACAAAGATGTTGTTGATTTACCTATTTTTTATGACAATCACTTTAAATTTCCTTGAAATCGATTGTTTTCTTTACCTCGATGAAGAACTAAAGAAATATGGTTACCTTCTCCTGCGGTAGAGAGAAGCTTTTCAAGAAAATAAAACTTTTTTTTCTGTCCTTTCTTTGTAACATCAATTCTTAAAAGGTTCTGAAATCCAGTTCTCCGACAAATCCCCATTATATCTTTAAATTTTGTTTTCCGCTTTATTTTCGGTAGAATTTTATTTTCTGCCTGTTTCTTTCGTGATTTTCCAGCGGAAGTGAGCCTCTCTTTAATTCTAAAACAAATCTGGTTTGGGTTTTCTTATCAGTCCCTTTAAAATTATTTACTTTTTCATTTTTTATTTTAGTATAAGGCTTGGAGAAAGTTTAAGTGTCGTCTCAAGTATCTTTCTCACCAATTGAGCACGGTTGGAAATTTAGAAGTACGTACCAAAATACTTTTTGTTTTGTTTTACAATGATTAAGTTAAACTTACCTGTGTTTCATTTTATAAATATTTCTCAGTAAATTATCCCTCTTTTATGAAAAATATATTCATCTTCGAAAAACTAGTTTAATGTTTATCTTCTGTAACTAATATTTAGATAAAAATTCGAAATGCAAGATAAGACATTTATGTGTAAAATATTTTTTAAATGTTTTTTGTATAATTTATTTTAAGTCTTATAAAATGTATAAAAAAATAAATTTCCATGGTAAGTGCTCAGGAATTCCAGCTTTCGGGAAGTACTTCTATACATTTTGCTTAGTGAGATTTTATACATTTTGCTTAGAGAGATTTTATGCATTTTGCTTACAGAGATTTTATGCATTTTGCTTAGACAGATTTTATGCATTTTGTTTAGAGAGATTTTATGCATTTTGTTTAGAGAGATTTTATGCATTTTGTTTAGAGATATTTTATGCATTTTGCTAAGGCAGATTTTCTGCATTTTGTTTAGACAGATTTTCTGCATTTTGCTTAGACATATTTTATGCATTTTGTTTAGACATATTTTATACATTTTGCTTAGAGAGATTTTATGCATTTTGCTTACAGAGATTTTATGCATTTTGCTTAGACAGATTTTATGCATTTTGTTTAGAGAGATTTTATGCATTTTGTTTAGAGATATTTTATGCATTTTGCTAAGGCAGATTTTCTGCATTTTGTTTAGACAGATTTTATGCATTTTGCTTAGACATATTTTATGCATTTTGCTTAGACATATTTTATGCATTTGGCTTAGATAGATTTTAGTCACTTGGCTTCGACAGATTTTATGCACTTAACTTAGACAAAATTTATACATTTTAAAAATTTTAATCACATGAGTGTTCCTATTAACCTTGTAGAGAATTAAATTATTATCACAATATTTTGTGAATCTTCCAACTTTTTAAAAATTTCTTCAGAGATAAATGAGGTCGAAAAGTGGCAATGTGAAAATATTCCCAAATAATAAAAAGTTGATCACACTGGTTTTGCACAATTTTTTAAAATTATTAAGAGAGCAAAGCACGTTTGTATTCGCAACATTATTAAGCATTGTTAATTTGGTTATTTCTGTTTTTTTATTTTTATTTTTGGTTATTATTAATTTTTCCGATCTGCACGTGTTTTGTCTGCAATTTTCAACGATTCAAAAGAAAGGATATGTTTAAAGGTTGCATATGCGGAATGAGAGGGGAAACGCTAAGAGATAGTGGTTACTTTGAATTAACAAAATACAGGGTGGGCAAAAAGTCCGTAAAAACTTTAAAAATTCATAAAACCCTAAAAAATAACCAAAATAAAAAACGGTTTGCAGGTTTAGCATTGATTAGTCTTGAGGTTGCTTTTAAGATAAGAAGAAGAAAAATAAAGAAACCTGGCAGATGGCACTAGTACGAACGACTTGGTTGGAAATATGCAAATGAGACAGGCGATTATAAATACTTATGCGCTTGATTCATAACCAGCTCTCCGTTGCATGTCATGTAAGTGAATGAGGTTGCTGAGTGGGAAAGATAAATGTTGGTGAAGCTCTTTTGCATGAACCAGGAATCAGCGATTGTTGCACTGCGTAAATTCCGACTTAAAAAATGTGAAGACTGGAGAAGGGCCTTTAATAATAGTTGGCCTCATACAGCTTGTTCAGTGATTTGAGGAAACTGGATTGTTGGAGAATTGTGTAAGGTCCGGGAGACCAAGTCTAAAGCAGATATGTTCGGCTCGCGTTGCACCTCAAATGGAAACATTCATGCCAGAATTCACTGCAGGGACTTGCAGTGCACGGGAAGCTTGCAGAAGCCAATTTTCGATGGCCTCCTCTGTCTTCAGACCTGACACCAGAAGGCTATGGGGAAATTTAAAATCCCGGGTGTATCGATCCCGTCCATCCAATTTGTTGGAATTGAAAGAGGCAATCCGCTGAGAGCTGTCATGTATACAGACGCACATGCTGCATTCTTCCGTTGCTGGTTTGTGACCCGCCTGTAATGTCTTATCACCATGGTGGTGGACAAGTGGGGCATATATTGCTATAATAAATGGCTTGATAACATTATTTTTATTATTTGCGTATCCTTTCTTTCACTTACAGGTTAAAACGCCACCTGTCGGCGATTTTTTGATTTTTTTTTCTTGTCTTAAAAAAAATCCCATGACATATAGATGCTAAATCTGCAAATTGTTTTTTTATTTTGCTTAATTTTCCGGGGTATATCACTTTTTAAAGTTTTTATTGACTTTTTGCCCATCCTGTGTGTTAGAGTAGTATATATGTATACTTCTTGCTTTTCCTTACTTTTCTTTCAAAGTGAACTGTTTTATTTTATTCTTAATAAATTATTTTTAAATAAAAAACCTGACTTCGCATTTGAGCTACCTTTACGACAATTGATTGTGAACTAGCTCTACCAAAAGTTATCTTGTACAACAGAAATTTCAATATGAAAACAGTATTAGATTTTTTGGCAATTACATAATTTACAGTGAGGCTTAAAGTTAAACCACAGACAGTTAATTAACCTCAACTAGTCTAAAAATTCAGATTAAGTAAAAATTGTAAGCAAATAATTCTCTAAAAAGGCTAAAGTGATAAATCCCAATTAATTTAAAGTTGTCTGACTTCAAATGTTAAATTCTAATTAAAAGAAAGTTGCATGCCTTAAAATATTTCTTTAGAAATTCATTTAAGACTATTTTTAATTACAAAGAAATCGTCTACCACTAAATTTAAAAAAAAATATTTTGATAAATGATTTTTACGTGTTTCGATTTTAAATATTTAGTTGAACGGTTTTACAAAAATCGATTGTAATTGCTTGAAAAAGGCCTTCGACAATATTATTTTTCTGAAAGTTAAAAAAAAAAAAACTTTGAAAATGTTGCCTTTTAAGTTTTCTTTAATATTTCTACAGCTTTGAATTCTAATTATATGAAAGTTTTTGAAAAAGCCTTGGATTCAGCTTCAAAAATCTGATTTATAAGAAATGAATACTCCGTGTCTTGTTGAGATTGGATGTATCTGTGTCTGTGTTTTGTAGAAATTGGATGTCGGCCTATGTGTCTGTATATTGTGAAGGTTTGATGTCTCTCTGTCTTGTGTATATTGGATGTCTCTGTGTCTTGTGTTCATTGATTGTCTCTATGTATATGTCTTGTGAAGAATGGTGTCTCTGGGTGTATGTCTTGTAAAAATTAGAGTCTATGTGTCTTGTGGATATTGATTGTCTCTATGTATGTGATTTGTGAAGAATGAATGTCTCTGTGTGTATGTCTTGTGAAAATTGGAGTATATGTGTCTTGTGGAGATTAGACGAAGATTGACCTTCATAAATGTGCTACTAATTATCTGACATCAACTCGAAAGGGAGTAACACTCCTAAAATACCCCTCATGAAACTTCCAATTACTCTACTTAGGTGAATGGGAACGTTAAGCAATTTTATGTCATGGGAAACTTTTTAAAATTTCTTTCAAAAAGTTTTTCATATATCATTGAATTTGGTTTATATTTCACTCCATGGATGGCGCCAAGTATACAAAATATTTCAAGACAAAGAAAGATAAATTTTAAATCAAAGTTGCTCAATTTAAATTCAAAAAAGAAATAAATACAAATCCAAAATAGAAACATAAACATTTTTCATAATAGCTTCACGCATATTTGAAAAATTAACTAATTTTCCATTCTATACTCTTACTATAAATTCGAAAAAAAGTATAAGATTGAGAAAGGATTCTAAAACCAAAGACTGAATTCTTTGACACAAACACTATTTACTTCAGTTCTTTACATTGGTGACCTCGGACGATGAACCTTCAGCCTTCGTACGGCTGTTGTAGCGCCATCTATCCACAACCAAAGTCGTTAGACTCACTTGACGCAGCAACCCAAAGTCGTCAGACTCACTTGGCGTAACAGCATCAGCAACCACTCACCCACACAAGCTCGCCATAACACTTGGCGCTACTCAAATGGGTACAGGCGTATTAGAATCACCAGCTAATACATCACCACTCAACAGCCATATCGTTCGTCTCACCTCTGACTCACTGGAGGGAGAGTCTGTGGTGAAAGCTTATAAGCCAGTTAACAGTTACGCTACGCTACTATGTAGAGAAATTGCTTTTGCATCGTGGTCAACTGGGCTGCGAACCACAAGGTCCCAGGTTCTATCCTCATTCATACCAATCTGCTACAAACTCTTTTAAAAGATGCAAAACATTGCACTCATCGATGGTTCAAAAATTTAGAAGCACCTTCCAGTAAAGGAGAAATAAGTGTTGATCTCACCAGATATTCACCTCATATGTTTTTATTTGTTCAATATTCTCACTTTTATATCGTTTTTTCTTAATTTTAAGGTGTATTATGGTGACTGCTTTGTATAAAACACATTTTTCGTCATCTCTAGCCTACGTCAAAGTAAAGGTGGTGTTGATTTTTATATTTTTTTTCTTTCTCGTAAACAAACAAAGAGCAAATATTGTAATCTTAAAAAAATGAACTCTAGATTTTTACGAATCTTCACATTTCACACTTCCCAGAGATCGAAAAACAATTTTTGGAATTGTGTCTATCTGCGAAAACGATAACTCAAACCAGTTTGAGAAAGATGTATGAAATTTGATGTAGAGTTGTTTTTTTATTTTACAAAGTTTGTAAATTTCTATAAAATTCTGAACGAAATTCATTAAAAGAAAATCTGTCTTTTTAATGTCCATGTATCCGAACACGATAATTACTATACGAAATTAGGTGGTGTGGCCTTCATGTAACTTTCTCGCATACTCTCTAATAAATGTCTTAAACTCCAATCTCTGAGTAAATTTGTGGACTTTGGGTGAGTTCGTGAGCACCTTCCGTAGTATTAGTGTGCGACAGATACGAAATACAAATATATGGCATAAATCTAAAATATTCGAGGAATCTATTGCAGAAAAATGTATTTTATACGATTAGCGAGCCAATTGATATCAACGCATGAAACAAAACTACATTTGTTGATGTATACGGAATTTCTTTGAGCTATATATGGCGTTTTCATGGACGCGAAATTACAGAACAATCAACAATTCGATGAATTTAATTCAGTATGTCATAAGTATATATATGCGAGATGTACCTGTGAGATACACCTGTAATGTATGCTGTACCAAATTCCGTCTTCCTTCTTTTCGTTTTGTGGGTATCGAATTCATTTGTACTCTAATAGCCAAAAAGACGGATTTCCTGTGAATGGATTTCGTTCAAAATTTGTTAAAAATCTACATATTTTGTTGCCATTCAGCGTGCCAAATTGATGCCACCTGGTTCAACTTGATTTTAATTTATCTCATTCGAGACATATGGATGTAGAGATATAAACGATTGCAATACTTCCTCTGTACTTTACATATGAGAAAGTAAAAAAGTTAAATGTAAATGTGCTTTGATGTACAGATTTATCAATTAAATAAATGTGCTTTGATGTACAGATTCATCAATTAATTGTATATTCATAACAAGTGTGAATCAAAATTCATTAATTGATTGGCCGTCTATTGGTTTGTACTTTCTCCTCACATAAACATGATAATTCCAAAACGCAATGAAATTTTAGCATTTCTTTTCCTGGTACTTGTATCGCCAATTAATCGCCAATATTGAACTTAGGTTCAGTAGAAATACTAAATTCACGCCAAAATTAAATCTAATAACTATTGTTTGGCATGTGGTTTATACACAAATACCGGTTTTCTTTGCTTACTATGAAGTAAACAGTTGTCATGCTTGAAAATAAAAATCCGAGCAATGCCAAAGATCCACTAATTTATGCTGGAGAGGGATGGAGAAAATACATTTATTACAGAGCATGCGTGAAATTTTCGAAGAGACTACTCCTGCTGGTATTTATTAACCATCACTTTAAATTTTCTGAAATCGATTTTTTCCCTTTTAGTCCAATGAAACGTGAGAGAAATATTGAAACTATTCGATGCGAGTTCTTCACTAGGGGAAAAAAGTTAAGAATAAGACTTTTCCGCTTCTTTCAGTAACGCCATTTCTTACGACGTAGAGTAACCCGGGCCTTCAATAAATTCTCGTCGCTTAAATTTTTTTTCTCTTACTTTACTGTTGATCTTTGTCTCTTTCGAACTTTATTGATCAGAGGAAGTACTCATCTCATTAATTTTCAAGTAATTATGTATCAATTTGCTTATAATAGCTTATATCTTTAGTTTTTGATTTTCAATTAATGTCAAGGAAAACTAACAGTTTTTGATTTAATATGTTGATTGTCATGTTGTTATTCAAATCAAAGTAACGCACAATAATAATTTCTCATTCAGTATAGACTTTTATCCGAGTAGACCATGTATATGCTTAATTTATATCTACTTTTCCCCATGGTGAATCGCCTGTGATTCACATCTGCTATCTAATCAGATATTATCTTCTTTACTACAGTTGAAAGATAGCAAAAGAAAGCATGTTATTAGATAGAGGTACGAATCACAACCATGAATCATTGTGAAGGACATTTCAAGGACATGATCAGAAGTTGAAGTTTGTCATAGTGTTCTTGTACGTCTGTTGTCTGAGTTTCTTCCATTGTTATTTTACGGAAATATTACATTTTTCCGAAAATTTTCATCATTTACTAATGTGCTAATTCCAAGATTTTGTTTCAATATGTCTATGAATAAGTCCAGGATTTTGTTTCAATATGTCTATGAATAAGTCCAGGATTTTGTTTCAATATGTCTATGAATAAGTCCAGGATTTTGTTTCAATATGTCTATGAATAAGTCCAGAATTTTGTTTCAGTATATCTATGAATAAGTCCAGGATTTTGTTTCAATATGTATATGAATAAATCCAGGATTCTGTTTCGATATGTCTATGAATAAATCCATGATTCTGTTTCAATATGTCTATGAATAAGTCCAGGATTTTGTTTCAATATTTCTATTAATAAATCCAGGAGTTTTTTTCAATATATCTATGAATAAATCCAGGATTTTGTTTCAATATGTCTATGAATAAATCCAGGATTCTGTTTCGATATGTCTATGAATAAATCCAGGATTCTGTTTCAATATGTCTATGAATAAGTCCAGGATTTTGTTTCAATATTTCTATTAATAAGTCCAGGAGTTTTTTTCAATACGACTATTAATAAGTCATGTTTTTTCTATATTAGTATTATTTTCGAATGGTTGTTTTCGCATTTATTTTATATCTTTCAGGTGCAATGATTCAAATGATC
Source organism: Argiope bruennichi (assembly GCF_947563725.1). NCBI lineage: Eukaryota > Metazoa > Arthropoda > Arachnida > Araneae > Araneidae > Argiope > Argiope bruennichi. Next base: position 60,351,352 of record NC_079158.1, read on the forward strand.
ATTTTAATACCAATAGCTAACAATATAAAATTTAAATGTTTCTTTAAAAATTTTGGATGAATGAATTATTTTTATTATGATATGTTTTTTTTTAAACTTTTAGTTTTTTTTTTTTTTTTGAAATTATGAGATGATAATCAAAATATTTCTCTAAATATTCAAATGTGATCAAAAATAAAATCTAGACCCTTGTGACAGCATTTTCATATTATTTTCGTAACAAAAATTGTTTGACCACTTCTTCAAAAAGATTTTATATTTTGTATCTACGTTTTTATTAAGGATTATTTTGCCTTTTTGAAATTATGAGCCTGCAATTTTTGTTTAGAAATTTTCATTCAAAATTTTCGATAGTTGCAACAAAAATGCAAATGATAATTTTAATAAATATAAGAATTAAATGTTCATTTTGTGAATTATGGATGAAAAAATTACTTTTGTTTATAATAATTTTTAGAAATCCTTTCAATTGATTTTATAATCAATCAGGCAGAGAGAATCAAAATATTTCACTTAAAATTCAGATGTGATGAGAAATAAAATCTAGACCCTTTAGATAGAATTTTCGTATTATTTTCGTAACAAAAGTTGCTTTATCATTTATTCAAAAAGTATTTATATCTATGTTTCTATCCAGAATTATTTTCCACTTTTTGGAACTATGTGTCTACAATATTTAAAAATGAAAGATAAACTAATTTTCGGACATAATGGTAAAAATTTTATATTTAATCATTTTATTCTGAAATCTAGTAAAATATGAATAAAGGAAATAAAAAAAAATTACTCAACAATATGATACTCCAAAACCCTCACTCTATTTCGCCATAAGAATCAGACAAAGCTAAACAAATATAGAAAGATTCAAAATTCCTAATTGAATTCTGAAAAATGCGAAAACCACCCCCCTCTTCTATTTTAAGAGAAAGAAATCTTAACGTTTACATTAGCCAAATTATATTTCCCAAAAGAAAACACCGCTTATTCCGTTGCTTCAATTTGGAAAAGTAAACTCTTCAAAAATATTCTATATATTACATATTTCTCCTTCCCCCAAAACTCTCAAATCGACCTCGAGAAAAAGGAAAAAAAATGGGTCTTGGTCGGAACAGATATCCATCCCACATGTTTTTATTTGCTTAGCATTCTCATTGCTATCTTTTATATGTTTCTTTTTCTTAAGTTTTAAACAAAATGATCGCTGGCCTTAGGACAAGTTTAGCGTCGTCCCCTGTCCTACGTCAACAAAGGAAGTGTTGATTTATCTATTTTTTTATAACCATCACTTTAACTTTTCTAAAATCTATTTCTTTTTTTTTTTCCAGCCCTATGGAACGTGAGAAAAATATTGATACTTTTTTCCTGCGAACATTGCAGTGGGGAGAAAGTTCCGATGAAAATAAACTTTTCTTCCCCTTTTTTTTGAGAGGGGGTGAAAAAGTAACATGAATTCTGGTGAGGTAGTGTAACTTTGGTCTCCAATAAAGTCCCGTTACAACTTTAAATTTTGTTTCTCTGTTTTGTTTCGAATTTTTATTTTGGTCTCTTCTCTCTCTCCCCCCCCCTGACATTGATCGGAAACGGTTTACTTCACGCTAATTCTGAAACCAATTTTCATAAGTTTATCTAGAAATACTTCTTTACTTATTTATTTTCTCTTTTGTTTGATTTCATGTTTAAAGAAGCTAAGTGTTATTTAATGAAACTCTGTTACAATAGGATTGAATTATGATGTTTACTATTGTTTTACATCTTCAGTTTAGAATTTTCTATTCGATATTTTAAATCATTAATATATATTTCTTTAAAATTTGTAGTCTATTTGTTGACTAATAGTTGGCCTATGATTTGATGTTTGAAATACTGACATATTTTGATGAAACAGAAAAACATTTTATGGGTATTTTATTGCGCCTTTTGTTTCTCGCTTTCAGCTCCTAATTAAATCTTTGCATTAACAGAAATTTCTATTAAAATCATATTTTTCTTTAACCCTTTTTTTTTAGTCATATTATGTTAAAATATTTTTAGGCCTGAAATTAGAATAAGAAAAGGGATTTATTTAGCTTATTAGATAAATTTAATTTGATTCATTAATTTATTTGGTTAATTAATAATTAAGTAACAAATCAAGGCACATTTTGTCTGAGATAAAGAACTGAAGCATCTAAGTTTCTTAAAAAATTTGTCAGAACTGATACCAACCTACATAATTTCATACAAAGATTGATAAATTTGGTGGGAAGCATACTTCCCACGGTTCTAGAAAGGGTTAAATGCATGAGTTTATCTTGAAACCATGAGTTTATTTTTTCATGAGTTTATCTGGAAATGCTTACTTTTCTGGCTTTACTTGTTTTTATATTTATAGAAGCTAAGTCTTATTTAATGAAAAAAAATTTTCATCGACATTGAATCTTGATGTTTATTTTTGATTTTCAACTTTAGTTGTTTAAACCTTTATATTCGATATTTTAAATCATTAAAGTATGTTTTTTTAAAAACTTTTGCCTATTAATTGACTAATAACTGGTTTTTGATTTGACGTTTGAAATATTGACATATTTGGATGAGAGAGAAAACCTTTTTGTTAGTGTTTTTACTCCTTTTTTCTTCATAATTTTCAGCTTTAAATTAAATATTTGCGTTGACAAAATTGAATATTGAAATCGTTTGCTTCTTTAGATACATAAATGTACTTTATTAACATTTATTACTCGGAAATGAACTTTTTGGTTTTGTTTCAAGTGATTTTATAACGTTTAAAACGAATTAAATTCAATGTCTCTAAAACTTACAATAACAATGAATTCTATTTACTTGAGTGAACATTTTGGGAAATTCCACTAATCAATAATTTTGCCTTCCTTCTAAGTAATTATATTATTCCTTTATCGTTTATGTTACTTCCTTACTCGGTATAACTATGCATAATAAGGTAAGCAAAGAAAACAAATGATATTTAAATAAGAACAATTTATTTTCTTTCAATTCATTTTGAAATTCCTAAAAAGCACGAATCGAAAGTTAATCAAATATTTAATCGATATTATCATCACATATAATCGGAATTAAAAAAAATTGAAATGCTTGAAAATTCTTGACTAAAGTCTTATAATCTAAGTGATGCTTTTGTATTTAATTTTTCAGAATTTGAGTGAAAAGAAATTATGTTTGTATAACTGAATCATGCTTCCCTAAAGAAAATAAGGAATCATTTGCCACTTCTGTCTAAGAAATTAAACTCTTCAAAAACTTTTCTCTGTAATGTTTATCGATAGTCAAACTTTTTGAAACAACTGCAGTTTCTGGAAAAATGAGTACCGACTCCGTCAAATATTCACCTACTGTTCATTCTCGGATTGAAACACTCTTCAATATTTTGCGCATGCGTAAGGAAGTGTTTATTTCCTTAAAAAAAGGGCGAGAGGAAAGATAAAAGGAGGAGATATTTACTTTTAACAATAAGGCAAACGCAGGCCATTCGCGGAATTCGGAAGCATAATGACTGCTTATCTTTTTGCGTATCATTCCCTAGTAGAAACGCCGAAATGTGCAAATCGCGAGATCCTGAAACAAATGTTTATGTTTGTATTTATTTAACATTTTTATTTTCACTACTGTTTTTCTGTTTGCTTTAAACAATGCATTGACAAGTTTTAGAACGATACAATTGTTTCATGACAACGTCAATGAAAATTGTTTATGCCTTTCTTATGACTAAAAACATTTTAAAAGGTTTGTGTTTAAGGCTAACCTCTTAAGTTCACCATAACGTGAGAAAAATGTCAATAAGGCTTTCCATTTCAGATAGATTCTTGAAAAATTAAAACATTTTCTTTCCTTTTCTTGTAGCATATTCGAAGATCATTGAGGTATTCCTAACTTGACAGTGAATTTTACTATGCAGTGGGTTTGAAAGCCACGAATGGATTCCTATTTAAATAGATGGATACAAAATAAATTGGAGAAAAAGATATTTCTGAGCATCAATTGACAAATGCGATAGCGGGGAAAAATTGAATCCTCATGGTGATTATCCCAATGGCAAAATATCAAAAGATTTTATACTAAAATATATATTTATTTATTGTTAGATTTGTTCTTGATCATTTATATTGCTAGAGGATCAATATAGTGAAAGACCATGAAGCAGCTAAAAGGGTGTCTGTAATCTACCATGAAAATCATTAATCAGTGATCCGAAGAGGGAAATGAAAGCATATAAGAACAACGGCATAATCTAAAGGAAAAAAAATGAAACTTGATCACATTTGTTTTTATTTACGATGACGTTTTGCATGTGGGATATATCAAAAAGCAACGAAGAAAGTACATATCAAGGAAAATGAATCTGCCGAATTTCATTAGTGATTCTGGTTTTCAAATTAGATAATGTTTGCAAATTTGATGCTCACTCATTGGATTTTAAGTATCCTAATAGCAAGAAATTCATTGTAGTAAAATAAAAAATAACTGACAGGAGATAATTTTTACCATCAAACTCTTATAAACATCTTTTAAATAAATCACATCTACGAAATCACCATTATGTATCTATGTGGCATCTGATTCGGTATTTCTCTGCTAGAATTCGAACACGATACTGCTAATCAGCATTGCCTCATAGCAACCACTCATTACCGAAATCGTTTTCATATCTACCCCCCCCCCATTCTGTCACCTTTTTTTCCATTTCGGTTCTAATAAATATACAAACGATGTACCTCACTTTTCTTATTGGGCGTTGTGTACTAGTTTCTGTGAAAGGGCTTTGCTTCGTGGTTTCATGTGCTACACGTAACATTATGTTATATAGCCAATCATTTCAATTTCTTACTATGTTTATTCCCTTATTGTTTGATTTAACCATTCATATTAGAACCAGTGACAGTGAACTGCCCACAACTAAAACACGAGAAAGAAATCTTAGAAAGAACATTCGAATTTTGACTGTAAAAGGGGCTTAGATTTAGTTTTAGGATTGGATCTTTAAAAGATTTAATTTAATTTGACTGAAGTAAACGACATCACATAAAATATTTCAACTCAAACTGACTCAAATTAGAATATTTGATGACGAATCACTCACCAATGCATAAAAATTGATATTGGCAGTCAAATCTTTCGAGACTTTCTTCCAATGACCATAACAATGACAGCGCGTTTCTTTTTTCCTCTCCTCGTATTCGAAGGTGTGTCTTAAAATACCTATATCCAAATTTCATTTCTTCATTGATAGTTACAATCGCAAGATTATTTTACATCAGTAAAATAAGTTTATGAACATCTTGTATAATGGTATATATTTCAAACGAGCTTTTAACCAATATAGTGCCGATAACATAGAACTAATATAAGCCAGTCATTGACACGTTTGTAACCTACGTACCAGTTAATAAGGTTCGAGTTACTGTACCGCACTTTCATTTTCTTACTTTTTCCGAGTTAAAAACTTTTCTTTTAGTTTCATAAGGAAAGCATAAGGTTCATATATAAGGTTCAAAGCATATTGTTAATTATTTAAATATTTAACTAAAATGAAAATTTTGTGATATTTTTAATCTTTCACATTCAGGTTACAAACCAGTCAATGCAATATTTTCTTGGTCATTTAATTTGATGCAGTATTTTACAACTTCTAACTTGCCTTTAAATTATATATTTATATATAGATAGAATTAAATTTTATATATATCTAATATATAAAAATATCATGTCACGGTGTTTGTGTTCGTACTCCCCCGAAACGGCTGGGCCGGTTTTTATGAAATTTTTTATGTGTATTTGGTAGGTATGGGAATAGGTCGTAAAGTATATTTCATAATGCTAAGTTATCAGGGTGCCGTATTAAGATTTTTTTTCTATAATACACTATGGCACAGAAGCATTCTCTCGAGGCGTTGAACAGAACTCTCAAAGATATAAAAGACGACAACAAACTATTTGGCAGCACTCAGTTACTCCTTTCAGGTGATTTCAGACAAATACTTCCCGTCATTCCACTTTCAACGTACGCTGATGAGATCAACGCTTGCTTGAAATCATCGCCACTGTTGCGTAATGTTGGAAAAAGTCCAGCTAAGAATAAACATGCGCGTCCAAATGCTACAAGATCCATCTGCTGACACATTCTTGGACTAATTGCTAGATATCGGCGATGGAAAAGTTGCTATCTACAAAAATACTGGATGCATAAAATTGTCCACTAATTTTTGCTCTATCGTTGATTTGCAAAATACTCTCATTGACCGCATATTTCCCGATGTACGTACACGCACACAATACATAAATCATGCGTGGCTGGCAGAAAGAGCCATTTTGGCAGCTAAAATTGTGGACGTCGACGATTTAAACTTCAAGATACAGCAGTCGTTGCCAGACGACTTGTATCATACAAATCACCTGGATAGATATACCTCGATAGATACATTTGCTAACGAAGCTGTAAATTATCCAACAGAGTTTTTGAACTCACTGGATTTGCCAAGCATATCACCACACATTCTACGACTGAAAGTTGGATCTCAGGTTATTTTACTTCGGAATTTGAACCCACCACGGCTGTGCAATGGCACGCGATTGGTTATTAAAAAAATTGATGAAAAACATTATCGAAGCCCCCATCTTGAATGGCAAATTTCGAGCCGAAAATATGTTGCTGCCACGAATTCCAATGATTCTCACAGATGTGCCAATTGAATTCAAATGCATTCAATTTCCTATTAGATTGGCATTCGCAATGACAATCAATAAGTCGTAAGGCCAAACGATGTCTGTTTACGACTTAGATTTGGGCACACCATGTTTTTCACACGGATATGTTCTCGCGTGAGCAAACCATCGAGCTTATTTGTGTTGGTTAAAGACGGACTGACAAAAAATATCGTACACTCAATTGCTCTTCCAAATGAATATTAATTTTCTTTATTTCATTTTTATATTTTAGGATAAAAAATATATTACTTTTTTCACTTTACGTTTAACTTTTAAGAGATCAAACAATGTGTATGTTCGTTACGTTAATGAAATACATTCTATTAAGAAAATGAATAATTGGTGGTTTTTTTTTTTTTTTTTTTTTGATCGGCGATCATCGTCTACAGCGCTCCATTCTTCTTTCTGTCATAGATCCCATCCACACACACTTAAAATACATTCGTTATTTTTTAATTAATAACCAAAATATTCACTAGAAATAATTTATATGGCAGAATAATGTTTGATGGGTCAGATAGTATATATATATATAATAATATCCCTTTAAATTAATAATTTTAGGATATATGCAACTGTAGTATATATAATTATACATATATATTATTATAAAATATTTAATTTAATTCTGTTTAAGAAAAATGCATTTCAATAAAACTTTTTAATGTCTTTAGAAATGACTCGGAAATAAATTTAATAACTTTATAGGAATTTCTTCATAACTTTTATACGAAGGCAACACAACATTGCCGAATCAAATAGCAGAAAAAAAAATTTGTAAAACAATATCGGTCCTTTTATAATTATTCTCAATCATCAGTCTCCCTTTAAGAATTATCCCCAAAAAATGAAGAGCAAGCTAATATTCAAACACAACGAAAGAAATTATTTCAACTTTTACTGTAGGCATTTCGAAAAATAAAATTTAAAAAAATGACTAAAAAATAAAAAAAGGTCAAAAATATTCCTCAGTTACAAAATACCTTTAAGTTCTCAATCTATTACGCCACTAAAACTCAGAAGGGATTCAGAATTTCTAACTGGATTACTTGAGGATGAGTTAAAATCCACCTCTTTTGGAATATCCCATCTGAAAAAAAGAAAGAAATCTTAACGTTTACATAAGCTAAATTATATTTCCCAGAAGAAAACACCGAATCATTCGCTACTTCAACCCTAAAAAGTAAACTCTTCAAAAAGATTTTATATGTGACATTTATCCATCGCCAAAAGCCCTCAGACTTCGAGTGAAAGGAAAATGGGTCTTGGTCGGGCCAGGTATCCGTCCCATATATTTTTATTTGTTTAACATTCTTATTTCTGTCTTTTATTATTTTTTGTTAAGTTTTAAACAAGGTGATCGCCGGCCTTAGGAAGTTTCTCACCATCCGACGTCCTACGACAACAAAGAGGTTGTTGATTTATCAATTCTTTTTATTATCATCACTTCCACTTTTTAAAATTGTGTTTTTTTCTCCGGTCCAATGAAACGTGAGTCGAATATTGATACGTTTTTCCCCAGTAAAATCTTCAAAAGAGAAAAAGTTAAAAAAATCTTCTTTCCCTTTCTAGTAATGTAAATTCTTGCGATGATGTGTAGCCCAGCTTTCAGATCAATTCGCGATACATCTTTAAAGTTTGTTGTCATTTTATTTTTCTAGGAAATTTTTTAAATTATTCTTTCAAGAAAGTTGTCATTTCTTGGATTCTTCCGCATATATATATTTTTTTGATAGATTACATTCGAATTATTTTATTCATTATAATTTTTTTTTAATTATTTAGAAAAATTTACGCGTTTAAAGAAATTTTACACTCTTTATAATGCAGATAATATTTATCGATAAATTAGATTGTAACTCGTTTTTAATTTTCATATTTGAATTTTGATTTATCTGAGATTTTATATTGGAATTAGGAATTTTTTAATATTTTCATATTTGAGTTTGAATTATGTTATTAGTTCTCATTTGCAATTTATATGGTTGTAATTAAAAAAAAATCTAAATTTCTAGTGATAGATTTATGTGTTTTTATGTGTTCTAAAATTCTACTCAAAAATTAAAAATTTTTATTTTAACTTTATTTTTAGAAAAACCCTTAAAAATTTATATAAAAGATCTTTCAAAATTTTTTAGCGATTAAATAAAATTATTAATATTAGTTTCTGTAAATAACTTTTATAAATATTAATTTCTTTATCAGTTAATTAAAACTGAAATAAAATTATAATTCTTTCCGGAAGAAATAAAATTTTTTAAAACATGTTTTGATGCTGCCTTTCGAGTTATTTTGAAAACATTTTGGCCTCTTGTTTTTTTTGAGTATTTTGTGTTTAGAGAAAAAAGATTTGCATATGCAACTTAGAAATTGTATAATTAATTTAAAAGACATATTTAAGATTCAGACAGTAATCGAGTAAAAAAATGCTTATGAAGAATCATGATATTAGGAATATCGAAAAAATATAATCATAATTAGAAATTTAATAATGAAATAAAGAACAAAGCTGATATTCAAATACAACAAAATAAATTATTTCAAGATTTAAAAAAAAGGTAGTTTGAAAATGAAAATGAAAAATGACAAGAAAATGAAAAATATAAAGATAAAAAATATTGTTCAGTTATACATCGCTTTTAAGTTCTCAATCTATTCTTCTATAAGCAAGAAAAGATTCGTAATTCTTAACTGGGAAGGAATTATTTCAGGATGAATTAAAATCCACCTACTTTGGAATCTCCCATCTGAAAAAAAAGAAAGAAATCTTAACGTTTACATAAGCTAAATTATATTTCCCAGTAGAAAACACCGAATCATTCGCTACTTCAGCCTTGAAAAGTAAACTCTTCAAAAAAGATTCTATATGTGACATTTATCCAACCCAAAAGCTCTCAAACAGACTTCGAGTAAAAGGAAAATGGGTCTTGGTCGGGCCAGATAGTCGCCCCATATATTTTTATTTGTTTAACATTCTCATTTCTATCTTTTATTATTTTTTTTTTCGTTGAGTTTTAAACAAGGTGATCGCCGGCCTTAGGAAGTTTCTCACCAACCAACGTCCTACGTCAACAAAGAGGTTGTTGATTTATCATTTTTTTTTTTTTATAACCATCATTTCCACTTTTTAAAATTGTTTTTCTTCTCCGGTCCAATGAAACGTGAGAGGAATATAGATACGATTTTCTGCAGCAAAATCTTTAAAAGGAAAAAAGTTAAAAAAAATTAAAAAAAACTTTTTTCCGTTTTTTAGTAATATAAATTCTTATGATGTAGTGTAACCCAGCTCTCAGAAAATTCGTGATACATGTTTAAATTTTCTTCTTACTTTATTTTTCTATGAACTTTAAAAAAAAGTTTTTTTCGAGAAAGTAATGTTTTCTTGAATTCTTCCGCATATTTGTTTTCATAGATTGCTTTCAAATTATTAATTCACCATAAACCCATTTTTGAAATTGTTCTGAAAAACCTTACGTCGTTTAAAAGATGTTAATTCGTTTTATAATGTAGACAATTTTTGTCGAAAAATTAGTTTATTAATGCTTTTTTAGCTTTTCTTGTTTAAATTTTGATTTAATCAAGTTTTTATATTTGAATTTTGATTTATTTATGATTTTTATTTTTTATATTTGAGTTTCAATTATGTTCAATTAATTTTTATTTGATTGTATAGTTGTAATTAAAAAAATTATCCAAGTTTCCAGTGACAGCATTAATTGCTTTTGAAATTATGTTTTTGAAAATTCTGTACAAAAATTTACAGTTTTTATTTTAATTTAACTTCAAGCATTCTCTTGAAAATATTCAAACTGGAAATGTTTCGAAATTTTTTATTGATTATATAAAATAATTAATATCATTTTTTGTAAAAATAGTAAAAAATTTTAAAATAAAACCTTTATATATTCTAATTTTTTATGAGGAAATTAGAATTGAAATAAAATTATAATTTCTTCAGATCGAATTACAATTTTGTAAGACACGTTTTAATACTTTCTGTTGAGTTGTTTCAAAAACATGTTGGCTTTTAATTTTTTTATGTATTTTGTGCTTATAGAAAAAAGATCTTCAATTAAAACATAAAAATGGTCTAATGAATTTAGATGTGTTAAAGATTTTTGCACTAATAGAGCAAAAAAATCATTATCAATAATTGGAAGATTTAGAAGTAGTGGAAAAATCTAATTATAATTAGAAACTTCTGTTTAAAGTAAATAATTCTCTTTCTTTTATTATCGAATAAAAATCAAAAGTAGATAAACAATTACCGACAAAAAATTATTTTTAAAATAATTTAATCATAGTTTTCTTTAATTGAAGAATTGTGCAAAACATATTTGTAAAAGATTAAAAAAAATTACAAAAATATAATTCTAAGCAATTATACGAATGCATTGGAAGAAAAAAAGTTCGATTTTAAAACTCTAATCTTTAAAATCCATATAGATTCAAAATCTTATTTTTTAATAAATTTCTTTTAAATTACATAAATACCAGGATTTAAGTAATTGCTAAGCAAAAATTCAAGAAAAAAATCCCTCGTAATAATAATTTTATTTTTTAGAATTTTTTTTAAATGGTAATAATTCAGTTTCAAAGACAGTTTTATAGATATATATTTAAAAAAAAAAATTTAAAATTGAGTGAAATATCGAAGCATAGTTTTTTAAATTCTGTGAATTACTTTAAAAAAACATAGAGAAGAAAATGATAACGCTTAGACTTTACGATCTGGCTAGTGAAAATATATGAGTGGAAAATTATTTGAGAGGTTTGAGAATAGAAATTAATTTCTTACACCAAGCAAAAAAGAAAATCGGCATGCGTTCGAATGTTATTGTTATATAAATAGATCAATAATCATTAATATATTAAGTTAGATCCTACATATAAAATGTTTATTCTTTTTTGTTTTAAATGTATTGTTTGCAATGAATGATTAATGCGTTTGCAATTAGAAATGACCAAATTAGGTAAATTGCTAATATTTCGATTAAGTAAGGATTTAAAAATGGTTTTAAGAAAATATGGAATTATGAAAGCTTAAAAAAAATTAATGTAATCACTGTCCAGAATATATCTATGAATGAAACAATACTGTGATTTCTTCTGGCGTTGATCAAGTATTGAAACAGAAAAATTAAAAAATGATCATCAAAGATCTTTAAGCCCCTTGAAAATTAAATTGCAGTTGATGTTATTTGCATAATCAGGAAAAACAAAAAGGTAACAAAAAGTCGCAAAATACAAATAAATTGAAATACTAGGAAACCAGTTCAATATAAATGAAATATAAAAAGCAAAATATGTTAGAAAATTTCAATTCAAAGCTTAAATACAAATTAAATGTCACTTTACTTTTTGCTTTCTAATTGAAATTAAAGCATTAAAAGCAAAGAATTCGATATAAAAACAAATAAAAACACATTGAGAGTTGAATTCCTTTATTTAATCGAAATACAGACAAGTATAATTACGAGACAAGTATAAATTAAAATTTATCCACTTTCCTTGAAAAATGTTTCAAATCGAAATTATAATATCAATATTTCTTTCACATTTTATCAGAATGAAGTGAACGTTAAATACTGCAAAAATGATGTAATGGTTATATAGAGAAAAATTTGGTAAATCAGCTTCTTCTTTGTTGATGTAGATGACACATTCTCTGTTTCGTCTTAAGGAACCAAAACTTGTCCTAAACTCTATCGAAAAACTCATCTTAAGGATAATAGTATTCATGAACAAAAATTAAAGAAAAAGGATCCATAAAAAATGAAAAAAAGGAATGTTCACCAAATCAAAACACATAATGTCGGATATCAACCCGAACCAGCAGTCGTTTTTTCTTTCTCTTGATGGCGATCTGCAAAGTTTTGAAAATGGATTAATGTATTGCAGAAAGTATTTTTGAAGATTTTACTTACTGAAGATGAAGAAGCGGATGATTCGGTGTTTTCTTTTCAGGGCTGGCATTCAGCTTATGCAAATATTTTTTTTTTCTTCTGAAAATGTAAAAAAAAACGAACAAAAAAATTAGGAAAAGAACTGTTAAAATTTTATAAAGGAATATTTAAAATTATGATATTTCTTTAATTTTGTTTGATTTTTAGAGATGGGATATAAGTGTTATTTGACTGTAAAAAATTATTTTTTAGAATTTATTCATTTTTGGTGTGTCAAAATTTTCGAAATACATTTAAGGACTAACAGAAAGAAATAAAGAGAATCCAATGACCCTCTTGTGTCATTGGGTTTTCAGAGATTGTTTCTTAGTATTACCTTCAGGAATGAAAATGTATAAATTAAGTACTTCAATAATTTTTTATTCCGAAATATAACCAGTCAATTATTATATTAAAATTGTATTTTCATTCATTTTCACTTCCATACTAGAATATTAAAATTTTCATTTCGTTAAATGTATAACGTTGAGTGTGATATAATAATTGGTGTTTAATGGCTTTATAACGAAATTTAAATTAATAAAGAACAATATGACAGTTTAAGTTTTTTTAAAATTACAGATAAAAATTATTTTGATTGACTATGATAAAATTTTATAATAAACAATAAAATGCAACGGATGTGTAAAAAATAGTTTTTATGACTAATATGAATGAAAATAATTTTAATGACTAACATACAAAAAGCTATGTCAATACAAATTTTCAAATAATTATTGCTTAACTTTCTTGGTACAAAATGAGCGAACGCCTGCGGGAAAGGGCTGAAAAAAGTTGCACAAATAAGGAAAAAATTCTAACATTTTTTTTTTCGAAATCTAAAAAAAAATTAAAAAATAATAATAATAATAATAATTAATTTCTCCTTAAAAGTTGAGAATTAAAAAAAAATGATTAATAAATACAAATATATAAATATATATATATATATAATTAAGCGAATTTTTTGAAGTGAAAAGTTATACACCCTCAAAAATTTAATATTGAAAAATACGGAACTTATCCATCTTTAAGAAATGGAGAAAAACGTTATCAGTATTTGTCTTATGCGTCATTTGGCTTCAGGAAAAAAAAAGTTTTTTTTAAAAAAAATGCGTTAATCATAAAAAGTAAATTAAAGTTTTTATTGACTGGTTACGTAGACGGAAATAAACTCTCGTTGTTAAGCCAATGATAATTTTATTTTATATTTCCATAATAGATCAAGCTAATAGACAGACGTAGGAATTTTAAATAAATACAAGATTTATAACTTTCACGAATACATACAGTTTTGATTTATCTATTCAAAACATTGTCAAAACAAGAATATAATAAATCCAATTCACTAAATACGAATTTAATTTAAACATTTTACCCAAACCATCTAATAAATAAATTTCAAAAAATAAACTATAAATATCTCCAAACATTTATAACGTAAACTGAGATTAAGTATTAATTGTAAATTTAAAAAAAAATAATTAAAATGAATTTCTCACAGAGAACAAGAAAGAAAGAAAAGAGTGAAATTGTGAAGAGTTTGAATACAACTAAAAAAATATTTGCTAGAAAACAAAATCCATGATAATTTTCTTTCGAAAATCAAATAAAATAAGAATAAAGTTGAAAGGAAAAACTGGAAACAATATTTATATAGCAATATTACGCTACTTCGAAAGAATTGATGCTACAAGGAAAGAAAAAAAGTTTTATTTTTCTTGAAAATTCTTCCTACTGAAATAATCGCAGGGAAAAAATATCAATATTTCTCACACGTTTAATGGAATTGAAAAAAAAAAAATATTTTCGAAAACTTAGTGATAAGCATGAAAAAATAATAGATATACAGTCACTGTTTGTGTTTTTGTAGATGTTAAGACAATATGAAATCTATTTTTATGGTAGCTATTGCCTTATTTAAACTAATGAAAAAAATAAGCTTATAGATTAAAAATAAGAGTATTGAATTAATAAAAGTAAATAAGGATAATTATATGTCAGAACCAGGAGCTTTTCTTCTTTAATTTAACATGAAGATTTTTTAAGAAAGCATTGTTGTTGTAAATTAAATAAATACTCTTTGATTTCAAATATATTTTTAAGAAAACATTTTATTGAATATTAAATGAATATCGTTTGATTTCAAGTTTATTTTATGAAGGTACTTTTTGTTGAATATTAAATGAATACTCTTTAACTTCAAATATATTTTTAAGAATGCATTGTTACTGAATATTAAATGAATACTCTTTAACTTCAAATATATTTTTAAGAATGCATTGTTGTTGAGTATTAAAAAATTCTAAGTACTATGCAATTTACGAATCAATTTATTCATTAAATTTTATTATTATAGAAAAATAAAAACTCTTACTAATTGCCGATGCATGTTTTCTGAATATTATAATTTTAACCTCCTGATGTTTCGATTTTTATCTATGTAGAGGAATAATTTGCTAATTCTATGTCAAATATTTAATTTGGCCTCGAATACTGTTACATAATAGCGATAAAGATATTGTTGCAAATGTAATCTAAATGCAAACAATGTCCAAAAATAAACTGAAACTTTCCATCGGTGTCGACTTTGGGTGAACGAACAACATCAAACAGTTTATACAGGAATCTATTGACTTCAATGGATTCAGTCGGCTGCTTTGGATTGGATTAATGTAAGCAATGGCATGAAACAGAAACTCTTTCCGGCAGACATAATATGTTTACTAAATTAAACTCTAGATTGGACAGTGTGGAGTCAAATAGTGGATAACTTTGAAGTCTGTTTGTTCATGATAAGATTTACGGAGGGTAATGTAGTTAAAATGTGCACATTACTTTAGAATACTGACAACGTATTTGAGAAGGAAATGCTGTCCAATCAGTTGTTGCAATAGATTTGAATTGCAATAATTTTTATTTAGTTTTGATTTTGATTAAAGAAGATATGTTTTTTTTAAATTTTCTTGTATAAGAAATTAAGAAACACAACAGCTAAGAAATGTAATAAAACAAAGAGAAGGTGTTGTATTATCGTAAGAGATTTACTTTGCAATTACCTCGGAGTTTTTAATGTAGTTTAAAAGAAAATTTTTCTAAAAAGGATTATAACCCGTAACTGGGCACAGAATCAAAATGACTCTGCAATGTTCATCAGCTCTGATTATCACGTAGTATTTTGTCATCGAATACAATCATCTCCTCAATACCTTCAAGTTGTTCTTTCAGCAGTAGGTTCGCAAAATTCTAAATATGAACACGTGCGTATAAACGAGTTATTCTTTTTCAAAGTTTTTGTTATTTATAGAGTTATTGATTCCATGGTCTCTCATTTTTACTTTTAATTTGAATAATGAAAAATAATAAATAAATATTCTTAAAATACTATTTTAAAATATTGTATTCTTTATTTTTGTTTGTTAAATTCTAAAAATTATTATCATTAATGTAATTCTGTAATATTCAAACGAAGTAAATACTCATTAAAAGGTTGTTTGTTTTTTCTTATAAAATCTTTCTAACATTTAACATTTTTAATACTAATATTTTTTTTGCAACTGTATGGTTTTCAGAATGTATTGAGTTTCCAAAATAAATTCCAATGCTGTTTACAAAATACAAAAACGGAAAATAACAATGGAGTCATTTTGACTCCATGTCTCTGGCTGCGTGAGGAAATTCATGCCTCCAGTAACGGGTTAAGAAAGACAACATTTAAAAAATTGAGAAGGTATTATAATATTGTAAGAGATTTACTTTATAGTTACCTCAGAGTTTTTAATATAATTTGAAAGAAATTTTGTTAAAATGATTTTAAATTAATATTAGTATTAAAAGTTTAAGTTTTACAATATAAATTTTTGTCTTCCTATTCAATCGCATGGTTACTTAAAATTGATTTATATTTAATGTATGATCTTTTACATGTGTGCCTTCCAGTATCGATCGAAAAAAATAACTTAGATTAAATACTTAACAAAACATCGAATTATTCACAATTAATCTTTCATTCGATAATAAAAGAAAAAAATTATTATTTGTCCCGCATAAAAGTTTCTAACTGTGATTAAATTTTTTCCCTAATCTTTAATTTAATGTGTTCTACATTATCAATTTGTCCGAATCTTTAATATATTTTCTAAATTAGTTGGATCCTTTCTAAACTATAAGTGAAGAACATTTTTCTCAACGAAGTAAATACTTAAAAAATGAGATATATTATATGAGAAAATATTTTTGAAATAACTTGAACGGTAATATCAAAATTCGTTTTGCAAATTCGTTCTGAAGAAATATTATTTCTTTATTTCAGTTTTAATTACTTAATGAAGGAGGAAGTTTATAAAATTATTTATGGAAAAAAATATTAATAGTTTAACATGTTTACAAATTCGCTAAAATGTAGCAGATTTTTTTTCTTTTTTGAATTTTATCAATAGCATGCTTGCAGTTGGTTATTTGAAACTGAAACAGCAATTATAAGTTTTCTGACTAGAATTTTTAAAAACATAAAAGTATTACTTAACGTTATCTTAAGAAGGGTAGAACTAATCGTATAATTTGCAAATCGAACATGTTATATAATTTCAAGTTTATTTTTTGGATAAATATTACTTTTTAAATAAAAAAGAATTAACATTCTTTTTAACTTCGTAAAGTTTTCCAGAAATATGAAAAAAGTATAAAATTTGAATGACCTAATTCGGAAGCAATCAATCAAAGCGAATATGCGGAAAAATTTAAAAGAAGTTAAATTCCTTGAAACTGTTTAAAAATGAAAGTCTTTAGAAAATTAAAATGAAAAAAATTTAAAGAAATAATATTTGTTTATTTTAAATTTAATTAACTGATGAAGAAATTAGATTTTATAAAATTATTTATATAAACTAATAGTATTTGTGTAACCTGTTTGCGAATTCGTTAAAATGAAGCAAAGTTTTTCTTTCTTCTTTAAATTTTATCAGTAGCATGCTTACAGTTGGTTATTTAAAATTGAAACAGCAATTATACGTTTTTGAAGAGAATTTTCAAAAACATAAAGGTATTATTTAATTTTATCACAAGAAATGTTGACAAATCATATAACGTGCAAATCGAACATTATTAAATATTATCAATTTCAAATATGAAAATATTAAAAATTAAAATTACTCAGTTTTAATATAAAAATATAATTTATTTTCTAGATAAATATTATCTGTTAAATAAAAAATAATATTATCTTTAACATTTTAAAGTATTTCAGAATAAAATATGTATAATTCTGAATGCATAATTTGAAATTAATCTAACAAAACGAATATGCTGAAAAAATGTAAAAAAAGTTCAATTTCTTGATGCAATATTGAAAAAAAGTTCTTAGAAAAATAAAGTGAAAGCAAAATTTAAAGATGCATGGCGAACTTACCCGGCAGCTGGGTTAAGATACTTCGTAACAATTTATGTTACTGAAAGGAGGTAAACCTATATATATACTTTTAAAGCTTTCTACTAGCTGAAGTCTTCGGAGGGAAAAATGTATTTATATATTTTTTTTCACGTATAATCGGACGGATAGAAAAGAATAGATTTTAAAAAGTGAAAGTGATAGTTATAAAATAAAAGTAGATAAACCAACATCGTCTTTGTTGACGTATACCATTGGATGGTGAGAAAATAGTTCTAAGGCTGGCTATCACCTTGTTTAAAACTTAAAAAAAACATAAATGAGAATGTTAAACAAATAAAAATATATGGAGCGGATATCTGGTCAGACCAAGATCAATTTTCCTTTCACTCGAAATCTGAGAGCTTTTGGCGATAGATAAATGTCACATGTAGAATCTTTTTGAAGAGTTTACTTTTCAAGGCTGAAGTAGCGAATGATTCGGTGTTTTTTTCTGGAAAATATAATTTAGCTTATGCGAATGATAAAATTCCCTTCTTTTTAAATGGAAAATTTGGAAATAATTGGGTTTTCCCTTATTCTGAAATAATTCAGTTAGGAATTCCTAATCTTTTCTGGCTTATTAGTTTCTTTATTATTTCTCATGCATGAGGTGTACTAAGTGAAAATATAGCAGTCATCAAAATTTGAAACTCGTACTTTGGACGAATCTCCACATTTCGGACATCTCTGATTCTACAAAACAGAAACCTGGGTCAACGTCTGCCTGTCTGTGAAAATGATAATTCAAAAATACTTTCAGTTAGGTATATGAAATTTAATACATGGAATTAACATCAAATATAAAGGTTTCTATTAAATTTTGTTCGAAAACCCATCAACGGGAGTCTGTCTGCCTTGTTGACCGAAGAAATATCGGCATGATAATTACGAAAAGTAAAAGTTATACAAATAAAATTTGGTGCATAGTTTTATTATTTAAAATGTAGATTCTCATGAAATTTTAAATTCAATTCAAAAAGGAGTTAATCGTTTTAAAAACTGTACTTTCACGTTATTATGAAAAGTGTAGTTTTACATAAAAAATTTAGCCTCTATCAGTCTAGAAAAGTCGTACTAATTTCATATTCAGTTTGCTTTACTATTTATTCTACAAAACAAAAAAATTCTCATATGTTGGACTTGGTGAAAGGTGCCACAAGTTCTAAGTTGTGTGCATAGAGTGTGTGCCAGAAAACTTTGAGGAAACCACTATTATTGATTTTCTGTTATTTTTATTTAAAATTCTTAGTAAATTGCCGTATTGAGCCTGTTGTAGCCTAACGACTTTTAATATTTCTATTCATGGTTTGGTTTTTGTTTGATATTTTCAACATCAACGTGAATATGAACCTGAGTTTGATTAAGAATATATTTTGATAATGTTTGTTTAGTGTGTTTAATTTAATAAATTTTTTTCATTGAGCTTTATTTAATTGCCACTTTAGATTTATCATAACATAGTCGAATCATGTATCGTGAATGTCTCTGAGAAAGTTATAGAAATTTTGGAATTCTAATTATTTGAATCTTCTTAGTAGATGTTGGATTCTGTTTGAGAAATATAATTTTATTTCTTTTCACAGGAGAATCCTAACACTGTTTGAAGTTCGCGAGATCTCCTGTGTTTCATCTTTTTTAGCAGAAAATAAATTTATAGAAAAATTAAAACTTAAATTGTAATAAATGAGCATACATGTGTAATTCTAAAAGATTATCAAATTAATTCGAATCGTGGGCCAAAATGTGATCAATTTCTTTAACATATCATTAAAAAAATAGATAATTTCTGCAAAATAATTATATAGAAAGTAACAAAAAAAACTGATCATGTATAATACATTCGAGTATGTATTATTTTGATTAAATTTAACATCAAAAATTGTATAGTTAAAACATTAATTAAAAAAAGTCAAATAAAAAGAAAATTAAAGACTGACATTTAGACTCATCATTTAACATTTAAATAGAACTGTTTTTTTTAAACACAAAAGAAATAAAATCAAATCAAAGCGCTTAAACATTGGGTACTAAAAGGCGAAATTAATTTTATCTTAATCAGAACAAAATTAAAACAGTTAAACATTTAACTGTTTTAAAAGGGGTTTGAATACTATAATTACAATATTTGTTGATATTTGAATGATAATATTAAATATAATATTTGATCTACTAAGGTCAATATGAAACAGAACTTCATACTCTTTATAGAGTTAAAAAATTTTAATATCAATTTACTGATTTGAATATGTATTATTAAATTGAAATACATTCAAATGAATGCACATCAATTTTGTATTTTGACATTATTCTTTTCTTCTTTATGGAGAAATAAAGAATAGAAATATTCATTTTAAATAAACACTATCCCATTTGGAACACTGCAATTTTATTTAACCCATAAGTTAAAAAAATTTTAAATATTCAGAAATTCAGCAAACACAAATGTTGCAATAAATTCAATAAGTTCGTCTTCGCTACAATTTACCATAGGAAAGCAAATGCATTGAATATGATAAAGAAAATAGTACTAATTGTCTGTTTTCAAATATTTTCATTAAAATATGCCCTCATTATTAGAAATCACAATGAGTCCACCAGGACTGAAATTGAATGTATTTTATTACTGAAATGAAAGTTAAATTTGATGAATATTTCATTTGTTGCCTTATTAAGAATACGAAAAATAACTTCAAAAATATTTACAAATGATTGTTAATCTAAAGTTTTGAACTGCAACTATTTTCTAATGCTTGATTAAACAGAGTTTAAAGTTTCTTTATTTTGAAAATGTCGATGAATGAAATATTTGAAAAGAATATTTTTATACAGTTTCGGAAGTTACAGTTAAATCATTTGAGAAGTCAACATTCGAAAGTTATTAATTATTCAGAAATTGTATCGAATTTTAAAAATCTTTTGTTCAAATGTGTTTTAAAATATTGAAGTTTGCTGAATTAATTAATAAGATAAAAAATTAAACATGTATTTCAATAGTATATAAAATGATAACAAAATAATTTATTCTTTTAAATTTCGTTTTATTTTAATGTTATGGAAACATGCCAGAAAAATCACTAATTCAGAATTATTTATATATTTAATTTAAATAATTGAAAAGTAGATCTTAAAAACACATTTTAATCATTTGTTTTTTTAGTAGCTTTTTACTTTGAATATTTTCTGCTTTTTCCATTGCAGTCAATTATTTGAGAAATTAAAATAAGTTGTAATAAATAGTTTGTAAATAAAATTTAGTCTAAGAAATGGTCAAATGATTATTGATTCTCAAATAATGCATTATCGAGCTAATACATGCCTTCAAATTTTGAAATCCTTATATATCAGGAAATAATTGGAAAAACCCATCAATACAAATATGAAACATTTCAAGTGAATAAAAATATTTAAAATCTGAAAATATTATCCGATTTCCTTTTTTTTTTTTTTTTTTTTTTTGTACAGAAATTGAAATTTTTTGTCACATTATTTTCGAAAATCTTTCATACTTTGTGGTATTATGGTTTTTATTGGAAAGTAGAACTGGTATAGTAATTACATTTTTATTTATTTTCTTTATTATTAAGTAAAGATATTAATTTTTTTTAAGAATCATCTGAAAAGTTCTTTGTAAGAATCACGACCGGGCGTCTGCGTAATCCGAATTGAAAAACAGAAATCAGCAAATTGGAGAGTTTGAAAGCTTTTGAATATCATATGGATTTAGAATGAAACTGTAGATAAAGTCTCTGCACTTAGAGAATCAGCATGAGAAATTAAGAACACACGCTTGCTGAAGTAAAGTTTGATTTTGAGTAATTAGGGATTAATTATTCCTTGAACGGAGTAGAAGTGAAATTATTAAATGTTTATATATTACTACGGAGATTCCTCTACTAGGTCTACAAAGTCAACGAGTCCTCTATATAGTGTGCAGCACAATCAACAGGCCTCAATAAAAAATGTTGACGTTTGTTAATATAAAGGCACGAATACACACCAAACGTCAAGATAACCAAAAACGACAGCAAATTTCTAGCAAACAGAAGAACGCAAGGAGCAAAACAATAATAAGCAGTTTGAACAGCTCAGGGAGAGAACTTGTTCAACTATCAACTAAAGCTGGCTGAACTCAAATGACTCTGTATAACTGACTTCGGCTTGGACTGTCTGCCTTTATGTGGTTTCCGGAGATTTCACGGCAGAGAAGGTTCTCGAACAATCAAGCATATGTAGGCTCTTATTGTTCCTATCGCCAAAATTCTTGAAGATTCTAGTATCATCCATTTTGACACCAAATTTTTCGCCAAGTCGCCAAGCCCGGGGGTCATTGATCAGCATCCAATAGAGCTGATCGTAAAATGGTAATTTTTACTACGGAACAAACTGTTCTAGAAAGCAGCATTACAGCTTCGTAACAATAAGAATACGGATAAGTTCATCTTTATAAAACTACAAATAACTTTCAGCATTCAATAGAAAGAGATAAAGTTCTCCTAAAATGGATACCTTTATGTTATCCCAAATAATCTTTATTAAATTTTTAAAAAAATGATTAACGGCAGAGCTTATATTTAAATTAAAATTTTGACGCAGCGTCAAATTGATCCTCCTTAGCAGAAAATTAATCGGTTTTCTTCCTGTAACTAAAAAAAAAAAAATATTAAAATTTCACACTAATTTTCCATCTACGTGCATTTTTCAACAAAATCACCCCACTAAATTTCCTATAAACTAAATTGACTCATTTAACTTAGTTTTAGAACCAATTAGGCCCATTTCAAAATTACAAACTTCAGAAAAAGCGCTTACCGTGGATTTAAATTGTCCAGTAATAAATTATACTTTACTGTCTGGAAATACAAGAAAAATTCTAAGCCTTTCCATAAACTATCTCATTATAACGTTTACGTAGAGAAGAAAAAAAATATCCGCTAAAAATCTAGGTTAAGCCCTTAATTTTCTGAACAGAAAAGAAACTCCTTAATTCTCCATCACGCTGCTAAAATTCATTTTTAAAAGCTATTATCACCTAGCTTTTCAATTAAAAATATTCGCTTTTAATCGCCGGTTTTTCTTGAAGGAAAAAAAAATATCGCTGATTACGTAGTGAAACCATCGCATCCAGCATCTCATGAAGCAATCTATTTTCTTGGGCGTGCAGTTTTGCCGAAGTTCTGCTATGCTGTTTAATTAATCAAGTAATGTGTCTTCCTAATTAACTGCGGAAATGCATGAAGTAATCAGTAAGTTCTAGCCCGTGCATTAAATCTCTCTGGACTAAAGGATTATGGTTATGGTGCTCGTTTCATTTAAAGTAAGATATTTAATTATGCATTTTACAGGGGTTTTTTTACCTTCTTGGACATTTCAAGGTTGGAGACAATTATAAGTCGCGATGAAAAATAAAGTTTTCTTTAAATCAGAAAAAAAATACGAAAAAAGAAAAGAAAATAAGAGATCTACTATTTCATCTACATGGAGCATTTTTAAAAGTTCTGAGATAAAGTAATTTAAAATGCATTAATTAGTTTATTTGAATTTCATTTGTTAATGCTGTTTTTATTTCATATCATGCACACAAAAAATATTTTCATGGACTTTTATAATTTTGACTTGTTTATGTTTTCCGATATAGAATTTTACATGTTGTAGAGTTTATTTCACTTATATATTAGACTTGGTAACTTTTTTTATTTTCCCATTTTTAATGATAATAAACAAGTAAATGAATATATTTTAAATACCTTATTTTAATTCAACTATAGTTTGGATGCATCAGAGAGGTACTAGTTAATTGAATAGTACTAGTTAGTTTGAAAGTGAATTATTACAAGACTCAATTGTATTTATAATAACAAGTTAAGAAATATATTAGATTCAAAACTAGTAAAAAATAAATTAAAAACTGCTCAATTTTAAATAAAGATACCATTAATTTATTATAAAAGAAAAGTAAAACTGTTTTATTGAAAAATTCGGATGATGAAAAACCAAAATGGTAAATGATATACTATTAGGAAATAAAACCAAAATATATGTCATAAGGAATATAAAGGATAGTTAAAAACCTTTTTAGTTGAAAAATATGATATGAATGTTATTTAAATCACATTTTACTGAAATCATTTCTTTTAGTGTATCATGCATTCAAATTTTCTTTAATATACATATTTTTGATAAAAACTTGCTGAGAGACTCTTAAATACTTGATACTTGATCTCTTAAATACTTGATATTTTTGTTTCTAATTGTGTTGTAATTTTTTGATGAATTGTCTTTAGCATAGCAGATACTTGAAAACAAAAAAAAAATATCTTGAATATAAAATATTTCTTTTTAGAATTTCTTTTATTATTATTTTTATATGTGTTATTTGATTTAGTTAATCTCACGTAAGGTGTACGTACACACTAGAAGATTTTTTTTTTAAATTGTAACTTTAAAAATCCAGTTTTTTCACATTAGGTCATTAATATAAGTTTAAACTCATTTCAGCGAGAAAAAACCATATTACACTAAATATTAATTAATTAATATTTAATGAGCTAATTAGCACATTTTTTGAAACATGATATCTTAAATTCTAATTTGTACGGACACACAATTCTAGTTGGAAATGATGCCTAATATTAGTTTTCATGTTGCCCGTGCCTCAATCAAGTTATAAAAATATATAGTTTTTTTTAACAATTTTTTCATCAACAATGAATAGAAAAAGCGAGATTTTTTTCTGTAATTCTAGCATTTAAATAGCTATTAAAACTTTATTTCTATAAATATAACTTTGATTGAGGCACAAAACTTCCACTGTTTCATACAGATTATTTTGATATATAAATAATTGTAATTGGTTAATTTCTTCTTGAGTTATGATTGTTTGAATGAAGCAACATAGTGGAAAAATATCATTCTTCATAAAAGGAGTTTTAAAAAAACCGAAACTAGAGTTTTTAGTGAAAGTACCTCAATAAAAATAATTATAACTCGATAAATATTCCGAATATTTACAACATCTTGGTATCGTTTGAAAGCTAAAGGATCAGAGAATCTTTTGTTGCAATAAAATAATATTCGATATTTTGAATGATTTTCGAAGTTTCAAGTGTGTACGTACACATGGCAATAAATATTTTGATTGTAATTTGGGTTTAAAATATCATTCAATTCTTAAATCAATTTAAATTTATATTTCAACTATAAAAAAACGAACCTTTAACCTTTACTTTTGCTTAAACTTTACTTTTCGTAATTATCATGCTCATTAGTAGGACAGTATGTTGTTAAAAGTACTTCTTAATAGATTCTTTTTAATTCCGTGAAAATAATTTCATATTTTTTCTTACTTTTGCGGTTTATTTTATGGCTTATCAATCGAACTTTCCCAAAAGTTGAAAATAAGTTATCTGACATAAAAATAGTTGGCAAATTTTATAATTAAATAATTAAATAATTGCTTATAATAATTTATTATAAGCAATTATTTATTTTATAATTAAATAATTGCTTATAATAAACATTTGGATTTCAAATAATAAATTATCAAACAAGCAACAATTTCGAAATGGAAAATTGCTTGCAAAACTATATCATCTCTCGTACTTTTCGAATAAAACTTTAAAAATATGTCTTCATCCATTTATATCATTTGAAATGTGGCTTTAATGCTGCTAGCTAATCTTTCAAATTCTTAGATAGGCTTATGTCAAAGGATCGCATTTTGTAAAGCATTTGATAGTCAAAGATTGCAAGTTCGAAATTCCTTCCGCCAGTATTAAGTTGATTTTAAATGTTACATGAAAGGTTGTTTAATATTGCTTTCAGAGATTTTGCAATAAAGGGGGTTAAGGTAAGTTTTGGAAATGAAATGTGACTTGCTACTATAAATTTTCCGAATTGAAGTTTTAGGAATAATATTAGCCTTCAAGGAAAGCTGAATTAAAGATCGAATTGAGATGTGAAATTAAATATTTGTTAAGGAAGTTTGTTTTTAAAACCAGATATACTAAACAAAAAGGGTTATATTAAATTCGGTGATATATATCATGTTAAACTTAATTAAAATATTATAATAGAAAAACCAACCGATGGATGTATGATAAAAAATACATTAAACCTAAAAATGGATAGCAGATTTTTACTCCATTAGAAAATTCGAAATACGAGTAGCAAAATATAGTTGAAGCTAATACAATACTTCGCAGAATTCAGCAGCACACTATCAATCAGCAAATCAATAATGAAATAAAAACTCAGCACAACAGAATAATAATAATAATAATAATAAAAAACTAAAGATATCTCTTTACAAGGTGTGCATTCCACACTCAAAGAAAAGATTTCATATTCGTTTGTACGCCTCTGCTTATATATTCTCCTTGATAAAGATTGGAATGAATGGCACGTTTCCTAATACTAATAACACCAAAGGCCTAGTATTTTCTAGAACTACAATTTTTCAACGTCGAATTGGTCTCCTAATTACCAAATAATCACTAATATTTTTTCCAAGACTGGGATCATTGACTTGAAATCTATTCAGAAATCAGCAAATCTGTGCTTCGGAGAAATCAGCAGCACACTAGAAGATAGCAAATCACTGATTATGTACCTACACAGCATACTTCGCAGAAATCAGCATTACGAAGACAAAATTTCGCAAGGCTAGGGATTACTGACGGCATCCATTCGCACTCCAAAAATTGTACTTCGCAGAAATCACTAGAAAGGAGACAATATTTCGCAGAAATCAGCAGACAGGAAATCACTGATTAAATAGTTACACAGCACAACAGATCTCAAAATAAAGGAATTAAAAAGATCGTTCTACAAAGAAATGCATTCA
This sequence comes from Argiope bruennichi, assembly GCF_947563725.1. Lineage (NCBI taxonomy): Eukaryota > Metazoa > Arthropoda > Arachnida > Araneae > Araneidae > Argiope > Argiope bruennichi. The sequence continues at coordinate 60,378,284 of NC_079158.1, forward strand.
ACATTCGAAGAAAAGAAATCCTACTGATTTGTGCGCCTTCACTTATATAAGCTCCTTGACAAGGATTGGAATTAATGATCCCTTTTATAATAATAATATCTCGAAAATTCTTCTATTCTATAGAACTATCATTTTTTTCATTGTCGAATTGGTCTCCTAGTTAATAAATAATCACTAATATTTTCCCAAAACTGAGGATCGTTGATTTGGTATCCCTTCAGAATACAGCAGATTTCTCTTTTTTACAATGAGGTTAAGTAAGCAGGGGAGAAATATTACATATTTGTTACAATATTTACTATCACAATGTTCAAAATTATTATTTCAAGTTAATAATAACAGCGCTTATCAGATTTGTAATATTTTAGATATAATTTTAAGGCCTTACAACCGAAACACAATGCTGTATTTTCATTCTAGTATATTAAAATCGAATAGGTATTGGTTATTTCTAGCGTATAGTAAGCCTAATGATAGAATTAATATAAATTCATTCTACCAACCATAATAAGGCTTGTATATACCCATTTAAAGTTTAGATAAAGACCAGTCAAGTCAAGATTTATAAAAGAAATTTGAAAGAACGAGAATTTGGAATTGCATTTTATCTTTATGTGTAGTTTAAGCTAACAGGAAAGGTCTCCAGTAACTTGTGCCATATTTTATAATAAAGGTTTAGTTTTTTTTTAAATTTAGTTATATTAACGTCTCTTTGTAAAGCAACACTAGGGCTATTTTTGGGACGGACCTCGTAAATTTGAACTGTGGTCAGATGACGAGGATGACACCTAAGTTGGCACTCCCCTCTCTCCATACCACACCACACCACACCATACCAGTGGAAGGACGTGCAGATTTAACGTGCAACTGACCCCCTTACAGGCGAACCTGAAACCCTAAAGCCGAGACCTTACCACCAGGCCACCACGGCCCTTTATGATAGGTGTGAATCTCCTTTCACTTGTTCAAAATTGGAGATCTTTGTTAAAGACGTGAAGCCTTTAGCCTTTTCATATTTGTGTACACCTTAATATAATAAAAAGATATGCACATTTCTTTTAAACAAAATCAAACTAAAATTTTACTCAGGTTTGTCATTTTAATGGTAAGATCACATTCCAACTATTATTAAGTTAAATCGTTACGTTTCGTTCTTATTCATGTTTAAATGGTGAGAATATACAAATTGACAAATCAACAACTTTATGACAGCTTTAACTAAAAATGTGATATTATATACACTCTGATGCTAAAATTGTGCATCAAATTTTATCTTTCTAGACCCTTACGTTTTGAAGTCATCCTGTTTAATGACCACTGGATGGACAGAAAGACAGACTGACAGGAAGAATTTTGTTTACGTACGGAAAGAACTCTACAAATCGTTAAGACTACATATCATATTCCATGCTAACTCAAAGTATTTTTGAGCTATCGTGTTCTCAGATATGGACATATACAATTTCAAAAAAATGTATTTTTCGGCCTTAGGGAGTCCAAAATATGGGGATCTGGCAGAAACTCGAATTTTATTATTTTGAAAGATTTTTCTTTCTTTTATATGAGATATTTTATATACGAGAAAACAACAAATATATATATATATATATATATATATCTTTTCGATACAATTTTTCTTGAATGACAGAATTTCTTTATTTTAACATGCCATAATTAGTGCCTGAGTGTTGAGCAACTTTTGGATGCTATTTGTAGGAGTGTAAAATATTACCTGGCTTGATTGAAACACTGATGTTACTTAAATAAAGAAATTTTACAGATATTTCTAGTAGAACTATAGTTCAGTTTCACTTTAATTTGTTTCCCGCATGGCTAAGCTCTTTGTAGGTACTTGAAAAATTTTCTTGTTCAATAACCAACTATAAGTTGGTTCTATAAAGTATAGAATTTAAAATTCTTTTAATTTTTTACAGTTCTTACTTGCTCGTACAAGAAGTACTTAAAAAGGAAAATATCATTATCATGAAAAGAGTTAGATGTCGATATTTTTACCAATTTCCACTATTCTGAATCTTCCAAGTCTGAAGTAAACGTTTCTGGATTTATTTCTATTTGCTTATGAACGCGACAGTTCAAAAAGGCTTTGAGCTAGATAGATGAAATTTGGTATGTGGTCATTACATCAGATTTATTTATTTCTGTAAAATTTTGAATATAATCATTCACAGGAAGTCTGTATTCAAATTATTTTAATACAAGTGAACACGATAAATACAGAACATACTGAGATAAATAAAATTCGGTACATTGAGTTAGAATCTAAATTGTAAAACCACATTAAATGTTGCTTGAAATTCAACAATCTGTTGACCGTTCTGTCTGTCCGTACTTTCGCATGTATATAAACGCGATAACTTAAACATGCAATGACATGAATAAGTGAAATTTGGTATGTTATTTTGTTCTTAGGAATGTATTTTTGTGTCAAATTTTGGAATCGGATAATCAATAAAAAGTCAGCCAGATAGAATATAGATTGTCTTTATTATACTACAAAAGGCCGAGGTGGCCAGGTGGTAAGGTCTAGTCTTCGGGAAATCCCAAGTTCGAGACCCGTTTACATCGAAGAACCGCCGTGTCTACTGGTCTGGTGCACATTAAATCTGCCGGGGTCAATGTCTTTCTTCTGGAGCGGTTCGAAATTTGTAGAGTGGGTGTCAGCTAAGGTGTCATCCTCGTAATCTGACTGTGACTCAAAATTATGAGGTCCTTCCCAAATAGTATTAGTGTTACTTTCAATAAACGAGATGTTAATAAAACTTACATTAAATAAACTAAATTACAAAGCACAAAACTCTCATGAATAACACCTTTACAAGAGAATATGTACGAAAGTGTCGGAAAATTATTGCCAGTGTTTTATTTCAGAGTAAGAATACCATGATATGATTGAATCAAATAAAATTCTGGAGCAGAAAATATAGAATTTATTTCGAAAACTGGTGTGGTGAATACTAGAAATCTAGAATAAGTATTCCACAATAATCTGTTGAATTTTAGAAAAGCCTCCAGGCTAAGGATTATAATTTGTAAAGCATCTGAAGGGGAAAGGTTTCGATCTCCAACTTTTAAAAGTTTCGCCCTTCAGCAGTTAGTTAGTTTTAAATCTTCTATGAAAGAATCTTTAATTTCACTTTGAAGGATCGGAAGATAGAAGGTGATAGGATAGATTCCTGAAATGAAAGACTATTTGATTAACTGAACTTTCTGGTTGAAGATTATAGAATGACCGAAAGTTTTCAATAAATGCGAAATACAGTTAAATTGAAATGCTGATTATTTTAAAATCAATTAAAAGAGAGTTTTTAGTAAAAGAAGGCGACACCACTGAAAATTCGATATTTATCAAAAATATCGAATATGTTTTTCATTCAATATTCTTAATTTTTAAAGAATTTTGTTAACAAAACCTTCTAAAATCTTTTCAGCTCTCATTCTTTGGAAATTACAATGATTCTTATATTTGTCTATTTTTCGTTTGAATGCTATTTTAACATCTTTAAATATTAATTTCTGAAATTCTAAATTTTGACAAAATTGTGTTATGAATAATCTTATGTTTAGAGTTCAATCATATTTATTGTTAAAATTGTATTGTATTTGATGTAATAATTTTACAGTATATTCTATGGTTCCTAAATTACAAATTCAGCTATCTCTTCGTTTCAGAATATTTTAAAACTAACTTTTGAATATTATTAAAATCAGTTACTAATCGTATTTTCATATTTTCAATTTCAAGGCTTCATGTTGTTAAAAAGAACTTATCAATTGACTCCCAAAGTGTGTTTTGATTAGATACAAACATAGCTTATTTTTTAATTTAAGAACTAGATAGTGATTCTTATTTGAAAGAATTTGAACATATTACCTGATAAGTTTTTGAAACTTTCCGCTTTTAAATGAAAACAAAAATCATATTCCTTCTTTTTTCTAAATCAGTTATTGATTTCAGTTGGTACGTTTTTATGTTATAGGGATTTTCTTCAGTCTGTTTCTTGAAAAAATGTCAAAATTTCAATATTTTGTTATATTTTTCAAAAACTTCATTCCAAACGTAGTGCACTTACCTTTAACTAACAGGAGTAATCTCTGCGAAACTTTATACACTCTTATAAAATTTTATCACCCACCCCTTCTTACCCTCATAAGATTGTAAACCTTGGGGGAGGATCTCGAATGATTCATATAGCCGTAGCAAACAATAATTGCGAAATATAGATCTTTGATGTAAATATAGAATTCTATTAAATCTCTCATAGTAACATCTACTTTGGGTGCCTTGATTCTGGCTGGTTGAATCCAGAATTGGGTATGAAATTACTATTGTTGTCACATCGTGCATCGAATTTCCTTGATTTAAATTATTGAATTTTTGAGATATTGTATTTACATGCCTACAAAAATAGAGATGGATAAATTGTCAACCTTTCGACCGATTTAGTTCAAAATTTCATAAGAATCTACATTTTATATGCTAACCCCTGAGTACCAAATTTTATAGATCTTACCTTTTACATTTTACAATAATCGAATTCATTCCTACTCGAAAAGATAGACTTTATCGGAATAGATTTCGTTCAAAATTTGATAGAAAACTACAAATTTGGTTTATATAATTTTATGTGGCTACTTCAAAACATTTTTTTTTTCAAACGAACTCGAAAAGATAGACTTTATCGCAATAGATTTCGTTCAAAATTTGATAGAAACCTACAAATTTGGTTTATATAATTTTATGTGGCTACTTCAAAACATTTTTTTTCAAACGAACTCAAAAAGATAGACTTTATCGCAATAGATTTCGTTCAAAATTTGATAGAAAACTACAAATTTGGTTTATATAATTTTATGTGGCTACTTCAAAACATTTTTTTTTTCAAACGAACTCGAAAAGATAGACTTTATCGCAATAGATTTCGTTCAAAATTTGATAGAAACCTACAAATTTGGTTTATATAATTTTATGTGGCTACTTCAAAACATTTTTTTTCAAACGAACTCGAAAAGATAGACTTTATCGCAATAGATTTCGTTCAAAATTTGATAGAAACCTACAAATTTGGTTTATATAATTTTATGTGGCTACTTCAAAACATTTTTTTTTCAAACGAACTCGAAAAGATAGACTTTATCGGAATAGATTTCGTTCAAAATTTGATAGAAACCTACAAATTTGGTTTATATAATTTTATGTGGCTACTTCAAAACATTTTTTTTCAAACGAACTCGAAAAGATAGACTTTATCGCAATAGATTTCGTTCAAAATTTGATAGAAATCTACAAATTTGGTTTATATAGTTAATTTTATGTGGCTACTTCAAAACCGTTTTTCAGTTATCATAGTCAAATACAGACAAACATAATGTCAAAATGTTTTTATTTTATTTCAGAGAAGTGGAAAACTTGGAAATTCGTCGAAATTTCTATATTATTCATTATATATTATTGAAAACAGGAATTATGACATGTTGTATTGTTGATTATTTATTTATGATATTTAAATTATGAATTGTTGTGTAGTGCATAATTATTCAAATATTATATTATAAAGCTTGCATGTGGAAAAAATGATATAAAGTAGCAAAATCTAACTTTTGAATATTTTGACAAACCAATTACTAATTATATTTTCTTATTTCTTTTTCTATACCTGGCCATATTCAAAATTCATAGGTAAGTAATAAAATGTCATTTTAAGTACTGAAAAGTGTTTCTCGTAAAAAAAAAATAATAATAATAATTCTGAAATTAGTGTTTCAGGATTACAGTTCTTTTCAAGATTGCTGTTTCAAGAAAGTAACTAAGCTTTTATTTTGATAATTTTTGAGACAATATGTTCAAAACAGAAAAACCCAATATATATCATTTCACATAATTGCTAGTTATATGTGAAAAATTTCTATTCAATATCTGTCAATTGTAGAAAAGAATGCCGATATACTATTCGAGTATTATAACACATATTTTCTCCCGACACCATCATTGGATTAAATATATTATAATCTTGATAAATTGGATCAAGTAATCCATAGGGGCAAGTTGGAGCAAACGTCAAAATAATGTAACAAATTCCTGATTTAATCCAGAACTTCCTAAGGGAGATTAAATCTACACAGTATGTCTAGTAGATGTCTAGAATTATTTGAAGGGAAAGAATATTCTTCTGTAGGCGAAAAGACGATAAGTTGTTAGATAGCAGGATTCTTAGCTGTCTGGAGAAACTGGAGTTTGTATCTTTTTTTTGGCGAACTTCAATTATTTAATTAAATTTCATCAGGTAAAAATTACCTACAATTAAATTCCTGTATTTAGAATTACCTACAGCTGTAAGTAATTCTAAATTCACCAGGGAAATGTGAATAATTGTTGGTGGCATCATAAATGGACGGGGAAGATATTAAGAGTTTAAAAGAATTAACACTAAACGTGACCACCGAATGACACATTACCGTAAAACTCCATTATGCAGAGGCAAATTGTTTTCGATTTAATTCAGTAGTTGAAATAAAATCTACTAATTTTCGGAAATAATTTATTTTCTGTTTATTCATTATTCGCAGCGGCTTTCGGCTGGCAAAATCATGATTTGATATCTAATTTTTTTTCTGCAAATCTGTTTTCATCAGAGCTGCTTTATAGAAATTAGGATTTAAAATAAATCCAGGGTTTGTTAAAGAAATCCCCAAAAGTGATAATAAAAATTTAAAAGCAGGAAAATTTGATACTTCTGGAAGATAAACTGATGTAATAGGGTAGTTAATGCTCAAGTGAAAGAGGAAACATTTTTTAAATATGAAACAATTACCAGGGTGAACAACAAAGCATCTGGAATGTTTGTAGATTTTTTAGTAACTACTGTGTCACTTCAAAAATTTTGCCTGAGATCTTTGTCTTTTAATGTTATTATGAGACATGATAGGCATACGTGTAACAGATTTTTTTTGATTAGGCAAAATATTTTTTTCTGCTATTTTTTCAAATAAATCTCAAAATTTCACACCTTTCTGATGTGTGTTTATGGCTGTAGAGAGCACTGAAAAAAATAATTTGATCTATCAACACTCTTTAATATAAGAAATCGTTTCTAATGTGCTTCAAAGTTTTACAGAAAATGGAGAATTTTTCACAAATTGATCCTCAAATTTTTGACTATTTAGATGCGATCTTATGTCCTAGCTTTAATGTTATCTTGCAAAACAATCAGATTTAAAAATGAAAAATATAAAAAAACAGAGAAAAATAGGAAATAATTTGATATAGAAAGCATTAAAATCATTATAAAAAATCTTAAGCCAAGATTTTCACGTATCTTCCCATTTCTAAATTCCCTGAGTCCGAAAAATACATTTTTGGATTTTTGTCTATTTCTGTGAACACGTAACTCAAAAAATCTTTGAGCTAAACGGATGAAATTTTTTATAAAGACTTTACACTAAATTTGAATATTTTTATCAAATTTTGAACGAAATCGAATCGGAGAATGGCTGTCTGTTCGGCTATTCTAATACAAGTGGCCGCGATAACTACAAAGGATAAAGAATTATTTTATATGGACTTTACACTAAATTTGAATATTTTTATCAAATTTTGAACGAAATCGAATCGGAGAATGGCTGTTTGTTCGGCTATTCTAATACAAGTGACCGCTATAACTACAAAGCATAAAGAGTTATTTTATATGGACTTAACACTAAATTTGAACATTTTTATCAAATTTTGAACGAAATCGAATCGGAGAATGGCTGTCTGTTCGGCTATTCTAATACAAGTGACCGCGATAACTACAAAGCATAAAGAGGACTATGCTTTATATGGACTTTATACTAGTGAGAGTCATGTAGGAAAATGTTGGTATATATATTTATATATATTTAGTATATAAAATGTAGATTCCTAATAATTTTTAAGCCAAATCTGTTAAGTAGTTGACTATCTGTCCATCTGTATTTTCTCATGTATGTAAACGCAATTACTCAAAACCGCAGTAATTTAAATCAATAAAATTCGATTTTTGTAGTTTTGTGCCAAATTTTTGCTGTGAATAGGCCGGAAGAAAGGTGTCCAAAATAAATTTTCCCATGGTAATTTCAGTAAAAATGCTAAATTCAAGCCAAAGATCTTTATTTCGAAATTATTTTTCATGAATGCCATATAAAATATTTGTGGTCTTACTTGGGTCACCAATTTTATGCGAAGGAAGAGGATAAGACTTTTCATTAGAGGATATGCAAGAAAGTTTCGAGGAGACCTCTCTAGCTGTTTTTTGTGCGATTTATCTTGGAGACAAAAAAAAATACATTATACCTTATACATATACTTTAATACCTCACATATGTCTGAAGCCTAGAACTGTGTCAAAAATTCAAGGTTAAATTTTTTAAAAATGATTTTTTTTGTAGGAATTAATCATTATAGACACTTATTTGTTCAAACTTCATGACGAATTTGAATTTTTCAGCCATAATTGGTTTTTGTCTGATATTAAAACTGTCAATTTCCAAAATTATTTAATTGTAGGAACTTGAGTTGATTTATTTTTGAGAAATTCTCTTAACATCAGCTTGGTTAAACTCGGAGGTTCTCTGCGAAATTCTGATATCAGTCGCGAAATATGATATCTACAGCTATGTTCTCTTCATACATTTAATAACCATTATGGAGGCCAAGCGTAGAGCCGTCTTTACTTAGTAAATAATGCTTGATGTATTCATTACCCCTTGCCATTTCAGACTACTCAGCATATATGTATATGCTTACTAGTTAGATGGTTTACGTATTCCACTGCTCGATATTTATCAACCAAAGATTATAGGTATCTGAGACTTATCTTCTATGTATGATATAAGCCGAAAGATAGAAGAATGCTTTTAGGAAATCAGTTGCACTTGAATACCTGCTCACATATTCTGTTATTTTTATGCAATATTTATATTCTGCTTATTTATATACAGCATATATATTCTGGTTATTTATATTATGATGTTTTATATGCAATATTTATGTTCTGATTATTTATATGTAATATTTATATTCTGATTATTTATATGTACTATTTACATTCTGGTTATTTATATGCAATGATAAAATTATAAACTAGCTACAGTTTTATTTATGTCGTGTTTGGAATCGTATCAACAAATGTCCTATTTTCTATGAAAATTGGAAATGACACCGATACAACACGCAAAAAATACACTATTTACTGTTATCTCTACTAAAACTAATTAAGACTGAGTATGTCTAAACCCAAGGTTACCTTGTGTATCTAACCCCCGGGGGGCACCTCGAAAAGAGGATGAGATGCTTCCGGTATGGTGGTTGGATCTCGCCACCCTAGAGGGTGCATAAATAGGTGGAGGATCTGGCTCCTTCCATCGATGACGGGACGTACTCCTTCTGGAAGGGTTGTACCGTGGCCGGTGATGTCCCTTAGGACTTAACCACGCTTCTCGCCAATGTTGCTGTTGCGGCGATCCGGTCATTTAATATTCTTTATCCATGTGCCTTAGGGCAGGTCTAAGAGTCAGTGATAAGTGTTGCACTCTAGTCAACGTCTGTAGAAACTATCTGTACCTGTGATATGAAACAATATCGGTTTAATTAGAGTTTATTACTTTCTATTTTATCTCTTCACTTGTCCCCCCGGGGGGCACATCGAAATGAGGATGAGATGCTTCCGGTATGGTGGTTGGATCTCGCCACCCTAGAGGGTGCATAAATAGGTGGGGGATCTGGCTCCTTCCATCGATGACAGGACGTACTTCCTTCTGGAAGGGTTGTACCGTGGCCGGTGATGGCCCTTAGGACTCAACCACGCTTCTCTTCAATGTTGCTGTTGCGGCGATCCGGTCATTCAGTATTCTTTATCCTGTGCTTTAGGGCGGGTAAAAGAGTCAGTGATATGACTTACCTTGTGTATCTCGAGGTTACCCTGTGAGAGTAGTTTTTAAGACAAATTAAAAAGTAAAGTTACAATACCGCGAAATTCAGAAGATAGACGAGCCGTCTATTTATGATTTTAATAACGCTAGGATATAATGAGACTAATCTGCATTAGAAAGGTTCATGTACACAATGAAGAGAACATAACATATATAATTCAATTGAAATACCTGGGATTTAACAATTTGATAGAATCATTGACATGAAGTTATACCCAAATAAAATTAATAACCTAGCGAATCAATAGATTGTCAAAATCGAGTACTAGTGTAATAAATTCTGAAATGAATTTAATTTTTTTTCTTTTAATATTCCAATGCATTGTTAATATGCATTAGAATGTACATGAAGTATTGTTAGCTTGTTGAAGAATATAACTCGGAAAAGTTTTAAACGCAGACTTTCATATAAATAAAGGGAGGGTATTATTACACATAACAGGCAACAGGAAATATGTTTATTAGCTTCTTAAAAAATGTTTTTACCTCCGGTTCAAAACATCATTTTCACACTTCATGACAATAAGCATAATTACTTAGTATTATTTTTAATACTTTCATTTATTCCGACAGTAAAAATTCTTATTATTGAAACTGTTGTTGCAACCATATTTAATGCATAGCCTCATTCTGATAATAAATGGTTGTCAGTGGAAAATAACTGTGTGCGTGTGCAGGATTTTCCAACGATTTGATTTAGGATTTTGATTGTTTCATCCTTTATTAGCCCAAAATACACAAAGAAAATGATACGATATTTATAAGTTACTATTCTTCATTTATATATTGTGAGGATATAGTCCGACATCTATGTTGTGGCGCAATACCTCTGCTGATAAGGACATGTCTCCTCTTTACTTGGCCATCGGAAGATTCAAATTTCACGAAATCACACGAATTCACAATGGGAGAAACAGTAAAATCATAGATAATTCAATCTGAATTTCGATTATAAGACTCCAAAGATATCACAATTGACTTAACCCTTTAATGGTCCATTTTTTTCTAGTCATATTATGTTAAAATATTTTTAGGCTTGAGAGTAGAATAAGAAAAGGGATTCATTTAGCTTATTAGATAAATTTAATTTGATTAATTAAAAATTTGGTTCATTAATAATTAAGTAACAAATCAAGGCACATCATTTTGTGTGAGATAAAGAACTGAAGTATCTAAGTTTCTGACTGACTAAAAGAAATTATCAGAACTTATGCCAACCTACATAATTTCATACAGAGATTGAAAAATTTTGTGGGAAGGATACTTCCCACGGCCCTAGAAAGGGTTAACTAGCTTGCAGTTTTTGAGTTATAAAGTTCCCATATACACGAATTGGCAGATATTAAAGCAGTCGAACCATATTAATCTGGATTTAATCCAAATTTCTACAATTAAAGACGAAATTCATCCAAATTGTTTATATATGAGTAATATTTGTTTTAAAAATTACTAATATTGATCCATACAGCTTAATAATATTGATTCATACAGCTTGTAGTTTTTCAGTTCAAACAGTCAAGTAAAATCTTTCGTTTACATAAGCATGACTACTTACTAAGCATTTTCATTGCCATGCCATTACTCTATGCACTTGTTATTTCCGGAGGTTAAGAATCCTGAGTTCAAGAACTCCCTGACCCTCCCGTCAAATCGGAAATAAGCACGTTCACTTCCCAGTTATTGATAGATCGATAAATATTCAAATTTTTGATGAAGGGATAAATCGATAGAAATGTAATAAAACCTTATGTAGCTATTTAGCCTGTCACGTATTCAAGTTACCATGGACATAAACGGAAAGTTAATTGCCCGAGACTGCTTTTCCTACTGTACAATTACAATTCGGATATACAGAAAATTTCAATAGTTCTCATATGTCAGAAAACAAGAATTTCACTATATCAAAACCAATTTTACTAATAAATTTATTCACGCATAAACGTACCGACAATTCTTTAAAAATCCGAGAAGAAGAGCTATAAAATTCCATTTAAAACACTGAAATGCGGCATATTTTATTAGCCGTTATATATCTGAATTATACACATGCGAATCTTCCTAGGCACTAAAACAAATGCAGTGATTAACCGAGGACAGCCTTCTGCTTTATTTCCTCCATTGTGAAAATAGACATGAAGTCGTTATTCCACGGTCTCCCTAATATCCCCATAGAGCATTCCGGAGATCTTTATTTATTAGAATACGTCCCCAGTTTCTGATCCTCTGCAGTGGCGTCCCGCCACTTGATTTATGGTCGGTCATACCAGAATGGAGAAGTAAGCAGCTACTTTTTCATTCCAATCGCCTAACCGGGAGGATGAAAAAACAATTGTGAAGCAATAGAGTTATTTTTTGGAGGTGGTTTAAGAAGCTGTAAAAACGAAAATAATGAATGTAAAAATCTTGTATCTATGGAATTTTTCAATAAAAGCGAGTGTGTTTTGGTTTCGTATTGTTAAGGAACTTAATGTTTTAAAAGAAGGGATCTTAATCTTTGGTCAAAAGTTTCTGTTATTGCCAGAATTGTAATTTAATCGTTTAGAGATAACTTCCTACCTATGATTCTGCCAAGTTATTAAATATGTAATATTTTAACAGTATCGCATATGTTATTTGCATTGTGTATATGAAACTTGTACATCCATTACAATAAATAATCTAATGTACATCCAATCATTACTGAAAACGTAAGTGTGAGGTTAATCTTTATTTAGAAATTTGGGGTATTTAAGTTTGGTTCTTTGTTTTAAAAATTACGCATATATTAAGCATTCTTCTTAATGTTCAATTAAAAAACATTTGAATTTTAATGAAATAATGAAATGCTTTGAACTTTGAATTCTTTGAAAAATGTTGTGGCTTTGAAACTTTGAATTTCAAGGCAACAATGTTACTTGTTGTTTGAAATAAGAAAAAAAATATTTTTTTTAAGATTATCAAAATTCGGAAAAATTTTGAGGTTTATTAACTTGATATCCTTAAAAAGACAATTTTTTTTTTTAATTTGAAGGTGATGCAAAAATCAGTTTTGTACTGTAATAGTTCCATAAGCTTTTTTTTTTTTTCATTTGAAAAATATACTTGAATTTTTTTAAATGTATGTGATTATTTAACTATGATGAATTAATTAATTCTTGTTTATTTATTCCTAATTCATTCTATCCAAATGGTATAAGGCTGGCATTTTTAAGCAATTGTTGTAAGCATAATGTCAAAATTTGTGTTTAAAATACAGGGCTCCCCTCTAATTAGTCTTAGTATTGAAATTAAAATGCAAACAATGAGATTGTTAATACACAAATGAACATTTAAAAAATAACTCTTTCATTATTTATAATGATAATAAAAATAATAATACGCATATGATAAAAACGGCTAAAGGAGTAATATTGACATAAAACTAAAAATTATTTTAAAAATCAGAGGAAACTGCTTCAAAAACCTTTCGAATTTAGTAGTTTAATGTTTATTTTTCTGCTTTAACCCTTTATAAATAGTATAAACCATATTTTGGTGACACAACTGATTCCATTCTGTTGCCTCTGAAGTTTAGTTTAGTTTAGTTATATTAACTTCCCGTTGTAAAGCAACACTAGGGCTATTTTGTTACAGACCTCATAATTTTGAATCGCGGTCAGATGACGAGGACGACACCTGCGATAGCACCCCCCTACCACACTACACCACACCAGCGGAATAACCTGTTGCCTCTGAAATTGAGGTCAGTAGGGGAGTTTATTATATTGTAATTCACGTGGAATGAGCTGCATTAAATTAGTTTTTTTTTTTTTTTTTTAAATCGGGAAACGGTGGAAGTAAAACCTTAATAGTGTTATAATGTTCGATAACTTTAGATACCTTGATAGATAACTTACATAATATTATATTTTCCATGGAACGTACATGAATATATTTCAGTTTTCTTTTTAGGAAACTGTAAAAAATAATAGATTCTTTATAAATTTATAAAAAAAAAACGGCATTATATGAAAATTTTCAAATTCTTTTCAAAAATAAAACCGAAATTGTATTTATAATTTAAAAACTTTTTTTAGTTCTATGTAATTTCCAGATAAAATAAAATCTTTCTGAATTTTTTTTTATACAAACTGCATTTTTAGTGAAATAAAGCATTGGAAAAATTGTATACATAAAACAAAAATAGAATTTCAAAACAAAAAGAATAATATTTATATTCAACTATAACCCATAAAAAGGCACAAGCTTATTTAATTGAAAAAATACTAAAAATAATATCATTAATTTGTTTCATGTTTTTTTTTTCAATTGAAAGAAATGAAAGAAGCAAAAAAAATATATTGATATATTTACTAAGGCAAACAGCTCATAATAGTTGCCAAAATTGAAAAAAAAAGATATTTTAATAATATATCTTAATCAGGGAGATAATACATTTTTCTACCGATTGTTTTTGAGAAAACAATGTGTCTTAAAATAAATTAATGCTTCGGCATTTCCCGTTAATTCATCATTTTTTGATAAATTTATGAAAAATAATACTTTTTGTAATAAAGAGAAATGAACAAAATGTTCATGTGATCAATAATTTATATCCACTTCTTCTTTCTTTTTTTCTTTATTTTTAAAGGATACATTTTATTAATACATTTTATTCCCAGCACGAAATAAATATGTTAGATCTTAAATTTTCAATTCTTGCCAAGAATCATGTTTAAAAAAAAATCATTTACAAATTAAATGGAAATTGCGGAAAGAGGAAAAATTTAACCTGAATTCATATTTACTTTCTGAAAAAATTGGCTAATTTTTAAAAAAGTGTAAGATTTTCTATAACAATAAATTAAAACCGTATTCTTTAAAAGTACTCAGTTATAATTTGCTTTACATGTAATGCCACCTAAAATTTTCGCACAGTTTTAAAGTGTACTCGGCAATTGAATTCGAATATGAAACCCAATATAATTTTTAATCTCGATTGCCGTAATGGAAAGATTTTGGAATAGTAGTTAATTAACTCGGTAAATCAGTTTGCCTATCTCAACAAACTTGTCATTTTAATCCATTTCTATTGACACCAATTTCATGAAGATGTGATAATAAATAAGAAACTTACAGAGGTGTTCCGATTTTATCTATTTATTTATTTTTGTTGACGTCTGTACATAAGAGCAATGTGTTAAGTTAAAAAAAAAATCTTTAAACAAATTTATAGTAATGTAATTTATTATTTAAAATGCATTTCTTTTTTATCAGAAATTCATCTTAAAGACATCAGTTTTTCACATATTCCAAAATATGGCGGAAATGAGATGCAACATTATTGTTAAATGAATTTATTTATTATGCAACATTCGTCTAATTTGCAACATTATCGTTAAATGAATTTATTTATTATGCAACATTCGTCTAATTTGCAACATTATCGTTAAATGAATTTATTTATTATGCAACATTCGTCTAATTTGCAACATTATCGTTAAATGAATTTATTTATTATGCAACATTCGTCTAATTTGCAACATTATCGTTAAATGAATTTATAATATGCTTAAAGACTGCGTCTTATAAGGACGATACTTCTCATTAATTTTACACTTTCAGTATATTCTTTATTTCATTAAAAGATGCTTTCTCTGTTGCACATATTATTTCCACCTCTCTTGACCAAATCTCCTTCGCAGCTTTTTGCTGTGATACAGAATGCAGATCCATAAATTCTTTGGTAATTCTGGCTACATTCTTCCACCAGCTAGTCGATGTCGTAGCGATCCATCTTTAACCCCATAGTTCTTAGCTGGAGACAAAATCTTGTCCATTAAAAATCCACAAAAGCCAGTTCGGAGTCCAGCAATATTATACGGCAAAAACTTTTTCCATGTATATGTAAGGATTATCTTCAAACAAATGCTCAACACAGACTTATAGATACCAATCCAGTATGTGATGTTACACCTCCTTGCCACACATTCTGCGAAACATTGCTCGTTTAGCGGGTCACTTTTTCATATTTCATTTTGCCCATTATACGAGGTGCTCGTGTAGATATCTCTTCGCCTTGTGTGTGTGTGTATATATATATATATATATATATATATCGACATTCTGTAGAATGAATGTCGAGGTATTTTAAGGAAAGCCGCAATCTTTAGCATATTTTAAAAAATAAAATGTTTATAAACACTTGGTGTTGTTTATAATACCTAGACGTTTCATGATTTTTTGACAACATTTTCTGCTTGTATGTGCTCTCTGGTTTATTTTCAGCATACACAACAGGTAGCATAAACGGAAATCTCCTTGGTAAGCCTGTCACACATCCTGCTGAATTAATCCACCACCGAATATTATTTCACCCTTGTTTATTGGCAAGACACTTTTTGTTTTATCGAAGATATATTTCTTATTTTGCTAATTTAATATTTGGCAATCTATAAAATGTCTAGGAAATGATTGAAATGTTTAATCGTTTCATACAATGACTATGCATTCTTTAAAATTCTTAAGTAATCTATAGAATGCTGGTTTTCGTATGTTAACAATATCATATATATATAGAGAGAGAGAGATTTCTTAAGAATTAGTTAAAAATATTGATTTTTTTTTGTTGTTGATGAACTATAAGAAAAATTGTTGTTTTCAAAATTACAAATTCCTTTCAATTGAAATTATAGTTGAATTGCTTTGAAATTAGCTTCAAATTTCTTTCAATTCAAATTATTTTTAAGAGAAATAAACATATTTTCTTGATTTTTTTTCTTTTCTTATTTTTCTTTATTTTTTTATTTAATAAAGTAAAAAAAAATTTTTTTTTGAAAGGAATTTAGTTTAAGAAGTTTTCAGTTGCTTATTCACTCTGAAAGTCTTTATAAATTCTAAATGTTAAGACAACTAGACACAAGTAATAGTTTTAAATAAGCCATCTTAAAAGGCGCTAGAGGCAAGAATCTGAATAAAAATAAATGATTTATTGAATGTTATAAACATGTATTTCGATAAATATCACGTTACCTTAAGTCTTGCTACATTTTAACAATTACTATTTTGCCACTAGATAAAACGCTGACTTGATTTTTTTTGCCTTGTTTTTTATTCATATTGATTTTCATTGCGAAATTCAATTTTCTTTTTGTTTTCGAATTCAATGTGTTTTTTCTTTCTTCCTATTTTTTTCTTTCTGTAATCATTTGTGTTTTCAGATATTTCATATGTATTAGGAAAAATAATTTTGTTAGTATTTTTTTTCTCTTCTTTTTTTCATCTCGATATACTACTTTCGCATTCTATTCTCTCACCCTTAATTTCATTTTATATTTTGCTTTAAATCACACTTGGCCCAATAGTTAGTTTTAATGTATTTTTTTCCTTTAAAGCTGTACAAATCTTGAAGTTTATTTTCAATAAAGAAATGTATTTCATTTATTTTACATTTTTTTAAATGTGTAAAATTAATTGAATTAATTATTGTTGTATTACTTTTTTTATGAGACATTTGTACAAAAAATATTATTTGGCAACAAATATTCGCCCTCAGTTACTGTTGTGTCAATACTTTAAAATTATTAATTTTTAGTTTGAATTATTTTTTCTCATTTTTCCAGTTATTGTTATTTTAACATTTGTTCAGTCTTGCATCATTGTTATCGAATAACAACGTGTTTATTAAAAGCTGTAGCACATAATAAATCTAAGGACAATATTCTGCTTCAAACTTTCATATCTATGCCTTTATCTCTTGCATATTTAGTAAAATTTTTATCCCCCCCCCCTTCCTCACATAAAATTTTGGACTTTGGACAAGGCTGTGTATGCTACAGATTGTCAGCTTAATATTTCTGGGTTGTGCACAGGACAGTTCTATACTTCTAAATATATATTTTTTTAAACTGAATACGTATTTTGTAGCCTGTTTCGATTGATTCAATCCAAATTTCAACACAAAGCTACAATTATAGTTGTAAGATCGCCTACCAAATTTCATTTATTCAAATGTTGCAAATCTGAATTATCGAGTTTTCGTCCACGCTAAAATACAGACTATGAAATATCATTTCTAAAATACATTTAAATGGACATTGGCAAAGAATCTACATTTAATAGACTAAACCTATATATCAAATTATATATGTCTATCTATGTATTTTATAATTTTAAATGTCGTGTTCATTTTGAATTGGACAGATATATTTCCTTTAAATGGGTTTTGTTTCGAATTTCATGGCTATCTACGAACTTGAAATAAAGGCAATATACACATTTCATCCGTCTAGCTTATAGCTTTCACACATAGAGCGACAGACGAGCAAAATTCCAAAACTTTGTTTTTCAGACTTAGGGAGATCTGAAACGTGGAGATACGTCAAAACCTCACGTCTGAGAAAAAAATTTTTTAGAAAATCTTGCTTTAATACCCTTTGTTAATAGTTATGTCTAACAGATATGATTTATAAAATAATACAATATTTTCAAGTATTAACTCCCAAATTGGATTATTTCACAAAATTTCATTTGCCACCTCCCAAAGCAAAAGATATATATTTCTTAGGAGAAGTATCATTTCTTGCTGCTATACAAAATGGCTACAGTTTTCCAGAACGTTTTAATATTTAATAAAATAATATGGGCTTGGCGAACAGATATTACTGTAACTAAAAATTGGTTTTAGCTAACAGAAAATGAAATGCTTATTTCATTTGCATTTCATTTTCTTATACTTTAAATAATCACTTCAAAATTATTAGAATTACAAGATTATACTTTCTAATAATTTTGAAGTGATTATTTAATTACTAGATTATACTTTAAATAATCATTTCAAAATTATTAGAATTACAAGATTAAATTTTAAATAATCACTTCAAAATTACTAGAATTACAAGATAATACTTTAAATAATCACTTCAAGATTATTAATAATAACTTCAAGAAAATTATTAGAATTACTAGATTATACTTTAAATAATCATTTCAAAATTATTAGAATTACAAGATACTTTAAATAATAACTTCAAGATTATTTAAAATATAATTACGATGAAACGATTATTATTTAGCATAACATTATTTTTCCGTATATTTTTATGAATGAAATTAAGTGTTCATAATATTTAATGCTTAATTTCACAATATCATAAACCGGGTGGGCAAAAAGTCCGTAAGAACTTTAAAAATTCATAAAATCCATAAAGTTAAGCAAAATAAAAAAAAACGGTTTGCACATTTAGCACCAATAATTCACTGGATTTTTTTAGGTAAGAAAAAAAAATAATTCGAGAAATAGCGGATAGGTGGCGTTTCGTACATAAGTGAAAGAATAGACACACTAATAATAAAAATATTAACATAAATTATCAAATTATTTATTATTGTAATATATGTTCAGCATGCCCACGACCACAAGTGATTGCCCATTGCAGCGTGTCACAAATCCAGCAACGGCGAAGTACAGCATGTCCGGCTGTATACATGACATCTCTCTACGGGTGGAATTTTTCAATTCCGACAGATTGGATGGACGGGATCGATACACCCGGGATTTTAAATTTCCCCATAGTCAAAACTCTGCTGATGTCATATCTGGTGACCGAGAAGACCATGGAAATTTGCAACGTCTACTTATGATTCTCTCTTCGCTGAACGTCTGTATAAGGAATTCCTTGATTGGAATAAAATTATGACTTATTGCTCCATCTTCCGCTTTCTGCTGTTACGTTTATGCATCTTTTTCACGCAAAAGTTTAAATAACGCTGAGCATTTACTGTCTCCCATTTACCGGACACTGTGTTTCAAAGAAGAGGGGTCTTATGTTGAAGGAACCTGTGAACCCATACCACACTGTGACTTTGGGGGGATTGTAGTGGTTTCTCAGCGTACACTCGTGGATTTACCACCGCACAGATGCGACAATTATGTGTACTAACGTTGCCATGGAACGAAAAAAGGGCTTCATCTGTCCACAAAATGTTAAAGACCTGTATAATGGTATGCACAAAAAGTGTTAGATTCTATAATAATGAAAAAAAGTCCAAGGGAAGCACTTTCCTATTATTTTGGGCTCATCATTTGTTACAGCCCTTGAGAAATAACTTTTGTAGCGCAGCTGGATTTTGAATTGACGTGTCGTTATTAGTTGTAAATATATTTAATACCTATAATTCTGCGAAATTTTAAAACTCAATGCTTAATGATAAGTATGTTTACCACTTTTAATTTGTTTTCAACAATTTGTGTTAAATTTACCATATCTTATTTCACAAATTAATTGATGAACCAGCAGGAATTTAATGTTTCTCTGTTTGAAATATTAATTTATCTCAGCAATCCCAATCACAGCTTAACAATTTATTATAATAAACCATATCATAGCCCAAAAATAATTTTTGATGATGCTCAAGAGTTAAATTCGATAAAGAGGATAGCTTTCAAATGATTTAAAAATTATTATTATTATTTTTTTGTAAAAAATAATTAGAACTTAAAAAAACTGATTTATAATATTTCATGAATATATATAAAGTTAACTGCAACAATAAATAATGTAAATTTTGGTGAGGCTGTGTGAAAAAACTCAACTTGAAATCTACCAACAATTAAAAGTATATCTGCTACTCAGACAAGTGCGGTTCTTTTTTCTACTGTATTCTATGCCAATAAGAACGGAAATAACATTTGCCCTAACTATTTGTTGTGATGAGTGAAAAAAAGATATCACTAGGGAGGGAATATAGTTTTTGTACTATTTTATCTTAATGCATATCTTGTAGAAGAAGAATAGACTTTTTTTAGACCTCCTTTCTATTATGAGGCGATAGATGGGATGCGATAAAAAGTAATGTAATAATGATGCATCTTCCATTCCCAAAGCATAAACTCATGAAAACTACCTGATTAACTATATTTTTTGAGAGGACTTATAATTCCAGGCTGTTTTTTATAGTACCATATTAATTCAAAGAATTTGAGACCTTATAGAATTTGTAGTCCACTTCTATAAAGTTCATTCTTCAATTGCAGGATGGCAGCACAATATTATTTGTTTTTGAAAGTTTGCTAGAGACAATTATATAAGATGATAAAGACTCAAGATGGATATCTAGGAGACGGGAAATTGTTCATGTGTTCGTGTATATAAAATATTTGTTCCACATTTGAAAATTATGTTATTTTTTTTCTCCATTTTTATATATTTTAAGTACTAGACACATAATTATTTAATAAAATTATTGCTAATTTTATGTATCTTATAATTATCATATTATTAATAAAATTTTATATATTATCAAATAATCTATTATTCTTAGAGAAATAGTGCATCCATAAATTAATATTGGGTCTTCAATATTCCTAACTATTTACTATTTAATTAATAACCCTGATGATGATTTGCAATGATAATTATGCTATAATGGGTCCTTGCATCCAAATTAAACATTTTAATAAATTATTGCTTAATTGAACATGAAGATAAAACATTTAAGCCGTAATATTTTTTTTCTTCGAGTAATGTAATGAGTCCATAATAGGTCCCGAGTACGAGCTTGGAATTACATATCTCCATATTTTATGGTTTCCGGAAATTTTCTATATTTTAAGATAAGACCTGAAGACTATTGGATTGTGGCATCACTGAAATGCACTATATATGATGTGAAGTCGCGATTTTGCTTTCATTTTTTTGTACCTGCCAACGGTCGTCAATATTCCCTCTGAAAATACAATTTCAACTCAATTTCAAATTTTTTGCAGTGAGATTTACTTATCCGAGGAATAAATGCTGTTATTGCAATTTGAACAGTTCAAACACTATAACCACAAATGTAAGAGGTGGATTATTGTTTTCTACATCACTTTTGAGCATATATCATATAATTCCTTGATTCAAATTTTCATTCAGTTCTTTTGAACAGTATGTTCGCTGACGTTATATATCAGCAGAGGCTTCTATATCATCTCACTGCATTGCAAATTTTTACTTATTTAGAATTCTTTTTAAGGCATTTGTGGAAGTAAAAACTAGAAAGGAAAAAGGAAATTTAATTCCAAGACACAAAGAAGTGATGAAAGTGAATATTTAACAAAATTAGTTTTTTTCATCTTCTTAAAACTCATTAAAAGGAAATTAATACTTCGATAATTAATTCACTCGATTTCTTTTCTGTAAAAAAAAAGGACAACAATTAAAACTATGTCTCCATTGAGAAAAAAAATCTTCAGGATATTTAGTTCTCAGATGAAAAAGTATTCAAATAAAGAAACTGGCAAAAGTATGAAGCTAAATAAAAGATAAAATGGAATGCAGAGAAAAGAGAAAGAACAACGAAAAAGTAAAAAATCCTTCAAAGACAATTAAGCAGCTAAACATATTTGAACGAGAGAATAATCAAAGAAATACAGAAGCAGGAGCGAACTCCAAAGAAAAAAATATTCGTCGCTGAAATTAAGAATTAGGTAGCAGCAGAAAACAACTCTACCCTTACATAGTAGCGTTTCACCCAATGTGAGAAAGCAAACGATAAGATGCAAAAGCAGAGCCCATGTGACATTTATCGTACAGGAAATTTACTACTATGAATTAATAAGGGTTGTCCCAAAGTTAAAGCAAGATTTGAATTTGCCACCATTGGCAACGATATTAAAGTATTGGCAACGATATTAAAGAAACAAATTATCAGCTGATAGTTTAGGGTTAGTGAAAATAGAGCGTTACACGACAGAGCACCGTGTTAATGCAAGATTTGAATTAAATAAAAAAAACCCTAGCTTTTTTTCTTTAAATTTTTATATTTTTATTGAATCGCAAAGCACACAGGATAGATTTATGTATGGAATAACATATAGGGCGAATTGCCTACACTGTTTTGCTGGCACCTACACTTTTTATTGTCGAAATTTTCATGAATATTTAGCATAAGTGTGGAGGAATTTCGTTGGTGCAGCGTTGAATTTCCTCCTTCAATATGCACTTGCTTGTGGGCTTCTTAGTATAGACCTTTGACTTCAAATAACCTCATAAAAAGAAATCCAATGGAGTTAAATCGCACGATCCAGGGGGCAAATTCTAGACGTATTTTCGAACTCTAGCTGCCAGACTTTCATTATTTTTGAAATATTGTTTAACAATGAAAATACGTTTTTTTCTATCTTGCTGTAAAGCTCCATTTTTATTAACCCTAAACTATTAGCTGCCAAATGTTTTTTTTAATAAGACTACTATCACTTTACTGCACGAATGGTGGGAAATTCAAAAATCTTGCTTTAATTTTGGGACAATATTTAATTTAGTTTTGCTTTGGTAATTTTCGATTTCCCGCGACTAACAAAACTGCACATTTTAGAATAATTTTACTTTCAGAAGCTGTGATTAAATATTGAATTTTTAAATTATTAAATTCTGTAAATAGATTAAAAAATTCTGAAATACCTAAGGTCTGAGTATTTGTTCTGTGCTAGATAAAAATCTAACTTGTGTGCGATGGAAGGATAACAGAATTTGAAGGAAATCTACCGCGATCGTTTATCTCAATAAGGAATTTAAAAATCCTAAAATGTAGCTTAGCTTGCTAGTTTGTTCATTAATAATTTAATATTCATCTTTCCTTGCCTGTAGGTCAGTTGAAAAAGTTTTTGAAGAGAAGCTAACAAAACTTTCAAGATGTTTTTCATGCATAAATAATGAATGAGACTTTAAATAATATTTTAGGCCAGCTGTCAAAAATATTTTTAAAGAGGAAGTCTGAAAAAAAGCAGAAATATTTTATTTGACTATCTAACAAACGATTTTTTTCTCTTTTTTGAAATCAGTAATATTATTTCTTTTCAAAATGTATAAAATGTCTTCCAAAAGTTCTTTTTTTTATTTCTAATAATAATGTGAAAATACAGAATTTCATATAGAAAAATATGTAAATAAAAGATACTCTTTTCAAAATATTACTTCATTGGATAACTTTGATGACAAATCAACTGCCGAATTTATAAGTCGTATGAAGAAAGTACTATTTTTAAACGCAAATTTTATATGGTTTTGCAAATGTCTTTATGCCCAAATGATAAGTTGGAAGTTTTCAAAGAGGAACTTTAACATCGAAAAACACTTTTTATATTTTATTTAATATATTTCAAATGTTGGATTATCGAATACTTTTCTTTCTCTTTTACAGAAAGTTCATTTCAAAATGATGGTTGCAAAATGTTATAAAAACAAAAAAAGATAGAATAGTTAAAAACCAATAAAATTTCAACAATAAACAAAAATAATAATAATATAAAAAAATTATAAGCTATTCTAACTTTTTCTTTCATAAGATAGAAAACATATTTTTAATAATTTTAAAATTATAAAGTAAAGTAGAAAAGGGAAATATGACATTGAAATAAAAATGAAATACCGGGTGGGCAAAATGTCCGTAAAAACTTTTAAAATTCATAAAGCCTGTAAAATTAAGCAAAACAAAAAATGGTTTGTAGATTTAACATTGATAATTCACGGGTATTTTTTTAGGTAAAAAATAAATAATAATAATAATTCTATAATTATCCGTTAGGTGGCGCTGGTATGAACAACTTAGTTGGAAATATTCAAATGAGACAGGCGATTACAAATACTTACGCTCTTGATCCAGAATCAGTTCTCCTTTGCATGCTATGTAAGTAAACCAGGATGCTACGTGGAAAAGATAAAGCTTTGTTGGAGAGGCTGTTTTACCTGATTCAGCGATTGTTACACTGCTTAAATTTCGACTTCAGAAAAATGTGAAGCATGGGAAAGGACCTTTAACAGTGTCAGGCCTCATAAAGCTTGTTCAGCGATTTGAGGAAACTGGATCGCTTTAAAATCGTTTAAGGTCCGGAGACCAAGTCTAATGCAGACATGTTCGTAGCGTGTTGCAGCTGAAATGGAAACATTAGCTTCCGAAACCGTGGCAAAGACTAGCAGTGCACGAGAAGCTGGCAGACGCTTGGGATTACCACCATCCTCGAAATGCAACATTCTTCATGGAGTTCTTAATCACTAACCATACAAATTACAGTCTTGCCATGAACTATTAGCACATATACTGTAGAGCGAGAAGCATTTGCGAGGTGGGCTCTTTCCAAAATTGAACAAGATCAACATTACGTATTGCATTCTTGTTTCTTCTAGCATTTCTGAATTATCATTGTTCATATATGTGGGCATTTTTTATTTAGGAAAGTCAATAAAAAAAATGTAAATTCAACAAAAATTTCTGTGGATTTTTTGTTTTGTTTTTTGTTTTGTTTTTTGTTTTGGCAATTTCAATTCTCTCTTACAACAAATAACTAAAATTACTATTTTATTATTGAAAAGTCTTAAATTCACTGTGATTCTATTTTTAGCATAATTAAATGAGCAGCATTTGGCTGTTTTTCTTCTTTTCGTCAATTTAAATTAGAAAACTTTATCTAAGTGAGTGCATGGAAAACAAATTTCACAAGCGCTTGTGAATTGCTATTTCTACTTTCGATTAACCTTTCCGTCCAACAAAATATATTTATTTTTCTCTGTTATGAATGATTGATTAAAGAGAAATACGGGAATTTTTTTTAGTTATGTATTTGCTAAGCTGGTAATATTTCCTTCGCCCGAATGTTAAAGCGAAATAAGAAAAATGATTGAAAAGATTTAAGGAAAACAAAGTAGGTAGAGGAAAAAAAACGGATGCAAGTTTGTGATTCTTCCTACGGTTAGGATCGGCTGGTCGTTTTCAAAATCGAAGAGACCTGTTTCTCCCTTATTTTCATTACGTATTGAGCTCAGATATGGCTGATCTGTGTTGGAAGTCTCATAACCCATGATTTAAATTTTGGCGCGCCGTGATTCCTCGGGAAGTAGTAAAGGATTTCATCGTCTTAACTGCTTTGTAGAATTCGATTAATGACTGTTTTAATACACTGTCATTAATCAATGCACAGTCAATCAGTCATAAGTCAATTAATTCATGAATTATTAGGAAGAAAAAAATATATAAATATTTCAAAATAGAATAACTGAATATTATGAAACCAACGGGAGTTGCCTCTTTAAAACTTTCTCGAATACTCTATTTAAACTGTCATGTCAGAGAATGCCTTGCATAACATTAGCGTACAATAGTTACGAAATATTAACTTTTGGTGTGCTTTTAATATTTTTACTGAATCTATCGTGTTGGCGAGTTATTTGGCGATTAATCCGTTATGCAATTAATAGTATCCGAAAGTCGAATTTGTGTTTTAGACATATTTTTCTCAATCGATTAAAAGAAAATTGGCACAAAACTGCACTTTTAGTCAGAAAATCTCATACAAAATAAAAAAAAAATTAAGTAAATGTGTTTTTGAAAAACCGCGTTTACGTGTTTCTAAAAGTACAGACGGACATACAGTCAATCCGCTGTTGGATTTGGTTAAAATTTTGACAGGTATCAGCTCTATAGATGTTAAATCCGAGTACTGAATTTTATTTATATAGCGTTTTTTCATTTTGTAATTTTCATGTTAACTTATATTCGAACAGCTCGAAAGACGGACTTTCTCAGAACAGATTTTACCTAAAATTTGGATATAAATCTTAAAATTTGGTATAAAGACTGTATACGAAATTTCAAAGGCCTAGCCCAAAGCGTTTTGGAATTATCTTTGTCATCACATTTTCCGAAAATGTGTTTTTCGATCTCTTCGATGTCTAAAACGTGGAGATATTCATAATCTCGAGTTTGAATTTTTTGAAGATTACTTTACTTTCTCTATATATTTGTGTACGAAAAAGTAAAAATATTGGGAGTGTTTTAGTTTTGAAAGCACCAAATAGATTAACTTCCACTGCTTGCGAAATAATTTTAGGAAATTTAAAGCAATTATCTGGATTCTTTTTCAAACAAAGTCATGGGATATTTTCGAACTGAAATCAAGAGATGAATCAAATTGAATTTTGAACTTAATTTTCTATTTGATGAAACGGTCTTGGTGGAGATACTTTGGATAAAAATGAAACTTTGGCAATCTCATATGATTTTGCCAATATTATCTGAACCGATATTTGTATGGATAACAAAGTATAAAAATATAAACTACAGAATTTAAGCATTGAATACATCAAAATGAAGGAAAATATAAGTAAGATTATTAATAAGGGGTTCTGGAATTTGATTAAACATGTACTATGTAAACACTTTTCATAAACGGAAAATGTATATGCTATAGATATATAAACAAATACTGTAATGACTATTGATTATTCAGATTTTATAAAACAATTGTTTCTTACTATGCGATTTTAAATCAAAACTCGTTTGATACCTGATTTTCTTACTAAATCGTTTCGAATCCACATTTTGAATATTTTTCCATTTTATTATTATACATGAAATTTTATAGCAGATTTTTTTATACTATGATTCTCTAAATATTAGATACAGAATTATAACTTAAAAAAGAGTAACAATGATATATTCTTTAATATTTTCAATAGAAAAATTCTAAAGCAGCTTTATGTAGAAGGAAAAATATTGAATTATAAACAACCAACAAATCTAGCAATTGGAATCAAAATTCTAGGTATTTTTGAAAATTCCACGTTTTTGAATATTGTAGATACATTTCTTACGTTCTTCCAAATTCTAGAACATTTCAGCCATGTTTCAAATCTGAGTGATTTAAAATTTTCCATTTTAAACTGGAAAATCAAAGCAAGCATTCATTTAAAATTTTACTTTTTTTAAGTACTCAAGATAGCGATAGTTATTGATATAAATTTTTAATTCATAGCAGTAAACATCCGTTGCGATAAATGTCACAGTACTAAGTGCTGCTACAACATTTTATCGTCTGCTGTTTCTCATTGGATAAAATGATGGCTGCAAGGGTAGAGTTGTTTTTCTACCGTTGCCTTGTTTTTATTTTTGTTCGTTTTCATTGCTGAATGCATATTCTCTTCTTTTGGAGTGGAATGGAGTTAGTTTTTTTTTTCTTTCGTTTGCTTCTTTCTCTCTCTCTCTCTCTCTCTCTCTTTTTTTTTTCATTATTTACTCATTCATATATGTTCAGCTGCCCAGTTTAGTTTGTCACTTCTTTTTTTTTCTATTCAAGATTTGTCTTTAATTATTTTACATTTTATTTCTAGTCACATTCCGTTGCCAGTTAATTTCTTTCTGTTATTTTTTTTTCCTTTCTCAAGGAAACTAAACCTTGATTTCTTTTTCTTTTCATTTAAAAAAATGCTTTTAATTTTAATAAAAGCATTTTTACTAAAAATATCGAATAAATCTATAACAGAAAGTTTGACTTTTTTAAAGATTAATTATTGAATAAAAAATTTGTCATCTTATAAAAGCATTCACCTTTTTTTTGTTTGTTTTCGTCATGTTTTTGTGTTCTTAATCAATTTGTACCCTGTTTTTACAATTATTGAGCCCCACTTGCTGACTTAGATCAATATTTAAAAATCAATGTAAATAAGTTATCAGTTTCATGGTAGAAAAATATGTAAAAATATAGAAGTCTATGCCCATGCTAGAAAATAAGAATAAATAAAATTAAAACGGAATAGGAGTCACAAAATGAAATGGCGAGGTTTATTTTCAAAACTTATTACCAAAATTACTCAAACGCTTTTCCTACTTGTTCATGAAATAATGGTATCCTGTTCATTGAAGTTATTTCCTGTTAATGTACTGTTCGAAAATCGATAGTATAACAATTTTTGAATAATCGAAATAAAAATATGGCGCGGAATTAAAATTGTAACCCCAAATTTTACTTAAATAAATTCATTGCATAGAGATCCATTTACTGAGAATGTACAGACCGGCAGAAAGTCAATCCTCAGACAGATTTGGTTCAAAATATTACATTAGATGCTAAACTTATGTACCAAATTTTATGTATTCACCTCTTAATGTTTTATAGTTACCTAGTTTATTTGTACCCGAACAACCCGGCTGATTTCCAGTCATTGGATTTATTTAGAATTTTATAGAAATCTGCAAATTTGATGTTAGGATAGTATATCAAATCTCATGTAATTGGTTCAAAGCGGGTTTGAATTTTCTTGAAAAACATACTACAAAGATAGACATAATTCCAAAAATATGTTTTTCTTATCACGGGGGAATGCAATGTGGGTATTTTTCAAAATCTAGATTTCGAGTTCTCTGACAATACTCAGTACTTTTTTATACTTCATATACGAGCATAGCCGACGTCCTAGCCTAGGGGGTAGCGCGTCTTCCCCGTGATCTAGGCGTTCCGAGTTCGAGTTTTTGTTTGGGCATGGTTGTTCTCTTCCTTGTGTTCTGTCTATGAGGTGCGTGAAGCCCCCCCCCCCCCTGTAAAAAGGGGTTGTGCAAGCGAGTGTGTGTGTGCTATCTTCTGTCCTCGGGTGCTGAGGGGTCTTTACCCACAGAAGCTATTACGCAAAATTTAGCTTAAAATAATCACACGCCAAAATATATATATATATATATATATATATAAGATCATGCAAAAAAATTATATGGGCATACACTTCTTTTATTTTTAGTTCTTAATCATGTATTTGATTTTTTTTTAAATTTTAACATTAGAAAGAGAACAAGTAGTTAAAGGGCCGCAAAATTTCATGTAAGTTTAGGTTTTATTACACTGAATTCATTTATATTTCCGAGTTTCATTCAAAATCCCCCCTCCACAAGAAAAACAAAAAAAAAAAAAACATATATGATAATGATATATGCGGAACTGTTCGTTGCCACTGTCTTTTCCTTCGAAAATACTCATGTAAAACAAGTAAATATTATCACTACAAATAAAATACAAATTTATCCGCCATTTAATTCGTCGGTTATTCAATTTATGTTTGATTCAAATTCTACATAATGTTGCATGTAATTGAAATTCAATTTGTATTGATACCTAATCTCTGGTTATTCTTCTATCATACACATTAATAATAATAACTGAAAACAACGAAGTCATATGTGATCCCGAATTTGATGGAAGTAAACTCGTGCAGTCAGACTAATATTTTGAAATATTATTTTATTTGAAATGTACGCTGTGGCAATTGCATATAAAAATATTATAATATATGCAAAAGACATGACGTTTAAAATGATTATAAATATATTTAAAGCATTCTTTGATGCACTAAAAAACTGGCATGGAAATTTATTCTTCATGTATTATGAAAAGAATTGAAATTTGTGCCTACTATTAAAAATTCTTTGTAAGAATCATGACCGAATAGAGACACACTCTGAAGATGGAAAATAGAATGCATGAGAAAGATATCTGAAAGTGATAAAATATTTTAAATTTATATAATTTTAGATTGATAACTAAATAAGTATTTAGATTTTGGAGAGAAAGTATTTTTTAGTTTTAGCATGCATTAGGTCTGTGTAAGAAAATAAAAGTTCGCCCAACGCAAAAATTAAAGTGAAACTCAAGTTCGAGTGAATTAGAAAATAATTATTTTCAATACGTAGATAAAGTGAAATTGTTTAGACACACAAAAAATAATAACCCCTCATTATATATTATATCATATTTGACGCATAATTTTTTTCAATGAATATTGAGAAAAAACTTTCTTTAATTTTTTTTAATTTTATTTTTCCTTTTGAATAGAAGAAAGAAATTTTAGAATAGAATTTTTTCAAAATTCTATTCTAGATTCTATTCTTTTCAAAATTTCTGTTTTCATTTTTGTGTGTATATTTTGATGTTAGTAAATTAGAATTTCCCATGCCAAAAGTATTTTTATATTTAAAATTTTTTTTTTTTTAAAATATCGTGCATTGAAGTATTGAAGTTATTTGGGTTTTTTTTTTTCAACTAAGTGCGTCCAAAATTTAATTGGAATATTTATGTTCTTAATTTTGAAAGCTATTCATTCTTCTAATTTTATATTCTTCATTCATTTTCATGGTTTATGGCTTCTGCTGCAAAATAGCCTACAATTAATTAACATTCATTTTATGCTTCATACACTTAGACTAATTTTAGAATTACAAATTATTTTTCAAACAGCATACAGAAACTTTCAAAAGAGATCTTAGATACAAATTTGAATATTGTGTTATTTATGAATCAACATTTCAATCCCCACAATCATGATTTATTTTTTATTCGTTTAAGAGAGAAAGAACTTTCACATTCCCGTCATTTACTCATTGGTAAGAATGCCTTATTTTTTTAGATATAGATGAAAGACTGGAAAATTCTAAGTTTCTCAATACTAGAAATTAGAAGCCAGAATTCGCAATTCCATGAATTTAAATTTTTTTAAACTAAGCAAGATACCTGAACCTGAACTTTAATAAAAATACATCTTGTATTGTGACGAGACGCTATATAACTTCATTAGCATGTAAATGAAAATAATTGGCGAGTTTCAAGAACAGTTATTTAATTATTTTCTATGTTCCACATTTCACAAGACAGAACAAACACGAACACGAAAATACACGGCACTCACTTAGAATACTGTCTAATAACAACCCACAAGAAGGTTCATGGTAAATATACTTTGATGTTAATATAGTAACGCCATCTGTTGAACCAAAAGAGAAGATAGTAGAATTATGCAACCGCTACAATCTTTTTAAAAGTCATGTCAGATATAAAGTTATTAAAATAAACATAATTTTTTTTTGTTTTAAGTCTCTATTATGGTAAGCGTTTATGTTACTTAACATTTCATCTTGAAGTTTAGTCATTAGATAAAAAAATAATACGAAATAATAATTTTTTCTTCTTTTTAGGCTGTTATTTTTATTCTCAAATGTTTTCATTGGCAATTTTTTTTCTAACAAACGGAATGTAAGACTTTATTTTCTTTTTTCTACTTCTTTGGAATCTTAATTACTCTTTCTTTCATATCCATTTAGACGCTTAGCTCACTTTTTAGAACTTTTTTTTTCATTTCGCTATGAATTTCTCAGTTTTCTTCTTTGATGCTGTCTTAAATTTTTACTTTGGTGCACATTTTTCCTCACGTTTTATATTTTAACTTTTTTATGCCTTCTGATATCCAAATATCATCCTTTTTTTCACCATTTATTATTACTTCCGTTTGTTTTATTTTTTAATGCGAAAACATTAGTTAAATTAATTATAGGAAAATTAATTTCCTTTTAACGAAGTGTAAGGGAGAAAATCAGAAGAAATTTTTCCCTTCTAATATTCTTGGATTAAATTTTATTTAACTCTTTTTAGTTATTTATTGCCACGGAGTCACAAATTATCCCTTAAGTAGATGAAGTAATTCATATAATTAATTACACCAAGTAATATACTGGTTTTTCATTTGTCGGATATTAATATACCTTAAGATGTATATGTTTCAAAAATTTATAAGAGAATAAGATTAATGATATGACAAATAAAAACTAAAATGTCTTTCTCCTCAATTGTATTAAGAAAGAAAAAAACTCTCTAAAACATTTAAAAAAATAATGTTACATAAAATAATTGTCTATTCAGATGCCTATTTGTAAATTAGTAATTTTATCAAAATAATTTTCAAAAGGAATTCGGGTTTTAATCGGAAATTTAAAACCTCTAAATATTTTTTTTAATAAATCATTTTTTTCTGTACGCACTTTTAAAGCATTTTATATATTTTCTTATTTATTAGATTGTCTGAACCCATATTTATTTAGTCTCACATAATGATTAAATATAAATATTTGTAAAAAAAAGAAAACTATTTCTAAAGATTTCAATGATAAGCTAAAGATTCAATGTGTATTTCATACATACAGTGGGTAAAAAAAGTTTCCGTACGGAAGACTAAAATAAAAATAAAGCATAATTTCTAATCTTTGCTTTTTATCTTTATAAACTACTTATATATTGTTAATATGACTCTTTAAAAGGAAGTTTCATAATAAATTTCTGTTTTTTACAAAACTCAGGAAGTCCGTTTGCAATTTTTAAGATAGATGGCGAAGTATCATGCAAAAAGTTTCAGTACGCAATATGCAAATTCCTCCTGACGTGTTCTACAACTAATCCACAGTAAATATTCGAAGTTTGATGGTTTGTCAGCTTGAAGGATACGACATAACAACAGTTGTTTAATTCCAATGTTTCGCTGATCGTCTTAAAATGGAAATTCAGAAATCCATTCGAGAGTTAGTGATTCGGTTGCGAAAAAATGGATTATTTATGAAAAAAAATCAGTGAAATGACTTACGAACCAAAGTCTACAGTGCTGTATATTACTGAAAGATACCGTGATATGTAAACATTTGAGGATAGAGATCGATCCTGAAGAACTCCGAAGTTAAATCACTTGCATAAAAAAAAATATCATGTGTAAGGTGCAAGATAATCCCTCGGATTAGTGCACCTCAACTTGCAACTGATTTAATGGTTAATTACAACATTGAATTCGCATCTTAAATTGTGAGAAATGTCATTTAAAAAAAGGTTATAATGTATGTGGGGCCCCTAAAAAGCCTGTTATAAGTCTCTGCTACAGAAAAAGCGTCTCGAGTTTACAAAAAAGCATATAAGCAAGCCTCTATCTATCTATAAAAGGACCGAATCAGTCCTTTTTAGTGATGAATCAAAATTTAATATCCGTGGGTCAAATGCTCGAGTTATGATCAGGAGGGAATCAAAACAGCATATGTTACTTAATAATTTATGTGGAACTGTGAAGCACGGTGATGTTTGGAATAAGGTATGGGAGTATATAAGTACTGCTGGTGTCGGATATTTTATAAATGGAATTATGGATAGGTACATACATCTTGACATTCTAAAACAAAACGTTTTAACCAATGCAGATAAACTGTACCTTGGAATGGACTTCACTTTTTAACAGGACGACGATCCTAAGCACACCTCCAAGATTTGTCAAGAGTAATGTCTCTATAATGTTAAAAAAAACAACTTCATAGCCTTCCCCAGTATCCCGATTTAATCCTTATAGGACATTTATTGGAAAAAATCGGTCGTGAACAAAAAATAAAATAAATAATGACACAAAGAACATGTTGAACTCAAAAGGGTCATTCAAGACATTTGGAGTAGTATTACTCTAGAAACAATAAAAAAAACTGATGGGAGTTATGCCACAACATTTGAGAGAAATGATAAAGGCCAAAGGAAGGCCGACCGATCATTAAATGCAAGTTGGTCAGCATGAAAAAGGTTTTTCATGTACTATATAAATACCGTACAGAAACTTTTTTGTTCCTTATTAGTAGCATTTTTTTATTCTTTCAATTTAAGTATTTAATTTTCTTCATAGTTTTTCCTTTATAATATTCATAAATAATAAATGAAATTGTGTTAAACCAATTTTAAAATTTTCATTTTCATAACAAAATATTTTGTGCCAAAAATTAAACTTTTATTAACAGTCATAGCTGCGTACGGAAACTATTTTTGCCCACTGTATGTTTTATAATTATAAATTTTGAAGAAACTCATTCTGAAATAACTAATGCTAAGAAAATTTCTAATATTCATAACAAGATATTTAAAAATAAACTAAATGGACAAAGAACAATAACATTATAAAAATATTTTTTATTAAAATTATTTTACATTTTTGTTTACATATTTATTGTGAAGGTAATTATTTCTGACAGCTGGAAAAATTAATTAAAAATATCTTTTATAATTTATGTATTGCATATATAAACATGATTTTAAACTCACAATATTGTTTTTATTAGATAAATTTTTTTAAACGATCCTCAAGGAGGAGGAAAGGAAAATCCAGTTATTAATTATCCAAAAATTTAAAGAGACTCATAAAAATTTTCTAATGTCTTTTTTTTTAATTCTTTAAAAAAAAAATTCCTCTATTCCAGAATGCTTTACCTATCTATGGAATAAAATATCTGAAATCAATTTTTTTCCCACTTTCAAAGCAAACATTAGAAAGTTCTAAGTTCTAGAAATTTCAGCCACATTTCACGCCATAATGATTTAAAATATCCAAACTTTTAACTGCGTTTCCAAAACAAACATTCATCTTAAATATAGCATTTTAAAGAGCCTCTGGAACTAGAGGTTATTGAAACAAAAAATATAAATGATTAATTCACAGCAGTAAACATCCGTTACGATAAGTGTCACGTTACCTCAGGGTTGCTACTACATTTTATCGCCTGCTCTTTCTCATTGGCTAAAACGGTAGTATGCAAGATTAGAGTAGAGTTATTTTTCTGCTGCTGCCCATTTTATTCTTTTTGTTTTCATTGCGATTTTGTTTCTTTTTCTTTTGGAATGGATTGGTGTTATTTTTTTTTTCTTTCCAGCTGCAATATTTCCTTGATTATTCACTTACTCAAATATGTTTAGCTGCTTAGTTCCTTTTGCAGTTTTTCTTCATTCTTTTTTTTCGAAATACTATTATTTCTTTGTTCTTTCTTTCGCTTTTTCAGTATTCTATTTTCTTTTTTTTTGTTGTTGAATCACATTCTTTTTTTCAGAGTTCTGTATTATTTCCAGTCGAAATGTGGAACATCTTTGAGAAAATTTTCCAATCAAGCCATGCTTTAACTGTCGTTATTTATGAATGTGAAAAAACTGAATTATTTATTATCGTGTTAATTTCCTTTTAATGAATTATAAGTAAAATAAAAATAATCGCGATGATACCATAAATATTCATATAAGTCATTTCTGAGTGTCTTTGAATTAAATTACTAGATTTCCCTTTTCTGTCTATTGTTACCATCAATGCCTAATTTAAGAAACTGTTTTCAAATTCTGAATCTCTTGTAATTCATAGTCAGTGTATCTGAATTCATACGATGATTTAAAATCACAAATTCTCGAAAAATTTGAATACTTTTTTTTCACATATTCTGAAAATTCCTGAATAATACCTTTTAGCTTTACATTTTTTTTTTCATATTTTGTAATGCAGAATGCTTTTCTGTTCATATTCATAACATCATATATAACAACATGTATATTGAAAAATGAAAATAGAAATAAAATACACCAATTGTATAAAATTTATGTTCATATAAAATAAAACGTTTTGCCGATATAAATAATACAAAAGTACAGAAATAAAGATTATCAATTATTTTCTTAAAGATACTTCCTTGGGAAGTACTTCCCTCCCCCTCAAAAAAAATATTGAGCGTAATTCAATTTTAGAAGTATCAAAATCGTTTAAATCTTCCGAAAAATATCTTTTTTCTAAAATGATTTAAAAGCAGACATAATTTGGAAAAAAAAAAAAGATATCATTTTTATAAAATTTGTCGAGGGAACCTTTTATGTTAAACGCAGTAAATGAAAAAAAGATTAAATAAAAAATATAATTAATGAATCACATCCACGTATTTCCTCCTAATTTTATATAAAAGATATTTTAAGGCATGAAAGCATAGTAGATTTTCCTATTATTGATAAAATAAAAATCGCATTTATTTAAAAAAAAACTTGTAAATTCTATGCAGTTTCATTATAATTAATTCCCTAACATTCCCTTTGATTACAGAAAGTCTCAATGAACAAATAATTTTAAAACACTATTTAAATGCAATGTTTTTAAGCAAGTTCACATTTTTTTTAGAATAAAAAGAAAAATTATTTATGCACTTTCTTTAGAATCTACCAACCGTTAAGTTAAAGCAATATTTTCAGAAACTAACTTAAAAGTAAACTTTACCTGAGTCAAAACTATTAACAAGAAGATACATTGCATTTAACGCGCGCTAATGCTGTTGTATCTAAATCACAAATGAATTTAACCAAATTAGAAATACATTTAAATGCACAAAATGAATTAAATGAAGCAAAAAGAAGGAAATGATGAATCCGGCCTGAAGACTTTATCATGGGTCACCATCAGGTAATGATTCAAACTAGTGCTTTCATCATTTCCTTATTTTTCATTCCATTTCAAACGTTTTTTTTTTCTTCATTTAAACTTAAAATAATTGTATTAGTAGACATTAAACAAATTATTGGCTCGTAAAAATTGTGGAATGCAGCAGAAAAATAGACAGATTTCGAACCTTCAGGAATGGTGGGATAAGCAATTAGCGGATTTTAATCCCAAACATTGGTCCTTAATCAGCCAATAGAAATATTTCTTAACTCGATTTAAATCTAACTTCACTGAATTTGAAATCTTACGATTCCGATCTGCCTTCCTTAAGATCAAAATCATGCAGCCATAGCAAATAACATATCCCTAACACATGCATCACGCACATTTGCATTTCATTAGCTCTGCACTCAATTTATATATCATACAAACTTCTACGTGCTATCATATCCAATTTAAATTCCAATTAAACTAACACCGTGTTGCTAAAAAAAAACAAATCGAGATATAATAATCCCAGCACTCGGATGGAAATAAATCCAAGTGAAAAGCAATGTAAATCGGCTTAAAAAGCAAAGATCCTAGTATTAAAATATCACCCACTCCAGGGGTAGCAGTTTCTGTAATGATGGAAGCGTTTGGAACATCCTTTGTTCCACGCTAAGAGCCAATTTAATTCGGATTCTGCACGTGTTTTGTTGGGCGAAAGTGGTGCGCTTTACGAGAATTTGTTCTCCCTTTTCCATTTAAATATGTAATTTGAGCTCGGAGAATGTTTTCGGGAATATTTGTGACCCATGGAATTTGTTCTCGGATTATGGAGGTAAATCGTATCGAATTGTGTTCCTGTTAGCGTTAAGTGGTTCACGTTTTAGCTGTAAACTCGCGATTTAATTTGGAGGAATAAAATACATTCGCATTCATTATTTTCGAGTGGCACTTTAGCTGAGATGAAATTAATTTGTTTGCAGGGTAATGTATTTTGTGATTCGTGTTCCTTTGGAAGATAAAGTATTGATTATTTTTCTGTTTTTGAACTTGTTATAGGCAATGATCTATTTTTAAACAACGAAAATGATACTCTTGCATTTTGGTTACTGTAGCAAATCATATTGGTTAATTATTATTAAAAGAATATATATTTCTTAGAACAATCTGTAAGGATAAAGTATCTTCTCCTTCATTATTTTCGAGGGTCTCTTAACAGAGACGTTGGAATTTATTTGTTAACTTGGCTGACATATTTTACGATTCCGTTCTTCCTAATTTTTAAATTGCAGGCGTAAGATGGATTCGCATTTATTATCTTTAAGAGGTACCTCAATTGAGGCGATAAAATCAGTTTATTATTAGATTGACTATTTTGCGATTTCTCCTTTTTTTAACCTGCAACTGGAAACATGAATTTCGTCTCTCGGTCAAAGACATTGAGTCAAAATGACTTCATTTTTATTTTTATTTTTTGTCTTTTGTAAACAGCATTGGAATTTGTTTTGGAAAACACAATACATTCTGAGAATCATGTAGTGACCAAAAAGCTTTAAAATATTGATATTAAAAATGCTAAATGTTATAATATTAAATGTTGGAAAGAGGTTACAAGAAAATTCTAAACAATCTTTTAATGAATATTTACTTCGTTTAGATATTACAGACACTAATGTTATTGATTGTTAGAATTTAACAAACAAAGATGAAGAATACAATATTTCAAAATAGTATTTTACGAATATTTATTTATTCTTTTTGCATTATTCTAATTAAAAGCAGTTTCAGAGACGTGGAGTCAATGGCACCATAAATAACAACAAAAACTTTCAAACAGAATAACTCGGTTATATGCGTGCGTGTATTCACACTTAGACTTTTGCCAACATATTGCTAAAAGAACAATTTGAAGGCACTGAGAAGATGATTGTATTCAAGGACAAAATATCATGTGATAATCAGAGCTAATGAAGAATGCGGAGTGATTTTGACTTCTGTCCCCAGTTATGGGTTGAAGAGTGAAAACTTACAGTTATAGAAAATGAACTGCTCTATAATGTGTCAAACATTATTTCGTATATTTGCTGCTGTAAGAAATTATGCTTATTAGATATTATCAGATGGGTATCGATTTCAAAAAATCAATTTTAAGGTTAAAAGTTGTTCTCTTTTATTATTTCTGAGGGACACTTAACTGAATTGATGTAACTGATGTATTACTATGCTAGAAGTACTTAGTTATTTATTATTTGTTTGAAATTTTTTTGATACCTTCTGCTTGTTGCCAACAGGAATTAAGGTGTACGTACACACTTGGAGAATATTTTTTAATTTTAACATTAAAAATCCAGTTTTTTCACAGTAGGTTATTAATGTATGTTTAAACTCATTTCAGTGAGTAAAAACGATATTACACTAATTATTAAGTAATTAAATAATATTTAATGAGCTAATTAGCCTATTTTTTGAAACAAGATATCTTAAATTCTAATTTGTAGACACACAATTCTAGCTGGAAATGATGCCTAATATTAGTCTTCATGTTGTCTGCCTCAATCAAGTTATAAAAATATATAGTTTTTTTTAACCATTTTTTTCATCAACGATGAATAGAAAAAGCGAGATTTTTTCTGTAATTTTAACTTTTAAATAACTATTAAAAATTTATTTCTATAAATATAACTTTGATTGAGGCACAAAACATCCGCTATTTCATACAGATTATTTTGATATATAAATAACTGTATTTGGTTCATTTCTTGTTGAGTTATAATTGTTTGAATGAAGCAACATAGTGGAAAAATAGCATTCTTCATAAAATGAGTTTTAAAAACACCGTAACTAGAATTTTCAATGAAAGCACCTCAAGAAAAATAATTATAACTCAAGAAATATTTGGAATATTGGCAACATCTTGGTATCGTTTGAAAGCTAAGGAATCAGAGAACATTATTAAGCAATAAAAAAATATTCGATATTTTTAACGATTTTCGAAGTTTCAAGTGTGTACATACACCTTAAGAGAATCTCAGACATAAAAAACATTATTTTGTATATAAGTTGCTGATAAGATGCATATCGATTGAGTATTATTGGAATATATCGATTTCAGGTTACATTTCAGTTACATACTAATTTAATCGTTTTGCAAGTTTTTCAATATTTATATTTAAGGCTTATTTCGGAAGAAAAAATATTGGATTTCTTCTGTAGTTTAATTCTGTCTCTGGTATAGCGAAACACTCGAGCATAATTGTCCTGCATATATATTGAATATGCATGCAGTTTAATGCAGACAATTTTAGATTTAACTTCGATTTATTTTTTCATGGGAGAGCATAATTTATATACGGTAATAATGGCGCAAAGCGTCTGTTCACATCCGGACACAAGAGAAAACGTGTGAAAAGTTTTTCCCTCGGTGCCTTTACCGAGAGGTTCATAGAGGGATTTCTTTGACACGTGCTCTTGAACACGTGTCAAACATGTGTTTCTTTGACACGTGTTCACTTGCGCATGCGGGCGCTCTATAGAACAGACCGTTTGACCTACAGCTACCGAATTTGGTACACGTCTACCTTGGAGGTTGGGAATTTGCAACTCGGAGCGTTTCCTTTGAAAATTTAATTAGTATCTTAATTAATTATAAATAAAATTGGTTTTTGTTTTAGCAAAGAATTGAAACTAATTTTTGTTTACTGAGATGCTATAATATTCAGTATCCACGCTGCTAATTTAGTAATCCAAGTTCAGAAAAATAATAACGCATGTTCAAGTATCTTGCTGTATTTTGCAAGTTTTCTTCAATTACAAGTATTGTGCTATATAATGCGTAAATTTCATTATAAAACACAAACGGCGGACTAAAGCATTTATTGATTGCCAGTAGGAATTGCAATACCGGACCAAAATTTCAATACCGGTATTCGGTATTTTTTAGATCTTAATACCGGGATACCGGTTTTAATATCGGTATTAGAAATTTCAGTTTCAAATAAAACAAAGAAACAGGTGTTTCTTTGTTTTATTTGCCAGTTTTATTAGAGAGTGTAAATATCACAAAAATAATTTGTAACTTATAAATTACAACAGTATATAATCAGAAAAAAAGTAAAGGAACAAACAGTATATAAATAAAACAAAAAATAGTGTAAATATCACTATTCAGTCTGTGGTACTATTACAAATTTTAGAAATGTGATCTTAAAAAACATAATGCATCAATTATACTGTCATTAAGCCTGATAAATAATTTTGTGTAAAAATGACCAGCTGTTGAAAACGCTCTTTCGGCATCTACGCTAGTTGGTGATACTGTTAGCGATGCGCGATATACTTTTTCCAAATATTTACCTCTAAATCCCTCATCTCCAAATAAATCGATTTCTCGTCGGATGATTTTGGATATAGCTGATTTCTGTATTGTATTTTGGTTCGTTGAATTTTTTTATTTATTGCTAATTCTAATTTTTGTTCAAGAGACAATTCCTTTTCACTATCGACATTAGTGTCATTATGATCTTCGATAACTGAACCGAATTCTTCTGAATATGGATAGGTTTGTGGGTAAAACTTTTTAAGAAAATTTACTATAAACTTAATCAGATTTGATTTGGTTATTTTATTTTCTTCTTTTTCATTTTCAATTTTAAAATCTTATAATTATGTAAATACCATAAGACATTTTCTATTTCGGTATGCCTTTCTTCTGTGCAATTTTTCAATGTAATATATAATTCTTCAGATAGTGATGTGTGCTGTTCTTTCAGTGACTGCAACCTAAAATTTATTGTTGCATTAGCTGTTAATATAATCTTTCCTACATAATGCCTGAATAGTCAGTTTTATTGAAAGTAGAGATGATACAGTTCTGTATATTAAGTCGAATGCACTATCTGAAAAATTAATTTACAGAATTAAGTCGATTATTGCTTTTTGGATAGGATTTCTCAGTTTCAAAAATTGTTCCATCATTAGGAGTAAACTTTTCCAACGTGTTTTAGAATCTAATATTAACATATATTCTGTTTCATTTTCAGTTAATATATATTTTAGTAATATATCATTTTTTTATAGCGGAACGTTTAAATATCTTAACGATTTTTCGAACTTTATAAATTATAGGAAGCAATTCTTGATGGGTTAATATTGCATCCTCACTATCAATATCCTCAACAATTACATTGTTATTGTCTTCATTGTTTCAATATCACTCTCGCTCTTACTTTCTTCAAAGTTGGAATCCGAAGTTTCTATATGCGCAGTATTTGGATTCTTCCGTTCTTTATTTTTTTTGGTACAATATATCTATTACTCCCAATTGAATTCCATGAGCATAGCACAGTTGCTGATTTGCACCAATCAACTTTCCAACTTTTTTCATAACTGTTGCTCCATCAGTTGTTATGGTTACAATATCTTCTTTCAGGGTATCTTCTTTATGGTTCAAACTGATATAATCCATGTTTCGCTAACTTACATTTAAGCAATTAATTAAGCCATTAATTAGCTAATTAATTTCGCCCGTTAGGGAGACGTAAAAACAAAAACGTATATTATTTTGCTATGTTGGCGATCCCTGAACATATAGTGGAGACAATTTTAAAAATGTCTAGTAAATACCGAAAAACCGGTATTTAAACTTGTGAATACCGGTATTACAAAATTGTATAAATGGTTCAAAATACCGGTATTCGGTATCCCGTTATTGCAATCCCTAATTGCCAGGCATTGAAAGAAAATTAAAACAGTCATAATTAAGCTACTTTATTCTTTATTTTATAAAAGTAATTACAATTGTATTTTTAATTGAAAATATAAACATCAAGGAATTTAACACTGAAGAAAATTATGTCTTCAGAGACTAAGAAGACGGCAAACTATGCGAAGATCAAAATGTAATTTGTTCCAGAGGAAAAGGAAAAATGAGCTCCAATATGGGAAATAAAAAACCACAAAAAGTAGAAAGAGAAATAAGAATCCAAACTGATATAAATGAGAGAATAATCAGAGAAATAAAGAAGGGGGATTGAAAACGAATAC
Organism: Argiope bruennichi; assembly: GCF_947563725.1. Lineage (NCBI taxonomy): Eukaryota > Metazoa > Arthropoda > Arachnida > Araneae > Araneidae > Argiope > Argiope bruennichi. Next base: position 60,421,054 of record NC_079158.1, read on the forward strand.
CATTCCCTTCCAAAGAACAACAACAACAAAATGTGCATTCAGCAATGAAAATGATTAAGAATATAAACAAGATAAAAGTAGAAAAACAATTTTATCCTTCCATACTAACATTTTATCTAATAACAGAGCGCAAACGATAAAATGTAGAAGCAGATTCGTAAGTAATCTGACACTTGTCGTAAACGGATATTTTGAGCTATGAATTAATAGTTTGTCTTTCTTTTAATAACCGTCTATTTCATGGTAACCTTAAAAATATTTCAGAAAAATCCTTGTTTTGAATATCTATTCTAAATTGTGTAGTTTCAAATGTAATGAGTTGAAATGAAGTTAAAATGTTCTGGAAGAAATGCATTCATTTTGTATCTGTTTGTAATTCAATTCTAAATCTTCTTTGAAAATATATTTCAGAGATATTCAATATAAAGCAATAAAAATAGCTAAAAAAAGTAGAAAAATGTAAGGAATTTTTTTCAAACAGAGTTTCTAACCATATTCGGAAATTGTGCCTTTCACTAAATCATTTCATATACAAAATTGTTATTTTTCTTTTTATAAAGATTTGTTTATATTTAAATTTCAAAATGAATCGCTTATTTTTCATACATTCCAAAATCATTGATTTTGGATATTAAATAAACAGAAAGGATAAATAATTAGCAGTGATAAGTAATTAAGAATAGAATGAAGTAAGAATTATTTCAAGCACAGTAAAAATTCATAAAAGGATGTAACACGAATATTTTTACCTCGCCTCTTTAAAAGGAAATTAACACTGCAAAAATTAATTCAATCTATTTACTTTTTTGTCAGACAAAGATAGCAATAAAAAATATTTCTTAATTGATAAAAACTTGAGTGCTAAATAAGGCATCAGGATTTTTTAGAAAAAAGTCATCAGAAAACAATGAGGTGAACAAAAGTATTCAGTGAAATAAAATATCAACTGAAATCAAGAAATAAAAACCGAAAATGCAATAGCAAAAAGGACAAAAAAAACCTTCGAAAACAACTAAGCAGTCAAACACATATTAATGAGTAAATAGTCAAAGAAATAAAGAAGGGAAAAAAATGATGAACGGAAAAACTGCATTCCATTTCAGAAAAGAGAAAAATTCGGCAATTAAATGGAATAAAAATAAAAAAAAATGCAAGGCATCATGAGGAAAACAACTCTTCTTTTACGTATCATCGTTTGTCCAATGAGAGAAAGCAAACGATTTCGTAACAGACGTAGAGTAACACTGCGCTTACCTTAACGGATATATACTGCAAAGAATTAATAATTCAGTTTGCTTATATAACCTTATATCACCTGCGGCTACAAAAAAGAGCATTTTAGATGAATACTGTTTGGAAATTCTGTTTAATTTTGGGAGTTTGAATCTTTAAAGTGAGAAATATGGCTGATTAGTTCTAGAATTTTAGATTTTCGCAAATATTTGCTCTTCGTTTGGAAAAATTTGTTTTCTAGACTCCATTCAGTAAATAGATAAGAGAATTTGAAACGGTGAAAGCGAACCTTATTTCTTCTAGAGAGATTCGTGCTTGGAATTATTTTTGAAAATAACCTTATGCTCTTCTAATATTCATTTATTTCTTTTGCCTTAAAGTTTTTAAAATATTTTAAAATGACTAAAAGAACGAAATGAAAAATTGGAGAATATAAGAATGTTTTTATTGTTGAAATTATTAATTAAATGTTGTACTGGAGTATGTAGATGCCATAAAAATTATTTATAAATAATTCACAGAAAAATTATGACTTTTAAGTAAAATTAACATTATATTTGTGTAAGAATTTTCTAGTCGATTATTTCCATTCATTTCTTGGTTGTTTAGAGAACCACTTCCAGTAGTTCTGAAATTTTGTATAGCTGTTTTTTTCTTGTCCACTGTGCAACACTTCTGTATTTAGTTATTAGTTAATTTTGTGTTTCCGCTTAAATTTTGATTTAATACAAGAAGTTAATACTTATTTGATTAAGAATCTGAAAGAAACTATGAAACCTAAAAAATGCCAACTTTTTTATATACATTAAAATTTCCATAAGTTAGATTCTTAATGAAGCGCTCTTTGCTTTTTTTTTTTTTGCTGCGTAATTACAGGATATTTTTTTAAGTTGAAACTGGTTCATTGTTCTATAATTTTCAATTGTGATTAATATTTGAACGATGGAGGACAAATTTCAAATTATTTCACTGTAGAGGAGTTTCAAAATACTGTTACCGGCACTATTTTTTTTTCACCGTGATACAATAGTATTTATGAGCTTTTCTTTAGATGGTAGAAAAATAAATGAGAGGGTTCTTTTTGTAACTTGTATTAAGAAAGTAACAAGTTGAAAATTGTTTGCTTTAATATTTCTTACTACATCTTAAATTCTGTTCCGTCTTTTAAAGATGTTGCAGCAAACAAACAGCTGTTTGGGCATTATTTTTTTTATTTGCGATACATGTTAAATGTTGACAAAACCGCTTTGGAAGCTTAAAAAATGTTCTCATTTTTTGTTTCTGTGCACGATTTTAAAATTAAAAATTATGGCAGTGTGTTAAAATAAGCTATAAATATAATTTTGAATGTAATTTATTTCAAGGAATAAAGGAAAAACCCGTAAAGCTGAATTTACAATAAAAAGTATCATTTTTATTTCACTTAAAACGTATTAAAATTATTCGAAAAATATACCATAATTAATCTATTTCATATATATTTCGATAAAAAACAGAGTAAAGAAGTGGTTAAAAGTAATTCTTAATTGAAAACGATCCTGAATTTATATAATTCTTTGAAGGGATCCACTACCAGAACCACCTCGAAATTAATCAAAAGCTGAAAAATATACTGTGTATATAAAATGATATTGGGAAGAAAAGAAAGAATGTTGTTATTAAAAGAGAAAAAGGGCAGAAAAACCCCTCTCATAACAAAATTAAGCTTCCAAGTGTTTAGTAGTAAATGTATAGCCAAGAAAATGAAGATTTACAAGAAAATAAAATGGAAACTGTCACTCTAGGAGACACAAAAATGTATTCGTCAACGAAAACGAGAAAGAACAGAAAACAAAATAGCTGCAAAAAGAGAAACTGAGAGAGAGAGAGAGAGAGAGAGAGGGGGGGAGAAAGAACATAATCCTCACATGCCTTCGTTTTATTCAATGAAAGAGAGCAAATGGTGAAATGTATTGACACTAGACTGACCTTCAGCGTAATGCTATGCTTATTGCTGTGAAGTAATGATTTCGTTTCATCTCACCATTTTGTTTTTCAACGACATGACTTTTAAACTTGTAAAGTAGATAAATGTTTAAATTTGGAAATTTCAAATCATAGGAGCACAAAATATTCCAGAAATATCTTTCGTATATGCAAATAAATAAATAAAAATAAAAAAATTTAAAAAAAATATTTGCTCTGGTTTAATAAAAGATGTATTTTTTTATATCTTCTATTCAATGACTAAACATCTGGATTTTGATTGCAGCTAGGATGACGGGTTTTTTTTTCCTAAATATTGGAAAACATTATGGGAGAATTGGAATTCTTGTATTCTTAAATCTAGATAAAATTTGCTTAGGCTGTTAGTTCATCCATAATATTTGTAATTTCTCCCATAAAATTCCTTTAAAAAAATTTCAAATAGAAGTGATAAAAGTGTTTGTGAAATTTGAATTTTTAAGGATACTTATAATGAAGCGATCTGAACTAAAATCATTTCGATATTTATTCTGTTGCCAAAAAAAAGATATTTGCAATATAAACGAAGAAACCTTTGTGCTACATAAATTGAAGAAATAGTATCTTTAGTAATTTCATGTATCTTCTTTAAATTTGAGATATTTCTTCGAAAAATTTACAAACATATGTACTGAAGTATGTTTATCTGAAATATTTAAACAGAATGCTTCATTTTTAATAATATTTATGAATGTAATTATTTTATTAATTGTCTTTTATGAATTCCATTATAAAAAATGGGATAAAACAATTTAAATTATTATTGCTTAGAATGCTTTTAGTTTTTACATTTTAAAAATATTTTTCCTTGACAAATAAACTTTTATTATTGCTTTATTTCGAAAATGTAAGTGAATACAACTAAAAATTTATCTATCTTTAAAAAATATTATCTTTTTCATTTGTATCTTTTCAATTTAAAAATATTATCATTCTCCATTTAAATAAAAGAAATTAAAAAGTTCTAAAAGCATGTATTTTATCAATGTACCTTTTGTTCCAAAGAAAATTCGTAAAAGTGTGTGGTATTTACAGAACTGAGATGACGGTTACGCCTGATGCATATATAGGCCCTTTGGCCCGCTGGTTTTTGCTGCTCGCATATAGGTGCCTATAGCAGTCAAAGGGTTAGACTAGATTTTGGCATTTTTCCGCAGTAACTTTCAAAAAATATTATTGCGCCATTTTAGAATAATATAGTCTTCTTAATCATATATACTTACTTGTCGTGCAAATTTTTTTCTACCTTATGGCAATTTTTTTAATGCATATTTTGTGAAATTTTTAGTTATAGATATTATTGTTGCAAAAATTAAAACCTTTTTTTATTGCTCGCAAATAATCAAACGCATAAATATCTTCCATTATTGAAAAGTGAGGATAAAAAAATCTGTAATTTATGCGAATGATCAGAAATGAAATTACTTTATCAAAAGAAAAATCGTACAATTTTAAATAAATTATTCGAACAGTTATTTTTTTAAATGGCACCATATTACCATAAAATTCGTTTCCTTTAAGAATGTTCATATATACAAAATACAGAGCAGGCGTAAAGTATTAAAATGATACAATATTTATGTCTGATATAATTTGATGTTTTAAAGTTTTTCTTATGGAGATTATGGATTTCGAGTTTTGCAAAACATATATAACTGAAATTAAACGCAATCAAAATTTCCGGCGAAGCAGGTAGTCTTCAAAGGAGAGTAGTATAAATAAAATAGGTAGTTAAAAGAAACATATTATTTAAAATACATGTTTCTTTTTGAAAACTTGTAAACATATTCAAAGAAGGATTCAATGAAAATTCAATTTTAAATACATGAACGAAATAATAACGAATGAAAAATAAAATGTACACAAAAATCCTTAATACTGTATATTATCCATTATAACGTTGTAGGTGTTATTATTCAGAGAAAAATCATTAAAAACAAAACAAGAGAAGGAAAGATATTTTTTAAAAAATGAAACTGATTTTTTATATTTCTTTTTAATTAAAATATAGCATTTCTGCTGTTTTTTTAATAAATTTTGTAAACATAATTAGATTTTCTTAGTGATTCATAGAACGCTTTTTGTAACATCCTTAAAAAAATTTATATTTTTCCATAATATTCCATGAAAGAGTATTGATTTTATTGCGCTTTTTTTCTAAAGAAAATAAGAAATATATAAAAAAATTCTAAGAAATATCATCTATATCCTTTTAATTAATTTGAAAAATATGTACATTATAAAACATAAACAAAGATTTCAATTCCATATTATTTTCTACCAAAAATGTTTTCTTTAGTATTCTTATCTGAAAGATATAAAGCTAAGTTTTCTGAAATTGAAACTACAATATTCAAAAATTCATATTCTTCATAATAATTTCCACTCTAGAAAGAACATTTAAAAGTAGAAATAAGCTTTAAACGCTGAAATTTCGGTAATTGAATAAAAGAAATTTTACTTACAATAGTAATATTTCGAAATTATAATCGAACACATGAATTTTTTAATACATGTACAGTAGACTCCCGATTATCCGCGGGCGGGTTATCCGCGGAGCAGATTATCCGCGCCTGCCGCACTAAGTTTTTTTTTTTTTTTTTTTGCTTTCAAGCAAAGAGAAAATGCTTCCAAAGCAAGAAGCAAACACAAATGACTGATTTCTTCAAAAAGGTGCAGTTTTACAGCTATGCTTTTGTAATTACATAATACATTACAGTATTAAAACAGTACATATGTATTAATTTTTCTGTGTATCCTTGACGCCTCTCGTAGGTACAAAGCACTTTTCTGTTTTCATTAACAAAATGCATTTTAGGTTAGTTTTGAGTGATATACTAAAATATTAAGCGTTAGTTAAACATTTCCTGCTGTTTATTTTACGTTTTATTGTACATAAAACGATTTTTCAAAGTTGGACTGACTGTTTTCTCTTTTGCTATACCCGTTTTTAGCTTTTTTCGGATTATCCGCGATTTTTGTTATCCGCAGCGGCCACGCCACCCAATTCCGCGGATAATCGGGAGTGTACTGTATTTGCATTTCAGGAAATAACATATCAATAAAATAAAATGAGAATATGTTTTTGCATAAATTATACTTTATTGCTGCATTTTTTTAAAATTTTTGTCTAGTATTAAAAATAATATTTTGTTTTTGAAACTAAGCCATTAAAAATAGTAAGGGAAAAAATGGAAAATATTCACTTTTGTTCTTTAACGAATTCAAACATAATTCAACCTCTCATTAACATCATACATATAAAATTTAACTAATATTTAATGCATCTAAATCTGTAATTTATAAAATAACTTTAAAATATTTAATTTACTATATGTTTATGAAAAACTAGTTTGGATCCCTGTTTAATTATCAAATACGACAACAAACAAAATATTGGCGCTTAAGGAACGTTTGACTTTAATCAAATACACTTGTCTGTTCACTTTTTTATCAAGTCATCTAAAATGAATTTAAGTTAATAATTTTTACATGATATTTTTTACAAATTTAATTTTTACAGCTGTAAAAAATGTACAATTGGAAATTCGTTCAAAATCTTTTATAGGGCAAACCATTGGACCTAAATTTATAGTAAATATTTTCATGTAATCCCTTGCTGAGAACTTAAATGATACGGCTTACTGTGAAACACTCTTTTAAAAAAATAATTAAAATTTTTAAAATAATTCTTCAGAATTGTAACATTTTCAATAATAATTTCGAAACACAATATTACTAAAAAATTCTTCTACATCGCTTTAATATACAGAAATAAGATTCTTTAGATGTATCAATTCAACTGCTTTATGATTTCCTCTAATATTTTAATGAATTTTCAAAAATATTATCAGACATGATTTATAAACGTACTTGCTTTATATTCATACATGTTGGAGCGAAATTAAATGCATTTTGTATGTGTGTGCACATTATAGCTGCTTTATGATTAGAAGCAAATTTTGAAAATAAAATAAGACTAGATAAATCAAGCCATAAACATAATCATGATACGATGTTTGGACTGTGAGTTCGAATCTCCATTAATTTTTTTAATAGTTTCTTTTTTCATGGATTTGCTTTGATGATATAAGCTTTTCGATATTTCCATTTTAAATTAATAGTTAAAGGTTTATGGTTCTATACGTTATATTACTGGAATGTTACTAAAATATTAAACCTCGTTACGTTTTTTAATGATAAAGTAATGAAAAAAAAACTCTTTCATAGATGATCCATATGATGGCTAACGTTGTAAAAGAGCTCGTTTTTAATATTTTAGAAACTTTAATGTATGGTAACTAAAAGTTATGATCATTTCCTCTCTTCGCTAAAAATAACTAAAAATTATCAATAAAGATAACATTAAAGCATTTTTGAATGCATTTAGAAATCCCCACATCTAACTGAAAAAAAAATACATTTTGCAGATCCAATTCAATATTTATTTCAAAGTAATTTGAATATTATTGAAATATTCACTTTTACAGCATTAAGTATGAATAGCTCATCCAGTTCTGAATCCATTTTAATGACCAAAAACACACTCCGCCAGAAAGTATACTTTTAATAACATGTGACTTCAGCAATGAAGTAGCGATAAACATTTGCTGCCCAATGTAAAGCCGAATGAATTCCATTTAGAAAAATATGAACACTAATTACTAGCATCATTAGAAAAGGCAGTAGTAAAACCGGAGGTTGAGTCAGTGATATCCCCCAAGCAGTATCTGTTAACGATGTTCTGATTCAAAAGTTTCTAAACCCCCAAATGATGTGTGTTAATACATCTAAATAACGACAATTAGGAGGTACATATTTTGCTAATGGTTTTATCTATATTGTTGATTGTTTTATTTCACAAGATCTTCTAGTCATATCAAAAATCTTAATACCTTATTCTGATGCATTCTGAGGATGATTAGGTGTGTGCCAAAAGTGGAGTTACACCGGTAGAAAGCTTATAATTAAAATTAAAAAATATAGAATTTAAACAGCTATCAAAGAACTAGCCATTCAAAAAAATCTTTCATACGCCTATGCGCTAGATGCAAAGGAATCTAAAGATAGACAAAGAAAATAAAAAAAGCCGGAACACAAAGTAAAGAAGCAGACATAAAAAGAAACCATGGAGAAGGTCTAAATGGCTCAAGCAGAAGAGAATACTTAATATTCCACAGTAACAATGTCATTGAAACATAATTAGTAAATAATAAAATTTACCAAAAATAGGCAGTTTAAAATTTGAAAATAGAAAAATAAAATTCAAATAAAAAAAATTAAAAAAAGAAAAAAATATAAATAAATAAATGAAAAAATAAATTAATAGATAATGGAAAAGTAAATAAATAAATGAATAGATAAATGGAAATAAAATAAATAGAGAAAAAATAAGGTAAATGAAGGTAAATTAAATAAATATAAAATATATAAATAAATGAAGGTAAAAATAAATAAACAGGAAAAATAAAAGAAAAATGAAAGAAATATACAAATAAACAGGAAAAATAAAAGAAAAATGAAAAAATATACAAATAAACAGGAATAAATAAAAAGAAAAATAAATAAATAAATTGAAAAATAAATAAATAGACAGGAAAAAATAAACATATACATTGGCCTAGTCTAAAGTAGGAACAAAGTAAGGTCCATGATCAGGAACAAAAGGCTAAATAAAGAGCTTATTGTGTTCGTGCGTCAACAAAAATAAAATGCATACAAACTTACTATAAAACTAAATCTTATTACATTACAGATAATATTATCAAATTTACATGAACTTATTTTCATTCAAAATTCTAGCATCGTTTTTAAACAACAAATTAAAAAGTTCCAAAAATATCACTGTTGCCAATCTGAATTTTAGAAAAATTTCAAAATAAAATTTATAATTATTAAAATAATCGTTAGCTACTTTTAAATAAAATATTTACGATTTATGTCGCAACAAGCTGGTTTTGCATTTTTTTCCTTATGCTCACAAGTTACTGTCCACTTCTAACAGTACTTGTCTTTCTCTATGCATACTTTGAAGGGCTCAGGCAATTGTAAGGTCCCATTTAAAGTTTGCAACTGTTAAAAAAGCCATTAATACTTGAAGCACTAAGAGGAATACCAAATTGCTTTATCATTAGGTATAATAAACAAAAAGCCCTCTTTTCTTTCTAGTACAGGGTGTTCATTAATTATTGTCGGGGTTTCCATACCTCATAACTTTCGAATAAAAAATATTACGCAAAAACCGATTACGTATTCGTAAATTACAACTCAAAGAATTTTATTAATGATATTAAAGTGTAAAGCTAGCACAATTTATACTTTGTAGGCATTCAGATGAAGGCGAATATGTATTCGTAAATTACAACTCAAAGAATTATGTATTCGTAAATTACAACTCAAAGAATTATGTATTCGTAAATTACAACTCAAAGAATTATGTATTCGTAAATTACAACTCAAAGAATTATGTATTCGTAAATTACAACTCAAAGAATTTTATTAATGATATTAAAGTGTAAAGCTTGCACAATTTGCACTTTGTAGGCATTCAGCTGAAGGCGATTCTTTGGGTTGTACTTTACAAATACATAATTCTTTGAGTTGTAATTTACGTATTCATAATTCTTTGAGTTGTAATTTACGAATACGTAATTGGTTTTTGCGTAATATTTTTTATTCGAAAGTTATGAGGTACGGAAACCCCAGCAGTAATTAATGAACACCCTGTAAAATAGTATAAGGTTCCAGAAGTCCATTTTCCTTTGTACTAAAACAACATATGGAGTCCAAAATAAGAAAGATTATTCCAGATAGGAAACAAACAAGGATAAATTATTATTCCATTTGGAAAATTCTGCTTTCATTGTGATACAAGAAATGCAGGATAGCTTGAGCTTCTAAAGTCAATTTTACCTCACCTCAATACCTTTATGCAAAACCATAATTTACTCATGTATTAATGTCTTTTATTTTGCCAAATATAGCGATGAATATCCTGTTCAAAGCAATACGTAGAGAGCCGAAAAGTATTTTTATAGATATGCTATCATTGTAGGCACTCCCATTAAAGGGCATTCCAGATATGAAATAAAACGTTATTAGTCTATTTCTTCTGACTTTTTGCTGAATGCAAGTACAATTTAGTTACAAGAATTTCCTTAATATGATATCCATATTATGTAATAATATAAGGATGATCCAATAAAATCCAGTATATCTACAAATATTTCAGAATATTTCGGTATTTCTTGGCGAATGTTAGATTAGGAAAGTTCTGTTTGGAAGAATTATCTTGTGTAAGAGGAAAAAGAGCTTGGACTGTCAGGTATGGGTTGCCATTTGGTTAAGGAACATTAAGGAATTCTCGGTGATGATGTAATACTGATGACTGGATATACTAAATGTAATGTAGACTTATTATATGGGAAATCATAAAAGGACTTATTTCTTAAGAATTCCTTAAAAGTATGTGCTTATTTGTTTGCAGCACAACTAAGCACATAATGGCTCACAATTAGGAAGACTGTATGATATAGTTATTTTAATGTATTTATTATATTAATGAAATAAAAATAACAATAAAGTTATATTTCTCCCAAAATTGAACAAAAAGTATCTGTCTGAAAATATAAGGTGTTCAAAACAGGTGTTTATTTTCTAAACTATCGCAATTAGACAAATAATTCTAAAGATCTGAGAAACTGAGCTTTGCTTGGCCGTTTTTTTTAAATAAATCGTAAATAGAATCCTATCTTATGGCTCATTTAAAATTATAAGCGAAATCTAATTGAATTGCAAAATTGCAAACGCGGGATCGAACATGAAGAAAGTGCGTGGGAGTCCAAAGCCCTAACCACTACTCCTTCTCTGATACACTTAAGTAAATCATGTATAGACACATGCAAATATTTAGTAATAAAGAATGTTTTTTTGTGTGCAAAATTGCTTCTTTCAGGAAATACACTTATATACATAAACTTAAAAAGTATAACCTTATCTAAATATAAAATTTGATATATATATATATATATATATATATATATATATATATATATATATATATATCAAACATTCAGGAATAGTTCGATTTGGCTGCTGTACAAGGAAATAATAAAAAAACTACGAAAATTAAATGTTTATATGACTTTTATAGTTAAAAATCATCAGCAAGTAAATTGTTTTTCTTGCTCTCATCCACAAGGATACAATCTTTCATGATTTTTCCTTTAAAAAACTTGCGGAGGTACAAAAAGATAAATTTATTAACTTAAAATTATTTATCCGTAGTTTGGACGGGGTGTTGAAACAGGTTATCTTTATAATTTCTAGGATTAATACACACACCATGAACGGTTATTTAAATTGCAGACTCAAGGATTAAAAACACATTTTTAACTTTCATTAAATTTTAAAAAATAATCAGATAATGTATTAATTAAAGTATTTAAAAACATATTCAAAATAAACACCTATCTTACCTATACAAAGTCGTATTCTTTTAACAATACTTGCACATATGTGATAGAGTTCAGCACTTGTGAAATAAAGATACGATTTTGAAATTCTTCAACAAATATCAACAGAGATTATACTTCCAAAGCTAATTCATTACTTACTTTGGATATAATGCCAGTCAAAGCTAATTGAATATCGGTAACCATTTAGCATAATATTGTTCCAAATAGAACCAATCAAGGAATTTAAAAACTGTAACGCAAAACATTTATAGAAAATAATTGCCACTGATGATGAATCCCTATGCGAAGAATAGAATTTTACAATTTCAAAAGTGATAATTTTAAATACCAATACTTTTGTCTAGATTAAATTTACATTAGTCGACCTAAATCGTATTTTTTAGAAAAGAAGAGTTTGATTTTATCTAAAACAAGAATCAATTGTAAAATTATAGATGTTGATCGTGAAGTTGCCCATATATATGTTGTAATAGTACGCGAATTCTATGAATTCTGTATAGATGTCAGTTATTATGTAAAAATAAGCTCTTCCTTCTTGGCTTTGGAATGTTGAATTTCAGACTGAATCTTCGTACTTATAGGATAAGTTGAAAACTATGTCAAAACGTCAATTTCTGCATCATTTGTGTAACGCCTCATTCTGACCGTACCTTTCTGCAAAAATAACGATCCTGGAGCTTGTCATCGCTATATCGTTCTAAACCCACTTTTTAGAAGGATGCCGGGAATGTGGAAGAAAATTGCAGACGAGATCTTTGTAGTCTTCTACTGAAAATTTGGCATTGTGAATACATACATCATAAGTCCTCAGCATATCAAAAAGTTCTTTGTTACCAAAATATGTATTCTATTAGAAAGAATACAATTGCTAGCAAATAGTTTTATTTCCCTGCTCGGGATACCAGTATTTCTTTAAAACATCTTAAAGGTTATCTTATCTCCTTTACATTCTTTTAAAAGTCAATGTTGCAGTGGTCGACTATTATGCGTGATTAGTAAATTTCTTTAATCATGGTGATTGGATGAGGTACACATAGAAAAATATTTACATGTGACAATTTGTTTAGAATTGACATTTTTTAAATAAACCTTTACAATAATCAAGCGTTTGCAAATATTTTATTCAATATCAATAATAATAATTTAAAAAGTTTAAATTCAATATTAGTATTATCGTTTATTTAAATGAAGAGTTTTCTTATTTATGTACTAAAGAAAATTTATGCATTATAAAAATTAAAAAAATTCAAATAGTTCTTGAGAAAAAATTTCTATTGCTTGATATATATCACACGAGTCCGATAACATTTTCTTTTATTTAAAGAAATGAGACTAAATCTGGTGGCAGCTATATATGCAGTCTGTTCCAATAAGAAATCTAAAAAGAAAAAAAAGTGGAAAAAGAAAGTACATTCTATTTGAATCTTTACTGCAGTTTCAGCACGGCTCTTGACAAATTTTCGCAACTTTAGATCAAAAGGAAAAAGAAGAAGGGGAAAAAGTCACAGAAAAAAATACACTTTTGCTAGAAAAAGACGAAATAAAATGAAGTAAAATACTGATTCACTAAGCCTAACGTGGCGGAAAATTAAAGTGTAACTTTCCTACTTCTTTTCTGCTTTTTACACGTCGCTTAGATTGTTGTCCGGAAAATTCTTTACAGCGGCGCAACGCAATTCCTTTGGATGGGTACTGTATTTTTTACAAGCACGCAGAAGGAGATTTCAGATGGAATTTGTGTCTGTTTCCTTCTTCTTTTTCGTTCTTTATTTTCTTCATCGTATTATTCAACTTCGGTATGTTTTGTTGCAAGACTCGTATTTTCGGCATATTTGTAATTCCAGGTATAGCTGGGAGATTTTTTTCTCGTATCCATTCGGGTATTTTATATTGAAATTTCCTGTTACAAGCTTCTTTGATGTTTAGTGTGTACTATTTAAAATAACAAAACTGATATTATCAATGTAAATGATATTATTAAGGTGAATTTTCAGAAGATAAATATGACGATTTATAATGAGATACTATATCAATAATAGACAATTCAAACCAAAAAATACAGTTAGTTTCTATATCTGAAACAGTTTTCGAAAAAAATGTTTTAAAAAGTTGGTTTAATAGTAATAAATATTTTTCAGCTACAAAATATGTATAATATTATGTTGTATTTATAAAAAATGAGTTAGGAAAAGAGTAACATGCATGTTGTTTATGTAGTGGTCACTTTTTCCCAAAACAATGCGAACTTGAGGAAGTTTTACGCGATGTAAAATTATAAAAGTATCCCATGGCACTTTTGTTTATTTAGGATGTAAAAATTATTCTATCTAAATTTGAATTTCAATAATCCTAAATTATTTTTTGTGTAAGACAGCAACTGTTTAAAGCCAAAGATGTTAAGATTCAATCTCAAAATTCATTTCCATTAGCTCAAATCTATTGCTTCCATTCTAGTAGTAAGCATTCAAATACCATGTTTTCTATTCTCAAGAACGGTGATGCGGTAGCCTTATGAGAGATGCGGTTTCATGCTCAAAATATTGATTCGAAATTTGATAGCACCCAAAATCACACGTGCATCTGTGATTTGAACCAATATCTAATAAGATGCTTACTTATTCGCTATCTTTTAATTGTAGTATAGAAGAAAATATCTAATTAGGCAATATGTATGAATCACAAGCGATTCATGTACTAAACAATGTATTAAAACAAGGATATATAAAATAGAACATAAGCTTGTTTTACTCGTATGAAATTCTAAATTGACTGATAATTTCTGCTGTCATGTGATTGTGAGTGACACATTAGCCAACGTGTTAAATTGTCGAGATTCAACTCCTGTACTGGTATGGACACGAAAGTAGGAGCAGAGACCGCTGGCTCGGCTGTTGGTCTCTCATTTGAGCACTATTTAAACAAATTACGACATTTCTCAAAAATTATTTTTAATAAAGACTCAAAATCCTACTAATTGTGATAGACTTATTCTTTATTGAATCAATCTTAACTAATCATTCCTAATGTGAAATTATGAGTATAAAAAAGGTCCATAAATAGGTACAACAAAGATAAGCTTGATTTCATAAGTTTATGGCAAAATTATAAGGTGAAGTTGGGTCACAACCTTAACTATAAGTAATTCATATATTTGTACTAAAATTATACTCAGAAGCTAAATCTCTAACTCTGAGAATATAGTCTGAAGCCAAGCCCATAACCTTGAGACAAAATTCTGGGTAGGATCCAGGCCCATTAGCTTGTTGTGACTTACCGAATAGTGGCAATTGCCCCAAAATTGGAATCAGTAAAAAGAAGGACGATAATTACTTTTATTTGAAATGCAGATTCGACATTGTGCCTAAACCCTTAACTTTGCGATAAGAACATGGTTTGAAATTAGGTCTATAACCTTGATGTAAAATTATTTGTTGGATCCAGGCCCATTTATTGCTGTGAATTGTTGAATAGCGACAACAATTCCAAAATCGGAATAGATGAGAAGAGGAACGATAAATACTTTTATTTGAAAACGGACATACTTTAAAAAACATATATATATATAGATTATAATACATTGCACCATTTTTTATTAAAGGTTATTCACTATTATAGCTGATAACTCACATATAGTCCATGAACTGATGTGAAGTGATAACGTCGACAGTTCGAATATGTTTGGGAATTCGAAGAGTGTGAATTTCGACTAGCGGATTAAGACTTACTACATAGATTTACCAATAACGACATATAGCAAGGACAAGTATATATATCTTACTCGAACTAGTATATTAACATCATCTGCTGTTATTAGATAGACAAAGTGAAATACGATTCCGATTTAACCACTGTATATTTGGATGCCAAATGAAGTGATTAGTGCATAACAGTGGCGTCATATAGAAGTGGTTATGTTCGTTTACACTCTCATATCTTGGAACTGAATGCTTCGCAACATATACAACTACAATGCGAATTTGGCGAAATGAAAGTAAGTTATTTATGAATTTATTTGAAGATTAGAAATTTCAGAATAACTTAGAGCAAAACTATAAAAAATCTTTTTTTTCCAGTAATTTCATGTTTTATAATGGATTATCACAGCTAGTTTATTCACAGCTAGTTTAATGGAAAATGGTGCTAGATTTGTCTTTACAAGAAAATTCAGAAAATTATTTTTCAAAAAATAAAATAGGGAAATTTATTTTGTAGAATTATATTAACAGCGGAACTATAATTCTTTGCTTTTGAAAATAAGAAATAGTTCAAAAAGTATACACTATATATTTTTGATTATTAAATCCAAGACACGTCTGTTTATAAATGACGATTCTCATTTAGAATTAAAGATGTTAATATTGTATATTTGTGAACTGTTAAAGGTTTAATTTCATAACTTAAGTGCTTATTTACCGAAAGAATGTATCGTATACGAATTGCACTTGATATTTCTATGTTTAATGCATTGTTTCGCAAAGTGATATGAGACATACACATATGTCAACTTTATTATTACAATGAAAAAAATAACCGTGACAGGATATTTCAGATGTTCATAGATAATAAAACTGTAATTTTTCAGTATTATATGTATATTTAGTAATGCAGACCAATTTTGGTTGTAATATTATGGATATATATGGATATTAGCAGTCAAAGATAAAGTACGGAAATATTGAATAACTTTTTTCATATATTTATATGATGTTTTTTTCCACCTGTTAAAGTTCAGTTACCTGACTTGTTTCGTTTAAAAATTTAAGGCTCTTTTACATTTTGGATATCAGATTCACTGTTTCTAAGTTTTAATAGACGTCTTGAATTTTGACATAAAAATCGCCTATCAAATTCATTTTTAGTGTTTGCTATTGTTTAACGGTAACAATGTAATCTATTGTTAATAAATTAGGTAATAAAATACTTTTTTCAAAAAAAATTGCGAACATTCATATATTTAATTAGTATAATATTTAATATTATTTAATATTTAATTAGTATAATTGAAACGATAAATCTTTGCACTTTAAAATGACGGAAAAAAAATTGCTGCTATAATATTTTTGGAATTGTAGCAAAACAAATAAATGTTGCTAAATTTTTAGTTGAAATCTTAATTAAAATTTAAAAAATATCACTGTAAGCTGTACATTTCCACTCTCGAAAGTATATATGTGTCAAGATTATCTGACACGCGCAAGCGAGTGCACGCACACACACACACACACGCTCACACAAAACTTTAATGCAAGTAGAAATTATCAGCTTAGATATCAGCGAATTTCATAAACAAAAACATCAAAACTGGAGAAAGATAATTTGTTTAAAAGGCGATCAACTTATCCTTCATTTAATACCTTATACTTCATTTATAAATACCTGGGTGTTCTTTTAACCATGAAAAAGTGCTGTTGTTTTTCTTTAAAAAATTCATATTTTCAATTTAATCTTTATCAGTAGCCAATAAGTTGATTTGGATAATCTTCGGAGAAACTGATTAATGCCAGTAATGAAAAACGTTTTCTACAAATCAGAGGCTAATATACATACATTGCCTAAACTTCAGCTTAACGATATTAAAAGATTTTCAATCAGTCTAATATCAATGATTATAATATCATTCCAACTATAATTTTCCATCTTCAAACAAAACATATTAAAAGTTCCAACCACATATTTCAGCCAATTTCGCTACGCAATGTAGATTTTTTTTTCTTTTTGAATACTATCAATTTTCATATTCCAAACGCCCACAAATGATAGGGGAAACGTTCACTTAAATTTCCTTTTTTCAGAACAGCAGTCAGCTCTTTTCCGAAACTTCCAACTTTCAAGAGCGAAACCCTCGATAACATGTCAGTCGATGTTATTGCTTCCTAGCCGGAACGCCCTGCCTATCGGAATGCCTATCTTTCTAGGCGCTGCGGTGACAACAGGGATATATTTTGGTTGAAAAATATTCCAACAGATTTCATCTTTTTTTCCCCTCTCATGCATGGAGAACGCCGCGCATATCAAATATTGTAATATCTTGGCCGGGAAGGATTGGTGGATTTGGTATGGAGTATTTGAGTGATTTTTTTTTTTATTTATTTTAATATCCCTTTTTTTTGTTTAAAAATTTGCGGAAGAGTTATGTATATGCTATAAAATCATTTCATCGTTATTTAATGGGCATCATCATGATATGTCAAATATTATTCATTGATATTAACATCAATATTTTTAAAATTAGAAATGCAAACTTTAGAATGCATTTTCTTTATATCTAGAAAGACTAGGACAATCATTTTGACTACTGTCCTTGCTTAAGAACCGTATATTTTCCTACATTAATTTGTTAAAACAAATGTTTTTTTTTAAACACATTCATTTTAGTAATTTTTTTTCATCATATTTCGTTCCTGTGCACGGCATCAAAGTGATACTTGGCGAAGTTTTCTTAACCCTTTCAATGGCCATTTTTTTATACATGGCATCTTAAAATATTTTTGGAACTGGGATTGGCTTAAGAAAATGATTCATTTAACTTATTAGATAATTTTAAATTGATTAATTATCTTGATTAATTAATAATTAACAAATCAAGACGCACCATTTTGTTTGAGATAAAGGACTCAAGCATCTAAGACCTGCCTAATTGAAAAAATTTGTCAGAACTTATACCATCCTACACAATTTCATTCAAAGGTTGATGAATTTGGTGGGAAGCATACTTCCCATAGCCATAGACAGGGTTAAATGCAATTCTGTCTTTCTGAGCTTGTATGATCTATGCACTTCCTACCTTATAATAATAGGTCTAGACACTTTATTCCGTATAACTATAACAATGGCTACAATATAGCTATATTTATGGTATACCATAATGATGGTAGATATATAACTAGCTATAATGATTATCTGTTGCTATACCTTTATTTGCACTGTGAAATGGTTTTGCAAAGTAGCGAATTGCATATTTTCGAGGATTCATCAATGTGTCTATTTCCAATTTTTTTTCTTGGATATAGAGAGTAATTAAACATTCTGACCAAACGTCAGGGATATTGTAAATTAAACTCGAATTTTATCGGTATTTTGAGGCAATATACTGTCAGTCAACTACGAACATTTCCTGAGAAATTAAAATTACTTAATTTTCAATTTATATGTTTCAAAGTAATTAATTTTCAATTTAAGTGTATCAGATCTGTGATACTAAAGATAGTTGATACGCTTGAAATCTTTGTTCATTTCAGAATCGGATTCTAAATACCTCACGAATATTATCATATTCTATGAAAATAAAATGAGAAATACCTTAAAAAACAAAAGCATCTATTTAATCTATATTCCAATGTGTATTCTTATTAGTTTTTGATTCGCTATTACATGAAATGCGTAATTTTTGTTTCTGAAAGACCTCTACAATCTCGTAAAATTCCTAATTCTTACATATCAAATAGACAATTACTTATGTTTACAAACCGATCCATCTAAGTTTCAAAGCATATTACGCTTTCACATTTTTCCTAAATGAAAAAAATAACAGACGGAATTATTGACTATGAATGTAAATAAATTTTCGGTACGAAAAAAACCTGGAAGTGAAGTAAGAAAATTTAACTGATAATGCAGAATTCCAAATATTCTTTTATTTTCACGGGAGTTGTAGTGGGAACTGAAACATTGCCACCTGAAGAATAGAAACTGCTACATCTACGGATTAATTGGGAAGGGGGGGGGACTTAAAGCGTAACAAGAAGTAAATAAATGATGCCCCAGCAACTATACTCCTTGTTCTATCATTTGCTGCTTCGCTTAGCTTAGTTTGAGCGCGAAAGAGATGTTTGATTTTTTTTTTCCTCGAACTTTTCACTTTTGGCCCCTTTTTTACTCGTCTTTAGATAGTTTTTTTTTCCTTTAAATGCTTTCATGTTGGCAAAAAAATTATCCATGAAATTTAAATTTATTTTGCAGATTCAAGCTTTAAATTATATGCAATTTCTATAAAAATTGAACACTTGGCATTAGCTAACTTTCAGCGCCAGAATTTTATTTATTTTGAGAAGAATAAGACTTTTCCTCTGGATTCGAATAGATTACTGGTAGAGATTGCAACATTTCTTTATTCCATTTTTTTTTCTTTTATCAAACGTTCTTTGTGACAAGAGGCGAAGCATATTCCAATACATGTGATGTTCATCGAAAGAAATGCCAATCAGTCATTCCATCCCCCCTCCTTCTTTTCCTTCATTACACTCAGTCTTAATAAATACCTGTAAAGTATGCATATAAAGAATAACTGAAAATTAAATAGAAAACAAAATATACGCTACCGAATTGCCACCTCCAACTTTTCTAAACGTATATATTTATAACATTAATAATAATGATAAAAATCAAACGATTCTGATCCTACATGAATTTTACGAATAATGCGGGAAAATCAATGACTAAACTAAAATTCGAAGAATAAACGAGCGAAATATGAATGTTTAAAATTCGCCTGCGATCGAAATGTTCATTTCCTTTCTTGTACTGTTATAGGAACCAATAAAAAAAATCAAACCGGTTTTTTTAAAGCATATATTATTTTGTATGATACTTTGATTGCTTAAACTTTCCAATTCGGTAATAAAGATATTTCACGATTCCCTTTATGCAATCATATTGTTTCAATTCTCGAAATGAATAATTTTTGTCATAAATGCTGTAGAAAGATGTCACATGACAAATTAAATAAAAACGGTTCTAATATTTTTATAGTTTAATTAATCTTCTGTCGAACTGTTGTATGAATTTCTCTTGAAAATGAAATTTATTATCAGGAAAATTTTTTAAAGCCCCTTCTAATCATACCGCTAATTTATTAACATTGAATAAGATTTAAATTCTTTTTTCATCTCAAGGTTTTTATATAATAGTGAAAATAGGTAAAAAAAAAAAGAAAGAATAGAAATGAACTATTATGCCCAATGTAGTGTCCAATTTATTAAAAACATTTTATTTTTTCAAAACACTTATAAATATCAGCTACATCTACAAATACTCTTAACAGACATTTAATCTATTTCATAGAACGAATTTCCAAAGAATTTTATTAACAAAAATGCATCAATAAATTTGCAGAAGAAAGGAAAATGTTTACATTTTTTTCCGGTTCGATGAAACTTTTTTTGACTATTTTCTTGCTAAAAAATGTTTCTTTTAAAAGCAGCTATTCTTTAATGGATTCGAAAGTAAGAAAATAACCAATGATTCGAAAATAAAAATAATTTTTACATTTATATATGAATGTTTCCCTAAATATTTATAAATTTCTTATTAGTATTATTGATACCTAAATTTTATTAATAAAATTTATTTAAGAATTTTAAAAAAATGTTTTGTTGATATCAACGTAAAATTCACTTTTTTTTTCCATCTATAATGCAAGTATAATAGCAAAAAAAAACCCACCTAGATTCTATAAAGTCAAGAAACGCATTCAAAGAAAATATATTTTTAGAGCAACAGCTACTCAACTTTAAATCTTACGTATACATAAAAAAAGGTGTTCCTTTTTTATCAGCTTAAAAGCATGAACTTTGATGCTTAAGAAGAAAAGTTCATGACGTGTCAAAGCGAAATTTGTTTTGACAACTTTTGAGGTGATTAATTATACTTCAGTTTGAACGCAGTTATAAAAAAATGAATGCTTTAAATAAAGAAAAAAAATCTCTACTTTTAAAGAAGACAAAATAAATCATCAAATATTTATTATCCTGAAAGCGAAACGAAGGAAGTAGTCAACATTATGCATTTAAAAAACATTAGTTATAGATTGATAAATAAGAATCAAACTGTTTGGACAGTAAGAACAAATTTTGCTGCATTCAAAAATTTATATTAAAAAATACATTTATATAAGTTATATTACAATAAATCTTTTCTGTTAACATTGTAAACTGGTGGCTTTAATCAATCGTTTTATATAATGATTGATATAAAGGTAGATTGCATTTATTATTGAGAAACAGCTTTGAAGGTTTGAGAGAGTCTTCAAAAATATTCTTAATACATACATGTAATGATATCCCTTAATGTAATTTAAGGCTTAATTTCTAAATTCTTATCTTGATTAAACCTGTATTAACAATACGCGTTCTATAAACTGAAAGCTAGAACCGATTCTTAAGCTCCAAATGAAGAGATAACAATCTTTAACGCTTACCATATTCCATTAAAAATACCAAAAATTGACCTTGCCTAAATCGACCCGTGTAAAAGAAATCCCTATCAAAAACTCGTATTAAAATGATCGAAGTGAACATTTTTTCTTTCTTCTTCTGCTATTGTGTCACGATGTAAACTGGCTTATTTCTTACCGCTTATTATTTGTAATAAATTATGCCGCCCGTGGTGAGATAAGTCGAAGTTTTAAAATCTCAAATTTTTTCTTCTCGACCATGCATCTGCTAAAACATGTCTCCATATATATGTAATTCTGTCTACTAACTTCTCCAATAATAAAATTTGACACATCAAAATTAGAAGGATAAATTTACAAAACATATTAAAACATTGATATAATAAAAAAAATATTCAGTCAACCTTAAATCTGATCTCTAATATTTGGTGAGAATTTATTTTGCTATACAACTTATGCGAGGCTCAAATATATATTCGTAATATTATATTTGAGTATATATTCCATATATGTTGCTTTAATATACAGGGTGTTGCCGAATTCGAACGACAAATTCAGAGAGGTGATAGTAGGCATCAGGAGAATAAAGAATCACCATGCAACATGGAGTCCCAAATGACGTTTAGTAGGAGAAAATCGCAAACATATAGAGAGTCGGAGAATTGTTGGAAACTGTAAAAAATTAATAAAAAAATAACAAATGGTGTTTCAACAATGAATTTTTTTTAATGTGAAAGCACATTCTGAAAAGTTTTTTTTTTTTTTTTTTTTTTTTTTTCATTCTGGTAACATGCATCAAGAATCCAGCGTGCAAACTCCACCCGATTTGTGATTTTCATAGAAAAACGTTACCTGCAACCCTATATTTTCTAGAAATTTTCTTAAATTTCTATTTAAGGCCTATTATCCTTGCTCTGAATTTAGCTTTCGAATTTGACAACGCTTTCTGCGAACATCGGTACTGATGTTGTAGCGATGTTTTCTGGTTCCCATTTTAGTTTTTCTTGAATATCTTTTAAACTCCCCAGTTCTGACACTACACTCTATATCAAATCATAGAATATAAAATTCCTTACATCTTCAAGCTTTTATTTTTCTTCAAGTTTTAATATCTTTTTCAAATATGGGTTCTAAACTACTTTATCGTTTTCAGTAATTTACGACTCCCTAGATCATCAAATCCGCATGTTACCAGCATAGAAAAAAGACTTTCTAGAATGTGATTTCACTTAAAAATTCATAGTTGAAACATGATTTGTTGTTTTTGTATTAATTTTTTTACAGTTTCCAACAATTCTCCGATCTATATTTTTGCGATTTTCTCCTACTAAACGTCATTTGGGACTCCATGTTGTATGGTGATTGTTTATCCCCCTGATGCCTAAAATCACTTCTCTAAATATGTCGGTCGAATTCGGCAACACCCTGTATATTTTTTATGCATTTCTCATATGATATTTTTACTGTATTTATTTATTAACTCATAACTGTGTCCTACAAGTAAATAATTTGTTGTGCAATGTATTATAGATTAGTGATACTATTTGACTACATAAATTAGTAGCTATCTAGAATCCATTAAAATTTTATGAAAGCGAGTGAATGGAAAGTAAAATTTTATGAAGCTCAATTGAAGGAGCAAAGCGAGCGGAATCAGGATAATTCCTGCAGAAATGCATGATTTTCGAATTCCGATGTATATGGGATTTTATACTATATATTTTTCTGGTTTCGTACTATTTTCGTTTGTTTCTTAAACATAGAATATCATCCAATAATTCTGTGAACGATCAAGTCAATTGTGCAAAGTTGCATTTTTATGACAGCACGCGATGGATCTTTTAAAAATCATAATGCTATCATTCACTGCGCCAAAGTTGTTCGATAGTTCTTTTTTGAGCATAACTATGAAATTGAACTCTGGTCACAGCTAAGCCTAAATCTGAAACTATAGAGAATATATAGCACTCGAAAGATGAATCTAACAGCACTTTCTGTGCCAGGTTAAGGAGACTTAAAATTTTTTTGGCCTGCATATGGTATTCCCTCGGTTTAAAAATGCATAATTTATTCTTCATCTGTCAGGTCATCCTTTGGGATAAAAAGGGTCAAGTAAAATATTGTACCATGTACCAATATCTTTATCTATATCTTTATAAGTCGGTGCTGTTTTCTATTGGAAAAAAAAATGTGACTAATATGAATAGTATAACTTCCATAGCTAGGATAGTATAACATCCTCAAACTATAATATATTTTATAAATATAGATAAAAGTTTGTTTCACAGTTTTTAACGCATTAATATCAAGAAATCTTGAAAATAGTAGCAATAATAGCTACAATATTGTTTTTTTTAATTTTTGCATTTAGTTAATTGCGGATTATGTGCTTTTATCTTGACGGTGCACCACAGTTTTGTTAACAGGCAAGTTTAATATCTGTTAGTCTTGGCATTAATTTAGGTGACTTTTATTTAAAAATATTAATTATAAAAAGCTAAAACAATAACAACATAAAGAAATAAAAATTTCTGAATTCATTTTACAGATAAATAATTTCATATAAGAAAAAACAATATTTTTGTCAAAAAATTGTATAAAAAATTAAATGAAAATTGAAATAAATAAAGCAAGGCAGCAAAAACAACAGCTGTATATAAAAAATCACCAAATTAACATAAAGCGTGAAAACAACAACAAAAAAAAAGAATTGAAAAAGTAATATGCAAATAAAATAAATCAGATTTAAGGAAAAAAAATTGTGAAATATAAAATAAATTGAAAAAATGTCACTATATTAGTTAAAATATTGTGGTGCAAATGAAACAAAAAAACTTTTGTTTCAAATTTTAATATAAAAATAAAAGAATATATTGTGTTAATTAATGAAACACTTGAGGGAATTCTAAAATAAGCATCTTACAATGTTTGAAAAGCAAAATAATGAAGAGACATTGTGCCAGAAACAAAAAACAAGCAAAATGCTGCTAATATTTTTCGTTATTTTAGTTAAAATACTATGGGACAAATGAAACATTAAAAAAACTAATAAAACTTTTCTTGTAAATTGAAATATAAAAATAAAAGAAAATATTGTTTTAATTAATGAAACACTTGAGAAAATATTAAAATAAATATCTTACAAAGCAAGAAAAACAAAATAAGAAAAGCATTCCACCAGACACTCAAAAACAAAACAAAACAAAAATACTGCTTTGTATATGAAAAATACATATTATGAATCTATAATTTTGTTTCTCTGTGTAATGAGTATCCCAGTAAGAAAGAGAACTTTACAGATTGTTGTAACAGAGGCTAAAGGGATGTCAGTCGATTCCATAGATTCAATAGTCGTTTGATAATTAACTCTAATTGTTGACAAAGAAATCCAGTTTTGAAAATTCAGCTACTTAAAAAATGTATAGGTAAATTGTCCTATTTTTCTCAGAAGTTTCTTAAGATAAAACACGTTCTTTTACTCTGATAATTACATTTTTGTAAATAATATAATGATAATAAAATGAGGAGAAATATCCGTGCATCTTTATAAAATTACATTACTGATTCAAAATTTTCTTTCGAGAATTGTTAAAGAAAGGAATTTCCTTTTATTATAGATAATGATATTAATATTAAAGCAAAAAAGTTCTGCATAACATCATTATATATCCGTAGAATAAATCCACATCTGCCGTAAGTTTGTCTAAAGTATTTAACAGTTTAATGGAAAATGTCAAACCTTTTAATAACCATTTTATAGCTTAGCGAAAAGCCAATTTTCCTTCGATTCCGTGATAATTCAAAGTTATCTCGGATTAGAAGTCTTTTGGGATTTGTGTAGGAATTATTATAAGATATATACAGTGGTTCAAAAAATTGAGAATACACCTTACTTTTACTTGATAAATCCGACTTTGAATATAAATAACACATTACCCGGAAGTGAAAACATGTTTTTATTTTTACACATAACAAATGGTTTAATTTAGAGTAGAAATAAAGAAAAATCAACGAAAAACTTCTAAATTGAAAAGTTTCAGAAGCATTTTAAATAAACATACGCAGAATTTTACCTCAAAAAATTGAGAATACACCAATGAAATTTTTGCCATATCACGCATAGAACCAAAGTCTCAGTATTTAGTTGCATGTCTTTTGGCTCTTATAAGGGCCTCTAAACGTCATGGTACCGATTCGACCCATTTTTGGTGGTATACGAAGATATTTTACCCCATTCTTCTTGCACCACTTGTTTTAAATGGGTTTTGTTTTTAATTTTGTATTTTTGAACTACTTGTTGAAAATGTATTAATATTTTATTTTATTTATTTGTTTATTTTAGAATGGCAACGTTATTTAAGAAATATTTTTTGCTGTCTCATTTTGTAGATGGCAACTTGTAGATCAATCCCAAGATGGAATAAACAAAGTTTGAATTTTTTACCGGTGGGATATCGTTTTTCTATTTTAATATAAAAAGCGAAAGAAAACGGTGTTTTTTCTTAGGCAGCTTTAACATTTTTTGGCGTCCGCGACAGGACTTTCTCGAAACAAAATAAATCAAGATGTTTCAAGCAATAAAAGGTTTTAAGAAAGAAGATCTGAAATACGTTGCGTCTGAAATTGGAGAAGACGTATCAGAAAATATTACGATAGTTGGATTAAAAAATCTTATTTTAAAAAGTTGTGAATA
This sequence comes from Argiope bruennichi, assembly GCF_947563725.1. NCBI lineage: Eukaryota > Metazoa > Arthropoda > Arachnida > Araneae > Araneidae > Argiope > Argiope bruennichi. Next base: position 60,447,632 of record NC_079158.1, read on the forward strand.
TAAGAATGATCCAGAATTCGTTCAAGAACTTTTAAGTAATGTTATTTCGGAAAGGAAATTAAAAGAAGAAACCGAAAAAGAAGATAAAAGATTGCAGCTTGAAGCTGAAAAGGAAGATAGAAGATTGCAGCTTGAAGCTGAAAAGGAAGATAGAAGATTGCAGCTTGAAGCTGAAAAGGAAGATAGAAGATTGCAGCTTGAAATTGAAAAAGAAATAGAATTGGCAAGAATACAATCTCAAAATAGAGGTCAGTCATTTTCTGCTAATTCTACTGCTGATTTAAATAATTATAAGAGAAAGTTTACACTGCCTAGATTAGAATTTAGACAATTTGGCGACGATATTAAAGATTGGCTCCCATTTTGGAGTCAATTTGAGCAAATACATAAAGATGAGGATATCGCACCAGAAGACAAATTTCAGTACCTAGTTCAAGCAACAATTTCTGGTTCTCGTGCTAGAGAGGTTGTTGAAAGTTTTCCGCCAACTGGCGCCAACTATCAAAAGGCTATTGATGGTTTAAAATCGCGTTTTGGTAGAGAAGATATTTTAGTGGAAGTATATGTGAGAGAATTATTAAAATTAATTATTTCTGTGCAAACAAAAGAAACATTTTCATTAACTTCTTTGTATGATAAGCTTGAATCATATTTACGAGCATTAGAAACATTAGGTGTAACCACAGATAAATGTGCATCCATTTTGTATCCTATGGTTGAATCGTGTTTCCCAGCTGAATTTTTAAAGGCTTGGAATCGTAGTAATATTTCCAGTATTAACTCTGACGCGAAAGGAAGATTGGATAATTTGATGCAATTTTTGAAAACGGAAGTTGAAGGAGAAGAAAGAATATGTTTGGCTGTAGCCGGTTTCGGTTTAGGAAAGGGCCAAGAATACAGACCTTTGAAAAAGAAACAATATAGCTCGGAGAATTTGAGAAATAAAGTACCTACAGCTATAGGTTTGTTAACGACTGCTGCAGATAAAGATGTAAAGAAATCTTGCGTTTTTTGCGGTGGTAAACATTCAAGTTCAGATTGCTTTACGGCTCAAAAAATGACTCTATCGGAAAGACAAAAAATAGTCAAGGAAAAACGATGCTGCTTTGCATGTTTATCGCCATTTCACGCAGTTAAAAGATGCCGAGCAGTTTTAAAATGCCTGATATGTTCTAAAAAACATTTTCCTATAATGTGTGATGTGCTTGATTCGCAAAAGATGTCTGTAGAGGGAAAAGAAGATAAACCCGCACTAGATGTTAATATGGCTAATTTTAATAAACACAGCCCTAAGATATTTCTTCAAACTCTCAAAGCTAAACTGGTATCGGATAATAAACAGAAAATTGTGAGGTTACTTTTTGATTCTGCATCACATAAATCTTACATTTTGAAAAGTGTAGCTGAAGAAATGAATTATACACCCGTTCGATGTGAAAAATTGGTACATTCTCTTTTTGGTGGCGTTATCACTAATGAATTTAAACATAATTGTTATAAAGTAAAATTGAGAAATTTGATTGGAAATTTCGGCTGTAATTTTGAAGTTCTGGATCAATCTATCATTTGTGACAATATTAGACCGGTTTTTAAAGGTCCCTGGATAAAAGAATTAGAGGAAAATCAGATTAATCTAACTGATATTAGCGATACTTGTGAAGGCATTGATATTCTAATTGGAGCTGACGTTATGGGGAAAATGTTAACTGGCAAAAGAAAAGTCTTATCTTCAGGTCTTGTCGCTGTAGAAACTTTCTTAGGATGGACCTTAATGGGTAAGGTACCACAGGAAGAATCTTCGGAAGAAAACCTGGCTTTAACAGTGCTGTCCTTATTTGTAAATGAAGCTGAAATCACAAATTTATGGAAATTAGATTCAATCGGAATCAATGATCCTGTTGAGAAAAAATCTAAGAACGAGATTGATCTTCGGACCAAGGAGCATTTTCTAGAAACGGTAACAATTAATAAAGATGGTCGATATGAGGTTTGTTTACCATGGTCTGATGATAAGTCACCTTTGCCCGACAACTTGGATTTGGCGAGGAAAAGGCTCGACTACACTACCTCAAAACTTATAGCTATGAATATGTATGAGAAATATGAAAATATTCTTCTAAATTGGTTAGATGAAGACATAATAGAGGAAGTTCCTACCAACGAAATGAACTCTTATGGTAATTATTTACCTCACCGTGCAGTGATAAAACTAAGCAGCAGCACTACTCCAATTCGTCCGGTGTTTGACGCTTCAGCGAGATTAGCAAATTATCCATCTTTGAATCAGTGCTTGGAATGTGGTCCTAATCTCATTGAGCTTATTCCAAATATTCTTCTTCGATTCAGAGAGGGACAGCTTGGCGTTATAGCTGACATCAGGAAAGCTTTTCTGCAAATTAGTATTCGTAAAGAGGATAGAGATTTCCTTCGGTTTTTGTGGTGGGAAAATAGAGAAGAAAAGAAATTGAGAGTTTTTCGTCACACAAGAGTTGTTTTGGGGGTAAAATGTAGCCCTTTTCTTTTAGCTTCAGTAATTGAGTACCATATTCAAAAATGTGAAGGATTTGAAAAATCTTTGAAGAAAAGACTTTTGGAGAGTTTCTACATTGATAATGTCGTTACTAGTGTCGACAGTAAAGACCAATTAGATCGATTCATTGACAATTCTAAAACCTTGATGGCAAAAGGTGGTTTTGATCTTAGAGAATGGGAATGGTCTGGCGACTGTGAAACTAATTCAAAGGAAGAAACTCAGGTATTAGGTCTTATTTGGAATAAGAAATTAGACACTTTGAAAATTAACATGAAATGGCTGGATGGCATTAATGTGGAAAAAGTAACTAAAAGGAGTATGTTATCTACAGTACATAAAGTATTTGATCCTTTTGGATTCACTGCACCAGTGATGCTCTGTTCGAAAATAATGCTACAAAAGGCATGGACATTAGGTACAAGTTGGGATGAAGAAGTAACTGGTGAGCTTCGTAAAGAATTTCTACAGTGGTTTCAAGAACTTAAGCATTTGTCTGACATACAGATTCCTAGGTGTGTTCAAGCATCTTCAAAAGATATAAGCAACTGCACTATTCATACGTTTGTTGATGGAAGCAAAGATGCATATGCTGCTGTTACATTCCTTAGAATAGAAAATAATGGTCGAATCGAGCTATTTCTACTTGCAGCGAAATCTCGAGTGGCTCCTTTAAGAGGCACAACTATCCCAAGAATGGAACTTCTTGCGGCGGTGATTGGAGCGAGGCTAGCGAATTCAGTTGTTGAAGCTCTTGGTTGGAAAAATGTTACGATATATTACTGGAGTGATTCTACAACAGTGCTTGCATGGATATTACGAGAAGAAAATTGGTCTGTCTTCGTTAGGAACAGAGTCCAAGAGATAAGGAAGTTGAGTAATCCTACATCATGGAGACACATACCTGGTGATAAGAATCCGGCAGATTTACCTTCCAGGGGCTGCAAGGCAAAACATCTAGTCTCCCTAAGATGGTGGGAGGGTCCACAATGGATGAAAAATGCTTTTGAATTTCAAAACATTATGGGTTCCACCAACCATGATTGGAATGAAGAAGAGATTAGAAAGGAAAAGTCTAAGACGACTTTTATATTATCAAATAATGAAGCCTGTGGTGTTGCAAACTGGTACTACAGATATTTTTCGAACTATGATAGAATAGTTCGTCTTGTTGCATGGATCCTCCGCTTCATGAACAACTGCAAAAATATAACTGAGAAGAAGCATGGTGAATTAACCGCTACAGAATTTCAGGAAGCAGAAATGAAGGTTTTATTTATGATACAGAATGAGTCTTTTCTCCCAGAAGAAGAAAAGAGATTAAAAACCCTACAAGTATTTAAAGACGATCTTGGCATCATCCGTTTGAAAACTAAAATTATTTATCGCAAGGACAGTGAAGATTTTCTTAAACCTATTGTTCTTCCTCCGAATCATGAAGTGGTAAAGCGGTTAATCTATAATGCTCACGTTAAGAACTGTCATGCTGGAGTCCAGATACTATTGAATGCACTTAGAGAAAAGTACTGGATCCTAAATGGAAGAAAAGCGGTGAAACATGTGGTGGCCAATTGCATTACGTGTAAAAGATATAGCTCAAAGAACATAGAAGTTATAAGTCCCCCCCTTCCAGAAAATAGAGTAAAGGATGCTGCGGTGTTTCAGATAACTGGCGTTGATATGGCTGGACCTTTATTCCTTAAAGACAAGAAGAGCTGGGTTCTGATTTTTACTTGTGCAGTGTACAGAGCAGTTCATTTCGAGCTTGTTACTGCTGCATCGACTGATGTTTTTTTAATGGCCTTTAGGAGATTTGTTTCTCGCAGAGGAAGATGCACAACAATATACTGCGATAATGGCTCCAATTTTGTTGGAGCAGCCAACTATTTAAAACAACTGGATTGGAACCGCATCCAAAAATATGGAGCAATAAACTCTATTGACTGGAAGTTTAATCCTCCAACTGCTGCCTGGTGGGGCGGATGGTGGGAGAGATTAATTAGAATTTTAAAAGATCTTTTGAAGAAAGTGTTAGGACAGGCACGTCTCAATTATGAGGAGATGATAACGGTTTTGGCAGACTGCGAGCGTGTAATCAACTCAAGACCTCTAACTTACATTTGCGAAGAGGAAGCTATAAAACCAATTTCTCCATCGATGTTCATACAAGATGTGCATGAATGCAATCTTCCTGATATAGATGCTGTAGAGCAAAATTCTGTGAGCAATAGATTCAAATACAGACAAGCAGTGCTTAAAGACTTAAGAAATCGTTTCAGATCTGAGTATTTGGGTGCTCTCATACAGCGGAGAAATAAAAAATCAAGAAAATGTACAGTTACTGTTGGTGACATTGTTATGGTGGGAGCAGATAATAAAAAGAGACTTGTCTGGCCTTTAGGTCGTATCACAGAAATCATACCAGGTAAAGATGGACATGTACGACTTGTTCGAGTGCAAACTTCACAGCAGAATTTCCTGCGACCAATTCAAAGAATATATCCATTAGAGTTAACATCCTCTGATGACTTCTCCACTTCGATGACACCAGATGATTTGAATAAGTCAAATGACATCACCAAAACTTCTGACAGTACTTCTGGCAACGAGATGAAATTTAGTAGAGCCGGAAGAAGAATTAAATTGCCAGAGAGACTGAACTTGTGATTTATTTTGTTTTTTGATTGGACATTTTCACATTAATTTTCATTTTTATATTTAAATATTAATTGAAAATTTGTAAAACGTTGCCATTTATTGAATCTCTTAACTGTGTTTAACTAATAGTATTATATTTTGATTATTATTTATAATCAAAAGGTGGGAGGATGTTGAAAATGTATTAATATTTTATTTTATTTATTTGTTTATTTTAGAATGGCAACGTTATTTAAGAAATATTTTTTGCTGTCTCATTTTGTAGATGGCAACTTGTAGATCAATCCCAAGATGGAATAAACAAAGTTTGAATTTTTTACCGGTGGGATATCGTTTTTCTATTTTAATATAAAAAGCGAAAGAAAACGGTGTTTTTTCTTAGGCAGCTTTAACACTACTTTTTCGAGTATGGCCCACGAATACTCAATGACACTGATGTCAAGGTACTGTGGTGGTGTGTGTGACTGTTGTTTACAATGAAAAAGACATCATATTTTGACGTTACGTGCATTCTGTTTGGGGTCGTTGTCCTGCTGGAAAATGGAATTTCCATCTAAACCCAAATTTTTAACACTTTCCTTTAGATTGCTGCTACCATATGGTTCATCCAACTTGTTGCAGAAATTTTTGTTAGAGAGAAACCGTTCATGAGCTTGCAAATTCAGAAAAAGCATCTGAAGTTTGCAAAAACTCATCTATTAAAGTTCAATAACGTTAGGAAGAAAGCTTTATTTAGTAATGAAAGAAAACTCAACATTTTTGGCAATGATAGCCATCGTACTGTATGGAGAAAGCCTAATACTGCTTTGGGTCTAAAAAATTTACCTCCTACAAGTTACCATATTTTGACGTTATGTACATTCTGTTTGGGGTCGTTGTCCTACTGGAAAATGAAATTTCTATCTAAACCCAAATTTTTATCTCTTTCCTTCAGATTGCTTCTAAGTATATCCAAGTAAACCATATCGCTTATATGCCATCTATAAATATTAAATTTCCTACCCCGGATGAAGCCATGCATCCTCAAATCATGACGGAGTCACCATCATGTTTACTGTAGGACGTAAATTTTTTGGATCCAAAGCAGTATTAGGCTTTCTCCATACAGTGCGATAGCTGTCACTGCCAAAAATGTTGAGTTTTCTTTCATTACTAAATATAGCTTTCTTTCAAAGGTTATTGGTCTGCAATTGATGAGTTTTGCAAACTTCAAATGCTTTTTCTGAATTTGCAAGTTAATGAACGGTTTCTCTCTAACAATGCTACTTTTAAATCCAGCTTGTCTAATGGCATTTATCACAGTTTCAGCGCTTTCACTTTTGCCTATGATTTGAAAAGTTTCTGAAACAAGTTGGATGAGCCATATGATCGCAGCAATCTAGAGAAAAGAGTTAAAAATTTGGGTTTAGATGAAAATTTCATTTTCCAGCAGGACAACGATCCCAAACAGAATGCATGTAACGACAAAATATGGTTCTTTTTCATTGTAAACAGCAGTTACACACACCACCACAGTATCCAGACATCAATACTATTGAATATCTGTGGGCCACACTGGAAGCAGTGGTCCCAAAACAGAAAATTAGAAACAAAACCCATTTAAAAGCAGTGTTGCATGAAGAATGGGGTAAAATATCTTCAGATGCCAACAGAAATTGGTCGAATCGGTACCAGGACGTTTAGAGGCCATTATAAGAGCCAAAAGACATGCAAACTAATAGTGGCACTTTAGTTCTATGCATGATATTGCAAAAATTTCATTGGTGTATTCTCAATTTTTTGAGGTAACATTCTGCGTATGTTTATTTAAAATGCTTCTGAAACTTTTCAATTTAGAAGTTTTTCGTTGATTTTTCTTTATTTTTATTCTAAATTAAACCATTTGTTATGTGCAAAAACAAAAACATGTTTGCACTTCCCGGTAATGTGTTATTTATATTCAAAGTCGGATTTATCAAGTAAAAGTAAGGTGTATTCTCAATTTTTTGAGCCACTGTATATTCAATTTTTGGCTCGGAAATTTAAATTTTTCTGAATAGTTTTTCTTCTTATATTTTATGAAATAGAATTTATTTCATTTAGAAACTTACATGCAGATTTTACTCAAAATTTTAAACTATTCTGAAATTAGTAAAACTAATTATAATCTTAAATCATAATGTCATGAATAATAGTAAAAATTTTTTAACTAATCAAATATTCTTTGAATAATTGATAATATATATATTTATGCGAGTAAAATAATACTTTATTATTTATCATTTCTTCAAGCATAGAAACATAAAAAAATAACTTAATATTATTAAAATTTGAATTTTGTATTTCAAACTAATTGTTAGGAAAAATAATTAAAGAAAACAATCAAACAATCATAGGCCATTGAAAGTTTTTCAATGAAATTTGAAACTAATTTTTATTCATTGGGGGAATTTCGATTTACAGAAACGAGTTTAGAGTAAATGATAACTAATAATATATGCAAGGTTCTTTTTATCATTATTTTATATGAACTATCGTTATTGTCTTTACTGTAAATATTACACGAGATATGCTATTTTATTTGGATTGAGGAAAATTATTTCATATGATCCTTTTCAAATATATATTGAAAATCAAAATATTAAAATAGATGTAATCTATAAAAAATCGTTTTCTACATTGAATTATTATAATGCTAACTTTATCGACAGATATTCGTAATTAAAATAAGATAATAGAATTACATAATTTATTTTCCCCTTAGTATCTTAAAACTTATTTTTTAAGGAACAATTTATGTAAATTCTTTCATTACTTTTTCAATATGCATTTTGATGTGATAAATATGAAATAAATTTGCATTTCAAATTTTACTAATATTAAAAGAGTTACGATTGATTAATTCAAAGCCCAAGAAAAATATTTTTGCCTCAAAAATAAAAGATTTTGTTAGTTCAGTAATTCAGTTACCTTAAAAATCGCATTTTTATATACCTCATTAAAGTTTAAGGGATTGTTTTTTACTGCTGTTAATGGGAGGAATTTGGAATATTAAAATATATTTTCTAAATGTTTTAGCAGTAATGAAAATATTATTACAAAATAACAAAGGTGAATTTCTAATTATAAATTTTGATTAATCAAAAGAATTTATTATTGATTCATTGAATTTTTTTTAACAATATTGGCACTTGAAAGCATTTTTAAAAGCTGACGTTGATAATTTATTGATATCATATATTTCATATTGAGTTATTATAAAATTGTTTCTTTTATAATAAGGCGAATATTGTTGGTAATTCTACTCCTTAAAAATGAGAAAACAATCTTTGCTAACACAAATGTTTTTTATAAATAATTGAGATATTAACAAATTATTCAAATTGGTAAAATCCCAATTATTCAGTTACTAACTATTCAAATAATTATGATGAAAAAATTCAATGTTTATTTTTTTAGAGTTTGTATTATAGTTAGAAATATTTGTTTAAAATAATAATTTAAAATAACAAAACAGGAAAAACCCCGTTTCAGTTGAAGAAAAAAAGATAGAAACTAACTAGTGAAAAATTCCATATTTCGGTTACTTATTTTGAAATAAAGTTCATTCAGTTTAAAAACGATATGCATTTAAGTTTTGTCAGTATTTTTTTTTATCAACACTTATGTATATTTCTAAGATTGAATGACTGATACACATTTTAAAGTGCTTAATTAAACAATTAAAAAATTGAATCTGTAATCTGAAACATCATTGAAAATCCAGATTATTAATTTAGATTTGATTCCTCCTTTTTTTTTCCGTCATGTTGTTTCAATTCATCAGACGGTGCAGTTTTTGTGAAGCTTTTTTTATAGCAAGCAATTTATAGAAATGAAACTAGCATAAAGACATTATTATGTTAATTAAAACGAAAGTGATAGCTCTGTTGAGGAATTGATATTCACAGAAAGCAACTTTATTTTATAACATTATGAAAAGTATGTGCACGAAAAATAATTTGTGAAAATAATTGCATATTTTTGAATTTCATTGCAGTAGTAAAAAGCATGAATAAAAGAATATTTAAAATAATTTAAAAAAATATTAAACTTGAAAATAAAATTGCAATTAAGGGCTATTATCATAAAGTGAAATTTCAGATGCAGAAATGAATTTTATTTTTGAAATGATGAGTTGTGAAGAAAAAAACATTAAATTTTAGGTTTATTTTTAATAATTTCAAATCCATTTATGGTTTTAAAAAAGTTTTTCAAAAACACTTTAATCGAAGAATTAATAATAAGCCATATTTGATAAATCTAGGTTTAAAGCTTATTTTGTATCGAATTTTGAATTCTTTTAATGTCACACATACAGTTTGATTAATCAAGACCAGCTTGAAAATGTTAACATAACAAAATAATGTATTGTGAGAAAAGGCTCAAAAATATAATACTATTTGGTTGGAAGAAGTCAGACAATAAATTATTAAGGAAATAAACATTTTCTTTAAATTAAAAGTGAAAACACAGAAATTCGTGGAAAACAATACATTTTTGGTTACTTTAAATTACAATATCTTTACATATGTGCAATTTAGACACATTTCTTATAAAAAATACATGTTTAAAAAGTTTTATGAAAACTATTCTTACAAAACTACCTTATTATTTTCCATTCTTATCACCATGAAAATAAAGCCCTGTATGGAAAAACTCCAAAAACTATCTGAGTGAACAGTATTTCTAGAACAATATAAGCGGATAAAACAGTTCCAGTCTCGTTGAATCATAAACCAGAAAATAGTTTTTCGAGCCAAAAACAAAACAGCATGTCTAGGGAGCTATCTTCCCTGATGCTTTCTCATTTTCCCTGTACGTGATACACGGACGAGCTGCTCAAAAAATATGAGTACAGTACACAAACACACGATATTGTTCATCAAGTAGATACCCGCGGAAGTAAGCAAATTGCATGTTTCGGTAGAGTATTTTTCGCAATAGCGATTTCGGGAGAATAATCTGGTGCTTTATAGTGAAATGTATTTATATAAATTTTAAAAATATTTGTGAATTTCTGTTTTTTCTGAATTGAATTTTGTTTGAATTTTTTCCGTATGCTATGCGTTTCGAATATTAAATTTTTTTTTATGCAATCTGCTTTAAATTAAGTTTAATTTTTTATTGTTATACAAGAACATTTCAAAATTTGTGTTTACCACTGCAATTATATATATAAAAAAATTGTTTTAGAATAACTATTTTTCAATAGATAATCTTTTTTAGATAATTTTGATTCAACTAAAAAATTGTTTTCTTAGATAATAAATCTTTTTTAGATAATCATAATTTTGATTCAACTATAAAACTATTTTCTTAGACAACCCCTACTATCTAAAAAATTCTTTTTGATAATAGTGTTATCTCTTATCAAATATAACACTTAATACTGAAATTATGTAAATACTTCTTATCAAATATAATTAATAATGAAACAAAGTGAAAAGCTATTATCATATACAACATTTCATAATGAAGCAACTTTAAATAGAACACGGAAATAGATTTCGTGACATTCGGGAACATACTGTGAAACTTTATGAGAAAAATGAAATTCTTTTATTATTGTTTATTTTGTTTTGCTCTGTAATTATAAAAAAAAAATTTGTTTTAGATAACAATTTTTTATTAGATATCATTTTTATGTAAAATTAATTTTATTCAACTGTAAAACTCTTTTCTTAATATAAATTCTATTATCTGAAAAAATTCTTTTTGATAATAGCGCTATCGCTTATCAAATATAAAACTTAATAATGAATTTCTTTATATAATTCTTTTAAAATATAATTATTAATAATAAAACAAAATGAACAGCTGTTATCAAATACAACGCTTCGTAATGAAGCAACATCAAATGGAACACGGGAATTCATTTCGTGACATTTGGATCATAAATAACTTACTATAGATTTATGATTTTATCAAATTAAACAGTAATGACACTTGAGTTTTATTTTTTGTCATAAAGTTTCACAGTATGTTCCGAAATGTCACGAAATCTATCTTCGTATTCTATTTAACGTTGTTTCATTATGAAGTGCTGTATTTGATAATAGATTTTCACTTTGTTTCATTATTAATAATTACTAATAAGCTATTTCATTATTAATAAGCGATTGGCTATTATCAAAAAGAATTTTTAGATAATAGCATTTATCTAAGAAAAGAGTTTTACAGCTAAATAAAATTAATTTTACCTAAAAAATGATTTATTATATAATAAAAAAAATGTTATCTAAAACAAGTTTTTTTTTTTAATAATTGCAGAGCAAAACTATAGGACAAAGATTAGCTTTGTAATTAAAATGGGAGTAAAAAAAATTTCTGCTGAAAATCCTTGTTTGTTCTTTTGGCTCTAGATTTAAATAGTTGATAGGCTTTTGCTTGTTTATAGATGCGGTTATATTTGGAAAGAGTTTGTTTTAAAAAAATGACTTTTTTTGTCCTATTGCAAATAAAGTTTTGTTGTAAATTTTATTCTATTTTTTATTTTTACTGAGGTTTTAATAATAAGAGAAAAATCAAAGATTATCAACGTTCTCTGAATTTGCGTTTTCCACATTAAAATATTTCTTTAGGAAGATAAAACACCGTTACCATGGGAAAATGTTTTTATTACTAGTTATTGCACTTTGCAAGCAAGGAGCATTGCTATAAATATTTTTTTAAAAAAATTACATAAGAAAGGAAACGAAAAGTATTAAATACATGATAAGAAATAATTAAATACCTAATAAAATTATTGAATGAAGGGGACGAACCAAAGATGATCGATTTTTGCATATTTTTGCACTTGCGCATTTCTTGAAGATGGAAAGAAATAATGCTACCATTAGATAATGCTTTATTATCAGTTATTATGTTTTTCGAATTGTGCATACGACAACAAATAATTTCCAAAAACTACATAAGAGAGATTTGGAAAAATGATAAATAATTATAGCTATTTAATTATATGCAACAAAGTTGCCTCTTGCCACATCCCCAATAGACAAAAATGCCCTGTATTTGCAAAAAACAGTGTCATGTTGATTTTGTGTTATGATGAGTCAGTTTAACTGAGACTGAATCAATGAAAAAATATCAAAACCATGTAATTCAACTCAAAAATAAAATACGGTTATAGAAAGTTTAATTTTTGTTAGTGGTTTTTTTTTTTCGAATATAGAAGTTTCCACAATTTGTTATGATCAGTCAGTTTAACTGAGACTGAATCAATGGAAAAATATCAAAACCATGTAATTTGACTCAAAAATAAAATACGGTTATAGAAAGTTTAATTTTTGTTAGTGTTTTTTTGAATATAGAAGTTCCCACAATTTTAATGGCAACCCTCAAACGTGATTGTTACGAGTCTGAGTGATCATCTAAGGTGGAGAACATTTGGCGAGTGTTCGGGTGTTGCCACAATTTAAGAGAGTTTGGTGGGCACTTGTTCTTGCACCTTCCAATTGTGTTACTGATTAAATGGTTATTTTAAAAATATCCTTCTTTTGAAGTATGTATATTTGTGCTATAGGAATACCTAATGTTGATGAATTTATTTATATGTAACCTTTAAAGAATTAATTTCGAAACATATTTCGTTAAACTGCGAAGCTAATTATTGAAACAGAAGTATTTAAAAACATCCTATTCAGATAAAAATGAAATTCCATGTTTAATAATAGAATAGTGCATAATAAGAGAACGAAAGATATTTTAATGTTAATTATGTCATATTCCAAAATATTTAGAATGTATTTTTTATTAATAATTATATCACATTCCAAAATAATTAAAGGCCATTTTATTAAAAATTATATCATATACTAATATAATTAAACGGCCATTTTATTAAAAATTATATCATATACTAATATAATTAAAAGGCCATTTTAATAATTATATCATATTTCAAAATTATCAGAATGGTGGGTTCGGTAGGGTCAATAAAGCTCATTCGTGGGAAAACAATAAACACAGATATACAAAAGTGAATTCTAGAAAATAAGCAGTGAAAATCATTTTTTATAGAAGTTTATATTCGAAGCAGAAATAAAAATTAAATTTTTGGAAATCAATTAAATTTCCATATAAGATTGTAGCTTCAAAAACAAAAAACGAACCTATTGAAATAATTAAACAATGTATAATCGGTACTAATTTAGTTACCAAAGACACGAGGAAAAAATATTTAAATGTCTCCAGCATCTAAAGAATAAGAAAATCGCGAAGGTAAGTTTCATCAGATTCCTTGGCTATTTTCTATCTTTTGCTTCAATATATTTTCCAAAATATTTAATTATCTTCGTTTCCGTTACGGAAATTAAAACTCTTAAGTAAAGGCTGGATCTCTAAGAAACGTATTAAATGAAATAGTTTTGGAATTGTCTTTTTTCTCTATTCGAAATATATAAAATTTAGATGGCATTACAGCAATTCGAATTTGCACAGGAAACATATTTAGGAAAGGCGTCACCGAGAAACTAATAAAAAATTCATTTTCTTTTCGTTTAAACAAAGAAAAATAGGAAATAAACTGTTTCTTGTGTCAACAGGGGTTTTCTTTATTGAAAGACGAAAGGAATGAAATTTCTGAAGCAAGAGAAAAAGCTTATAATAATCGAGTAAACCAGTGGGAGTGGTCTTCCCAAAACTTTCTCGCATTCTCTCTATATTAAAAATGCTATCCCAGTCAATACCTTGCATCGCATTGCGTACAATAATTACGAAACATTAATCTTTGGCACGAACTTAGCATTTTCGTTGGACATATCATGTCATACTGGCGAGTTTTTTTTTTGTCAATTAATTCCTGGTATGCGGTAAATAGTAACAAAAAATCGAATTTGTGCTTTAGAAGCGTGTTTTCGAACCGATCGAAGCGAAACGTTGACACAAAACTACACTTGTAGTCATATCAAATTTGGTATGCGATTTTATAAAAGTAATTACGTTTACATGTTTCTAAGCGTGCAGATAGACAGATGGTCAACCCCTTGTTGAATTTGGATATAAATTTGATAGATTTCCACAATACAAATCTAAATTCTGAGTACCAAATTTTACCTGTCCATCTCTCTTCGTTTACGTAGTTATCGTATAAAATTATATTCCAACCAATGAACAAACAGGCTTCTTCTGAACAGATTTTGCTCAACATTTGATATAAATCTATAAATTTGATATAATAACCGTATACTAAATTTCACTCTTCTAGCTCAAAGCGGTTCTGAGTTATGTTTGTCACAGACAGACAGACGGACATTTTCTATAAACGTGATTTTTGAAATCACGGGTGGTCTAAAACATGGAGAATTATCAATATCCGATTTTTTCGAATTTTGTGACGATTAAAATGCTTTTTCTATATTACGTATTCGAAAAAGTAAAAATGATTAAAAACATAAATAACACTAAATGATCCATAGTTCGCTATATTTAAATAATTAAATGATTTTTTTGCTCATTTATAAACTTGTAAATGAATTAATATCGTGAATAAGTAGAATAAAATTTAGGAAAATTTTGAAAAGATGAGGAACAGAGAATGCAGAAATAAATTGCTGCAGAAACTATTGAAAGGATGCCCACTTCTTGAAGCTTTTTAGTAAGACTCACGATTTTGCCACTTTCTTACACATCACTTTCAAGTGAGTTTAAGTCGAAATTTTACACTGGTTCTGGATTGGAAAATTATCAATACAACATTTTCTTTTAATCTTGCATTTCTTTTGCATTGATATTGATGGGAAGGGTATTCATAAAACAAGATTGTAGTTTCTATGTATGGATAATCTTATAAATGAGCAACTATATATAAGCTGTCAGTAAGAATTAATCGTAAAACATCATGAAGGTATAGATTCTTCAAATTATTACAATAGATGAGGCAATTTTGAGTGTCCAATAAATGTGGCAACTATAATTCACGTGAGTGAGTTAGAATTTTGTACTTGTTGAAACCAGAAAAATCGACAATACAAGATTTTCATTTTATCTTATATTTCTTTTGTATTGTTCATAGTAGGAATGATAATCATGAAACAGATAATTTCTAAATGTGACTAAGAAAGAAATTTGTATAAATGAGCATCGTATATATAAGTTCTCAGTAAGAAATAATCGGAAAATATCATGAAGATGATGATTGATTGCAATCGATGATGCAATTCTGAGTCTCCAGTAGATGAGACGACAATAATTCTGAGTCTCCAGTAGATGAGACGACAATAATTCTGAGTCTCCAGTAGATGAGACGACAATAATTCGCATGAATTCAAATCAAAATTTTGTCTTAGTTAGACCTAGAAAATTGACAACACGAATTTCTTTCAATGTTTCTCTTTCGTATTGATCATATTTGGAATGATACTCATAAGAGTCTAATTTCTAAATATGCGATTAAGAAAGTCATTTATAAATGAATATTGTATAAACAACTTCTCATTAAGAAATAATGACAATTTATGAAAGCATAAATTCTTTCAGATTAATACAGTTGCTGATGAAATTTTGAATTTCCATTTGAGCAATGAGTGAAGTTGAAATTTAAAAATTATAAGCAATCGACTGCAATTGAAAGAAATTCTGAGTGTATGAAATAACATTCCACTCAATTTGTGTTATGCATTTGATATCCATTTCATAATGAGAAGCGACTAAAATAGTAACAATAAAAAAACATTCCAAACTATCTAAAGGAATGAAAAAAAATCATAAAATCCAAATTAATGAAGGAATGTTTCCATAATTTTTTTTGGGTAATTCCTATTTTTGGCTCGAATATGTATTCTGCATATTCTTAATTATCCTCCTTTCCGCTACGAAATTAAACAGTGAAAAAAATAGCTGGAACAAAAAAAAGTATTTTATACAATTGCATTGCACTGTGTTGCATAAACGTAAGGTTTTTAGGCCATTACAGATTTCTGAATTTACTCAGGAGAATATTTAGGGAGAGAGAGTCCGACCCTAGAAACTAATAAAAGTTTATTCCTTATTACTTGCTTTTCTTTTTAAGGTGAAATAAAACAAAATATGGAGTAGAACCTTTCGTTGCATACAATAGGGATTCTTATAACTAAATGAGTGGTGGGATAAAGATTCTTCAAGATGTGTGAGAAAAAGGATAAAAAAAAATCGCTGAGATTCATTAAAAAAAGTAATTAAATGCTGTGATAGTTCCCTGCTGCAGTGTTTAGAAAGGGTACTTTTTTCTGCTCTTTAAGAAATTCATTACTTAATTAATAAGTTGCCTGCTTCAGAGGAATTCCGAATTAAAAAAAAGGCCTACTAAGAAGGAGTTCATGAAAAAAAGTAAGTTAAAATAGACTTTTTTTTCAAACATGGTGTTTTTTAATCATGTCACTGTTAAATAATGTCGATAACACTTAATTAGTGTGTATTCAAATGAAAATTGTATTAAAACTGCAATTACAAACATCTGCCATGTAAATTTTATGTTGTTTAACACTTTCAACATTACCGACGAGATATCAATTATCAAAAACAAATATCAATTCTTCCGGCTGTTGGCATTTTTTATGCAAAAAATAAATGAAAATGTAAAGATATTCTTCAGATATGTATTGAAAGTTCAATCTATCTAAACTGCCATAGGAGACAAATTTTAGCCCACAGAAACCTGTAATTGGAAGTATCTGAAAGACGAGATATCTCGTCGGTGGCAATGAGTGCTAAAAAGGGAAAGATAGAAAAGTTCACCATTGTTTTAGTGAATGGAGGTATGGCAAAGATGAAGAGCATGAACCAAAAGAAGATATGAATTTTTTTTCTCTCAGGCATTGGTCTTTACCATTTTTACTGGGAAAGCTTACTACTGTTTTTGTGAGCGAAGGTATGAGTGAGGGACATGGATAAAAGATAAATGGTTATGAGTTATTAACTCTAACCTTGTTCTTTGACGTTCTTTTTTGGGACAGTTGTTTAGTACCATCATGAGTGGAGGCATGAACGACAATGAGCATGGTTAAAATGGGCGAAGGCATGAACAGCAATGAGCATGACTAAAGTGTGCGAAGGCATGAGAAATGTACATGAGGGCGGAGGCATGGGTAATGTATACGAGAGACGATATGAATGATGGATATGATTAAAAGTGAACTGGTTATAAGTTCTTAACTCCAGCCATGCTTGCTATTATTTTAGGGAGGGCTGATTAATATCTTCTTGAAAAATGGCATGAACCACAATGAGCATGGTGAAAACAGGTGAAGGAATGGGAAATGTGCATGAGTAGGAGGAAGATAGTTACGAATTATTTTCTCTAGTAATATTAATTACCGTTATGATTGAGAGTGCTCACTGGTATTCCATAGATAGAAGGCATGTGAGTGGAACATAAGTAGTAAGAAGATGATTATGAATTTTTCCATCTACCCATGATCTTTATTTTTCATTTGGGAAAGTTGAACAGTAACTTGATGAATGAAGTTTGATTGAAGAACATGGGAAGGATGAAGATGGTTTTGAGTTATTTCGTTTAGATATGATCATTGCCACTCTTTTTTGGGTGTTCTCGACAATTTGCTAATGAACGGAGCCATGAGTAATGAGCAGAAGTTGGTTATGAGTTTTTCCTTTGTAATTGTCCTTTGCTATAATTATCAGCAGCGTTTACCACTGTCTCAATGATGGTACATAGACATAGGAATGAGAATGATGTTGGTGTGAGCTCATTCCTCTAATCACGCTTTTGAGAATTAATATTGGGGGATATTACTCTTGCATCGGTGAGTAAACCTTTCTTACTCAGTTTTTGTCCATAGTTCGAAAATGTTTGATCTCATCGTTCATTAAATAACTGGAGTTGCTCACAAAAAAGGCTACATGTTTGAGAAATGACTTGAAGCAAAGTTTTATACTTAATTTTCACTATTCTGGGATAATTATTAGATAATATAGATTAGAAAGATATATTGAGATGATATAGATTAGAAATGTAATATTTTGCAACTTTATTTGCTTTAAATTAGATTAAATTGAAATAGCCGCTGAAAAAAGTAAACACAACCAATATTCTCGGCAAACCAACCAGGTTGTCATAGGCAAATGATAAATTAATTATTTAATTTGTATTTTACTCAGATCTCTGAACTCATGGAAACTCTTCAATTATTGAAATGGAAAGAAAAATAGTTAAAAAATATTTTATTTTTAATATCTATCTATGGACGAACCATTACAAATATCTTGTGTCAAACCTGGAAACGTAATCATATGGCTTCAAATGAATTTTCAAATATGAATGTTGAGAAAAACAAATATGCGAAACGAATCAAAATAAATCGAATTCAATTCAGTCTACATTACATAATTTATGGCTTTCTGATTGGAAAAACGAAAAAAAGAGTCTTTACGAGGTTTTCTTGTTTTGAAAGGAATGCGAAAATTAATAAAATTGAAATTTATGATATCATGTTTCAAGAGACTTATCTCATTTTTAAAAAAATTTAGCTTGGATATGAACACGCCATATTCTTAATTATTTTCTTTTCTGCTTCTAAAATTAATTTGTGATAGTTCGTGGAAACAAAATGATTGCTCAAAATTCCTTATCAAATTCTGACAGTTTTGTAGAATTGTTTCTATCTTTAACTTCTCTTTAAAAATTTTGCTCCATTGCAGATTTTTCTGTTTACGCTGGAACATATTTTGAAATTTTGTAATAAAGGATTTAGTGAAGATAAATGAAAAATTACGATTAACGGTTTTGTGTTTTACAGAATTTCTTTGCTTTAAAAGAATTGTAAAAAAAAACATTTTATTCAACAACAAATAAAAAAAATCGTATATAAATAAATACAAATAAATTTGTATAGAAATAATACAAAAGAAATTCGTATAGAAATAATACAAAAGAAATTCGTAAAAGAGTCTTTTGAACGATTTGAACGATTTTCGCATCACGCAATTTAAAATCGTCAGGTGATAACATTATCATGTTACAGTTACATGCTGTTTAATTTATACGTATTTCAAAGCAGGGTTTCAGAAAAAATTAAATAAAGTCTTTTCCCATTTTTAAGAGGTGGATTTTAATTATCATATATAATGTTGAAGTCAATATAATTTTGCCATATCGAATTACTAAGAAACTCACAATAATATTATTTTATCATTTTATTAAATTTATATTAGATAGATAAAGTATGAGATTACAGAATGGTCCAAAGCAAAGTTAGTAAGAACTGCATTGTTTGTAGTTCAATGATTTCTGCTTTGAGATTGTCCAAACAGAAATTGTCTCATGTGTAAGTCATTTGTTGAGAACTTTATTAATAATATAATATTGTGATAAGTTGTGACCGATTAAGATATGCAACAGGCAACTTTTCTGGACAATGTCCTATTGGTTTCCTGGCCATATGCAAAGTAGGTACCATCAAGTCACTCGTTGTTGCAAACCTAATCATTATCAAATGGTAAGATACATCAACTACCTCTAATTTGAATGTTGTCAAAATAACAAGAACTTTTTATCCTAGAATTCTTGTTGGCTCCCAGAAGGGAAAAAATGAGGGATAACCAATGAATAATGAATCCCTCCTCGTCTCTGAAACAGGGATTTAATGAATAATTGCTGTCAGGATAATTAAATGAAAATTGAAGATGAGTCCTAATGGCCTGCAAAAAAAACCTCCATCCGGCAAGAATGTCTTGTTAGAGGAGTGGAGATAATCGAAACCTACACCATTACTCTGTTTCCTGGAGAAGAGAGAATTCGCTTTTTTTTCTGGTGAATTATCATTCACTTACTTGCATTGCCATTTGGGATAATCAATGAAGAATGGGCATTATAATTAGGAATGAATGGAGAATGAAATATCTCTTTTTCTTCTCCTGTATAATGTTTCTGTACACACATTAAGGGAATTTCAGTACTCATCAGTTTTTTTTTTTTCATTCTCTTTTACAATTAAATTATGCTGAAGCACACTTTATTACACATTGAAAGTCAAGTTCCAAAACACAATTAAATAATGATCGATTTTGACTATAAAACTCTTGATAAAACTGCATGAACGTAAATACGGAAAAAATGAAGCAAAAACACGATTTTTATTATTGCTAGAGGCGGATGTCGGATTAGGCATTGATTTTGGGCCTCTCGGTTGAAGGAGTCATTAAGAGGCCTATAATAAAAATGTTGATAACATAGTTGCAACATAAATGTGAAAGAAATAAATTCTTTTAGTTATAAAATAGTAGAATTGCAATTTGTATTTTCATCTAATCATTAAAATCATTATTGAAAAAATTAAGTTATAAGCAATAACTCATTTCGAGTACCGTAATTAAATATCAATTTTACATTTTACTAATTATTTCCTTCTCCGCATAATTTTTGTTATCATTGTATGAAATTATTTACTTATAATCAATGTATAACAATTAAATACTTTTTTAAATAAAATATTAATTAATACTTAGTTTTACAATTAAAGAATTTTATTTTATTAGTAATTTTTATTACTTCATTAAAAAATAAAGAGATAGGTTTAAAAATAAAAAAAATTAGAAGTAAAAACGTTATTAACTTAATTCTTATTAAAATTTGTTGAAATATTTAACGAAATTGACAAATTAATAAAAGACCTACAAGGTTTAAATCTCTGGATTAAACTGAAAACATCTAAATACATCACCGATTATTGTTATAAAATTTATAAAGATTATTCACCTTTAATAAAACCACATTTAAATAACACATGATTGTTGCCAAATAAAGTTTAAAAACAATTGCAGCTCTAAAATCCGAAATATTAACAAAGTATAAAAACTAAATCATTTAAATCATATATTATATTTAATATCGATCAAAATTTGACAAAAAAAAAAAAAAACGAAAATGTTTATAAAATTATCAGACACTCGACCATTCTATTACCGTCATGTTCTAAGAATGGAAAGATTATAGAATAAATTATTAACTATTACTAATGTCGTAAATTTGCCATTAATTATTGCTATTCTGAACCTGAATCTCTAGTGAGGAATCGAAGATGAAACGATACGATTTTCTGACTTCAAATATGATTTGTTTTGTTTTTTAATTCGATGAATTCACGATTTATAACCAGCGGCATTAGCCACCACAAAACTTATCGCATTCTCTATAATACAGTTTTATCTGTCTTCTTACTCATATTATTGTGGACCTTGGATAAGTAAGCGAATTATTTGCATGGAGAACATAGATCTCTGGCTTGAATACAGCATTTTTACAGAATTTACCGTGGTAATATGTATTTTGGATCGGATTGAACCCAAAATTTGGCATCTAATTACAACTGTAATAATGAGATTACATACCAAATTTCATTAAGTTATTGCAATTTTGAGTGATTGAATGTGCATGCGCGTAAAAATTAAAACTATCAGATGGTCAATGTTTCAACAGATTTAATTGAAAATTTTATAAGAATCTACAATTTAGATGCGAAAACCTGTACACCAAATTTTATCTAATTCCTAAAGTTTCCAGTTTTTGACATCTCCTGCACTCGAACAGTCGAACAGACTGGCGTTCTCTGACTTAATTTCATTCAAAATTCGACAGAAATCTATATAATTGCTGAAAAATCTACAGTCCAAATTTCAGCCGTTTAGCTCATTTTTTTTTTTGGTTTATCGCGTTTGCATAAATAGATAAATTCCAAACTTGTTTACTTTGGAAAATGAAAATCTCTATTTCGTATTTTTTAACAATTTTAATACTTTCTTAAATGATAATAAATCCTACAGAATTTCAACTGCGTTTTATATTTAAATACGATTCGATAGAGAAATGATAGAAATATATAAAAAAATATCAAAGATTTTTAAGAATATGAATATTACTAATTAAATTATGAACAATATAAATCCAGCACTAATTATTGCTGTTCAATTTCTAAAGATACTGACGAATTGAAAGTAAAAACATGTGACCTCCTGACTTTAACTAAATTTTTTAAACTATTGCATCTTTCAAATATAATTGTAAGAACAGAGCACTAATCAAATTTATAGACAATAATTGTAGAATTCATAGAGGATTTCATCTTATAAAATTTAATTCTAAGAACTCGAGTCCAAAAAAAACAAACATAAATTTTGAATTATAATGATTTTATTGAATTCCATTAATTTCTAAAAATAAAGCATAAACACATTGAATAATACAATAATTCCTTGGTATATTATACTACTACAAGCGAATAAAACACGATATATGGAAAAAAAATAAAGTTTTAAATAAAACAGCATTACACAGATTCAATCTAGAAAACCAAACGATTAATTTCTTTGCTTTTTTCCTCTATATTAATTAACGACAGCTTACGAAAGAAATAAATAACTAAAATAGCCAAAACAATCATTTCTAACTGTTTGAATGCAGCCTTATTCAAATATTAAAAAAATACAAAATAGGCGACGAATAAAATTATTTAAATAAATATACTGCATAAAATAACATATACTGCAAATTCAGCATATTAAAAGAAAACGAAGAAATTTAAACCTCATTTTTTTTCTTCCATGATTCAGAATCAAACACCGATGTATTTATAATATGTATAAAAATAATCAATTCAGTCGATTTTTATATTTAATACCGATTACTATTTGATAAAAAATGAAAGAAGCACAAAATATATCAACGATTTTCTACCATACTAAGAATTTGGAGATTATAGAATCCAAATTAATGAAGGTATCTTTCAAGAGTTTTCTTGGAAATTTTCTATTTCGGGAGCAAATATGTCTTCTCCATATTCTTAATTATCTTCTTTTCCGCTACGGAAATTAAACGCCGAAAGCGTGGATAGAACGTCAAGAAACATAAATGGAAGTGTTTTGTGCAATTGCGCCTCTCCCCGGTTCTCCTACATAAAATTTGAACGCCATTTCAGCCTTTTGTATTAGCGAGGGAATATATTTAAAGACAGAATGACCGAGAAACTAATAAAAGTTTTTACTTATTTATTTTTCTTCCTTATGCTTCGGAGGGCGCGAAGAAGGAAAAAAAAATAGGGAATAAGTTGTTCTGTGTACAATAGAAATTCCTATTATTAAATGAGTGGTGGAATGAAAATTTCTGAAAGTCGCAGAGATTGAGCGAAAAAAATAGTGATTAAATGCTGAGATAGTTCCAAATTCTTTTGTTCGGAAATGATAAAATATTTTTTTGTATGTTGATGGACATTTTTATTGCTTAATTAATATGGTACTAGCTCACGGGTTTTCTTTAAAAGTCTTCTATGAAATAAATACTTAAGAAGATGATTCAAGTTTAAAACTTTGAGTACAAGATATTCAATTTTTATTGTGAGATATCTTTAATCATGCTATCCTTTAAATGGAATGATTTAAAATCTCGTTTCAGCCGATATCTCTTGGTATCAATTATCTGTCTTTTATTTTTCACGTTAATCTGTCCGAAATATGCGCATATTTTCAACCCTTAACTGGGGAGGTGAAATTTTAGGACTTAACTGGGGAGGTGCGGTCTACGAGACCGCATTTCATTTACACTCAAATTAAATTTTCTAATAATTGTATTAGTATGAAAAACTGCCGATATATTTTGCAGATATTTTTCTTGATATATAGATAAGTTTTCGAAATTTTCCAAATATATTATCATTGAAAAAAGTAAATGAGTTGGAGCATACATTTTCTTTTCAAATTACATGTTACAATAAATTATATTCTTGAAAAAGCATGTTACTCCTTACTTTTTCAATCATATTTATTTTTACAGTATATGAAGGTATATAGAAGACAATATAATGTAAAATTAAACAATTATATGAAAAAAAAATGACAATGGGTAAAATTGGTCCTTTTTTTTATCGGTTCGAGTGATTTTCATAGCACGGTTTTCTAGAGCATTTTAAATATAAAGGTTAAGAATTAGTATAAAAATCAACTTATAAATTCTGTATATATATCTCTTAGTATATTAATATATTTTTCAAAATACATTATCACTAGAAAAATTAATTATGTTTGAACATACATATCAAAATCAGTTGAATGCGAACTTTCATCGAAAAACTCTTCTGTACAATTATCCTTATCATTAGAAACACTTTATTCTTCATTTAAAAGTGTCTGAAACACTGCTTCATAATAGGATCAGTAAACTGGATAATATTTCGGGGGCCAAATTTTAGCGCCATACGCTAAGCCTTGTTTATCACTGGGACACTAACAGGAAGATGCGAAAAAATAACTGAATTATTTTAAAAAGCATCCGCTGAAATCGGTTGAAAAAGTGCACGTGTATTCAAGGTCATAAAACAGGAAGCTACAGGGTCAATCCATTCAATTGAGCTAAAAATAGAATAAGGGTGACAGAAAATCCATCGCTAGCGGTCTCACAGACCGCACGTCCCCAGTTAAGGGTTAATAAATGGTGTTTATTTCAGTCAGAGATTTGTCCTCTAAATCAAAGGACATTCTAGCGAATTTGTAATATTGCTTCCCTCTGCAGTATGTCATCTAGTAAAGAAGATAGTTTTACAGATACAGCAATGATTGCTGATTGGATGTCGAATAAATGATCCTCGACCTTGAAGACAAATAAGACGACCATTTTAAGATGAGTTTGATGACTTTGTTGACAAAAACAGAGTACACAGAATATTCGAGAATCTTGGCGGTTGCCCCATTATGACTCAAATTACAGATTTCTTCTAGAATATTCAATGTACTTACTGCAGGCTATAAAAATCCGTGAGATTGAGGTAGCCATTCAGATTAGTAGTTGAGTTGAGAAAAAGTAGATGAGTTCTCTCTAAGCGCTTTTTGCAGTTGCGATTGTTTAGTAGCGATTTGTTTTTTATATTTTGTAGTATACTGTAAGCGTTCTTTTGCTATATGTATTTGTATAGTCATGTAGAATAAAGATTCTTCATCCGTTATTGAGCCATTTATTGAGCCGTTCTAACCACGCATGGTTCTCGAGAATTGTCTTAAAGAAATATAAAATTTCATGAAATTAGCCGAATCATTTTCTTTTTTCGTTTTTCAGCTGAGTCTAAAAGATTTTGTACATTCATTTATATAAATTCTTAAAATTCAATATTAAATATATTCTTCGATTACCAATGTTTCATAAATGAGTAAATTGTAATAAATGTAATAAAGTTGTAATAAATGTAGCAAAAAGTAGGGGAGAATTAATCATTTACTTCAAAAGTTTGCTTTAAAACGAATTAAAAATAAATTAATCATATACTTTGAAAACTAATTATTAAAAACGCTTATAGTTATTTATTTAAATAAATGGACGTTTAGTAGCAAATTCAAAATGCATAAGGTGTAAAATCTTATTAATCTTCTAATTTGCAGAGTCGTGTGTTTCCATTCTCATACTGAGCTCAGAAGATGTCGCAATACTTCCTCTAAAATTCTTTATATTCTACAGAATATCCATAATATGTATATCCATCTGCTTGAAAGCTTCATTTAAATCAGCGTATAACCTTTAAACAATTACTCCCTAATAAAGTTGTAATGCCAACTCATACGGTATAAAATTATAGGTCTTGGGTAAGGCAGCGAATGTCATGATTGCTCATTTTTTTCACACATAAGAATTTTGTGCTTCATAGTATAGTAAAGAAAAACCTGTACTTATGTATTAAATGTACAGGGCTACTTCTTGCGTACAGCTGACCACCCCGCCACCCCTGAACGTAGCAGTATCGACAGGATTTGTTGTGACAGACTGCTATCTTAAGCTTTGCCCATCCTTGCATTGACCGATTTGTCAAACTGACATTCTCTTCGAGGTAATTGGCCACAAAGTGGTCAATTACTGTCCTTCTTCTTTATCTACAAACTCTCAAATATGTATAGTGCTACTGACGGGCAATATTTAAATGCTACTAGCGAGTAATATTTACGGAAAATTGATCTCTGGCTGAATCATATTTAGCGTTTTTCTGAGTCTAATTTGCGATCTTTAGAGAATTTTTGGAGATTAATCTCTAATTTGGTATGTGTTTTGATTTGATGGAGTTTATTGGCACAGGAACCATTTATGATTAAACTGCATCATACATATGGTGGGAGTTAAATCTTATTTTAAAAGCCTGGTCCTAAATCATGTAATTTCCCAGGACCTGACAACCTATAAAATCTACTAAAAGTAATCGAGTGGTAAAATACAATCTAAAAGTTATTTAAGAATCAGATTAGAAAGTAAAAGACAGTTATTTTTAAAAAGGTAAAGATGGGGATTTGGAACCTTATGAATAATGTCTTTTAATTTGATGTGGGGGAGATGGGAGCAGCAGATGCGTTGATTATTAAATTGTGGACATTCTATTAAAATGTCTTGAACCGTCATGGGGCATTGACATACATCGGAGTGCGGGTTCCCCCAACAACAAATGTTGATGTGTGAGCCATGTGTGGCCAATTCCTAATCTGATTTATCTCTGACATTCGGTTAGTAAGAAATCATCAGAAAATATGTATTTTGGAAGCTTTTCTTGGGACTGATTGAGACCAAAATTTGACACAAAACTACTATTGTAATCATAAATTCACATACCAAATTTCATATATTTAATTACATATTTAAGCCAATGCGCTTTTCAGTTATCGCGTTTATATTCATGCAAAAGAACCGACAGACAGACAATCACCAGGGACGGACATTCAGGTGTAGTTAAAAATTTATTATGGATCTATACTTTAGATGCTAAAATTATATATTAAATTCAATATATCTATTTTTTCGTATTTCAGTTACCTTTTTAACTTGAATTCAAAGAGTAGTCAGAAAGATTTTCTCAGAATGAACTTCGATCAAAAATTTAAATGAAATCTACATATTTAAGATAAAAATCATGTACCAAATTTCATCCATCAAGCTGTAAGTGTGTTTGAGTTATCGTGTTCACAAACCGACAGACAGACATAATTCCGAAAATATTTTTTTCAGATTCAGAAAGATCCGTTTCGTAGATCGAGCTTGAATTTTTTTTTGAAGATTACAATAATTTCTCTCTGAAAATTTTCCATACGAGAAGGTAAAAAAAGCACACAATTATTTTATTGTGTGCTTTTGAAAATACATTATAAATTCATTGTGCTAATTGGAAATACATTAGCCGTAAAAATGTATTAATTCTTCAAGCTTTTAATCTACTTGTTTCTGTTTTCCACCATGAAATCCAAGAAATATTTCCCATATTCAACTGCATAATTTTTAAAATTTCATATTCAAAATAATATTCGGACTTTTAAGTTTTTCTTATGTATGAAAAATTAATATTTCCTTAACTTCAAAAGTTGACTTAAAATAAAAATAGTATGGTTTTATCGAAATATTTTGTCATTTAGAAGGTTTTAAGAATATTGGTAGTTTATGGAAAAGTTTTTATTTCTAAATGTAGTAGTTTATCTGTCCAATTAGCTTAATTGTTTTGGAAATGTTTTGAAATATATGTTTTAAAATTATGTATAATTAAATGTATTTTTCTTTTCCTACACAATTTGCATTATTTTATGTGTATCAAATGTTGCATAAATTTTATTTAAAAATTGATATACAAGTTGCATAAGCTTAAATGTTAATTATAATGAATGAATAAAGTATATTATATAGTTTGTAAAATGAATATAAAAGTGTATCAAAAACATTGAATTAACCAAAAGATTAATATTATATTAAAGGAAAAAATATCCAGTTATCTTTTTTTTAAAATAAATATAAATTTAATCATTATTCACTTCCTGAAGTTTTAAATTCAAATTTTACTCAAACACTTTCATAATCCTCTTAATAAATATGCATCATACATCCTAAGCATTATTAAAAAAAACATTACTTGCAGATAAGGGCGTTGAAAGAATTTAAATTTGTATAATATTCAAAACTAGTTTATTTTTAATTTTCTTTGATTAAATATCTCAGTATACTGTTGTAAGTATTTTTTTTCAAATAATAACTTAATAAATGTGATATTTTAAATATGATTTCAGCGCTTTTATTTATTACGAGTTCTATAGAATCAGAAATGATTTTTATTTTAGAACATTTTAATGATACAAAAATACTTCCGATAATCCTTAAATTAAGTCTAGAATATTATTTACTGAAGTTATTAGTTAATTAACATCGTATGAAAACTGAAAATTAAATTTTAAAGGAAATTAACTATAATTTAATTATTGGTTTCGCAATCTTACATTGACTCAAAACAAAGAATTGTTATTCAGATTCCGTTTAACAAAATGTAGCATTTTTATTCCTTTTTTTAATTTTAAAAATTAAAAAATACTGACAAATAAATATCCATGTTAAAAATTCCATTTTATATTTTTATATTAACTATAATGATGCATAGGATTTATTTATACATTTGATTCTTAGAACTTAGTAAAAATTTGTTGTAAAAGCATTCAGACTGTTGTAAAACAACATATACAAAAAGGAAATCACAAATTTTCAGAATGCGTTTTCAGAGAAGTTCTAAGAGAACAAAAAATAAATCTTTTTTCCAAAGATAAAAAAAAATATTTATGCTTTTCAAACAATATGTGAATAAACATTCTATTCTATAGAATTTCTAAAACATCTCGTACATTTATTCTATGACTACGAAAGAATATTGAAATATTGCATATTATAATAAAAAATCGTTTGATATTCACATTATTTAACTACAGAAGAATAGCATTGCTGATTACTAAAAGTGAAATTATTTTTCAAATTTCTTAATTAAAATTGAATGACAATGTAAAAAAAAAAAAAATTGGTCATTTGATAGTTGATACAGATCAACGAAAAGAGAGTAGTTGTTCTGTTCTCGGCTATTACATATATTTCCACAATATTGATAATATTTTAATTATTTCAACTTATAGTAAACATAATCAAATGTGGAATGTTAACTTTTTTTTTTCTTTAATCGGCTATAATTGTTATTTGAAACAAATTTACTTCTTTTTGCGCGAAGACCACACATTAAATATCATTTTCCTAGGACTCTGAAAATTTGATTTATCATGTTCTTATAATTAAAAATATACCGATTGACAGACAATCAATCCTTTGAAGAATCTATAATTTCTATAACAAAATCATATGTAATTTTTTATCTATCGAGCTAGCTACAGTTTGGGGTAATTATATTTATATGGAAATGACGGATGGACAGGCAATATTACCTACTAACATATATTATCTAAATTTCGATATTTAAAAAAATACAGAAAGATTTTATTATTAATGACAGCCTTATTATTGTATTTAAAAACATAATGCAAGCAAAAATAATTTTAAAAAATGTAACTATTACATATTCAGAATAGAGGAGCATAAGGGATCCATTAATTTCTTTTTTCCGATTATTGCCATATTCTCTCGATCTATAAAATAAAAATATAAACAGATAAAGTAAATTTCAATTATGCGTTTCGCACAATGGAAATTTAGCTCATATTTTCATATTTTAATTTTAATTTTTAATGTTGAAACCAACACAATATGAACACTGAACTTTATGAGAAGCCACATCATATAAATAGGAGTAATTGCTTTCCTTTGTCTTTAGAATTATTCATCTATAATTTATTCTTATTACAATGTTGGATGTTACTGATATGGTTGCATCCCTCCCGTTATTCTAGAATGTTTTTTAAATCAATAATTAGTGGAAACTGTTCATTACATGAGTTAACATGAAATCAAAAAGCAAGGTAGAATAAGTATGTCAAGAAAGGTTTGTATTCTATATATGTTAGTTCAGTGTTAACGCGAGATTTCTTGTGAAATATCAGAGTTATTTTCACAATTCTATTCCACCAATATGTATTTCATCTTTTGAAATTATTAAATTTGCAATATTAATTGGGTTTAATAATGAATCGCATAATTCTGTATAACATATTTCTGACATTTTATCACACAGAGTTAGACACACAAACCGTAAAAGCCATTTCCAAAAGAATTTGAGTTAAAATGAGAACGAAAGTACATGTGCAATAACTCTAAATAAAAAACACGTCATTCAATAATTAGAGACATTTGCTTAACATATATGCTCTGCAAATTAATGGAATAACATAATGAAGCTGAAATAAACTAGACAATGACTGGCCAAAATGAGTGACTTAAATTTGTCATTGAATCCAGTCTTGATTATTAAATAAATTATGATGACTGTAAAGATTCGGGAAAGCATCATTTCTAAATAGATTCATAGAGTATCTGCCCATATCCTTATCTTTTTTTAAATAAAGCACACATTTTCCTATTTATCTTGAATTCTATGACAAGAATCAAGTATCTGAAGAAATAAAAATTAGCAATAAAATAATAAATAATAAAAATTAGCAATAAAATAATAGTTTCATTTCAAACTTTAATAGTCTTGATTTGTTAATTTAATTATTAATAAAAATAAAAAAAATTTCTAATATGTTTCATGAATTTTTTTCTTAAAATTATTTTTTTCCCAAACATATTTTAAAATGCTATTATTCGAAAGAAACTGCCCTGCTAAAAAGTTAAATGCATGCAAGAAAGCAATGACTCAGATCTATCATTGACTCCTGTTATAATTATTTACCATTATGATGACTATAATTGATCAGGAAAGCATTCGTTCCTAACAAATTTACAACATATCTGACCATATTCTTATCTTTTCTAAAATAAGGTTCACATTTTCCTATTTATCTTAATAGAGTATTTGAAGAGAAGAAAATTACAATAAAACTTAAATTAATTGTTTTATAATAAATAAAATAATGAATAATAAATTGTTTCATAAAATTTAAAATAATTGCTCGAACTTTAATAGCTTGATTTGTTAATTTAATAATTCATTAACAAATCAAATTAGTTTTTTCTAATAAATTTAATGAATTTTTTTCTTAAATTAATTTTATTCTCAAATATATTTTAACATGCCACTAATAGAAAAAAAAACTTACCTTCCAAAGAATTAAATTCATGCAAAAAATGTCAAATAATTGTCTTAATCGATTTTTTTCAATAACCATCTGTATTATATCTTATCTCATTATATTAATATTAGATCTTTTATCTTATATCGTCTGCAAATTAATATAATAACACACGAAATTGAACTGAACTGAACTAGACAATGACTGGCCAGAGTTGGCCATTCAGATCTGTAAATGACTCCTGTCCTAATTATTTAGAAATTATGATGACTATAAATAATCAGAAAAGCATTCGTTCCTAACAAATTTACAACATA
The DNA here is from genome assembly GCF_947563725.1 of Argiope bruennichi. Lineage (NCBI taxonomy): Eukaryota > Metazoa > Arthropoda > Arachnida > Araneae > Araneidae > Argiope > Argiope bruennichi. Next base: position 60,479,087 of record NC_079158.1, read on the forward strand.
TCTGACCATATTCTTATCTTTTCTAAAATATGATTCACAAATCCCAGTTTATCTTGCATTCTATGACTAGAATAGAATATTTGAATCGATTAAAATTAACAAAAAAATAAAAAAATAATTGCTTTATTTCAAAATTTAATATTCTTGATTTATTAATTTAATTATTCATTAACAAATCAAATTAATTTTTTCTAATATGTTTCCTGATTTTTTTTTATTAAATTAATTTCATTCCCAAAGGTATTTTAATATGTCACTATTAGCAAATATTTACCTTCGAAAGAGTCATATTCATGCAAAAAATGTCATATAATTCTCTGCATTTTTTATCGATAAAATCAGATACCTATTTTTGGTAACTATCCATATTAGATCTTTTATCGTGTATCTTCTGCAAATTAATGTAATTATGTGCTGAAGTTGAACTGAATTAGATAATGATTGACCAGAATCAATGACTCAGATCTGCATTTATTCCCGTCCTGATTATTTACAAATCATGATGACTGTAAATAATCAGGAAAACATTCTTTACAAATATATTCATGACATATATGACCACATTTTTATCTTTTTCTAAAATACGGTTCACATTCTCCACTGGAATTCTATGACCAGAATCGAGCATTTGAGGAGATAGAAATTAGCAATAAAATTAAAAATAATTATTTTAATTCAAACTTTAATATTCTTGATTTGTTATTTTAATTATTCATTAAAAAATTTAATTATTTTTTTTAATTAATTTCATTTCCAAAAATATTTTAATATGCTTCTACTAGAAAAAAACTGACCCTCTAAAAAATTAAATTCAGGCAAAAGATGTCAAATAATTTTCCTAACCAATCCATAGTAGAAACGAATAAATACGTGCTAAATCAAGCAGGCAAGGCAAAATGAATAAGAAGCACTCCTATAGTACCATCCCACCAGATCTCATACAAAACATTAATATTGCAAAGACACGACCCACATTCCATACGTCCACACCGGAAATCCCTCAATAAGGCAGAATAACTACAGCTCCAACCGCCGTCTCGACAACCGCAAACATAAGATATTGTGCCAAACGCAGAACGGTTCAATATTAAGACTGCGAAAAGCAGAGACATTAATGTCATCGTGTCTCATACGCTGTTTTCGGGTTGGATTTGGGGCTGCTGCTGCAACTCAAAGCTACGATACTGTGCTGTCAAGGATTCAGGTTTGGATGCAGCCGCTGGAAGAGACTTATGTGTGTTCGTTCCAGGTTTTACTGACGCTAATACGGCAAAGAAGAAATGTGTAATGCTATTACTTTGCCATTTCTTTTCGGGTGAAATATCAGGAGAAATGAAAGTGGCATGCTGTGTGCAAATAAATTTGTGATAAAAAATGATAAATATATCTGTGGGGTGAATTTTTAAAATTATTTTAATTACAAGAAATAGCTGAAATCGTATGTTATAATAAGAAATTTTGCTTAATGAAAGTAAAGAATATCTTTCTTAATAATTAGTAACATAAAGATCAGAAGATGTGTGTTGACATGTAATAAAATTAAGATACGAAATTATCTCAATTGTCTTAGATAAAAAGAGATGAAAATTGATTTAAATATTCATTCTTTAAAATAATATTTAAATAGAAAAAATTTTAAAATATCTACGAATTTTTTTTAAAAATTGTCACTGTAAATTGAGCTTCGAAAATGTTGTTCCAAATAATTGCAAATAATATTTTCACTGATGGGAAGACAGTCTATATGCAAATAAATAGAACCACCGTTTAAAATTTTAAATAACTTTTGAATACTGACAGTTATATGTAATATTTTTATTAGGGGGTATGGGCTATGAGTATTTAAATAAAAACAATGATGGAAAATTTAAATTATCTTTATTTTTATATCTATTAATATTTAATATCTATCTACTATAATAAATCAAAAATAAGTAATTTTTTCTGTTTTCTTTTCTTTCTATTTTGATTTTTTAATAAAGTCCACTTGCGTCTATACCAAACCGGAAAGAGGCCACATGAGCTCTAGAAACGGAGGTGTGGTGTTAAGTATTAAGTGTGTTGTTATACATTTACAGCGTTATTGATCAAAAGCCGAGTAAAATATTGATATTTTGATATTGATTTGATAACTTTGGAAAATATTATAGCATAAAGTAATCAGTTAGCCAACTGAAAATTCAAAATCCAAAAAGTTAATTTTTCAATAATAGCGGTTTAGCTGCTGTACAAATGTTCATTTCATTTTTAATAAATATTTTGATGTATTTTACGAAAGTGCTTTTCATTTTGAGATAAACCTCAATACTTTTTATTGCGCATAAAAAAATTTATATCTTATGTTTCACTGTTAAAAACAAAGTATTAAAAATTCAGATAATATTTCCTTCTTTTTGGAAAGTCATAGCAATTTTTTCTTATTTATATCGCTAAAATTTTGTTCAGAATATCTATTTAGTTAAACTACTAAGCTATGAAATATATTGTCAAATATATCCGATATGTTGAGATATCATACTTGCTGTTATTCAGATTTTGCCCTAATTCAAACCATCTAATTTCTTGCATAGTGCTAGATTAGCTCTCAGAATCAACTTAAATTGATTTGCATAAATTGCATTTGTAAACAAATTATAGATTTTGTATAAGAAATATGAAACTATAGCGCCTCAAAAGGCAACTTACAATGAAATATTCTATGATACGAACTGTTACATTTTTCATTTAACTGGGATTTTATAAGAGAAAATTTATTTGCTCCAAACTTAGTGGTTCCACATGTCATGGTCTATCTTGTGGAGTGCCAATACTTCCAAACACTCCAAATACACAGGCACGCAAAATACTCACACTTTCACCTTTATTATTATTAGGAATGAATATTTGATATTTTTTGTTTAGAAATCTTAAGTTAGTTAAGTTTAAGCTTATAGGAGCATTTTTTTCGTTGTAATTATATTTTTTCAAACATTTCGAACATAGACGACAACGAGTAATCGAAGATTATTATTGTTGTAATCCTATTTTAAATTTACACAAATAAAGATTATCGTTGAAGAATATTACTCTTACTTTATCAAATGCTTCTAGAAGTATTATCTTTAAACAATTGAAAGTATAAGAATTGACGCCGGTATAAATCTCAGAGAGAACATTTCCAAATTTTATATCACGAATGTTTGTATTTAAACAGACACAGGCATTGAAAGTTATAAGATATATAATTTTAATCATATAGCTATTCAATGAGATAGAAGTCGAATGCATATTTTTTTTATATAATTGTAGTTAATCTTTGCGCAGTCTGCAATCTTGATTTTAAAATAACGCATAATATTTGAAATCTTTAATAAATGGAAGAAATGACAAGTCAAATTTTTGTCTTGCAAGTAATACAGGAAATACTTTGTTTAAAATACAAGAATTGACACAGGGAATAAACTTTAAACTGCTTTTGCAAATTTTTTTTGATTATTTGTTATTTCAAAGAATATTTATGATGGACAGACATACTCATTTATAAAATATATAATTTTAATCATACAATCCTTCTATGAGATGGAAGTCGAGTGTTGTTTTTTTTTAATTTGGATTTAATCTTCGTGCAGTCTGCAATTTTGAGTTTAAAATAAAGAATAATATTTGAAATCTTTAATAAATGGAAGCAATGTAATCATATCTTTGTTTTACAAAGAATATCTCTGTATTCGAACAATATTTAAATTTCTAAACTTTTTTTCTTTCTATTTTATTTCTTTACGACTCATTCTCATGCGACTCATTTTCTCAGGCTCAGTTTTGATGCTTTGTTTATGACATTTCATTTTTATTAAAATAGCTTCGTGAAGAACATTGTTTTAATACTGCCAACTTCTAAAATAGAAAATACTTCGAAGTAAGAATCCTCTACTCTCATATACATAAATGAAAATAAACATTAATGGACGGCAGAATCTCATTTTATACGTATCATATTAACCCTCAGGCATTCAAAGAAGACACTTTTTCTGACAGGTCTCTCTACAGCGTAATTTTCTAAAAAAAGGTGTCACCAAAAATTGATGGCCCAAAGAAAGAGTCGCCGACATGTTAATGACAAGTTTTGTTCTCGGGCAAGTGCAGTGGATAGGTTGGACATCCGAGTTATTTTTTTGAATTAGAAAAAGAAAATTCTAATAAAAACTACATCTGTATGACAAAAGCAGTTGTTTCACGTCTTCTGTGCATACGTAATTTCTGCCTGATACTCCAAATGCCAACCTATTCACCGAGTTCAAAATCATGGAAATCGAAGTCGGGCTTCCAGTATTTCATATCGCATCGACGCCGGAATGACTCTGAAAAGCGGTTGATGAGGCTTTGATAGCGTGACAGCAGCACTCCTGGTTGAAAGGACAGACTGACGAACATAATGAGGCTCGCAATATTTGCCGGGATGGGATCCCAAAGGAAGGGGTCGTATGCTAGTCTACAAATGTTTAAATGATGGATACTCACAGAGTGCATGAGATTATTTAACCTCCTAGTTAGATTAAAATTTTTATTTTGATCAATGATTGTTATTTCAATTAATATAAAAAACGGGGACACCTAAAGTATTCATTTTTGGAAAATGAGTTTTATTATATCGTTATACAAATGCGCAAAGTAAAATATAAGAACATCAACATAAAAATTTTGGTCAATCTCTTCATCTCTTGCCAAGTTATCATTCTCCAGTTGCAAATTGGAGACGTTGAGCCTTTTTGGTATTTTATCTCAATAACCTAAAAATAAACAAATACTATTTGACATATTTATAGTTCTGTTATAAGTTTATAATTTTACAATATTATTTTCAAGTAGCTAAAGTTTTAAAAAAATATATCTTGGACGTTCAATATCTAACAAAAATTTTACATAACCGTTTAATGAAATAAATAAATTACTTGGCAGTTTAGATACAACCAAGAACGAAGTAAATATGTTACAAAAAGTTAATCATATATATATATATATATAAATTAGAAAATTTCCATACCACACCTTATAAAAATTTTGCAGGCACTTCTATAGTAAAAATTTCTAATAAGTCAAACATGTTATTTATGTTAGATTATAACATAGAAGGTATTAGCATTGTTTTTAAAAAAGTAGGTTCAATATGTTTCAGAATAAGAGAGGCTAACACTGCAAAATTGTCGAAAGATTATGCATATGCTTCAAATGTCATCAAACAGCTCTAACGACGTTTCTATGCAAGAGTATTTATAAAAATATGCATGCCATGATGTTAAGCAATCAATTTTATTAAGGTGTACGTACATAGTAGAAGATCTTTTTTTTAAAAAATTTTAACTTAAAAATCCCGTTTTTTCACAGTAGGTCATTAATATATATTTAAACTCATTTCAGTCAAAAAGCCATATTAAACTAATTATTAATTAATATTTAATGAGCTAATTGGCATATTTTTTTGAAACATGATATCTTAAATTCTAATTTGTACAGGCACACGATTCTAGTTGGAAATGATGCTTAATATTAGTCTTCATGTTGTTTGCTTCAATCAAGTTATAAAAATATATAGTTTTTTTAACAATTTTTTCATCAACGATAAATAGAAAAAGCAAGATTTTTTATGTAATTTTAACATTTAAATTGCTATTAAAAATTTATTTCTATAAATATAACTTTGATTGAGGCACAAAACATCCACTGTTTCATACAGATTATTTTGATATATAAATATTTGTATTTGGTTCATTTCTTGTTGAGTTATGATTGTTTGAATGAAGCAACATAGTGGGAAAATATCATTCTTCATAAACTGAGTTTAAAAAAAAACCGAAACTAGAGTTTTTAGTGAAAGTACTTCAAGAAAAATAATTAACTCGAGAAATATTCCGAATATTGACAGCATCTTGGTATCGTTTGAAACCTAAAGGATCAGAGATCATTTTGAAGCAATAAAAAAAAAATATTCGATATTTTGAACGATTTTTGAAGTTTTAAGTGTGTACATACACCTTAAAATTTCCCCTTTTATTTCAAAATACTAGTTGCATTTGACGATAAGTTTATTCACCAGAAATAAGATCCTCTTTGATTTCAATTGAATCTGTTATCAATAATTTTTTATTCGTAATTCTATAGGTATTTTTAAACCTCAGATTGTAACAGAAGTTAATAATATGCGATTGTAATTGTTTAGGGATTGCTTTCTTCTTGTTAATATTAATTTCCTGGATGAATTGAGTTTAATGATTAAACACTTTTTTATCTAATTATCTTAGTATCGAATTTTCAATTTTATTTTTAATGTTGAATAATTCCAGGAAAGTTTGAAAAGGCCTTTAAAATAATAAAATCATGTTCATTAATTATATGAATAGTTAAAGATTCATAATTTCTTTCCGGCTGATATCTATTGCTTGTCATCGGAATTATAATCTTTGTGTTATCTTTCGTATATTAAAGCAGAAAAAAAAATAGTCACATTACAAAGAATAACATAATTTACATAAATAATACTTCGATAAAGTACTTTCGGGATACAAATTGTTAGCTTGATTTACTTATGACAGTATACAAAAATTCATTATATTTTTATTTGACTTCAAAAATACTGGATCGCATTATGGACCATTTCTTATAATAAAAGCAGAGAAACTTCTTCTATATTATGCTATTTCTTATAGTAAAAGCAGAGAACATATATAAACAACAGGTAATGAAAATTACAATGAAGATAAATACAATTTATTTTACCTGGTAAGAAAATGATTATCACAGTTTTTTTTATAATCCCTATGGAATAATAGAAAAAGAGTCAAGTAAGCAAAAGTAGAGAAAAAAGTTGAAAACTGAACTATCTGAAAACAATACTATAACAAAAATGGAGAGATTACTTTTATAAGAAAATGATACATTCATTTAAATAAAAATATCGTTAGACAAATATGAATTTTTTTGGTTTAAAAATTATCGTTTGCTTATAAAAACAAAACTATCGTTAGACAAATAGGATTTTTTTTTTTTGGTTTAAAAATATCGTTTGCTGAAAAAAGAAAATGTGTTCTCAAAATGGATTTATTATTTTTATTTTAAATAACTATTAGCTTGCCAGAAATTATTTCGAAAAAGACCTAAACTAACGAGAAAAAAAGTGAGATTTTCGATTCTCCATTACAAAACATCGTAACAAAATAATGTATCATACCTAATTAGTCTATTAAAATGTTTTAAGAACATTAAAAATTATTATATGGAAATAAAATTAGTATCTCTAAAAGCTTATTTTTTAAAGATACAAAGTATTGTAGACTTGATCCTTTTTTGATAATATAAAATTAAGACATCGTGGAAAAATTTTAAAATTTGGATTAATTTGTAGTAAAAAAATGAATTAAAATTTGAGACATTATTTTTTTTTAGTTCATATCTTTTCCCAAGGAGTATGAATAAGCTACTTAACGTTTGTTCTGTAGAATTTTTTGACTATTTTTGAATCTGCATGTCACATGACTATGTTTACTGATAGTATGCCAGTACACAAATATAAGACTAGTTTGTTATTAGCTGATCCCTCAGCAGGTATATGTTACTTCTACAAAATGACTACAGAATTGATATAATTATATTTTCAAGTAATACATAATATAATAATCTTTTAATTTATTTCCATACTTTTCGGTTTCTCCTAAATTTTTATAAATATTTTTAGTAGAAAAAAAGATGCAATAGTTTGAGATATTACTATTTATAATTTGTTTGTCCTCATTTGAATTATTTTTCGTACAATACTTCTTTCTGAATCTAATACAAAAAAAAATAATCTAAAAGCTTTATATATTGTTTGCGTAATCAGCAACAGAGACTAAGAAATGAAATTCAACCGTCATAAAAAACATTTTAAAGAGAAATATAATCAAACAAATATGCATATTTTAAAAACCAAAGAAATTTATGCAAATAGGTTTCTTGAAATTTATTCATAGATTATTCATGAGAAATGCTGAATAATAGTACAAGAATTTGTGCTCCATATGTTTTTCTTTTACTCTATTCAAACTCGCATATACTTTCTTATAGTTCTTGAAAAGGTTTACTATTAATAGAAATACCTATAGGAAGAGTAGATTTTATAAACCTGTATCATTCAAAACAAATTGAAGAAAATATTTTCATTCCTGGTTTCAAGAAATATTTTCTTTACTTTTACAGTCTTTTCCACGAAAAAGAAAAATAACATTTCTTTATATTCTATATGAGACAAATAAAAATGTATCATGCATTTTTTGTGTTTTGTTTAAATAAGAAAGTAACTTTAAATGTTTTAATCTATATTAAGATTCTGAAGGTTTAATACAAAATTGTTATAAATTATCACATTTAATTTAAATAATTGTAATAGTGGATTACTCAGAAAGCGGAATTAATTTTATTTTGAGTTTAAAAATAGGCAATTATTATGGGTTGAATACAAGAAATTTATCCGAATGTGTTGAAATTTAAATCAAATTTAAGTGATATTTCACTCATTCACAGATTTCGAACATAATCCTAATTTCAAAATTTGTTGGTATTGAAATTATTCTACCATTTTCTTAGTATATTTATTGAGACTTAATTAATATATATGAGTTTCACGAGCACTTTTATTTGATTCTTGAAACATATATATATTAGTACATTCGGTAAAATACGGTAATCAACGAACTTTCATTTTACGAAGTTTTCTGTTTTATAAAATTTGAAACTATGTACACTTTTCTAATTTTGTCTTTGAAAAATATTTACGTAATTACTTTTTTATTGTGAATGATAATTTTGATTTAACAAAATTTTGCCGGGTAATTTTTTTTCTTCAAATTTGTGGGTCCCCCCCCCATTTATTCGTGAATTCTCATTAGTGGAATTAATTCTTCTTTATAAGCCAAGATATTTCTTAATATCTCATATAGCAAAGCAGATTTCAAAATACTGCTAGAAGGAATGAAGAGGGCAAAGCAAGTAATGGGAAAGATAATGAAAAAATTAAAAAAAAAATCCTTCACATGAAGAAATGGTAATAGTATTTGCTGCAGTGAGTTTCAGATTAGAATTTAGTACTTTGTTTAGCTCAGTGAAGTTATAAATTGAAAATAAACGAAGAAATATGAGATAGCACTTGAAATGGTCAATAGATATAGCTATACTGATAACTTGAGATTCTGCTCTTTTTTTGTGATAAACAAATTATGAAACTCTAATGAATTTTCCATTATGAAGTTGTTTCAACAGAAATTAAGAAATATTGACCAATAAATCTTAAGAGTAATGATGGACGTGGTGTAATTTTTCGTATTGCTGATGCTTTTATTTTTGGGTTATTTTTCACTATTATTTCTTCTGATTATATTTACTTGAAGACAAAAATAGTTCATGTATATGAATAGTTTTAAAAATAGCGTTAACTGTTTGAAGGGATTATACCACGACAATAATTTTTTAAACCTTCTGAAGTCATAGCAAAACAAAAATTTGCAAAGAATTCGATCTCAATTTCCAATCGCAACTTTTCGATAATTGCCCTATTGTTTTGTTTTTATACTAAGAAAATAGTGCTCATATCTGCGCTTTGATAATAATGGCAGGACAATTCCCTGCATATCTGCGCTTTGGTAATAATGGTCAGAACAATTTCACGCATATTCGCGCCTTGGTAATAATGGCCATGAAAATTCCGCGCATATATAAGATTTCGAAATTGATAATGGAAAGGAAAATTCTGCACAAATGTTCATTTGTGACGCACATTGGTGAACTTATTTTCTTGTATACTTCCACAATATGCAACATTTTGTGCTTATTTCATAGCATAAAAAATGTGTTTGACCCAATACCTCAGATTAGTTTAGCTCAGATTTATTATTTTGATGATATAGATTTATCCATTTAGCTTGTTCTATTTTTTTAAATTACTGCATTTATTTACTGCAAAAGTTTTGATTAATTATTTATACATGAAAGCAGCTATGTTTTGAGTAAAAGGATTTCACCAAATTCTGACATAGATCTTCCATTTTAATGATTACATATCAATTCCTCTAATTTGTTTCATTTTTGAATTATTGTGTTTATAATTAAATGCAGTTTCAAAAATAATTTTTTCGGACACAAAAATGTATAAAGCATGAAGATTACTCGAAATCTTCCGACGGAAATTAAGGATGATTATGAGAAATTGAAAATAGGGCTAAAGTAATAATTTAGAAAATCTTAGTATAGCTAAGTATTTAATTAAAAAATTAAAATTGTTGTAATTTTAGATTTTTAATTACTTTATTATTTATCGTATATTATTAAAAATCTATAACATAAATTGCACTATTTATATTTTTTTACATCCTTTTATTGTTTATGATATATCCTTGAAATTTTTTTCTGAATTTATGCATTGTTGGTGAGAAATTATTTGTGAGTTATATTATAGAAATAAATAATATTTCTTAAAATTCCACGAACTAAAAATTGTTTATATCATGTATTAATATATAAGAAATTTTCTAACTATCTTTTTTTAATTTCTTTTAATTTACCTGACCATATTGAAAATTCAAAGGTAAGTGCCCAAATTTAATTATAATCTGAATTATTTCATTAATTATATCATTATTTTTAAATATGCATAGAATTTTTATCTGATGTAATATGCAATATATTTATTGCATTTGATGAAGTTTTGATGTAATATTTATGCAGCATGAATCACAAATAGAGCGATTTCCAGATGTGCTTTTTTAATTGTACTTTTAATATAGCTAAGAATTCAAACTTAGCATCTATTCTATATTTTTTTACATTTGTATAATTTTATTCATGATTTAAATATATAGCAAAGAGGGTATTAGTTTTATGAAAATAAACTAGTTTATACAATGTGCGATTATTATTAAAACACAAGAGATAAAGCAAGAATATGATTGATGAGAAATGATCAAGTCCACATAAGCCAAGTTAAAATCAGATAGGAAGTAAGGATATAAACGCCAACATGATGATCTAGAAAGGGCCTTTCGCCAGCACCACCAGTTAAAGAGCTTTTAAGACCACAATTCGCGTTAATGCACACGCTTACAGTAAACATTGCAACAGTTTAAAACTTCTGAAATGGGTTATACTTAACATCGAATATCACGCAAATTTTTGAATATATACAGACAACTGTTGAGCTCTCAGTTTGTTGTTAAGGAATTTCGAACTTTTTAGAAATCTTGCTGTTAATGATATTGTCTGTATGTTTAAGACTTTAAGAATGAAATACATATAGATAAGATAATAAAATATTACCATGTTTTGACTATAACTTTGAAAATACTTTAGATTTGTCAGGTGTTTTCTAACTTTTAAAATAGTTTATACTGTAAAATACGAATCATCCTAAAAATATATTTTTTAAGAATTTACTGTTTAAGAAAAAAACAAAATAAAAAAAAACCCAGAGAAATAAGTTAATTGAATTATGCATAAAAATCGAAAGGTAATTAAATAATTAAAAAAAATTGAATTGGGAAAAAATTATTAAAGAATTAAAATATTTAATTTTTTAACTTACAGTTTTTAATGTTAAATCAAAAGCATATAAAGATAATTATAAATATATTAAATAATTAAATTATGCAAGCATTTTATTTCTATATTATCAGTTATATGTATCAATAAAATAGCAACTGTTTCATTTTATAATATAATTCCATAAGCAATCGAGTTAAATTCTCTTAGGATTTGAATCTGATTGGATGAAACCTTCTCTGATATGATTGATTAAAACTGAATATTCTAATCATTCTATCAGAGGCAAATGATGCTTTTTGGTTTAAATATTTCTTTGGGGAATTAAAATTTATTATTATCTCAAATAAAAATATTCCGAAGATAATTCATTTTGTTATGAATGAATAAACTGTAAAAGAATGTTTCATAGAAGCGTATTCTCATTTCCATTTGTGAAAATATGAATATTCCTAAGATAAATATTAATTAAAAAATGATTTGTGTTAAGGCAAACAAAGGAATTTCTATGAATGGCTTCATGATGTAATTTGTTTTTATAATCTTTGATGCAAAAGTAATATAAAAAAATTAGAAACAAATATATAGCGTCAACAAAGTATAAATTTCAATATCATGCATTGGAATATATTCCAAAATGAGATACATTTTCAGTTTATTTACATGGTCATAGATACGTAAATGAACAGAATTTTTTTCATAATTATTTAACTTAATAACCTGTAATATTAAAGATACAAATTAATTTGAAAAGCAAATGTATAATATTTCAAAATAAACTACAAAATTTACACTTTGGGCTTAATTCTAATATAGATTTTATTTTCTACTTATTTAAATAATCGCATATGTATAAAAAACAGGACATATTTAATGTTGAAAAGATTAAGAAAAATAACAAAGCAAATACAGGCGAATAAAATTATATATTCAAACAACACAAGTCTAAAATAAACATTTCCTATTTACATACTCACAGATAAATTAATAACATAAGATCGTTTGTTGAAATTCCACAGTGTAACTTTGAAATCATGTATATAAAATTACTTCCATTGATTGAAATTTTATTCTAAGCTGAAAGAAATGGGAGTTATTTTCATTCACAAACAATTTTGTTTAATCATATTAGTATGGATGCATCTGCCGTGTATTTATAAAACGAATAGCAATAAGATAATGACAAAAGAATTTTTATTTCCAGCTTTTATTAATAGCATCCAAATAATTGCTCCTTTATAACAAAGAATCCGACATAAGCAAATTAGTAAAGTATTACTTCACTAGAAATTCTTTCATCTCAACAGTCTTATCCAATGGATTTCAAAATATGCAACGGAATTCTGTTAAATTAAAATCCACAGAAAGAAGAATCCTATGGCAAGCGGAACAAAATTTACCACCCTAAATCGAATGTTCCAACACGCATTCGAATGTCTAACATCTGCCTTCGCGAAAGGGAGTTAGACGTCTAATTTACAGCAGAGATAAGACGACATTAACTAAAAGAGGCATCTCATGTTAATAATAATTATGGCAGCTTCGCCTTCTGGGTTTTCTCACCGGAGGCGCTGCTGCTGTCTACCATCTATCAGACATCAGACCGCACGAGTCTATAGGATTACAACATCCATTCGCACTTATTGGGTAGCGCGGTTAATTACGGAGGGGTCACGCTCGGTTGGCTTCTGCATTCGTCGCCAGATGGCTGTCTTAAGTAGGGATCGGGTTAAACAGTGCTCAGGGAGATATGGTTATGGAATAGGATGGAGGAGTTATTAGATTTTAGATGTCTTCTGGATTCAGGCGGTGTATCTTAAATAGAATTTAAGTAGTTTTGGTGACAGGATTGGTAATTTTGGATAAAGATAGTAACACTGCGAGATCATTTTAGAATGCAGATGTGTGAAGTCGTCCTAATGGAAGTTCAGAAGTGGTCTTTAAGTTGGAATGCATTAGGAACGGAATAAAAGTCATTTAGGAAATGAAGTGCCAGGAAATTTGATGATTCTAACACAAATTTTATTGCTTTAAAACTGCTTGGTTGATCAATAGTTATGCACTAAATAACTTTACTATTAGCTAACTTTTCTGAAAAACCATTAATAGAACATTATGCTTTTTTAATATCAATTTAAAAGTCAAGACAGAATAGTTATTTTTTTTTATTTCAATCAATTTTTAAAGTATTTATCCTTTTCGGAAGTATACTAATTCTATTGTAGAAGAAAAATTTTACTTTGGGGTAGAGAAGTTTACAAGTTAATACCATGCCAACATACTTTCTGCGTGCTAATCACGTATGACGGTTCAAGCAATATTTTTATTTTTTGTAGAGAAAAAAATATATTGAATTTCTAGTAGAAATATCCATATATATAGGAAAGAACTTTTGTATTTATTGGTTAATGCACCAAAGAAAATAAAATTAATAAATTAATACATAAATAACTATATTTCCATGATTTAATATTGATAAAAACACAGTTCCAATGGTATCTGAAAATTTCTATTTTGCATATTGATTTAGAAAGTCATTCAAAGGCTGACGATGAGCAAACATATCACTGAATTTAATAATTTTGTACTAAAGTCTAGCAGTTTCAGACATGACATAGCAGAAAAGCAAGGGAATTTTGAATCCTATTTTCAGACTGCGTTCTTACACATGATTATTCGGAGATTTTTAGACCTATATGTGATTTATGAAATAATTAATACCTAATGTCCATTGGATTACTAATGGCTTTTCTGCAAGTAAAACCAAAATGTTGGCCATCTTTCTCTACAGATCATTCTTGAAGGTAACATCTTTAATGCATTGTAGTTTCTTCCGCCAGGGTACCTAGATACTCCAAGGTTGCTTTTATCAAAACTGAATTCGAAGTTTGCCTTTTAAACAACTCTATATATTAGTTTCTTGGTGACTACAAAAGAGATTATAAAATACAAAAGAAGACCTATAATATAATTTTCTATAAAATCTTACTCCATGCTTAATAGATCCTCCCAGTTCTCTTTGATAGAAACTAAATGCTAATAGTACCCTTTATCCAGCACTATATGTTAGTTCCTTGGTGATTATAAAAAGACATACAAATATGAAAAAAATCATGTGTAAAAATATTCTTTTAAATCATTCCTCCACTCTACGTAGGTTCTCCAATATTGCTTTGATTAAAACTAAATACCGAGATTATCTACTATTTAGAATTATATATTAATATCTTTTATGATCACTAAAAAATTATCAAATTTTTATAGACCTGAAATAAAAAAAAAAAAAAAATCTGTCTTTATGCTTACTAAATACTCCAAGTTCTTACTAAATTACTCCAATACAACAAGGTGTTCTTTGATGGAATCTAAGAACTAGAAAAAGCCTTTATCCAGAACTTTTTATGTATTAGTTACTTGGTGATTATAAAAAGATATAAAATATGAGAGAAAAAAATGGGGTAAAATATTCTTTTGAATTCTTCAATGCTAGGGTGCTCCAAGCTTGTTTTAATTAAAACTAAATACAAAGATTATCTTATATTCTGAACTATATATTAATTTCTTGGTAACCATAAAAGAGATTATCAAATATAGGAGATCTGAAAATTAACATTGTATTAAATTCTTACATCATGCTTACTAGATACTCCAGGTTCGCTTTGATGCAATTTATGAACTAATAATAATTTTCTTTTATCCAGTAATATTAGTATCAGTTTCTGGGCATTATTAAAAAACATACAAATATGAGAGAAAACCTATGGCAAACTATTCTTATATACCCTTCTTCCACGCTACGTAGATGCCCCTTGGGCGCCGCCATGGCCTGGTGGTAAGGTCTCGGCTTCGGAACCGGATGGTTTCAGGTTCGTGACCCAATTCCACCGAAGAACCGTCGTGTAAGGGGGTCTGTTGCACGTTAAATCCGCCATGACTAAACGTCCTTCCGCTGGTGTGGTGTGGAGAGGGGAGTGCCAGATCAGATGTCGTCCTCGTCATCTGACCGCGGTTCAAAATTATGAGATCCGTCCCAAAATAGCCCTAGTGTTGCTTCAAACGGGACGTTAATATAACCAAACCAAGCGTAGATGCCCTAAGGTTGCTATAATCAAAACTAGATATCAAGATTATCTTATATCCAGAGCTCTGTACTTGGTGACTCAATAAAAATCAATAAGTACAAGAAAAAAAGTCTGTAGTAAAATTAAAATAAAAGCATTTTATTAAATTTTTTCTCCATGCCATTTTTTGTGCTTTAATCAAATCTTTGCATCTTTTGCAATTTAATCAAATAAACGCCAAACGTGTCGTTTATCAACCAACTTATATTACATCCTTAGTCCCTACTCAAGGACATTTAATATGGGGGAAAAAATTTCTAGTAAAATATTTTATGAAAAATATATAAAATATTTTTTATTAGCTCCCAGTGGATAGAACAGCTGAAATATCTTTTAAAGACATTTTAATTTGGATATAGAGTTTCAAGCAAAAATTAATGTACTATTATCACGATATCCGGAAAAAAACAATTCTTATTTTGCATGCTTTTTAAAGGAATTTATCTCTATAAAAAATTTCAACAATATCTAAATATATCTCTCATGCTTTAAGAGTGTATTTCTGAAAAAAGAAAAGCAACTGAATATTTATTTCCTCCAGCATCAGATAAGAAATGTGGACATTGATAGATCACAGTAGTTCCTCATCTGACCTCCAACGCATACCTTTATTTATTCATGGTTACACTCTTTCTACATCTACTTCAGCGCTGACTTCCGAGAGCTTCCGTGGATTAAGGAATTAGGCAGATGATCGGCAGAGAGGAATTTTGTCTGCGATGTTGGCAACCTAGTGAAGATGGCTTTTTTGTTTTGTTTTTCCTGCCAATATCAGGTTGGGAGAAGGTATTAAGTAGATAATGATTAGGTAGAAAGATGGATTCTAATCTGTTAAATATACTTCCGTTCTTATCGTTAAATTTTTCTTTCCCCTTTTATAAAATAAGGCAATAAAATTTCAGACTTTGAAACCGCGTAGGATGAAAAGACTAAGTAGAGATTTTTTTTTTAATTTACAAAAGTTCTTTTTTTTTTCAAATAGGTGAATTGTTTATGATTTTTTTTTTAGTTTGGCTAATATTATGTTTAAATGTTATTTATAGGCTAATATTATCAAAATGTTATTCTTCGTCGCTTTATAACAATGTAGATATTTAGTTTCTGCTCATAGGAAATCGAAAATATTTTTTCAAGAATATTAAAAATCACTAAAAAATGACAAAATAAGGAAATTAACAAATTATAAAGAAATTAAACTGAACGTAAAGAAAAAAAATCATTATATAATTATATGGAAATATATATACAAAAATAAATTGATGCATTTTCAGATATATATAATATTTTCAAAAGTGTCCTGCACTCCTTTTTTTTAAATTTATTTAAATTACACAAAATATTGAAAAAAATGTTTTGGAAATTATTTACAAATTAAGAAAAAAAATCAATTTTGAAAGAATGAATGCTTTACGGGCAATTTTATATTTTGGATAAAATTTCAATCATTTCCTTGCCCTGAGGATTTCAGACAAAAATATGAAACACTTTTTAAGAAATGTAATTTGTGATTTTTGATATTCCCTTATCGTTTTTCCTGTATTTTCTGCATCTCTTTTGTATTTCGCATTTGTGTTTTTGTTGATGTAATTACGATTTTTACTAAAGCATAGATATATGTGCATTATTTAACTTGGATTTGAGACTGTAAACTTACTCCTGTTCATTTCACCCTCTCAGAGCATTTTACCGGTCTTGAAACAATTATGGTTTTGAGGGCTGGGCAATTTACCAGTGTCTGTACAAAGTGTGCACCAAGAAAGTTTTGAAACAATTATTAATTATATATAATCAGTTTAAAATTAATTGAAATTTTAGCAATTCTTTTCATTTCTTTTTGGAATACATTAACGCTCAAAAACGATTTTTACAGAATTTTTAAATTGAAATTAATGTATAAATTCAATTATATTAATTTTGTTTCAACGGAGCTTTCTTATTTAATTTTAATATTTTTTTTTATCAAAACTTATTATGTAAAGATTTTTGTAATTGACTTTTGTAGTATATTCGCAACGATAATTCCTTTTGAATGAGATGTCGAACTGTTACAGTATAACCTTTAATTCAAAGAATATGTAAATATTCATTGGAAAATATTTAATTTTAATTTAATTAAGTACATTTTTTTATTTTAAATAAATACGGGTTTTCACGATTCTGATGGAAATTTAATGGAAGCCGCATGTATTTTGGTGCATGATTTGGTATCATGTACTTTGGTTTGATTTCATGAATTTGTAATAATGATTTAGAAAAGACGCTGGAAAGTTATAAAAACTTGGATAATAGGCTATATAATACTTGTAAAATGAGATGGCTTTAAGCTTGAATCTTTCGTAAATAGTGTGATTTTTTTTTGAGAAAGCAACAGCTGATAGAGCTGAGTTTAACCAAAAGGGGGAGGGGGTGCAGACAAACAAACCTTAAAGCATTAATATACTGCATTATTATTTTTGCTATTTCTATAGGATGGCGCATCGATTTGAGATTTTCAAAATTAGAATTAAAAAGTTTGAAAAATCACAAATAATGTTACTTATATTCTGACGAAAATTGGCAAACTCTGTACTTTCGCCTATTTGAAATAAAAATATTTGAATATATCGTTGATGTCTAAATTTTTAATGACATTTTAGCTTCATTTCGTAATAAAAATCATGAACAGATCATAAAGATGCGACAAACTAATTAAAGGTCTCTTTTAGAATATCATAATTTGAAAATAGTAATGTTTTAAAATGGACTAATGGACGGTGTTAGAATTGAATAATATAATAAATATCATAGACCACTGTTTCTCCAAATAGTTGTATTTTATGTTTCATAATAATAATTCTTATTTCAAATGGAATAGAAACTTATGAAATTATTAACAATTGATTTTGAATTCTTCAATCTTTGATAGCATCAATCTTAAATATTAGGATTTGAAAAATTGATAGAATTTTTATGGTCCTGCAGAGTCTAGTTTTTTTATTCAGAGAGATAACGTTTTTAAAAAATTTTTACAGAATATTTTGATCTAAGAGTTCCTCCTATATTTTCTATGGATGCCATGAATTCAATTTAACATGAACTGATTAAATGAATATAATTTAATATCAAAATATTTTAACTTATTAGTTTATTTAATCATTATTATGATTTTATTTCAATATAAATAATTTTGCCAAGGAATTCGGTCTTGAGTAAACGTTTTGAAATAAATTTAAGAATCTAGAAAAATTGTATTTCAAATTTAATAACTATTATAATATTGTAGGGAACAGCTTATTTTTTGATGTATGTAAAATCATATTTCTAGACATCTAAGTAATGTTAAAAATAATTTAAGTAAAATACATCAAAAATTCGACGTATTGTTCAATGATTATCAATTCCTGAGCATAAACAAATTTTTAAAAAGTTCCATATAATTCCCAATTATGCATATAAATAAATTATTTTAAGAATGAATAAAATATGTAGCGCTTTTTTTTTTTTCATTCTTTCTGCTGCTGGAGAATTTCCAAGTGTTCAAATTGTATCTATCAAAATATATTATTTTAAAGTTAAAAGAATTCGAAATAGAAATTTACAAACAACTAACCATTTTCTTTTTCAGTGAAAAGAACAAAATAAACTTTCCAAAATCCTAAAATCACTTCTTAAACTTTTCATCCTATCAGTTTTTCAAAGCTTGAAAACGTTACCCCGTTCTATAAGTAAAAAAAGAGAAAAAAATTTAGTGATAAAAGCAGAAGCACAGTAAACAGATTAGACTTCGCGCTCTTTTTTCCTAATCATTACGTACTTAATACCCTTTTGCAACCCTGATATCGGCGAGAAAAACAAAACTAAACAAATAACAAAAAAGCTCCGTCTTCTCAGCGTTGCCAACATCTGAGGCAAAATTCTTCTCTCCCGAACATCTGCCTAATTCCTTAATCCACGGAAGCTTTCTGAAGTCGAAGTTAAAGTAGATGTAGAAAGAATGTAGCCATGAATAAATAAAACTGTGCATTGGAGGTCAAATGAGAATCTGCTACTATCTATCAATGTCTCGATTTCTTATTTGACGCCTAAGGAAATAAATATTTAGTTTCTGTTTTCTTTTCACAAATCTTGAAAGCATTGGTGAGCTCTTTGGAGTAATATTAAAACATTTTCAGGGAGATAGAGTATTGATAAAATGCATATAAATGAGTAAATGTTTGTATTCTTTTTGGTAGCGTGTTTATAAAAATTAATCTGTGATTTTTTAGAATTTCATATTTTATCAGGTAGGCAATTCAAGGAATAGGATTAATTTCATATGATATTACAAACATGAGGTAAAAGCAGTTATTGATATCATCATTAGACTGATCAGTTTTTTTTTTTGTTTGTTTGTTTTGCTGCAATGCAATTTAATGTACTTTTTATTACGGCCAGATAGAGGATTCTAAAATTAAGTTGCTCTTATCAAGAAAACTAGTGAACCAGCTTCAACAACTGGTTCGATTTCGCCTAGTTTTTGTTCTTTCATATATAAGTTCATAACCTCATGAACTAGATATATAGTCGATGGTCCTTCTCAGATCTATTTTTGAGAAAAAATCTCAAAACACTTCTTCACTGTACTTTCTCTACTGGATGAAATCTCGGGGTTCCTACTCCTGTCGCTGAAGATATTTTACGAATTTTTATTTCATATGATAACTAATGATTTCTAGGTACTTCACCAATAGTTGTCTATCCTCATCACCCTCTATTTTGAAAGATATCGCAAAATAAACTTTGAGAGAGTTGCCAACCTCAAAAACATGAAAAATTTCGCTGAATTTTCACCAATTACTTTCTAAAAGTATTTATTAAAGTTCTATACAAATATTTTTATGGAAACATTTTGTAACATTAAAAAATGACATCTATCACTTCAAAATGGCATTTCTAGACCTTCCATTTCATTCTTTCAGAAAGCAACTTTGTGTCTTTCTAAAGAAGGGCAAACCGAATTAATATGCTTTTCCAAAAATTACCATTTTATGTCCCCAGAACTACTTAAATTCTATTTCGGATATCCTGTTTGATTTTGGGAGACATCAGAAATCTAATAGCACTCCCATCATATCCCATAACCGTTTAACCCGATCCCTACTTAAGACAGCCATCTGGCGACGAATGCTGAAGCTAACCGAGTGTGACCCCCTCCGTAATTAACCACGTCACCCAATAAGTGCGAATGGATGTTGTAATCCTATAGACTCGTGCGGTCTGATGTCTGATAGATGGTAGATAGCAGCAGCGGCTCCGGTGAGAAAACCCAGAAGGCGAAGCTGCCATAATTATTATTAACATGAGATGCCTCTTTTAGTTAATGTCGTCTTATCTCTACTGTAAACTAGACGTCTAACTCGCTTTCGAGAAGGCAGATGTTAGACATTCGAATGCTTGCTGGAACATTCGATTTAGGGTGGATAATTTTGTTCGCTTGGTGTAGGTGTCTTCACTTGATTTTAATTTAACAAAGTTTATTTGTATATTCTAACCTCCTTTGGATGTGACTATAGAGACAAATTAATTTCATACGGTGGAATCTTTGATAGGCGAAATGAGTAATCGTTTGCTGTTCTATACGGTTCCAGTTTGCTGAAATTTTGTGAATTCAGTCATAAAATCATATATCAAAATGTCGAACATTAAAAAAGTAGATTTTTAAAACAGCTAAATTTATGGAAAACGTTTGTTATGATTTGATAAAAAGGTCATAGTAAAATTTCGGATTCCATCGAGTTTGGGTATTTTGAGTTAAAATAATGTATAGTTCTGCTTACATATTTAAAACTAAAAAAAAAAATTAAAGAAAATATTGCTTCTATGTTGTTTTTCTATTTTTTTAAATGCCGAATTCTTTTTTTGTTATTGAAATTTTTCTGTTATATATAAATGTGCCTATATTTATTTCTTTACTACCAAAAACAATTTGATACTTACAAGATACATTATTTGACACTTAATTACTATTTATTAAATTTTTGAATTTTTCACATTTTTAAACCAATTGTTTGCAACTTTTTTTTTACTTGGAAGGTTTATCAACTTCGCATATTTAGCACAAGTAGATAGCGATGAAAAAAAATTAAATGCGCAATGATTGAAATGATAATTCTTTTATTGTCTTAGATATCCGTAAT
The DNA here is from genome assembly GCF_947563725.1 of Argiope bruennichi. Lineage (NCBI taxonomy): Eukaryota > Metazoa > Arthropoda > Arachnida > Araneae > Araneidae > Argiope > Argiope bruennichi. The sequence continues at coordinate 60,500,898 of NC_079158.1, forward strand.
GTGATAAGTTGATCAATCTCTTCCAATAAGATTTTAGGCAGTAAGAAAAAGTTTCCCGTACTTTTAATTTTCGAAGAATTTCAATTTTTTTATCAATACTATCATCGTCTAATAAGGTTACCAAAGTTCGTTCTTTAGAGTTGTTTTCGAAATAGAAAAACAATTTCCAATCTCTCTACAGAAATATAATCTCTATAAATAATTACAATATTCACAAACACTACAAATAATTCAAAATAATAATTTCTAAAAATTACAAGGGCCTTTTACTCTTTGATCTAGAATTGTTTTTTTTTATTAAAAAATCCCTCTTATGTAATTTTCGTAACTAAAAATCTATTATTGTGAGAGATTAGATAAAAACGTTTTTGCTTTGTGTCCACGATACTGCAAATATTTTGTACACATTATCCGAATATTTTCTATTTGTTTTCATTTTTACATTTTAAATCCCAAAATTTTCGCTCACTTTCTTCGAATATTTGAATCGTTATATATGCTGATTGGAAAATGTGCCAATTACATCAATATTTTGATTATATAATTCACCAAAAATTCAGAGTTATCTTAAATAGAAACGATTAAAATTACATAACATTATATAAAAAATATAAAATAAAAAGCGAATCACGATTTAATTTTTATACGTCAAAAACTTTTCAATATTTCTTATACTCTTTATTGAGATGTATTGAAATGATACGTCAGAAACACAATTTACAATCGTTATCATTATAAAAACGATTTTATATTTTTAATATTTTATATACATATACATTGTTTCTGTGAAACAAAAAGGCATACTTGTATTTAGATGTCGTTAAAGAATGGAATTCCACATTGATTCAATGAAACATTTTTCAATGAATAGTTCATATTTACATAGCAATCACATTTTGTATGTAAAACTCTGAGACGCCATTATAAAATATTCGGGTTGTATCAGATATTACAAACAAAAAATAATAAACTAAAGGAATAGTTTGTTTTGAAATAATAATAGTTGATATTTATGGTTTGAGAGAAATTATTTTTCGAATTTTATAAAAGCTCTGAACTAAATATTGAAAACTTTCATAATTAATTATATTAACTAAGTTAAAATCAATGCATATAACATAATGCATAATTAATTATATAACATAATACTAAGTTAAAATCAATGCATTAAGTTCGATCGCAACGAAATGAGGAAAGAGAGAATATTAAATAAATACTTTTAAACAATTATATATATAAAAATAATATGCTTTGTATAATGTATTTTCGCTTCTGAATTATTGAAATAATCTTTAGAACATAATTAACTTGGTGAAAAAGAAAATGTTTACTTTTTATATCATCGTCTGATCTGCTTATTTTTATAATCTTCATCTTTGAAATTTCTCATATACATAGTTTCTTTTCATTTTCTTATTCTAGAATTTTTTCGGTTCAATTACCAATTGGAAAGAGATATTTTGATGTAAAATATAGAGAGTTATAGTTTAAACACATTTCAATACTAAATATATTAAATGTTTTGTAAATTCTTTCTGTGAAAGCAATTATTTTTCAAAACCTTTTAAAGAATGAAGATGCAAATTCTTTCGGTCTCAGAACAACTTGATTTGATTTAGGAAATTACGATGTAAAACAAACGGAATATTAATTTATTATGAAAGAAAAGGGATTTTTCAAGAAAAAAAAATATTGAATTTCGAGAATGTTTATATTTCAAGATAAATTCAAATCCTAAAAATAACGAAGGAAACTTTCATAATTAAACTTTATGTTTGAATTCACGCAAAGCAAACGATTTTTTCCCCTTCATCATTTAATTTTTTTTTGTTGTGGTTTTATGAAATGGAAATTTTATTAATGTTAAAATGGCGTGCAATGAAGTGTTTTCATAATAAAAGGAAATAATTTAATTCTCCGGAAAATAAAATATATCAGATCCTTCAACGCATTATTACAAGTTCATTTGTTTTTAATCGTATGTGATTTATCACTTATGGGAGTGAAGTTGATTTAATTATCATGGTTTAATTTTAAAACTTTTAATTTTATTTTTTTTTAATTTAACATTATAATAATTATTATAAAACCTTTTATTTTAAAATTATGATTAAAGAAATTATAAATTATAATGTAATTAATTATATTTTTGTGCCATAGACTGTAATGCTTCTTAGGTTTTTTTAAATATTTGGCTGATTTTTTTTATTTTTGGTATAAACCTAAAAAAAGTAATTTTGAACGCAGGAGCTATTTTGCAGGAGTTGTAGGTTTAATAATGAAATATAAACATATACATTTATTAAAGAATTATAAAATAAAGCACATAATACTTATAGCATTATAGGTGTAGTTAATATGAAAATTTTCTCACCAATGCTCATTGAATTTTTAAATATTACTTAGCTTTTTCAAATTTAAATAAGTAGAATTTTCAGAATTCTTAATTTTGGAAATATATGCCTATTTATAAATAACATTTCTCTTAAAGTGATAAGCAAGTTATTCACAGAATGTTTTATATGATTATTTTATTAATCAGCAAGTTTATATTTAATTTTAATTTTCAACTCTAATAACAAAAGGACATTGATATCGTTTCCATCATTGCAGATCATAGTCTGAAAGTGAGTTTTTTTTTATCGTAAAACATAAACTAATTCGAAATCCATAAGTATAATTTCTATAAGTTATTTCAGCATAAAAATCTTGAAATATTTTCAAGAATTTCGTTTATACTTGCTTATTACGTACTTAAACAATTCATAATCATCACTTGATTCTAATCTAAATATATCTTTCTTTCTATTCAATATGGGTCAGTAGGCCACTCGAATAATATCAAACTTAGCTATAAAACAAAGAATAATCTTTAACTGTTAATTAGTTACATAAAATTGTTAATTTAGTACCCGGAATTTTTCCTCGCTCGCATATTAATAAAGAAGCGTTATTGAAACCATAACATTTTTCTCACTTGAGCCTTAAACGTCCTTTTTCAGGTTGTTCCATCAATTATTTACCCGCTGACGTGCTAATTGAATTTTATCTTAAATTTTTAACTTTAACCGTAACCTTCCATTCTTCACGTAATGATCCATTTTTATATCTCAAGACAGCCTTCCTTCGCCGGGGTGGGAATAATTTATGATCACAACATGTTACTAATCTACTTAAAGAGAATTAGCAGGTTAAGCTCTCTGGACAACCGAGTCTTGCGTCTTTTCGTTTTACGATTAACAGAAATAAATTATTCAGTCAGCTTCTAAAAGCGCTTTTAGAAACTGCCTTCCATTTCTCAAGTGCCCATCTATCTTTTGCTCCACCCCGCTTTAGGAATTTTAGAGCGCTTCTAAAGGTTCGTAAAGCGGAGGAGTTACCCTATACAAATTCCTCCAGAAGGCACTTCCACATTTTTCATGAGCTGTGTTTAGCGACATCTATAAGAATTACGCCGTATTCGCATGAAATATATAGCTTTAGACAAAGATTACAAGAGTGTATAAAATGCCTGGGCCTGAGCAACGGTTTTCACATTAAGGAAGTTGGGCGATAAGTCTTCCGGCTTCCGTGCGTGGCTTCCGAAACCCCTGAAGAAAGAGGATTACAGGATAAGGTTTCAGAAGACTTCTGATTTCGTGTTTTGCAGTTGGCTTAGAGGGTAATGAAGATTTTATTTGATTCCCGTGGATTCTTAGAGATAAAGTTTTCTTAGCGGAAAGTCAGCTTTGAGAAAGTATAAGCATTAGTTTTTGACGTTAATTCATTATGTGTAATCTGCAGTGTAATGCTAGGATTAAAAAGATGTCTATCAAATGAGTTAATCTTTATAAATAAATCCTTTTTTTCTCTGATCTATCCTAGAAGACCATCCAGATAAAAACTGAAACGCGAAATTTTTGTTTCTTGTTAGTGGAAAGATGTACCAACTGAAGTTGTTTCTAAACAGTTTGTTTGTAAGATGTACCAACAACTTGTTTCTAAGTGAAATAATAAAATGGAACACTCGATCGTAAAACCCTTTTATGATGCTATTTATAGTATAGTAGAGTTTTAAAATATAAATTCCTTTTTTTGTTATCGAAGTAATTCTTGCAATGTACATTCTATAATAAAAATAAATTACACGAAGTCATTTGTAATTTTATAAGTTCGGAAATTATATTTTTGCAATGAAGAAATATTATTTTTTGCATATAGCCTTCAACAACATAAACACACATATATGATGCCATTTATTGAGTAGTAATTTCATAAAAAAAAAGTAAATTAGTAAATTTTCATGGAGTATGTTGGAATTGCACTGTAATTGAAGTTGCAGTGTATATTGGAATTGCAATAGACTAAAATGAATACTAGATGTAATATTATAGTTCGCAATGGATATTTGAAGTTATAACCATGTTTTGTTATTATAGCATAAAAAATTGCAAAGAAAAATTAATAGGTTTTAATAGAGGAATAATTAAAGATAAATAACTGTTATAAAATTGCCTACTCTTAATAATTAAACAAACCATTTAGAGAAATTATATTGGAATTACACTGTAATTGAAGTTGCAGTGTGTATTGGAATTGCAAAAGACTAAAATGAAAATGGAGCATAATATTATTGTTCGCGATTGATATTTGAAATAGCAACCATGTTATTTTGATGTTATTTATAGTTCAAAAATTTTGTAAAATTAATAGCTTATAATGGAAGAATAATTAAAGAATAAATAAATGACTATTATAAAATTATTCTGAATAATTAAAGAAATATTTTGAATGAAATAAAAAGTTGTATTATAAACAAATGAATTTATCCGAATGTCTGAACAATTATTATGTTATAAATTTCTAATTATTCATTCTTTCTGTAAATTTTAGTTCTCTTTAAACGCTAAGTAAGCGCTCATGATGAAAAAAAAATTGAATAAATAATTTGTAATAACGTAATAAACTTCTAAATAAAAAAAAATTAAATAAATCATTTGAAAAGACGCAATGAAATATTTCTTCAATCTACTAAAGAAATCATTTCAGCGTTGAATTATAAAGTCTTGATTCCTTATATTTATTAGTCGTATTCTTAATTATCCTGAACAGTTACATAAATCATTCAGTAACATTAAAATATAAGTTATGTTTGAATTTGATTATTGAAAATATATCCTATCGGTAATTTTACGAAATATTTTTAATGTTACCTCACTCGGCAGCATTTTAGATTCTAAGACGATTTACTTTTGAAATCTTAGGGCCTTGATAGCTAAAGCAGAAGTTTTAGAACATTATTTCTATTTTTTTAAATCTAGAATTAAAATTATGATATAACAATAGACACTTTTATGTATTTATGTTTTTAAAAATGTTATAAAAGTAGCGCACTTCTTACCTTTTTAGAACAAAAAATTGCAAATTATAATGAAAATTCTTTTATTGTTATATATATAGCTCTGTTAAAATTCATAAAGCAATTAAAAAAATTTGAAACAAAAGCTTAATCTGTGCATCTAAAACTTATGAAATAATTCTTTATTCATTTATCATTAAATATTCATTAATAGTAATTAATCATACTGAATAAGCAAAAAGTCTAATAATTCCCTAACTCAATCGAATTTGATAATAATGCTAAAACAAGAAAAAAAACATCAGGCCGCTTTACTAAGCGAGTTGTAATGCTTTATTCCACGTGGAAGTCTTGTAGGGAACATTCACAATGGCGGACTACTGAGACCTTAGAGGGTTTGCTGTCCCTTTCTTTTACATTAATCTAACCTCTCGATGCATCGAAGGGATGCTAAAGAGCAATGAAAGGGAACAGAAGAGAAGGTTCTGATAGTCTAAGTTTAGGAGAGAATCGAGAGGAGTATAGTCTGGTTCATAACATTTTTAGTCATAAATATTGTTTTAGAACCATAAAGATTTTGTTTGTATAATAAGAAATCTGCTCTACATTTTAAAATTCATTTGTATAATCTTATTTCATAATTTCGAGATTCCAGAATATAATGGTTATTTACGCTTAGTTATCAATAGTGAGTTATTATTTAAAGATACAAACTCATAAATGTACATTATACAACTTAAAAACTGTATAAGTATTAAATGGATGAAAAATATAATAACATATAAACAAATATTCGTCATAATTTTTTGCAGAATTAAACTGTAAAATTACATCGAAAACTTATACATTTAAATTTGTTATAATGATTAAAACAGAATTTTACCTTTGTTTAAAGTTAAATTATCTATAATAAGTTTCATAATTCTATTATAAGTTTTATTTATGTTATTATCAGTCTAGATATTATCGATTTAAAAGGAAAAATATTTCAAAAATATAAAATTTAACTTTACATAATTGTTAATAAAATAATAGTATTTATTCACATAAGAATAAAATACATATAAACCGAAAGTAATATTTGTATTTTTATCATGTATTATAAAATATTCTATTATGTTTATGTTGCATCACAATAGAAAAATACTAGAAAATAATTTTAAAAAAACACCATTATTTCGCTTAGTCTCAGTGACATTTATTTAATTTTTCTAAGCTATTTTTATTTCATTCTTTTTACATTTATAAATGTAACACTACATTTTATAAATGTTAAATAAATAATGTTCGAAAGAGTATACCTTCATAAACTTGCCGACAGAAAACGACCAAATAAAAACATTAATTGAAAATTCTAGACTAACAACATTATTTCGATTTAAAATAGATGAAGCGAAAAAAAAAGTACCAAATTATTTTTATGACATTTTACATGCAATTTAATTAGATTGCATAGTTTTATTCTAAACAAATATAAAATTTTGAATAAACCTTTTAATTCAACTTTTGGAATAACAGCGTATTACAAGAATCTTATTTGCGAATTTTGTATTGTTATTACAATTCAGATAGAATCTTTAATAGATTTAGAAGGTCCATTTTTATTTACTTGGAATCGTTTTGTTTGAAATGCGATTTAATGAAAACATGTCTTTCGAACTGACGGAAATAATTTGTTTTTCAAATTGAATTTAATATTCCATTTTAAATTTTAATGAATGTGAAATGAAAAGGAAAAATAATTCTTTTTGAAAGTCTTTATTTATGAAGTTTTTGTAAAAATTTAAATCTCAATTTGAATCAAAGCTTTTTAACTTTGTTATCAAATGTTTTTAAGGGTAGAAAAAGAAAATTAATTTGTGTATTTTTCTCTGAAATCAGAAAATTATGATTATTAAGATATTTTTTCATGTTAAGACAGTTATGAACGTAATTCAATAATTTGATGTTCTTAAAGATATAAATTTCTGAAATAAGAAGTGCCAACTTAATTAAATTTTGAAAAACTTAATTTTATTTTATAAAAAAAAAAGCATAGTAAGTGATTGAATGTACATCCAACCTCAGCCTTCAAACAATAGCAGGCTCAAATAAGTTATGTTCAAAAGAGTGAACGTGGCTGCTTTTATCTCAAGGTTTAGATCGCCGTAAAATTTGTACTCAAAGTTTTGAGCAATTCTTGTTGCATATAAAATATAATTTCTCTTATATTTCGTATGCAGTGATTATCTGCACAATTATAAAATAATTATCGGCATAATACAAATATAGAAAGCAGAATAGAAAACTAGAAAAAAAGTCAAAATATTACAAAGCAATGGAACATGTTTATATAAGATACAAAATCAGTTGCAACTAATATGCAGCATGATCCTAATAAAGAAGTTGAAACTTAGTAAATCTTTGTATAAAAGAGTGAACGTGGCTGTTTTTATCACAAGGTTTACGATTTCGTAAAATTTGTGCTCAACGTTTTGAGCAATACTTCTTGCATATAAAATATAATCTCTCTTATTTTTTTATAAGCAATGATTATCTGTACGATTATAAAATAATTATCTGCATAAAACAAATATAAAAAACTAGAAAAAAAGGCAAAATATTGCAGGACAATGAAACATGTTTATAAAAGATACAAAAACAATGGCGACTTATATACAGCATAATCCTAATAAAGTATATCAAACTAAGTAAATAGTAATGACATAAGATTGCAATACAAATAAAGAAGTTATTGATAATACACCTGTATTAATCAAGGAAAGTAGGGAAAAAGAAGAAAATGAAGGCTGTCAGCAAAATGAATTGTTGAGCTAGAGTACGATATTTATCAGAAATATAGTTATCAGGATATAAATGAAAAATTCGGGAGGATTTTTTTTATTAAGTAAACAAGATTTTAGCGTTTTATTTCAATAACTCTTGAGAATATATTATTATATCAAATTAATTTTCACATAATTTTAAAATCTTAAACATTGTTTCTTATTGATAAAAATTACATTTTTTTTCTAAATTTAGATTAAAAAAATTTTTTGCACAATTTTTAATAACGGGTTTCATTGTAGCAAGGAATTTAAAAGGTTTTCATTGATTTATTGTGTGATGTTTTACCATTTACGGAAGTAAAGGATATAAAACTATGGTTATTATATTAGCATTTTACATGAAGAGCCAAAGATTTGAATTAAATTATAGCAGAAGATAAAGTACAATTTGAAATAGACGCTTAAAATTTTAATATCTTTTTTATATCATGGGATTCGGTTGAAAAGGCCTTGTATACATAATAAACATACCTAGAGAAATTAAATATCATGTAATTAGTTCTGCCCAAATGTATTGTTTAAAAATATTCCATTAAGATATTCATAAATACCAAAGTATGCAGAAGAGATTTAATTAAATTAAACACAGCTTATAATCCCGACGAGCCAGCTGGTTGCCAACGTAATCGATTAAAATTCTTCGTCCTATAAACTTTTGCGAGTTTTCGAACTTTTCATTTTCTAAAGTGAAAAATCTAGTTCTAATATTAACTTCAATATAACAAAAATAATCCTTAATCTTGTTGATAATTGATGCAGTGAGAATTTTATTACTTTCTTGTATATGTAGTATAGAGAAAGTATTGGAATCGTCAATAAATTCGAACTCTAGATTGTGCCGATTCTTAACATTCTATACCTCCCTGATATCGAAAAGCACATTTTTTAGAAATATTTGTCTGTCCATCTGTCACTCTATAACAAAGATAACACAAAAGCGATTTCAAGAAGATGGTTGAAATTTGGAATTTGGTCTTAATACCAAATTTGCAAATTTCTATTAATTATTATTTCTATTTGGCATTTGGTCTTAATACCAAATTTGCACATTTCTATTAATTATTATTTCTATTTGGCATTTTGGTCTTAATGCCAAATTTGCAAATTTCTATTCATTATTATTTCTATTTGGTATTTGGTCTCAATACAAAATTTGCAAATTTCTATTCATTATTATTTCTATTTGGTATTTGGTCTTAATACCAAATTTGCAAATTTCTATTCATTATTATTTCTATTTGGAATTTGGCCTTAATACCAAATCTGCAAATTTCTATTCATTATTATTTCTATTTGGCATTTGGTCTTAATACCAAATTTGCAAATTTCTATTTGGTATTTGGTCTTAATACCAAATTTGCAAATTTCTATTCATTATTATTTCTATTTGGAATTTGGCCTTAATACCAAATCTGCAAATTTCAATTATTATTTCTACTTGGCATTTGGTCTTAATACCAAATTTGCAAATTTCTATTAAATTGTGAGTAAAATCTGTTCAGAGAAAGTCTATCTGTCCGGCTGTTCAAATACAAATTAATACAATAACGACAAAACGAAGAGAACTAGATAGATAAAATTCGGTACATAGTTTTAACATCCATAATGTAGCTACCTGTAATATTTTGAGCGAAATCTAACTAGGGGTTGGCTGTCTGTAGGTCTGTACTTTTAGAAATATGTAAAATTCATTAACGCAATGACTTGATGATGATGTCGTGTCCGCGCTTCCACGGAAAGGGGGTGCAGTAGCTTCTGAGGGTAAAGACCCCTGAGCACCCGAGGGCAGAAGTCTGACTTCTAGCTCATATGAAGATGAAACTCACACATTCGCTTGCACAACCCCTTTTTAGGCGGGGGGGGGGGGACACATTCACATACCTCAAAGATAGAACACAGCTGAAGAACAACCATGCCCGACCGGGATTCGAACCCGGGACGCCTAGATCACGGGGAAGATGCGCTACCCCTATGCAAGGACGCGGGCTCGCAATGACTTAAATATATCAAATTAAATACGGGATTTTGTGACTACAAGTGCAGTTTTATGCCAATTTTTTGTATCAACTAGCTGAGAAAAACCTGTCTAAAATACAAATTCGATTTTTCGATATTATTAATGTATGCCAAGGATTACTCGCCAAATATTACATGATAGATTCAGGAGAAATGTTATATTAACGACAAAATTTATTCTTTCCTACCTATTGTACGTCAAGAATGGGTTTTGTGTAAGGTGTTCTTTTTCATGACAAATTTATTAGACAGTAAGCGAGAAAGATTTGGAGGTGATCATGCCTGCTGGTTTTATCGAGTTTTCAATAAAAACACAAAATCAAATGAGTCGAAAAGATAAGATTAAAAATCTTCGTAATCTAAGATTTAATATAGTAAAAATCTGCATCTTTATACATTATGAAAAATAAACTGCAGGAAAATGAGCTTTTTTAGAATATCAAATCCCGAATGAAACTCCAGACATGGATAGAGACAAAACGAAAGCCCATTCTGCGATATATCAGCTCATGGAAAAACTATTTTTTGGGGGGGGTGTCTGATAACAGTCCCTCTGTTTTATTTATGCTCCTTTTATGGAATTTTTCCATTTATTTCTTCTCAGTGCCATCCTCCTCGCCAGAAAGAAGAAGTTCATTTTTCACACGCGCACTCCTCTTTAAAAATATCAAAGTTCAGAAAGCTTTTCAATCTTCTGCTGCAGATTCATTTATAATAAGTTAGGCATGCCGAGTCCCCGAGCCCATCCATGAAACTTAAGACTTTTATTTGAGTCCTTCCTTAGACGATGGATACTCTTACTGAAATTGGGTGTACCTTAGGTAACGCGAGCAAGAGGCATGATAAATATTGATATTCAATTCCTGTCTTTATGAGGGGTGGGAAACTAATATTTTATTCCACCGATGTGGTATTTAGAAGACTGAGGGTGAATTGGCTGGAAATGGCGGATGAAATTTAATTTGTTTCGCACTTTCATCCCGGCTTGGTGCTGAGAACTGAAACAGCAAGGCGAGAATGTGATGAATAAAAAGTAAAATGAGACACAGAGGAGACTCGGTTTTGATAAATGATGTCTAGAATACATCGACACTTTTGCTCATAGGGGAGAGGGGAACTATAGTGTTTGATTACTTGAGGGAGCTACATCAAGAGATGAAGATACCTTTTCGAAAAAAGATCTTGGATGCAAAAGAGGTAAATGTCTCGACTGTTTACCTGAGGGAATGTCTCTCTAGACAAGAATATGTGAACCGTTGCTCAAGTTTCGCCTACAACAAATTTGGTTGGAGCGCAGATGAAGATACTTGAATACGAATGTTCTAGAAAAAGGAATGAAGCGTTTTAGGATATAACAAAATAGCTTCCTAAAAATAATTTTTGTTTCAATCTTACATGTATCACATTGAATTTTAACAGTTCTTTGCCTGATATTTTTTTTCCTTTTTTGTGAAATAAATCAGGATTGTATAAGTCATGCTCTGGATTGAAGGGAAATGTTTAAAAAATTCTTAGTATAAATATATAATATAAAATAAATAAAAAACAGTATGATGGAAATTTCCATCAACATGCAAATTTATGTGTGAGCTGAGAACAAAATCGTCAATGTCCCTCCCTTCTAAATTTCTCCATTCATTATCGCTTCTATTGACAAAATAAAACACAGATTTGATATGAAAAAAAATATGAAAGGAATCGCACGTTTCTTCTAACCACAGCAAACAGCGGAATGGCAAATACAAACTCTCTATAATGATTGTGACATTTGATTTTTTTTCTCACCTAAGTTCTTATTACGCAATAATAGTCATGCAAATAGTTGCCACCAACAACCAATTTACAGTATATCTGTTTTGAGTCCAAATTTTTGTTCACTAAATGTTATGATAAAAATTTCCAGCATCGTGCAAAGAAGGGTTAAGAAGCAAATGGTTGCCACTGGTTTTACCAATTCTTCTTCAAAGCAAAATTCACAAATGTGCAAAAAAAAAAAAAAAACAAAAAAAAAAAAAAATACCAATGTTCCTTGATAATTTATTTTTTAAGTGTCTTATATAAAAATTAGTTCAATAAAAAAAATCCAAACTGAATTTATAAAAGTGTTATAGTCTGTAAGAAAGAACTCCCATGCAAATAACAAGAGAGCTTTCATGAAATTAAAATATTTTTTTAGATCCCTCTTTGTAGCTTATTGTATAAAAATTTCTATATTTCTTGTATGTTATTTTTCAAAAATGTATTTCAACTATTGTCTTCAGGGAATTTTGATCTATTAACACTATTTCATTTCATTAATTTTTTCTCTCAAACTTTTTTACAATAATATTATAAAACTAAAAAAAGAAAAATTATACATTTAGTTTAGCGTTATTTGAGTCTTTGGGTGAAATATTTGTTATAAATTATTCCACTGTAACTTGATTCTTGGGATAAAAAAAATTATTATAAATATAATTGTATAATTTAAAGTTTATTTCATTTTATCCAATCGATGGCCAATTAAGTCTTTTCATTGAGAATTATAATTTATGGAGGTCGTTTCATTGTGAAATTATAGAAATATGTATTGATAATAGAAACCGTGCTTCAATTGTTCGTGATATGTATGATAAATGTCAATGAAATAAAAATTCGAAATTCATGAAATAAAGTTGTTTGCTTAAAACAGTTTTTTTGCCCTCTTCTTTTTTTTTTTGTGATTATATCGCCTGGTAAACTACAGGTGATAGAAATTACCATTACTAAATTATCGACATTTGGTATACTATCCTTACACCAAAACTGTAGATCCCTATCGCATTTTGAGTAAAATCTGTTCAGAAGAAGTCCGTCCGTCTGTCTGCTGTTAAAATCTAAGTTTGCACAATAATTAGAAAACGAAGGGGCAAAGATGGATAAAATTCGATACATACATTTAACATTAATACTGTAGACACTTGTCAAATTTTGAGCCAAATCTAACAACAGATTGTCTGTGGGTTTGTGTTTTCAGAAATATAAATGCGATGATTCAATAACGCAGTGACTTAAATAGATCAAATTAGGTATGAGATTTTGTGACTGCGAGTGTAATTTTTCTCGAAACAAATCTTTGTTTCAAATTGTTAAGAAAAATGTGTATGAAGCACAAATTCAATATTCGGATACTTTTAACGGTATACAGGGATTAATCGCCAAAAAATTCGCCAAGGATGACACAATAGATTCAATAAAAATGATAAATTCACGACAAAAGATAATATTTGTTAATTATTGTACGGTAATCCAGTGCGCCGGGATAGCCTGGTTGGTAGGGCGTTGGATTCGCGTCTGTTGGATCCTCTGCCGGCCGAAGACTCTCCGTGTGTGTGGTGGCTGGCGCACGTATAAATCTATCATGGTTACAAAGTCATCCATATCGAGAGTAATACCACTGGGGGTACTGGTTGGGGGTACAGGGGTGATCGCTCTCTGATTTAGGTCTAAGTTACGATCTGTGGATAAGTGAATGAAATGTATGAATGAAGTCCGCCCCGTAAAATGGATTGTGACCTGTGAGTAGCTAGATAAGTCGTACTTTTGGCCCTAGATGGCGCTACTGAAAAAAACAGGGGACGCACCCTTGGCTTAAAAATCACTGACTTCTAAAGTCAGTGGGCTTGTCTATGACAACTGCCATTAGAAACAACAACAATATGGTAATGCCATACAAGGCGTTCTTTGGAATGACAGGTTCAGGTTGGGAATACCTTTCCAGCTAAATTGTTTTTTTATCCGCGTTGTTGTATTTTATTAAATCAATCATAAATAGAGATTTAATGCATTACTAAGCCTTATTCATTTGATCTCTTAGTAATTACAAGTTTAAAAATTATTTCCCCAAAACCAACTCTATCCAAACGTGGCTTGTCGAGATCGCTTGGAAATACCCCACGCATCAATACAACTTCAACCCGACCGATATTCCTAACCAAACTAAATGGAATACTATTTTATAGATTTGTCACGTGTTGCCAAACTTTTTTCTGACTTTTCTCATCAAATATTATCGCTCTTCGCTCTCGGATCAAAAGATGGACGTCCGACCATTCCTTACTTTTCACTAACCAGTCACGTATGCGGCTTTATTGATTGCTCGGAGATAGATTTTGGCTTCTACTGCTAACCGGTAAACTTATCTCTCTCGTATTTCACGTCCCACTCCCATTTGTTATTAAGTGAATTTAAAATAGAAGCGAAACTATATTTCATTTCCTTTTCCTCTTAGTGTTGAAAGATTAAATGGAACATGTAGGTAAGCTAATATTGCGTGTATCATTTCAAGTAATAAAACTAATTTAATTCAGGGGAGGTATCGAATTATATGGAATTGAAAGGATATGTAGAATCAAATTTGAAAATTAAGTGCTATGGAGTTTGATTTTCATATAAAGAGTTCATTTATAGATTTGATTTATTAGCTTTATTAAGGGAAAAACACGGTTTGATTTATGCAATTTAGACTAGATGGCTCCAATTTCGATGTAGCTTTGCAAATTTCCATTTTGTTGCTATTATTATTCGGAATAGAGCAACACATTCTTATATTTTATTCTTGCGATACTAGATTTTATGCATTAATATTTTTTCAGTGAAGACATATTTTAATTTCAATTTCCTGATGAATATCAACTAGAGGCATTTTGACCTTTTAATTCATGTATTAATTTTTTTCAGTGAAGACTTATTTTCATTCCTTATTTCTATTTAATATAAACTAGAACTATTTTGATTTTTTTAAATGTATATACCCAATTTTTTCAATGAAAACATATTTTATTTCCACATTATTGTTGAATATCACTTACAAATAAATCATTATTAATTCAATTCTCTCATTTAAATGTTTAATGGGTGTATTAATTTTTTTTTCAGTGAAGACATATTTTGATTCCACTTTCCTATTGAATATAAACTAGAAGAAGTTTGACTTTTTAATGCATGTATTACATTTTTTCAGTGAAGACATTTTAATTCCACTTTCTTCTTGAATATCAAGTAGAAATATTTTGACTTTTTAATGAATATATTAAATCTTTTTAGAGAAGATATATTTTAATTCAATTTTCCAATTGAATATTAAATAAATTTTTTTTTGATTTTTAATTTATGTATTAAATTTTTTCAGTGAAGATATATTTTAATTCCATTTTCCCCTTGAACATTAACCAGAACAATTTTGACTTTTTAATGTAAGTACTAATTTTTTTTTCAGTGAAGACATTTTAGTTCTGCTTTCTCGTTAAATATCAACTAGAATTATTTGGACTTTTTAAAGTGTGTATTAAATTTTTTCAGTGAATACATATTTTAATTCCACTTTTCTATTGAATATCAATTAGAAATATTTTGACTTTTTAATGTATGGTTTCAATTGTTTCAGTGAAGATATATTTTAATTCTACTCTCTTATTGAATATAAACTGGAAATATTTTGATTTTTTTTTTGCTCTATAAAACCTGCTGATTTATAGTAGTATTTGTTATGTTTCATTTCAATTAAATCTCTTATACATAATCTAAAGTTCATGTTCTTAAAACATAATATTTTTAAACATCAAATTTCGTTGAAGCAGTGTTATTTAAATAGCCTTAAACCTGTTCTTTGTATTGCACTAATGAACCTTCCTAAAAGTACGAAGTACTATGACATTCTAGTGCAATAAGAAACGGGACATAACTGTCAGGATCATACGTTACTCCGTTTGCATTTTGTTTTTCGAGGCTTGTGGTCACAAATATGCAATAAGTCAAATAAAGGCGTGTAAAATGGATTATAATTAGTAGGAAGGGTTTCTCCAAGGCTTTCTCGCATTCTGTCTAATAAATGTATTTTGTGGTATTAACCACATACCACTGGCGGACAGTAGTCACGAAAAACTCTATTAGAATGCGATCTTCGACGATTCATTGCTAAGATGCGGTTTACACACATGTGCTAGAAAACCGAATGAGCATTTTTTTATGCTTTTTTTCTGACAGATTGAAACCATAGAGACAGACAAACTTTGAAGTAGAATTACAATTTTAGTCACAAAAAGCGTATAACAAGCTGATCATAGTAATTGTGTTTTTTGAGTTGTTAATGTTTATATGCTTGTGTAAAAACAGATATATAAATGGTCAACTCCTTGATAGATTTGGTTCGAAATTTGACTCATATCTTTAGATGTTAAATCTGTGTGCTAAATCTTATCCATCTTGCTCTCTTCATTTTATAATTACTGTATTAATTTATAAAGGATAGTCAAACAGACAGATATTTCGAGACATTATAGGAATGAATTCCGTTGAAAATATAGTACAAAATCTATAAATTTAGTGTAAAGAAAAAACAAACCAAACATCATATTCATACAAGACATTTTTCGATTTATCTTGTTCACAGACATATATAACAGTGAAAGCTTGTTTTCTAAACTGTAGGAAGTTGAAACGAAGAGATGCGACAAAATCTCAACTACAAATTATTTCATTATCCACAATACTTCATCTTTGTTTACATGGAAAACAATGAAGTAAAAATTAATTAAACTCAAGAAACATCTTGTAAATTACTAGTTGATTTTTTTCCTTTGTAACCTCTAAATCAATCTTGGATTTAAAAAAAAAAAGTATTTACACTTCATAAAAATGCTAATTTTTACCTTTTTAATTGTTTTTTTTCTGATGATGTAACTTTACTATTCTGTCTTTTATCACTTTCCTGATAAAAATACATCATGATAATTAAGAAGAATAGTAATTTGCTAGACAACTGTTTACCTCTTTATTCAGGAGAGAGGCGGAATTCCTCATTTCCCCGATGCATTTAAGCCAATAAGACAGTAATTTAAGGTACATTAAGGACAATGATTAAAGTCTCTTACGACAAAGACGTTTATGCCTCTTAGAATCGTCTGAATAGGGTGTTAATTCTAAGGTTTACTAGGATCACTCATTGTTTGTTCTTGTTTGAATTGTCCCTCATTGTTTTGGTATAAAATTCGATAGAAAATAATTGAAAAGACTAGAAATGAGATTTATATAGTCAGTTGTTGTATAAAATGCAAATAGAAATTGTATTTTTGATATTGAATACTGAAATAATGTGTTGTTAAGAATAAATAAAAATGGGCACAAAATCAAGAAATTTTAGATATTGAAGCTACAGTTAAAGTGATGAATTGATTGTAAGTAATAATGAAAAAAAGTAAAAAAGATTTATCGATTTATCATATTGATCGGTTTTATCAATAATTACTGGTTACTAGTATATAAAATCTTCCAGCGTCGTCTGTAACTCTGGATAGAATTAATAATATTGTCCTTTTCCTTTCTGGAAGTTAAAGTCCCGATTTCAGTTTCGTTCTCAAGAACCACAGACAGTTTTTTCTTATATTTAAATTAACTAATTTATTGGTGTAATGCATAAAATTATACATAAACAAAAATAGGTTATGGTATCATAAATATCAAATCTTTTTTACATTCTTTTATTCTGTATTATTGTAAAGTTCAATGAGTTGATGTTTTCCATTTTTATTAATCGTTATATTCTGACTTAAGGGTCGATTAGAGGTTATTATTATTATTTTTTCTCAACATTTTTTTTTTTTTACTTTATATTCAGCATAGCATTTTTTTTTTTTTTTGATATACAATAATTATTTGGTTTCAACCGATAGTAGTGATTATTTTTTTTATAAAACTGTGAGTGAAAATCATGGACAGAGCAGAAGAAAATTGCTTACATCAAAAGTTTTTAGTGCGTGCAATTACGGACCTATAATGCGCTTTATATTTACATATAAAGGGAAATTTTTTTTTCTTCTTAGGCACTTAGATATTATGTTAATATGCAATGATCGGATCTGAGATATCATTTACACAGTAAACAAAATAACAGTCCATATAGCCGGGCACATCTTCCAGGTAATGTCGATAACCGATTAATCATTGTAATTGTAAACTGATTGACTGACGATATTATTCATTCTATCCAGAGTTACAGACGACGTTGGACGATTTTATATACTAGTAACCAGTAATTATTGTACAGTATCAATACATCAATATCACGTATCAATTTGAATGAATATATAATTTTAATAAAGCTATTTATAAAACTATATTCACATAATATTTGTTTTATCCAGTCAATTTAATATACCATATATGAGCCTTATCAGAATTGGGTTATGATATTGTAGAGACCCAAATTACTGAAATATTGAGAAAGCAATCTAGCAATAACTGAAAACAATTCAGCAATCTAGCTTTGATTTTGAAATTTGAGCTTTCTTTAATTTATTGAAAAAAGTTGTGTATTACTTTAAAAAACATATTTTGTAATGAAGATAATGGTATTTGATAATGTTGGTAATTTCATTTCTCTACGGCTCTTTTCTGCTTCAGGGCTGAAGAATTAAATTTTTGTAACTTTATTACTGCATTTCATAAACATTTGTTAATTTTCATACTCTTTTTTCAAATGTTTCACAGTCTTTTATTCCCTTCTTATTTTTTTAGCAATATTTTTTTTGAAAGCGCTACCTTTTTTTGTATACAAAGAATTGTTTCATAAAAGAAAGCGAATATGCAGACTCTTCTAACGCATTCTTGACAAGACAATGTATCCAAGCAATATTGCTGCATTGGTAACTTTACAAAGACGTTCTGAGTTATTGATAGTCTGTGGTTACATGAAGGTTAGAAAAATGTGCGAGGCTTGCTCTAGCGTCGATACACTGCTTAACAACAGAGTATTAATAGCAATATGGACAAATTGACCTCCAATTTTACACAAGGCAATGCCATTATTTTTTTCATATTACGAATTGCTGCACCTCAAATTTTTCTAATAAACCGAATTCATCATCTTGTTTATCAGAAGAACATAGTTTTCGCACTTACAGACTACAATACATATGTCATTACGAAAATAACTTTGTAACAAACTGAAAAAAATGACGCCGAGATATCCTTAGTATATTTTATCAGTATTTCATCCTAACGGAGGGCACCTCATATACGAGGATGAGAAGCCTCGGTGTGGTGGTTGGTTTTTGCCAGCCTGGTGTGGACATGGAATGGTGTAAAGTGACTATAGTTGACCAATTTTTTGACGTGCCTCTTACTGGAAGGGTTTTACCGCTAGTGATGATGACCCTTAGGATTCACCTCGTTTCTCATCAATGCAGTTGTTTCGGGACGGTCATTCAGATTTTGCCTTCGGGATGGTCGCGCTAGTCAATTTCTGATTATCAACATATGAACTCCACGGGGGGGGGGAGGGACCTTAAATGCAAAAATGAGAAGCTGCTGGAATGATGGCTGATTTTTGCCACCTTTATGGTTGCAGCATTTGTATGATGTGACTACTGCCTACCGATTAAGGTGTGTGCCTCCTACCAGAGAGTTTGTACTATGACTTTTGATGACTTTTAGGATTAGCCTTAGTTCCTTCCGATACTGTAGCGGCGGTTCAGCCATCCAAATTCTTCCTTGTGCCTTCGGTGGGTTTGAGTAATCAGCTATGATTATCAATATTTTAATAAAATATCTGCGAAAAATAAATAATAAAATATAATTTTTTAGGTAATTTTTTTTCTAGCTAGAAATATATTCCCATTTCTGAAGAGTGTGTAATTAAATACTGAATCTCGATTAGAATGTATACATTGTGTATTCAAACATCGTAATAGCGTTTTTTATGAATCTGTACGAAATTTTTTTTATTTAATTGTTTAATATATGTCATTAATTCCCTTGATAAAGAATGAAATTTTTTCAGGTGTTATCACACAGTAGAGAAAATAAAAGTCAATTGATAATACAGGGTGTTCATTAATTATTGTCGGTGTTTCCGTACCTCATAACTTTCGAATAAAAAATATTATGCAAAAACCGATTACGTATTCGTAAATTACAACTCAAAGAATTATGTATTCGTAAATTACAACTCAAAGAATTTTATTAATGATATTAAAGTGTAAAGCTTGCACAATTTGCACTTTGTAGGCATTCAGCTGAAGGCGATTCTTTGGGTTGTACTTTACGAATACATAATTCTTTGAGTTGTAATTTACGTATTCATAATTCTTTGAGTTGTAATTTACGAATACATAACCGCCTTCATCTGAATGCCTACAAAGTGAAAATTCTGCAAGCTTTACACTTTAATATCATTAATAAAATTCTTTGAGTTGTAATTTACGAATACGTAGTGGTTTTTGCGTAATATTTTTTATTTGAAAGTTATGAGGTACGGAAACCCCGACAATAATTAATGAACACCCTGTAGTATTTTTTAAAACATTTTATTTTTTAAAATACGAATTATTTATTCCTTAAACTAATTCCAAATAATATTCTGTTAATCGAATTTTTATGAAGTAATTTTACTATTCTTACTTCACCATTGTATTCTAATAATTAGGGATAGTAATTTGCCGGTAGTCTGTTTATCTCCTTAATCATCATAAAAGTTGAATAACATATTTCCGTGATGCATTTAAGCCAATAAGACTGTAATTTAAGGAAAATTACGGACCGCAATTAAAGTCTGTTACGACAAAGACATTAATGCCTTTTAAAACCGTCTGAATAAAGTGTTAATTTTTAGGTTTAATTATGATCACTTATTATTTGTCCTTGTTTGAATTGTCCTTTATAGTGTTGCTACCAGATTCAATGAGAAATAAGATTGAAAAGAAACTAGAAATTTTGTCTTTGATGTTAAATACCGAATAAAATATTATCTAGACAGAAAGAAAATGGGCGATATTTCCCCCTTTGAATATATATTAGTTTCGTTTTAATATAAGAAATAAAATAATTGGGTTTAACGTCTAAGGAGTTACATACAGGAAATTTTGCATCACATGCATGTGCAGTTTGTAATTGGCACTATATCTGACGATTGACTTGCTTTTGATTCGCGTCTACTATCTAATTAATTCACTGACTTCTTCACTTCTACATATATTTTATATTGTGATTATTTGTCCCATTTTACCATACAAAAACCTTAAATTTTTAATATATCACTTCTTTTGCAGCAAAAATGCGTTGAAGCGGTTTGATACACTAATTTTCACATTAATTGAGAGCAGTTGTATTCATATCGCGTCCCTTAGGTTGCGAGTCCCTTAGGTTAGATTCGCGTCCTTTAGGTTGCGAGTCCCTTAGGTTAGGTTGCGAGTCCCTTAGGTTAGATTCGCGTCCCTTAGGTTGCGAGTTCGAACCCCGCCGGCCGAAGATTCCCCGCGTGCTTGGTGGCTGACGCGCGTATAAATCTGTTGTGATCACAAAGCCCTCCATGTAGAGAGTAATACCCCAGGGGGTACTGGATCAGGGGTGATCGTTCTCTGATTCAGGTCTAAGTTATAATCTGTGGATGAGTGAATGAAATGTGTGAATGAAGTCCACCCCGTAAAAAGGTCCACCCCGTTGTGACGTGTGTGTAGCTAAGTCGTTCTGTCGGCTCTAGATGGCGCTACTATAAAAAAACAAGAGACGCTCCTCCACTGGCTTAAAATTGCGGGCTTCGTATCAGTGGGCTTGCCCATGGCAAGTGCCATAAGAAACAACAACACGTCTTTTACTTTCTTGTATACGTAATAGGGGGAAAGTTTAGTAACCTTCAAAAAATTTGAATTCAAGATTTTGAAGTATCTCCAGGTTTTAGACCTTCCAAAGTTCGAAAAACACATTTTTGGTATTATGTCTGTCCCTCTGCCTGTTTGTGGCAAAGATAGATCAAAAACCATTCGAACCAGACAGCATACTTCTGATGAAATTTGGTATACAGGTTTTACACCAAATTTCAAGATTTTTATTAAATTTTGAGTAAAATATTTTCAGAGGAAGTTCGTCTGTCCGGTTAGAAGTCAACACCATAATTACATAACTAAGTTAGCTATATAGATAAAATTCAGTACACAGATTTAATATCTATAATCTAAACACTTGACAAATTTTGAGCCAAAACCAACAAAGGGTTGACTGCCCTGTCAGTCTGTACTTTCAGAAACATGTGAAAGCGATAATTCAAAAATGCATTGACTAAAATATATTAAATTAGGAATGGAATTTTGTAATTACAAGTCCAGTTTTGTTTCAAATTTTTGTTTTATTCGGTTGTGAAAAATCTGTCAAAAACACTAATTCGACTTTTGGATACTACGAGGGAGAGTCAAAAAGAAAAGGGACATTTGAGAAATGATGCATTTATTTTAATACTGGAAAACTGAAACATGCATTATTTTTCTACATAAGCATCTTGGACTTCAACGTACTTTTTTCAAACTTTCTCAAGTTTTTGGATTCTGTGTGTGTGTGTGGGGGGGGGGAGTTTTCCGGTTGTATCTGTAACCAGTTTTGCACCGCATCAATGACTTCTTTATCGGTTGAAAATCTTCTGCCTGATTCTTAACCCTTTCTTCAATTGCACAAATATATGAAAATAGCTTTGAGCCAGGTCTGGACTATATGGTGAGTGTTCCTGTACTTCGAATCTCAACTCCTTAATAGTTCCGATCTTCCGTTGGGCAGAATGCGGCCGAGCATTATTTTGGCGCAGTATGACAATTTTCACAGTTTTCCTCTACGGTTGGATCTGATTCGCTTGCATTAGACAAATAATTTCATCATGTTTAACATCTTCCATAAACAAAAAGCGAATTACTTCCTTAATTTTTTTCTTGGTGTAGGATGACAATGGAATTGCCATATTTAACGGTCTGCTACACTGCAACGACTAAAACGGAAATAAGAGTGACACGTTGCATAGAAGTGTTGCAGAGTATAATAATTCAGAGATTCAGTGTTACCAAACACCCGAAAGAGAAATTGCAAAAGTCCATTTACTTTTTCACTTAATCCCCCGGAGGGGCGCCTAGAAATGAGGATGAGATGCTTCCGGCATGGTGGTTCGATCTCGCCACCCTGGAGGGTACATAAAAAGGTGGGGATCTGGCTCCTCCCATCGATGGTGGGGATACTTCCTTACTTTCATAAAATAATAGATGATTTATCAGTTATTTCTTAGAATAGTTTGTTTATTGATTTATTACAAATGTCCAGAATACTGACTATGACGCCATTTGATCTCTAGCCTTCCAATATTTTTGAGCTTTAACACAAGTGCTGAGAGAGAGTCAAGATGAGTAGCATCAAAAATTTGATGTTGTCAGCACAGAGGACATAAGAAAGAGTTACAAAGCCCAAGTCAATACATTTCTTAGAATAGCTAGTTATTTCATAAAATAATTTATCATGTTCTATGAAATAACAGATTTTATGCTTACGAAATAATATATATACATAAAATAACTTCTCCTAAACAGAAAGGAGCATTTCGTCGTACTTTTAAACTAATATAATCTCATAAAATAATTGCTTGCGCAATTTTACGGATGTGATTTTGATAACTTTTTCCAACCCTTTGAGTCGATCGCCTTGTTATTTATTACTCTTGTCAAAATTTTATGCATCTTTCTTAAGTTGAAATTCATACCATGATATAACACAAAACAGTTCCACTGCTTTCACTTGCCAGCTAGTTTTTAAAATGAAATAAAATTTCACAAGCAAACGTTTATTATCCCTCACTTTGCGTCAATAAAATGAAAACTGAAATTTATGTCCCATGCATATAAAACTAGACCTTACCTTTAATGCCAAACTTTCAGATAAGTTGCTCGCGAAACGTTCTGTCCTATGAAAAATTCATCTTTCGACAGGAATGTACACGCAAAAGAGTAAAATATTATTAGATAAGTGAAACCGATCTTGTGGTTCTAGTCGCGTTTAATGTTATTTTAATACATTTTTCACGGAGTGAAATTTATTGATAAATAGTTTGAACAAAAACTATAAAAGTTACACAGCAAACTATTAAGAAACAAGAATTTATTTTTCTCAATCAAATTTGAGTATTTTATTGCATTATTAGCTGTTTTAGGTTACTAAATTTCGAATCATAAATATTGGTTTTATTTAATTTCTATTAAATATTTTATGTACAGCTTGAAAATCTTTTAATTACAATCTTTCTAATTTATTTTCTTACCCGGTCTCCTAAAACTGTAGCGGTTACATAACTCTACTACCTTCTCTTTTGATACGACAGATGGCGTTACGTTATTAATACCAATGTATGTTTCCCATGGTCCTTCTGAAGGGGTCATTATTAGATTGTATTCTAAGTGAATGTTATATATTTTTCGTGTTCGTGTTTGTTTTGTCTTGTGAAATGGGGAACATAAAAAATAATTAAACAACTGGTCCTGAAACTCGTGTATTTGTGGGGATTGGAATGTTCATGTTGGGTATCGGACTCCAATCACAATACTTTCTTATTACAAAAAGAAATTTATTTTTCCAGCATTAAAATACAACAACATATTTTATATCCTGCGATCTGAGCCTGACCGCGTGTCGACGATTAGAGTGACGAGAGTATCGTACGAATTCGTTTACGATTAAGATTATGATGCAAGAGATTAGTTTTCGGTTACGTCGCACTAGATCAGGATCGGCAATAGGTTACTATTATTTGTATTCACTACAAAATATCCCCCAGAGAAGAAATAAACGAAATTCACTGGGAAGTGGATGCAATCATAAGCACAAGATATATACCACATACCAATACCATATACGCACATACCAATCCGCCACATTGGTGACCTCGGGCGATGAACCTTCGCCCTTCGTACAGCTATTGTGGCGCCATCCACCCATTGCAACCCAAAGTCGTCAGATTCACTTGACGCAGCAACACAAAGTCGTCACACTCACTTGAAGTAGCAACACAAAAAAGCCACAGTAACACAAGCCGTCAGACTCACTTGGCGCAACATCATCAGCAACCATTCACCCACACATTCTCGCCATAATGCTTGGCGCTTCTCAAGTGCTCAAATGGGTACAGACGCATTAGACGCAACAGCTAAAACATCACTACTCAACAGCCATATCGTTCTTCTCACCTCCATTCACTGGAAAGAGAGTACTTTGGTTAAGAGCTTATAAGCCAGTTAACAGCTACGAAACACGAGCAATTGCTTTTGTCTTGTGGTCTTATTACTCGGCTGCGAACCACAAGGTCTCAGGTTCTATCCTCACTCATCACAATCCACTACAAATTACTTTTATCTACCACATAAGGAAGTTATAAAAAATATCATCCCTCTACAAAACGTTAAATTCTAAGAGACATTGAAACCATGTTATTTTAATAACCTTACTCCATTTTTGTTTATTGTGTACGCGAACATACCTAATGAAGCTTAGTATAATGACTTCATATTGTCATTACATTCTTAAGAACCTAAATAATCTATTTGAATTGCACGTTGTCTTCTTCGAAAACGTCGTTTCACATTCTGATTTCTCATATAAACTGCAGAGAGAATGAGCTCTCTGCAGTTTATATGAGAAAGCTGGCTCTCAATAATGTAAGAATATTATAAGATTGAAATATTTCATGGAACAATGAAAATGCGTTGTGTTTAATTGCAATTATGAAATCTGTTGTTGAAAATTCTGCAAAAAATTTTGAAAATTCAGAAAAAAATTCGCGTAGTAACTAAACAGATATCAATAAAAAGAGGTAATTCTTTTATTTTAAAACGGTGTACATGGTATAAAAATTATGTTTATGCTATAATAATTTTCGAAAAAAAATTAAAAAATGCTCATATGAGCAATTTTTTATTCTCTAAACTCAGTGCTGGATTTGTTAGTCTTAGATAATTGGCTAAAACGCTCCCTCCAATGAACGAAAAACACACAGTCTGAAAGATGAAGTCATCCTCCTTTATTAGAAGTATAAATTATTATCGTATTTAATAAAAGTATTAGACGCTCCGAAACGCCTTATATATTCCCAAATTTTGACTGTTTGTCCAAAGAATTAAAAAAATGTGTGAGTTGTTTAAGTTTGGATCAAATTATCTTACATTTCAATTTTTTTTTTTTTAATTAGTAAACCATGTGAAAGATATTTTTTAAAATGATTCAATTAAATATATTTTTTGAACAATGTTGGAGCCAATAAGTCAACAGAACGATCCACCTACAAGTTTTTGTAGCGCCACCAAGTGGTGAAATGATATAACCCTTTTTTAGTGTGTGTGTGTGAATACCACAGAGTGTGGTGAAACTTAAAGCAATGGAGATTAAGTCCAAGAGTTTGTGTTTCATTCATAGATGACTGAGTTTTCTAAAAAACTGAGCTATCGTGGGCCAAAATCAAAAATTGAGCTATCGTAGATCAAGCTATCATGGCCTGAGCTGTCGTGGGCCAAAATCAAAAACTGAGCTATCGTGTGTCAGGCTATCGTGGCCTGAGCTATCATGGGCCAAGCTATCGTGGTCCAGTTCACCGGATACGACTGTGCATCTATTGTATAGTGATTCATTATTTGAAATGTGTGATTTATAGTAAAGATATCGTCAATGATGACGAACTGGGTGCGAAAATACCAAGAATGAGAACTCTGTTGTGGATAACTGGTCTCGAATGACAGCAGTCCCAGCAAAGAGGTAGGGGCAGTATTATCCATTAAGTTATTAACTAATTAATTTCCCGAGATGAAATTAATTTTGCTTTTGATGAGTTATAATGAATTTTCAGAGACGAAGATAATTTTGTTTTAATGAGTTTAGAATAAAATTGTGATAATATATTAATATTTAAAATGGCGGATTTAGAAAAATAAAAGAAACATGAATTAAAACTCGTTGCCGAGGAGATAGAGTTTGGTTGTTGCGGAAGGCATGAAAAAGAGTGAAATAAAGTGTTTAATTGAGGAAAGTGATGTGTTCAAAAATGATAACTATGTTGTTAAAGATACTGTAGATCGATCAGCTTTTATCTCACAATTAAAGGCAGTTAATGGCTGAATAACTTTGACTAAAGTTAACTTGGCCAACAGAAGTTCCTTGGTGGTTAAAGGCCCTGACATTTTGTTCGAATTTCTCAAATTATAAATAAATCTGAAAATAAAGACTAAGTCTTAAATTATTTTATAAAACGTATTTGACACACTAAGTATATTATCTAAAAATGATGAGTCCACAGCTGAAACTAAACGGCAATTAGTCAGATTTTTGAGTTCTGCTAAATAAAGTTTCTCAGAAGAAACATCCATGTTCTGCAGAGAATTGATCAATGGATCGTGGATGTCGTCGCAATCACCAGGAAAATCCATAACCAATTAATTCTTGGAGAAAGGTTGTACCAAACCACCACAGTCACTTTGTTGCATTCTCGTTGGATCAAGTCCCCTTGAAATGACGTCAGCGGAATTTTGCTCGGAAGGAACATGATGCCACTAATTCATTTCTGTGGATTCTTGAATAATAGCCATTCTGTTTATAACAAATGTTTTTAAGTCTTGTGACTCTTTTCTCATCCACAAAAGCACGATTGTAGAATCCGAATAATAGAAGACTGATGTAATATTCATTTTTAAAGCATTTTTTACCTCATGCACCAATTTGGTGAGTAGAACGGCACTGCATAACTCTAAACGAGGTATAGTTGCTAGCTTGATTGGTGACACTTGAGATTTACTCGCGACTAGCTTCACTTTCACTTCACCAGCTGAATTGACTGTTCTGGCGTAGATTGCAGCACTATACGCCTTTTAAGACGAGTCACAGAATCTATGAAGCTCAGTCCCTCCCGCGTTTGGAATAACAATACATCTTTAGATAATGTCGTTTAAATTTGTTAAAGATGTTACAAACTCCTGGCATTCACTAGCTTCTTTCTCGGGAAGTATTTCACTCCAATCAATCTTGAGCAACCACAATTGTTGCATGAAGAATTTTGTCTTCGTGGTCACTGGCCCAAGTAACCTAAGTGGATCGAAAAGTCTGGCGATAATGGATAAGACCGACCTTTTGGTAGGTTGGACATTTTGCTGTATATCTACTTTAAAGGTAAAGCCGCCAGTTTTAGCCTTTCAGGCAATCCTTAAGTCTTAATTTCATTCGTATATGAGAACTCATACTCTTTCTCCGTAGCTGAAATAAGCTTAGAAGTATTCCCACACCACGTGAGCAATGACATCTTGGAGGGTTTTAGAATGTTAACAAGTTGATGTTGCAAAGTTTTTGTCTCTTCCAATGTACACGCTCCACTGAAAACGTCGTCCATATAAAAGTCATGACACAAGACTGATGCAGCACTTGGAAAGTTTGTTCCCTCGTCTATGTAAATTTGTTTGAGTGTTCTCATTGCTAGATACGGAGCACTGACTCCGTAGGTAACCGTATTTAGCCGATACCTTTTAATGGACTCATTAGCTACCTCTTTTCATAAAATTCTTTGGAGGTTTCATTGACTCTCAACTATATTAATCATACGGTATATCCGACGAATATCTGCAGTAAATGCAAATATATGCTTTCTGAATATAATTAGCAATGTAAATAGATCGTCTTGAATCACTCCACCGTTATACTGAATTGAGTTAAGTGATTCTCCACTACTAGTCAAGGTGGATGCATTAAACACGGTACGTAGTTTAGTTGTACTTTTTTGAGGCCTATAGATACCATGATGAGGCATATAATATGTCACTTCAGATTCAACACTTTCATCTTGTATCTCGTTCATGTGGCCTAACTCCTTCAGAAAGTCAGAATACAGGTTCAGATATTTTTGGTCTCTAGACAGGCGAGTCCATAGTGATTCGAGTCGTTTTAGAGCATTATCCCTTGAATTCTCTAGACATGACCAGTGCTCTTGAAATGGCATCACCACAGTACATTTTCCTGTCTCATCTCTTCTGTGTGTTTGCCCATAATGTTCCTCAAAAAAAGCATTATCTTTACTTTTTGGTAATTCATTACCTATTTCCTCAATTTCCCAAAATTTTCTTAAGTTTGAATTAAATTCTTCTGCTTCACATATTAAACCGCAATGGTTAGAATTTAACTGAACTCGAAACGCTACCTCCTACAATATACCCAAATACAGATTTCTGTAAAGTCAAATTCTCATTTTTAGCATTTAATTTTCCCGGCTTTATTATTTCATAAAAGAATTCAGCGCTAATTAAAATATTTATTTTGCCCGGAATATTAAAATTAGGAACCGCAAGGTCAATTAATTCTGGAATCTGTACACGCGTATCTGTCATCTTATTTGGTATTAAATCTGTTATTTTTGATACCATTAACATCGAAATATTTCTTTCGAAACTTCTATTTTTATTAGCCACAGTTGCTGTAACTCTGCGATTATCTACCAGCGAGGCATTGTTAATGCAGGAAATAGATTGATTTATTTTTTCACTTTTGAGTTGTAGCCTCTGCATACAATTCTGACTCATGAATCAGTACTGTGAGCCGTTATCCAAAAGGCACCTTACTTTTTGCCATTGTGAACATCTATCTTTTATTAAACATCTTACAGTACACAAAACTACATTTTGATTTACGATTAGATTTGTTGCAACGAAAGCCGTACTTCACTCATTAGGGGAAACCAAACCTTGATCCGAATTTTTCTCCTCCGATTGCGAATTATTTATGACTTCAGCTGTTTTTACATTCGAAGACGAAAAATTTTTTGTTTCTTTCGACAAGTGTATTAATTTATTGTGAGCTTTGCCACAGAAACAATTTTTATACGAACACTTTTTAACGCTGCAATTAGGCGATAAACATTTGAAGCAGACGTTTTTATTTTTTACTACCTCTACGCGTTCAAGAACCGAAAGTCTTTTAAATTGAGGACAAGCATACAAAGGATGATTCTCGCTCTTTAGACATAAATCGCAATTTTTATTTTTCACTTCACTGAAAAATACTTTTTGATGTTTAAATTTATTGCTGTAATTTTGCCCTTTCCTCGTCTCATTTATGATTTTGCCTTTGGAAGCAAAATAAAGATCACATTCTTTCCCTAACTCGAGAGGTGTAAACCACTTTTGATTTTGACTAATATTGGTGTGAGTTGCTGTTTCTTTGTCCAGCGTTTGGAATAATTTATCCGAAACTATCAATTGTTTTAGGGTCTCGAAATCTGTTTCACCCCTTAATTTTAAATAATATTCAAAACTCGTCACTAAGCATGACGCGAATTGCACATGAGTTTCTCTAAAACCGCGTGCGCTGTTGGCTTGAGTTTTCTTAGTACAATTTATTTCACTTCTTCATAATTATTTAAATCTTTCTCAGCAATAACTGGAAAGAGATGGGAAATTTGAATATTTATAAATGGCAAGCAGGTTTAAAATTATTCCTTAGAAATATTTTTTGAGCATTAATATTAGGATATTTTTATAGATTTTTTTTCTTTCTTGCCTGACACAAAACTTTCCAAACACAAAGAATAATAATACAAAAATGTATCAAAATATATCAAAAATCGATAAAGAATAATTTTATTTGTGTTGGATAGTTCAAGCATTCATTCATCCTGACTCAGTCACTGTTCACTAAATTTACGTTTATTCTATTTTATTTTTTTGACGCGAATCGTTCAGTGTCTCCGCGACAAAAATGTTATATTTCCTGAAAAACACAATAAAGTAAACAAGAAAAATATTAAATTCTAAATAACAGCGTCGCCTTTATTTATTTTTTTCAGGCCCCCCCACAAAACTTTTTAAACTCCAAAAAAGGAGCCCAAATGAAAATTTTAGCGCTGCTTTTCTCTTCCATATTTTATTACCACTTTCTTTTTTTCTATTCTCTGTTCCTCTCTTCTTACGTGTCTTTCCCTTTTCTCTCTTCCTCCCCCATTCCCCTAGCAGGATATGGTGTTGCTAGAACAGAATGGGTAAAGGCTTATGAAATAACCGGTTCCTGTCGGTTCTGGTTACGTAAAAGGGTTTCTTCTTTCTCTTGCGTTGCTAAGTTACCGGCAGACGCTAGGGGAAATGACTTCACGTGACTTCCGGTTCCGCTAAATTTCCCTGGGTCAGCACCAAATCATAAATCTCAGCTTGCAGCTCCACATTTTTATTATTTTGGTGTTTGCTTTCACGTGGTGGAATCTTTATAAAAGATTATTGCAGATAAATGCCATGTACAGGTAGAAGGGGGTTTGAAAGTTTATAGGTGATATTGAATAAACAACATTCAATATCTAAGGTTGGTTAGTTTTATATTTTATTATCGTATTTTTCAAATACTTGTTTAAACAGAAATGGAATTAAAGACATTATAATCAAATTTTATATTGTTTGCCAACGAATTCTACGAAACTCCACGCCTTTGATTCGACAAAACACGATAGGGGTGAGAGAAAAGATTAAAGAATGAAATGTTTACATTTAACATTCAAGTAAATTCCGGAAATACGGCCATCCTTCCTCGTCTCACCTCTTAGTGAAATAGAATCGTCGAAAAGTTGTCGTCTTAGGATACTGAAACGAACAGTAGCTGCAACTGGAAATGTAAATAACAGTATAAAAAAACTGTCTTTCTTGTTATTTGTTCTTACCTCTCTGTCTCAAGTCTGTTTTAAATTATCTTGTTCACAGACAGACTGATATTATTCCAAAAGTATGTTTTTTCGGATTCAGAGGAGTCTGAAACGTTGAGATTCAATAAAACCTCAAATTTGAAATTTTAGACCATTACAATACTTACTTTTTGTACTTCACATACAAGACTTAACTTTCTTTCTATACTTCATATGCAAGAAAATGAAAAGAGAACGAAATGGTATCAATACGTCCTTTCAAGGTCATTGATAAATGTCATATGATGCCTTTTATGCATTAGAAATGAAAATCTTTTAATAGTTTACTATTTTTAACTAGAAATTTAAAATATAATAAAATATAAAATTAAAATTTAGGAAATGTCGTATTGAAATGTAATAAATTGTAAAAATAAGATACAAAACAAATAATATTTGAATGATCTAAAATAAGCCGGGTATATCGCATGTATAAAGCTCTAAAGGATTTTGGCAGCTTTTAATGAAATAAGCAAATAACAATTATAAACTTGATATCTATTAAAATTTGATTTCAAACTTTAATAGATAAATTATATTTTTGGTTTAATAGATGATATTTAGTAGTAATAATATAATTTAATAGATAAATTATACTATTTAAATTATTTAATAAATAAACTTTATTTTTGCATCAATATATCTTATTGTTCTCATATAATTTTTGTAATGAAAAGTAAAGATTATTGCATTACGAACAACCTCATAAAGACTTTTAACTGAATAAACATTAGTAATTTGTTTTATAATAATACTATTTATTTATATCCGAGAATATTTTTGGATAAAAAGGATTTTGCTATCTACTGTACAATGAATACAATTTAGCCAAACTTTTAACTGACTTTAATTTAAGTGCAAATATTAAATTTGCCTTGAATTGGCCTTATATGTAATTTATATATTCAATAGTTTAATTTATTGATGATTTTTATTATCAGAATTATTACTAGAAATGAATTTTTCATTTTTTTTCAATTATTTATGATATATTGGGGAAAATAATGCACATGAAGGATAATGCAATTTCTTCCATCATCTTGAAAAAACACCTAAAATCAAACGAAGAATTATGAATTTGTAATAAATAATTTGCTATTTTATAATTTTCCGTTAAAAAGGTCTCAGTTTACAAAAATTCTTGTCAATTATTAATTTTTTGAAATTTTAAGCATTATCATTTGTTAATAAGTTCATTAAATTCCTTTAAATAAAACTAATTTAAACTGAAAAGATCTTTAAAAATTTAAATAACTCTCTATTTCTAATTATTTTCAAAAGGCTATTTTATATATAACGTTACTGATAAAGTTTATTGTTTAGTTCTTTTATAAAATGCCTAATTATTTCAGAAATACTAGGTGAATTCAGCTTAAATGTGTAATAAATTCGCATGTAAATCAGTTATTCTTTAATGATACTGGTTATTATTAAGATTAATTAATGAAGGGCTACTGGATTGTGAAAAATGAACAATCTTATTTTTACAGGTGAGCACAGCCGACTTATTATTATAAATATTTTGTACTTCAATGTAAGAATCTTAATTAAACTTAATTAACTTTAAACAATTTTGTAAGATATTGTAATAAATGTAATTAAGAAACTGAACATAATTATTAAAATTTATGTAATGCAATTACGATAATTAACCAAATCATGGAAAATACTTACCCGCTCTTTTAGACTATAAAATGTTAGAAGTTGATGTTTTATGAAGTAAACTTTTAAACCAGGAATACAAATGTATTTTATTCTTTAATTATTTTCATTCTGTATTACATGAAACAGTAAATGAATACTTATTTAACCCTAACTGGAGACAGGAAGTCAAAATGACTCCGCCTTGTTCATTGGCTCTGATTATCAATTTTTTGTTTTGGAATACAATCATTTCCTCAGAACTTTCAAGTTGTTCTTTTAGCGGTATGTTAGCTGTAGCCTGAAGTTTGAGCACGTGCACGTAACCGAATTATTCTTTCTCAAAGTTTTCGTTGCTATTTGTGTAGTCATTAACTCTACGTTTCAGAAACTGTGATTGAAAAAATATATAACGTATGCCAATTAATTTCTACCTATTTCTCATTGAAATCTGCTGCCTTTGTCTAGAATAACATAATGTTTAAAAAATGGATAATGCTGGCAAAGGAGAGGAAAAAGTACAAGTAGATAGCAGTGGAAAATTACCTACTAGAAAATATTGTACCGTTTACCCAAAACAGATGAAGGAGAAAACATCTGCTCTTTGTGTTTCTTGTTAACACCCAGTATGTGAACACTATTCCATAATCGTAAGCCTCGGTTGCATTTGAATGATGTAAAAAGCTTAATCTTCTTAAGTTAATATTTTAAGATATTTTATTCTTCATTTTTGCTTTTTAAGTTTTGATAGTTATTGTCATTAGTGTAATCCCATAATATGTAAACGAAGTAAGTAAATAGGAAAGTTGTTTAGATTTTTCTTATATTACCTTTCCAACATTTTGTATAATAATATTTAACAATTTAATATTGATATTTTTAATGTATTTGGCTATTAGGATGTCCAGAATATATTGAGTTTCCAAAATAAATTCAATGCTGTTTGCAAAAGACAAAAAAAAAAATCATTTTGACTCCATATCTCTCTGACTGCGTAAGGAAATTCGTGTCTTCAGTTACGGGTTAAACACAATTTTATTTATTTATACGTATTTAATAGAATACAAATGTTTGTTTCTCTTTAATTGCTTTTATTCTTTATATCAAAAAAAGACAAAGCATTTCCAAGAGGACTTTATATATCAACTGCAATATATACATAAAATAATTTCACTACACCTCCATTTCCTTTTCTCCGAAGATACATCAGTTTCTATTTAGATACCGAGCTTTAACTTTGCTGTCCTCTTTGACGGAACCTTTTGAAATTTTACGAAGACTGCATTTGAGAATCCTTCTAGTTTATTTCATTGCAGTACCTTCAAAGGTAATGCAGGGAAAGCAGGTTCAGTGAATGAACTGAAAGAGCTTGTGCACCAGGTCCGTAAATTTTATTCTTTTTCTTGGAAAATTCCTCGCGTTTTATTACTCAAGCTCTAGAATGCCAGAAAATTTTATTACCTCAGGGAGCCTCGTAATGTTTTTATTCCCCTTTCTAAATTACAAATCTCCACAGCTCTTCAGCCCTAAAAATTTATGCACATTCGTTTTTATAGACCCGCTTTAGCTCTTTTATTTAAATAACTTTAGTTCCAGCCAGTGAAATAAATGAGTTTAGAATAATAATGAGCAAATTAAATAAACAGAGGACTCGCTCTGGATGCTTTATAGTAAACACAAGAGACATATATCATTGGAACCAGATGACTTTTGAAGTTTGTGATGTCTTCTGCATGAAAATGTTTTGGCGAGAAGAAGTCTTTATAAAGGCTAGTAAAGTTCGATATGAAAAATGAAATTCGGCAGTATAACAGGTTGAATTTGTTGTTCCTGTTTATGTATTCCTGACCGCAGCAGAAGTTGTTAAAGTATACGATATTTTTTTAACCGTGTTATTATAATGCTCTTGTTTCGGAGAAATTTATTTGAAAACAAGAGAATCATTCTTTTTATCCTCGTGATTTTTGTTTTTTTAAAAACTTATAGCACTAAAGTGTTTTATATTATCGTAAAAATGTTTGTAGAAAAATAACTCGATTAACTCGTGCGAAATAGTAGTAAACTGTTCTTCAATTGTAAAGGAAGTTAATCGTTCTCAACAATGAAAATTGCCGAAATTTTATATTTAAAGGGAATAGAAGTTTTAGAGAATAAGATTAATATCTGATAGAAAATTTATAATATATCGAAAGGATTATTTATTTTAATTATAAAACAGTAGAAAAATATTTGTTCCATAAAATATTTGTTTTTTTTTAATAACAAAATCGATATGTGTTGTGATGCGATAATTTTTAAACTCATAAAATTAGTATGAGTAAAATCGCTCAAAAATTAACATAATATATGAACATAGATTAAATACTTACAGTGAACTATACTACTAATAATAATATAAAAAAATAAATGTTGTGCAGTTTGAAAACTTTAAAAAAAAAATTGGTATTTTACATGATAAATAGCCTCTAAATATTAATAAGACAGAGCAAAAAATAAATAAATAAGTTTAACAGATGCATAATATTTGTACATGCTGTTGTATAAAATTTCATATAATTGTAATCAATAAAATGTATTAAAAGAATACCGAAATTTGAAGAAAACATGTTACGAGAAAAAAAGCAAAAAGCTATTTTTCTATCATAAGAGCTCCTGTAAGATGCATTTTTAAAGGATAATTAATCCATAAACTTTTGACTTTACAAATTATACATTTCTGTAATCTGAAATTCCTCCATTTTATTAAACAAAAATTGAGAAATATTTTTTGAAGCTACAAACCTGTTCACTTAAGGAATTTGTTAAAAACTTATTTCTTTATTTTATATCTTTTCATAATTTTTGGATAATTCTGAGCATTTTATGAGATAAAATTGGCAAAATGTAAATGTTTTTGCTGATTTAATTTGCAGTCATATTTTGTTTCAGAGATAATTATGAAAATTCTCGTAAAATTTCTTGCCCGAATGTTTTTTTGAACTGCCGATAATTTTATCAGAGTTGAAAATATCTATTATATGCTACTTGAGAATATTTTTTTATGGAGCAAATTAATTAATGATAATTTGTTTTTTATTGATTGTCCCATTTTTTATTCAGATTTGGGGCGAGGGAGGTAAATTCCCAGTGACTGCAGCAAACAAATCCCGATATAGAATTACTATTTCTATTTAGAATGCTTTCGATAATGTTATAATACTTCTGTGTGTTGTTATTTACAAAATGGCCAAATTAGTAAAAAATCTTAATATTTCAGTACTAATGGCAAAATTCGTAAAAAAACTCTTAATATTCCAGTACTGCATAAAGAAAGTACACTTCCCTGCCATCACATATGCACGTACAAAAAACTATTAATATGATATTGTATTCGTACAGTGCCAAATTTTGCCAAATGCCAAATTTTGTAGTCTTAATAAACTTTAAGTAATATTTGGCACACAATTACAATTCTAGCAAATAAGGATTATTATTTAAGAAAAGTATGCAGGGATTAAATCGAACTTTCACAAATGGTGAGGATAATAGTTCAAATAAAAAATGACGAAACAAGCAAATCTTCATAATATAAAGTTTTTCAAAAAAAAATTGGAATAAAGATAATCTTGCATTTGATGCATAGAAAATAAACTTTTTTTTAGAAATTGAAACATCAGTTTCATCTCACCTAGTGTTTACGCAAAAAAAGATATTCAAAAAAAAACCATCGCATGTTTTCAAAGTAACCAAGCGCACGCCATACATTGGTTGCAGGCTCAAAATGCAACAATGAATTTTTCAAATGCACACACATAAAAAAAATCGGCTTGCAAAATAAATATATAAATAAAAATACAATCATTAATTTTTCGAAGCAATCTATATAACCCATTTCTTCAGATTACTTATCAAGGCTAAACCTATAGGAGAATCAAATTCTGCATTTTCCATATATTTCTTATTCTGCATTTTCTTATGATGTCTGAGCGGTTTGCTTTTGATGTTCCTATACGACATCATAATTTTCTTTTGTTTTTTTTGTTCCAATGCCTCTAAAAGATATGGTTTAGTAATCATTTTTTATCTATATGTGATGATACTTCTTACTTTATATAAATAACTTATCTTTCTAAAATATCCATAGAAACCACTATATGTATTTGTAGCTATACTTCCCATAATTTTTACTAACTATCAATGTGACAAATTATTTACAATAACTTTTCCCCCAAAATTAAGCTTAATTTGTTAAAGGATAGTTTTACTAACCATATTGCATACTATATAAGAGGCTTCGATTTTTTTTTACAATTGCTGGAGGTCATATTAGCTGCTTTTCTTGTAGCAAGAAGCTTACAGACTGTGAAATCTGTTACTTTGATGCTGTGATCACAATCAATTCTTCGATGTCTCAAACATACAGTTAAATGGAGGAATAAACGTACGATTGAAAATAGCCGGTGCATAACATGGTACTACTAGATTCAAGACCAGATGAGTTTGAATTAAGAAATAAACTGTTTTTTAATGTAACTGTATGTAACCAAGTTTTCAATACTAAAGGTAGACTTATAAGTAACTGGAATTTTTTTTTATTCTCCGCTTTAGGAAGCATTAAAACATTTGTAAAATTATTTTGATTGAACAGATTCCTCATTCGGTAATGTAGGAATTGCAGAACATACCGAGACATTTTCATGATAAATTTCAACAAAAATTTAGTATAAAAAGATTTTAATTTAAGAATTATGAGACGTTTTCACCAAAACTCATAATTTGAGAAAATGAAAGCTAAAGCTGTAAAAATAGCATTAAAAGGCACCCTGTGAAAATACAAAATACTGTTGTATTTTGCAATTACAAATGTATTAATAATATTATACGAATACAAAATGCTGTTATATTTTGCATTTGCATGATTCTTGTGAATTTGTATTTATACTGAACTGAATGTAAACACAATGCAAATGGTTTTATAAAGAAACCCGTTCAGAAATTCAGAATTAGAATAAATGTATTCGAAACCTTCGCCAAAAAATCGATTTCTAAATTATTGCCATATCTCTCTTAAATTTAATTAGTGATAATATGAAATCAAATATAAAATTCGCATTTAAATAATTTAAAATAAAAATATACAATTGATAACGATATTCATGTGTGTAACATTCGAGAACAAGGGACAGATTCGTCATCTATTTTATTGACAAAAACTGAATGTGAGAATTTTCTGAGTGTTGTCACGATTCAACAGCATCAATATCTATTTCAAAAAATATTTATTCTAGTATTATTATATTAAAAAAAATATCCTTTGAATCGGATGATATTCAACTCGGTACTATGATTCGCGCTTCAGGGAGGTCGGTGTCATCTTCAATAAAATCGGACAGGGAAGTCAACAGAAACAGAAATATGTCTCTTTGCCCCATCGAAAAAGACTCAAAATGTCAAAAAAAGGCCCTTTGTATATTCTTTGATCTGAAAAGCTTTTTAAAAAAAATCTGATTGAGATGACACGCTTAAAAGCGGAGCTACAAACATCTTCGCAGTATTTGCTGATGCTGTACAAAATACGTTTCTTGAAATTTAAATAATACTTTCAAAAATAGTTGCTAGGAATATCTTTGTCAATCTCACATTTCTGCGATTTTTAAATCTCAAATTTCTGTGATTTGTGAATTTGTAAATCACAAATTCCTGTGATTAGTGAATTTGTGAATTCCACATTTCTGTGATTTGTGAATCTCGCATGTCTGTGATTTGTGAATCTCGCATTTCTGTGATTTGTGAATCTCGCATTTCTGTGATTTGTGAATCTCGCATTTCTGTTGTTTGTGAACTTGTGAATATCACGTTTTTGTGATTTGTACGTTTGTGAATCTAACATTTCTGTGATAAAAATGGGAAATATGTAACACGTAAAGTATATTATTCATTTTATGTGAACCCTAAGAAAAAACAATTCTTTCGAAAATCTATCTATTCATAGCACTTATATACTGAATTCATTTATATGATGTAACTAATTACTTTTGATAATCATCTCAATCAAACGAAATATTTTTTTTACTTAATATCATTTAATTTTTTAATCATTTACCTGTTTATCCAGCGATTTCCGCAGGTTGGCAATCATTCCATTTTATATTGCATCTCGCATTTTTCGCAGTTTAATGTATTTATTTTATGATTAGAGATTTTTATTATCATATTATTATCGTGTGACATATATTATCAATTCACTTTGTTTGAAAAATGTTTGAACTTA
Source organism: Argiope bruennichi (assembly GCF_947563725.1). Taxonomy (NCBI): domain Eukaryota; kingdom Metazoa; phylum Arthropoda; class Arachnida; order Araneae; family Araneidae; genus Argiope; species Argiope bruennichi. The sequence continues at coordinate 60,540,470 of NC_079158.1, forward strand.
TTTGCAAACATCGCATCTAAATGGTGATTTTAAAAAATTACGCAGTCAGAGGGTTCAAGCATAACTTTGTGTTCTTGCTTAACTTAACAAAACTTTTTTATGAATCATATTGAAATTTGCAAGAAGTCGCGATGGCCTGATAGTTACATCTCGTTTTCGGGACCGATGAATTCCAGATTTGAGACCCAATTTTACCTAAGAAACGTTGTGTAAGCTGGTCTAGTTAAATCCTCTCGCTGGTGTTGTGACGAAGTTTGGTGAGGGTGGGTCCCAGCTCAGGTGTCGTCCTCGTTATCTGACAGCGATTCAAAAGTACAAGGTCCGTTCCAAAATAGCCCCAGTGTTGCTATAAAACTGGACATTAATATACTAACTAACAAATTGTAATTTACATTAAAACTTCGTTATTTCAATAGTCTCATTTTTTCTATTTATTTTTTCAAAGTCATTCTTAATGGAATTAAATCTTATAACATCAATATACCATTAAAAGTATAATAATGCCAGAATACCGAATAAGATAATAATGGAATAATTATTGTGTAAGTATTTTCTAATTGGAAATTGTCCTTAGAAGTGCAGTAACTTTACTTCTTTATTTCTCATGTGAACTCTTTAGATTATGAACAGAATCTTTCTTCCTTAGCTTTTACTCATTTAAGCAGAATCATGAAATTGTAATGAATGTCCAATAAACAATGAAAAGGATTTGATTTCATTGTAATAATGAAAATCATTCTTGCAAATTAGGCAATATATATGCCATAAATAATTTTCTCTTTAACTATTCAATCATCAACAGCAGAAACTATTTATTTAATTATTATGCAAGTAAATTTTGCTGATAATATCTCTTAGCTTCCAATAATAATGATAAAGAAACAAATTATAAAATATCTGATGAAGCAAAAATAAATAAATAAAATAATTAAATTGCAACAATTGAAGAATTGTTACAGCATTATACTAAAAAGTTGAATTAGTGAGTATTATTATCTGAAATTTCACGTGGAAATGGTGAATAAATTACATGAAAGTAATATAATTGAAAAAAGTATAAAAGGGAAAATGATAGAAGAACTTTTCTTCAAAAACAGGATAAAAATTCCGTAAATTTTTATCAATTTACTAGAAATGTGCGAAGAAAAAAGAACAAGATTGTCGCAAAAGCTTTTCAAAATTATTATTTAAAATAATCTGATTGTTTACTGATATATATGATAAATTTATCGCAATTTATAAAATTTTAGGAATGCAAAACAGTAAAAGATTTCTGCATAAGTGTTATATTTTAATCTTGTATTATTTTCATGAAAAACGAATTAAAGTTCAAATGTGTTTGAAATAATTTATTGATTTAAATCATAATTTATGAATTAAAGTTGTTGAGAGTTAGCAGTTAAAAATGTAGAAAATAATTTATATTTAAATTTTATTAAATATCTCATTTAATGAAAGATATTTCCATTTTTCGTTAAGCCTTACTTTTCGAATAGATTTGATTTAATTAATTTTAAAAAAATTTAATCATGTATAAAAACAGAAACGCTTTTTTCATCTTTCAATTTAAAGAGAAAAATAATTTTTAAATACGAAATAAATTTAAAGGTAGTGTGTCAGAATTAATTTACGAGTTTAAACATCTAAAGAATGTAATTTTTAAGGAGGGAAAAAAAGGATTTTTAAATTTTTAAATTAATTATTTTTTTTAGGTTTCACATTCACCGCAAAGCTCATTTTTACATTTTATTTTGATATATTTAACCTAACATCCTTCTTTGAATTGATTAATTAGAAAATTAAAAAAATATCCATATTAAAAAATTACTAAGTGTAAACTTTTTAATATCGTTATTTTTTTATTTTTTATAGGTAATGTTTTTTTTTCTCAGTTTCTTTTAATTAGAATTTTTATAGTATTTCCTATTAATTTCTTAATAGTCTGTTCTTTGCTAGAGATGATAAATTCTTTATATAATTATAAAAGGATTAATTATGAAAATTAATAATTATATAAGAGCATAAAATGTGCAATTTTTTTAAAGCATTTATTCGAATTTATTCGAAAATAATCTCAAAAAACAATTTAAAATGAATTATTCGGATTTTTTTATTTGAATAGCACGAAAGCATTTGGTAATAAAAAAATACCTTATTATTGAAAGCAATATAAATAAAACTGTGAACAATTCGCACAAAAATAGTTGATTTTCTAGAATTTTAGCTATTTATTATTATGCATTGATATAAATTTTTATATCAGCACATAATTGCTCGGCATTGAAATATGCACAGAATGTTCACAGCTTTATTTCCTGATCAAAAAAAATTATTTGCCTCGGTTCTTTGATCTGTTCTTAAAATTTGTCTGAACTTTTTTGATTTCAAATAGGATAGAAAACTATACTGGAAGTTGAATAAATGCATCATGTGGTCATATTTAAAAACTTAACGTTTTTAATGCGAAATAGAAGCCATGTTTTTCAAAACCAAATGCATTACAATTAACATTTTATTCAATGCTTCTTAACCCTATAATCATTGTGTCGGTGTGTCATATAGACATTGAATAATTGCTTCTGCAGCTCATAATATAAAATTAAATCATTCTAAAATTTTATAATTCTAAGCAAAATTTGTAAATTTTTTACAAGAGAAAAAAAGCTGTGAATTCTTAATGGAATCACTTTGACAGCAAACTCCTAAAACGGATGATCTACCAAAAAATTAACTTACACGTTAATGTGCTTTCCTTAAGAAGCAATTTAATAAATCAAAGTATGAATGTTAACTCTGAACATTCTATATTTTTTATTGCATTATTCTATAATTTTTATTGCATTCTATAATTTCTATAATTTTTATAATTCTATAATTTTCTCTAGAATTCTATAATTTTTATTGCATTAACTAGAATCCCATTTATCAAACAGTTAAATTAAATTTCAATTTGCAATATACATTTTAGAATTAAGTATAGTTGGTATTTTCAAAATTTTTTGAATTGATTTTTCTGCTTATGATAATATAAAAACGACTGATGAATTATTTATTTTGATGAACCATCTGTGTATTTATAAGCTTGAATAAAAAAACCCCAATAATTATCAGTTTTAAAACGTTAGCTGCTATCTTTACAAATTATAAAGGGAAATGAACGTTTATATCTTTTTGGAATACGACTTTTGGTACTCGATGAGCAAAACAATTTGAGATAAACCTTTCAATTTGGCGCAAACATACTTTAAAGGCTGGAAATGTGTAACTACATACAAGATTAATTTTAATTAATAATTTTCAATATTAAATTTTAAGTTGAAAATTAATTAAGTAAGAGTAATTAATAAAGCATTTTAACACGCTAATTTCAGGAGCTATTATAGCACAAATATCCTTTTTGTTACCTTTTAAGATAACAAAAAATTTATCTTTTCAATGCTACGAATCTCATCTATCAGTTATTCGATTATTAATGAATTAAAAAAAATCATCAATAATTTCCATTGTTGCAATGAAAGCCAAACTCTTTTCATCACTTCACTAATTATTTTATCTCACAATTTTCTTTCGTTGTTGAAAACTAAGTGTGAAATATTCTGTTTATAATCTACGGAATTACATGAGGAATGAGGAAGTGAAATTATTCTGTAATGAAAGACAACGTGCAATTTTAAGATTGATTACTTGTATAGATTCTTGGGTAATAGCATCATGATGTCATAGGATTTGATTCCATTACAAATGTTTAAGTTGACAACAAACAGAAAAAGTATCAGAAAAGCTGACAGTAAAGGTAAGCAAAAACAGTAAAGTTAACAGAAAATGTAAAAACAAAAACAAAAAAAAAACACCACCTAATTGATTGAACAAACATGGATTGTTCAATCAATGCGGTTTTCTTATACATCCTAATTGTACATTAAAATTGCAACATTGAAGGAAGCATAAACATCAAGTTATGCATATAGGAGATTGATTTGAATTTAAACACAACCAATAATTTTGGAGGACAAGCATGCCAAAATAGACTAGTCCTTAAAAAATACCGATATTTTTAGTTCAATAAATTTTATAGCACTATTCATATTCGTTAATTGTAAAAGTGTCTCAAACTGGATATTAATACATTTAAAAACGTAAATAAGACTACTGTGTACCTTACACATTTTACCTTTATGAAAAATGCAACTAAACTAAAATAATGTATTCCATGAAAATGATTATTTGTTCACATTCAAAGAAATTGCATATTTTATTTAATGATTAAAATAAAAAAATTATAACAAAGTAATTTGGCATCATTTGCTCAGGTTTCATTAGTTTCAATTAAGTGTTTCAGCTTACTACAAATTGGATAATTTTCGCAGATTGGCGCTCAGTAATTAGAATATGAATTTAATTATATCCACCACGCGACTGAAGCAAATCATATTCAGTGTCTGTAATTATACTGTCAAACAGTTTATCTAATTATTTCACTAGCTTTTATAAACTAAACTTTTTTGTCTTCAATATATGCATAATAATAATTAACGTGATACGTATTACATTGTCTTTGGAAGCATTAAATATATCGTGTTTCATTAATATTACTCTCCTATGAAAATAACATTGCATTAATAATACAATGAGAATAACTCTTTAAAAAGAAGAAAAAAAATATTCTAATACAAAAGCTAATGAAATTACTTTTGGAAGAAAATATTTAATCAAATTACACCCGGATGTAGGATCATCCCGAACTCGAAATTAAATTTGTTTAGTTATTTCAGACCATAATGGTATTAACGAATAAAAGAATTTTCTTTAACTCTCTTGCATTTTCAGAAATCTACTCCAAAATGCAATCAAATACTTGGAGAAGAAGTGAAGAAAAAAAACTTCCACGTTCCCCCTGAAAATGTAGTTTCATTTGCATTTGAATAAAAGCCACATTCTGGTACATCCATTCAAAATGAGAGCGAGGAAAAGATGTTGAACAGACAAGAAAATATGCAACATTTTTCTTCATTTTCTGTTGCAGAAATGGCAACAGAAAAAAAGGGGAGAATGATGCTGACTAAGTATTATTGCAGCTGCGCGACTTGTATAATGGAGTCAAAATTATCTATGAATTGTAATTACTTGTATCATATTTTATTCAGTTTGGTGGGTTCTTTTGTTCGAAAAATAATATGAACATTCGAAACTGTGAGAGCGTGATAAAGATGTTTTGAGATCAAATTAATGTATCGAGTTACTTTGAAACCTCATTTTCAAATTAGGAATAGATTTGAATTAATTATGACCAAGAACACATGAAACATGTTAGTTGGAATTCGTTTTCAATAACTGTAAGTTTGTTTCTAGTTAAAAAAGAAAACAATTTCGGAAACCTACTTAATGACATTTCTTGAAAGTTAAATATTTTGAAAAATTAATTATTTTTTTATGATAGTGATCTTTAACAAACTAGATTAAGATTTTTTATGCGATTATTAACTATAGATATTTGATAATACTTTTTACATGAAATAAATTTTAGAATGCATCGTAAAATTAATTGTGCATCCAAGTTTAGCTTCAAAATATAAAATGTTTCTGAATATTAATTTGAAAATATATTAAGAATATAGTTATTTGTATTGTATTTTATTCAGTTTGGTGGGATCTTTTATTCGAAAAATACTTTGAACATTCGCAACTGTGAAAGCGTGATAAAAATGTTTTAAGATCAAATTAATGCATCGAATTACTTTGAAACTTCATTTTCAAATTACGAATAGTTTTGAATTAATTATTATGAAGGATAAACACGTGAAATATCTTATTTGTAATTCGTTTTCAATAGCTGTGTTTCTAGTTCAAAAAACGGAAACTATTTCGGAAAATTACTTAATGATATTCCTTGATAGTTAAATAGATTTTTGACAAATAAATTACCTTTTATTTGACAGTGATCACCAATAAACTGGAATAAGTTTTTATACGATTAGTAATTATAAATATTTGATAATAGTTTTACATCAAATACATTTTAGAAAGAATAGTAAAATTATTTGTGCATCCGAAGTATGAATACTTCAGCTTCAAAATATCAAATATTTCGAATATTCATCTGTAAATATATTATGAATATAGTTATTTGTATAATATTTTATTTGGTTTAATGGAATTTTTTTTCCAGAAAATAACATTAAACATTCATAAATTAAAAGTCTGTTTATACAGTTTTGTAAAAGATGAATTTGTAAGTTTATGCTTCATTTTTATTACCATATGAATAATAATTTTGTTTCGAATTAATTATGATCTAGGATAAATACGTGAAATATGTTAGATGTAATTCGTTTTCAATAACTGTAACTTTGATTCTAGTTAAAAAAAAAACGAAAATTATTTCGAGAAATACTTAATGATATTTCATGTTATAGTTAAATAGATTTTTGACAAATTAATTACATTTTACTTGACAGTGATCATTAATTAATTGAAATAAGTTTTTTATGCGACTATTAAGTATAGATATTTGATAATATTTTTACATCAAATAAATATTGGAAAGCACCATAAAATTGATTGTGTATCCTAATTATGAATATTTTAACTTCAAAATGTCAAATATTTCCAAATATTAATTTGAAAATATATAATTAATATCGTTGCTTGTATTTTATTCGGATTGGTTTGGATCTCTTTTCAGAAAATTACTTTAAACATTCATAAAGTAAAAATCTGTTCTTGCAATTCCGTGAAATAAAAAAAAATTGTAGGCTTATGTTGCATGCATATGTTGCACTTTCATTACCACATTAGGAATAATTTTTAATAAATTATAATCAGGAACATGAATTTGGGGTATGTTTAGTTTAATTTATTTTCAATAACCAAGTGCTTAGTTTTATTAGAAAAAATAATTTCATTGGTACCACTTAATGAATGTTTAATATATTTTCAAACTGAAAATTATTATTATTGCTTCTTATGACAGTTACGAAATTATTATTGCTCTATTAATATTACATTTTATGACAGTGTTTAGCAATAATTCGAAAAATAAATTTAAAGCATTAGAATGTAATAAAATATGGCAATATTTAACATAATATAAAAGGGGGGGTGTTATAAAACGGCAAATTTACGTTAGGAAAAGTATGATTAAAATAAGTTAAAAAATGTGTCGTAAGTGATCTTTACATTTTGCATTAAAAATTATAAAACTTCTTACTGGAAAAAATATGATGTAGCACTTCCTTCTGAACAATTCAATAACAATTTCTAATTTTAAATATTGTGGTATTATGATTTTATTTAAAAATATTAGAATACTTATTTAACCATAAGTTGGAATTAAGAATGTTATTTATGAAGTATTGATAATAAAATTGTCAATCTTCCTTTTTTTTTTCTTTTTTCTTATTGCTATTGCTTTCCTTTTCTTCCCTTGGGAAAAAAATGAAAAAAAAATGTCTTCTGGCAGTTTCTACTACTGCTTATATGTAAGCGCAATAATTCATAAACGGAATTATTTAAGTCTAGGAAATTCAGTATATTATCTAATTTTAGTTTTGTATTAAAATTTTGTTTCATTTGTTCGGAGAACAGGTCGACATAATTTTGTTTTTCGCACGATAGATTCGCTAAAACTGTCAGATTTATAGAAACAATATATATTTTGTAACTATTGTTCGCTAGTGCTATGCAGGGAATATCAGCCTTGCTCAAGGTCTCTGATTTTATGCGAAAGGAAATAAAATCTCATTTGAAGAATACACGAGAAATTTGTGGAGATATCACTCCGATAGCTTAATCATTGCTTTTACACGCTTGTGAAATTACACGATCATCTCGTAGATGGATTTGGATCCAAATATGACACATTACCAAATTTTCCTCATATAACTCTGTTCATTTTTTAGTTATTTATTGCTTTTAAGCCAGACAGCCGAAGAGATATATTTTCACTAAATTGATTTCATTCTAAATTTAATAAAAGTCCTAATATGTGGTGTAAAGACAATATACTGTACATCATCTATCTACATTCTATGTACATTCAAACCGTTATTGATTAATCGTGTTCACAGATAGGCAGAAATAATTCCAAAAATGTGTGCGTGTTTTTTTGGTACCCAAAAAAGTGTAAAATTTAAATATTCGCCAAAATTTCAAGGTCGAATTTTTTGACGATTGCAATATTTTATCTCTGTATACTTGGTCTACAAAAAAGTAAAAATTCTCTAGTTTTTAAGTTAATGAGTCCTTCAATTTTAAGATATTTTTGAATTCAAAAATAATATATAACAACATAGTATTTTTGTATTTTAAAAATTACTATTTTAATTTTTGACCGATGTAACACTGTTGTCAGAATTGAAGCATTTGACCTATGATAAAGATAGATAGAATGAAATGTGCTTTCGAATAGATAAAAGTCTTCATTTTCTGGGATAAGTAAACTGACATGTAATGTCAAATCAAATATATGTAATGCCACAGTCACATGACAAATGTTAATTAACTGAAAATGTCATCTGACATTTAGCTATCAGCTGACAAACGTTGCGATGCGATATCAGATTCTTTCTGGTTCTGCCTGATGTATTTTGAATTCCGTAATAAATCTGGTATATGGAGATGTTTGATTTATATCCTGGGAATTTAAGTTGATTCCTATTTACTGTTAAACAGCTCATTATTCACCTTAAGAACAATAAAAATTATATTTCATATTCTGAAATTGTAAAGAATATATATGAATATTGTTATTTTACTTTTCCCACTACAAATGTAGAATTATTCGTTTTTATAATACTCATAATTTTTATTAAGAGAGTTTAAATTGATTCTTTTTGCTGTTGAGTACCCCATTAATTTATTATCTAAATGGCAATAAAAATAATATAATTTATATTCCAAATTTGTGAAAAAGTTTGTGTTAATATTTATTTAGTATTTTTTTCTATCACCCAGATATAAAAGAATTTATTTTAATAATACCCACAATTTTGATCAAAAAATAAATTCGGATAGCAATACCACCATAATAATAAAAAAAATCGAAAATTTTTCGTAGAATTCGGATTAAAGATAGAATAGAAAAACTGAAAATGCTGATTCGTCTCTAAAAGTCCAAACGATATTTTTAATACATTTTTTGTACTATATCGAAAAAGAAATTGTAATCGAAGAAGATGAAGACGGCTTTCGGTTTCTTATTTCTCGAACTGTATTCAACCACACAACCACTTTTAGTTCTTTCTAAGATTACTTCAAAAAGTACATTACTTCAAAATGTTTCGGCTATAAGTACTGTGCCAAATAAGCTCATATTGCTTATCCCGAGCTTAGAATTCTTTTTCCGTTTAATGCTTTTTTTTGCTTCTAAACTGTGAAAAAGTCCAAGTAAAGTACATTGGTTTTGGTGAAAAGAATCCAAAAAGGCGCTTTCAACTGAAAATATTTGAAAGAAATGCAATCTGATTTTCTGTACTTTGAGTGAAAATAGACTGTTGAAGGATCAAATGATATTGTTATCTGCTTCTTACGATTGACATAGAATTCGTAGATTCTTATTGACATAGAATTCGTAATTTTTTTTGTTCAATGCTTGCATATCTTTTTAAAGATGTATGTCAGGACATTCGCTTATTATTTTAGCGGATGTATATGCTTAGAATATTGCATATCATTTTCTTTTAGGTTTTGAGATTTTCGTTTAAAATATTTCTTACCGATATCGAATTGGCTGGTTTCTTGGAAAACAAGTAAGAAAATTGTAACTTTTTCAAATTAAATTACTTGAACAAGGAAGAGAAATGTCACTTGTTCAAATTAAATTATTTGAACAAGGAAGAGAATTATCATTTGTTCAAATTAAATTATTTGAACAACTAAGTGAATTATCACTTGTTCAAATTAATTTATTTGAACCAAAAGATTATTTTAAAATATACAACAATGTAACAAAATGTGTATGTGTTGGTTATGTATTTTAAAAAGAGAACTAGAACTATCAAAATATTTATACGTTGTTCGCCAAAGGAAGAAAAAAGCCATAAAACAACTCTACTATTTTTTATAAAATGTGTTTGCGTTGACTACATAATTTAAACAGCATTTAAAATTAGAATTGCCAAAAAGTCTTTAAAAATTATGGTATAATTAATGACTTTATATTTCTGGTTTATTTGGTAATTTGGATCATTTAGTTAACTAGAGCAACATTTATAGAAATATGTTGTTTATTAAACAATCTCACATGAACCTTGCTAAACTTCACTCTTGTAAATAGTTGTATAAAAAAGCTACAGAATTTGAGCTAAGCAGAATTCAATGATCAAAGATAGAGAAATAGTTTTGACAAAAAAAATGTACTAAAATAAATATACAATGCTGTATATTTATTAATGTATTAAGCTTGTGTATTCTTCTTCTTCAAAACAACGTAATTATAACTTTATAGAAAATAAATTAAACACAAAAAAAGTATTAAAAAATGTGCCGTTGGTCATTTTAAAGGAAGTGATTTTATGAATTTTTTCACCAATTTCTTTAAGCACTGTTAAAGCAAAAGTGAGTTTTGATTTCGAAATTCCTATCGGCATATATGTAAAAACTTAAGTTTTCGAACTGTAGCATTTCTTTCTTGTTTCATCTTTTCGGAAATGATAGAAAAGCAAGTAGCTTCAAATTTGTTTTTGAATAAACATTTAATGTATTAATATTCTTTTGCTTTTTCTATTTATTTACTTTGATTTTTTTCCGCTGAAAATGTATGGGGATTATTTTTATTTATAACTGCTTTCTAAGAAGTTCTTCTAGTTCAGAACAAAAGTCTAATTTAGATAATTGTTTTTAGTTTATTCTGAGCAATTTTCAGACAGCAACAAAAATATTTATCATAATCTTACTTTTAAATTATTTTAATTAAGTTGTTACAGTGGAATATAGCAAAATAAGATTTCCTCTGTGGAAAGAAAAACATAATTTACCATCAGCTTTAAAATATCTTAAGGATTATTAGGCATTCATTAAATGTTTAATTGTGATATCTGAATGTAGACACTCGTTTTCTAACTTACATAATTCTTTTCGTAAATGATTCCTTAAATCATATTTACACCGTTTCAACATAAACTACTTAATGTACACCCACATATTTCATAAAGCATATGATAACATCCCAGTTCTTGTTAAAGTTTCGAATTCTGCAACTTTATCCTATGTTTAATAATACGCAATTTAAACATTTGTGTATTGATAGATTTTAACTCGGGAATAAATTTAAATTGATTCACCTCCCCTTAATTCACTAAGGGATTTTATTCACTTCTTATTTATTGAATCCTGTTCACACTGAGGTCCTATACACTTGTTACTACAACATCTCATCTCTTCGCCGTTAATACTCGTTATTAGGATTTAGAGACAATAATGTAGGTTCTCGAATATGCAAGAATGTGGGCGATATTCCTGCTAAGAGCCAAGATGTGGGATCCTTCTTGAAAATTCGATAGCGAATTTCAGAGACTATAAATACGGGTGCTAACACAATTGGTCGCTTGAATTCTGTCTTCTTATCAGATTGGTTGCGTATTGTTACTATTTAATTAGAAATTTGGTATCTGCTATGATGTTATTGATTTCAGCAAATACAGTTTCTATGAACACTTGCTACTTGTGATTTTCCAGCAGAATAAAAAGTCACTATTCAGAAAGCAATTTATATTCTCATTCCATATACTCATTGGATAATTTCCGTAATCTACTGCCCTTCTTCCATCGGCTTTCTTGGAGGAAATGCATGACTGATTATATAAAGAAACAGCTTTGCATTTCTTTAAAGAATTCATAATTTTTTTTTTATCATTTTTGTGTATTTCTTGTTATGTTATCTTAGGCATGATAACCAAACTAAAAAAATTCTATAATCTCATGAATCCAAATTTTATTATTTATTCAGAAAAAAAGGGGGGAAAACCCGAACATTTCGGTATATGATTCTTTGAAACATTGCATGTGTAATTGACATTTACATGTGTAACATTTAAAGTTGATTTAGTAAATGTAATCTGTTATAAAATAGTTTCTAAATATAATAATTTTGAATTGCTCTATATATTATTTTGGATTTAAAACATTTTGTAAGAAATTAAGTTCATTTTTGTTTTTCTACGAAAATCTTAAATCTCGCTTAATAAAACTAAAAATAAAAATTACCGAAACTTTTAAACTCATTTAAATTCAGAACACTCTAAATATTCACATATAACAGTCTTTCGCACAATCTTATTTTATACAATCTTTATTTATTCTAATATAAAACTTTTAACATATTTATCTGAACTTTAACATTCAACGTTTAACATTTAACAAATTAAGTTTTAGTGGTGAACAGACTTGAACATACTGAGAAAAAAATCAATTTCTATCAACAATCTAATTTTAGAAACTATTCCTGGGGTGATGTTCTTCCTTCCATAGAAAGAAACAAAAGTCATAAAATCTCCCCCAACACGATCCTCAAACAAAGGACGACAACTTCACAACTTGGTGTAACACTTCTCGAAATTGCTTGGTTGCCTTAAGTCCCATTTACGGAAGGTGGCTGCTGTTTGTGAGCAAGAAGCGATGGATATCTTATTTAAATGCAATTAGCTAATTCAGTCTCCTAAGTAACAGGCGGATCTAATTAGAGGAAGCAGTTAAAGTTTCAAATTGCATCGACCGGAATTTTCACTTTACTGAGTTTAAAAAGATTTGGATTAATGTTAAACGAAGGGCAAGCTTAATTAAGCTTGAAGGATATTTTGCCACGGAGGTATGGCTATTTGTTTCAATATTTTTGAATTAAACTGATTGATATATTAGAAATTGGTGTGGATACTGAAAAGTAAAAAGATAAATATGTCACTTGTGTATTTGTTGGTAACAATTGAATCCTCATGTCCATGCTTTCTTCAAATTGTCAGTCAATAAAACTGTGCTATTTTAATAATCGTACATATGACTTATATATTTTCTGTTCACTGCATTCAAGACTATTCTTAATGTGATTAGTCCAATGACATCATAGGCTTTCTTTCTTCTTTATTCGTCTTGTAAACTACACAGATTTTAAGCAGAATCCTTCTTTCTTAGCTTTCAACAAGGCAAGAAACGAGCAATTAAATATTTGATAAAACAATGAAAACGGTTTGAATTTTAGGGCTATAATTTTATTGATATATTGTTGAAAATAATGTAGGAAAAAGAAGAAAAAAATTAAGATTAAAATAAAATAAAATTGCCAAAAATGTAGAAACTTCTGCACGTCTATTTAATTAGTTTCATTATATATATGTAATGTTTTCAATTCTAATTTCAATTTAATTAATTTCCAAAAGTTTATCTTAACTTCATTCTAAAATATTCTCTTATTTCCTGATCCCATTCCACTTTTTCTATTTAATTAATTCAAGAGAAGCTTTGTTAAATGCTTTAGTCAGCAGTTCACACGTTCCGTGAAAAGATGAAAATTGCTGATCTAAAATTTTTTTTAAAGATCCCTGTGCTTCCCTTGCTCGTGATTGACATGTGTCAGAAATCCCTATCAGAATCTTTATAGTATATTAACACTGTGAAAAAAATATTTTCCTTATCGATATTTCATGTTATAGAAGACTAGGGATAATTTATTTCTATCTTCTCTTGCCTAATCTGTTGCTGTGAGCGGGCGTGCTTTGTCCGCGCCTTTTGTAAATGAATTATGCCTTCCCGAGATGGATTAAAGCGAACTTAAAAATGTAAAGTGTCTTCGCTGTCTTCGAAACTACATTCTGATTCAAAAATTATATGATTACATTATATATATAAAATATAAATTTTAAATCAGAGCAAATATCCTTTTTGTGTTCAACTATTTTCTGAAGTTCTGATGGAAAAACTGGCTTTTCTGGGTATTAATTCACGATTCCTTTTAAAAGTTCCTTTTCTAGAAATATTTTTACACGAGGGTGCTGAATTTTCACCTTAATTTGGTTTTTTTGCTGGAATGATTTGAAAGAAGCCAAAACGTAAAATATGCACTCTTGTTATTAATTTTAATGCATTGTAGTAAACATCTATCTATACTTATAATAAAGCTCAATGTGTGTGTGTGTGTGTGTGTGTGTGTGTTGGCGCTCTACAGGCCAAACCGTTTGACATACAGCTACCAAATTTGGTGCATGTATACCTTGGAGGTTGGGAATGTGCACCTGGGGTTTCTTTTTTCGAATTTCTAATTAGAATTTTAATTATTAATTAAAAACTAACTTTCCCGCCAAAAAAATCTTCCATTATCCCCAGCGCCAAACGAGAAAGGCTTCAGTTGTTTTTTTTCTCCCAACAGTAATGAGGCTAGGGTTAAAATTTTTCGGCGGATTATTTCAATCGGTTCTGTTTATTTTCTTAATGTTTGATGCATTTAAAATTAAACATTGTTAATGAATCAATCTTTCAGATTCATTCTGGAGTACTTTTGAATTAAAATAAAACAGAATAAAGGAAATTAAAAATTTCTAATCCGCTAAGCTTTACCCCAACTGGCGTAGAAAAAATCACGTATTTGCGTTACGTAACCGGTGAAGAAAATTCACGCATGCGCATTCTGTTCTGATTGTTGCCATGACAACGTTATCAATGGATGATTTAAATTATTTTTGGGTTAGTTGCATGCTTTTGTAAGTAAATTGTATTTATGTTAGTTATATATTTTTTGTATATGCTTATAGTTTTAAGTACATCGTTTTTTAAGTAGTTTTTTTAAAACCTGTTTCCAACCGTTTATTTTAAATGATTCGTTTTATTTTCTTAGTGTTTGATGCATTTAAATTTAAACATTGTTAATGAATCGATCTGCTCATAATGAATCTAAGAAAATTTTGTTGACCAACTCTTGAGATATTACATTAATTAAAAAAAGATATTCTTTAGTGCCCATAAAGTTTAAACGCTGAGTGACTCTATTTTCAGTAATCAGATTATAAAAAAATGCTTTGTTTCAGTAAAAAATATTATTATATTAATTGAAGATAAATTCTTTCCACTTTAATTTAAAGCATAAATTCTACTGGTGCTAACAGAAAATGAGAGAGATACATATTACGTTATGACTGAAGGCCTTTATAATATTATGAATGAATTATAATATAATCAAAATTTGAAGTTTAAAAATATTTTGATGAAGAAGCTATTAAAGTAGAAATTGCATAAAATATTTAATTATTAAAATTTTAACGAACATTAAGATTGGCGAACCGGCTGGTCGCCAAAGGCGGCTAGTACTTATAATAAAGCTCAATGTGTGTGTGTGTGTGTGTGTTGGCGATCTACAGGCCAGACCGTTTGATCTACAAGTATTAAATTTGACACACGTATACCTTGGTGGTCGGGAATGTGCACCTCCTAGAGATTTTTTCGAATTTTTAATTAGAATTTTAATTAATTAAAAATTAAATGATTTTTACGATAACTTCCGACAATATTATCGCACGGAAATGATTTTTACATCAAATTGCAGTCCAAAAAATTATGCCTATGTTTTTACATACAAATTAAATTTCTATTTTTAATAAATTTTTAGATAAATATTTCAACCATGTTTTTCAACAATTTTCCCCATAAAATAAAAATAAAATTTAATCAGCACGAGTACGAAAAATTTACACTTTTATATACGTGTTGCCATCACATTGATAAAAGCTTAAATTCAAATTTAAGTTATCTGTTACTGAGAATTAAATCTTGGAAAGTGTAATTTTTAGTAGGTGTGTGTATGAAATGAAATAAATATAAATTATGATGTTTTTGAAAAATAAATGTTTTTTATGATTTTTTCCAATACTAGTAATGCTAATTCACTGAAACGGTTTTATTTAAAGCAAATATGGTTTAATATCTATATTTACTCAAATAAGAGCCCAACAGCTAATTTGTAAACTTTTAGTAATAGACATAAATATGTTAACAAATGGTCTAAGTGAAATAAATAATTATATTCTACATAAACTGAGTCAATAAATGCTGATGAGTTAAGAATTTTTAATTTTTACATATGCCCTCTGCCCTTGAAATCATATTTAACAAAATATTCTTTAGACACTAATATCTTAAATAAAAAAAGTTGCACTCCATCAATAAAATCAATTATTATAGATGACAGATTTATGAAACTTTTAATATCACTATTCTATAAAAACTGCAATTTTGATCACTTCATCGACCGTCTCAATGAAGCCAATAATCTCCCAGGGTTTCTCAAGAGTGATTGGCCTAGATTATGAAAATGTTGATTGTTCTAATATTGTAATATTCAAAACTTAATAAATAATCAGATTTGATCGCAGAAGATAAAAACATTTATTTATTTTAGAAGTTGGAATCTCAAGAATATTTTGCAGTATATGAATCAATAAAATCAAAAAACTGCCTAAAATTAAAACTTCATAATTTTTTGAAGTATATTTATAAGCCGAAAAAAATAAAACATTGGCAGGCAGCATTTACATATTTTTAAAACTAAAGCTAAAAATTGAATTTTACGAATAAACCATGAAAGTTTTGTTGAATAGTTCTTTGAGATATTCAAAATTATTAAAATTATTCTGCAGTGCAGATAAGACTTCAATGCCGAACGACTCTGCTTTTAGCTCTCATATTTTTTTAAAGACATACTTGCATTCAGTAAAAATGTCTTTATATAAATTACAGTTTCATCATTTCCACTTTAATTTAAAATTGAATTTCACGGGAGGTGCTGGAAAATTAGAGAGCGATACTAAGTGCAATGATCAGCACGGCTCACGCCCTACATAATGGAATAAGTGAATTATATGACTATCACAATTTGAAGCTTAAAAATATTTTGCGCAAAAACCTGTTATGAGGCCAAATTATATAGAATATTAATTAAACCTTTTATCTGGCATTAATACTGGCGAAGCAGCTGGTCGCCAAAAGCGGCTAGTTTATAATAAAATTTATATATTTTTCTCAAAACTTAAATAGGCTCAAACCTTCAATAGGCATTTAAATAAAAAAAGCATCATTTTGAGGAAAACTAATTAAAAATATGCTCTTAATGAATTTAAAAGTATATATTTTAAATCAATAAGTACCCCATTCAAAGAATAGCTAAAAGTTTCATTTATTCTGAACCTATTAGCTATTGCTTTTTTTAATAATTTACCATTTAATATCTGCATATACGAGAAAATTTCAGAGATTAAATGTTGAAAAATTATTTCAAATTTTGTATATTACTTTTCTGATTTCAAAATCCAACATTCCCTTAAAGATTTGACGATAGCTTATTTGCTATGTGTAACATTTTACGAAAGTGTTCAATTGCTATGAGCTGCCTGCCACAGAGCTGCTGTTTACGTACGAAAACCGATAGATTTCTTATTAAAATACAATTAACTAAATCATCCTTAGCAGCCGTTGAATCTAATTAGAAACAATAGTTAAAGATGCATTAATCTCTATTCAGATTTTCTTTTTCCGGAAGAGATTTGTAATAATGTCTGGCGTCGAACTGATTTAATTAGTACTTTGAGGAGTGATTTTGCTATACCCATATTATACCCTAATTGCCTCGGTTATTTATAATGAACAAAGTGCTCGACGGAAGATATATTATATTATTTTTTACTTTATCATATACGAATTATACAATGCATTGTAAAAGCTAAAAAGTTTGAAACCGAGAGTTCGACAAAACTCTTAGTTTCAGATATCCCTAAGTCCAAAAAACATATTTTTGGATTTATGTCTGTCTCTCTCTCAGTTTGTTTGTCTTTAACACAATAACTCAAAAATGTCTTACATTAAATTGGCTGTATACCAAATATGCTAATTTCTTCTAAATGTTGAACGAAAACCATTGAGGAAAACTATATCTATGTCTATTCAGCTGTCCGAGAACAGAATAACTGCTAATCTTTAAGAAATAGGTTATAAAAAATTTATTGCAAATGTTAAACCTCTAAAACGTTGGTCCGTTTAAAATTTAAAACCAAATCCGTCAATGGCTTGACCATCATCCATCGACATATACTTTAACATGCATATAAATGCATGAAATGCGCAAAAAAAATCTTTGAAATTTGATATGTGATCTTGTAACTGCTATAGCAATTCTACGTCGAATTTTCGTTTAAATCGTTGGATAAAAAACGGCGAAGAGAAAATTTCTAAAGAACGCACTCAAAACTTATTAAGACACTAAATTTACTCCAAAGACACATTTGTTATAATAAGTTTTCAACAATACCATGCAAGTATTGCTTTCTTTGTAATATTGCCCCATTGAAAAGAGACAGTCGACTTTCCATGGCCAAATGATCATAGCAATGGTCTCTTAATCAAGAGCTCGTAAGTTCGAATCCCGCTAGAGATAATGCGATTCACAGTCTGTGTAAATATTTAATTCCTTGATTTTATGTTTTCCTTTATTTCATGTTCCAGAAGATTCTGGACCTTTCTTTAGTTTACAAGATAAGTGTTCTGGACTTTTCTTACTGTCTCCAGAAAAGTATTCTGGAACTTTCCCTATTAGTATAAAAGCAGAAGATCTGTCAGTCACTGTGTTCTCAGTTCAGAGTTGAGTTGGTTTAGCTCTACTTCTTGTGTGTGTCATTGAGTTCCACACTAAAGTATCTACTTGACAATATTATGAAGCACAGAGCTCGTATGTGTGAAAATAAGAATTTGACCACTTCTAGTTTTAATGGTTTTGCCCCCAAATCTATAATTTTATGCGGTATAGAGACATAACATTTTATAAAAAAAATATGCGAGAAAGTTTATGGAAAACCATTCCTTCTGGTTTTATATTGAAATAATCACGAATATTCACGATTTTTACGAAGTTATTAACTTGCCCTTAAAAATAATAAAATGCAATTTTTATACAATTACATTCTGAAGAGTATTTAGAAATTCTCTGTTATTCTATTAGTATGATTATTAGATTTTACTGTCTTTTTATTTATAAATCTTTTACTTAATATCATTAAAATATATTGCCTGTAGATTATGAATTCATTCAAAAATAGGTTAAGTAATTCATTTTAATGATTCCGCTTTGCGTCATATAATTTTCCATTTGTATGATAAATTAAACTAACGTAGAAACTTTCTAAACATGACTAATTTTAATTTTGTTGAAACGAATGAATCGAACTGTAAACTATTACTGTGAAATGAATTTTTCAGGATCCAATTTATTACCAGAAAAGGCTACTGCAAAATATTTGGGAAATATAAATTTGACAAATCATTTTTTCAAAAGCACTTTTATTAGTGTACTAAAAAGTAAAAACATTTTTTTTATTATGTTCTGCCTTGAGTCTTTGATTTTTACTTTATTGTTATACATATCAGCCATCTTGGGTAATCGATCTATCTCCAAGTTTGTTAATAATATCAATTTTTTATGTTTATTAACTTTGCCAAACTACAGTTTGTCAAGACAATATAGATTTGAAATGTACGATAAAAATAAAACTTTGTGATTGAATAGTTATGCTTGGTAATTGGCGAAATCATATCAGCTGTTAAGGCTGGGTGGTTGTATCAAAGGTTCATTTTGGGAATAGCTGATAACGTATAGCATTGATAACGTATGTAGGTGTCATGAGCTTTCATATTGTAAGATAAAAATTCATGAACTCGTTATATCGATTATGTTTGGGAACATCTGTTAAAGTTTTTCCTTTCTTCTTCTGGATTACAATGAAACAATATTTTTTGAGATTTTTCTAGAAATTAGAGGGAATTGGAGGTTGGAGATGATAATATATTGATACATAGATGACATATTTAGAAATCGGAAGTTTCTGTATAAAATAATTGAAAAAAATTACTATTTGATAAGAGGAGATGCAGAAAAAAACTCATACATTCTCTTACAAAGGAGATTTTGACACAGAAAGAGAAACAGATCCTTCATTAACCTTCCGTCGGGCGCAATGCAAATCCTAACATGATCGGGCGCAATTCATCTAAGAGATTAATGTACTCAATTAATGCAATTTTGGAATGTATGTTAAAAAAACACATTAAACAGAACTTTTCACTTACATTTGAGTATATTTAGTATGAGTATCTGAGTATATATGAGTACTCAATTAATGTTACTTCATCTCACAGATTAGTTGCGCCTAATGGAAGGTTAATTAGAAGAAAAAATATAGTATCGGCCAATCAACTGTTTATCATAAATTCTTGATACCCTTTATTAGGAAAGAATTCTTTTATTCTTGAAGTGACTGTAACGAATAAATGATTGATACGAATGACATTTAGTAAAATTTATAATATATAAATAATATAAGAGATTTCCTCTTTCAAAGGAATTTTAGACAGAGATGCAGAATTGTTTAATTCTTGCTTTAATTAAGAAAAAAAAATTATAATATCAGTCAACCGCTTGTTTATCAATACTTTTTGATACCTTTCCTTAATAAATAAACCATTCTTTTATTGTTGGAGTGACAGTAACAGACAAATGACAGAAATGATTTCCATTAGATAAAAAGAAAGAGATGTCAATGAAACTCATACATCTTCTTTCAGAGGAGAGTTTGGATGAAGAAAAAGAAATGCAATATAGTTTCAATTAGAAGACTGACTGTAAATGGCTAATATTTAATCTACTAGTTAATAAGATCTAGAGAGAAATGAAGTATCATACATAAGAAAATTTCTATTAGTACAGCTTCATTCAGTTTAAATTATATTAATATCCCTTTTCATGAAGCTACACCAGGACTATTTTAGGAAGTACCTTGCAAATTTTCACTGTCATCAATTGAGATTAACTGACGATAACTAAGTTGGTATTGACCTCCAACTTCCACGACGCATCAACGACATGATTTTTAATCTTGAATGGACTAACCACTCCTTAAACTCATATAAAAGACAGATTTTCCACAGAATCATGAAAGGATTCCCTTACTCCCTTCCCCGAAGAGGAAATTCGGTTTATGCGTTATCTTTCCTACTAATGTGGTGTGGAAGTTTGGAGAGGGGTGCCAGCTCAGATATCGTCCTCGTCATCTGGTTCAAAATTACGAGGTCCATCCGAAAATAGCCCTTGTGGTACTTTAAAACGGGACGATAATGTGACTAAAAAAACTAAAAACTGCGATTCTCTGTAAAATTACAATAGATGCATTTAACGTAAAGGCTGGGTACCTGATTTAACCCTTTAAAGGGACATTTTTTTCTAGTCATATTATGTTAAAATATTTTAGGCTTGAAATTAGAATAAGAAAAGGGATTCATTTAGCTTATTAGATAAACTTAATTTGATTAATTAATTTGGTTAATTAATAATTATGTAACAAATCAAGACACATCATTTTGTGTGAGATAAAGAACTGAAGACTCTAAGTTTCTGTCTTTCTAAAAAAATTTGTCAGAACTTATGCTAACCTACATAATTTCATACAAAAATTGATAAATTTGGTAGGAAGCCTACTTCCCACAGCCCTAGAAAGGGTTAAATGGGATTTTTTCGTTTCCTAGTAAATCAAATCTGTTACGATCGTTTCGGTTTTAAATACTAATTTATAAATATCTTTTTTAAAACTATTCAAGGAAAACAAATTAGCGTAATCTATTTTGTACAAATTTCTGATTTAAAATATAAAAATTTAAGCTTCAACATTTACTATGATTTTCATTTTCTGTGAAATAACTGTTTTAAAAAGTATAAAAACAATTTCCAAGACCTAACTAAATTAAAGCAATTCTAAGCTAACACCAGCAGTATTGTGTCTTAAAATTTTATTTATTCAATCCTTAGCTGAAAGACTAATATTTCAAGCACACCAAACCGAAACTCCCCTTTTTCTTTTACACTTCTACCTCAAGCATTCTAGAACAAAATCAATTTAGAACACCGAAATAATTTTAGACATTACTTTTACTCTTAGACTTTACTTCAAAGAGGGTAAATTCATAAAATCTCTCTTCACATATCTTGAACAACAGACAACAGTATCGTAACCTGGTATTACTCTCGCCGTAATTACTGTTTTCCGTCCACTCTTGGAGATTTGCTGTTTACGTGCGAGAAGAGATGGATATCTTATTTAAATGCAATTAGCTAATTCTGTTTCCTTAGTAACTGTTGGATCTAATTAGAGGCGACAGTTACAGTTTCACTTGCCTCGACTGGAATTTTCACTTTCCAAGTTTTGAGCATACCCGGATTAACTTCTGACGTCGAACTGATTTAATTAGGCTTAGGAAGAGTAATTCTGTCACGCCAGTATGGTTATTAGCTTAGCTATTTTTATACAAAACAGAGTCAAATAATGGTTTATAGTTAGCTGTATTTGTGACTGAAGTAAATATGACAGATAAATTTGGATTTGCAGTTTGAGCTTTTAAGAAAATGGTTAAGTGAACAGGAAAGGCGTTAATATGCTACTGAAGAATAAATTTTATGTATGAAATTTGTTTTTTATAAAATCAGTGAGATAGAGATAAGCTAAGTGATTCATTCTAAAATGTTCATTCCAAATGAATCATCCTAACCTGGTATGGGGGGGGGGGTGAAACTTGTTATCATGGCTATAGTTTAATGTAAAATTTCAACTACACCGTACTTTGAGTTCAGTTAGTTGAAACAAATAAATTTAATTTCAATGCAGACATTTGCATTGTATTCGCATAATCTTTCTGCATAATCTATGAAAAATACTCCTACATACTTTTCAAAAAAAATCATTCCTATGCCTATTTCTAACATGTATTAAAATATCTTCTCCATTTGTGCACTGAGACACTGGCTTAGGTTTGATTTAATCCCACTTTATTTTTATTTAAAAATTGAGGTATAAATTTGAAAATTATTGAGGTATAAATATTGAGGCCTTTCAATGCAGTAAAGTGTATTGTATTCGCATACTATTTGTATATATTCTATGAAAAATATGCCTACATAATCTTTCAAAATAGTAAAATCATGTGTATAGCCATTTCTAACACTAATTTACAAGTATTCTCCACTTATGCACTGAGAAACTGGCTTAGGGATGATTTAATCCCTCTTTTTTTTTATTCAAACAATGAAAAACAAATTTGCAAGGATACTGTTGAGTTGTAGCATCCTTATCAAATTTCATGTTAAAGGACATTTTTTAAAGGACATTTAACCGATTTCCCCACCTTGCAATTACTAATTTATGACATTTAATTATGCAATAGCTTTAGAGATAGAATAAAGTTTACTAATCAATAAGAAAAATGTTTGGTGATCATAAAGAAAAATGAAAAAATTCTCAAAAGTTCTGGCAAATTTCTCTTTCCCACTTGTAATTTATTACTCGTACTTATAGAGATTACCCTTCTAATTCCCATTCATCCCAATTATTTGGGTTAGGGATAATTTATCATACTCATCTATCAATCAGAATCGTATATCTTCACAAAAACCAGCCTTGTAGAATCAAATTGAATGCAAATTAGCAAATTGTTGTATGAATTGAAAGAATTCATCCCTTAACAAATCCACAGGGTTCAACTTAGATTTAATTCATCGCCACAGAATTATTAATCAGACTACGAGGACTTGCTAAACCTCAACGCCTACTGAATTTCATAAAAAAAACTTCCATTCTGTTTGAAAGTGATAATGGAAATGCAATATATAGGGTTATATGCAAGATGCCACTTAAAAACCTTCTACCTAGATTATCTAAGTAGAGTAAAATAATCATGCGATTCAAATGATATCAGTTGACAGCGCCACCTGGAGGCAAAAAATGAGGTTAGCAGTTTTATTGCGAAAACCATGCATGATACTGTACAAAAAAAAGTCAGTTACAAAATTGCAGAGAATTTTCGAGTTAGTACGAAAGAATAAATTGAAAGCAATAATACTAAGAACAAAACGTGTAAAAAGCAGAATTTTTGGCCACGATTTTCAACATTCTTATGCCAGAAATGCCTTAGAAATAAAATAATTAGTTTTCTGCAAATATTTTCATTTTCATCTGCACTAACAACAACGTCATTGGGACGACATTTATTCTTCAAATGATGATCTTTTTGCTGTTTCCTCGATTTGTTACATCACAGATCTAGGAAATCGTGATCAATCAAATACGCGTTTTACAAGTTTTGTTCTTAGCATAATTTTTCTTAAAGCGCCTTTTCATACTAAACAGGAGATGCACAAAAATTTTGATTTTTTTCCGTATTTCTTACTGTTTTTTTAAACAGGATTGCTAACTTCATTGTTTTCAGCTAAGTGGTACTGTAACTGACCTGACTATGTAACATGAGGTCACTTTATTTTATTTAAACACCAAGTTTGCGATCGTTCTGAAGTTAATATGAGGTACAAGGACCCTGTATATGTATAGGTGGGTGACAAAATAATGCAAATAATTCTGAAATAAATAAAAAAAATGTATTAATTTGGGGGTCGGACAACCCTTTGACTTAATTGCTGATTGTATGTGACACGTGATGGATGCAAAGAGGTCATGAACATAATTTAATGGATTATGAAATCATTCTTCCTGGAGAGCGGTCTCTAATTCCATAATCGCAGATGGTGGAGAAAATCGAGTATGGAGTTTTGACTCCAAATATCACTAAAATATTCAATAATATTCAAGTCAAAAGACTGAAGGGGGCCAAGCAAGATATCTTGCTTCCTCCTCTTAGTTTTTAAAAACATTTTGGGTGATTTTAGCAATATGGATAGAAATGTTGTCATCTTGACAAAGTGGGCATTCTCCATGAAGTAAAGTGTGGAGAAATGCAGGCATCTGATCCTCCATAATATTGAATTAATGAGCAGCTGTAATCTTCCCATGCAGAGTAACAAGCGGTCCATAGTCATTCTAAGATATCGTGTTCTATACCATAAGGAAACTACCTACATGCCACATATTCGGCAAAAGGCAATCAGGAGAAAATGCTTCTGTGGACAATCTCCACTTATAAACGCGTCCAATTGTCTGAAATATGGTGAAGGTTGATTCATCAGACCAGTTGTAGTTGTTGGACTAGTTTACCACGTGTAGTCCAATTTCTGCTTCTTTAAAACATTGGAATTGCTAAAATGCATGACGTAATTTACCAGTGGTTTGCGAATTGCAACTCTTCTTTAGATGTTCGAAGCACGAAGTTCTCTTTGGACAGTTTTTGCTGAAATGGTTTTCAGAAATGAATATTTGTCACAGAGGTTATATATAAAGATGGTTTGTATTTTCGAGCCACTGTGAGATCTCTTTTAGAAACCTTTTTTGTTCACTGTTATGCTTCGCAGACGTTACATTGTTGTATTTCGTGTATGCTGCCATAACAGCTGATACAGTACTCCATACACCCCCCTACCCCCAATAATTGGCTATTTATGTCGTTGAGCAACCCTCCACCACATTCCAATGACCATGTTTTTTTTGTTTTGTTTTTTCAGAATCTGACAATTAGTCATTATTAAGTCTGATAGTACGGTAGACACATTCAAGACCTTAAATTGATGCTGAGCGACTGATACCTTATCTTTCATTACTACAAAGTGGCAGGCTTCAATGCGAAGAAATATGCGCGTTTTGCTTCTTTGAAATTAGCCATGCCTTTTTCATGGATGTTCGTATTAACTTTGTCATCCATCTGTATGTATACATAACGTTTTATCTCTACACTTCTAAGTATCTAATTCTGTATCTAAGTATATATTCTTCTAATTATCTAATTCTACAATCTAATTCTGTACTAAAATTATATTATAGCTTTATTGAGTTTACTTATTCTCAGTTTACTTGATAATTTTGATGTTTTAAAATTTTCCAATCGTACTAGCATTTCAGTTGATTCTAGTTAAAATCAAACAAGCCTAAACAGAATTTATTCATCAAACTAATGTTAGATCCAATGGCATTTTCGCTTTTCCTTTGCAAGAAGATAAGTAATTCCAGTGAACTTGAAGTTTAAACAAATGGCAAAAATAAAGCGCCATAATATAACGCTAATCGCAATTAACCTTATGCTCAAGACTCAATTCTGGACATTTGCTATTTTCGACAAAGAAGCAATAGATGTCTTATTTAAATGCAATTAGCTAATTACGTTTCCTTAGTAACTGTTAGATCTAATTAGATGCACCAATTAAAGTTTCTTTTCAATCGACGTGGAATTTCACTTTCTAGCAGTCAGAGAGTTCTGGGTTAATATGTATCCTCAAATAGATTATTTATGCTTACGAGAAACAGTAATATAATTCTTACATTCGATAATTTTCAGGAATATTGCGGTTAATATTGATGATAAGAAATTCTATATGAATATATGATATTTTGAATTCTATAGACTTTTTTCTGCCTTAAGATATTTAAAGAACCAAAGTACTTTTCTAAATGCTTTCTCTAAACTTAATTATATGAAAAAGTTCTCTTTATATAAACTTATAAGACTTGTAACAATCTTTCTGGGTAACTTGACATTCATCTTAAGACACCAGAAGTTTTTAAAGCGACTTGTTTTCAATTTTTATTTACTTGGTAGAATTTCTCTTTTATCGATTAAATTATTTTTTTTTAATTTTTGAATACATATTTTATTTTACGTGTACTCCTGATTTTGTGTTGCTATTGTGCTTGCGTGTGTTTTAGTTTTTGACCCTTGTTAGTTATTTACGTTTTTACTTATACAAAGTTCTAAATCATACATAAGTAAAAACGCAAATAATTAGAAAGGGTAAAAAACATACATAAAAAAGGAACATCAAAGAATAAAGAAATACATTCTTTATTCTTTGCCGTTCCTTTTTTATGTATGTTTTAATTTGCCTTCTTGGTGTTCCTTGTGTGGTTCTGATTAATGCAGTCTGTAATGAAATCAGTCTCTGTAGTGTAATTATTTCAAATAGATAAAATAAAATAAATATATCTCGGTATGTTCATTGCAATGAATTCAAAATCCAGTTGTAATGAAATCGAAGATTAATTCTGAATAAATAACGAAAAAATAGTGTATCAAAAATAAATTCATCTTTTATCAATAATTCTTATCAAAAGATGAAATATTGGACATGATAAAGCAAAATTTTTAAGTATGCATTTGATAATATGATATCAAAACTTTGATTGGAATAAATTTATTATCAACGGTTGTTTTTTTTCACTTCGATGTAACGAAAATTCCTAAAATCTGTATTAAAAATTGCTATTCAAAAGTGTTCCCATAAACAGCAATTATTCTTTGTTAGTTTCAAAACCAGTTATTTACTAAAATATTTTCTATTATACTTATTTTTTTATTTAATACACCTGGTTTGCGAATATATACTTTTTGTGCTTGATACATACAAAAAGAAATTACTATAATCTTCAAAATATTTTTTTCGTTATTATATCGCTCTATCTATGCATACGTCTGATAAATATAATAATTCCACAACAGATTGAGCTAGGATAATAATATATGTGTCAAATTTGCAGATTTCCTTGGAAATCTAAGCAAATCCCGTTGAAGAGTAGTTTCTCTGTCCATAAGCATGTGAACATGGTATTTCGTAAACTCAAAGGAATTATACATATGACATTTGGGGTACAGATTTATTAGTGTTACTGTAGATGTAATTTATATTCATGATCAGATTTATTGAAGAAATAGAGAAGGGTCAATTTTTTTTTAATTTGCATGTACTTTAAAGTGATAATTCCAAATAAGAGATAATTCCATTTTGTCTATCTATCACAAATTTTGTATTCAATGAGGGGCAAAAAGTCGAAATTAATACATATTCTGTTTTTCTTTTTTTCGTTACATTTCGAAACACTAAACACCTTATACAACATGACAACAAGAGAAATTCGAGGAAGAGATATGTATGCTTGCGGATTGTCGTGCCCTTTGGGGTTCATTAATTCCTGCACTATATCGTTCCAAGTCTGATATGTATTCAATAGATGCAGAGGAGGGAAGTAAAAAGAACAAAAAAGAAAATGCTAGATTTTCTACAGGACAGTCGAAAAGAGAATATTCTTCTGACTGATTTATAGAGGTATTTACAGTACGGGGACGAATTTTATAGATTAGAGAATAGGTGGTTTATATAACTTTTTATTTACCTAATCCTTCTAAGGATTCGAAGATACCAAATATGAGCTATCAACGGTAGTGGGATGTAAAATTATATTATATTTTTCCGAAAGGGCAGATATTTCATGTTATGTGACACACATAAAATAGAAGTTTACGAAATAGAAGTTTTGCATGAAGAAATGCAATTAATTCAGCATTGAATATATGCAAATACCTTCATACTCCGAGATTGCCGATGTAGACCAGTCCTTTGACCAACTAGAACGCCTAATTTATTCAGTTTAAATTGATTCTTATGGATGCTTCTAGTGGCCTTTATTTTTAGGAATCAAATTCACTCAATTACGGATCTTGGCGCCCAAACATCCTTTTCAGTTTAGGAGCATAGAAAATAAAGATTGCATATTTTACACCCACTTCTCCAACAAAATTGTCCTTAGAGTGTTATTGATAAGTAAATTCTATATCGTGCCATTATTAAAAACATTTTTTTCGAAATATATTTATAAACGATGCTATAAATAAATAATATATCCATTTTTCATGTCTATTTCATGTATGTGTACTCCTTATCACTATAAAACATTTCTCTGATATTGGGCATGTATACAAACAATCCTGCCTTAAAAAATATTATTTCAACTTTCTCTCTTATTCCTTAAAACTTTCTGTATGAATTGTGGAAAACAAATTTTGCATTATTTTTTTAATTGTCTGTTTGTTTAGAAAGAATGTTGCATTGGTCAGTAATTTCTGCTAAGCGAAAACAAATATTTCTCATATTGTTTACTCTTCTATTCATTTTTCTATTTATTTTATGCATTACATAAGCTCTTATATTGCAACACATAATGCATTGTAATATGTAACGGATTTTAAATGCGGTAGAAGGTATTTAACAGACCTTATATAGTACTATGTATGTTTTAATTTTTAAATTATTTCTCTTTAGAGTAATATGATATATAATAATTTTCTTTTCTTTTTGTATGGCATAACTATTTTCATTGAAACACCTCTGTAGTCAACCTTATTCAGTGATCATCCTTAATGAACAAGTAAAAATGAGATAAAGTTTACTTATTGAATTGATATCGTTCTCATTTTATTCATTTATATTTCATACCATGGATTTTCAAATCATTATCTCTGCAGCCAATATTATTCTTTGATAATTCTTAATCAAGAAATTAAAAAAAAACTTTCTTACTGAGTTGATATCATTTAAATTGATTACATTAATAGTTTTTAATATTAATTTTTATTTCATCATTTCTGCAATCAATATTATTCTTTGATAATCCTTAATAAAAAAATAAAAATGAATTAAAGCTCTTATACTAAGCTGATATCATTTAAATTGTTTCGATTAATATTTTTAACATTGATTTTTATTTCATCATCTTTGCAACCAATATTATTCTTTGAAAATCTTTAGTCACCAAATAAAAATGAATCAAAGCTCTTTTACAGAGTTTATATCTTTTAAATTGTTTCCATTAATATTTTCCAATATTAAGTTTTATTTCATCATTTCTGCAATGAATATTGTTCTTTGATAATTCTTAGTCAACAAATAAAAATTAATTAAAGCTTCCATACTAAGCTGATATCATTTAAATTGTTTCCATTAATATATTTAACATTAATTTTTATTTCATCATCTCTGCAACCAATATTATTCTTTGATAATCCTTAGTCAACAAATAAAAATGAATTAAAGCTCTCTTACGGAATTTATATAATTAAAATTGTTTCCATTAATATTTTCTAATATTAATTTTTATTTCAGCATGTCTGTAACCTTTATTATTTTTTGATAATCTTTAGATATCATTGATACAACTCCCTTACTGAGCTAATATCATTTTAATTCTTTCCATTTATATTTCGTAATATTAAATTTCACTTTATCATCTCTGCATCCAATATTATTCATTGGTTACTTTTCGTCAACAAATAGAAAGCAGATTTATATTGAAATAGAAATGAGATTACTCTTTTATTAATGAAACACCTTTTGATGTCACGGCCTAATTCTCTTTTGACGATTTCCAGCCACAATAAAATCATCTACCTAATTTAACAACTTCAAAACTGTTCGAAGCTTTTGCTAATCACATTTTAACATCTAATTAGTTTGCACTCAATCCTTGTTGAAATTATATTTGAATTTGAAATGCTATTAAATGAAATGGATTGCAACTTCTATTATTGCAATTACATGAAAAGAATAATAAAGCCCACTGGGACAAAAATAACTTCTGTGTCGTCCTGATTTTTGAAACAATCTCGAAAACGACACGCTATTTCGCATTCACACAGATGAGAAAAGTCATAAAAATCTCCCTAGACACGAATCTCAAACAAAAGACGACAACTTCAGAACTTGGTGTAACACTCTTTGAAATAACTCCTGTCTGTAAGCCCATTCCTAGAGAGTTTCTGTTTACATGCGAGAAGCGATGGATATCTTATTTAAATGCAATTAGCTAATTCGGTTTCCTTAGTAACGGTTAGATCTAATTAGAGACAACAGTTGAAGTTTCATTTACCACTTCTGCAACTGGAATTTTCACTTTCCAGGACTCGCAATGATCTGATGTTCAAGCTGATTATATTATATTGAGTTTTAGTGGAGTAATTTTGTCTTATTATTATCACTATTAAATTCGATGGTTTTATATTAACTAAAACATAAAAGCATGGAGTATAATTATATAGGTATGTAATGTAAGAATGTTTGATTATATTAATTTGGTAATTTATTAGGGCCATAATGGTAAATAATATAGCCCATTATTTTGCAAGTGAATACATAAAGGTGTAAAAAAAATTCAAAATCTTCATAGACCTATATAGAAAAATATGATGTATGAAATTTTATTTTTATATCAATCAGTTTTAATTAAATTATTTTCAGATTGCTTTTGATTATGTAACTGTATCCCGATAGCTTATTCTTAATGATGACAAGCCATTCTTTATGTTTGAAAAATGCTTTAGATACGATAAAGAATGACATTTTATTTTGTTTTTAACAATAAATAACTACTGAAAAAAATTACAAGCTCTAAATTTTGATATATTATTACAGATCGTCGTTCTTAGCAAATCATTTATAACATTTTATTTTAAATAAAGCAAAAAAACCACTCTTTGACTACAAAAATTAACAAATTTATGATTTTTCGAATTTATTGGTTTTTGACCTTTCAGTATCCGCTTCGTGGAATTTGTTTTATTTTGTCAGTAATACATTCATTGATTCAAATTTCATGTTAAGTGATTCGATGCGAATTTTTGTGTGGAAATATATACCTATTCTTAGCTGTTGAGTAAGTAGTTATTAAAACACGGTTCCTATGGACATATGCAATGTTGCTAAGTGCCTGAGTTATTATTGAGTATTGAACTGCTTTTATTGTTCATGAATTCTATTTTAAAACAAATATTTTGAATTGTAAATATAGCCCTAATTTGTTCCTGTATAAATTGGGATTACATTATCGATTACTTGCATCTGTTATAACAAAGGTACAATTGTATTGAATAATAACCGAGAAAAAATAAAATGAAATTTGACAAAATTCGAAAAAGTCATCTAGCTAATTTTGCATAGCAAAAGAACCGTCCAAAATAATAATAATTTCTTAGAACTATTTTATAAAAGCATATGTTAATCAAATGTTTATGCTTTTTTTTATTAAAAACAAATTAACCCTTTTGTTAAATATAACCCTTTTTAGCCAATAAAATAATAAGTCAGACATTATTATTTTTTGATTTGATAATATCTATCCAAATATGTCTATTAATAATATAGAGAAAATGTGTGTCTGTATACTAAAAATGGTGAAATGAACTGTTGAATTTTCCACCACATTTTCCATTGCTACCAAGGGCTCTATCAAAGTTTTATTTTTAGATATTTGACAAAAATGCAATAGTTCGAGCATAGAGATTGGAAAATTATTTTAAATATGTGGATAACTAGTATTTTTTTCTATATTTAAAAGACCATGCAAACTGAATAATGAATAAAAATGAAATTCATTTATCGTTTTTCTTCTGACTATAAAAAATTCTCAATTGGTTAGTTTTAATATTTTTTAGAAAGAAATTAATTTATAAATGTTTGCATAACAGCTGTTTTCTTTCCATTTTCTACCGTTTGTCTTGGTGAAGCATAGTCAGATTTTGGCTCTTGCGCCATAAAAACCAAATTCTAATCCATTCCAATCCAATCCGTTCCTTTTTCATTTTTTTTAAATAAATAGGTTTTTACTGTTCATTTCACTATTCCGAGACAACCACTTTTCAACGATTCTATGTCACTAAGGGGTAAGACTCCGAAGAATGAGCACATTTCCGGAATTCTTCGTCTTTCTTTGACCTTGATTTCCACCTTATTAGATATTATTTCGATCAAATTTTTTTTCACGTGTATGTAAATATCATGTCATTTTTGAACGTATTATTTTATTTTAATTCATTCCGGAGTAATCCGAGCTCACATTATTGTTTAATATAAACACCTCCTCCTTTTATCTTTCCTCTCGGCTCTGTTTTGATAAATTAAACCCATCATAACGCATGCGTAAAAGCTCAGTAGGTTTTAGAATTCGTTGGCAAATAATGCATGATTGCTAAATAGTCATTTCGTTTATTCTTAGCTTCCAGATTCCTTAAGTAACAGGAAATATTTTATTTTATGCATTGCGAAAGAATGCATTTCTGAAATAGCGTGGCAGTCTAATAAATATACTGTTTTCCAAATAGAAAAACGATCCATTTTGCCAACATTTTTATTGAAGACACTAGATATAATTTTTCTGAAAAAATAATCTTGAATTCTACAAGCAAATATAGCTTTTAAAGTTAGCCTAAAAATTTGAGGAATTTTTTTACCTACTAACAACATTTTGACTATTTTTTACATTATAACTGAAAGTATAAATTAATTGAAATTTATTTTTTAATATTTTAATTGAATTAATTGAAAATTGATTAAAAATTAAATTAATTATTATCATTACTAACTGATAATAAACAGCTTATACAATTATTGAGCTTCTGAAACATTAAACAGTTTTTATGAAAAAAAAAATCATCTACTATTACAAATTATTTAGCTCTAGCTGGTTTTCAAAACAGCATTCCACTGAAAATGGTGTTTGCAATATAAACTTTACAGTATCATGGTCTTTAATTGGGAATTAATCATTATTTCAATAGAAATTCTGTTCTATCATTATTTCTATTATTTTATTTCTATTGAAATTCTATTCAATCAATATTTCTATAATGTATTTCTATTGGAATTCTATTCTATCAATATTTCCATTATTGTATTTATATTGAAATTTTATTCTATCAATATTTCCATTATTGTATTTCTATTGAAATTCTATTCTATCAATATTTCCATTATTGTATTTCTGTTGAAATTTTATTCTATCAATATTTCCATTATTGTATTTCTATTGAAATTCTATTCTATCAATGCTTCTATTCAAATTCTATTCTATCAATATTTCTATTATTGTATTTATATTGGAATCCTATTCAATAAATGTTTTTATTATTGTATTCCTATTGAATTTCAGTTCTATCGATATTTCTATTGAAATTCTTCGTTAAATTAGAATCTTTACCTGAAACAAATCCATCATCGGAAATGATTTTCTAATAACAATCATCAAACGTAAGGTTTCACTATCTCTCTGAATAAGATTCTAATCACCTTTTGAGACTCATTTCCCTGATCCGGACAAATAGCTGAGTAAAATGATACACTGAATCCAACATTCACTTTGTCCGAAACCCCCTTCATTTGATTAAGACCGCCGACCTCAGTTTGACAGCAATCAGAACGTAGCTCTAGGGCTTAATATTCCTAAATATTGATTCTCCTTATAGATGATGCAGATGGTTGCTTTGATTTTCGACAAATCTTTGATCATGAAATTCGGATACTCAGCAAATAGCAGAATTGGCAATATTCTAGATTCTGCAATTGCGTCTGTAATTAAGCGGTAACTGACAATAATATATTTAAGTTAATCGAATTCACCTTTGTGGGCATATTGTTAACGTGAAATGAGAAATTTTCAAATAATATAAAACTAATAATTATGATTTTTTTTAAATTTCCTGATTTTTAAATATACTGTCTTCATTCATTTATTTGATAATTAAATAAATGAATCTTTATACCTATTACTAGAAGCAAAATAAAAATTATGACCTTAAGACTTGATGACTTTATGTCTTGATTTTGATGACCTTGTCTAAAATTATAATCTGAAAACTTCAGCAAGAAAGGAAAATACAGTTCAAACTGAATCTGAAACTTCAGCAAATCTGTTTGACTTTTCATCCATTTCAGGACTATATCTGTTTGACATCATGTGATAATTGAACAGCAGTCCTATAGAGTTTAAATGATGAATCAATGATATTCAGATACAGTAAATATTAAATTATCTTTTTTATTTATAAATGCATACAGATAATAAAGAAGATGCGTGTGAGGGTGTTGCACGTGATTAGATAGTTTGACTTAGAGCTGCTAAATGTAATCAAAATATCCTTCCGTCGGGCGCAATGCAAATCCTAACACGATCGGGCGCAATTCATCTAAGAGATTAATGTGCTCAATTAATGCAATTTTTGAATGGATGTTTAAAAAAACATATTAAACAGAACTTTTCACTTACATCTGAGTATATTTAGTATGAGTATTTGAGTATATATGAGGACTCAATTAATGTGATTTCATCTCGCAGATTAGTTGCGCCCAATGGAAGGATATGCAGGATACTTGCACATTTCTGAAATTGATAATAAAAGTTATGTTTAGAAATAAATTTCGATTTGCACGAAAATGGACATTAGGACCTTAAATTATTTTCCAAGTAAAAAAAAATGCAATTGTCCAAAATAAAGCGTTTTCACATCATTCTGAGATGTTTTCTGCAAATCAGAATAACAATATAAAATTTAACAATCAGAATAAGAATTTGAAATTAAAACACCTGATTTTAAATGGATTCCTCAAACGATCCTGCCATCATCATTACCATATGCAGTTAACTTTTCTACAATAATGATGAATCCACTACTAATACATTGCAGAAGTTACGCTTGGAGAAAGGACTGAAGGCACAAAATAGCCTTACGCTTTTGTGCGACTGGGTGGTGCCCGCATTGTGGCTAGTATACTTTGACAATCTGGCACCAATAATTTCAGCCGTATCTCTATCAGCCTCTGTATCCCTTGAAATCGTAACAAGGAAAGTTGGAGTAGGAAAGAAAGGTTTAGACCCTCTATGTTCACAGCAATGCGCAATAATAAGTGCACCGTACCCCTCATATAATGACGAAGTATGATGTGATTTGATCTTCATAATATGAAAAACGCATGTCAGACTGTCTAATGTGTCTGTTTATTTGTATGCTTATTTTGGACATTTTTCTTTTTACTGGTTGGATAAAATATTCGACGTGTAAATACCATTACTCCAAAAGACAGCAATTTACTTAAATAAAATCAGGTATACGGTTTTGTAAAGATTTTAAGTTATTATTACAAGAGCCTATACTTGATTTTATTTAAATAAGTTGCTGCATTTTTAAGTAATGGCATTTTTGAGTAATTTCCAAATTACAAGGCAATACAGATTACCAAACGATCTTCAATCTTTGCAGATTTGGTTTAATACACAATTGTGGTGATAAATCTGTGTACCAAATTTCATTCATGTAGTCTTTTGAGTGTATAAGTTATTGTATTCACATGCATACAGGCAACGAGGCAGAAAGCCTTCCTTTGAATAGATTTCGTTCAAAATTTGATAGAAATCTATGAACTTGCTGATATCAAATTTCATCCGTTTATATGAAAGGTTTGTCAATAATCGTGTTCAAAGACAAGCAGATATAATTCTAAAAATGTATTTGTCTGTATTTGTCATAGAGAGGTTTGAAATGTGGGTATTTGTCAAAATCTCAAATCTGGATTATTTTTTTGATGATGATATAAATATTTTCTCTTTGCTAAGCTTCTCTTACTAGAATATAAAAATCAAGGTAGGAGCATCTTAAAAATGAAATCATATCGTCATTAATGAAATTTAAATTTCTTTCTAATAATTAGATTTCTTACAAAATAGATATTAGTCGGTAAAACTGGGATAAAATAAAGAAATCCTAAAAACCACAACCACCTCTATATATCTAATTTTCTTTCCCAATTTTTTCCCCAGGTTCCTTTCTTTCTCACCAATAAAAACACCATTTTTTACAACACTTTAAGCTTAAAGAAACTTACAGAATCGAATCTTTCCTTATCAGCTTGTCGGTCGTTCAACACATTTCCTTTGAACTGGATAACCCAATTTCGGAACGTAGACTTTTCTGACAAAAACACCTGTTACTCAGTCAACTGCAAACAAATCGCTTTCAAGGATCTTGAATGCCATTCGAGGTACAAAGCTTTTATCTTTACGATTCCAATTAATCTGGACGAAAGACCGATTGAGTCAAGCGATGGAAAATCTGCCTTGTTCCTCTCGATCAGCAAAGGCGGAAAGCCGATTTTGCAGTAAAGGAACAACTCAACCGTACTTGGGGTGCGTTGCGTGTCTATCCTGCAAGTCAAGGGGACATGCTCTTGGTAAATACCTCAGGGATCGGATAAATATTGAAGGAAAAGATCTAAAAATTATTTGCTTGTATTCTAGGCTGAAAACGTGTTTAGCAAACATTTTAAAATCTCGATAAATGCATTAAAATCTAGGTAAAACATCGTATCCTTCGCCGTGGCAAATACGAAGCGGGTTAGAAAAAGAATGAGATAAACAGGATAATATATCGAGAAAGAAATAACTCTTTTAATGAAAGGTAAAGATGCTATTGATTTATTTACAACAAGGAAAAAACTTGATGGAGCTTTGATACAAGATGATGAAGACTTTTAAGAATGAAATTCAACGATTACACAAGAACGTAACTCATCATTGATGCAAGAACTCATCTCAACAAGAAAAACGCAAATAATAATAATAATAACATGCACACACATGCACACTGTTACGGTTTTGTGTTATTGCATCCTTGCACAGTTAGTCTCTTAGTAAGGATAGGGATTTTCCTAATATTTTAATGGATGTTGTACGAGAATTATTTCAGTTACAATCCAGCCTTTGCGATAAACTTGGCGAATGTAATGTGGAAAATAAAAGTTCTCGAATAAGAAAGAACTTGAGTGATATCTCGATTAGGAGCGAAGATTCGGGATCCTTTTAGAGAATTCGATATCCTGTTTTAGAGATTGTAACAATGCAAGAATAAGATAAAGCCACTCAATCGAGCCTATTTTCTGTTTGGAATGTTGAAAGAAAAACGAGTTATCCAGCTATTCTACTCTGAGAGTGGTTGTGATGTGCTGCTATTTAAATATTTTCTCTAATATTACGTTTTTTATTTCTGCAAGTGCTCTCTTTGCAAACAATGAGACTGTGTTTTACTGCCGAACGCGTATACCAACATTATAGAATTTGTGAACTTACTACATTCATTGGAATTTATATTGATATTCATTTAAAGTGATATTTAAATTTCAAATTATTCTAACCAATTAAAGACCTCCCCTCCTCCCTTTTTGTCATGAATCAATTTTCAGTTGAAATATTACAAACTTTACAATCATAAAGTTTTCTTCTGAATAAATAAAGAATGTATTAATATATTAAAGAAAAAATTCTGAAAAAAGGGAGTCAAATAAAATTAACTCTAAATTTTGTTTTATATTGCATATTTTCATGCATTTGAACTGGGAATTCTGTTTTCACTTGAGATAGATTCCAATTCTCATTAACCGTGATATTTTATTGTTTGGGGTTTATAATTTGTTTGAACGATTTAAATATTTACTGAATCAGATATTTTACTCTATAAATAACTAATTTTGCATCATTATTTTCAAAGAGGCGAATTATCTTAGCTGTTTTAAGCAGAACGAAAAAGTTTTACTCTTCGTTCCCAGCTTTTTCCATTTTAATAGCTGCTCTGAAAATCGTTTGGTAATAATTATCTTATACTTATCGCTTTGGCAACGGAACAGGAAGGAAGAGGAAAAGCCATTCTTTTTGAATTTTTCCTTTCACAACAGTGCCGGCATATCTTATGGGAGAACTACAATAACAAAGAGCTGGGGCATGAAAAAAGAGCTGTAATTAAAACAAATAACCTTTCCCTTCCTCCCTTCCCTGCTATTTTCTTTCCATTTTTTTAATGCTTATGCTGCTTTTCTATATACCCAAGGGTTAATCTACAAGAAAAATGCCTTTTTTCTTCTTTGTATTTTAACGAAGATACAGTGGCTGGAGATTATTCCTCATTTGTAAATGCAGCTAATGGCGAAAAAAAAGGAACATTATGTGATATCAGCAACGGGTTTTTATGAGGGCTCTGCTACGATAGAAAACAATTAACGATTTTCTCAAAGTCTTAATCGGGAATCTTTAAGGGCAAAAGGTTATTTCAGATATTGAAGATATTTTTTCTGTCTTTTTTTTATAGTAATGAATTTAATAAAATCGAGGGATTCGCAGTAAGTCTTAGTATTTTAATTGAAATATAATTAGATGTTCTTTTTTATGAAGTGAAACACTAGGTTTATTGTAAAATAAATTAACACATTTGAATTCAAATACATGGATGTAATTTGTAATTTAATTGTTTCAATGTTATAGTTAAAATGTTAAATGAAATAGGTGAGAGTAATTCATCAAAATGCATCCAAACTGTTCAGCGAATAATATATTTGTTTTAGTAACTTCTTCACTTTTTATATACAAATCATCAATAAGGAATTTTTGTGATTTTAAATAACATCAAATTTCAATGTTTTCACAAATTAAAAAAGCAATTCCATGCTTTCTTATTTTCACAAAATGCCCAATAATATTTTACAATATCTTTACGATAATGACCGGCATTCTGAATATGGAGCATTTTGAGGTATGTAATATTATGTGCTACTAAGGTGACAACATTTGAAAAAATTATAAACGATTATCTGAACACATGATGTCTCAGAACTGAAATGAGTTAGATCTATCAAATGTGATCTTTTGCTTCCTTTTTTTCATATATTTTGGTAGAAGTTCAGTGAAAAAACTGTTTTACTGTGCATCTACATTTCAAAAAATTTATTAACAATTATTTGAGCGCATGATGACGTGAAAAATGAAGTATAATTATTATATTCAATTATTTGAGCACATGATGACGTGAAAAATGAAGTATAATTATTATATACAATTATTTGAGCGCATGATGACGTGAAAAATGAAGTATAATTATTATATACAATTATTTGAGCACATGATGACGTGAAAAATGAAGTATAATTATTATATACAATTATTTGAGCGCATGATGACGTGAAAAATGAAGTATAATTATTATATACAATTATTTGAGCACATGATGACGTGAAAAATGAAGTATAATTATTATATACAATTATTTGAGCGCATGATGACGTGAAAAATGAAGTATAATTATTATATACAATTATGTGAGCACATGATGACGTAAAAGTTAAATGGGTTAGACATATCAAATATCAACTATACCTTTTTTTTTCTTTGTCATGTATTTAGGGATCAAATTCATCAGTGTAAAGTGTATATTTCCGTGCATTATATGTAAATATAATAATTCAAAATTGCAAAGAATTAGCCTATGAAATTGTGAGTCTCATTTTGTTACAAAAACTATAGAAAAGTCGACATCATTATATGGCTTAATTCGTCATTCGTTAGATGACGAATTTACCTGACATACGCCTGTCAGTTCTAGTTTATATCAATGCAATAATTAATAGAAAATGAAATTTGTTATAAAGTACACCAAAATTATGAATGTGTGTAAAATTTTAGATTAAATTATTAAAAGGATAAAAATTTAAAAGAAATACTCATATTTCTTCATCGTCACCCTAGTAGCACAGAAATATTGTACATTATTCTACGATGTTAAACTATATTTACAACACTTTATTATAGTGTTGAATATTAAATGATGTAATATTATAATATTGTATAATGATGTAATATTATAATATTGTATAATGATGTAATATTATAATATTGTATAATGATGTAATATTATAATATTGTATAATGATGAAATATTATTATATTGTATAATGATGTAATATTATTATATTGTATAATGATGTACTTACCTGGGTACAAATACATGAAAAACATACATTGTATATGTATACAAGAAACCCATAGAGACTACATTGCAATTTTTGGAATAATAGCTTACTGTAACATTTCCTATCTACATTTTATTTCGTTAGATTTATTGGGAAATTAATTACATTGTATTTATTACAAAATATTTAACATTGCGTATGATAAAGCTGCATCAGCTTGAATGTGTCTTTATAGCAAATCAAGAATAATAATTTTATTTAAAATAAAAAAAAACATTTGGATGAAATTTAAAATATATTGCATAGTTCATAATTTCTTTTGGATTAATGGGAAGATGCGAGAAAACAAATCTGGCAATTTTAGATAATTAACTTTAAGCCTCTTCTAAATATAGTTTAAAAATATTTTATGGACAACTTTTAATATACGAAAAAAATTCGTTTACGGAAAAACCAATGTGTTTTTAAAAATTCATATATTCCTAAAATCTGCATATTTTAAATTAGCTTAAAATGTCTTATTTGAAATGTAAATAATTCGCTATTTTTTAACAATCAACCATTATATTTTTATCATAAAATAATTAATAAGTTTATATTCAATGGATCGTAATTTTTTTCAATCTCTTTTATAAAATCCAGGATACAAATACAGAAGCATAAAATATTTTATTTAACTAATATTTTCCTGGATATTCACCAGGAAAGAATTTTTTTCATTGTATTGAATTATTAAATTCAAAGAATTTAGCGTTTTTATCAACGTATCACGATGAAATTATATCTCTTTGGTAAATGCTTCTTGATTTTATCTCCTAATAATTATCAAATTTTCATATTAAGGATAATATTAAGAAATGATTTCTTTAAGAAATGTAATAAATTAAATAAACGTAGGAGCTGCATTCATAAAATATTCAAATAATTCTACACTCAATGTATAAATATATCATTTGATTACTGCAATAACCGATTACTGCGATAAACTATTTAATTTCAAAAAATGACTGTCAAGTTTTATATTTTATTTTGAAATGTAATAGAATTCTTTCTTATAAAATAAAACACAATTTTTTTCTAAGAAAAATAAACATATTACTTAGCGAAAGACCTATGCATTGGAGAATATTGGTTGCTAACTAGCCTCTTAATAAAAAAAAATAATAATAAAAATAAAAACGATTTATTCGCTGATGGAAAGTAGATATGTCTTGGATGATACTAAAAGTATGCGTTTTCCTTCGCCCTGCTTTAGAGTAGAATGTGGGTCACAAGTAAATGATGATTTATGCATGAATTTTTCAGAGAAACTGACGGTTTCTTGCAATTGACCATTTGAGGACATCACAGTAATCAAACAGCGATACATGACAACTTCTGTAACGGGTGCAGTTAATTTCTTATACTAAAATATTCGTAATAAAACCAATAAGTTATTAAAATTGCAATCGCATTTTTATGTTTTTCTTTTCAATATAAAAGACAGAAGGGTATTTTATAACTTTTATGCAGATAACAATAGATTAGAATTCATACAGTATATAGAATTTTAAATAAATTGCATATTCGGACTCATTTCTTCTGAGAATAAAAGCAATTCATAATTTTTGTATCAAACTTGATTTAGGTCGAAATGCAATCTATCGCTTTTTGAAAAAATTTATTGAATAATGGTTTTAACTAGGTCAAATTTACTTTAAGTATATGTTTTTTAATTTTTTTTATATAAGTGTAATAAGTATACATACTTATATAAGTATAAAAAATAAATAATTATTGTTTAAACCGTAATTAATTTTCTACTTTTTTTAAATCTTAAATTAACCCATGCTATTTTATTTAAGAATTTTCTTTCATTTCCTGATCCAAACCCTTTGTTTTTTTTAATTAATTAATTCTAACACGCGCTCTAAAAAGTTGAGGGCCATCGCAAATCTCACGCTCCTAGCGAAGGAAAAAAGAATCTCTAACACCGATGCATATCTTTCAAAAATAGCTACAATTACCTTTCCTAAGTCTACACGTGTCAAAGAAATAAGGTGACTGCCTACGTTCGAGACAATTTTTTTTAAAAAGGCTATTTTTTAAGCTTTAATTGGTGTTTTCTAATTAAGTGGGATATTATAAGAATAAAAATCTATTTTAAAATATTCTGTGACTGCCCCATTTTTTTGAATTGTCAAATTTGATGTAAATTTTAGCAAAAATTAACCAAAACGGTTAACACTCTACACAAAATTCTAATTCAGCAATTAAAATTTTCTTTGCACATATCATACATAACATAGTTATCTTCAAAATGAACTAAAATCTAAGAGATTTATTGAAATGCAAAAATATTATGAAGGTTTTTATGTTGCAATGTACACATTATTCATAATTTTTCAGATATTTTCTAACAAAAAAGGCTATAAGTAAAAAAGTATTAGACGTATAACAAAATTTTTAGTTCATTTCATAGACAATGATATAAAGATCATTTTCTGAAAATTTCATTAAAAAATATTAATTAATGCTGGAGATATCATGCTAATGGTTTACAACTTCTATCGAAAAAATTATTTTGAGAAAAATGAGTTTAAAGTTTACAGTTAATTTAAAAAAGCATTTCCTCTTAATAAATCAGTCTAAAATTCTCCACATTTATAGATCAAACCTTCTTTTACTTCATGCATTGCACATTTTTTCTTTCGCTGAGCTCTTTTTTTTCTTTCTTTGAACTTTTGCAGCTGGTAATGAGTGCCTTTTTGAGCTACAAATTCGCTCATAATCAAAAAGCTTTAGTCCTTTATGAATTTGACTACCAACTTCTATTTCCAATTGATTTAATACACGTTTTATGCCATTCCCACCTTCATTTAATTGAAGGACAGCAATATAGGACCCCAAAGACAGAGTTTGGAGCTCAACAAAATGTTGTTTTGGGACTATATTCCAGAGCAAACCATTAAAACTCTCATTAGCATTTTGTGTCATTCCATGCAAGCACTTCTTTAACAGTTTTTGATCACAAAGCTGCATATATAAAGGTTTGATGATGTTAATAATTTTTTCTGGAAGTCCAATGGATTTCCCAAGAAAGGTTTTCCCCTGTGCCATAGCTCGTTGATATTTACACCAGCTATCTATACCTACTGGACATTGCCCATGCATAGGATGTTTTAAGCTGGAACAATAGTGGTAAAATGCTGCAATAACTCCAGACTGCATGTTATTTAGATTATCAAGATTACTACGAATGGCAATTCCATAGTAATTCTGTAATCTGTCGATAAAATTATTAGTTAATTTGTCCTTGCCTTTCAGGCCCTTTGTTGATTTTTTTCAATTTTCTCAACCGACTGCCAATTCTTTTTTGCACTTCACCAATGCATTCTAATTTGGTGATCGTATTTGCACCAT
The DNA here is from genome assembly GCF_947563725.1 of Argiope bruennichi. Lineage (NCBI taxonomy): Eukaryota > Metazoa > Arthropoda > Arachnida > Araneae > Araneidae > Argiope > Argiope bruennichi. Next base: position 60,584,196 of record NC_079158.1, read on the forward strand.
ATATATTTTTCACAGCATCATAAGCTTTGGAGTCACCATCGCCATAATACTGTGTATATTGCAAATTTCTTGATTCTTCAGAGCGTTCAAATATACGATAGGCTCCGACAGTCTCCATACTAGAAGCAGAACCTTTGTGATTTCGACACGTATGCTTTTTCTTGTTATATTTTGGCATGCTGTTGCACTCTCTACAAAAATTGGACATTATTTCAATATCTAACACCTTTCCAGTGTCAACTGATATGCAACTTACGCAACCATTGCTGGAAGAATAACCACGTTTCTGCCATGTACCGTCCACAGACACTCCACAATTTGAGGTATTTTTCTGTGAATTAATTTTATTAGCAGCAGTTTTCATAGATTTTTTAGCTGCTTCAGAAGCAGCCTCCTTAAGTTTTATCTCTTGATTTCTAAAAGTTCTTTTGGAAAGAAATGGCAAATCCAGAAGACAGAAAAGTTTTCTCCCACCATTATATACTTTTCCAATCAATCTTAAAGCCAAAACAACAAGTGTGTTCAAGTGATTCTTGTTATCGACTTTCATTACTGAAGGAAATCCTTTTACAAAGCTGCAGTTTTTGCATCTTATACAAAAATTTGATGATGAAAAAAATCTGGAATCTTCATATAGCACCAAATAATTTTTGAAGCACATAGGACAACATAATGCAGCAATTACAGATATCAATATTTGCACACTTATGATACGATTTCCAGTGAATTCAGAAAGAGTTTCTTTTGCAAAATCATCATAACTGGTACTTACAAGTTTCGAAACACTTGCAGTTAATTTCTGATCAGAAACAGATGATCAGGAACATGCTGATCATCTGTTTTGGTACTTGCATTTGAATAGCGATTCCCAGCAAACTTTCGTTTCGTGCTGCGATATTTTTTTGCGTGACCCATTTCAACAAAGTTAAATGTGATTTATGAACAAAATAAAATCTAGAAAAAATAGATTTCAGTGAAAAAATTGCAAAGAAAAATAAGAGTCGAAAAGCGAACTATAATGTAAACAGAGTCTCGAGAGAGTGACAATGTTGCCATTTACCAAGAAGAAAATAAAAAAGTAGATATTCAAAAGTTATGGCCGTGCATTAGCAACATTATAAAATTATTATTTGCGTTTTAAAACAAAAAAAAAGGGTAAAAAATATGATAAAAGGGGCATTTTACAACAACTTCCGGTTGCAGACTGACACTTCCGGTTAATTTTCAACTACACTGCACTTTTTTAATTTGATATATCTCGGCTTCTAGAAGACATAAAATGAAAAGAAAAACTGTTTTAGAAAGAAAAATGTTTGGATTAAAATATTTTTGGAAAAAATTTTTTTGACCAAGATGGTCGAAAAATGCCATTTTCAACGTAGGCAGTCACCAAAATTCTCTTGATAATAGAAGTAAGGGAAAAGTCTACACGCTTTGTTTCTTGTGTCTCGATGTTTTATCCCTCGATGCGTTTTATCCCTATTCCACGTGCACAAATAATACCTTCAGATGGAAAAATAAATTTAATTTAATTCCAAATTTGTCTTAATTTTGGCCATGCATCTGCAAAATCATGTTATATATAAATCCTCATTCTAAAATTTTAAAAATATTATTCTTTAGAAAATGGTTTATATATATATATATATATATATATATATATATTCAATTTCTTTCAAAAATAGAATAGTTTTAAATATTACAATTTTATGTTATTTAATTAATGAACGATGCTGTTTAGTGCTGCAATAATTTTCTACTTGCACTTTAAATATAATTTTCTATAAAAATTTATGTGTATATAACATTTTTTTATAATATTTAAAATTGGAATTTTCATTAAAGGAAATCGATTTGTTTTCTCGCTTATATATATAAAATGTTTTCTTTCTAAATCTCATTTGTATTTTTTTACCATTGATATTTGTATTATCTCCTAAAAATATGCGTCAAACTGTAAGAAAATTATTTTATTTTTTAAAAAAATATTCTAATTATATGTTACATAATTTGTATCTAATTAATATAAAAAGGCAAAAGTGGCAGATGTTCTATATGATGCCAACTTCCATTATTAGTGTAGTTACGTTAAACAAGACACGCAGTAGATAACTAACAGAAAAAAGAGAAGAAGAAAATTACCAGGACAATGCTTGTTGTAAAAGAATTGCGTAAGAAAATCCTTTATGAACTCATTTCCTAAAACTAACACATAGTTAAAGTGTTCCATTTACAAAAATCTAATTATGAAAGATAAACAGATCTTCATTAACTGAAGATTTCGAGTAACCAGCGATAAGAACCACTTCAAGTTGCTTTTTCTGTACTAATTACAATGTATTCTTTTGCAAAAGATATTCTGAATAACTGTTACGTCATATTAGAAATGAATAGTTAATGTTCAAATTAGGTTGTGAGAAAATACATGCATGACTACATGAAGAAAATTAAATTTGCATTTTCAGGAATGTTTTGTGCTACCATATTTTGAATTTTAAAAATTGATTTTAGGTGTTGAGGCAAGGGGAACGTCGTGCAGCTGCAGCGTGAACCACTTTGCCTGCACCACCCCTCAGTATGGCAATTGCACCTGTATTCCCGTAAGGTGGCGTTGTGATTCCGACGATGACTGTGGAGACGGAAGTGACGAAATCGACTGCGGTAAGTGTTAAACGTAAAGTTAAACATATTCACAACATTGCATCTCTAGAAAATTTTAGAATATTTTTTTAAATAAAAATAAAAGTTTTTGAGAAGTCTTTAACACATTACAAATGTAAACAGAAACTGGGAGATTTAGTAATAAATTCGTTTACTAAATTAAAAATAGAATTTAAAAAGTTATTAAATGTTAATTGACGATCTCATAGTCGTGAGTAGAATGATCAAGAGATATTTAACTTACATATATATTTGTAAACAGTTTATCTATTAGGTAATGGATGTGACAAGCTACTTTTTATCTTGCAAAATAAGACAAAATATCTAGATGCATATTATCTTTCACATGAACTGACGTGAAAGCAATAAAGAAGTTTAAATTTGGAGATCAAGTGATATGAATACTGATTGAAAAATAACATAAAAAGTTCCATGAAATTTTCTTATAAAACCATTACCAGGATACTCTAGCGCCATCTATTGTATTCAATGATATAACAATGTTGAGAAACTAAGTTTAGGGGTCGCATCACTGTGTAGTGGATTGTTATGAGCGAGGATAGAACCTGGGACCTTGTGGTTCGCAGCCGAGTAACAAGACCACAAGACAAAAGCAATTGCTCGTGTTTCGTAGCTGTAACCTTGCTTATAAGCTTTTCATCACAAGTGAATCTAATTATTCACAACTACAATCTATACAACTTTTTAATGTATCTAATATCTCTAGGATAGTCTAAATAAACTACAATTACAGAAAATTCTGAAAATATGGTTATCCAAAAATAAATACTTTCCAAAAATTAATCGCTGTATTAAAAAAAATCCATTAAAATAGTTTTTATAGTATATTTAATTTGTACAATAAATAATAAAGCTTATATTTGCTTTTATGCCTTTTTTCTGAAAAATAAAATATCTTATTTAGTGAAAAAATAAGTATTTCATTAATTCTGTTGATGACTTAGATCTATCAAATGACTCGATATGAGAAAATATTTTTTTCTCATTCCAAATCCTTTTTAAAATTTATATTATTGATTAAAGTTTAGATGAATTTTTGATTATCAGCTGTCCCTCAAAATTTTGTAAAATATTTAATTCGAGAATATCCTTTATTAAATACATGATTTAAAAGTGCGAAATTTGTTTTCATTTATTATTTTAATAACTAAGAAAAAAAATAACATTTCGTTGCTTTGATTTTTGAGGAAAAATTAATAAATTTTAAGGTCAGAATAATAAACTGAAATTATCAAAACTATGTACGAATTTTTTTTCTGGAAATTTATGCCATTGTGTGAAGTTGTTACAGATTTCCAGAAAAAAAAAAAAAAACAATGAGATTCAGAATTAAGTTTTCGAATTAGTCTTTAGTTTGGATATTGCCGAAGATTTATTTATTAATTTTCACATAAAATTATTTAAAATGAACCGATAGAAGATAACATAGATTGAATATCTCGGAAGATAATTTATCATGTGAATTCATCTATTATATAAGAATTGTTCTTTGAAGTGAAAGTATTTCGAAAGTAATAAAGAAATCACTTTGTTATTTTCTGTAATGGTTTTGTTATCTACGAAACAAATGATGACAGAATTTACTTTTCTGTCCTCGTTTAGTTTCGTCATGTATTTTTTATTATAGATTCCTTCTTTTGTTGCATGAATAAAGCATATACTTCATAAGTCATACAAAGTCATATCTTATTCCTTTCGTCATTCGTCATATTCAATTATTATTAGTACAAATATAACGCACTATGTTTCAAGCAATGTTCCTTATATTCTTTGGGGCATATTCAATGTTATTCTTTTAAAATCTACATTCATCAACTGCTGCCTAAACCATTATAGAAAACAGAAATTTTTATTTTTATTTTTCAATGATCAAATCGTTTGCATTCATTTACCTGAATGAATGAATTTAAGTAAAAAAAAAGAAATACATGGAAAGACATCGGTAGTTTCAGAATATTTATTTTGATTTATCTATACTTATAATAAAACTCAATGTGTGTGTGTGTGTGTGTGTGTGTGTGTGTGTGTGTGTGTGTGTGTTGGCGCTCTACAGGCCAGGTCATTTGACATACAGCTATCAAATTTGGTACATGTATACCTTAGAGGTCGGGAATGTGCACCTGGGGTCCCTTTTTTTGAAATTTTAATTAGAATTTTAATTATTAATTAAAAACTAACTTTCCCGCCAAAAAAAATTTTCATTTTCCCCACCGCCAACTTTTCCGCCAAAAAAATCTTCCATTTTCCCCACCGCCAAATAAGTAAGGCATCAGTTGTTTTTTTCTCCCAACAGTAATGAGGCTAGGGTTAACATTTTTCGACGGATTATTTCAAACGATTCTGTTTATTGTCTTAATGTTTTATGCATTTAAAATTAAACATTGTTAATTAATCCCTGTTTCCGATTCATTCTGAAGTACTTTTGAATTAAAATAACACAGAATAAAGGAAATTAAAAATGTCTAATCTGCATAGCGTTACCCCAACTGGCGTAGAAAAATTTACGCATTTGCGTTAACGTAACTGGCGAAGAAAATCCACGCATGCGCATTGTTCTGATTGTTGGCATGACAACCAACGGACGATTTAAATTATTTTTAGGTTAGTTGCATGCTTTTGTAAGTAAAATGTATTTATGTTAGTTATATATTTTTTGTATATGCTTATAGTTTTAAGTGCATTGTTTTTTAAGAAGTTTTTTTTTAAACCTGTTTTCAACCGATTATTTTAAACGATTCATTTTATTTTCTTAGTGTTTTTGATGAATTTAAAATGAAACATTGTTAATGAATCGATCTGTTCATGATGAATCTGAGAAATTTTAGTTGACAAATTCTGGAGATATTACATAAATTAAGAAAGATATTCTTTAGTGACCATAAAGTTTAAACGCTCAGTGACTCTATTATCAGTAATCATATTATTAAAAAAATGCTTTGTTTCAGTAAAAAATATTATTATATTAATTGCAGATTAATCATTTACATTTTAATTTAAAGCATAATTTCTACGAGGGGTAACAGATTATTAGAGAGATACATATCACGCTATAACTGAAGGCCTTTATAATATTATGAGTGAATTATATGACTATCAAAATTTGAAGTTTTAAAATATTTTGCTGAAGAATCTATTAAAGTTGGAATTGCGTAAAATATTTAATGGTACGACCGGAGTTTTATCCCCTGCTTGGTGAAATTTTTAAAAATCGCAAACAACGGCCTTGCGAAATGTTCAAAAGCAAAGAAGCAGATGTTCAATTATAGTGCATAATAAAGATTGCCAGCTTTGGTGCGTTATCGCAACTTGGCGAAGAAGGGGGTTAAACCCCGGTTCAACCTATTTAATTATTAAAATTTAAACGAACATTAAGATTGGCCAACCGGCTGGTCGCCAAAGGCGGCTAGTATATATATAAATTTAAAATAGAAAACAAACAATACAATCTGTTATTTGCATCTGATTAATTTAAATGCAAATTACTATAATTTATCTATAAATTTATATTTACAATAAAATAGTAATTACAAAAGCGTCATATATATATATATATATATATATATATATATATATATATATATGTGTGTGTGTGTGTGTGTGTGTGTAATGTTATTTTAATTCTAATTTCAATTTAATTAATTTCCACGATTTTATCTTAATTTAACCCATAGTAACTTCATTCTAAAAATATTCTCTTATTTCGTGATCCAATTCCAATTTCTCTACTTAATTCATTCAAGAGTAGCTTTGTAAAACTGCTGAATCGGCTAAAAGCCTAACTTTCCCACACTTCGAGTGAAGGGACAAATTACCGCTGACGAGACAAATTCTTTTTTAAAAGATCCCTATGTTTCCCTTACCTCGTCGACGCATGTAGCAAAAATCCCTATCGAAATCTCATTATATATTAGCACTATGAAGAAATATTTTCCCTATCAAAATCTTGGGTTATATAAGACCGGGGATAAAATGTTGAAGTGCTTTTTCCTCATTCCTTTCTGTGTTGTTGTGTATTGCTCGTCGCTTCTGCTGTAAATAATGCGTGCTTCTCCAAGATGAAATAAAACGACGTCAAGAAATGGAAAGTCTCTTCACGGTCTTCGAAACTGCATCTGCTTCACATAAAATAATGCTTATATCTGTGTATGTATGTGTGTAATCATATCCCTAATTTAATTAAATTCTAATGTTACTTTTTTCTAACATTTTCTGTATTTCCTGATCCAAAAATCCCTTTTTTTTTTTACTTAACTATTTCTAACACGCACTAAATAACTGTTGAGACTTTTAGTTTCTCAGGCTCTTACAGGAGGAAAAAAAAATCCCTACGGCATAGTTTTAATGATACCCAAAAACTCCCTTTCCTAAACAGACTCATGTCAAGGGAATGCTTGTCAGAATCTCTCAGTTACACACTAGGCTGCTCATCCCCGCCTAATCAAAGGCATTAGGAATACATTTGATTTACCAGATCACCGCGACACCATTGGGTGGAACCTGAAATCGATTCCTAAGGGCAACACCGGCTATGGTAAATACTTACTGGGGAAAGCCCGTCCTGTCATCGGAAAGTGGTAACCGACCCGCACCATCTCTATATTTACTTGGAAGGGCGAAACCAACCACCATATCGGATGGGAGAGAATGTCTGAGTAAAAACTTCTCCCACTTTGCTCTTATGTCCCGATGTAGACAAAACGCATCATTTTATCATTGTACAACAGCCAATAATGTAAACTGTATTGATGCATTTTGGAAAGTCTATGAGAATTAAGGCTATTTCTCGAACATTCTGCAATAAAGGTTAATTCTACCTTTCTAGCCTCCTATGAAATTGTGGACATCAGACAATCACGTGTAAGATATGAGTGCTCAGATCTTTTTTTCAGAACTTCACATAGGAGATACTGAGCTTTTTAGCTTAGTTATAACATACCAAATCGAATGTATCAAACCTACCAAATTAAGTTAATTGAACTGAAGCGTTTGCATCCTTATAAAAGATCGATGGAGCAGTCAAACTTTTGAGAGATTTGCTTTAAAATATAATCAGGATCTACATTTTAAATTCTAACATTATTATAATACATTATTTAAATAATTGCGCTTTTAATTTATCGTATTTACATGAATCCCGTTGTACAGAATGGCAGATGGCCAACGTCTTAACTTCACTTGTTCACTTGTCCTCGAACATCCTGATTACTTAGCAGAATTCCAACACAGATGACCAACGTCTTAACTTCACTTGTTCACTTGTCCTCGAACATCCTGATTCCTCAACAGAATTCCAACACAGATGACCAACGTCTTAACTTCACTTGTTCACTTGTCCTCGAGCATCCTGATTCCTCAACAGAATTCCAACACAGATGACCAACGTCTTAATTTCACTTGTTCACTTGCCCTCGAACATCCTGATTCCTCAGCAGAATTCCAACACAGATGGCCAACGTCTTAACTTCACTTGTTCACTTGTCCTCGAACATCCTGATTCCTCAGCAGAATTCCAACACAGATGACCAACGTCTTAACTTCACTTGTTCACTTGCCCTCGAACATTCTGATTCCTCATCAGAATTCCAGGGAAATTATTTCATTCAAAAGTTGATAGAAATTTGGTCTTAAATTAATATCCCAAATTTCATCTGTCTAGCTCAAAGACCTTTTGAATCATTTTGTTTATAGATAGTCATTAATCCAAAAATTTGTTTTCAGACTCAAAGATGTCTTAAATATATAGATTTGTCAAAATATCGAGCTTGAATTTTTTTGCCAAAAACAAAAATTCTCTGTATATTGCATTCGGAAAAGTAAAAAAGGTAATCTTGAGCTCATTGTGAATATTGAAAAGGTTCGAATCCCAAACAATTGTACTCCTATAGCACTAAATAAAATGTTCTGTTCCAATATAATAGCTTTAACCCATCTAAAACAAATGTGACAGACTGTTCATGTAATTCCATCCACCAAGATCATTTATTCTTTTTTTTTTTGTCATATGTTCTTTTTTTGTTGTTGCATGCATAAAACATGCTGATTTGTCATACGCCATGTTTGAGCCATATCTTATTTTCTTTCCAGTTTCGACTGGTATTACAAAGCCATGGCATTCCCAGAGCAGCAATGTTTCGAATATTCCTCCGGTTATGAATCAACGCGAAAAATGCAAGTGAATATGACATAGAAATAGGCTTAAGATATTGGAATCCATTCTTTCGGAAATTCCTTTATGATAAAGTTTTCTTTTTTTGTTTCTTTTTCTATTTCCCTTCGCTTTTACGTGGGACGTGCGGAACTTTTTCTTTCCCTCGTGCCTTGCAACTTTTTATAGGATTCTTTAAATCCTCTTAAGATAAGAAAGACGCGGAAGTAACAAAAGAATTTTCACTTTGTTCTAAAAGTGACTTTTTGGACGTTTTGGTTTCATGTTTCCACGACGATTGTTTTGCTTTTCAGGGATATTATTTTTTAATGCAGACATCTGAAAGAATAGTTATGTTAAGTAATATTAAATGTTGCATAATCTTATTTGATGTTTCAAAATCAGCGCCTTTCCTTTTTTTCCTTTTATTAAAAAAATATCTTAACCATTTTTTTAAAAATTTTTGAGGCATCATATTTTATGTCTTTAAGATAAATCTGCCCCCTGTGATTTTAATAAAATGGAACTCACATAATAGATTGCAATTTCTTCTTTAACATGCTATTTCGGAAGTTTTAATTTTGTATTTTTCCCTCGATTCTTTTCTTTTATATATTCTATGATTTTAGTGGGCATTTAAAAAGGGTTATGTCGCATGCATTTAACTATTATGAAATCTTTGAAATGCTTAAAAACTAATATCATCTCTTCCATCTATTAGTAAGAAAATAATTCTAATATTTTCAATTTCTTTGTCTCTTCATTTTTTACATTTATTACGTAATTAATTTACTTCTGCAGTGCCAATGAATTTTAAGAACATAATAAAATGCTATTAAATAAATATTGCATGGTAAAAAAATATTGTAAAACATAGTAATGCATAGTAAGAAATTATTACATAATGCAGAGTTAAATTTTAGATAATAAAATGAAAGTTCTTCAAAATATTTCTTCTACATGATTTTAATAATTAGATTCTATTAAATATTTTAAAATTAACATCGCATTTTTGATGTTTCATGTAAAAAAATATCTCATCATCCTTTGAAATTATTGGGTGCATAATATTTTTTAACTGAAATAATTAGTTCACTACACTGTGCCAAAAAATAAATAGGGAGGGTTGTGTTTCAAAGTAACAACAACAACAACCTTCAAAAATTACAACAACCTTTAAAAATCATTATGCAATTTCTGACTTATATATATATAATATAATATGTAATAAATTTTCGAATTCTGTCGGCTAAATAATATGTGACATTATTTTGGTTGAAGTGGAATGCAGGTTCGAAGCAGTGAAGAGACTTTGTAGTTTTAATTTCGTTTTATTCTATTCCGAGTGGATGCATGATTATTTACAAGAAGGCGCAGTGCGGCACAAAATCAGAAGGCAAAAAGGGACGAACATATGATCACTAGTCTTATATAACATAGGATTTCTGGCGAGGCGCCAGTTCAATACACGTGGTGACCTTTGACACCTTTTCAAGGGCAACCTAAGATATCACTTTCTCTTGATAAGTAGTACTGATGGCTTATTTTTTTTTTACAGAGGAATTAATTAAACCGGGAGTGGAATTGGAACACGAAATAAGAGAATATTTTAGAATGAAGGTACTAATTAATTAAGGTTAAATTAAGATAAAATCTTGGAAATTAATTTGGATTAAACTAAGAGTCTAAAATATCATTATATATATATATATAATATAGGCAGGTGTGTGACCGAAAAAATAGCACATTTGGAATTAACTACAGTTTATTTTACTAAAGGAAGGCATAATTTGTACGTACTGTCCGTTTCAGTATCCTGAAACAACCACTTTTCGGCGATTCTATCTCACTACGGGGTGAGACGCGGAAAGATAAGCGCATTTCCGGAATTCTTCCTCATTCTTTGACCTTAATTTCCATCCTATGAGATACTTTTTTGTTCAATTTTTTTTCACGTCTGTGTGAGTATCGTGTCGTTTCTGCTTGTATTATTTTATTTTAATTCAGTTCACGAGTAATCCGAAATTACTTTATTGTTAAATGTAAACACTACTTCTTTCATTTTTCTTCTCACCCCATTTTTAGGAATTAAACCCATCCTAACGCATACGCAAAAGCGAGAAAGGTTTTAGAATCCATTGACAAACAATAGCGGGGAAAGTAATGATAAAAAGACACGCCTGTTTGTATAGCGACAAAAGAGCAAAGTTTTTGAAATTTTTCCCTTAACTTTTTTTATTAGGAGATTCTGATAGGGACACTTGATTTAAGAGAGAGGATTCAGGTGTACTTGAATTTATGCCGTAGGTGGTAGAGATTTTTATTCATTCCCTTCGGGGATGAGAAATACGCTAACCATCAATTTTTTAAAGCACATGTTGGAAATATTTAAATTAAAAAAATGGGTTTTGGATGAAGAAATAAGAGAAAATTTTAGAATAAAGAAACACAACTTTAAGATTTATAAAAGCAGGAAATTAATTAGGATTTAAATTAAGAAATGTGTTCACAACACACACAGGCGCGCGCGCACACACACATACACATAGCTTAGAAAACATATTGAATTTTCTGCCAACCAAAAAGCATTTATGGGAAGATATGCTGCTTCATTTTATTGCCATAAACTACTGCAGAAACTCATCGGTTGCGGTTCAACATTTGTGGGGAACCACACTGCCACACTGGATGCAACTTCCAAGAGCAATTTATAAATGATAATTTCTGTATATATGACAAAAACATAGCAAAACGCTAAAAGAAAATGCGAAATGTTGATTTAGAACAGTACTCGTTAAACCATCAATTTGGGCGAAGCATTGAAAGAGGAAGTTCAGAATATGGCGAAAGAAATGACAAGGTGGATTTCGAACAGGACAGTGCTCGCCGATATACTGCCAGATTATTGACAAAAAACACCCCTTTAGAATCTCTTAACCACACCTCCGTATACATCAAATGTTGCCTCTTTTATCCTACTGGTTATTTCTCTCCTTGTAGAGAGTCCGTTCTAGAGAGAAGCCCAATTCCCAATTAGAATTCGAATACTGATTTGATAATATGATTGCATCGAAACAACCATATCGAAAAATGGAGAAATGATAGAGTTTCGGAAAAAAAAATATTTTGAATAAATTTTTTATTTTTCTCAACCAGCAAATGCCGTTTTTAAAATTCAAAAGGATAGAATTTATATTTATATACCCAATATTTTTCTAATTTCATATTTAATTTTGTTAAACGTTTTGACAATTTACGAGTACAATGAATTAATAATACAATTTCATATTACAATTTTCTTGTAAAAAATTAGCGGATAATAGGACCTATCTCTTAGTAGATTATTGTTTTGAATTTTAAGAATTCAAATGGGAATTCTTCAAATCTCCGTGCTCCGTCTCTGAAAGATTCTACAAAATGTTTTAAAATTAGCATAGTTTCTTTCTTCATTTTATATAAAGAAAATCTCAACATTTAAAAAAATATATATATTTTTGCTATTTCATATTTAATTGCATTACACTTTTATTCAATTTTCGTAATTTTTGTCAATACGAAGGAAATAACAAAACATTATTAGTTTCTCTTTTAGCAAAATATCATTTCAAATCCTACAGATACAATTGTAAATTCTTCGATAATTGCAGTATCAGAATGCAACTGAAAATAATAATATGTCATTTATAAATTATCTCTTAAATGATGAATGTGTTCCTATTTTGTAAACAAGTTTATTTTTAAACCTTTTAATCGTCTCCTTGTTTTGTTTAATTTATTTCATTTTAACGAAATGATTGCAGTTTGTGATTTAGATAATATGAAATAGATAATTAAGAAGTTATTTGTTTCACATTAAGGAAAATGTTTGTCGAAATCAGAAATATGTAAAGAAATATCAATGCATTATTATTGTGTGTATTATCACTTACTTCCATTATCAGGATAAAAATGTTTGTCTTTTCGATAAGTGTACTTATATTATATTTTACGCATTTAATTAAATTGATTTGTTTTCTGTTTTTAAAGAATGATTTTAGATTTTTGAATTCCAATTTCCGATTCTTTTAAGATAGATTTTTGAAATTTCGTACACTTGAGTATTGCCAATACATTATTTTATGATTTTCTAACTTCAATTATGAGTTTTAATGATTATTTTATAAAAATTTTAATCCTTATAGTTGAGAAAATGTTAATTCCAAGATCGCTTATGTGTATACTAATGAATACACATTAATTAATGCTAAATAATAGAAGTTAATTAAAATAAAAATATTTCTGTTTCAGTCTATTAATAAAATTCTGTGTAATTAATTGGTTTATCGCTTTGTTCAGCCATATTTTAATACAAATTAAAGAAATTCCTAAATAGTGCTGTGAAGGTGAAAAAGACCGTCATTACATATGTGTACGGCGAAGCGTTGTGGGAAATGTTACATCTGTACACATATACATGATTTGATAAAATGAATTAAATTTTAATTGATTTAATTTTATCAACATTCTAATTATATAATGGTTTTTCTTCTAATGAAATAATTATATGATTAGAACATTCATACAGATGAATAACTATTCAAATTATGTAATCGTATTACGTTTGTTGAACGTTCTAATTATATAAGATTAGAAAGTTCATACAAATGAATAACATTTGAAATTATATAATGGTACTTTATTTGTATCAGCATTCTAATTATATAATGGCGCCTCATTTTATTAACTCGTAAGCAAAAGATAAAATTTTGGTTGTACAGCTTTTATTTAGCATTTAAGGAAAACTGTAAATAAAGTAATGATTTATGTATTAAGAAATTACATTTCGATCAATAAGAAACTGGGAAATAGTATCATGAAAATTCATGAATTTTTTTTTTAAAGTTTCCCATTTTTTTAAAAAAAACACAGAGATCCTACAATTTTTAGAATTCAAAAAAATTAGAGAAAAAAAATTAAATGTCGATATGTTTCAGGTTAATTTCAATGACAATTTATATGCAGATGGACATTGGCAATATTACAAATCTATTGCTAGATTAGAATTCATATTTTGAACGATGCGACTATCAGTTTTCTTACAATTTATTATTTTATGTATTTTCTTCGATATTTATGAATATTCCGTATGATATTGTCTTTAAGCATATCATATTTTGAGAATATGTTATTATTTCAATTAATTTCCTATCTGAATCGTGTTTGTGGCATTCTACATTTGTGAGACATGTGAAAGCTCACACAATGAAATATTTATAAATATTGAAAATATTATTTTAGAAAGCAGGTAAATTTTTTATAGAAAATAAAGAAAAAAAGTATCTGATTGGACAAAAAAACATGTTTTTCTCAAAATTATTAATTTCTTTATATTTTTGTTTAAATCCTTGAAAACTTTCAGCATTAGTTTAAAATGCAAACAAATTCTTCTTTAAATTTCTTTCAGAATGGATAAACACATTAAAATTTCCCAAAGGAAACTTTTCTATTACTAAGTCAAAAATTTAAATTGAAATAATTTTAAAAAATTGCTGTACAGAATGAAATGATTATTTTAAAGTATATTTATCTAGCTTCTGATATTTCATACCACCAACAGACATGATACGGATATGAAAAGAAATAAAGAATAAGTAAAGAAGTCTTATCATCTAGCAAATGGAAAATACTTTATTTTGTCTAGTTATTATGCATAAGAAGCTCTTTCTCTCTATTTTTTCAAACCAATTTACAAATATATCTTTCGATTTGCTGAGGGTTATAGATCAAATTACTTTAATTTAGAAGTTTCTATAGATAATTTTCGAAATTTTTTTAACAATGGTTTTTCTTATCAAATAATAAATGTGAAAGAACATTTATTAGTTTCAGAATTTTATATATTAATGATAAATTGATAGGAATTTATTCCCCAAAAGTTATAACAAGACAACAATTTTAGCTGAATTAGTTTTCTCTTAAAATAATGTTTAAATAATAAGTAATTTTTTATTATAAATATTTAAATAAATCTATAATATAAATATCTAATTAGTAAATATTTTGGATAATATGATAGAATCATTTGAAGGAAAAAATAGTGAGAAAAAAATAATTAAACAATATACTACCTACTTTCTTATACAATAGTTTACAATGTACTTTCTTGTTTAAAAATTCTGATTACTCAATGAATTATAACAATGAACGATGCCAGTAAATAAAATTTAATAATAAAAATAGAAAATAATCAGGAAAATAGACAATAACGAAAAAAATAATAAATATAAATATGATTTAATATTTGAATCATAAAAATTAAGTAATAATAAGTCGAAAATAATTAAATAAATAACAAAATCACCAAATTAAATTATTATTACTAATAATATTTTTTTTTAAATTTACAATAACAAAATTGATTTGAATTAGTTTATTACAAATTTTCTATTTAGTTTAATCGGTTTTCAATCTAAAATCGTTTGTCCTGATATCTACCATAGTGAAACCTCTTTTACGGGAATAAAAGACTGTCTTTGGAATTTACTGCGGTTGTTTAATTTGATATTCCTTCACTGTTTACTACAACATCGAAGTTTACCTTTATGTTTACCCTTGTGTTAAATAAAATTATTTTTCTTACATACAATGCAGAATTTCAGAACTTTAAGACAGTATCTCTGAATTAAAACCTATATTTTCCAGCCGATATACATTAAACGATATACAATTAAATTATTATTTCATAAATTTTACAACTAATTTATGGTTTTAAGATTGAAAAAGATATTTTACAATAACTAAACGGAGATAAACATTTAAAACATCATTTTTAAATGCTTTTTATTATTTAAATGACTACTATAATTAATATTGGTCCTTTTATATGTTTATTTTCATTTTAGAAAATTTTAAATTTATCGCTTTCATGAAATATTACATCACATATTTCTTTTAATTTAAATATCAAAATTTATTTAATTGAAAATTATAAATGTTTTTCAAAGAATTTTTATTCTACAGCTTTTCAAACCTTTATAAACATAACATGTACATTTCTCAAACATTTTCATAATCATATAAATCATCATTTTTTAAAAAAGTTTTATTCCTTTATTACAAACTTCCTGCATTCTTTAAAGATTTCCTTTATATTTCAATTCCTGCAAATGTAAGAAATAAAGCTACTTATTGTTTCTGAATTCGAGCTTAACTAGTAAAATTTCATACATGTGAAAACTCGAAATTATACATTTCATATATAAGCAACTTTATTAATAAAGTAATTAGTATTACATCTAAATAAAAATGAAAATCCAATATGTTGTTAATTTAGTGACAAAAGACTAAATAAGAAAATTTCTTTTCAGAAAATTTTAATAATAAATCAACTTTTTTTCCATACATATACAGTTAAATACTTTGTATCCACTTTTCAATTAATGGTATTCACCATCAATGGTATACCATCATCAATGATGATGGTATATCATCATCAACAGTCGTTTAATGGAAATAGCAAGTAAAGCAATAAAATAGAAATGTAATACGTTTGTTAAATATAAGCTTTTGATTTTGTCATTAATACACAAACTACCATTGGAAAAAAAAAAACTAATAGAATGTAACAGCAATTTTTGTTGTTTTTATCTACATCGATTTTTAATTCGTTTATTATGCTCTTCAATTTAATTTTGTTAATAAATCACTGTAAATGGAATTCAGATGAAAATATATAATTTTTATGAATTTAAAAGAAGAAGATATTCAATGGGTTACACTATTGTTCTTAAGAGTATTTCTGAATTAGAATTTCACTGAAATTAGAGAAAAAAATTATGGCTGACTTCCCTTCAGTTTTATAATAGTCTTATAATTCTAATAGCATATCGCTTTTCTACGGTAAGAACAGAATATAAATACCTTCCAATGAAGAAATTGGTTTGACATAAAAATTCCAGCTATATTATCAATTTTAGCAAAAGAAGAATTGACATAAAGCAGCAAAATCATGTGATTTTGAGTTAGAGGAATACTTGAAGACAGAAATTAGAGAAATTAATTTGAATTGTAGTAATGGTTTTTTTTTTTTGTTATTCTTCTTAGATTTGAATTCTTTTTCTTATTATTATTCTTAGATTTTATATCTTTTTATAGTTACGACATACGTTGTACTGATAGTTTAAATATATCTCTATTCGTCATTTATTAAGAAAGATTATATCTATAAGACATTTTTTTTTCCTTTTTGAGAAATAATATACGCAGAATTTTATCAAAATAAGAAATTAGGTTTCATTAAAATAAAAAAATAAAAAAACCCTGAAGATTTCATTCACTATTATTTCAACTCTTCAGTAAGTAATATAATTTTGAAAACATTTGTAAACAAAAGATTTTTTTAGTTAATATATAGGCCTTCAATATGTGCATTGGCAATTGATTCTAAAACTTTTTTACCCGAAACTACATTGTCTTAGCATTTGTGGAGACTTTATGCACTTTACTTATTGTATGAAATAAGATCAAATAGATTAATAAGCAAAAGTTGTTCTCTCTTAATTTAATGAAGAATGCCTAAATCACTTAGGTAATTTTGGGGTGGGACATAAAAACGCAAATGCCTTATCAATTAGGTTTTATTTTAAAGAAAAAAAGATTATGTTTGTTTCTATTTACCTGCCTGAATAACCATTGTAGAAACAATCCCCCTCGTTTCAGGAAAGCATAATATTTAATGCGTTTTTAAGTAGAAAGTTAGTTTGAAGTTAATGAAAAAAATATGAAATTTTTAAGAGATTAATAAATTGAAGTCCATCAAATACAGATTTATATATAAATATCTCGTTTCCCAAACACGATTTGGCAAACTGAATTTCTCTCCCTCTCCCTCACTCTCTCTTTCCCCTTATGCGTTAGGCCTAATAACATTCCCTCTGGGACATTGGAATGTTGAAGCGGTAAATACAGGAGATGTAGGAACAGCCCCCGCACACCCCTTTCACCACCAAGTTAAATAAAAAGAAGCTTTCTGCATGAAAAAAAGTTTTGTATTACACATCGTCGGCATTTTCCTTTGTTGGATACCCCCCCCCCCAGATTTGTGTTCCCGCATTCTTTCAGACTTCGATATTGAGATTGATTGCGCTTTGAGCTTTCTGGGGTCCTCAAATGAAAGTGAAAAGACGGATTAAATTCCAAACAGAAGAAAAAGGAAGTGTTTCTTCATGTTTTTTCTGAGGATGAGAAAAAAAATCTCGGCTCTTAGAGATCCCTCAGCCCCTCTTGTTGTTATGGTAACGAAACATCACGCCCCAAGCAAATAGGCTTAAAAAATACTTCTTGTAGCAAAAGTTTCATCAAAATTACCAGTGGAGATCTCGGTGGAAAATAAATCATGATATGATGCACTTTGATAACACTCGCTGTCTGCATTTTGTCAATTCCTTTTTATTTTTTCTACATCCTTTTGATATTTCGTAATATCTTACCGTAAGAAAAAAAGTAATAGGACAGGTACAATTTTGCAAAAATTGATACGTAATATATATTTCATATATTTCGTCGAAATAAATGCTTTGGATTGTGAAATCTTATTGGCAAGAACTAAAATTTTTTTTCACATTCATACATCAGTTATTTTGCAATTTCATTTGGAATTTTTTATTAGACTTTAATTTCTTCTCCGACAAGGAAAAGAAATTAAAGTTGGATATTATATACAGGAAAAAGAAGGAAAAATAAAATTTCTATTAGAAAACTTAGTGAAACATTCTTTTTTTTTATCTAAGCAGAAAAAGAGTGTCAAAATTCTTATGAAACAGGCTTGATAAATTTTACAGAGCGCATATAGCTTTATTAAATTTCAATATTAGATATTCAACTCTTAAAATCTTGAAATAAATTCAAATTTTTGTAAAGAGAAATTGAAGAATTTCTTTTTTGTTTGTTACTATCTCAAAAGTATGCATTAAAAAAATAAAGCTATTACTGAAGCTTTAGCAGACGATATTTATCAGATAATATGAGAGAAACAAAATTCTTTAAAATAGATTTTATCCACCATATGAAGATAAATTTATTATAAATGGTTCCATTAATTCTTTTTTATTACATTTTATATAATATGTTACAGCTAAAGGCTTGCAATGCTTCGTGAATTCTCTTATATAAAAGATACCAAGAAAATTCCTATTAAAATAAATTCTTTTTTCTTATCTACTTTCTTAATATAGCAAGTGACGCCGTTATGTCAACGAATTTTATTACCCAAGAAATTGTAAATTTTGGAGAACAAAACGGAAAGTAAGTAAGTGATTTCAAATAAAACGCTATTTGTAATAGCAACCATTAACATCTACAATAGTAATGGTGTTCAATAGTAAGTTGTATAAACTGTCAAATAATGTCATTTATAATTGTAATTATGATCAACTACAAGCTTTATAAAATGACAAATACTACCATTTATCTTTGCTATGGCATTCAATTATAAGTTGTCCAAAAATGTCAAACATTACCATTTATAATCGTAATGGTGTTTAATTATATTGCATAAAATGCCAAGCACTACCATTTATAATCGTAATGGTGTTTAATTATGTTACATAAAATGCCAAGCACTACCATTTATAATCGTAATGGTGTTTAATTATGTTGCATAAAATACCAAGCACTACCATTTATAATCGTAATGGTGTTTAATTATGTTGCATGAAATGCCAAGCACTACCATTTATAATCGTAATGGTGTTTAATTATGTTGCATAAAATGCCAAGCACTACCATTTATACTCGTAATGCTGTTTAATTATGTTGCATGAAATGCCAAGCACTACCATTTATAATCGTAATGGTGTTTAATTATATTGCATAAAATGCCAAGCACTACCATTTATAATCGTAATGGTGTTTAATTATGTTGCATAAAATGTCAAACATTACCATTTATAATCGTAATGGTGTTTAATTATGTTGCATAAAATACCAAGCACTACCATTTATAATTGTAATAGAGTTCAATAATAAATTGTATAAATTACCTAACACTACTATTTATAATTTTAGTTGTATTCAATTATAAGTTTTGTAAAATACCAAACACTACCATTTATAATTGTAATGATATTCAATTATAAATTGTATAAAAATGTCAAACATTACTATTTATAATTGTGATGGTGTTCAGTTACTTGTATAAAATGCCAAACACTGTCCTTTATAATTGTCATGGCATTTAATTATAAGTTGCATAAAAATGCCAAACACTACATTTTATATTTGTAAGGGCATTCAATTTTAAATTGTCGAGAAGATGTCGCATATTGTATACCAACAAAATTTTTCGTCAAATCGTTTTATGACGAGGAAAAAAATCTCTTGTTGCATTATTGCAAAATTGAGAAAAAAATGAGATTCTTATATTTCCGAACATGTAAAAGTTTTTGACCAATAGTTTTAATCGCGGCTTAATATAATCGCCCCCAACTTTATGCTATCAAAACCCCGTAATCCTGAATCGTCCAAAAGATTTTGATAATATAAAGAGAATATAGGAAACCAAATTTGCATAGAAATATTCATTTAATGTGTTCACTTCATTGCTTAAAGTTATCAAAGTAAAGGATTGAACTAGACTTATTTTTGACTAGCAGAATCGAATGAAAATTGTGGAATTTTTTGCTCCAATAATAAAGGAGCATATGGAAATCATTTTCCCATGATATGGAGCTCAAATTCTTCTGTACACATTACAGCAATTTGGAAAGGATAATTGCGTTACCAAATCAGATTTGAAGTATGTTGAACAGACCTGAATATTTGTTTCCTGTGAGTGACTTATAAAAGCAAAAGGGACAAAGGAAACCTGATGTTTGATTGTTAAAGACAAAACGGAAACCTCTTAACAGACATGAAAATTTACCTTTAATAAGCTTAGACAAGGCTATCACACAGATAAAAGATGATTTCTCAATATCTTTTTTATAAAATATTCAAAAATGAGGAAAGCCAAGCAATAAAAGGTGGAGGATTCCTGGCATTATGTCGGTCTATTTGCCAGTAGTCTGTATGTCGATCTATGAACACAATAACTCAAAAACGCTTTGAACTAGATGATTGAAATTTGGTATATGATATGCGACCAAATTTGTAGATACCTGTCAAATTTTGAACGAAATCTGTTCTCAGAAAGTCTACTTATTTGGTATTCTAGTATAGATGAGGTCAATAACTACACAAAAAAGCTAGGTGGATAAGAGCTACAAAGAGCTAGGCGGAAAAAATTTAATAAATTGGTTAAATGTCTAAAATGTAGATGCCTTTCAAATTTTGAGCCAAATCCATCAATCGGTTGACCGTTTATAGCTCTGTAGTTTCGTTTGTATGTAAACCTCAATAACTCATCAATCGGTTGACCGTTTATAGGTCTGTAGTTTCGTTTGCATCTAAACGCAATGAAATGCTCTATGATATATTATGACTACAACTGTAGTTTCGTCTCAAATTGTATATTCTCGTGATAGAGTCAATACAAATGCTAAATTCGAGCCAAAAATCTATATTTCTTAACTTCGTTCACTCATGGCTTGCAAGGTATTCGCTTCCTTACTCAAAGTCCACAATTTTAAGCAGATAAAAGGATATAAGATATGTATTGGAGAGTGTGAGAGAAAGATACAGAGAGATCACTCCCGCTGATTTCCATATGAGATCAGCTTCAACTAGCAACTACTTGTTATTGACACCGAGAATCGCTTACCTTTTTTGCTGACTTTTTTTGTCCGAAGATATATCTTCACATTTCTATCGCAACGGAATGAACTGCTGAATTTGGGGTTTCAAAAACCATGCCTTTCACACAATACCACAATACCCGCATAATGTTATTGCTTAATATGATTTCTCTTCCCAATTTAACCTTGAAAGAATCATCTTCGAATAAAATGACGATAACGGTCCTGTGATACGTTCTGAACTGTCCCCCAGATTTCATGACATACTTAAAAGTTTCGTCTTAATTCAATTTCAACTGCGACAGTGCCTTGCGTCTACCACTTTTATGTAAAATGGTGTCTTTCTATGTATTGTATTCTGTATGCAAAGATAGTTTACAGCAAGATTTTACGAATGATAGGGTGATTCCAATTGATACGGTCCGTTTTCCATTCATTTGTCAATCCTTTCTCAGGATTTCATCTTGTGTGATTTTTTATGGGAGCATTCAAGAAATTTGATTTATCAGAGGAATGTTATAATTTTGAGCTGACCTGCATGTGTAACGAATCACAGGCTATCAGCTACTGTTTGCTACTAAACGCACTGCTCATCAACTGCACATTTTACACCTTAATAAGTGTGCCCACATTGAACAATATGCTTTATATTACTAAATTGTAGTAAATATTGTTACGAAATTTCCGGATTCGTTTGGATAGTGGAAGTTATATGGTGTGGAGAACGCTCAATCAGCAGTCGGCAGTAGGAAAAAAACAACGACGTTTATTTACACGAATACAGGACAGGACAGGACAGCACAAAGACGACAACTGTATACAGCCTATAGAAGACAATTATCTTCAGCCGAGACGTGCACACAGCAGCATACAACAAGACTCTACTGCAGACAGTAATGCACAGCTTAGTTCAGGACTAGCTTGACTCCGTCGCTGCTCTGCTAATCTCTGGAATACTCGTTCTTTACCGTCGATTCCGACTACTACACCGGCAGCTGCAGACTGCCTCCTTTTATAGGTCTCAGGAGGTGGGGCTAGAAGCCTCTCAACCAATCAGGAACTTTGGAGGCATATGTCGGTTCCCAATGGACGGATAGGGAAAATTCTCGATGTTTCAGGTATAATCTATTTTGGCGCCAAAGTCGCCAAATTCATCGCCAAGTCGCCATATGGTCGCCAAGCTCTGGGACCTCCGACGCGACACCCGGACTCCGTCCAATACAGATGACTGTAAAACAGTCTTTCTGATGATGGAATCAACTATGCTGGGAAGCAGCATCACAGATTCGTAACAATATTAATGATTGTTCTAGAATTTGTGACTCGTTTGTACTTCAATGTAATAGGCCTCCGAGCGGAAACTCTTGAATTTTCCCTTTTTTTGTGAATTGTTTTAATGCATCCTTTGAATTCCGCATCGATAAATTTTCGAATCAATTCGCATTTTATTTACAACTGTAGAATGCTCTGAATAGCCACGATCACTTTGTATAATTCCATTTTTTTTTGTTCCATACATTTTTGTCGATATATGTGAATTTTCATGTTTAACTTTTCTGAATACATTATGTACTGCCTTCGACATTTATTTCAATGAAATGTAGAAACAAACTTTTTTCTTAGATGATGTTGCTTACTTTTGAGAAACTATTTGTATTGGAGTATTTTTAAAGAGGATTTTGCAAGAGGATTTGCGAACATATTTACATAAAAGCTGTTTATTTTTCTGAGATCTAATTCCACCATCAAATAATTTCAAAGTTATTTTTAGGGGGAATATTTCATATTTGATTGATATTTCCTTGACTCTTTCAACACACACACACACACACAAAAATTATTTTTCTTCTCCATTTCAAAATGTACAGGGATTTATAAACTTCACTTCCCTTGTTCCAAATACTTCTGACGACGTACATTTATCATCGGCAAATTTCATTCCTCGTTTCTTTGTTTATCACCAAAAGAAGAGCTCGTTAAATTATTCCCGAACAACTTTCTCCAGTTCAGATCATTGATTCGGCAAGACAAAACAAATCCTTTTTCTTGCCGAAGCAAAATATATTTCCCGTCGTCCTCCTTTTTCTTCCATTGGTTGTTATGTTTCTGTCTGCAGCAGGAAACTTTATTTGACGAAGCTCTTCGTGTTTATCGTGCGTTACTTTTTCTATGTTGAATCAATCGCCGGCATTAAGATTGATGGTCTGTTCTTAAAGCCTCCGGCATGACTTCGCCAGTCAGGCGGATTGAAACGGGGGATTAACTCGAGGATGTACTGATAGGGTATTTTGTTGTGCTGTCTTGTTAAAGTTAAATGGCGTGAGGCGAAACTGACCAAAGATATATCCCCTCTTCTTTTGATTTATCTTATTTCGGGATTGTAGATTTTAGTATGTGCATTGATTAAGTGTACTTTATTGATTCCCCTGCTATCTTTTATTTGATCTTTGGGAAGAGGAACCATGGGCCATTCATATTCAAATGAATTTATTTTAAATTTAATTTTAAAGCAAGGATCTTTTTATTGATTTATTTATACTTTTTTTTTCAATAGGGATTCATTTCTATTATGAAGAATTTCCATGACTCCTTCTATTGATAAAAATTTTACGACCCAGATTGAATAAAATTTCAAAAATAAGTCGATACGAAGGTGGGTATGAAGATAAATGAAATGATATTGTTACGGTATTTATTCCGCTAAAGTTGACGATGTTCTCTAGTAGTGAGTGTTTGAAGACACAATCAATGGATCAATAACAAATAATGACATTTATTAACACGGTGACACAAATACATAAACGATAAAACACAGTTGGGACTTACATAAGCTACACACAGCAGCACACTTAGAACAAACAACAGCCTACAAGTAGAAATCGGTAGCAAGCAACCACAACAGCACACAAAGAGGCCAGAAAGAACTCAGCAGGGAGAGAGAATCCACGTACTATTCATTACGGTCTCTCCAAACACCTGCTATTCTGTACTGTTACCTTGCTTTATCTGTACCAAATTGACGCCTCACAACTATACAACTGTCTACTCAATACACAACTCAAAGGTGCTTAAATATTTGTCTCCAAGATTCAATGTTCAATCCACTAATTACTTGAGCCCTACTCAACGCTTGCGCTTCGATGGACTGATCCAACTAATTCGTTGCTGACTTAACACGCACTAACTATACGACTATATATATATGACGACTTCGGCTTAAACTGCCGATCTTTTATAGCTCCCGAAGCAGGACACAGAAGATTTCAAATAATCAAGCATGAATCGCTTCCTATTAGTTTTATCACCAAAATTCCAGAAGATTTCAGTATTATCCATTTTGTCACCAAGTTGCCAAATAGTAGCCAAATTTTTGCCAAACCCGGCGGTCATTGATCGGACAACTGTTCAGCATCCAATAGAGCTGATCGTAATGATGGAATTAACTGTGCTGGGACACAACATTACGGATTCATAATAAAATTAATGTGGTAAATAAACGCTACATGGTAGATATATCAAGTCATGACTCATGGATTCACGATATAAAAGACGAGTGACATTTTCTCTTGGCTGAAGCAAGAAGGTAATATCTGTGATAAAAGTTCATCTGCTATCTGTGTATTTTGATTCCAAGAAAACCTTTTTCAATTAAGAGGTGAGGTATAGCTGTTTTTCACTTGAAGGAAAATCTCTAATAGCTTGCCTTACCAACAAATGAAAATATGTTTATATGGTGGTTATTATAATCCCAAACATATCAAGCTATTTTCCTAAATCAAGCTTTCACAATGCAAGTAATAATGTGACATCTTCTCTTGACCAAAGCAATCAAGTAACATCTGAGATAGACATCTTAATTAACCCGACAATAAATTGCTTTCCTCTATGATTTTCAAACGGTAAATTATAGTATTTACTTATGTATCCCAACTCTATAATCATAATTATGTAAGTGTGAAAATATGGTCCCTAGTTATGTATTACTTGCATTGTACTTGCATGTACTGGAAGTGGTTAGTCGGATTGTAGCCGAACCGATAAAGAAATGGTGTAATCACACTTGGTATAACATATCAAGGTATAACATATATCATATTAATTACGTAAATGAAGGATTCGCAATAAAATCTTGGCAATTTCTCATGTCTAAGCCAACAAAATTAATCTAAGGTAGCAGTTTACTGAGCAAAGGGCCTTCCAGGAAAAATTCTTGATATGGAACGGCAATGGAAATGGTACGTATTTGTGTTTCACTTGAAAGAAAACTTCCAGAAACCTGCCGAAATAGTATAATTTTTAAACATATATCTATTAAAATATAGTTATTAATCTTTGTTTAAATGCAAGCCTCTTCACCAATTTTCTTAAGTAATTTTTGTCGTGAATATAGCTAGGGATTAAAGCCCATATATTTCTTAGATTCATTTTCCTGAGGTATGTCATTTTTTGATCCTAGTAAACTGTCATAATAATTGACAGATATATTAACCCTTTCGGGACGGGAGACCTCTATCCTCTAGGCAAGTACGGGGCGGAGCATATGCGAAATGAATCATTCCACGGGACGGGGGCTTGGTGACGCTAAGCTTAACTTTGAAAAAATATTCACAAAAAATAAAATTTAAGTTCTAACGTCGTCATTTTGATCTACCTTTTTAGATTATTAGTTCATTCATAATATGAGCACATTCTTCCTCTAACAAATTGCGTTTTTTTTTTTGACTTAATAAACCGAAACTATGACTTTTCGTAATAAAGAGAAGTGCGCGAAATGTATCCAAACGCCAAGAAAAATATAACAGAACTGACAGTAAAACCCGAAAAAACTACAGTCATATAGTAGTTGCAAAAAAAACAAACAAAAAACCCGCGAATTATTCTATTAAGTCGAAAATTACACAATCCAACTCTGTTTATTTCTATTACTCTTACCCCTCTTCCCGCAACAGCGGATGAGTAAAATACCAAAGTGAGGTTGAATATGAGCAAACTGGAGGTCACAACTATATTTGATTATATTACTGAAAACTATATTTGTTTCAAAAGTAATGGACCCAGGGAGCCATCTAGTGGCGATTAAAAATTATTCCAGTTTAAAATGCACATATGCATCACCGTCCCATGAGTTCGATTTTCAGAAATGCACGGGTGGTACGCCCAGCTGTGGGAGACGTTCACTGGTGATGCATATATGATACGACCGTCGCGAAAGGGTTAATCTTAAAATTTTGAAGAAATGTTTCAAATTAAGAGAATATTCTTTAAAATTTGTGTTATCTAATAATAGACATATTCAGCTCTTAAAAATTTTATATTTTCTTTATGTTGGCAACCCATAATTGAAAAGGCGCTGTGACGTAATTTACATTTCTAAATATATTACCAGAGATAATATTACTACTTCATTTATAAGAAATTAAAGCACATAAAGTTATTAAGCATTTCCTGATTTCTTTTTAAAGAAATGCGATCACCAGCTGTCAGGAATCAGAAGACAACATATTATTTAATAGAAAAAAGTATAAACATTCTTAGGATGATTTTTTTTTCAAGGCTGCATGCAAAAGTTATCTTATTCGACATAAATATCAACAAATCACATTGAAATATCAAAATAAGAAAATTGTCTTCCAGCCCTAAATCATTGAATAGATTTCGCCAATTTTTATTTTATACATATTCTTCATCAATATATTTTATATAAATTCTCCATCAATTATTTTATGTATATCTATCATCCTAACTCCTTACGTCTTCGATTTCTGAGAAAAATCTGAAAGACGCTATCTCGCTGTACTTTCTGTATGGTTGAAAATTTAAATAGAGTGCTTCAACTTCAGTACCTGAATCAGTTTCAACACTTTGACCAATATTAATAATATTGAGTTGAACAAAATATTATTACACATTAATCATATTATTCGAAGCCATAAGGATTGCAATGAGTATTAGTTGCTTCTACATCTACAGTCTTTAAAAAATTAGTTATTATGAACCATAAAATAGTGACCCTTGTTCTGCTTTACAAACCGGATAAGTGGATTAATCTTATAGGGACAACATTAGGAAACTAGGGCTAGGACAACATTAGAATAAAGTCTTAATAGTTATCAACTCACAAAACGCTCAAAACATATCACTCTCGATTTAGTTTTTTTTTAGTTTAGTTATATTAACGTCCTATTGTAAAGCAACACTAGGGCTATTTTGGGACGAACCTCTTAATTTTGAACCGCGGTCAGATGACGAGGACGACACCTGAGCTGGCACCCCCCCCCTCTCCACACCACACCACACCAGCGGGCATATCACTCTCGAAACATATGCTTTAAATCGGCATGCCTTTTAATAATTCATTTATTTGCGCTATTGCTATATTCAAAAGGGAAATTAAAACTCTTCTTCATTAAGCTAAAACTTCACATCCACGTACTCGTGGTGACCTGCATTGAGAAGAAATGTCACATTTTTCCAAGAGAGTATGGGCTAAGGTCTTGAACTGAATAATTAATTTAATTAATTTATAATTCTTTAATATCAGTTTTAGTTATTCATAAACTTTTTTTTTCTAGAGTTTATTTATTATTAACTGCAGTAACTCCAGTCAATTTATAATTTAATTTAACTCATCGAATAACCTATAATTAATTCCCAAAGTTATTAAAACAGAACCTTGTGATAAAAATAAATAAAAAGCATGCCAAATTTCGCTGCTCTAGCGCAATTGGAATTGAATGTTCAAGCAATCTCAAAACTTCAAAACACGAAGCTACCAAAAAAACAAAAATGAAAACATAAACAAATATACAAAACTGGAGAAAAATGAAAATGAAAATGAAATCTAAGATCGCAAATTTCAAGTTATCATGTGAGAACATTATTATTTTTTAAATCATTATTTGTCTTAATTAATTTAAGTCATTAACCAGTTTAAACCGGTTTGAAAGAATCACGAGAGTTTTCTCTACTCCCGCCTCCCCCCCCTCTCTCTCTCTCTCTCTCTCTCTCTCTCTCTCTCTCTATATATATATATATATATATATATATATATATATATATATATATATATAATATATATATATGTATATATGTATGAAAGCATTATTTTATGTGAAGCAGAAGTTATGCAGTTTCGAAGACAATGAAGAGACTTTTGATTTCGTGTGACGTTTTATTTCATTTTGGAGTAGCACGCATTATTTACAGCAGAAGCGACGAGCAACACACAACACAGAACGACACAAAAAGGAATAAGGAAAAAGCTTTTGAACATTTTATCCCCGGTCTTATATAACCTAAGATTTTGATAGAGAAAATATTTCTTCATAGTGCTAATATATTTTTAAGATTTCGAAAGGGATTTATGTTACGCGCGTCGACAAGGCAGGGGAAACATAGGGATCTTTTAAAAAAGAATGTGCTTATTGGACATTTTTCTAGACTTTCACGCGGAGTGTGGGAAAGTTATGCTTTTAGTCGTTTCAGCAATTTTACAAAGCTACTCTTGAATTAATTAAATAGAGGAATTGGAATTGGATCACGACATAACAAAATATTTTTGGAATGAAGTTACTATGGGCTAAATTAAGATAAAATCTTGGAAATTAATAAAATTGAAATTAGATTTAAAATATCATTACATATATATAATGATAATTTTTTTAAACTTTCATTTTCAATTTGTCTAGCTGACAAACAAAGTTTTGGAGCTCGACCGATTTTGAGATAAAATAGTAACTATGATGTCATAGTTCTACGTCAATGTTTTAAAAATCATCTGCTCTCAAAGAAGTTTAAATAATAAGGCAATACTGGTAAAAGCAGGTCAACCTTTTAAAAACGCATCTGCTTTCAAAGAAGCATGCATAATAATAATGAAATACTAGTAAAAGTAGGTAAAAAAAAATATATGCAATTAAAAGATGATGATGAAAATTGCCAGTTATGCTTTATTCATTGCCTACGCGATTTCGAGCTTCAATTTCATTTCTTACACGATTTCGAGCTTCAAACCCCCTAACCAAAACAACATCATGTTCTTACGTGATAATAAGGGGCGGAGGGTATCTGTGAAAGAGAGAGAGACAGAGTATCGAAGAAAAAACTGGGTTCTACTCCGAGTTCGTTGTGTATGTGCGTTGAGTGTTTATTAAACCTATTGTCGCCTTTTCTTTGATGTGAGAAGTTGCGCCTGTATAGACTCGTTGATCCTGTTAACAACATCAAATTTTGCATCAAAAGTATGCAAAATTAATTATTCGTGGACAATTAATATATTAACTTACAATTTGATTTAAATAAACCTATTGCATTTTATGTATTTGTCAAGTTCTTTTCAAAACAACATTCTAAACACTATTCTGATTATTCATTTTCCCGTAACTGAAACACTAAAAAAATTATCAAAGGGATTTTTTAAGCGAATGTTCTTTCTAAAACTTTTGACTCCGAACAATGATAATGTGCTTAATATTTGTTGAATAAAATCTCCTTTTTAATGCAAATAATCCTTCTTTTTTACTTAAAGAATCAGAAGTTTTAGGCTTTTAGATTAAAAGCTCATTTTGTTTAGCTAGAAACAAGAAATATTGTTGTTTTTAGAAGATAATTATTAAAAACTAGGAGCAGGTAATCGAATTTGCTAAATACCTTAAAATGTAAAGATGGAAGTTTTCACAACTTGAAACAAATCTCTGAAAAAGCGTAGAAAATTTTTATATACTTATCTGTTTATTATTTTTTCTACTTAAGCACTTTGAAGATTTAAAATTCCACTCAGCTTTATTTTTACTTCTTGGAAACAGCGTGTTGAATATTTGATGCTGATTTTTGCAGTATTTTTCTGTTCTACTCGAGTTTTTATACACCCAAGAGATTTAGAATGAAATGGAAAGCTTTGAGTTTTATTCTCTGCGAATTCGATAGACTGATAGACTAGCAAATGATTAAGTGAAATGCTTAGTTTTGTTTGTATTTAGAATAGTTTAAAAGCCTTCTAATTACTAACTCTGGATACAAGACAAAAGTTTGTTTAATTACGTTTTTCCCTGTTTCTTGTTTTCCACACACAAAAAAAAAAAAAAACTAGACGACACTCATGCATATTTTTTTAAGTTAATAGAAAATGTCTTTAATTTTTTTCCCGTATGTAAATACTTCGATTATAAATTTTATTCTTTTGACTATAATCAGTATTTCTAGTTTTTCAAATAAAAATCAAAACAGAAAAGTTGGCATTCTTTTAAATTATCCTTTATTAAAGAAAAAAAAAATATTTCAATTAAAAACTTTCCTCTGTACGGAAATATTTCATTTAGAAGTTTAATTTATCGATATAATATATTATATCGCTACAGTATCAAAGAAAGTTTCCACACCGATGTAGAAAGCGGAAGACGATTTTTGCTATCTTTTTTAAATTATTGGTAACAGTATTGAACTGTTTTGTTTACTATAAAATATCTTTGATAATTTATTCTGTAACTGATGAGATTATTCAATAAAAATTTCTCTGATTTAGTTAAAAATTCATTCCTTCACAATAAGATTACATTTTTCAGGCGATAACAGTAATATATTTTTATACATTGAGTTATATTACATTAAAGCGCAACAGAGATTAAAAATGGATGCACTTGTGGCGAATTGAGATGCGTGAGAATAGAACCTGGGACCTTGTGGTTCGCATCCGGGTAACATTACCACAATACAAAAGCAATTGCTCGTGTAGCGGAGTTGTTAATTGGCTTATAAGCTTTAATCACAGACTCTCCCTCCAGTGAGTCGGAGGTGAGACGAACGGTATGGCTGTTGAGTGGTGACGTATTTTAGCTGTTGAGTCTAATGCGCCTGTACCCATTTGAGTAGCGCCAAGCGTTATGGCGAGGGTGTGTGAGTGAGTGGTTGCTGTTAAGTCAAGTGAGTCTGACGGCTTTGTGCTGCTGCGTCAAGTAAATCTGACGACTTTGGGTTTCTGCGTCAAGTGAGTCTGAAGACTTTGGATGCGGGCAGATGGCGCCACAACGAATTCATCATTAAAAAAATTTCATATTTTCTTACTTATGAAATTAAACTTAAATTAAAAATATAGAAGAATTTAAAATACGCAATAAAAGAATACTTCAAATACACACTATTGGAGAAAAAAAAACTTTCATATCTTCATTATCAAGAATTGAAGAAATAATATTCATAACAATGGAGAAAACGATTTGAATTTTTTTTTTTCAAAAAACGAAATATATTAATGTAAAATATGCTTAAAATATATTTAAAAGTTAATTAAAACTATATTAAAAATTTGAGCTGAATTTAAATTGGTGTCATTGAAAAGGTAAAATTTTGAATTGTAAAAGAAAATAAGATATATTATTGCATTACAATTATTTAGGAAGTTTTAAAGAAAAAATATCAAAATTTAATTTAAACAATTAAAATTTCAAAAAAATTGCTTGAAGTTGCATATTTTTGCCTTCCGAATATTTGTATCGAATTTGGTAGCTGTTGGTGAAATGGCCTGAAAAGTGTCAACATGCCCCCCCCCCACACACACATATTCATCTTTATTATTAGTAGTTCGTTTTAGTATTCTGAGGCCACCACGTTTCGACGATTCTCTCTCGCTAAGGGGTGAGGCACGGAAGGATGAACACAATTCTTCAATCGTGATTTCTGCCCTATTAGATACGTTTTCATTATTTTTTTTTTCATATGTCATTTTTGACCGCATTATTTTAATTCCAAATTGCATATTGATTGTTTATAAGGCTAATTCAAGTGCTGCTACAAATTTTGCTAATTATTTCATGTAATATATTTAAAATAATAATAATAATTAAATATAAATAATATTAAAATAAATAATAATTTCATGCAATATTTTTAAATGAAACATCATCATTTATAATATTTTAAAATATTAAATTATATATATAGCAAGTACCATTATCTTAAAAATAATATAATATTTTATGACGTTCCGTTACAGACACTCTTTATATGAAAAAAGTTTTAAATAGAGTAAACTCTCTATTATCCAACGATGTTAACCTCAAAATATTGTCAAAAAATTCAAAACATATATAAAAAAATCATTTTAGTACTAAAAAAATTATTATTATTTTGAAAAAAAAAGTAAGTTACCTAATTTAAAGGACAGAAAACTTTTATTTATTCATCGTAATTTAATGTACAGTAAATAAAAATTGTTCTGAAATATCTTATTGTGAATTAGTATCTTTTTCAGACAGTATTGAGAGTGATCTGCAATGCTTACGCCTCATAAGTTTCCGAGTAATCCAAGATTACCTTACTGTTAAATGGAAACATCACCTCCTTTCGTCTTGCCTCTGACCCCTATTTATTAAACTCATTTTAACGCATGCGCAAAAGTACGGAAGGTTTTAGAATCCGTTGACAAATATTACTTCTTTTATAACTTCTAAACAAATCACTGATTTATTTAAATTAAATCAACCAAATTAAGTATGCAAAATCATTTTTTTTATTATTTAAATAAATTTTGAATTGAATATTACAATTATCCACATGCCATCAGTGAGTACATAAATAATAAAAAAATATTACACAAAATTTTACTATTACTCGTCGCATTCGCCAAAAATAAAGCCATTTCACTTTCCCTTCAAAACGCCTATTAGTGGGATCTTAAAACATTTAAGCGCCAAAAAGTTTTACTTCTTAAATTTTATTACCAAACTACTTAAAAGACTTTTTCTCCGAACAATCCTTCTTAATTGCCCTCCTTTTCTAGAGGTAGCAACTTGCCTTCAACGCCCAGGAAGGCATCAGAAGATATCACCTCTGACAACCGTTCCAAGAGAAAAAGAAGATTCCAATTTTTTTTCTCACCTATCCCGATCTTCGCTAACAAGGCCATTTTTCTCAACGTCAATTTTCATTTGAGGACCAAAGAAGATATGTGTCATCCATTGGCAAACACCAGGACGAATCCTGTCATATTCTTGGATCCCCCAATTATTTCGTCCTGCGGTGTTTTCGGCCATCATTAGCGGTTGTGCCCATCTTCCTTTGGGTGTCTTTAATTAGCGAGAAAACAATACCAAGGAATTCCTGCCTTTTTGGAGGAAAAAAGCTTTTGTGGTGCTTTTTCGCCAGTGTTTTTGTTCGGTCGCCATCAACCTTGATATCCCGGAGTTCCTTTACTTGTAGGAATCAATTTTTTTGTCTGCTTTTTTCCGGATTTTTTTTTCTTCTTTTCTCATTATGTTTTACTGTGATAAATGTCTGTAAAAGGCGGTCTTGGAGGACGGTCTAGCGGAATTTTTTTTTGCAGATACTGGTGATTTTTATCTAGAAGGTGATGCTAGAAAAGAAATAAAACCGTTTAGTCAATTTGCTAAGGAGATTTGTTTTTGCTCTAATGCTTTATTGAGACACTATAATTAATATAATATTAAAATAGTTTTAAAATTTTTTAAGGATAAAGAAAATAATCGATATATTTCACTGTTTAAATAAAATACTATGTAATATCCTATTGCACACAACCGCACGCATTTTATTGTGTAATAATGGAAACACTATATTGTACAATATTAAACTACTATGTTGTACAATATTGTAATACTATATAGTACATTATTGCAGATTATTTTACAAAATATTAAAAAATATAAAGGATATGAAATAATTCCGAATTAATTGCACAATGATTAATACTAATTCTGTTGTCATATATTCATGCATATGATTATGATACGGGCTTAACAAAAATTTTGTAATCTTCCGCGCTTGTATTTTTCTCAATGTATTCTAAATATCCTGGTGTTGCTTTGTTTATTGAAATCAGACATGTTGAATATTGCATTTTTCTGAAATAGATGTCCATAATTTTACGAATTGATGGCATTATTACGAATATACGGTTTATTTATGAATTGAATTTCACACATTTGGCATTCGTAAACTTTTGACTGATTTTAGTCAGTTCAGGGTCTCATTGGAGAATCCTTTTGCTTATTTTTTTTTAAGAATTACTGTAAAATTAAGAGATTTTTTTCGTGTTTTAATATTGCTGAAAATTCTTAAGAGGACAAAATAAAATGATTACTGTTCCATTGCTTCCAACGATTTTTTCCTCATACATTTGGAAAAAAGTATTATAAAAAAGCAATAGATTCGCATTAGAAAACTGAAATGACAAATCCATTGCCAAATTTGTTTATACCATAACATTAATTATTTTTGTTATACGAATAAATTGTTCTGATACTTAATAAATTATATATCAGAATTTTAATGTGAAATTCTGATACATAATGTGAAAAGTGTCAAATGATACCCCATTTGAGAAGTGAGATATTTCAAATGGGGAGTCAATTTAATTTTGTAATCCATTGGTTGATCTAAGAGGAGGAAAACGATGCCTTATTGGTATAAAATGTCCAACAATAATACTGCAATATTTAAAAGATATTCTAAGGTATTCATAATATGGAGAAATATCGTAAAAGTATCTTTGAATATTTGGTGTTAATAGGAATGTGATGTCACAAGTTACATGTTAAATATTTTGTGCTGTAATAGGGAAATAATATCATTTCACTGTATTACAAATTATATTTAATTAAAAAATACTACAATTACTAAGATAATTTCGTTTTCCCCCCTGTTTATATATTAACAATTTATAAATTATCTATAACAATTGTTGATTATTTAGAGCATAAATATACCGCATGCAAGCTGTTTCATATAATAGATGCTGATTTTTTTTTTAGTAATTAGTATTTCCAATTACATTTTTTTTTCTTTCCTTAGATGCAGCGGCGTGTTCACGCGACATGTTCATGTGTAACAGCGGAAAGTGTATAATTACGTCCTGGTGGTGTGACGGTGAAAATGACTGTGGCGATTATTCAGACGAAACTGATTGCAGTAAGTGAAAAAAAACCCTAATTTTATTTGAAATATATATTTTATTTTATTTTTATTACTCCAGCTTCGAATAAAATATATCATTTGCGGCATCTCAGAAATGAGGATGAAAAGCTTCCGGTATAAGGCCGGAATAGCCTGGTTGGTTGGGCGTTGGATTCGCATCCTTTGGGTTGTGAGTTCGAACCCGTCAGCTGAAGACTCTCCGTGTGTGGTGGTGCCTGCGCATGTATAAATTGTCGTGGTCACAAAGTCCTCCATGTCGAGAGTAATACCATGGGGATACTGGATCAGAGGTGATCGTTCTCTGGTTCAGGTCTAAATTACAATCTGTGGTAGAATGAATGAAATGCATGAAGGAAGTCCGCCCGGTAAAAAGGGTTGTGACGCTTCAGTAGTGAAGTCGAACTCTTGGCCCTAGATGGTGCTACTGAAAAATAAGAGACACAACAATTTCGGCTTAATTCGCTAAAATTAGTCAGATGGCTTATCTATGACAAGTGTCGTCAGAAACAATGAGAGTGGTATGATGATCTTGGTTCTTACCACACCATACCACTGGGTACTGAAATGGTGGGGTTCGGTTGCCGCCTATCGATGACTTGACGTCCGTCCCAAGAGAAGGGTTGTATCATGGTCGGTGATAGTAGCCCTCTAAACACAAACATAGTTCTCGTCAGTATTGCTGTCGTGGCGGTCCGATCCTTCAGATTTTTCTGTGTGTTCGGATGGGTCGGCATAGTAGGTTAAGGTACTTCCGGATACGCTTCATAATTAAATAAGTTAATTGTTAAGTTAATTTCACTAAACAATCTATTTCAGAAATATATGAATTTCGTCATTCGCACTATATATCAGTGGGTATTGCGACTTCAAAACATTTTCGGATATTCTTTTAAAAGTATTCCCTTCACAAATACATTGTGAACATTGAACAAAATCATGAACACCACTGGTGTTCATAAATTTATGTTCAGTTCTTTCAAATAAGAGCGTTCATTTCGTAATATAGAGAAAAAAGTCTAGTATATATTTTGGAAACCATTTTGGCTATACATTTAACATAGAACTACAATAATAACTGTAAGACCACATGTCGAATTTCCTTTATATAAGTTACTAGAAACTATGTCTGCCTAGCCAGTTTGTTAATAATATATGATCAAAACCGATTAACTAACGAAAGTTAATAGAAAATATTTATGCGCATTGGCAGAGTCCTTAAGAAATGATGTATAAATTATTTGCTGTATACTTTAGATATAAGTTAATAACATTTGAAGTTTTGTTTCTTTGTAGTGGAATTTTCTCCATTCATAATGTTGCCGAATATTAAAATGAAAACTAATTAATAAAGTCTGACTGATGCAAAAAATTAACCAATTGTAGAAAAATATGCAACGGTGAGTGAAAAAAAATGGTGAAAAGAATACTAACAATATTCTTCAATTTGTCCTTATAGGTAGAATATAACGAATCAGTATACATTTTATTTATTCATGCTTAGGATTATTTTTACATTGATCAATTAGTGACCTTTAGGATGGAAACTATTCACTTTGAGTTGTTTGAAGCCCCCCCCCCAAATAAAAGTGTTGGGATTAGCGCACGCGATAATGATGCAGACAAAATGGGTAGGGATATTTTTAAACTCTGTCCAGCTTTACAAGCTGTTGTGGACGATTATATATATATATATTGCTTGCATGCTTAAGTTACGTTTTCACATGCATTTAAATATATAGATGGACATCCCGTTGACGTATTTAGTTCAAAATTTGACATTGGATTAGAGGCTATAAATGTAGACGAATTTTGGTATTTGGCCAATAATTTTTTGTCTCCCTTCCATATAAGCTTCGTTTTTGTTCGATTGATTTGTTTACCGCTTTTTATCTTTAGCTATTATTTAGTGTTGGTTTAACTTTTATATCACTTAGATAAGAAACTCATTTGCTTTAATACTTATTCATTCTCTTTCATTAGAACTCACTTAGTAAAAGAAAACAAGGCGGCAATTTTTTAAATACAATAAAAAAATTTGAACTATATATAAGGCTTTTTTTATGAGTTCTATAAAGTTCTGTCTTTATTGGGTAGGACTGAATTGCAAGAATATTGTAGAATATCGTTTTATTACTAGGAATTGTTAATTTACACTCCAAAGACTACAATGCATTTTCACAAAGGAAAATCTACTGATAGCGGTACAGAAAAATAAGAATAACTATTCTTCAAAATTGTTTGATATTTGTTAGTAAACTGTTTGTTGCTATTATTAAGCTTTCTATTGTTAACAAACATATTGATTAATAAAGCATAAACCTATCAAATAATCCAATCTCTTATATGCTAGCCAAGATTTGATTAATACCTACATGTGCCGGTGAACTTTTCTTAGGAGCTCGAACAAAAAAACAGAAGGAAAGACCAAAATAAAAAGCAAAAGCGAAAAACTTTATTTCCAGATTTTTACAACATTTGAAAAACGTTTTAGCTTAAATGCTTTACTTTTTGCTCCTGGCACTCGAGTTGAATATTTCAAAAGATTCTCAACTGAGTGTTCTCTCTCCTACCCCTATGCCATTTTTTCACTCTTATTGTTTATTATTATATTTTCTCTTCTTAAATTCTTTCTTGCTCGAAGGATCTAAGCTCGGTACGCTATTCTTTTCTCCCGCAGCTCAAATGGCCTTGGTCGCTTAATGTCTGAACAAGAGGTAAAGAGGATTTTAGAAGGTTTCGCTCAAAATCTCTTACGAAGCTCTAAATCCGTCTTTTACATTCTCCGAGGACATAACGTATATAACGAGTTGCACTTTAGAAAAGCTTCATTTTTCTTGGCAGGGAAGGATTGAAGCGAAAGTAACGTTTTTGAGTTAGGGACCTGGGAAGCCAATTCTTTGAGGATGTTCGAAACGCTCTTTTGTGAAGATACGTCAGTGATCCTTTTAGAAAAAGTCGAAGAATGCATTTTTTATTATAAATGAGGTAAAATAGTTCCAAGCCTGTTTTATGAATCCTTTTTTAAAATTTGAATATATTAAAAAACGTATTATATCATATAAATAGTAATAATTTTAGATCTAATAATTGTTTTGAATTATAGATTAAAGACCAATTGTTTATTAATGTTCAGCTTCATTTTCTTCAATGGTTCAATCATTAAATATGCCATTCGTTCATTCTGCGAGTATTGACCAAGATCAAAGCTCGGTACGCTGTTATTTTCTCCCGCAGTTCAAATGACCCTGGTCGCTTAACGTCTGAACAAGAGGTAAAGAGGATTTTAGAAAGTTTTGCTCTAAATCTCTTAAGAAGCTCTAAATCCGTCTTTTACATTCACTGAGAACATAATGTATATAACGAGCTATACTTTAGAAAAGATTCATCTTTTTTAGCATTGAAGGATTGAAGCGAAAGTAACGTTTTTGAGTTTTGAGTTCTATATCTTTGTCCACTCGGAAACAACGAATATATATAAAGTTTCAATGAAAGATAAAAATAATCTAAGAAATGTTTTCGAAAATTCTTTTACGAATCTCTGTACCTACCTTTCATATTTTCTGAGAATATAACGCATATAATAATTACATTTTAGAAAAGTTTCGTCTTTCTTTGTAAGGTAGGACTGAAATAAAAGTAATGTATTTCATTTAGACACTAGAAAGACAATTCTCTGATGATGTACAAAATGTTCTTTTCCAACAATTTGGCAATGGATTATTCCGAAATATCGAAGGAAACAACGTTCTATGAATGAATAAAAATTGTTCCACATATATTTTATAAATCCACTTCTTATCAAAATACGAAATTCTGAATGAAATTTGCAAGAAAATTTATTTTAGGTCAGAAATAGCATCTTGTATGTAGTAACAGCTTTGGCTTTGGGTTCGTAGTTGAAAGAATCTTTGAAATTGTTATTGTTTCTTTTCGCAAATAAATAAATAAATATGTAATTTATTTATTCAGCACGTACCATAGAAATCAGAGATTTAGGAATTGATTGAAATTACTGAAAAGCTTTATGAATCATTCTCAAAATTTTAATTTTTTGTTAAGAAATGTAAGTTTAGTTTTTAGTAATAATAACTCCGAATCTATCTAAGATTTGAGTAAGAAAATAAATGATAATTGATGCTCACATTACATTTAGTGAATGCAAACCGATTGCTGATATTTCTGCATTATGTTTATCCTTTTAATTTTTAAAAAGTGACTCTGGCCTCTTTCTGATTGTATCATTAATAATGCAACACACACTCATGAAATCATTTATCAATGCTTTTGCCTTAGCATACAGTGAAGTGTGTTCTAGACATTGAGAATGTTGTAATATCCTGATCTAGACTGATCAAATAACGAAGCAGAATTTCCAGACAATTCTTTATTTTATATCCATATATATACAAAGAACAACTTGTTCTAATCTTAGTTAAATAAATAGTCAATTTCACCTGCAGTAGAAGATACAACAGTCAAAGTCAAAGGTTTTTCTTGAAACTCAGTTCTTCATCACGTCAACACGACCACTCCAGGGGGAGTTTCTCAGACTCCGAATTCGTCAGCATAGTCCAACCGTCTTCTACAGTTCGTTTCTTCTCTCCTCCTAAAAAAATCTCCACGCTTTATTTCGGTGACAATCTCCACCTCTTAATTTACATTGGTCATTTGAGCTCTCTTTCAGCCAATCGGGGTTCAGCAATATGCTTTCTCAGCGGCGCCAGTGGGCCGTGGGTAGGTCCTTTCACAAAGAGAAACATCTAGCATCCAGATGTTTGGACACCTCTTTCTCTTTGAAGGTACTATCAATACCTCTTGGACGAGGAATTCCACATGTGGTCTTTTACTGTAGTCGCTAATGAACAGATGCGAGACCATCCAGGTGAAAATATCCACCATCTGGCTATCTCGAGGAGTTTAGTAAGTAACAGCGACGACACAGCTGGCTGTAAGTGTCTTATCAGTACTGGGAAACGGGAACTGCTACAACGTCCTTGATTTCATGGGGTTATCTGAATGTTTTAATATCGCTTCGTGATTTTTTCTTAGACTTTATTAAATTGCCCTTTTCTGACAACTCTAAAAGAATACGGATGGTATAATGTAATGCTATGGTAAACAGAATATATTAGCTTTGTGGTGGAAAGAAATATCGTAAAGCAATGATTATATAAATAAACAAAACTTTGAGCTTCCTTTTGTGTTCTTGTGATAACTTACTACCCTTACTTATGTGGCCGATGCAATTATTTTAAACAGCCTTGTATTTAAAATGAAGGGCTAAACATACTTAATTGCTATATGAATACACTTAAGGTATCCGATTAGGTTGTAAAGATGCTTTTTCCAGAAAAATTTGATTTTTTTTCTATGATCTGAAAAAAAAAAGCCCAAACTTCGTAGATTCTAAAAAAACTTTGCTTTTAATATAAGTAAGATAAAACTATAGATACAACACTTTCAGTAATAATCAACAAATAAAAATGAAATCGGAAAAAGTAATGTTTTTCACAAGAAATGTGTGATTTATTTTATTTTTACCATTAAATTCTCCAAAATGCTTATATTAATTCCCTGCCATTGTTTGCTTATTTCTGGCATTTCTGTTAAAAAAGCGTGAAATCTTCATTTGTTTCTAGCGCTTTTGGATGAACTAATTACAAGTACAATATCTAAACGCAGTTTCTGAAGAATAAATATTTTATTGTCATTGGTTCACTGAAAACATGATATCTCAAAAACAATTGAATAAAATTTCATAAAATTTGGTATACATGTATCTAAAACCTTTGAGAGTGTAATAAACTATGGATTTTATAATAGCTTCATTTAGACATGTTTTACAAATACTTTTATTTCAAAACATAGACAAATGTTGACAAAAAATCATTAATGATTAATTAAAATGCTCCTAAAATTTTTATTTATTAAAATAATTTTGCTCTTGTGGTCTGTAACATTTCATGTAATTTGAGCTGCATATAGGTGAAATAAAAATTAAATATTTCCAATTATTTTGGACTTATTCTGT
Organism: Argiope bruennichi; assembly: GCF_947563725.1. Classification (NCBI taxonomy): domain Eukaryota; kingdom Metazoa; phylum Arthropoda; class Arachnida; order Araneae; family Araneidae; genus Argiope; species Argiope bruennichi. The sequence goes on from NC_079158.1 coordinate 60,625,690, forward strand.
TTTTCCTAACATCGAATTTTTTTCTAAATTTTTATTTAATAAGCATTTTTTTCAAAAACTAAAAGCAATTAATGTATTTTTTTCTACTAATAGTGATCTCTGAAGTTCGTTTTAGCTATTTTGTAATATAACATTTTTTTATATATTGTTTTTTTTTAAATTTATCTCCGAACCTAGTCGGATACTTTAAGATTTCGAATTAAAAATATATGCTTGAAACGAATAATCTTTCCATTATAATTTCTTATTTCTTCATAATATGTAAAATATTTTACATGAAAAAACCCATGCAAAATATACCCGTCATAAACAAGATGAAATAATCAACAAGAAGATTAAATACGAGCAAAACCCAATGATAAATATTTCCATAAGTGACATCTTGTTAATGACGTAATTAGAAAAAAAAATACAGTGTCACGTTTTGGATCGATGGGATAGACATTACCAAGAATTTAATATGTTTTTGCAGTCCAAATGTCATAACGAAAAATAAGCCGAAAGATATTTCCATCGAAAACCAAATAAAATGCCCATTTAAATATATATCCCCAAACGTGAAGAGCTTCTTTATTTTTTTCCCTGATGCAGTCATCTTTCGTAAATAACTTTCGGTTATTTTTTTTGAATGGTAATTTTCGGTCATCGCTCATTACGAAAGAGGTAATTAACTAGGAAAAAAAAAATTTTTTTTTCGTAAATATTCTGTTTCTGCTGAGCTACTGCAGGGTTCTTATTTGCATATAAGGATCAAAAATGCGAGATTTAATGATATAAAAAGAAGGATTAGTCTCAAGGTGATAATTAAAATAATGGATTTGATACTTATTATATGTAAGTATTTATTAGTCTAAGGGTATCAGTATCGTTGATTTTATTACTTGGCTCTGTAATTGCGTTTGCATGATGCGATCAAATAAAAAATCGCTTGGTTAAATTATGATCTCGCATTTGAAGTATATTTTAATGCCATAAATAATTTTTTATCTAATTAGTAGAAGATATATTGCTCAACAAAAATTTAATTTACTTATTTCCTAAAAAAAATCAAACTTACTTATTAGAGACTGTTTCCAAAAATTATATTTACTTATCAGAATCTTTATTCTGTGTGTTATGAAATTGGTGGTTTTATATATCCTGAGATAATGTGGGAATTACTTTTTTATCTTTTTTTCTGCTTAAATTTTTTTTTCTTAAACTCACTCATTATTTCTGAAATTTTTATTTTTTATCAAGCATTTCAACTCTCAAATTTAATTTATTTTCTAAATTAATTATAAGCCTTCCTTATTGGAAACTAGATAATATTTTTTCTCTTTTTTGCAAAGACTTCCATTATTTTTTATTTATTAAAAATCTCTACTATCATAAATAACATTACACCAGTCTCATTTTGATTAAAATCAATTTTCTTACTATTCGGTTGTTAAAATCATTACAAAAAAGATTGAATTTATAAAAAGTAAACAATTTTGCAATTTAGGGAGTTCTAATTTTATACTCGAATACGTAAGTGTTTCGAACATCTGAATAGATAATTAAACATGAATTTACCGTAAACTTCAAACAAATAAGGAAAGTACGTAAATTGAAGCTCATAAAAATAAGGAATAAAAGAATGGACCGAGTTTGTGCATTGTGTATGCAATTGAATTACCGTCACAAAACACAAGCAAATTTAAATCTTTTTCAATTATAATGGCATTCATATCAACCATATTTTTATTTAATATATTGATTTAATCAAAGAGGTTACCACATATTTTATTTTAAATTTCATCTGAATAAATAATTTAATTTACTGCAAATTTCAAAGGAATAAGAAAAGGGCAATTTAAAGTCTGCACCCGTAAAGAAATTCAGGAATAAAAGAATGAATGGTTTCGGTAAATTGTGTATACCAAAGAATACCATTATAGATGCAAGAAAAAAATATCATTATCAATTATAATGGGATTTATATCAATCATATTTTTATTTACTGTATTGATTTCACGAGGTATGATTTACTGTATTGATTTTTGAGATTATAACGAGGATCAGTGAATGCATTTTTGTACAATTTGATGTGACGCTTTTTATGTAGTTATGAAATGCTATGATTTTAACTTTATCTGATATGTGTATATCACGAAATAAGTATATCAGACTCTAAGTATTTCATGCGTAGAACATGGTGATAATCAAACACTTTTAAGTGTAATCAGAAAAAAATTACACTAAACATTAATAAATGCTGTAATGAAAATGAAAGATTTGTGTGTGTGTAATATATATATATATATATATATATATATATATATATATATATATATATATATATATATATATATATATATATATATATATATATATATATATATATATATATATATATATTGTTACAAGACTGTAAAGTTACTTCTCAGCACGGTTAGTTGAATCACTGGAAAGATCGTTTTATGATCAGTCCTGCGGGTGCTGATCGTGTGCCGCGTCAGTGATCTCAGAGCTTGGCGACAAATTGGCTACGAATTTGGCGACAAAATAAATATTACTGGAAATTTGGAGAATTTTAGCGAAGATACGCTTGATTGGTCCCAAACCTGTCTCGGCCCGCCTACCGGGAACTATAAAACCCCGGCAGTCACAAGCTACAATGAATCGTAGTCAGTTGGAGTTGTGAATCTCAAGCGTTGTGTGGATCTCAAGCGATTGTCGAACTTAGCTGTGTGCCGAGTCCTGGCGTGTATTGTAGAAGCAGAATCGTATCGTGTGTGGAGTAGCCAGTCGAGTAGTAGTACAGTCGGCAGTTGGATACAGCTAAAGCGAAGAGACAGTGGAGAATTTCAGCCTTTTGTAGAGATCGTATAGTGAAGATCCAAAGATTCCCTCTCCTGCTGAATTCTGACTGGCCGCTTTGTGTGCTGTGGTCGATTACTACTTTTGGGTTATTGTGTGTTGTAGTGTACTGCTGTCTGTTGCCTGTCTTCGTCTCGGTCGTATATATTTGTCGTCTGTGTATTCGTCGTCTTTGTATTTAGTGTCTTCTTGTCTAATAAAGGTAGTCGTTGTTTTCTACTGATGCCTGCTGATTGTGATTGTTTTCACACCATACACCCACTATAATCGAACTCGGTGAACTTACGGACATAGTAGTGGAATTGAAGTAATCCGTAACAGTATATATATATATATATATAAGTGGCTTAAAAAATTGGGTGTACACCTTATTTTTACTTTAGAATCAGTCTTGGTTTCTTTCAAAATAATCTCAATACGAATTTCCTTACATCATTACTGGTTTCTCTTCGAGGAGCCATTTTCCAATAAAATGTTTGGCTTTAGGTTCATCGAACAAACTTAAGCACACAAAAATAATCGTTGAAAAGGTTTAAGATAAGATTATTCAAAATTAGATTAAAATAGCAGTCAAGTAGAAAATATTTAGTGGTAGATAAATATATTTTTCATAAATTCACACATTTTTAGACGTTTTTATTTCTCAGTAAAAAAAAAGCTTGCAACGAAAATTTTATTTTCAAAACAGTTTCATCTTTGGAAGTTTCATTTATCGTCTGATAAATAAAACTTTAACCTGATATTTAGAATTTTTTTTACATACGAAATGGCGCTTTTAAAAAGGCAATGGGTGGATGGATACGTTTCCTCTCTTTCCGCAGACGATTATTCTTATTCAGTAATTCAGAAACACTTTAAAAGCCATGGTGGAATATCATATTACAGAAATTACAATGTAGAATGATAGTTAAGAAAGGGGGCTATCAAACTGAAAATTTAAAACATAGAATATGAAAGTAATTTTTAAGCTATGCTCAGCCATAAAAACATCTAAAAAATGTGCGAACACCCTCTGTATTCTCAATTTTTTGAGGCAAAAATCTGCATATTTTTATTTAAAATGCTTCTAAAACTTTTCGATTGAGACGTTCTTCGTTGATTATTCTGAATTTTTACTTTAAATTAAACCTTGTTTACATTTCTTGGTAATGTTTTATTTTATATTGAAAGTTGGACTTATCAAGTAAAAGTAGGGTGTACTCTCAATTGTTTGAGCCACTATACACTGTATATATATATATATATATATATATATATATATATATATATATATATATATATATATATATATATATATATATATATATATATATATATATATATATATTCGATGAATTTCAAGAACAATATAAGTCTTATTATTTTTATAATATTGATGAATACTGAAATATTATATTCAAAAGGCATTTGAAATAGATTTTAAACCCCGTGACCTTTCATTAGAGTTTCAACTTCGCTTTTACGAGAGATTCAATTCCGCACAAGATTCAGTTTGTGTTGAATAAAGCCGACGCTGTATGATGCTTTGAATATCTTTCAACATTGGACGCTGAATATTTTGAAGCACTGCATGGCAGAATTTGTTCCTATATCGAAAACATTCGCGAAGAAAGATACTTCGATTATTATGAATCTTTCAGACCTGACATTTCGAGCATCGTTTGCAAACCATCAGTTGGATCTATGATTACATGTCATGAAACATTTTGCAGCTGTTAATCAGAAAGATAAACATTTTTACCTCTTATTTTTTTAAATTAAAAATTGATAGATTATCATTGCACCGATAAACAACTGCTATTTCATCTTTTACCATTATCTGATCAACTTAATGCTGTCAAATACTGCATCAAATTTAATTGGATCTAACATTCACCGCACCATGTAGTAGTATCAATGTTTCTTCTTGTTGACGAAACATTTGACTCAAATATTGGGTCAATGTAACCGTGCATTAACCCGTTAATTGCCATATCACCTATATATTGATGACAGTAATATCTCTAATAATTCTCTCTCTAAAGTAGCCCTCGTTGAATGAAGAATTTGAGGGGAGTAAAACACGAATATACTTAGTTTATATCGCCTTGTTTTAACTTGTTGTTCACTCGTGAATCGTCTGTGATTCCTAACTACATTCTAATTAAGTATTCTCTTCTCTACTGCAATTAAGAGATAATAAAAAAGAAAGAACCTTATTAGATAGCGGTCCGAATCACAAGCGTGAATCATGGCAGGGACTTACGAATCTTTTGACTCAAACAAGACTAGTGAGGTTCGACTTACTGAATATCGCTGGTCTAAGTAATTTGAATTTGTGAAGATTTTGAAACCTCAAATACCTTCATATTGGCATGAAGTAAACCCTTGGTTATTTCTTTTATTCTTCTTCATGTAGTCACAGTTCAAAGTCATTAAGTCTTAACTAATGTCTCTAGCCTTTGAATAGCTGCAAAACAAGACACTATCAGACTAACCAATCAAAAATAGTTGTTTCTAGTTGCACTAAACAACTCAAATGACTCGCATATCTATTGACGAAGTAATCTGAACATAAATGGAGAATTCTGTTATCTGTTGAATATCTTTTATTTAATTGTTTGATATATATTCAAGATTGTTTTTTATATGAGAATATAACAGAGGCGCGTAATAGGATATGAAATAGGAAACGGTAGGTTATACTAAAAAGGAAATTATGATCTGCTAAATAGGAGGCAGTCTTAAAAAGTAAACTATGTAATGAGGTTTGAGAAATTCAGAATTAACATTCATCATTTGGATGTGTTTTATTCTATATTTAAATATTAAAAAAATCATACCATAACAAACTAAAACTAACTATAATAACTGATGCTCTTGTTATCATGATATTTGTATTTAAGTGTTCAAATTATAACATAAAACTTTGCGTAATAATGATCATTTGTCAGCCATATTGTTTGCCATGTTTTCGAACAAATTATCAATACTACAGAAACATGAAATGCGCGATTTTAATTAATGATTCTGTTTCAATGTTTTTTACAAGAAACTACAGAACAAGAACAATTAAATTATTTTCAGTTTTGAAAGAAATGATCTTTTAAAACATAATGTCAAAAAATTATAACGACGTATCTTCAGAAATATTTTTTTCTTAAATGAGAATCTTTTATTCAAAACATTAAGCTTTTTTATAGCCGAAATCTCAATTTTCCTGAGTTCTCGTTATAAAAGTCATTTTCAAATCCCAATTGATGATTAATAAGCTTATTCATTGACATAAAAGTGCCTTTTTAAAAAGGAATAAAGTAAATTTATGAAGACCAATTGCAAGTTCATTGCTTTTAAGACCCTTCATTTATTATTTTACTAAGAAAATGCTTTTTTTTTAATGAAATATTAAAATGGTTTCACGAATGTTGCTTCGCGTTATTTTAAGAAATTTCTTTTGGGAACTTAAAAAAAGGAAGGAATAGCAAAACGTTTTTGATGTTTTCTTTAAAAAAGATTGAAGTGAAAATAAATTCCTAGAAATTAGCTCGCATCTGAAGTGTAAAGGGAGAATTCACAAACAGGATTAGAATGTTTCAAAGAAAAAGTAGATTATTCAAAAATTTTGTAAAAATTTAGAAGTGATGGAGCATTTGAGGATTTATTTAAATGAGCAAAAGAAATTTCTGGGAAACAGTGGATTTTTTTTGTGTGTGTGTGAGCGTGTGTGTATTTTCAACAGAATGGAAGTATAAACATTACAAATGAGCTAAAATGTACCAGAAAAATAAAACTCAAAAGTAGAATAGTTTTAAACGATGACATTGTAAAATCTCAGAATAGCTAATGAGAAATATTATTTAATTTTTTATAGTCTAACAATTCTTATAGCTGTTATTTTGCAAAGTAAAAATTATTATTATTTATTAATTATTATTTTTAAATTAATTAATTTTAAAATTATCATTTCTGGAATCTAAATATTTTAAAATTCTATATACATGAATCTATATTTAAATAATAATTATTTTTAAATTGTTAAATTTAAAATAAATTATTTTTAAATAATTATTTTTAATTTTATTTTATTGAACTTTTTATAGCAAATGGCACGATGCGAGAATTGAATTTCAAAGTAATTAGCATAACAGAAAAAGCAAGTAAATGTGTATTAGTTACTAAGCATTATATAGGGCAAGAATGTTATGGTATATAATTTAGAAAAAGTGAGATGAAATCTGTAAACAAAGGTTTAATTTAATTATATATATATATATACAATATTATAAATGAAACTTCGCAGATTTGCGGCCGAAAGAAAGAAACTTTCAGACTAAAATTCATTTTTCTTCCCCATCAGCGAAACATATTTTTTACACGGCAGAGCAATGTTAAAAAAAAGGAGCCTCTTCACATCGCGGCATAAGAGTAAAGTGTTTGAAATTTTTCCTTTTGTTTTTTAAAGAGAATCTGATAGGGATTTCTTTGCCATATGTCAACTTAGGATAATGAATCTTAGGTATCTTAGAAATAAATGCGTCGGTGTTAGGGATTTTGATCCCTTCGCTCCAAAAACGGAAAACTGAAAAAGTCATTACATTTTTGGAGCATGTGTTAGAAATAATGAAATAAGAAAGTAAACTTTTGATCAAGAATTAAGAAAATTTTTTTAAAATTAAATAACATGGACAATTTTAAGATAAAATATTATAATAAACATATTTTAGCAGATGCGTGGCCGAGATGAAAAAACGTTTGAAATTTTATTTTCGCTTTATTCCATCATTGGAGGCATACTGTGTACAAGAAGCGATGATAAAACTGACGCCCATTCACATCGCGAAACAAGTGCAGGAGTGCAATAGAGATCACATTTTTCCCTTCAGTGGTTTTACCAGGAAATTTTGGCGCGTATTTCTTTTACACAGGTAGTCTTAGGAAAGGGAAATTTAGATATATTTAAGGAGTTTTATTCCTTCTTTCGGGGCCTGAGAACTTGCTGAATTCATCAATTGTCTAGAACGCGTGTTAAATAATCAAATGAAAAGTGAAAATGGATCAGGAAATAAGAGACAACTTTTAAATAAAGTTAATAAGAGATATATCATTACACACACACACACACACACACACATATATATATATATATATATATATATATATATATATATATATATATATATATATATATATATATATATATATATATATAGTAAACACAAACATATAGCCATTAATATAAAAATATGGCACCCCCATAAATATAGGAAAATAGAAATTAGAAATAAAATCACATAAAGAAAACCAATTTAAAAGAAAAGTGCAGCATGCTAATATTTTAACTACAAAAGTAGCATTAATTTTATGAAATCATTTGATGGAATCAAGAAAATCACATTGAAAGTTTATTCTAAAATTACTCTTTTGATTAAATTGAAAGTCAAATTAATATTTTCTGATATCTTTTGGATGCGAAATGTTTTGGATAAGAAATATTTTTAAATAATAATTTCTATCACACTGAAACAAATACCGATATTATTTGATTTTACCTTCTTGAACTTCAAAATCTTAAATTCAACAATAAAAAACCATTCCCATCCTGGTTAACATATCACCTCTATTTCAAGTCTTCATAACTATTTCTGAGTTCCTTTTTAAGCTTTTAGCTTTACAGATTAGCTAACATTTTTATCTCATTTCTGAAACTTCTTCCCGCATCGCCTGAGTGCTCTATTAGAGTCATTCTTCCCCAGAATATACAAATAAGAGTTTAAATTCTTCCGGAGAAAAAGACACTTCTATGTTGTTAGGCACTTTAAAAGTGCATTAGGTTCTTGCCATTAGAAACAGCAGTGAAAAATAATAAAAGTACAGCGCAAGATCATTAAGCACTTTGGCTGCTTTCATGCCTGATTCCATAACCCTAGGCGGGGCCTAATATCCTTAACTGCTTTATCTTTTACCTCTAGGGAAGTATTCAAAGGGATAAAAAACAGGTATATCCCAGAATAGTAGCACTTTCAGTTATTTTATCAGTTATCTTGATGTAACCTGTAGTGTTATTCTGAAAGTTTCTTTTCTAAAACATTTTGGAAATGTTTTACTTGTTCTTCTAAAGAATACGAGTTTTTGAGGGTCTATAAAAATGAAATTTAAAAGATATATAATCACCAGGTGGGGTATTAACTAGAGTTAAATTTTCTTAACTATCTGGAAAACTGAGAATATTGATTAAATGATTACATTTTTACAGATAATTTAATAAATAATTAAGTTTAAAAAGATATTAACTAGAATTAAAGTTCTTTAATTATCTGGGAACTTGATATGAAGAGCTTCTTTAAATAATTACTGATGTAATTTATTTTTAATATTACTAAAATGTATACATCATTTCATCTCAAATATATGATTATGAGATGCAGGAATCTGCTGTCTGAAGTTAGTGTATCCTCTTGCAATTTTTCTTATTTAATTAACGATTTTTAATTTGAAATGGTTAATGGTACAGCGTAGATTCACTAATGCGGAATAATATAAATAAGATAATAGTCGAGAAGCCCATTTTAGACTATAGTGAAAAATTTTCGAAGAAATTATCTAAATTTCTCGCATCTATAAATAGAAATTAGTAATTAATTAGATTTAATTAATTAATTGGATTACTTTTAATGTGAAATTTGGAGAATTCTCATGACTTTATTATTTTTTAAAGGAGCAAATTTTTTTTTACTCTGTCTATCCTTTTTTTATATCCATCTCTTTCAATAATAAAAATAAATGTGTTTATTGTTACGTTTCAAGAATGATGCGAAGATGCAGATAAAATGCAGACTTTACTGTCTACGAAACGTGTATTAAATACACACAACACAAACTACAAATGCATGGCGAATTAACACTATTCAATCCGCCAATTATGGGTAACAGCAAAGCTCTTGTTAGAACGCACGCCAAAAAGAAAAGACGTACTCGCTGGCCAACTGAACTATATCAGCTCTCTCTCGGAACTGACCTCTCTCGCTCCTCCCACGTAGCACTTTATATAGCGTCCCTCTAAAGTGGCCTGGGCAAACGCAGAAACTGCGCGAACGTTCCAGGGAAGTGTGGAAATTTCATCAACGTTCTCAAGGAACAAATCTTTATTTCTTAGCTTCCATTGCACATTTTAGCGTGTAGTAAAACCGTTAGCGACCTCATCAACACACCTAAATCGCCAAGTTAGTCAAATATGGCTATCTTCTGTTCGAAATCCCCTTAGAACAATCTTTTCTCACTGACACGCGCTTCCATTACAAATAATTTTTATACAATTAAACTATTTACAAATATTTGCAAAATTTACATCTAATTTCACAAAATTCATAACATTATGCTCTTGTGTGTGTGTATCTCTAAAATTATGCACACATTCTTGTAAGACCCGTTTGATTTATAGCAATTAAATTTGGTTTATATTATATATATTTGGCGTTTTTCCGTGAGGAGTTTCGAAAATATTATAGTACAAATATTATTTTTATATAATCTTTGCATGCAAAAAATGACATTTTTAAAGATGCCAAAAGTTTTCCAGTTTAATATCATTCTATTTTTAATTAAATTTAAAAAAAAATGTTTTAATCTTAGTTTTGCAATAATATATTTCATTACTGATATTTCATTTGGCTCTTTATCCCGCTGTTGATGATCAAAATGTGCCTTAATTTTTGATAATTAAGTTTCAATGTAAGCTATGTTTTTATAGGTTTACTTTTTTGTACACACAATCAATATTATTCTTAGAATCAAGCAATGGTTAAATTTTCTTAAAGCACGCCTATTTTTGTAATTCTGCTTTTCTGTCATATAACATATTTGGATGTAAAAAGATATCTATCTAAAATGAGAGAAATGCATAACACATTGAACAGAAAGGCGAAAGTTTTGAAAAATCCTATGGGTTGAATGTTAATCAGAAATTTTTAAAGCATTTTACTGAAAAATGTCCTCGAAATAAAGTTACACAAAATATTTAATTAAAACTTTATGAACCAGTATTCCTTGCGAGCCAAATGGTGGTAAGTTTTATATTCTGATCTTGAAAGATATTCCTGCATCTTTAGCAAGATTTATTTTCGGAAATAATAACAAGATAAATTTTAATTAAGAGGATTTGGATGATCTGATTGCTCAATTAAAAGTAAAATCCGAACTTTCAGTTCGAATTAATTTCATAGAGCATCCTGCATATTCCTTATCAATTAAAATCGTTGAAGGATTTTAATTGATAAGATATATGCAGGATATCGGTATATGGATGAAGGATTAGTTATTGTCAATTTCCGATTCATGAATAAATTTCGGAATAACAGTGTCTTAATTTAGCGAACTCAAATTCCATGGACCAGAGCTAGTTATAATTTGCTATTACCGTTATTTAAGTTACATTGCTGTTAATTGAAAAGTTGAGATAAAAAATTATTAATCTAAATTAAAAATTGTTCCTTGCCTTTAATAAAAAATTTTTCGGATGAAAATATATATGAGGGAAAATAAAATCAGTATTTAAAATTTTAACTTTTCATAAAAATATAAAGTAATACTTGCCTATTAACAACCTACACCATTACTTATATAGTCGAATTTGGACTTTTTTTCAATACATAAAATATTATATATAGATTCTCACAAAATTCAGTTTAATGATAATTTTAAAAAATATGACCAAAAAAGGTAGTCAAAGATTCAAATTAAATGCTGAATTTAAAAATAACTTTTCGAGGGCATTGCAATTTTTTGCTTATAATATTTATTTTTTTACCAATTTTCTATTATTAAATGTATGGCGAATTCAATAATATAAGATAATGCTTAGCATAGAAAGATTGAAATTCTTACTGCATTTAAGTGCAAAGATATCTCAACATATTAGAATCTGAGCTCATAAACTTATTTATATTAAAATCAATCATTATGAAATTGATTGCGAATATAGAATGAATTAAAAATGAAATCTAAGATCTCAAATTTCACATTATCATGCGAGAATATTATTATTTTTAAGTCATTATTTGTCTCAATTAATTAAGTCATTTACCCGTTTAAACAACGGGTTTAAACTGATTAATGACTTAAATTATATATATATATATATATATATATATATATATATATATATATATATTCGAGCTCAGTAGATTTTGAAATAAATAAAATAAAATAATAAATAAAAAAACATCGTTTTTTTTAAATATCGACGCATGCTTAATATGACAGTCTCGTGATTGTTTCAAACCGGTTTAAACTGGTTAATGACTTAAATTAATTAAGACAATTCGTAAGAATTCGGCGAATGAATAATTTGGAAATTAAGTTATAACTTTAGTTGGCGATAAAAAGCAAATAACCTTCTGCTTTATTTTCTAATAACCCTTAAAATCGAAAAATTGTTGCCTCAAAAGCGATAAATCGCCAATTTGTTGCCTACGCATTATGAGGATTCAACAATTTGTTGCCTACGCATTTTGAGGCTTCAAAAACCTCAAAAAAACAAATCATGTTCTCACATGATAATAATTATTTTATTTGCTTCATTAATTAACGTTTAGTTAACGTGCAAGTGAAGTATATATTAACAAGTAACACATAAGTTTGAACACATTAATAAAAAATGCAACAAGTGAAAATATGAAATGGAAATGTAAGTAGCTCCGATTTAATTTTTTCGACGTAACTGCCATTTATATTTGGGCATTTGATCTTACCATGGATGATCTCGAAAATCCAGATCTCATAGAACGTCATTAACTTTGAATAAAGACGCTGTCGCACAGCACGTTTGAAGTCGTCATCAGAGTCAAGCTTCTCACCACTGAGACACTTCTTCATGAGCCCAAATAAACATAAACTTCAAAGTTCCGCAATTTAACTGCTTACCGGCAAGTTCAGTGACCAATATTCCTCCGTTCTTACAAAACTGCAAAGATTCTATTTGGGAATTTTGGAGCATCCACCATGCAGCCCAGGCATGTAATCCTCAGGTTTTACTGTTTGGATCTATGAAAGCAATGAAAAGCTGAACTCTGACGATGTCCTGAAACGGACTGTGAGACAGCGTCTGTACTCGAAGTTGATGGCATTCTACGAGATCTGGACTTTCAAACTGATCCAGAGCAAGGATAAATGCCTTAATACAAATGGCAAAAAAACTATACATTTGCAATGCTTCCCTTTCTGTTTCATATTGTCGTTCATTGCATTTATTATTATTATTATTAAAATTGTGTGTGTTACTTAAGATTAAGAATATGGCAAAGAACATGAGAAGATTTTTCCCAACCTGGCATTACTTGCCAAAACGTTGCCAGACCAATTACAGAAACAATCACTCAGCTGGAATCTGTTGCGCTACCCTCATATTCACCAGTTGTTGCTCCTTCAAACTATTATTTATGTTAATCCATGCAGATTGTCCTTTCTATATAAAATAAGTTTCCAAGTCTCTATAAGTATTGCCTTTATAACTGAATTGCAATTAAACTGATTTTTCTTCTTCGGGGAATTCGATTGCTGCACGGAAGTTGAAATAGTCTTGAAATTTTTGAAGAAAAAAAATGTTCAATAAATCGATTTTTAATTTTTATAACAAACAAGTATCATTTTTAACTCAAAAAAGGACAGAGTAATATTTATGCGTCTAATGTGTCGGTCAACACAATAACTTTAAACCTCAGCTCATTCCTTGTACAAATGATAAACCAGCCCACTGCTAAACTATGCTACATCCAAAATCAAAGCAAGAATTCGTACATTGAGTGCCTTTTCATTCAGATATTCGTAGGGACCTTAGATCCCCTCTTTTCCAGAGAAATAAACAGTGTTAAATAACAATGAATGACCTGTGGGAACGGTTTGTTTTTATCAAAGCAATTTAAGCTCCAATTAAAAATTCCATTTAAAATGTAAGAAAATGATAAAATAATGGTATCGTCTTTATATTCCTTGCTTATATCTAGGAAAGACAAACAAATAACAACCATAAAAATAGGCGAATTGTCTTGAATATGGAAAATGAACTGTAAAGAGAAAATACGATGTTCACTTCAATTTTCTGTTATTATATAAAACTGATCGATCAAGGCGAAATTGTTTCACTATGAGGAAATGTATTAACTCCCATATTATTTAGAACAATTTGTCTTTCATACCAAGACACAATAATTAATTGGCACAGTAAAAAAACATACATGACTGATGTTTGTGTTGATTTTCATGAATAATCTCCAGGCAACAATATTTTGTTATCATGATGTATTGTCGGTGTATTTATGTATTGGACTCCATGTATGGTTGATTAAAAGTAAAAGAGGTACTAACAAAATATTCCTTAATTCTTTGTAGATAAATGGATTATTTTTGCCTTCAATTGGTTCTATCTACTTATAATAAAACATTGTACAATTAAAAGAAAATGCACCAAATTTTTCATATCATTACTAGGGTTTTTGTGCCGGCGCCCTGGCATAGGGGTAGCGTGTCTTCCCGGTGATCTGGGCGTCCTGGATTCGAGTCCCGGTTCGGGCATGCTTGTTCTTCTTCTTCTGTGTTCTATCTGTGAGGTGTGTGAATGTGCCCCCCCCCCTTGTAAAAAGGGGTTCTGCAAGCGAATGTGATGCGTGAGTAGCTAAAACGTATTCTTGGCCCTAGTTGGCACTACTAAAACAAGAGACGCTCCCTCGGCTTAAAATCGTTGACTTCGTCAGTGATCTTGTCCATGGCAAGTGCCCTTATAAACAACAACATGTTTTTTTTTTTTGTATTACGCTGTGCAAAACACATGGTATTGGTCCATACTGATACAAAATATGAAATATTTTGGAGTATTGAAGATATCTTAATGCAAAATATCAAAATTTTATTATTAAATTTGTTATACCTATTAAATAGAAATGTTTGGAGCATCTACTTAAAATTTTTACTGGCTATCATATCTGCTTATAGTAAAGATGTATGTGTGTGAACTACACTTAAAAACTATATCCTCTTCAAGTGTTCAAAGATTGATATAATTGCTCAAAATCCGGTTTTGGGTCTCAGGGATTTGTGAAAAGCTGAAATTCCACATATTCTCGAATTCGAATTTCTGTTCGTATATGAAAAATTAAAATTTTAAAATTCCATAGCCATCATGGAGTCAACAGTGATATACAGTGAAAAAGATTTTTCTTTGGGAATGCTAGTATTATTAAAAGAAAGTTTCTAAATAAAAAGTATACGCTTCAAAACTCAATTTTGTTATTCTCGGAAAGGTTAGATTTATTTACTTTCATTTATATTACTTACCAGGAAATGACCTACTTCAAACTGCTTTTAAACGAATAACTGTACAGAGAGTTCTGAAAACAACCGTTGCCAAGAAAACGTTTTGAAATATTGCATCTCATTGCATAACAATAGCTTCCCTGCGTCCTAACTTGTCATTTCAAAGTGAAGTCGATGCGATATTTCAAGGTCGCCGCAGGTGGTAAAGTGCTGGAATCTTTCAGATGGAAATGTAGGTCAATAGAATTCAAAATATTGGAAGTTTCGTATTTAAAATCGTGTAGGACGGGAACAGGATATGACCCAAGTCATTTCTATGTAGTGGAGTATATTTCTTCTGTTAATATCTTGAGTAGAATTCACAGACAATATGCAATCTTCAAAACATTCGATTTTTCAATGTTCCTTTCGGTGTGGTATTGAATTAATGATTGAAA
Source organism: Argiope bruennichi (assembly GCF_947563725.1). Classification (NCBI taxonomy): domain Eukaryota; kingdom Metazoa; phylum Arthropoda; class Arachnida; order Araneae; family Araneidae; genus Argiope; species Argiope bruennichi. The sequence continues at coordinate 60,641,253 of NC_079158.1, forward strand.
TAAGAATTTCTTTTCGGAGAAATATGAGAATTTGACTTTTGTTGAGCATTTCCTTTTTAAAAATATATTTTTATCGAAGACCTTTTTAATAAAAAAATTGTTTTTGGTTTTAAAGAAGACTTTCATTTTTTATATACTGCGAAAGTAGCAGGAACTATAGTTTGTGCATTATGATGGTTATTTAAATTATTTAAAGACAATAAAGTTAATTTCAGATAAATCATCAACTCTCTAGCAACAAAACCTCTTTCTTCACCATTAAATGACAATAATTTTATAGCCCAAAACAGCCCGAATCCTCATTATATGGTTAAAAAATTATATAATTAAAAAAATTTTAAAGATTTTTTTATTAAAACAGGTATTAAAACGAATTGAAATCAATAACCTTTGATCGTAAATCAGTCATAATTTTATTGATTTTTAGTTTAGTGTCATAAATTGTTATGTGTATATGTTGTGTATGTGTTGTGACTTATGGCACTTTACAAGCCCGCTGACAGTTATCCGATTTAAGCCGAGTGAGCGTCTCTTGTTTTTTTTAGTACCGCCAACTAGAGCCAAGAGTACGACTTAGCTACTTCACGCTTTACATTCGGTTGCACAACCCCTTTTTACAGGAGGAGGGGCACATTCACACACCTCACAGATAGAACATAGAAGAAGAACAGACATGCCCGAATCGGGACTCGAACATGGGACGTCCAGATCACTATGAAGACGAGCTACCCCTATGCCAGGACGCCTGTCACGTGTATATGTGTAGAATATTATTTGAAATTATATCATTTCTAAACTGTTCTACATCAAATTAGTAATAATGCAATTATTAAATTTCTAAAACCGTACTAATAGAACTTTTTGTGTAATGCTTTTCATAAATAACTCCTTTTTAAAAAATAAAATTTGGAAAGCCCTTTGATTAATAATAATCATAAAGTCACATCTTTTACCAGAAGCATATTAAATGCTGGTATTCTATAGATTATTTGAGCCCTTTACATGATGTCTGACATTTTATTTCAAAATATGAGTATTATTATGTACTTTCTGTAGGCATTATATATACTACCTAAGCCTTCAATGGAATGGCAATTGCTATTTAAGCACAGTATGAAGAAAAGTATCATGTTAAGGCTATTATCTAAACAGTTGTTTTTTTTTAGTTGAGAAACAAAGAATGTACAAAATATCATTCCCCCAATTATTACTAGCACGGCAAAAGAATTACTTAATTTTTTAGTGACACTTTGCGCATGCGTGCTCATCATCGGATTCCTTTCAAATACGCACAAGTAACAGAATCGGAAATCTCTTTGCTAAATCTGTTTAATCTACTATCCAAAATAATTTCATCCTTATATTTTGAAACAGGTTTTTATTCTTTGTATTGGAGATATGTTTTGTATTTTACTGGATTGGCATTTGACTTTCTATAGAATGTATAGAAAATGTATAATCTTTTCGTACATTGCCGGCCAATTTTCGGTATTTTATGGAATGTCAGCTTTCATATATTTATGATGGTACATCCAATAGATTGTTTTACATGTTCAACAAAAATATTACGACGAAGAGCTCGCGAATTTTAATATTATTTATAAAAAAGGATTCACTATAAAATGGACAAGAATATTCGAATTCGATCCTAATAAAAGAAAAATTCGAATAACGAAGATTTCATCAAATTTATAAACCTTTCAATTGAATTAGAATTATTGGTCAATCCAATGTACGAATTGCTGGATGATATACATCACAAAGCAACACATATCTAGAAGTTGCTTGTACGGCAAACCAGAAGTAAATTGAAAAGTTGAAAAATGATCTGTGAACTTTTGAAATATCTATATGAAAATAGAATATTATTACTTAAGTAAATATTAACTTAATCTACCTTGGGGCCGCGGTGGCCTGGTGGCAAGGTCTCGGCTTCGGAACAGGAGGGTTTCAGGTTCGAGACCCGATTCCACCGAAGAACCGTCGTGTAAGGGGGTCTGTTCACGTTAAATCCGTCCTGACCAAACGTCCTCCCGCTGGTGTGGTGTGGTGTGGAGAGGGGGTGCCAGCTCAGGTGTCGTTCTCTTCATCTGACCGCGGTTCAAAATGACGAGGTCCGTCCCCAAATAGCCCTAGTGTTGCTTCAAACGGGACGTTAATATAACTGAACTAAACTAAACTAATCTACCTTATAATACTTAAAAAGTAGAATATCATTTCCACATGTACAAATGCTGGTATTTTTTTTTTTAATATTTGTTATTTATACGATTTACAAAAATATTTTAGTACATAAAAATATTACTTTTCCACCAAATAATTTATAAACTCCTTTATTTCCTTTTTTTATTTTTAATATTGAATATATTGCAAGAAGAAAAAAAAAATCTCAAAAGCTTTCTTGACATGATACCAAGGATTTATCAATAAATAATTGTTAGTAAATCTTTGTGGGTTTATTTACCGATGGCTACAATAGAAGAAGCAAAAAGCTCTACGAACATTCACCATTGCCAATCCATCATGATTAATTCGCGGTCTGTGCCCAGCTGTTTAATTAAATGCCTTGTAATGACGCAATGGCGCGCATTCGTCCTAGAGTAAATAACAAAGCAACAATACCGCCTCTTCTAAAGAGAAAAAAAAAGTACAGATAAAGAAGTACAGGGAAAAGCCATCAGACAGTCTGTCCTCAAACAATGGCCGTAAGCTGTGACGCAATGTTTATTGCGTATTATTTGAGCATTTAGGTCTCAGATTTTTTTTTCTTCTGTAAGTTTTTTGCAACTAAATACAAAGTAAATTCGAACATAATAGGAAAGTATACGATTAATAAATTAAGGAATGAATAATAAAGAAAGTACTTATACAGTTTTAAAAATTCGAACTCTAGGAGATCATTCCTTATAATAGCTTCTATTTATAGTCTATCTTATATTTTAAACGAGCAATTCTTTTATATATAAATTTGTTTATTTCGTGTAACTCAAAAAGGGCTCTAACGATATGTATCAAATTTTATTTTTAGATAAGGTTTTGATTTTTAAGAAAAAGTAAAATGCTTTATAAATAACTATTAGAATAGGTATATCAAACTTCCGCTTCGAAGTGTAGGCAGTGCAGTGGAGCGGCCAAAACAACATGAATGACGCTTGAATTGAAGGTCCTATGCTCGAATCGCGCCTTTTGCTTTACTGCTTTTGCTTATGCATTTATATTTATTATTTTTGCCTTTTAAGTTTATCTATATAGGTGTCTTTCCTGAAAAAAAAGGCGATTTTACATCCACACACTTTTTATAACTAATTATTAGAGCATGTTTCTATCTTCTCTCACGATGACAATGTCATAAAGCACCCTTTAGGACCTGATGTCACCATAGTTAAATTGAGTGTAAGTTCAAAAATACAAGTAATGATAGGCAAACTGTAAAATAAATGCTGTAATATAGCAGATTTTTTTTCCTATAACATTTTAAACTAAGTGCATTCGTGATTTTGTATTTAAATGTTCAGCTCATATGTAGGTAAGATGGAAAAATATTCATATGTACTCAGTATGTGATTCGTATCTAAATATTTTCTCCGAATAAATATAATTTTACAAAAAAAGAAAGAAAAAATGCTGAGCGAAACTTGGTCTTCTAGATATTTAGATATTTTATTTAAGGGATTTGGGGAATTAGCGATTTCTTAAAAAGAGCAAGCTGTCTTTTTTTATATCGACTATTTATAACTATATAAATTTTTTCTTGATTTCTGAAAACAAATTAAAACACTTGAATTTAAGGAAAACAATGTATACGATTTTATAAAATATTATTTTTAAGCCTTCATTTGTACCACATTCGAATTAAAAGACTCAAATTTTCGATCTTTGAGCAATGCGAAAGCTACTTTTTGACTCTATTTTTTAATCTTTAAGCAATGTGACAGCTACTTTTTGACACAATGGTTCAATCTTTGAGCACTGCGACAGCTACTTTTTGACTCAATTGTTCAATCTTTGAGCACTGCGAGGGTTACTTCTTTGACTTAATTTTTCAATCTATGAGCGATGCAAAGGTTACTTCTTTGACTGAATTTTTCAATCTTTGAACGATGCGAAGGTTACTTCTTTGACTTAATTTTTCAATCTATGAGCGATGCAAAGGTTACTTCTTTGACTTAATTTTTCAATCTATGAGCGATGCAAAGGTTACTTCTTTGACTTAATTTTTCAATCTTTGAGCGATGCAAAGGTTACTTCTTTGACTTAATTTTTCAATCTATGAGCGATGCAAAGGTTACTTCTTTGACTTAATTTTTCAATCTATGAGCGATGCAAAGGTTACTTCTTTGACTGAATTTTTCAATCTTTGAGCGATGCAAAGGTTACTTCTTTGACTTAATTTTTCAATCTATGAGCGATGCAAAGGTTACTTCTTTGACTTAATTTTTCAATCTATGAGCGATGCAAAGGTTACTTCTTTGACTTAATTTTTCAATCTTTGAGCGATGCGAAGGTTACTTCTTTGACTGAATTTTTCAATCTTTGAACGATGCGAAGGTTACTTCTTTGACTGAATTTTTCAATCTTTGAGCGATGCGAAATTTACTTCTTTGAACGCCTCTTCTACAACTGAAATTTAAAATAAAACAACTAGAAAAGATTCCAAAACTCCCAAAGAAGGAAATTGTCCATTTTGGATTCAGGAGTTTATAATATGTTTTAAAATCTCTCGTTTCTTAAAACTCTTAAGGAGTAAATACAGACAAACATTTTTGGGATGGTTACAGATACAGAAATTTTCTAGGATAAATTAAAGACATTCCAGATCCCAGGCATAAAGCGGTCGGTACTAAATTGTATCATCATACGCTTATGATTTTATTTTAAATACATATTTTATTTACATACTTACATTAAATTTTAAATACAAGTATATAGGCAACTGTTTAATTAATTGTTGCGTAGCTAAGCATTGATTCACATTATGACTCTTATAAATAAGAAAGTAACTATACCACTGCTGCCGAGGATGGAAAAAAAATATAGTTAAACAAGCCACCTCCAAGTCAAACAGTTAGTCCGTTCTGAAACAGGGACTTAAGCTATGCGTCACAGGGAGTAACTGTAGGTGTTGATGTCTGTGTGTCATTTACTTTGAAATAATCAGAAGAGTTTGAAATGGATTCGGTTTAATAGAGTCGAATTAGATTAATGGATCATAAAAGTCTGGAATAATACAGTGAATTGTAATTAAGGATTGGAAGATACTCTCTTGGAATGATGATGGTCATTCATTTTCGCTATGTGAAATTTATTGAAGGCTTCATCTTGTAGAAGCGTTGCGGGAGTTTATTATTGGGCATTTTTATTGCTTGACACATACTGAATTTGGTGCTTAATAATTGGTGCAAAAATATAAACAGTTTTATCTAATTTTGATAAGAATGGGTTAGTGATTGTTTTTTTTTAAACAGAATGATTTATTTCTTCGTTAATTTTTACTATAATTTCATTGTGCATTTTTACCATCATATCAGCAAGTTGTCAAAATAATTCATCATGATGCTTATGAACACGATTCTCATTGCGATTTCTCAGTGTGATGTTTCTCTTTGTGGTGATTTTGATTTTTGAAGCTGCACCAGGATTATATTAATCCTCCTAGAATATTTCAAGTAAATAAATACGCCTAATATTCTTTTCTCGTTCTGAAGATTTCCTTCAGTAAAATAAAACTTTACTTTGTACTTGTGTATTTTACTTAAGAAAAAAAAATATATGATGGGTACTTGTTTAAAATTTATCACATGCCTGTACGTCATAAACTCATTAAATTATCATTTTTCTAGCTTATAAGCTATAATTAAACAATTTAAAGAAGTTATGATTCAGTTACAAAAATTAAAAATGATCCACAATATATCAAATATTTTATATATTCTTAATTGATTCACGATAATGCTTTATTAAACAGAAGAAAATACAATTTTCTGGTAAACAGAAGTTACCATCTAAATAGATTAAGAAAATAGAAAAACAGTTAAGAAGTTAAATAAAATATGGATGTTTAGGGACAGTGCTATGTAGAATGTTCTTTAAACTGTGCTTTTTCATTATTTTGTATAAAAATTGGAACAATTATGTTGATTATGTTCTCATGTGCAACACAAGAGTTGAAACAATGGAACAACTCATTATTTTCTCTAAATCACCTTAAAGAAAATTTTGCACGTCTGATCTATTCCATCACCATCTAGAAGCTAGTTATCTACCAAGGTTGCGGAAAGAAAATTTATAACTAATATTTTTAAATAATTGTGTAAGAAAGAACTAAAGTTGAGCTAGATTTTTTAAACTTCAATTCGAGATAGTTTAGAACAGGTGATGGTAACCATTCATGTTTTATTTAGAAAAATCAATATTAAGCTAATAAGAAAAGCAATGCTTGAAAATAAATGAATCAAAGTATAAAAATAATAAAATAGTTAATTATTTGAAAATTAAATAGACAATAAACTAATGTAAAAAAATTAATTTTGCCAAAAGTTTTATCGTTTTCTGGTCGGAAAGATGAATCTAGTTACGGTAGAATGAGATGATAAGGCGAACCACTTTGAAACTAAAACAAAAGCTTTTATTTCATATCGTCATGAGGTATTGATGCTGAATATTGTTACCAAAGTTGGCCCTCATATAGGCACAGGTACAAATTCGCGTTTACAGCTAATATAAGGATATTTACATATGAAAAAGTTGCAGTTGGAATGCTTGTGAAAAATAGAGATAACTGAATAATAAATAAATAAATGTGTAGATAGAAATAACTGAGATTTAAATCCAAGATTCTTTGGTAAGGTTCTAATCCATAGATCCCCACATAGTAAAAAGATTAATCTTATTAAAAATTTAATAAAAATAGGAAAGGAAATTCTAGCTGAAATTTTATCAGATTTAAAAATTTTAACATTTGAATCTTGTTAATCATTTTAATATGAACAAGTTAATGATGAGTAGAAATAGGGAAATAATAGTTTTATAAAAATTTCTTAAATTAAATCATCGTGTCATTTTAAGATTAAAATTGAAGATGTTTAGCATATTTCAATATTAAGATGAGAAATAATTCCTATTATGCTCTATTTTATTTCAAATTTTTTTAAAGAAATTTTATAAAATTATTTTTTGAAGAATTGTGGAAAATTTTTGGTTTCATAGTTCTTTGTCGAATAGTATTGATCGAACGAAGTTTTGTATGTGAAGTTACTATTTCTAGTGTGCGAAAATCAAAAAGTACGCAATATTTTTAGATATTGCCTTTTCTCTATTTGTAATATAAAACTCTTGACTAGCTTTGGTGGATTTAATGCTACTATTAATTCAAAAAATTGATACCGAAAATGCTGTTTTGTCCACTTAACATCATCTTATATAATATACATACAAAATTCTTCTTATATTAAAAATGATTTATTTAAAAAAATATATTAATACTGTTTATTCAAAAAAATATATTTAATATTTTATATAGAATTTAGTTGCCTTTCTAATAGCATAATAGCATAAATTATTAAATTTTAAAAAAAAACTATCATGGATTATGTCTCTATGCAATAATAATTACTTTATTAAGCATGTTCATTTCGAACTGCACAAAAATATTACAATCAATAAAAGAAAATATCAAATTCTGCTTTAAGCACTGCCTTTTCTTCAATGTAAGATTTAGGTATTTTATGGTCCTAGGCAGTACGAAAGAGGGAATATTATGAACTACTACTATTAATGCCTCACTCTTTGGTCAATTAATTTCTCATTTGTACAGATTTTTAACTTCTTTAACAGGTGATTGATGTTTCTTTTAGGTTTAGTCTTTTTTAGTGATTTCATGAAATATTCATGTTTATTTTTTTTGATTCATGACTGCACAAAATTGACATTCATACCTACTATTATTTAACCCGATATTTGTTGCTTATAAGTATTGTAATAACTAAATGATCATAATGAGGCAATTAGAAACTTGATGAATTATACGTAACAAAATATTAATACAATATTTGTTTGTTTAATAATTAATAAAATTTGTAATTTTTAAAAAAATATTTGGCAGCTAAACTAATATTTTTTGGAAGTCAAGTTATCTGCAGTAACCATCAGCTTAATTGCCATAGGCAATTGCTTAGTCAGTCTAATCAGAAATAGGTCACTCCTTTTACCCCATATCTGAACACCAATTCGCATTCATGTAATATTCCAGAGAATAAATCACCTTAAAAGCTTTCTTGGAGACAACAGCTGTGGCTTATCAAAAAATAATCCTCGAGAAACATCCTTTTGTGTATTTATTTATCGACAACTGCGGAAAAAAGCAAAAATAAACGGAGGAAAAAAAGGCACTGTTGCCATATACACGATCAGCAGTCTATCATAATTTATTCACGGAGTCTGTAGCCAGCTGTTTAATTAATTGTCTTGTAGCGTCGCATTGACGCGCATTCATCCTCGTGTAAATAACAAAGCAACAATGCAGCTGCTTTTGCGGGTGAAAAAAGTGTGGATAAAGAAGCAGCGGCAAAATCCAAGAGTCTGTCTTCAAACAATGGCCTCCAGCTGTGGGGCGTGTTTGCGCGGGGTTGTTGCGAGTGTTTATGCCTCTGTTTTTCATTTCTCCCAGCAGCCATTCAATTGAGTTTGTAATAAATTCGGGTCTAATAGCGTAGAATTCGATTAATGGATAGCAGAATTTGGGAATTAAGAAGCGAGTTTGTAACAAAATGGTGAAAGATTCTGCCGTAAAGAGATAATAGCTTTTAGTATTCGCTGCGTGAGATTTATTGTATGTTATTTTTCTATTTCAGAAATCACATTTTCAATACATCTTTATTGTTTATTCTTATTTTATATAACTCTTAATTGGGGAGGTCAAAATTTAGGACTTAACTAGGGAGGAACGGTCTACTAGACCGCACTCAAATACAATTTTCTAACGAAAGTATTAGTATGAAAAGCAGCCAATATATTCTGCGCATATTTTTATTGATATATAAATATGTTTTAGAAAATTTTTCAAAATATGTTATCATTGAAAACAAAGTCATTGCGCTTGAAAATACATTTTCTTCTCAAATTATATGTTATAACAAATAATGTTCTTGAAAAAACATATTACTTTTTTACTTTTAAAATCATATTTATTTTTCCAGTATACAAATGTATGTAGAAATAATATGATGAAAAATTCAACAATTATATGAAAAATAAAAAATAAAATTGTCGATGGGTAAAATTGACCCATTATTTTTTATCGGCATAATTTCTACGCAGAAACTTGTGAACCTTCGTATCACGGTTTTCGAGAACATTTTAAACATACAGGTTAAGTACTAGTATAAAAAAAATCAGCGTGTAAATTCTGTAGATATTTCTCTTCGTATATTAATATATTTTAGAAATATTTCAAAATGCATTATCACTAGAAAAAGTAATTATACTTGAACATACATATCAGAATCAGTCGAAAACGAACTTTCATCGAAAAAATCTCCTGCACAATTATCATCATCACTAAAATCACTTTCTGCTTCATTTAAAAGTCTCCGGTGTTCTGCTTCATAGTTTTGGAGTTCTGCTCTGGAGTAGACTGTATGATACTTTGAGGGCCAAGTTTTAGAGCCATCTGCTGAGCCTTGTATAATTATCGAGCACTAGAAGGGAAGCGCGGTCTCACAGACGCCACACAAAGAAATAGCTGATTGAGATAAAAATAGAATAAGGGTGACCGAAAATCCATCTTTAGCGGTCTGATATACCGCATCACCCCAGTTAAGGGATAATGAATCTTCCCCGATTTGATTAGCATATATATATATATATATATATATATATATATATATGGAAACATAATTTTTTATAAATTTATTAAATTGTAATCCAAATGTATGAAGCCCCCTGATTTTTTTTTTTCAAAATTTCATTAAATTTTATTGCCGGTAACGACGTCATTCAAGCAGCAAGATATGACAATACATCAGAATCCTTTTTACTTTGCTTTTTGCAATAAGAAAAATAATGTGATTATATATTTTATGAAATGATGAAAATAAATTTAATTTCAGTAATTTATTGTAAACTCGACAAAAAATATTTTTTTAAAAATAATTGACAAAATTTGCACAATTAAATTGTTACAATAAAAAAACTATAAGCTTTTAAATTTTAAAATGGTGTAAAAATAAGGTTTATTTTGCTTTATTTTTTATTAATTAAAATTCTATTTGAAATTTCAAAAAAAAAGTGCTACGAAGTATATATTTCATCTCCAAATTATGTATTTGATAGGTTTGATAATTCTATGCCAAGTAATCTCTCTTATAGATAGCACACGTACAACACAAAGATCCTTTTAATTATTAGTAGAAATAGAGATAGAAATATTAAAAATCTTAGATATTCATCTAAGACATTGCGGAAAGATTCTGATATTTGTCCAAAATATTGATATTTTATGTTTTGAAGAGCAAAATGTGAAAAATGGGCAAACATTTCAGAATAACACACGATAGAAGCATTTTAGAATATGTGATTACATTCTAAGAGAGTTTCAGATTTTAGAATAAGATAAGTTAGGAATTTCTAACAGAAGATAATTTATAAGAACTTTGCACTGATCTTTTAAATTCGTGAAAAAGAAAAGCAATTTCTGCGTATATTTTGAGCTAATTGGATGCCTTGGTGCTTAGGATCTCCGGGCAAACAGCCAAATGGACTTCATTCAGATGCTGTACAATAAACGTATTCTTCGTGACACTGAAGTCGCTTTTTAAAATTAGATGCAACTTAATGAACTCCAGTTTCTTCGAATTCGATTTTCTCATGCTGTGTTGTTGAAAATTTATAAAACAATTCACAATTCTGTTTTTTATTTTGTTATTGAAGGAGTGAATAAGAAAAAATGAAATCTGTGATCGCAAATTTCAAGTTATCATGTGAGAACATTATTATTTTTAAGTCATTATTTGTTTTAATTAATTTAAGTCATTAACCAGTTTAAACCGGTTTACGAGAGTTCCAAAACTATTTTGCCAGCCAAAAAAGAAGTGAAAATGAAAATTGTCATTAATGCTTTATTCATTCCCTACGCGATTTCGAGCTTCAACCCCCCTAAGCAAAACAAAATCATGTTTTCACAAAAAGGAATGCTATATTTGGAAGCTGAATAACGATTTTTTTCCGTCGCAATGCGATTTCCAAATGATAAACTATTTATATTTACTACTAAATTTTTAAACATATTAATTTATATAGAATTTTTATGAAAACAATATTTTTGTTAACAGAAACTGCTATTTTCTAATTTCTGAGATCATGAAACAGTTTCATAATGGATTAATCTTAGAACAGGAGTCAAATCTTTCAATATTTCCCTCTTAAGAATTAATGGAAAGGGAAAATACTTTTATCTAAACTGTTATTAAACGCGAGTGAAGTTTTTTTGTACATATTATAAAAATTAAATTATTTAATTTCCTCCGAAAAAAATTACATTCCATGAAAATAACAGCTATGATGTCATAGTTCTACGTCAACCTTTTAAAAACGCATCTGCTGTCAAAGAAGCATACGTAATAATAAAGCAATACTGGTAAAAGCAAATCACTTTTTAAAAAAGCAACTGCTTTCGAAGAAGCATACTGGTAAAAGCAGGGGGAAAAATATATGCGATTGAGATTTAAGAAATTCTTCCTTTTATTCTTTATTCATTGCCTTTATTCATCATTTCGAGCTTCAATATTCATTGCCAACGCGATTCCGAGCTTCAAAACCTCCTAACCAAAACAGCATCATATTCTCACATGATAAAAATAGCTTCAGAAATATAAATATGTTAAATATTTGTAAAAGTATTCTTTTACAAAATTACATTTCTTTTATTATCGATATTTTCTGCTTCTATTTAATCCTATTACTTTCTTTTGGTTTTCTTCGCTATCTACAAGATTATTAAAAAAAAACATAATAATAATAAAGGGGTGAGGAAGGCTTAGATATATTTACTTTTCTTAACATCAATTAACATTTTCGAACAATGATTAATGTATCACAGATTTTTCAAATTCTCAAAAGTTTTTACAAGATGTCTTAATTAAATCACGTTAAAAACTTATTGAGATTTTAAAATGAATTCGCTAGTCAATGTTAAAAAAAGTTTTGATATTTTTAAAAATGTTTGGTTATACTTATCTAAAACTTTTTGAGAATTCGATGATCAGACTGATTTTTCTTCCAATGTAACACAGAGCAAAGAAAAGACCAACATTATTTCTATTTAAATTTTCATTTATTTTTCTCAAACTTTAATACATTTTTAATTCAAATTAGGATATTATTTTTGATGGAAAATTTAGAAACAAATAACTTTTAAGATGTATTATGGATATGATTTTTTCATCTGGATATATCGTACATCATAAATCGATGTTTATCAATATATCGCAATATTTACCATTTTTCAAATGTATTAGCATAGTATCAGAATGAAATAATAAAATCTTTAATTCTTGAGTGGGAAAAGAAAATATTAATACTTTTTTTTTTAATTTTTATTGTGGCAATACAATAGAAAATATTATAATAATGCAACATAATAATTTGGCCTTTTTTCATTACCTTTCTTTTTTACCTTTTCTCATCTTCCTTCGTACAACTTCTTTCTTATCGCATTTGCTTATGAATTATGAAAATTGAACAGGAATTTAAAGGGATCCATCCATTTTTCCCACATAGCATAAAAATAGCTTGCTTTATCTTGTTTCATTTTGTTCTTAAAACAAAATATAGCAGCTGAAGTATACACATAAAAATGCTTTTAATATTATCAAAAAGGGCGTACATTGTAAACCAGTAAGAATAGTTTTTATGCACTCATTTTCTCAAATGTCATTCTAGAAAAAACTTTTTAATTTTACTTAATTTTAAATTAAAAAGCCAATAATTTTAAAATAGTTTTTGTTAAAGAGCATTTATTACCCCAGAAATAGCTACATGCCAAAGTGATCTTTCAAAATCAAACTATCTGCCCTTTATAAGGTATTTAACGGATTTTTTTAACATGCATGACTCAGTTAACAAATATATGTCTACTTATAAATGCTTTCAGGTTTCAAGTAAGTTCTGTAATGTATTAAAAAAAATTCGAATTTCAGATTTTTATTAATCTATATCTTTGAGATTTTATAGCTTCTAAAAACCCTTTTTATATTTACATCTGTCTGTGATTATGATAATGCTTAAAAAGAAAAAGATAAGCATAAGAAATGTGTCATGGTTTTCTTTATACATCCAGAACTGATTTCTACTAATGTTAAAACGAAATTCAGTTTTTGTCTGTTGTTATGTCTATCTGTAAAATGCTTGTCTAACTGCCTTTTTGAGCGTATGCGAATACGATAATTTCAAACATATTCCCGCTAGATAGAAAAACTTTAGTTTATGATTTTTATTATATTGTATATGAAAGTTCAGGTCAAACACATGAACTCAGATTAGTGTTTGCATGTGTAACGTGCCGAAAGGAAAGAGTTAATTCAAAAATTCAGTGAGCTGGATCGATGAGTTTTTGTATACGATATTCATATCCGGAAGTTTGATTCATATTAAATTTTGAATTCAGTTGACATATGGAAAATGTTACAAAATGCAAACTAGGTTATCTTAATTATATAACAAAAACGAATTCATAGAAATGAAGAAGTCACATTGTGTAAATAAACCAGAAATTCGAAAAGAGAATACTCACATTATTATCATATCGATGCATATTATTATAAATATCACGTTTAAATTTTTTTTAAAGCTTTAATTGCTAAAAATTCAAAAATTATCAATGTTTAAGAGCAATTTTCAGAATAAAATATGTTTTTTTTCCAGGAATCGTTTTTCTTTTTAAAATATAATTATAATTTTGGTCAGTAATTAACAATTCAAGTTATATTTCCAGTAGTTCTCAATCTAAACACTGTCTTATAATTTGATATATAAAAACATATTATAACTTTGTAATGTAGATATTTTTAATCCTTATGGCCACATTATAAAGATAATATGTCCTTAGAAGATGAAAAAGGAAAATCTGAATATTATGATTAAATGATGTATTAGTCTTCTTTTTCATAGATAATTACATTTAATACTAGGAATTCTATTTATAAATACAACTAACGTTTTTCTGTGATCTTCAAATAATATATGTTTCTACCGATATGTAATTATTATACATTTAATGGAATAATTATGTCTAATTTTTGAGTAGATATAATTTTCTAAGAATTTGAGTTAAGATTCCAAGTAAGTGAATCATTTTTTATTTATAATAAAGCTGGAAAAACAGATAATTACTTTTATTACCATCATTAGTTATTTAGCGTCATGACAGAATTTTACTGCAAAATGATATTTTCCAGTTTTTTTTTCCTAATTATAATTATGAGTATCCATTTGTTATCATTATTTAATATTTTTTTATTCAGATCTAATTACATTTCCGCTTTTGTTTTGCTACTGGTTATACATTAACAAATGAAAAAAAAAAAGATCTTTCATTACTAAGATAAATGAAAATGAAAAGAAAGCTAGAAACATGAAGCCATACAAGAGAGAAATATAAATATGTGATGAGTAAGTTATTTTATGTTATTTTAGAATGTTTTTAATTTCGTATGATATTTGGAAAGCAGTCTGATTGCTATGAAGACAATAGATAAATTACTGTTTTTAAAAGGAAAATTAGAAGAAAATAATACTGTGTCTATTTTTCTAGCTGGAAATATGAAGCCGTAGAGAAATATAAATAAATAATTGATAAGCGAAATTAAAAATGGCAGTTATTTGTGGATTATTGAATTTCATATGATTTATGTAATGCAATTTAATTGCTATGCGGAAATTTGATAAATTATAATAATAATAATGTTGTGTCTATTTCTATAGCTGCGTATGCAAAGCCAGAAACATAAAATCGTCCATCAGAGCTAAAAATATAAATATGGAATGAATAAATGAAATTTGAACAACAATTATTTGTGTATATTTAGAATTTCGTATGATATCTGGAAAGTTGCCTTATTGCTATGAAGACAATAGATAAATTACTGTTTTTAAGTAGAGAATCGGAAGAAAATAATGATGTGGCTATTTCTCTAGCCGCATGTTGAAAGCTGGAAACATGAAGTCGTACCAGAGCGAAATATAAATATATTATGGATAAATAAAAATAGCAATTGTTTGCGGATGTTTTGAATTTATATGAGTTTTGGAATGCAGCCTGATTGCTATGAAGAAAGTAAATAAATAATCATTTTAAAAGGGGAAATAGAAGATAATAATGTTGTGTCTATTTCTCCAACAGCGTATGCAAAGCTAAAACATAAACTATCCATAAGATATATAAATATAAATATAAGGTAAATAAAATAAATTAGCAATTATGCTTATTTGCGTATGTTTTTTTTTTATTTCATATGATATTTGGAAAGCAGCCTGATTGCTATGAAGAAAGTAAATAAATAATCATTTTAAAAGGGGAAATAGAAGATAATAATGTTGTGTCTATTTCTCCAACAGCGTATGCAAAGCTAAAACATAAACTATCCATAAGATATATAAATATAAATATAAGGTAAATAAAATAAATTAGCAATTATGCTTATTTGCGTATGTTTTTTTTTATTTCATATGATATTTGGAAAGCAGCCTGATTGCTATGTAAAGAATAGATAAAATACTATTTTTAAGTAGAGGATCGGGAGAGAATAATAATACTGTGATTATTTCTCTAGCTGCAAATTCAAAGCTGAAATATAAAGCTGTACTAGATAGAAATCTAATTATATGATGAATAAGTGTAATTAAAGATACAGTTATTTGCGGTTGTTTTGAGTTTATATGAGATTTGGAATGTAGCCTGAGTGCTATGAAGAAATTAAATAAATCACCATTTTTATTATAATAATAATGCTGTGTTTAATCCTATAACTGCATATGCAAAGCTGAAACATAAAGTCGTCCATGAGAGTTAGAAATATAAATATGTGATGGATAAGTGAAATTCACCACAACAATTATTTTCGGATGTTTTTAATTTCGCATCATATTTGGAAAGCTGTCTGATTGCTATGAAGAGAGTAGATAAATAAATTTTTTTCAGAAGAGGATCGGAAGAAAATAATGCTGTGTTTATTTTTCTAACTGTATATTAAAAGTTGGAAACATGAACTCGTACCAGCTAGAAATATAAATAAATGATTGATAAGAGAGATTATAAATAGCAGTTATTTGCGGATGTTTTGAATTTATATGAGTTTTGGAATGCAGCCTGATTGCTATGAAGAAAGTAGATAAATAATCATTTTTAAAAGGGGAAATAGAAGATAATAATGTTGTGTCTATTTCTCCAACAGCGTATGCAAAGCTAAAACATAAACTATCCATAAGATATATAAATATAAATATAAGGTAAATAAAATAAATTAGCAATTATGCTTATTTGCGTATGTTTTTTTTTATTTCTTATGATATTTGGAAAGCAGCCTGATTGCTATGTAAAGAATAGATAAAATACTATTGTTAAGTAGAAGATCGGGAGAGAATAATAATACTGTGATTATTTCTCTGTCTGCACATTCAAAGCTGGAAATATAAAGCTGTACTAGATAGAAATCTAATTATATGATGAATAAGTATAATTAAAAATGGCATTTGCGGATGTTTTGAGTTTATATGAGATTTGGAATGTAGCCTGACTGCTATGAAGAAATTAAATAAATCACCATTTTTATTATAATAATAATGCTGTGTTTTTTCCTACAACTGCATATGCAAAGCTGAAACATAAAGTCGTCCATGAGAGTTAGAAATATAAATATGGGATGGATAAGTGAAATTAACCACAACAATTATTTTCGGATGTTTTTAATTTCGCATCATATTTGGAAAGCTGTCTGATTGCTATGAAGAGAGTAGATAAATATTTTTTTTCAGAAGAGGATCGGAAGAAAATAATGCTGTGTTTATTTTTCTAACTGTATATTAAAAGTTGGAAACATGAACTCGTACCAGCTAGAAATATAAATAAATGATTGATAAGAGAGATTATAAACAGCAGTTATTTGCGGATGTTTTGAATTTATATGATATTTGGAATGCCGCCTGATTGCTATGAAGAAATTAAATAATAATAAAATTACCGTTAGATAAATTACCATTTTTAAGAAGAGAGATAGAAGATAATAATGCTGTGTCAATTTCTATGTTTCGAATTTCATACGAGTTTTGGAATGCGACTTGATTTCTATGAAAAAATTAGACAAAATGCCACTTTTAAGAAGAGAAATAGAAGATAATGCTGCGTTCCTTTCTAATGTTTTGAATTTTATATGAGTTTTGGAATGCAACCTGATTGCTATGACGAAATTAGATAAATCACCATTTTTAAGAAGAGAAACAGAAGATAATACTGCTATGTCTGTTTCTATAGCTGCGTATTAAAATCTGGAACGCACGCTAAACGTCCTGACCAAACGTCCTCCCGCTGCTGTGGCGTGGTGTGGAGAAGGTTGTTCCAGCTCAAGTGTCGTCGTCGTCATCTGACCGCGGTTCAAAATTACGAGGTCCGCCCCCAAATAGCCCAAGTGTTGCTTTAAAATGGGACGTTGCTATAACTAAACTAAACTCAAACCTGAAAACATAGAGTCATCTATGAGAGTTAGAATTATAAATATAAAATGGATATGCGAAATTAACAACAGCAGTTATTTTCGGATATTTTATATTACGTTTTAAGATGCATGCATTATGAGTTTAATGAATGTGAGCAACCAATATTTTGGCTCATAAATCAATAGTTCTTTTTAAATATTCAGGTTTTTTTTTTATTCCATATAACATTTGACTTTTCCAAAACCGGGATTTCAATGCAGATGTGATCTAAAAACGGTTTTAGAATAATTGAAAGCAAAGAGAATTTATATGTTTTGAACATTTCCTTCCGAAAAATATGATTGTATCTTCTTTGACTGAAGGATTCTTTGGAATCGAAAGTTACAGTTAACTGAATAAAACCTTTCGTAGAACTCAAAATCCATCTTGAGTAAAGATAAACCAATCGTAAATAATATGGAGTTTCACTTCATAATCCAATTTCATGAATACTCTTTTATTCCTTTCTTGAATTTGTTATTTCTCGAAACAGCAAAATTCGTTTCAGACTTTTCTCACAATGCACTTAAGTTCTTATACCATGTCACGATGTATTAATTTCAATGAAATAAAAATAAAAAATATATATTGGAGTGACATTTACGAAGCTTCGTTGATTTCGTGTGATTTGCATTATTCAGTAGATTCACAAAGAAGACCAAATTTGTTTGTTTTCATGTTCTTGAAACAAACTATTTATTGAATATTTATTTACTTGTATATGTTTCTGTCAATGCTATTAATTGACTATTATTAATATCAATTACTTGGGCTCTGAATTCAAACCCCGCCGGACTAAGACTCTTCGTGTACATGGTGACTGGTGCACGTATAAATCTGTCGTAGCCACAAAGTCCTTCACGTCGAGACAATACCAAATGGAAGATAGTGGATCAGAGGTGATCATTCTCTAATTCAGGTCTAAATTACGATCTGTGATTGAGTGAATGAAAGATATGAATGAAGTTCGCCTCATGAAAAAAGCTGCGACGCATGAGCCTAGATGGCGCTACTAAAACATGAGATGCTAAAACTCGACTTAAACTTGCTGATTTTGTCAGCGGACTTGTCTATTACAAGTGTCATAAGCAAAAATAACAGCTATTAGTAATAGTTAATAATAACTGGTCCATGTAAAAAATTTAAATTAATCTTTTTCCAGGCTGTGATTAATATTAATAGATTAGTCACGTTGAATTAGTCACTATCAAAGCCTGGTGGATTTGGCTCGAAATTTGAATGTTTAATCTGTGCATCAAACTTAATTCATCCAGCTATCTTTGTTTTGTAATGATCTTATATTCGTACAGCTAGACAGACTTCCTCTGAATAAAGTTTTTTCAAAATGTTTAAATTTGTCGCAAAGACAGCATACCAAATTTCATTTGTACATTTCAAAGAATTTCTGATTTATTGTGTTTACTTATTAATACACAAATGTAATTCCAAAACCAAATTGTTTTCCCGGCTCATAGAGGTTTGAAACTTCAAGATTGGTCAAAATTTTGATTATTAATTATTAGAGCGTATATTCGGGCGCACGCACTCTAAATTAAGCTGGACTGAAACCACAATTCTCTTAATTTAATACTTTATATTCTTCAGAACTTAATCATATATCTCTTTATGAACAGCAGAAGAAACTTATAGAACTTTCTAGATATGGGGCCTAAGTACAGTTAGCAAAAATAATTACAGCTAATCATAGTCATAATCTAGATAAATAATTTAAAAGAAAGAAACAAAAAGCAACAACAGAAAAATAAGCTTTGCGCATTTTAACAATAATCTGCAGCTTCCGAGCTAACTACGACTCTGCGCGCTACCGACTGCGCCGTAGCTTCGCACTCAAGCTGCTGAAAAGCAAAAAAACTCACATTTTTTTAAAAATAATTCATATTTTATTAAAATTAAAAAAAAAATGAAATATAATTTTATTCTAAAGAAGTTTAAGCATTCAGAATTGGCATGATATTACCAAGCCCAAAATATATTTGTACTAAATTTCATAATGGTAGTCCAATGGTCAACCTTGTAAAACGTTAATAGATGAACAAAAATAAAATTCTAAAATATTGGATTTTAACTCTTTATAACGTCATTATGAGGTAGATGAAAATCGTACAAGGAAAAGAAAATAGCATTGATTTCAGGAACAATTATTTAATTATTTTCGAAGTTCCACATTTCATAAGACAAAACAAACACGAACACGAAAATACATGACACTCACTTAGAATACCATCTAATAATGACCCCCAAGAAGGATCACGGGAAATATACCTTGATGTTAATAAGGTAACGCCCTCTGTTATATCAAATGGAAGGTAGAAGAGTTGTGTAACCGCTACACATTTAAAATACTGGAATTACAATTCATTTACAGGCAACAACAACAAATAACTTTTTCTATATATTTCATAATTACCAAAAAAGGCCAAAAATAATGTAATAAATGGACTCATCTATGGTAAAAAGAAAATCATCACTTTCCTTGAGAAAAATATGTAAAAATATCATTTAAAATATTATAATTACAATTCATTTACAGGCAACAACAACAAAATAGTTTTTTCAATATATTTCACAATTATTGAAAATGCAAAAAATATGTAATAAATGAATTTCGCCTATGGTAATAAGAAAATCATCATTTTCTTTTTTAAAAAAAAGAATGTTTAAAATAGCATTTAAAATATTAGAATAACAATTCATTTAAAAGCAATAACAGCAATTAAGTTTTTCAATATATCTCACAATTAACAAAAATTTCAAAAATTATGTATCTAATAAAATTATTTTACAAATTGAGATAAAAGAATCGCTCTTCGCCTCCAAAAGAAATGAATGCATGTCATTTAATATAGCAAAATTACAATTTTTATAAAAGTATCAACTACAACTGATTTTGTCTTAATATATTTCTCCACTGGTAGTAAAAATGCCAAAAAAAAAAATACCAAAAATGCCAAAAAATTATGTAATAAATTAATCTTACCTAAAGAAACAAAAAGAAAATCCTCTTTTCTTTTGAAAAAAATATGTAAGAAGGGCATTTAAAATACTAAAACCACAATTTATTTAAAGCATCAAATACAAATGATTTTTTTTTCCAAAATGTTCTTTTTACAGGCAGCAGAAATGCACAAAATTATTTAATAAATACATACCACGAATAGCGGTAAAAAAAAATACAACTTTTTTCTGCAAACGAAATACATAAGTATGCCATTTAAAATGCTATAATTACAATTTACCAAAAGGCATCAACTACAAATAATTTTTTCCAATATATTCTTTTACAGGCAGCAAAAATAAAAGGCCCACTATTGAACGCAAATCTTCTTTAATGAGCTTCAATTCAAAACATTTTCTCCATTTTACTTCACTTTCACTTTGAAACTTCTGTCATAATGTTCTTCTACCTTTAGCTTTCCGTTTAATGGAAGAATAAAAAAGAAGAAGAAAGAAAGAAAAAAAAAAAAAAAGAAGTACTCTAATTTCGAATTTTTTTTCATTCTCCTTATTATAGTGAGAACCCTCGTTAATCATGCTTGAGGGGTAACTGTGTTTTCTTTGTGAAAGAAATCCTAAGGGTATAGAGCGGGAGGGTAAGGTGGCCATCCAATTCTTTCCGCACCCTAATTTTTTTTCTCTTAAGAATGGAATCTTAGATGATCAGTAAAGTCGAGCAGCAATTAAGCTGTTGGAATCTTTTTAAATAACGTTCTTCTTCTTCGGGGTTCTCCAAATGAATGATTAAAAATGAAATGATCCTTTTCGTTTTTATCTCATCATCACACATTTGTGTGTCTTGGATAAGGGGATTTGATATCATAAAAGCCTTGAGATGGAGAGATGCGGTAAAAGATAAAGACATTAAACGATGTTTAATTAAATATATTTCGTTAAATTGGTCTTGATACCTATCGAGGAGCTAGGATAAAATTACTTTAAAGATTTTATAAGAACTGCTTCGGGATATTTTACGATAATATTAAAATGTGAGATAGATACAGTTTTTTTTCTCGCCTTATCATTAAAATTCTAGAATGGGTTTTGAGTGAAAAATCCATTAAGAAATTTTATCATCTCTGTTAAGTTAGTGAGACGTGGTTGATATCTTTTGGATTTGATAAAAGAAGTGTGTTATGTGAGATTAGAAAATGTGATTTTCTTCGATTTAGATGTATTATGCATAAATACGTTGAGTTTGTCATTATTTTAAATTTAAATTAATTACCACCAAGCTTGAATCATAATATCATTTTTGGAGTCTCTAATGATTTCTTAGAATTCTATTGTGAATGATTTTTATTTCGAAGCTGTGTTCAGTTAGCTTTATGAGATTATTAAGTTTTTTTTTAAATAATGCGATGACTATTTAAAGAACATTTCAATATTATCTTCTGAAATCTATACGTCCTTGTTTAAAATGAATTTATTCAATTTAACGTTGATTCATACTAGTAATTTGATATATCAACAAATTTTTTTCTAGGGCTACTGGGTGCAAGAAAAAAATTATCAAAGCAATTTATATAAAAATGTGCTTTGATGTGAATTCTTGCTATTCAATAGATTTTTTGACTCTCGATTTTTAAAAGTAATAAATAAAATAATAAAATATCTACAGCATTAAAAATTTCAAAATAATTAGATATTTATCTACGTATAGCATAAGCCTCTGATAAGTCGTCTTGAATATTAGGATAAGAAGTTCCCGTAGAAATAATTAAATTCCCTTTTTCAATAATGGCGGCAAGGAGGTTTAATAATGATGATAAGGCTGGGTAATGATAACTTCACCGATGATGATATGTGTCTTCTTGTCAGGATTTGACGTATGAAACACTCGAAAATAGGTCAATTTGATTTGATTTGTAGTAGTATTACTGTTAAGTTAATAATGATGATAAGGCTGGATAATGATAACTTCACCGATGATGATATGTGTCTTCTTGTCAGGATTTGACGTATGAAACAGTCGAAAATAGGTCAATTTGATTTGATTTGTAGTAGTGTTACTGTTAAGTTAATAATGATGATAAGACTGGATAATGATAACTTCACCGATGATGATATGTGCCTTCTTGACAGGATTTGACGTATGAAACACTCGAAAATAGGGCAATTTGATTTGATTTGTAGTAGTGTTACTGTTAAGTTAATAATGATGATAAGGCTGGATAATGATAACTTCACCGATGATGATATGTGCCTTCTTGTCAGGATTTGACGTATGAAACACTCGAAAATAGGTCAATTTGATTTGATTTGTAGTAGTGTTACTGTTAAGTTAATAATGATGATAAGACTGGATAATGATAACTTCACCGATGATGATATGTGCCTTCTTGACAGGATTTGACGTATGAAACACTCGAAAATAGGGCAATTTTATTTGATTTGTAGTAGTGTTACTGTTTGCAGCATTTTAATCCCATATCTGGGATGAACAGGGCTTTCTCATCTGCAGTTATATGGATGATTGTAAGAAACCAAAATTCTCCGGTATAAAATCTCTAAGTTTGCTGCTAAGTTTAGATTTGTAGATTCTTTCTTTTAATCTATAGTATTGTTCATAATTATTTTGCAAAAGGAAAGATTGTTGTGATTGTAAAGAGCAATAAAAATGTATTGGATATTGAGAAATATGACAATATTTATTGACAAATATGACAAATTTCATTCAAATTCAAAACTAAATGTAACAATTTAATACTGCTTCGAACTAAGATTACTATTTTAAATTTAAATATAACCATTTAATATGTCACTTCCTTGCTGTTTAACTTTTCTGACTGAAGTTTATTTTTGATGAGCTGCGTCTGATTTAGGGAATTTACATTTCACTCTTACGTTTCATAATTTTTATGCTAATTTTCATTTAAATTTTCTAATTATAATAGACATATCATTATTTGGAAATAATAGAGATATTTATAAATAAGACGAAGAATGGAAGCATTAATATGGTTTTCAAGTTTATGCATTACATTTTTATTGTTTGTATCAAGCTGAATTATTGATAATTCATTCTTAGATAAAAACAAAATAGTTAAGCATTATTTAAGGAAATAAACTGCATTCAAAACGTAGGAAAAAAAAACAATTTTGCAAACGCAATGAGCAAAACTGGAGACTATAAGCACTAAAGACACAAAACCCTGTTATCATCTTAACCACCAACAGGAATGGTCGCTCCAAAACTTTTTTCCATATACTCTAATAAACTTGCCAAATAGCTACGAAATGTCAAATTTTCGCTTGAATTTAGCCTTTTTGGTGAATCTATTGCGTCGTCCATGGCGATTAATCCCTGGCATGCTATAATAGTATCAAAAACTCGAATTTTTATTTCAGATGCGTTTTTTTCAACCGCTTTAAACAAAAGTGATCTTGTAGTTAGAAAATCCCATACCAAGATTTGATTCCTTTAAGACAACGTATTTTTGAGCTATCGTGTTTATATGTTTCTGAAACTACCGACTGAGAGAAAGTCAACCTCTTGTTGGATTTGGCTCAAAATTTGAAACATGTCTAAACTATAGATGTGAAATCTGTGTACCGAATCTTATTTATTTACCTATTTTCGTTTTGTAGTTATATAGTTAACTTATATTCGAATAGCCGGATAGACAGATTTCCTCTGATCATATTTTTACTCAAAATTTGATAGAAATCTGCAAAATTGGTGTAAAGACCATATGCCAAATTTCAACCATCCAGCTCAAATCC
This sequence comes from Argiope bruennichi, assembly GCF_947563725.1. NCBI lineage: Eukaryota > Metazoa > Arthropoda > Arachnida > Araneae > Araneidae > Argiope > Argiope bruennichi. The sequence goes on from NC_079158.1 coordinate 60,665,736, forward strand.
GTTTTGAGTTATCTTTCTCAAAGACAGATAGACATACATTTTCCAAAAATGTGTTTTCGACATCAGGGACATCTAATTCGTGGAGATTCGTCAATTTTTGTACTACGTATACGAGAAAGTAATAAAAAAATATGCTGCATCATCAGCGGATATGCCATATCAGCTATCATCCCTTAAGGTGTATGTAGACACTTGAAACTTCGAAAATCGTTCAAAATATCGAATATTTTTTTTATTGTTTAATATGTTCTCAGATCCTTTGGCTTTCAAACGATACCAAGGTGTTGTCAACATTCGAAATATTTCTCGAGTTATAATTATTTTTCTTGAGGTGCTTTCATTAGAAACTCTAGTTACGGTTTTTTTTAAACTCATTTTATGAAGAATGATATTTTTCCACTATGTTGTTTCCTTCAAACAATCATAACTCAACAAGAAATGAACCAAATACAATTATTTATATATCAAAATAATCTGTATGAAATAGTGGATGTTTTGTGCCTCAATCAAAGTTATATTTATAGATATAAATTTGTAATAGTTATTTAAAAGTTAAAATTACAGAAAAAATCTCACTTTTTTCTGTTCATCGTTGATGAAAAAATTGTTACACAAAAAACTATCTACTTTTATAACTTGATTGAGGCAGACAACATGAAGACTAATATTAGGCATCATTTCCAACTAGAATTGTGTGTCTGTACAAATTAGAATTTAAGATATCATGTTTCAAAAAATAGGCTAATTAGCTCATTAATATTATTTAATTAATTAATACTTAGTGTAATGTGTTTTTTTTCTCACTGAAATGAGTTTGAACATATATTAATGACGTACTGTGAAAAAACTGGATTTTTGAAGTTAAAATTTAAAAAAAAAATCTTCTAGTGTGTACGTATACCTTAAAGGAATATAGGCAGAATCTCCAGTTTTGGACATTTTGTTTTTACTCGTGTTCATAAAGACATTCCACATGCTAAATTATGATTAGCATTCTCGTAAATTAAGAAATTAGATTTTTGAAACAAAAAGAGATAAATTCTAAATACGAATAATATGAAATTATTCAATGCAATATTTGCAGAAAAAATTCTTTGATATTTATATGGGATGCCGCAGTTACCTCGAAATTCAAGACTATCCCTTCCTTACTCTAGGTAAATGAAAAGTGTTGAAAGAACCACGCATCTACCCATTTAAAATTTGATAAAATCGTACTCAAGCAACGGCACATTCTAATTCATGTAGTCTTATTTAAAGAATGAAAATTATCTTCATAGTTAAAATCTTTATAAAGTATTGGAATTTTCTCGGAATCAGTCGAGTGAAATAATTTATCGAACTGGATTATAAAAAAAATAGATCGTTATTATTTTGGTTGCATATTCTTTAAATGCCATTGCTTGTCTGGATTTTGTCCACCATTCCACGACAAGCCCAATAATGCCTTGATGTAAAAACTGTTGATTTTGTACTAACATTCCCAGAAATATATTTCTTCCGCATACGCAGTTTTTTTTAATGTTCTATGATATAAATGCTTTGCGACAAATGAAAATAAGGGTAAAAGAAGTAAAGTTTTCTGCACATATTTTATTTTCCAAGAACGATTAATCTCGCTTTGTTGACATTATTAACTATTTACAAATCCCACTTTATAAAGGTTGTTATTTGTTAAAGGCAATAGATATATATATATAATATAATATAATATAATATAATGCTGCAATCATTTATATAATGTTATTACAATTTTATCTGCTCTTGAATTTGAGAATAAAGAAAACGATATATAGCATAAAACGGTTTTAGAACTTTCATCCTCATAAATGGACCTTTCCTTTAATGGATAAATCCCTGTAATGTATGAATTACTTTTTCTTTTAGAAAAAATATATACTTTTTTCCCCATCATAAAACTATAATTTCTAGTTCAGACAAAACAGTATGTTTTTTTTAATCATTTCATAAAAATTATTTAAATTAATTCCTGCTTAAACTTCTCTCACCATTTTTCCCAACACTACAACATATTTCATACGTTAATAATACTTTAATGTGTAGAATTATTTAAGGCGTATCATTAAATTCAATTTCTTGATATTTGTTTTGTATATCAACAGTTTACATCGCTCGAGTATACCTCCCTTCCATTTTACACAACAAAATAAAATGCCTTAACATGTAAAAGAACAATATATAAAAATTTAAAACACTTATAAAACATCATTAAAATCTTGGCAATGAAATAACACTTATAAATGTCGTTACAATTTACTCAACTCTTGAAAAGAACTAACTTAAAACGACACCAAAAACATATTTATTGAAAAGAGGATTTTACACCTGAAGAAATATCCGCAGCCTTCTTGTAGCTACATTTTCAGCATCAATCGATCCACGCCCAAAAGCGGAGAAGAAATGTACCAGAAATGGTAAAAAAAAAGAAAACAGAAAGAGAGAGGGAGAGAGGAAAGTTACTTTTATATGTGTATGTATGACTGTTCGTAATCTTTCGTAACAACTGGTCACTGCAGAAAGCAGTCTTTCTGGGGTTACGCTTGAACCGTCTCCCTTCAGTAATATTGTTTATTTTTATTTTGCAGATATAAAAACAGAAATAGGAGAATAAAAAGAAAGTAAAAAGTTCTGGCTAGATTCCAGTTTGAGAACAGGGACAATTTAGATGTGCCGTTTTGTTGCTGTTGTTGTTGGGTATCTGGTTGATGGGACTCGTATGATCATTGTTTACCAGCATCTCACGACTTCGTAATCCTATTTTGTTCAAATGAAATTGCACGGAATAAAATATTGTGTTTGTCTACATCTTATAATTTATCCTCTTAATATATCGAGAGAGAGACTAAGCACTGGAGGATGGTTTTAATCATGTGTAGCGTAGATGATGTATAGAGGGAGAATATTAGAAACTTGTGGGGGATGTTTATGAGGCCAAGCTAAATGGGTATTTGTCTTTTTCTTGGAGATGTTCCGATATTAACGTTTCAACGAAAAAGCAATAATAATATTAGCATTTAAAGTAGGTTAATTCAGTTTTTGGCTCCAATTTTCTGGTAGGTTAGTATTAGTAATATATATCAATATCAATAAAAATTCCTACTTTACGACGGATATTTTTTTCATTATGTAGGGTTAACAATATATAGATAAAAAATAAACTTCTGGCAGTTTTTATTTCCTTTTACACATAGTATATAGAAAGTACAGTATTCCAAAAATTTCGAAATCGATATTTTGACGAATCTGTACGTTTTAAACCGTCTGGAGCTCAAAAAACTCATTTTGGAAAATGTCCGTCTGTCTGACAAAGATAGTTTAAAAATGCTTTATTGCTGTTGGGTATCTGGTTGATGAGACTGATATGATCATTTTTTACCAGCATCTCGCGACTTCGTAATCCTATTTTGTTCAAATGAAATGACATGGAATATAATATTGAGTTTGTCTAGATCTCATAATTTATCCTCTTAATATATCGACAGAAAGACTAAGCGCTAGATGATGGTTTTAATCATGTGTAGCGTAAATGATGTATAGCGGAAGAATATTAGAGACTTGTGGGAGATGTTTATGCTGCCAAGCTAAATGGGTATTTTTCTGTTTCTTGGAAATGTCCCGATATTAACTTTTCAACGAAAAAGCAATAATAATATTAGTATTTAAAGTAGGTTAATTCCATTTTAGGCTCCAATTTCATGGTACGCTAGTAAAATATATCAATAAAAATTCCTTCATTACGATGGATATTTTTAAAAACATTATATAGAGCAAATAATAAATAATCATAGAATAAACATGTGACAGATATTTTTATAACATCTTTTGACATAAATGTTTTGTTATTTACAAAAATAATATTTAGGGTAGATTAGTTCAAGGCAACAATCCAGCTACTGGGACTTTAATATTAATATATTTGCCTCGGCCAAAATGGGATTAATCGATTTTTTATTAAATCTTTCTTTTTATTCATAGTGAAGTCTATTAAATTTATCCATAACATATAATTAGAAATTTTTAGTTTATTCTAATTTACAATGTATATTTTTTAATTGATTCATAGTGTAAATAATCTACAGTCATGCAATATTAAGAACAAAATATTTATGAAATCAAGTTAAATAGGTATTTGCCAGCTTAGAAATATTTTGATATTAATTTTTGGTTTTTTAAAAAGGAAAACAAAATTTTATGAGATATAATTCAATGGTCAATTTCGGTTTTGAGATAGTTCAGTACTCGTAAAATGTACAATAAAAAATTATTTCACCTTATTTGAGCTGCATATTTTTATATAATATGCAAGATAAATTATGCATAGCCAAGGAAAAATTACTGATTTTTAGGAGTTATTTATGAGATTAAAGTAAATAGAAATTTATTAGTTTCTTGATGATGGCTCGAAATTCAAGCTTTTAATTTTATTTTTCCGACGAAAAAAAAAATGTTTAGTTTTTCAAATAAATAGATTCAAATTCAGATTTTTTTTTAATCACAAGTAATTTATTATTGAAAATATCTATGTATGATTTTTTAATTTCATTTACGAAATATTACTGTTCAAAAACTTATGTAAGGCAAATGATACATGTTACGAATCTCTAAAGTTTCTTCACAACACAATTAGTTCCATCACTGGAAATATAGTTTTCTGGACAGCTCTATTGGATGCTAATCGGACGTCGAATCAATGACCACCGGGCTTGGCGACAACCTTGGCAACCTTTTGGCAATTTGGCGACGAATTTGGTGACTTCGGCGATATAGTTGATGATACTAGAATCTTCAGGAATTTTGGAGATAGGAAAATTGGGAGGCGAATTATGATTGATTGTTCGAGAACCTTCTGAGCCTTGTTCCGAAAGCTGTAAAAGATCGGCAGATCAAGCCGGAGTCTGTTGTATAGTGAGTGTGTGTTGAGTCGTAAAGTTAGTCAACGATGAATTAATTGGATCAGTCCAGAGATGCTCAAGTTTTGAGTTGAATTCAAGCTATTAGTAGATTGAAAATTGAATCGTGCACTGAATCTTGGTGACAGTTATTGAAGCAGCATCGAGTCGTGTGTGGAGTAGTCAGTCATATAGTAGTGAGACAGCAGTTGGGTACAGCTAACCCGAGGAGATCTATTAGATTTACCGTCTTCTGTTAAGCCAACTGTCTTTTAAATATAGCGTCTTCTGTTAAACAAACTGTCTCTCGAATTCACCATATGTTGTTTTTCAAACCATATTAGCTAAACAAAATTGAAGAAACTAGTTTAATCCTACTAGAACCGAAATATAATCTTAAGTTCATAGTATACCCAGAAGCATTTGAATCTTGATTAGATTCCCTGATTCATTATAAGGTAATTCGACTTTGTTTAAAATACTCAAGCATTACAATTTAAATTAATATAACAAGTCATTTGGAACTATTTTTTTTAAATTTTAAATATAGTAATTTGATATTATTATGAACCACGTGATTTCAAATTTTGTAAGTTTGCATTTTCAGAAAGTTCCAACTTCACGAATTTCAAGACTTTTTAGCATTCTGGCAAATGTTTTGTTCCTTCCCCTTCGCAGATGTTTGCAATGAAGTGCAATATTTCAGAGGATATCATGTAAATGTCCACATGCAATATTTCATAACATTGGCCGTTTTCTGTGTCTGTGTCTTAATAGTGAACGTTTCATGGATCATTCGCATATTTAAAAAATAATGTCTGAAAAAAATAAAATATAACAGAAATATCATGCTTTACAACTGGTGTATAAGAGTTACCATTGTATTGAAACTTGTAATTTTTGAAGAAATAGAAACTCATCTAAAAATCGTTTAAGAAAATAAAAATTGTTCATATTTAGTTTCTAATATAGCAGTTTAGTTTGGACTTTAGTAATGAGCTAATCTTGGGCAAAAGACAAATTTACTCCATCTTTCTACTGACAGACAACAAAATTGACGTGATTAGGTTTAATAATAATAGCAGTGGCGTCATTATGGTTAATAATAACAGCAGTGACGTGATTAGGGTTAATAATAACAACAATGATGTGATTAGGGTTAATAACAACAAAACTGTTGTTACTCAGGTTGATAATAACAACAATGATGCGATTAGGGTTAATAATAACAACAGTGACGTGATTAAGTTTAATAATAACAACGGTGACTTGATTAGGGTTATTAATAAGAACAGTTACGGGATTAGGTTTATTAACAACAACAATGATGTGATTAGGGTTAATAATACAGACCAGTTCAAAGTTATGCAATCAAATAAATAATAGTAAGAAAGAATTTACTTAAAATTAAAAATTCTAATGTTTTAAGAAGGTTTTAATGTTTTAAATTCTAATTTTTAAGAATGTTTCATATTATTTTCTTTGCGAAAAAATTTATATTTGAATGGAAATAAACATACCAGAAACATTCTTTTCGGCTGTCGTCCGATTAGAGTTTTCGTACATTATTTGGGGGAACTTTTGAAATACAACACAACTGTAAGATTCTCATTGAATTTAAATGAGTGGGAGGGGATCGTTTTTCCTTTTCAGTAAGGAGCCTCGTATTCTGGGAGGAGATTCGAAAGAATCTAAACAAAAGTAAACAGAAAAGACAGATAATGCACGGGGCTTCCTTTCTTTTCAACGGTTCATACAAAAGAGTGTTCGTTTTTTGCTTTATTTCAGACTTATTTATTTAGGGACCTTATTTAAGATACATTCTATTCTTTGTTTAAGAGAAAGAGTGCCGCATAAGATACTTAATAAATGATATATATTTGGATGTATTAATTTAGTGTTGTATTCATAGAAATAATGAGAAAGAATATTTTTGCTTTTCGAAAATGTATAATGTTTATAATGGGAATTTCTTTAAAAAATTAAGTCAGCCGAATTTTTAAATTAAGGAAGTTTATTGCATATTTGAATCTAAATATTTATAAAGGATATTTAGGATCTACAATAAATCTAAATAATTCAACCATTTTCTTTATCGTACAGACAGGAATTTCAGCCAAAGGTCTCACATGGAAAATACTTCGCTAAACACAAATCTGCCTAACAGATCAAGACATGGACGATGAAGTTGTCCAAGAGGGTGCAATCATTCTTTGAGCTCTGTTCATAATGAGGTCTATCAGAATACAATTGACTGATGCTACTTTAGCAACGAATTGTGCTATTTGGTTTGGTTGTTGGAATTTTTTCCATACTTACTCACAGCCAGCTGGTTATTACCATGAAAGTTCTACAGGAAAGTAACTAGCTGATAGACATGGTAGAGGAGCTCGGCTCACTGGTCGTAAATTTCAGGTTCTGAACCTCGAGCGTTATTAAATTCTAATTCACAAATGTGCAATTTAACAAAGAATTGTTGTTGAAATTTTTCACATACTTACTCACAGCTAGCTGGTCATTACCATGAAAGTTCTACAGGAAAGTAACTAGCTGATAGATATGGTGGAGGAGCTTGGCTCACTGGTCGTAAATTTCAGGTTCTGAACCTCGAGCTTTATTAAATTCTAATTCACAAATGTGCACTTTAACAAAGAATTGTTGTTGAAATTTTTCACATACTTACTCACAGCTAGCTGGTCATTACCATGAAAGTTCTACAGGAAAGTAACTAGCTGATAGATATGGTGGAGGAGCTTGGCTCACTGGTCGTAAATTTCAGGTTCTGAACCTCGAGCTTTATTAAATTCTAATTCACAAATGTGCACTTTAACAAAGAATTGTTGTTGAAATTTTTCACATACTTACTCACAGCTAGCTGGTAATTACCATGAAAGTTCTAGAGGAAAGTAACTAGCTGATAGATATGGTGGAGGAGCTTGGCTCACTGGTCGTAAATTTCAGGTTCTGAACCTCGAGCTTTATTAAATTCTAATTGACTAATGTGCACTTTAACAAAGAATTGTTGTTGAAATTTTTCACATACTTACTCACAGCTAGCTGGTCATTACCATGAAAGTTCTAGAGGAAAGTAACTAGCTGATAGATATGGTGGAGGAGCTTGGCTCACTGGTCGTAAATTTCAGGTTCTGAACCTCGAGCTTTATTAAATTCTAATTCACAAATGTGCACTTTAACAAAGAATTGTTGTTGAAATTTTTCACATACTTACTCACAGCTAGCTGGTCATTACCATGAAAGTTCTACAGGAAAGTAACTAGCTGATAGATATGGTGGAGGAGCTTGGCTCACTGGTCGTAAATTTCAGGTTCTGAACCTCGAGCTTTATTAAATTCTAATTCACAAATGTGCACTTTAACAAAGAATTGTTGTTGAAATTTTTCACATACTTACTCACAGCTAGCTGGTCATTACCATGAAAGCTCTACAGGAAAGTAACTAGCTGATAGATATGGTGGAGGAGCTTGGCTCACTGGTCGTAAATTTCAGGTTCTGAACCTCGAGCTTTATTAAATTCTAATTCACAAATGTGCACTTTAACAAAGAATTGTTGTTGAAATTTTTCACATACTTACTCACAGCTAGCTGGTAATTACCATGAAAGTTCTAGAGGAAAGTAACTAGCTGATAGATATGGTGGAGGAGCTTGGCTCACTGGTCGTAAATTTCAGGTTCTGAACCTCGAGCTTTATTAAATTCTAATTGACTAATGTGCACTTTAACAAAGAATTGTTGTTGAAATTTTTCACATACTTACTCACAGCTAGCTGGTCATTACCATGAGAGTTCTACAGGAAAGTAACTAGCTGATAGATATGGTGGAGGAGCTTGGCTCACTGGTCGTAAATTTCAGGTTCTGAACCTCGAGCTTTATTAAATTCTAATTCACAAATGTGCACTTTAACAAAGAATTGTTGTTGAAATTTTTCACATACTTACTCACAGCTAGCTGGTCATTACCATGAAAGTTCTACAGGAAAGTAACTAGCTGATAGATATGGTGGAGGAGCTTGGCTCACTGGTCGTAAATTTCAGGTTCTGAACCTCGAGCGTTATTAAATTCTAATTGACTAATGTGCACTTTAACAACGAATTGTTCAGTGCTATTTTGGTTGGTTGTTGGAACGTTCCCCAAATTTATTCTAAGCAGGCTCATCATTACCATGAAAGTCATGCTGGAAAGCAACTAGCTAATAGATATGGATGAGAAGCAGGAATCACAGGTAGCAAATTTCAAGTTGTAATCTTCGAGTTCTATTCAAATACTTGTAATCTAGTGCGCATTTTAATGACGAATTGCTCTCTGCGGTCTGAGCTGGTTATTGTAAATTTTTCTAAATTTTATCTAAGTGTGCAGGTCAGTTTCCTCTGAAAGTATTCCAGGAAAAACTAACCAATAGATATGGTTGAGGAGAAAGGATCACAGGCAGTAAATTTCAGATTCGAATCCTCGAGCTCTCTTTATAACGAGCTCTATTAAAATCTAATGAACTGATGCGTACTTTAACAACGAATTGTTTACTACGGTTTGAGTTGGTTGTTAGAAGTTTTCCTGAATTTACTGAAAATATGTAGGTCAGTTTCTTCTGAAAGTCCTCCAGGAAAATAAAATCGTATAATTGGATTTAAATTAGGTTTATCATGAGTTGTTTTGCAGAAAAATTGCAATATTTTCTTTTTATCATAGGCTGAGTCATGAACAAGTTAAGCCAAATGGAATCTGAACCTACATAATTCGTAGTAACTGATTTATGTGTCTATTCAGAGAATATAATTTTTCAAATGTTAAACCTTAAGTAGGACGAAACATCTAAAGCTTAAATGACCAAAAGTACCAAGCGATTCACAACAAATTATTCATGTTAATTTCATATATAAAATAAGCATGAAATGAAGTCACAATTTTCCAATTTGAGACAGAAATCTTATAATGTGCAGGGAATTGAGCTTTTTCCAATTATATTCTGAGTTGAGCTTTTTCCAATTATATTCTGAGTTGAGCTTTTTCCAATTATATTCTGAGTTGAGCTCTTTCTAATTATATTCCGAGTTGAGCTTTTTCCAACTGTTAGATAAGGTTTGATAAGAAACAGAAGCAGCTCTGTGGACAAATTCATAACTGCGAATTGCGAAGCTGAGCAAAACTTTGAAAGAACAAACTCTGAAAAGAAACTGAAAAATGGTAAGGCTCGGATCACATATAAATCAGATGTAAGAACACTTCTTTCTTCTTAAGAACATTTCTTCATTTGGTGGAATACGTCCTCTTAAAACAGCCATAATTATGTACATTATATGTAACAGCATAAAGCGTCCTGTTTCGTGAAAACTGGGATTTCTGAAAGAGGATATTAAGAATATATAAGAGAAAATTATTTAAAATAAGAAGCCTTGCTTAGTTGTCAATTTACCTATTTTCAGGAGGGCTTATAGAGTTCTTGAACTTGAATTTATCACTTTCGGGCACGGCATTTGGATAGAGTAAAATGATGATGCGTGGCAATGAACTTACTTACCAAATGGTTATGTAAAAATAATTTTTTATAAATTTATTTGAATACAAAAGAAAAAGACATTACAAATAAAATAAAGTATCGAACAAGCTATTCTGATTCCAAATAAAATTCCTTTTTAACAAAGGATCATTCCATTCAGACAGGTTATTTTAATTCTCCCGATTTTCTCTTCATAAAATTTTTCTACCTAATCTACTCCGAAGCATTCCTCCATTTTTATTTCATTCCTAATGTCAAAAACGCTCGGAAAATGTAAAAATTCCTTGATTAAATAGAATCCTCGAAACTTCAATTAAATATCTATGACATACCAGGCGAAAAAAAGCGGAATTGTCTTTTCCAAAACGGTTCACGGCGTCTCCAAAAATAAATCATTTCTGAGCTCTTGTTTTGTATTCTAATTTTATGTCAAGGAATAGGGCCTTTGCTGGAGCAGTGCCTTCTTTCAGGCGTTTCATTAAACGAATGTGCCAGTGAAATTCATTAATAATTCATTATGCCCACAGGCGACTGAGAAGTTAATCTAGATTTTAATTCAAGATATCAAGGATAAGAAGAATATTGGACAATTTTTATTTGCTTCTGGCATTAATGAATTAAAACTCTCATTTTAGACTGATTTGAATAATTTAAACTTACGCATTTTCTGCAACAATATTTAAGTCGGAATGTTTTATTCATGAAAGACAGATTAAACGATAAAGAACTTCCGATTACGATCTTAGGTATCAAGTGCTTGAAATTATTATTATAAATATTTCGAAACTAAGGCAATATACATTTTAAAGAAATGGATCATGAAAAAAGAAGGTTCATTTTAAATAACACCATGAATATTCGATGGGTTTTAATCAACATTTTAGATTTAGTATTCTCGATTTTTTTTTCAAATTAAATTAAATTTTTAAATTCTTTTAAGTATAATATTTGAAGAATTTGTTTTGACATTTTTTTTAATTAGACACATTAATGTGAATCCGTATTCTATATATGCATAGGACTCCAGTATTCAGAAATAATTGGAATAAAATCTGATCCGTCTAATTTAATATATCGGTAAATAGATAATCAACGAAAAAAGGTTATTTCATTGAATTGTATTATAATATAATAATTTAAAGACTTAATTAAAATATGAATACTGGAATATATCAGTCGAGCTCGGTTATCTTTCTGCCGTGACATACTTTTATTTGGGGACATTTTTTTTTTGAGAATTTCTATTCTTTTTTTTTCGCACACTTACTCGAATAGTTAAGGTTTGGTTAATTGAAGTCATAAGTATTTTATATTTCTGAGATGATTTAGAAAAACGAACTCGCAAATATGCAAACTAATGGAGGGAGAAAGATGACATGGGTACAGAGAAAATTACAATGAAGCTTGCTATTTTCTCTTTTTTTTCCTCGAAACTAGAATTTATTCGTTATCTATTGGTTTTCTAATTTTCGGAACAATATAGTACATAGGATTGAATTCTGGTTGCAATAAAAGTTTGCAAAACTTAATATGTCGTCTTATATTTAATGAAGAAATGCTGAATATTGATTGACCTTTTGAGAAACTTTATTTTAATTTTTTGATTTCCTCATTCATAGGGAATAGACTATCACTCATATGCGACATGAGTGTATACGGTTTTCTTTTCTTGATTTAGGAGAAGAGGAGAAAATGCATTGATGAGGCAAATGCTGTTGACACCAGTTTTTTCATTGAAAATGAAGGGTTCTTATGATCTATAACTTGAGAGCGCTACAGTAACTACACGGGATGGCATGATGATTTCATATTCTGAATCCTGAAGCTGTTATAAGTCATATGTAACTGATGAAAACTGATAGTATCTATGAGGTGTGGTGCATTTAATATAATGGAACTTATTTGACATCTGTCATCAGTGATGCATTCAAGTAATTTGTTACAACCCATAATTTGAAGAGACTCCCGTGGGTTTAGAAAACAAAACGACAATTTGGCAGTTCAGGCTTCAGGTAAGCCAGAAAGTTACCTAGATGTAATTGGAAAACTGAATTCTTAAAACCATATTTTAAATGAGATTGTTCCAGAATTGGTTTTAATAAGAAAGCAAAGAGAAGAAAATGCTCTATAAGATGTCATTTTTTGAAATGTTTTCTTTTATATGATTTCAGATATTATTCATTTTCAAATACCAACACTAAAGAAAAATGGAAGTAACAGTTAAGAGGTTCATAAAATACCTCAGGAACTTGAGGTGAAACCAGTACTAACTGCAATACTAATTGCTGACAGCTAATAGTGCTTTACTGGCCATTAAAGTACTGTATATCTTCACAGAATTAAACAGTTTTTCTGTTATTCACGTTTTTTCACGTAACAAATATAGTGCTAAATATTGCAAAAACTATAATTCTTTAATATGATTTTATGTTATTCGTAATCATGAGACTGTTCTTACCATAACGTCTTATTTTTAACACGAGCCATGATTGTAGTTTGTTCTTAATTAAAGAAACTATATTGCTGAACTATGGCCATATTTTAAAATTTGAGAACGAAAATTTTTCGAACGATGCTTCCTGCAATTTAAAACCAGTTATTATTTTATTTTCTAAAAATATTGTATCTGTTATAAGCAAAAGAAGATGAAGGCGGTGATATTTTGTTTCATACAAAAACAAAGAAACAAAACACACAAAAAAAGAGCCAATTAGCTCGTCCTCAGAAGGGCTGCTTAATTTTGTAATAAATAATAATTTTTTTTTTGTAATTTTTGTAATAAATAATAATTTTTTTTGTAATAAATAATAATAATTTTGTAATAATAATTTTTTGTTGGAGGCTTTTAAAGAAAAAGTCGATATTTTAATAAATAGAAATTCAAAGCTATACTACATTCACAGATATTGATTTAAAATTATAAAAATTTGTTTTGCGACTTAAAATAACCAACTACTGCCAAATAGTTTAGCTCTCAATTTGGGAAGATAAACAGAGACAATAATGTTAATTCTTTAAACACACAAATACTTTAAAACAGTGATTATTGTTTTCCAAATAATTAATAAAATAAATAAGAAATTTTATTTATTTTAATATAGCCCGAGTGAACATAAAATTTATTGACATAAACTAATTAAATTAAAACCAAATCACTTTATTACAAGTACTTATTTACTCGACAAACATTTCTTTCTATTTCGATAAACTAATTAATTCATATAAATGTAAATAGAACATTGAAACTTAAAAGAATTAAAAATAACAGATTCTTACACAAATATTTAACTTAAAGAGCATGAAGAAAAACATCAGATACAAGACAACACTGAATCTCAAGACAAAGAAAACAATTGAGAGAGCAAACAATTAGAGTAAATTATCGAGAAGTGGGTAACAGATGTTCGTTTAGTGTTCGACAGCTGGAGTTAAAATAAAGATCTTAGTTAAGTGTTCTCTGCAGATTGCCAGATGGCACTGCTAGCGGCTGAGTGTGAGTTGTAGTATTTCCTCAAGTGTCTTTTTCGTTTGGTAAAAGATTCTTAATAAAGATATTCTTTCACTTGGATTTCTACTCAATTCTTTATCGGAAAATTTTGGAATGTTGATGATTGCTTAGTATGTAGTGCTGTTTAAGATATTTATGTTTATATTAATGATTCATATAAATATGGCTGTATTTTAAAATTGATAAGAATAATTTTTGATTTTATGGCTTGAATGGTATCTCTTTTAATGATGAAGATAAGTGTATGTGCAGTGGCTCTCTAGAGGCTAGATCATTTGACCTACAGCTACTATATTTGGCACATTGGAGGATGTGTACCTTGAAGTGATTCTTTTTGAAATTTTAATGAATTAAAAATTAATTGAATTTTGTATTTTTCCACGATAACTACCAAAAATATTATTGTATAAAAATAAATTTTCAATAGTTTCAAAACTTGAAAAATTGTCCTATTATAGATACCAATTTAATAATCTTGCTGAAAATTTGCAGTTCCTAAAAATATTTTTTCGCTTAATTTCCGACAATAAATTACATTGTTGCCATGAAATTCAAACCGTTTTCATTGTTTCATTAATTACCTGAACACGTGATTTTCTTTCATTGTTGAAAGATACAAAGAAGAATTTTGGTTTAATATCTATTTAATTTGCAAAGCAGATATAAAAGCAAACTTATGATACCTCAAAATTTATAACATATACATACTACACATTTACATTTTTAGTAGCACCGTGATGTTATGTTACTGCTCCTATTAGAACATTTTAAATACTCAGTGAGCGAAACCCATGTAAGACAATTAAAGAAACAGATCTTTATTCTACCAAATCCATGGTATCTTGAATATGAAATTATATCTTAGAGTTTTAATTAAAATTATATATAACTAATACCTCCGACCAACCAGCTGGTAACTAAAGGTGATTAATTGATAATAATTCCTTGGTCTTGTTCAATAAGATATTAACTAGGATTTTAAATTTTCTCATCAGGGCATATGAGGGTTTTTTACATAAAAAAGACCAATTTACATCATTCGAATTTGAAATTAATTGCTTGTATCAACTAATTTGAAGTTACTGCTTTTTTGTTCTAAGTATGTGAATTAGTTATTATCATTCTAAATAAGAGTATAACACAAATGATCAATTTTTGACTTTTTTCTACTTGTTTTTGGAACTTTACAATAGATCTAATACATTTATATGGCTTGTACTTAAAGAAATATTAATCCATTTTAAAACATTTACTGAATACGATTCCACGTTTGTAAATGTCTTCTTATCTGATTACAAATTGAATAGAAATCGCAAATCTCTTTTGTGTTTAAAACGGATTTTATAAATTATTGCTAAGCAGTTCGCATAGTTAGTGCAATTAATGCATTAGATGAACGACTGGACATTATATTAAGTCCTCATACAATGCTTTTTAAATTATCAGTTATGTCAAAGTATTTCTTTCTTGTAATTCTGAAATTTATTTCATATCCTCGAGGTGATTCATGTTTTTATTTCATTAAAGTAATGGAATTGATTTCTTTGACTTAGTGCTTATGCTTACTTTCATAATATCTAATTTATTACAAATTATAAATGTTTTTATGTAATAAATTATTTTAATTAGTTAGGATACGAATATAATCCAAGCTCAAAATCGTCTTGTAAGATAAACCATGCCAAAACTTTATTTACAAATAAATATTTTTAATTTGCTAGGGCGATCATTTATTATGAAGCCATCTTTCTTACATCGTCATTATGAATAAATAGGATAATTTCATTGAATAATTAATTGTAATTATTTGCTTAAGATTCTTTGACTAACTGTTCTAAAATTAATATTTAATGTAACTAAATCTGGCTAAATGCATAATAACTAATAATGAATATTTTATATTTATTTTCAAAACTTGAGCGATGGCTTTAATTTTATTGTTATTATGAAAATTATTCTTTTGTTAAATTAAACATATCTTATAGCCATTCTCATTTAAACATTATTTATTTAAAAAATACACAAATTCACAAAATATTATGTCAGTGCTTAATTTCATTTTATTTCATCTCAGATGTTTTTTTTTTTTTTAAATATCGCTTATTTATTTCTTTTATAGGAGCATGAGATATTTTCTTTTTCCGTAAAATAAAATAAAAGTTAAAGGACGTAAACTGTACTCTCTTTTTCTCTTACTTAAGTTTTTTTTAGCTATAAAGCCCCGATAGAAAATACAGATTTACATGTTACGGAGATAGAATACAAATAAGTAAGAACAATTTTGCTTCGGAAAGAGTGAAAAGGATGTTGCATAGTGCTTTCTTTGCAGCAATGAAATATTTCAGGAATTAACTTATAAAAGCTCTTATCTTACAACTTCTGCGATAAGTATGTGAGGTTTATATTTTCGCATTATAGTAAACATTGGTTTTTATAAAGATACGTTTTTTTTTTTTTTTTTTTTTTTACATTTGCTTTGAAACTAAGAATAAGAAATAAGATTGGTGAATACGATTGAAATAAGAAATAAGATTGGAAACCATCATGAAAATAAGAAATAATAAATAAATTGAAACCATGAAATAAGATTGAAAACCAACATGAAACTTTATTACATGCTTTTGGAACAAAGTGTTCAAATACTTGTTCTTCGTTGTGCTATTAAACATTGATTTCTATCTCTTAAAATTAAATTACTATTCCTTAATCCTTCATTATTTCTTTATATAAATATACACAAGCGACAGAATGAAATTAAGTAAATATACAACAAAAATAAAATAAAGTAAAAAACGAAAAAAAAAAAAGAAACAATAGTATGGAAAAAAAATGTCCGAAGTTTAAAACACAAAGAGAAACATTAAATAAACAACCAATATGTATGCGCAAAAAGCTGGGATTCCACAATGATTTCATTCCTGATTAACAATTAATGTATTGACTACCTTGTTTCAGATTTATTTTTATTTTTTCTTTCATTATTATTAGTTTGTAAGTATATATATATATATATATATATATATATATAATTTATTATACTCACGGCTACTAATAAAATTGCTTTTTAACTATTTACTTAAATTAAAACTTGGAAAATTATTATTTTTTTAAATTTTTAGTGGCGTAAATTTATGGTTCATCTTACGCGTTTTAGAGTCTGCTTATTGTTAACTTTGATTGCTATATGACGTAATAATCACATCTGTTTCAAAAATGCCGGATCATCTTTTTATTGCAGTAAAAATTTTTTCGCGAATGTGAAACTTCAAGCATTGCAAACTTCTTCCCACTTTTTTTCTGTCTTTATTCTCCCTTCAGATAACTTATTACTCAGGTTATTTGTCATGACTGGAATAAAAAGTCAAACTTTTTTAATTTTTCTAAATTATAATATTTTTCTAATTAGGAAAAAAATATTTGAAATGAAAATTAGTATAAATAAACAAAAAATGATGATAATGTCAGACAACCTCTTCAATAGTTCGAGATAAACTATGCCTATTTCATTTTTCTTATATGGAGAAACTAGCAAATGCTCAAATGCGTCGATTGCTCAAAAAAAAAAAAAAAAAAAAAGAATTATTTACCCAGTTCTCCTCCTTTCGTAGTTATTTCATTTTTATTCGAACAGAGGACAGACAGACTTTTTCTGAATAAATTTTGTTCAAAATTTGATAGAAATCTAAACATTTTGTGTAAAAACCATATACCAAATTTCATCCGTCTAGCTTTAAGCGTGCTAGAGTATATTTGTCACAGATAAACATACAGACAGAGAGACGGACATTTTAGAAAAATGTATTTTTCGATCTGAGTGATATCTGAAACGTGGTATTCATCAATAAATAACATTTAAATTACAACAAATAACAATAACAATAAACAAATTACAACAAATAACAATAACAATAAACAAATTATAACAATAACAATAAACAAATTACAACAAATAACAATAACAATAAACAAATTATAACAATAACAATAAACAAATTACAACAAATAACAATAACAATAAACAAATTATAACAATAACAATAAACAAATTACAACAAATAACAATAACAATAAACAAATTATAACAAGAACAATAAACAAATTACAACAAATAACAATAACAATAAACAAATTATAACAAGAACAATAAACAAATTACAACAAATAACAATAACAATAAACAAATTACAACAAATAAAAAATCGATTAATAACAAATAAATTTAAGATTATGTACAGCATTAGATAACATAACAGTGTTGAATAATGCACTCTTTCATTCCATGGGAAGCATTCATTATGCAGAAATAAAGCTCGAAAAGATCGCTTTTCTATTCCAATATTATCCTGCTTAAATCCTCAATGGGAAACCTGATTTATTGAAGCTCTGTTTACATTCATATAATCAATC
Source organism: Argiope bruennichi (assembly GCF_947563725.1). Lineage (NCBI taxonomy): Eukaryota > Metazoa > Arthropoda > Arachnida > Araneae > Araneidae > Argiope > Argiope bruennichi. The sequence continues at coordinate 60,684,074 of NC_079158.1, forward strand.
CATTCGCGAATTCTCACATTAGTCTATTTGTATCGCAAAGCTAGTTTACATTTGGTTTGGAGCTATGTAATTCACTTTAGCATTATTAATACTACCCAGATGGTTATATATTGTTGCGCATTGATTGTATTAGGTTTGTGTCCTACGAAATATCTGGAGACGAAACGGAGTTGACTGGGATATATATCAGTAAGCACGTTTTAAATACATTAGAAGGCCGAATTATTCGGACGATGCGAATTGGATGCGTTGCCAATATAAACCGACTAATGCGTTTTAAAATAACATTGCTTAGGATTATAAGGATATCTGCAGTTTGCAATAATATTTGGCAGCAATTTCGAGTAATCTCTGCTTATAAGAATTTCCATTTTAAGCTTATTATTCTGGTATAACAGTCGCTACTGAAAGCTTACACATATTGAAACATGTTTTATAATTTTAAGAGATTTATATTCAAAATGTATAATTTTAAGATTTTTTTAAGATATTTGTTTAGTTTTTAATCTTCCCAAAATAAAATATGTATTTTTTATTTAATTTTAAAAGTTTGTTCTGGTAGACAGTGAGATAATATTTTTTTTTACACTTTAAAATTCAAATACCTAAAAAGAAAAGAAAAATAAAGGCCAAAATTTTAATTAATTAAGTTTTTTAAGCTTAGTATTTATGTTTAGTTTAATAACTTTTTTTTCCTGAAACAATATAAAAAAATCAAATTAATAATTTTTTATATGTTGTATTAAATTTTTTTGCAAAACTCTATTCATAGAACTAAATTATCCCTTTTATCAAAAAAAAAAAAAAAAGAGGAGCCGTGATTATATCGAAAAAAAATTAATTTTCCAGCAAGTAATTAAACTTTCGCCATTCCATTATTTTTAATTTTTATTTAACATTTATTTTTAAGAATTTGTTTTCATAATTTTTGACATTATCTTACTAAAATGATATTACGTTAACCAGTGTTTATTATATAATATTTAATAAATATGTCTTTATGAAAGAGAAACAGTTTCTTATAAAATGTTTAACTAGTTTGTTGAATACTTAATAATATTGCGAAATTTAAGGATAGGTTAACCCAGTCTTTTTCAACAATTTTTAAATGACTGTTTTACATCCACATTGATTAAATTTTTGTATTTATTAAATTATTTATTTCCTTTTAATTATTCAAAATAGTTTTATGCATCAGTTCATTCATAATATTGTATAAAATTTCATCTTCGAAATCCTCAATGACATGCATAATATCCTCATTTTAGATCATAAATTTGTCATTAATCAAGCATTAGTTTAAGAGATTGCTTAGTGTATTCTATGAATAAATATGCTTAGTTTAACAATGCAACCCTGTAATTTTGACAGTATCATTACTAAAATGTTTGAATGTGGGTATTTTAAACAAGTACTTTCAAGGGTAGCTTGAATTGCTGAATTTGTTATAAATTTCTACATTGTTAAGAATTAATTATGTTTATAATAGCAATATCTATAAAATCTAAACATTAGATCATAAAATAATACTCATTTTAAGTCTTAAAAATTTATTAAAGGAAATGAATTAATATATCTGGCAAGGCAGACGAAATGATATTTTAATGCAGATGGTTAATTATAATGTCTTATAACCTTTTTGAGAAAATTCTTGCATTTTTTCATAATTAATTACAAAATTTTTATAATATATGTGTGGGGGAGCTTGAATATAATAGGCATGGTTGAAAAATATCGATTTAGAATTATGGAATTTTCTAACTATGTATATTAGAATATGTCAAATGTTTAAAACAATATATATATATTTTTTTGAAAACCAAACTAGTCAGAGTACTCTCCTCAAAGTTTTCTTACATATTCTCTAATAAAAGTTATATCCTCCAACTTCGGCATTGACGTATGCTAGTTAGGAAATATTAACCTTTGGAGCATTTTTACTGAATAAATTGTGTGATCTTTGTTGAGGGTTTTCACATTTTATTTCTGGTCTGCTTTTAATAGTATCCGAAAAGTGAATTTGTGCTTTAAACGCGTTTTCCCCAAACGCTAATCCCAGGGGTGGGGCACCTCGAAATGAGAATGAGATGCTTCTGGCATGGTGGTTGGATCTCGCCACCCTGGAGGGTACACAAATAGGTGGAGGATCTGACTCCTCCCATCGATGACGGGACGTACTTCCTTCGGGGAGGGTTGTACCGTGATGGTCCTTAGGACTCAACCACAGTACCCGCCAGTGTTGCTGTTGCGACGGCCCGGTCATTCAATTTTATGGTTTAAATCCGTGTGCCTTCGTGGCGGGTCAGAGAGTCAGATGGCTGACTTTCCACAAACGTTTTAAACCAAAATTTGACATAGAACTACAATTACAGTTACAAAGCCACACACTAAAATTGATATATTTTATTTAAGTCATTGCATTTTTGTGGTATCGCATTTAATTGCTTCTGAAAGTAGAAACCGACAGATGGTTAACTCATATTTGAATTTGGTTCAAAAATTGATAGATATCAAACTAGAGATGTTAAATCTGTGTAACGAATTTCATCTATCTAGCTCTCTTCGTTTTGTAGTCATCGTGTTAACTTATATCTGAACAGACAGAATTCCTCTGAATGAATTTTGCTCAAAATTTGACAAATCTACAAATTCGGTGTAAAGACACCAAATTCCGTCTATTTAGATCAAAGTATTTTTTAGTTGTCTTTGTCAGAAGTAAACAAAGGGATGAATGGATTTGCAAACAGCCAGCCATGAATGTGTTTTTCAGAGGTCTAAAGCATGGAGACTCGTCAAAATCTTGAGTTCGAAGTTTTTTGCTGATTACGATACTTTATCTATATTTCATGTATAAAAAAATGTAAAAAATCATAATTTAAGAAATTATTTAATGATTTAAAAGAAGTGTTTTTAAAATTTTCCCCATTGATTTTTTCGTAATTAGCATATAAAGTATATTTTGAGTAATATTTTGTAACTCTATTTAAAAATAAATTTTTTAGAAATACTTTCGTACACATGCGTTGTATTTTCAAAAATATTTGCATTTTTTTTTTTAACTAAACTTTCTAAAAGTACTCGACAGAAAAAAAAATGCATATCCAGTTTTATTTTAATTCAGTTAATTTTTGCATGAATCTCTATGACACATTCTAAAGTAAAAATCACGGAACACTAAAATTCAGATCCTTGGAATATTTAAAAGACATACAAATCTGAAAAAAAGTATTGAAAAAAAATATTAAGAAGGAATGAAAATTTTAAAAGGCATGTAAATCTGAAAAAAGCACATCGTTTTGGAAAAGAATTATTAAAAATGAATCAAGTCTTCTAAATCCAGTAAATAATAATCCAGTAATAAGACATGTATATCTGAAAAGAGCACATCGTTTTGGAAAAGAATTATTAAAAATGAATCAAGTCTTCTAAATCCAGTAAATAATAATCCAGTAATAAGACATGTATATCTGAAAAGAGCACATCGTTTTGGAAAAGAATTATTAAAAATGAATCAAGTCTTCTAAATCCAGTAAATAATAATCCAGTAATAAGACATGTATATCTGAAAAGAGCACATCGTTTTGGAAAAGAATTATTAAAAATGAATCAAGTCTTCTAAATCCAGTAAATAATAATCCAGTAATAAGACATGTATATCTGAAAAGAGCACATCGTTTTGGAAAAGAATTATTAAAAATGAATCAAGTCTTCTAAATCCAGTAAATAATAATCCAGTAATAAGACATGTATATCTGAAAAGAGCACATCGTTTTGGAAAAGAATTATTAAAAATGAATCAAGTCTTCTAAATCCAGTAAATAATAATCCAGTAATAAGACATGTATATCTGAAAAGAGCACATCGTTTTGGAAAAGAATTATTAAAAATGAATCAAGTCTTCTAAATCCAGTAAATAATAATCCAGTAATAAGACATGTATATCTGAAAAGAGCACATCGTTTTGGAAAAGAATTATTAAAAATGAATCAAGTCTTCTAAATCCAGTAAATAATAATCCAGTAATAAGACATGTATATCTGAAAAGAGCACATCGTTTTGGAAAAGAATTATTAAAAATGAATCAAGTCTTCTAAATCCATTAAATATTCACTTTATTTCATAATACATTTTATATGGATATTTTAGTCGCATATAAGTATATATATTGACAGATGAAATGTCAAAAAAAGTAAATTTCAATATTTCACCAGCTTTTCGTTGATTTCTATATTCACTGTTCCCTTACGATTGATTTTTAATTTAAAAACAAAACAAAAATCATTACAAGTAAAAAGAATCCAGATCAACCATTCCAGTGAAAAAATGGAACTTCCTTAAGAAGTTTTTTCTCCTTCATTTTGGCAAGAATCTTATTTCTTTTAAGAAAAAAAAGGAGCGACAAAGTCACATTGTGGACTCAAGATGGAACTAACTTTGTTCAAATATTATGATTTCTATTTTATTCGGTTGAAATATTTCTTCCTAAAAAATGTCGCGGAGTCTCTTCCCAAATCTCTTTGCCAGGAAGCTAACAATAAATCATTGCTGTTGCGCCACTTTTATTCATAAACATGGAACGTATTTATTTATCTTCCACTGTTCTCGGCTCTTCCTAAAGGACTATGATATATCTTATTTTTTTTTTCTTCTTCCTTAGGTGCAAGGAATTGCTCCAAAAAGGAATTCCCATGTGCCAACGGTCGTTGCATCCCATCTGATTGGCGCTGCGACGGAACCAATCAGTGTGGAGATAACAGTGATGAAGATTGCTGTGAGTAGTCACTTCCCTGGATGTGACATTTTTTTTATTTTATTTTTATTTTTATCATGTTTCTTGCTATCATTTCACCTGCAGCAAAAAGGTATTATCGAAGCAGTATCTTAGTGCTTTTTCCTCCTCCTTTCTTCTATGTTGGCAGAAATACAAGAATGATGTGAGGCGTATTAGCCGAGTCTGATGTCAGTGTGACCTTCGTAGAGGTCGTGGTTGTAGATATTCGTAGAAAATATAGGATTTCTGATGGTACATGCAAATGCGATTTTTATTCAAAGTGAAATTTAACTTTTTAGAAGCAAAAGTATATTAAGAAATTCCCACATTAAATATTAATTGAGGAATAGTACTGTTATTTAGCAGTGAATTTAGAGCACTAAAATAGTTTTAATTAGTATCGTTCATCGCAAGGTATCATCAATTAATGAAACATTTAAAAAATAAAGCATATCTCCTAGATAAGTTACTATAAAGTACCACTTGTGCAAATTTTGCAATTCTATATTGTGTATTTTCGATGGAAATTAGATAACGTTAAGAATTACACAACTAAGCTTAATTTTCATAATTGATGTAATTATCAATTATGATACTGGATTATGTACAATGAATAACTGAACTATACATTGAATGAGGTTCTTTACAGTTCTTTACAGAGAATGAGGAAAATCGTATTCATATATTTTCGTGGAAGTTATCTGCTCTGGTTATAGTCAAAACTGTTTCACGTTGCAAGTTCTTATTTGTAAAAATACAACACGAAATGTTATTTTTATAGGTTTTTGTCTTATAAGTATGATTTTGATCTTAAGATTACATATAAAACAAATTAAATATATATTATTGAATTCAGCTTTATCTCTCGCTTTTAACAAAATATATATTTGTGTTAAATGCCTAATTGGGATATTTCGGAAGAAAATTTTTGAAAGAGTTACTTGTCGTTTAACTTGACAGCGTTTGACATTTTTTCGTTTTTATTTTGAAATAAAACAATGTTATTTTATCTAATTTCAATTATTTATCATTTAGAATTTGTTATTCTTAAATGAAATACAGTTTATAACAAAAAAAGAAATATCTTAAATTAAAGCCTATGACAAAAAAAAAAATCGCTTGATTTTACTCAGTTTCTAATAATACTGATTGTTTAATTTTTGCGAGTGCTTAATGAATGATGGGTTTATTATATTTGAAATACAAATTTGTACGCTGAATTCAAATACGAAATCAAAATTCTTCCGCCACTGAGAATTTTTGCCGAGGGACTCTTTTTAGTATACCTTTTCTTTTTTTGTAAAAAGGTCAATTTCCAATGACAGATGATGTTTGAGAAATGATGTTTTAAAACTGAAATTAATAATGTATATTTATAAAGACATCAATTCATGTATTTATTATAATAAAGAAAAAAGATCTGATTGATTCGTGATTTATAATGTTGAAACTTGCACCAAACATCTGTCAGTTGCTTCCACTCAATGGAATTTATTATATAAAAGTTAATATTCTTCAAGCATTCCATCGGTAAGATTTTATTACATTTTATCTATTATATTAAACTTGGACTGAAGCAATTTGTGATAAAAGGGGATAAAATATGTCGGGAGAAACAGAAAATTCTTCACATAATATTTGATACATATTTAAAATACCGTGGCAATTTAAGTCAATGGCGAATTTCGATTTTCAAATTATACCAATGGTAATGGTTTCCCCAAAACTTTCTCGCATAATCTTTAATAAAGGTGTTATAGTAAAGAAAAACTTGCATTGGTTTACGATAGTTGCGAAATATTAACTTTTTGCGTGAATTTAGCATTTTGTAATCAATCTTTCGTGTTATTTATAGTATCCGAACATCGAATTTGTACTTTAGACACTTTTTTTTCAATCGATTGAAACAAAGATTTGACACAAATCTTCACTTGATATATTTAATGATTTGATATATTTAAGTCATTGCGTGTTTAAATTACCATGTTTACATATTTCTGAAAGTACGGACCGACAGACTGTCAACTCTTTGTTGGTATCTACAATAAAGAAATCTGTGAACCAAAACTTATCTGCCTGGCTCTCTTTGTTTTCCAGTTATGTGTTTACATATATTCGAATAGGCGGGCTTCCTCTGAACAGGTTTTACACAAAATTTGGGAGAAATCTACAAATTTGGTGTACAGACGATGTACCAAATTTCAACGAGTAAATTTAGTAGTAAATATAGGTTGCAATATGTATGTTACATGTTAATATACATATTGCATTCCTATTCAATATAAGAAGTACAAAAAATTGTGAGTGATGGAATCAAACTACTTTGCATTTCTTAATCTACAAGTTTGGAGAAACGTTGTTAGATTTAAATACTGATTTTCTGCATTACAAAAAGAATTAAATTTTGTGCAACATTGTATTTATGTGAGAACGAATATATTCTTCATTAAAAACAAACATGTGAATCTAATCTCTTAATTTTATTGGCTATCGTTTTATAACAAGGTATTAATTTAAATGAGAAAAACAGTAGAATCATACTGTTACGTAAGCATGTTGCCCCGCCTCTCACTTGTAACGCCCTCTAGCGGTATATGTAAAAAACCATCAGTTTTTGTAACATCATCGACGTAGCAGCACGTCGAAAGGCAAAGCTCAAAGAAACTCCCGAAAGCGGAGAAATAATAAAATCTAAAAAAAAAAAAAAAAAAAAAAAAAAATAGAACGGAGAGGTTCAACAATAATGACGGAACTTTTTTTTTTTTTTTAGATTTTATTGTTTCTCCGTTTTCGGGAGTTTCTTTGAGCTTTGCCTTTCGGCGTGCTGCTACGTCGATGATGTTATAAAGACTGATGGTTTTTTACATATACCGCTAGAGGGCGTTACAAGTGAGAGGCGGGGCAACATGCTTACGTAACACATACTTCATCTTGATGCGCAGCAACAAAAGATAATTATCGAATATTTAATCGAATAATTTGGAAAAATGGCAATTTATCCAAAAGCAAAATATTCATAAAAAAAACAGAGAGAAAATATAACTAATATATAATAAAATTCCATGTGCTTTATTACACACAGGATTATTCAATTAATAACTCATGTTCAGTATTAATTTTCTAATAGGTCATGATTCCGTTTCAAATATTTCGTTTTCTATTTTCTCTGATAGATTTTTCAAAATAAATATTTATTTTTTTACAGTATAAATTGCTTTAGTTTTTTTTAAAATAAAAGTAAATTAATATTTTTTGTTTGCTTTTTTAAATTAAATTTTGGTTTTTTATAATATTTTTCAATTCCTGAAATCATTATAAGAAAACTAACTCTTATTGTTTTTAAATGTAAAGTATTTCTACTAAATATTGTTGAAATCCATACATTTCTGCAACGTGATTACAGACTTGATGAAAGTATATAAATCCAATACTTTATTTCTATATAGCTAAACACAAATTTAGTTTAAAGCCTCATAGGTGGTATATGGATGTATTTTAATCCAATACTTTATTTCTATATAACTTTACACAAACTCATTTTAAAGCCTTATATGAGATGTATTTATATAGATATATATGGATGTATTTTATCGATTCTCCGTTTTGAATTCTGAATAAAACGGAATTAAGGTCAAACATTTGAGACAGTCAAAGGGAACTCTTTATGTTCCAAAAGATTTTTCACTACATCAATTTCTTTTTATACTTTCCATTTTTTTCTGTCATTTCTTTTGTAACAAATGATGTAAAGTAAAATGCATCACTTCATGAATTTGAATAAACCGAAAAGCTTTATCGCTTTACAAAACAAACTGGTAGCAATACATGTCAGCATTTTTTTTCTTTTCCATTGTGACAAGGTCGAACTGAAATGATGGAATATTTTCGAATCCAGCTTTGCTTTTTAAAATAAATTTTCCATTTCAGAAATACTTCATTTTTTTCCCTTCCTTTTTATATTAAAAAAATGAAAACTCATTTATAAAGAATCAAAATATTTTCGAAGTTTAAACGCACGCTGTATTTGAAATATATTTAAAATATATTTCTTTATAAATTGTTCATGTTGGCTTTCAAGAGATAAATTAACATTCTATACGCTGAGAAGCTCTTTCAATATAAACTGACATATTTTAGGAAAAATAAATCATATGTCCTTATTTTGTTTGTGTTTGCTTTTAAAATTACTACTCAAATTAGCTTTTAAAAATAAATATTCATAAAAGTAAACCAAAAATATTTTCCCTGTACCATTTGATTAAAAGGAATAAAATGCCATTTAAATCTCTGAAAAAAAGATTATATTATTAGACTTTTTTTCATATTAAAACAGTTAAAATGTACTTCGAATATTCTACTAAATAAATAATTCTTAATAAATTCATGACGATAAAATAAAATTGAAAAGCTGAAGTACACTTTATTTTTTTTCAGACGATAAATATTCAACAGATCTAAAAAAGGCTTTGTTTTATGATACAAATTTAAATTGACTTATCAAACTGTTTTATGAGCATATGCATAGAAGCTATATAATTTGTAGCTAAGTCTTGTCATATAAAATAGAAAGTATTTTATTAGCTTTGATGTAATAGTTTAATACATGAAATAAAAAGAATCTGTATCTTATGTATTTATACAAAAAAAGATTCAGGAATATTTAATTTAAAAAGTGAAATATTCATCTCCTCGTTCACATTTCTACCTTTCAAACTGTTTTTAGATGGAAAAAAGTCTCTGAATACTTAGTACAGTGAGGTGCCTAGACAGATATTAACAATTCAAATTGTCTGGAATCTTTTTCTTTGACGTTTTATAAGAGCGAAAAGGCAATAGGAGAAGAGGACTGTTATTGAAAGTTCGAAAGTTATATGTCTGACAGATAATATATTCAGCAATTTGCTTTACACATAATTTTAAATATTTATGAAATTCTGATATTGATTATGAAGTTTAAAATAAGGTCATCTGGTTAAAAATATAGCGAACTGTATTTTAGTTAAAAAAAAACAATTATAAAAAGTGTAAGAAGGAATATTTTTGTATTATACATTTAAAAAAAATCGATTTTGAAAAATAATTTGTTTAAAGTTAATACTGTAGATAATTTCAGTGTTGCAGTTACTTTCTAGATAGATTTATTTATTTTATTTTTTTGGTAGATTTTTTATATATTTTTTATTAAAAAAGACCGCCATGTTTCAGACTTGAATTTTCTCTTTTAATGCATTTAAACATAATACAATAAATGATATGACAAAGGAATACAAAAGCTCTCAAATAATCTAGATAAAGATTAATTAATTCCTAGAGTTTTTAGTGATTAAATCATATGAAACTTCCCTTACACAAGGAAACTTATATTCACACAGCATATTCAATGTATCCCCCAAAAGTGGAATAAGAACTCATTTCCTTAAATATTGAAACTAGACAAGTTCCAACCACAACAGTTTTCTTAAAATAAAGGGGGCAATTGTATAAATATGTTTTGGCTTAAGTGGAAATTAATCATAAAAGTTTGAAAAAAATATTTTCTTAAAGATTTAATGGAATAAAAGTGTCAACTAGTAAAATCTAATCTTACTAGCTAAGTAGTCTTGAAATCAAAAGTTTCTCATTTTTATCAATAAAATTTGCAGAAATATTAAAAGGAAAACTTATCAACTTAAATAACTATTTCATACTGGTATTTGATTTAGTTTTTTTAATAATATGTTCGATATATTTTACAAATATATAACACATTTTTTTTTGTTCAAATGTTAATCATGTTGCTAAATATTCAAATTAATTTCATCATTGTAGCAAATGTTGAATTCTGACATTCTCTTTCATAGTTTATAACCAAGATCTATGTCTTATTATATATCGTGATTTTAATAAAATTATGTGATTATTTTAAATTTTCTTGTAATTATTGCTAAGATTAACTTAGTTCCAACTATTTTTTCTAGCTAACTTTTTTTTATAATATGCATATTTCTAATAATTCCAACTTTATTCTTCAATATTATTTGATAGAATCAAATATATATCGCACTTAAAACTTATAATTTTGCTTTTTTTTATTTCAGAATTCTGTTAAAAGTTTTTTTGAAACAGTAAAAAGAAAGTTCTCTAAAATTAAAAAAAAAATAAATTATGAAACACTTTCAGTATAATACAGAAAAATAAAATGCTGAATTATTTCATTTACTTTTCTAATGCATTTTATGAGCATATTTCAATTCACTAAGTAAGTTATTAGTTAAATTTTCTACTAACTTATAACTTACTTAGTGAATCACTTGCTCATCTACTGCCTTTGATTATAGCTCAAATTTTCAGAGAAATAAAGAAGAGTAACTGACAATTTCTTAGTATAAAATGCAGAACTGATATTAGATGTCTATAGTTGCATTAGAAGAGTTGCATAACTGTCATAATATTAAATATAAATATATTTTTCTGTACGATCCTTTACAACGAAATTAAAATTTGTATTGAAATTTTTCGTACACAGTAACTTGCTTGAAACGGCTGGTTTGAAAAGGTTGTTTATAATAATTTAATTTATATGAGAAAAATATATTTTATATCTTATCAATATTATATCTTTATATTTTATTAACATCACTTTTTATAATTTTATTGCCATTAACATAATTCTTAATTATTATTTACCATTAATGGAATATTTAATATAATTTTACTATCATTATTGATTTTCTAATACCTACAACGGATTTAAGTGTATAATTTATTAAAAAATTTTAACACCTACATTAATTAGCTTTATAGTATTAAATTAGATAATAAATAATTTCAGAAGTTAAATGACAATCAAAATCACATTTTCGTTGATAATGGGTTAAAAAAATATATAATTTTAGAAACTATTGTGAAATTTGTTAAAACAGAGCTTACTGATAATACAATTATTTAATTTTATACTTGCCAATATTCTTTAGAAATGCATTGGGTTAGATTTCTTTTCCATTGGTGTTTCATACAAGCTAAATTCCTCTGTTTTTATTCCGGTTTTAAGGATATCGCTTGTTTCGAGTTTTGATAAAAAGCGTACCTAACTTTTAACACAGTAATTCTATTTGTAGCAATAAACGATGTCTCAAAACTGACCCAAGATTTAAATTTGTCATCATTCGCGCAATAAAGTGTTGGCAACCTTATTAAAAAAACCATTTGACAGCTGATAGTTTAGGATTAGTAAAAATGGAGCATTACACAATAGAACAACATGTTTTCATTGTTAAAAGATATTTCAAAAATAATGAAAGTCTAAAGGCCACAGTTTTAAAATTTGTGAATTGACCCCCTAGATTGAGTGATTTAACACAATTGGACTTTTTTATGAGGTTATTTGAAGTCAAAGGTTTATGCCAACAAGCACACGTGCATTGAAGGACGAAATTCAATGCTGTATCTACGAAATTCAGCCTCATTTATACAAAATGGTCATGGAAAATTTCGACAAAAGAGTGCAAATGTGCCAGGAAAACCATGGAAGCTATTTGCCCTATGTGTTATTCCATACATAACTTTATCTTGTGTACTTAACAATTCATTAAAATTATTACAATTTAAAGAAAAAAACTGTGTTCTTGATTTAATTAAAATGTTTAGTTAACACATTATTCTATCATGTAACACTCCATTTTTACTAACCTTAAACTATCAGCTGTCAAATGATGTTTTTTAATAGGGTTGTCAACAGTTTACTCTACAAATTGTGGCAAATGCAAATATTGCGTTAATTTTTGGATACTCTTTATTATTATTTCAAGTTGCAAAAGTTCTAAATTTTATTTTACTTTAAATTTACAATATAATCTGTGTTTTGACAAAAATTTTCATCTGAAAGACAAACTATACATGACAATTATAGTCATTTTCGTAACCCCTTCCATTTTTTCGCATTATCATGAAGAAGACTTATGCTACTTGTATATTATTAGAAAAAATCAATAACCGATGCAGTCATCAAGTCATTTCAATACAATCGAACATGTTCTGCATACCAAGAAACACTTAAAATTCGAAACTAAGAAACACTTGTATGCATCAATTCATTGAAGAAAATCTTACAAGTCAGAAACGGAACAAGATTCATCGCTTTATGAAATTCTCCTCAACCGTAATCATTACATAAACCAGCTTTTCCTTACCTGGGACGCTGGAATACGCTCATTACAGTTTCGAGTATTGGGCATCATTATTGCTTGGCGGAGGACTCGCCCGCTTTCTCGTTTATTCACTTCAGTTCCCTTTCGCCTCAATGAACGATTTTAAAAATAAGATGGGTAAGGGCAGGCGATGGATGAGTAGGTTCGGGTTTCCCGTTATCGCTTGGTGTTCAGGCCCTGCCGGGACGAAGTCGTAAAGTTAGAACGATGGTTTCGGCGGAGTAATAAGTAGGGGGATAGTGACAGACTTGCACCAAGTGTACAGAAAACTCTACACGCGTAATAAATAATGTGCAAGATTCTTCATCGACATTAACAAATTCTTCTCTTTCCAATTTTGCAAGTGACAGCCGTTATTTTATGGAAATACTATTTATGTGATTTAAGGCTAACAAAGCAATATTTTTCGATTTTATTAGTGTTTGAATTCTTAAATTAGGATAGACAGAGTCTAACGACATTGTCAAAAGAAGGAAGATAATAAGAAATAGGAGACAATTCTCCTTGCTTTTTAAGTAGAAGCCACTGAATGAAAATTCCAGGCAGTTGACATAATATTGAATTCAAATAATTATGATCTTCCACATTAGAAATGCAATCAAATATAGTGAAACAATAAGGTAAGAAATAAAATTTTAAATATTCCCTTATCAAGTGCGTGTAACAGATTCCATGAGTCAAGGATTTATGATGAATGGAAACTGTGGAAACTTATTTTGCTGAAAGCGCGGATAATAGACATAGGATAATAGTTAGACGCGGATAATAGTTAGGATAGACATAATTGGATACATTGAGTCGAAACGAGGATAATAATAAGAAGCGAGAATCTGCTTATCGCTTTTCAAAGAGATAGAGGATTCGGATGAATATTTTAGATAATACTTAAATCAAATAATGATTTTCTTTTCCTATGGAAATGAAATCAAATATTGTAATGCAATAAGGTAGGCAGTATAAACATTAACCCGTTCATTATTAAACTGGTCCTACCCGGCAGTGTCAGTCAGTTCTTCAGTTTTGGGGTTAGTATCTTTTTCAAACAAGAAATTCAGGATGTAAAGGGAGGACATCCTTAGTGACAACTTCCTTTACATCCTGCATCCCTTGTTTGAAGCAGAAACCTGCCCCAAATCGACTCGTTTGTATAAAAATTTCACGGCCATGTTGGATTGGGTTGAGTTAGTTGTGAAAATTTAAATATTCCTTGATTAATTGTGTCTAACAAGTCCTATGATTCTATTGATATTTTTTTATAGTTATAGTCAGCAAGCCTTCATATGACCACTATGATAGGATGTCGTTAAACTGACATCAATTCGACATTTTTTTAGAATATCTGTGAATCTATGTTTTCAGCAATGATATTAAAATTGGAGGAGCAAAATATTGCAGAATCTACATGGCATAGTAACGCTTTACTCACTGGTTTAAATGTTATAGCAAATCTTAAATTGATAAATTAATATTGTTATATATATATATATATATATATATATATATTGTTATATTTCATGACAAATATCTTTTCACTTTTTAATGATACTCAATATTGCAATCAAATAACCATATGATTGTGTAAACTTTATTTTATTTAAAGTTTATTCTAAATGATTATCTGTTTGAAGGCAAGACAATAATTAATTAATTAAGGTATATTGTATCATAACGTCAAATGGTTATTAAAATCTATATTTTACAGCAGCATTAATCAGCTAATTGAATGAATATTTTGACAGATTTTATTTGTTGTTGGAACTAGCTTGCTGAAAAAAATGTAAAATTTTCAACTAACAATGTTTTACTTTTAAGTAGATTAAAAATTATCTCTGTGCACGTATTTTTAAATTAAGAATTCATTTTCTAAACAGGAAAATATCTTTTCCAAAAGCAAAAAAAGAAAAAAAAATCACAAAAATCACATAATCTCTTCAAAAATTTCATTTTGCTTCCATTAAAATACATTTCTCTTTCAAACAATGTACCTCTTCCAACAACATAAAAATGCAGCAATTTATTTCTTTTTACAACATACATCCTAAAATTTAATTACCATTTTCCTGGTATATACGTGTGAATTTGGTATCTTTTTTCTTGTTTAAATGAATAGAATTCTTAGAATTTTATTTAAATAGCAACTATTTTCTTCGAAAATATCTCTCACCTAAACAATGTTCTTTTCTGAATACGCAGAATCTGTAAGACTTCACTAAAGATCTTCCCTAAAATAAAATTCACTTTCAGAAAATGAAGCAACATACCTGTAATAATGTAAAATAGACTATCTATTCTAGAACACATATTGAAAAGAATTTCCATGAATAAATAATAACGTCTTTTCTTAGTCTAAAATGAAACCTTTAAATCTAAAATACAAAAAAAAAAAAATGTGTTCCATGAAAACTCTTATTGTGACCATTTCGATTGAATTATCTTATTGTTTTTGAACTTCTGTTTTAAAAGGTGTAATAAACTACTGCAATATATTGGTACGTTCCAAAGAAGGAAATGAAATAATTTTTGAGTCTTTAATGGCACAATATTTTAAGAAATTCACAATCTTTAAATTGAAATCGTTTAGGAATTGAATATAATATGTAATAAATATTGAAATTTTATCTTGCATCAAGAAAAAAACGCAATCAAAGATAAAATAAACAGTTATTGATTTTTCATAGCTTCTTCAGAAATTAAATTACCTTTTCGTAGAAAATGTCTGCATCTGAAACAACGCTATTTCTAAACAATAAAAATCTAAAAGACGTCCATTAAAGTCTTACATAAGATAAAAATTAACTTTAGAATAGGTTCTCGGTTTTTGAAATCTTTTTAACTGAATAATCGATTCTAGAGTGTAATTCATACCATAAACAAAATCACTTTTAATGAAGAGTGATTCGAACTTTTTAATATGTCTTTGATAAATTAAAAAAAAAGTGTGATTCCTGGAAAATACTAATTTGCTCATTGTCTCCGAAATCTTTATTGTTTCTTAATGTATATAAAAACACTGCTAATGAAAGAATAGATTTATTTCTTCAAGAAAGGCAAGTCCTCCAAAGACAAACCTAAGACAAAAGGGTTCTTAGAAATCACCTCGACAGCGAAAAATTCTGTTATATGGCCAAGAGAAAT
This sequence comes from Argiope bruennichi, assembly GCF_947563725.1. Classification (NCBI taxonomy): domain Eukaryota; kingdom Metazoa; phylum Arthropoda; class Arachnida; order Araneae; family Araneidae; genus Argiope; species Argiope bruennichi. Next base: position 60,700,166 of record NC_079158.1, read on the forward strand.
AGTGCTTTTAGCGCCTAAAGATATGACGTATCCAATCAGAGCCGTAGCTGCTGAGAGCCATTTCGTGTTTGTTTTAGCTCAGCTCTAATATGATATCTAATATTTTTCCGCCAATGTATGAAAAGGGATTTTTATCGCTTCCCTTTTTTGCCCTTTCTTGGGTAATTTCTGAAGTCAACACCATTAACCTTCTGAGTGTCCGAGATATTACATGTACCGCGCAATATAGATAGAAAGCACCTTTTTTCCTTCGCTCGGATTTATTGATTTTAGGGTCCATAAATTGGTCACAGAAACGCCTTAATATTTAATGGTTATAAGAAAAATATTGTTTATGGTATTAGAAAGAAAAGATATTATAAGTCAAAGACTTAATATAGGAATATTTCTTAGCAAAAATAGAAATAAAGAGCCTTGGCAATATTTCTTTTTTAAGATTTTTTTCAGAAATTTTTAAAGAAAATATTTTATTCAATAATTGAGTAAAAGATTTGAATGGAAATTTTCCCAAGGACAATTGTGACAGAGAAAAAAGCAATTATTAACAAGATAAAAAGATACACAGAGAAGTACTTAGAGCTATAAGACTAGGCTTACGTACCAGTCTCATACCAATATAATCTCTCGCATTAAATGTGAAAAATACGTACACATGCATTAACGTGGCATTCAGTATTGTACAAATTAATGGGGACAAAATTAATTTTTCATAAAATTCTTCTTTTCGCAGGATTTCCTATTGAAATCGATTTAAATTACATTTTGTAAGGAAGAAGTTTGAGTAAGACTTAACTAAAATAACTTGTCCATACATAGTCCTTGATCATCATACATAGAGTGATCACACATCATACATAGAAGGATCATACATAGAAGGATCATACATAGAACATTATTCAAAGAATGATCATACATCGTACATATAATGATCATACATCACACATAGAATAATCATACATCATACATATAATGATCATACATTATACATCGAATAATCATACATCATACATAGAATAATCATACATCATACATAGAATAATCATACATCATGCATAGAACATCATACATATAATGATCATACATTATACATATAATGATCGTACATTATACATAGAATAATCATATATCATGCATAGAATAATCATACATCATACATAGAATAATCATACATCATGCATAAATTGGTCCAATATCATCCAATATCATAAATAAAATGACACATACATGCATAAGTTGGTCACAAAAACGTCTTAATATTTAATGGTTATAAGAAAAATAATGTTTATGGTATTAGAAATAAAAGGAAAGGAAAATTGTGACAGAGAAAAATCAACTAATGACGATGTAAAAAGAATCAACAAGAAATACTTAAGAGATATGGGACTAGGCTTACGTATTAATCAAATTAGAAATAAATATAAAGTTTAAATCCAAAAATTAATTAAATAGAATAAAAAAAGAAAGGATGAGCCCGGACTGAAAACATTATCAAGGGTTACTCTCAGGCAGGAATTCAAACCAGGGATTTTTTTTCTGTGAGGAATCTGACTTCCGTCCAAGTATTGACCCCTCTTTACCCGGAAATCCGAAGAAATTTAAGTTTTGAAGATAGTAATGAATACCAATAAAGCAAAGACATTAAATTATATAATATCAATAAGCAAATTATTATTTCAAAAACTAAAATATAAGCAAGACTACAGCAAAATCGAATTAAACCAAACTACTTTAAGACCATTATGAAAACATAAAACCAAAAAAAAAAAAATCAATAATATACAAAAACAAAGAACATACCATTTGAAAGTAAATATTCCAAAAGTCTATATAAAGAAAAATTAAACCTATTTATGCAAACCATTGAATTAAACTAAATTCAACTTCCCTGCTTTTTAAGTGGAATACGCCCACACCGCTTGGTCAAAATGCCTCATCAACATAAGAAATAAATTGAATGAACTCAGTGCGATCTGTTGAGTTGAAAAACAAAAAATGAATATAAACTAGAAAGCATACCTTTAGTTATAAATTACTTTTTAAGTTATTTTCATAAAGATTGCTTTAACTTTGGTTGATAGTTTCTTATCTACTGGTCTCGTTGTTCTAAGTTAAGTACATTGTCTCCCAGCAAATCTGAAAATAATGTGGATGCATGATAGGCTAATAAATATTATATCAACTTTTATGAATCAATATGATAAAAGGAATTACAATATGCGCCAGCCGGCGTCCTGGCATAGGGATAGCGCGTCTTCCCCGTTATCTGGGAATCCCGGGTTGGGCATGGTTGTTGTTCATCTGCGTTCTATCTGTGAGGTGTGCGAATGTGTCCCCGTGTAAAAAGGGGTTGTGCAAGCGAATGTTACGCATGAGTAGCTAAGATGTACTCTTGGTCCTAGATGGTGCTACTAAAACAAGAGACGCTCTCTCGGCTTAAAATCACTGACGTTGTCAGTGGGCCTTGTCTATGACAAGTGCCATAAGAAACACCAACAATATGCGCCATGCTTCAACGCATGTTTTAAATGCGTAAATGCAGCATGCAGTACTGTACAAACTAATGGGATCAAGATTCATTTTTCATTAAATTTCTCTTTTTACGTGGACTTCCTTTTGAAATCGATTTCAATTGCATTTTTTAAGGAAGGAGTTAGATTTAGACTTAACTAAAATAGTCCGTCATCATCATACACAGAATATTTTCGCTTCGGTTGTATTTCAAAGTATGTAAATAAGAAAATTAAAAAATGTGTAGAATTAAATACTTGAAATTTGTTATATAAATATGTAACTGTAATTTTAGGGATGTGCCAAAGCTTGATTTCAATCGTGTGAAAAAAAAGCTTTCAAAATTTTATTTATTTCATCCTAGTAATTAATCGCCAAAGGAAAAAAAATCTAAATTTCGCACATTAATAGGCTTCTTAGTAACTTTGTTATCAGGTGGAATACGGTTAATAACACTCAAATGCATTTATTAGCTTAGTGCAACCACTGCCTTTGGTTTCTTTTTATAACGGCGTAATCATATTAATTGGGAACTGCATTAAAGATACATGTTTTTCTACACACTTTCCTTAAGTTGAATGATATTTTAATTTTAAATTTAACATAGAAAAATTGTATTATATATTGTCATTAAACTCCAAATACGGAAGAATATTTTCGAAAAATTATTGGAAATCGTTTTGATCTTCATTATCTCCTTTGTTCAGAGAATTTTTCCCTCGCTTAGGATTTCATTGTTTTAAAATATCAGGCAAATTGCGTTGTTCTTTCCTTAAATATTTTGGTTACTGAAGTGGTCGATAACTAGATTAGCACCTCTCTAAAGTTTTAATATTCAAAACGTGACTTTTTCAAAAATATAAAAATAAGAAATACTTTTAAAAAAAGAAGTAAAAGCCTTGTTAAACATTTTGATGTTTTTGCCGAAAATTCTAATTTGCATTTATTTCTGAATATTTTAAGGCTCTGAAATTCATTATCTTTTATGAAAAAACATTATCAATAAACATATAAAGTAAAACAGTGATTTTGATAAATATTTAAAAATATTTAATATTTTGGAAGTAAAATGCAAAATTACCTTTATTTATATTCACTTTATTTTTTAATTTGGATTTATTTTTTAATTTGCACTGACGAGAAAAATGCATTGGAAAAGTACTATTTTCTTGTTTAAAATGCCAAGATTTTCTAATAACATTAAATTCTATTGCTTGTGAAAAATTTTGGTTGAAAGTATTTGTTTCAAAAAATTTGAAGAAAAAAATGAGCTTCTGTCTTGAAACCATAAAACATGATAATATTTGACCCTTAATTTATCTATCGTATTTTTATATGGCTTGATTGCATCTGTCGCTGAATTTTGAAATGATAATTTTTATATTACAATGTTTATAGAAAGAATGTTAATTTAAAATAATGAATCATATCCAAAAGGGTTTTTTTTTTAATTTTTCATAATCTACGTTTGTAAAATAACACTTCATTGCCATTATTGAATAAAGCTTATAAATTTATATTTTCGAATAATAACAATATTTATTTAATATTATGTTCAAATAGTTTTAGATACGAAAACATTATATTCAAATTATTTTCTTTACAAAAAAAATGTATATAAATAATCGTATTTGCATAAAATTTTATTCTTATAATAAAATACGATGCATTTTCTTTAAATTTGAAATGAAATCAAGCAAACAAGTATGAAAGAATATTATTGAAATTAAAACTGTCAGGAATTAAATAGCGATTATTACCAAACGGTAAATTTTATAGCAAAATTAAGTTTCAAAGCTAGCGATGCTTCTGTAATTTATGTATCTCTCAGCGGAATATCTTTGCTTCTTTGAATGCTTGATTGTTTCCCATAATATTTCCAAGCAAATTTTGTTTTATTTTCTGTGACTACTGCATTTCGTATTTCTTCAAATATAAATTCTGTTAATTATTAAGTTAAATGTTATTTATTCTATAAAAATAAATACCACAATTGAGAAGTCTTCTGAGTATTTCAGTAGAGAAAAAAAACTATTGTATTAAACATTTGGAAAAACAATTTGGAATAAAAATTGCTAAAAGTAAAATTTAATTATTTTGTTAGTTTAAAAATATTGTAAAATAATTTTTGTGCACTAATATGCTCAGAATTTCTTTAAAATAATGCTAAAATTTCAATTAATTTTGATTTATTTGAATTTTGAATTAATCGAATTAATTTTGATTGATTTGAATTTTTAATTTATTGAATTAGTTTTCATTGATTTAAATTTTGAATTAATTTTGATTTTGAATTAATTTGATTGATTTGAACTGTGAATTAATTGAAATCTAACTGACATTCGTGAATTTACAAAGCAAATAATAAGTAACTACCAAACTTTGTATATCGAAGTAATCACGTAACACATTTTTTTAGCTCTAGATTTAGTGGTCTGTTCTGCAAAATGTTATAATATTGTTTGCATTCTGTATCACACCATTATGCAAATAAAAAATATCCTAGTCCGAAAATATTATCCTATTAAAAGTAAAATTATATCATTTAATTCACCCAATTTTGAAATGAAAATTCAATCAACAATTTTAAATCGAAAATTCCGAGCAACTTGAATTCAAAGTACCAAGAAAAATCTAAACAAGTATGTACACATTTCAAATCACTTCAAATGTTTTATTTGAGGTATATAATGGGATAAATAAAGAATTCAGAAAATCAGTTGCTAAATGAATATAATCTAAACAGTTATCTTCGTTTGCTTCATTTGGAATATAATAAGATGAATAAATAATCTACAAAATTAGTTGCTAAATTATATAATCCATAGATTTTTAGAATAAAGCTGCTATCTAAAATATGTTGTTTCATTGAAAAATGAAAAGGTTAGGCATATTTTTTTTATGATTCTTGATATCAATAATGTTATGTTAAACATTTTGATTTGGTTTAATCTTGTTTCATTATTAGTAAATATGTACGTTTTAGTATAAATATTTGAAATAACTACGATATTATATTTGTTTTCTTCTATTTAATTACAAATAATACCCTTTGCTTGAATCAGAGGGTTGATATTTGAAATTAATTAGTGCTCATAAAACTTGTAAATTAAATTTTCTTCATCATTAAAATTCTCTAAATTATAACGTATTATCAAATATGGCGAATTAATTTTAACAGAGATTTAAATTAAAACATAAAATATTATTTTTATTATTTAATTTCTTTAGAAAATTAGTGCGATATTATTAGTATATCTAAATAAATTAAATTGAAAATTTAAAAAAAAATTAATGTTAGCGCATTATACTTTTGATTTAGTAAATATTCTCGCAATTTTATGTACATATCTTCAACATTTTATATCTCAATACGAGATTATAAAAGGTATAAACATGCACTAGGCGATAAATTTGCCTCTAATTTTGGAACCTAATGATTATATTGTCGAATTTGGCGACACAAATGTAGAAAATGCAAGATTTCTAGTGATGTCTAAAAGCTAAGATTAGAGAAATTTCTAAAATATTCTATATTTTACCACGAAGATTATATAAACGGTGGCACTCATATAAGCCAAATTAAATTCTCTTCTTCAAGTGTTATCGCATCACCAGCAGGTTCTCCGAACACTTTTGTGTTGTTGTTGATTGATTTTTTTTTCATTTTGTTCTTATATATATATTTTTAGTATAATATTCGGATGTGCTTCAGCTATATTTTGGCTACATGTGTTCCATATTTTCTTGTGGAATAAAGTTTCGTTATTCATTATCGAACTTTTTAGACTTCCTACACTGCTTACACACAAGACAATTTTCGCGATGTTATCTCAATAATTATAGAATTTAATTATCAATTAGTTTACATTCTGCCCAATAATTTATTTAAGAACAAATGATTAATAAAAATGATTATAAATCGCATTAAATATTAAAACTTAAAAATGATAAAACAAACATGATTTTTAAACCATTTTAAAAATTAAAAAAAATGTTTTAATTTTTAAAAATCAGAATGCTAAGGGAAAAATTATAAACACCAAGAGATTGAAATTAAAAAAAAAGAAAAGGAAATGAACTTTAAAAAATATTATAACAAAATCCTTAGGAATCATTTTTTAAAACTGAGTTTCACATTCTTTTAGTTATGTTCTTTTCTAAGATTTTTTAATGAAGAAACTTGAGTAAATCAAGGAATTAATTTTAAAATTGACACTTTAATCAAGGTTTTTAATATGCTAATTTTATAAACACAATACTTGTTTAGAAAAAATAGCCAATTTGAATAGTTTTCTTTGTTTCTGAAATTATTTAAGATTTCTTAAAATAATAATATTGAACTGTTAAATATTATAAAAATTAGAATCTAAAAAAATAAAGATAAATAAAAACAAGATATTTAAAGTGCATTAGATAATATTTTTATTTTTAAAAAATATGGATGTTAAAGAAATAATTGTAAAAATGTATAGGGTTTAAAAAAAAAAACACCGCAAAATAAGTTTTTAATACCATAATAAAAGAAATTTTTTTAAGATTCATTGCTTAGTTTTTTTTTAGAATTTTTATAATTTCTAGCTTTTTAGTCTGCAACTTTTCTTTGGGTTACTATGACTAATTATCCTCAATTTTTATATTGCATCTGATTCATTTCCTCTTGTGTCTTCCAACGCTGTAATTGAAATTTCTATTTAGTGTTATTATTATTTTCTGAGGTTTCTTTAAATAAATAAAATAAATTAATAATTTAGCTATATTATAAATAAATTTATAATTCCAAATTAGCAAAAAGTTTCTATACCAAATTAGAAAATTCCAAATTATAATGATGTATTTTCCATGTAACGCATATTTATTAAAATCTTCTATTTTTTTAAATTTTGATTTAATAAAATCAGAAAACTCAAAATCGTTTGTGATAACAATTTATTACATGGGTGCATTTATAACTCTATAGTAAAAAACTCCATAGTAACAAACGAAGCGCATAGTTTCAGAAGCAACAAATACATCGTAGAAAAATAAAACGCGTTTCATTGTTCTAAAGTTAATTGTAAAATTATTTGTAATACTTATAACTACACAAATAAAAGCATGTTTGTATTAAAAATTTCTATTTTTTATTTTGTTTCTAATAAATTTGACAATTATGTCAAAAGAATTTGTGACAATTTTTTTATTTTAGGTTCTCAATTATGTGATTAAAAACAAGTTCCAAACACACACAGTTTCAGAAACAATATCAAATATAACATACATATACAAAAAGAACATGTTCCATTGTCCTAACGTTAATTGCCAGATTCTTTGAATTACTTATATCCATACTAATAAAAGCATATTTATTTTTAAAAAAATTCTTTTTTTATTTTGTTTTTAATAAATTCGACAATTATGTAAAAGGAGTTTGTGACATTTATCACATTAGCTTGCTTATGTGATTATTATCAACACCAAAGCGCATAGTTTTAGAAAAAGCATCGCATACATCACATAAAAACAATTCGTATTTCCGTATTCTAAAGTTAATAGCCAAATTATATGTATTTTATATTGTCTAAAGTTAATTTTATTTTAAAAAACAAAAGTGATGTATCCTTATGCCCATACTTACGGATCAGTCGGTATCGGGCAATTGAATGCCTATAATTTCATAGCGATGAAGTCCATTTATTTATCAAATATTTAAGATAATTAAATAGGAAAAGGTTGTTGATCTATCATTTGTATAACTATTCCTGTATTTCTTTTATTTGTAAGAAAATAAACTCTATTCTCATAGAATTTGCTAATTTTTTATAGCTGCCCAGTCTTGTGCACCAAATGAATTTCGATGTAACGATGGCGGTTGCATTATAGTAGAGTGGACTTGCGACCGTAGTGTGGATTGTCAAGATGGATCGGACGAGGAGGGCTGTCGTAAGTTTTTTTTTTTTTTCTTACATAAATTTAATAAAATTGTTAAATAAACCAATAAAGAAGAGAAAAATTTGATTGAATATAGGCATTGCTCATAAATATTTTTTTTAAATTTAACTTCCAACTAAAAAAGATAAGTTATGTTCTTATTTTTTTAAATCCTTACGTCAATTAAGAATTTTAAATACATATATTTACAAGCATTTGCGCCGCCGTCCTGGCATAGGGGTAGCTCGTCTTCCCCGTGGCCTGGGCAACTTGGGTTCGAGTCCCGGTTCGGACCTGGTTGTTCTTCCTCTGTTCTATCTGTGAGATGTATAAATGTCCCCCCCCCCTGTAAAAAGGGGTTGTGCAAGCGAATGTGATGCGTGAGTAGCTAAGACGTACTCTTGGCCTTAGTTGGCGCTACTAAAACAAGAGACGTTCCCTTGGCTTAAAATCGCCGACATCGTCAGCAAGCTTGTACATGTCAAGTGCCATTGTAAACAACAACAAACATTTGCTTGCTTAGAAGCGTTTCAAATTGATTGAACATTTATTTATATTATTTTGATATAGTTAAAAAAAATTTTAAATTTAATATAGAAATGATAGAAAAATAGTTTCATAAAATTGCAGAAATAAATTAAGTATTAGGTTTTAGAAAGAAAACTTCCATCTCCGTAAAACTGAAATACAATAGATTTGAATTTTCTTTTAAGAATTAGACGAACATAAGCGTGTAATATTTTTATCTTTCCGCAGAAAGTGAAATGCAAACGTTGGATTTTTTATTAATCGTTTAATAATATTAATAAAAAAAGTTTGATTGTTATTTTTTTATTTTAATTTTATCAATAAATACTGTTTTGTAAATTCATAACAAAACAAAATCCTTATATGTTTATTTTAAACCAACACAACATTTTCTATCACTCAGATGCAATTTTGTAAATTTTCATAAATGAAGAAAATAGCACAGGAAATGTAATCAAATTAAATATCAGATGACAATTTTTTTAAAAAAATTGATTAGTTAAAATACATATATTTCAAATTGAAAAAGATAAGTAATTAAATTATTTTATTAATAAATATTATAAATTATAAATATTAGAAATAAATTATAATATTTATCATGAATAATTTTATTTTAAAATTAAATATATATATATATATATATATATATATATATATATATATATATATATATATATATATATATATATATATATATATATATATATATATATATAGTGTGTGTGTGTGTGTGTGTGTGTGAGGATACCAAATGTCAGTTCAAATTGGTAGTTAAACTGAAATTTAAATTCAAATGATTAGAAAAAATATAAATGTATATAGAATGCTTGAGTTGCTACTGGGTGAGAACTTAGTATGTCCTGAAAACCGAGTTAAAAGGTAAAATATCAATTCTGACAGAAACATGAACAATTAATCTATGCCTTCGAACTATTTTTTTTAAATTATAACTAATTATTGAAACAGAATGAATAAAATAAACAACAATGTTTAACTCTTTCTGATAACTTATTTTACCACGTTTGCAATATATATACAAAAATTGCTCGTTTAAATGCATAAGATTATGATAAATATTATAGAAACTTTAAGCATGTTTTGTTACAAATCCACAAAAGCGTGGCTCCATAAATTTGAAATCAATTTTTTTATTAAATTATTCAATTAACCAATAATTAAGTTTTTGAAATATAAAATAGTGCATTATCATTAAGAATCCACTAGTGACAAAATGTGAAAATTCCAGGAGAAAGTGAGTAAAAAAATATCTGATTTCGAAATTCCAGTTTTATAAACATGAAATCTTTTAACTTAAATCAAAATGAGTAAAAATATAATTTTTAAGATATTACTATAAAATTCTTTGAAAGACGAAAAGAACATACTAAAAGAAATACAACAGAAAACTGCCTAACTTCTGGTTAATTTTGTGGAAAATATTTATATGCTGTTTATTATTATGAATATATAAATCTTTGTTAATTCAAAACCAGGAATAAAAATAATTAGAAAATGCACTAAATTTAGAGTTGGAAAATAGAAAAACAATTTACAAAAATCAGCTACGCAAGAACTTTTATTAAAAAAAATGCTAACTCATTAGTGTAGTAGAAAATAAATAAAAATGACTCAGCGTTCGAAAAAACGAAAGTTATTTAGCTTTTATTACAGCAACAGCTATATTAAGAAACTCCATTTCGAAGTATTAAGTTGCCATGGAGATATCAAAATATCCAGCATTCCTTTCAAAATTACAGCTCCACATTTGTAAGAGGGAGAATTTTTCCACCATTTGAATTGAGTTTCTGAGAATTCCAGAAATTATTTCTCAAGTCACAAAACGTTTTCTATAATTACCGTCAAAATATTAGAGATGTAAAGAAACTGTGAAAAAAATCAGTGCCTTAACTGAATGGTATATGAAATGTCATCAAATGTTTTGGATGAAAAAAAAAATTCTTAAAATGACTAATACATCAGTTTTTAGTTTTTCATTTGATTTATTTTTCCATTTGCTGTATTTTTTATTTACTTTATTATTTTGCATTATATTTCTTTTTGTATGAAATGCAACTTGACGGATATTTTTTTCACAAATAATTGTTTATGTGCATACAATTATATATATATATATAATTTAAGAAGGTGTTTCAAGTTTATATTTTATTTTTTGAAAGAAAATTGTATTAATCATTAAAAAAAATATACATCTGCATTTGCAAATTGGTAGTGTAGCTCCCTTAATGGCATCATTTTATGCTGTTTTTCTATTTATTTAAATATGATTCTTTAAATGTTAACACCAATGATTTAAAGATAGATAAACTATGAAAAATATCTGTTATTCTTTTAGAACTAAAATTATTTCTATATCCTTATACATTAAATACATTTATGTGATTTAAATTCAACAATCTTCCTTAAATCTTACACAAAAAATATAAAAATGAAAGAATAATCCCTAATTAAAATCATAATGATTTTCTAGAAAGTTAGGGTAAAAGTTTTACACAGTTAATAATTTTTAAAAAATCGTTTGAGTTTTATGATTTTTTATTATTATTATATTCAACTAGCAAATATTTTTCAATATTTTTCTGTTATTTCCTTTCCATCAATGATTTGTTTGTTTTAAAACAAATATCATAGAAATACTCATCATTTATTTCTATCATACAAACAACCCATCATTTATATAATACATTATTCAAATATTTTATTTATGGTTTACCCATTATTTATTGAAACTATATTTTATAAATACATTTTACGTACTTTTGCATCCAATTTTCTCTTTAGTTCAGATTGAAAAAGATGAAAACTAGAAACTGGAAGCCACGCGAAAATACGCTGGATTTATTTCCCATAAGAAATAAGAAAAATTTTAAATGAAATGAGAAACTTCAAACATATACTACATGGATAGGATTTTTGTCTTTTGCAGTGAGTTTTGCTGCCAACATATTTTAGAAATATTTGAGCCTTATGTGTTTATTTAATACATCTGCGTATTTAATAAAAAAATTATTCGTCGTTTTAGGATTCAATTGATACTAATCTGTTAATCCAGTTATGAATTAAAGAGTTATTTTCATTCAGAATAGGGATTTATTTGGATGTGAAGTTATTTTATAATCAATTTAAAAAGCACTTTTTAAAGAATATATTTAGTAGTATACTTAAAATTATATTTTTACGGTAAAATTTAATTTTTACGGTTCATTGTCTCTATTAATATAAAAGACGAATGCGTGTGTTTGCGCTCTATAGGACAAATGTTTGCAATTAAAGTTATAAAAGGTGGCATAAATACACTTTTAAGAGAGGAAATGTGCAACGGAGCGATTTTTAACTGTAATTTTGATAGTTAATTTCTTAAGCATATATCTCTTATAAAATGCATTTAATATATTTTCCATTCCTTTATAACCTATTATAATTTTCCCAAGTGAAAACAAATTTAGTAGAAACAATACAGAAAAATGAAATTTAAATTGTCGTATTAGAAATATCTTCAATTATTTTTCATATATATATTTAAAATCATCTATTATTTCAATCCCCATTGAAATGTTTGAACAACATTTCAAAGAACAAAGTGTTAAAGAAAAGGGTGAATATTACCGTCGATTGCACTTAATAAACCTGTAATAAAGAATATTCTATAAATAGTTTATTACGTTAAAATTTAAATATTTCTTTTTATATTATTGTAATTTATGAAAAAGGGATGTTAAGATCCGATTTTATTTTGTGTACATTCTAAAATAAGTGTTTTTATTTTGATGTAATGTAAGGATATTTCAGTCTTAAATTATTCTTTATATGAAATAGCTTTATGAAAAGAAATGACTTGTAAAAATCGACTGCTGTGATTCCAAAATTGGAGGAATAAAATTACACATAGAAAATTAAATATAATTTAGATCCCCAATTATAACCAGTGGGGGTGGTCTTCTTGAAAATTTCGCGCATATCCTCAATCTTACATCCCCCTCCCCCCATTAAAAATTGTACTGTTGGTCACGAATACCTTGACTGACATTGGTGAAAGAAAGTTAGGAAATAATAGACTTTTTCGTGGTTCTAGCATTTTTGCTGTATTTATCTCTAGAATATGTATTTTGAAGCTGATTTGCCTTTTTTTGCTATCTGATTGATAACAAGACACAATTCCAGTTACATGATAATCACAAGATTGCAATCACATCTCATTTCATTGAGTTAAATTATTGCATTTAAATGGATATGAGAGTTTTGACCGATATACGATTAATCATTGGACAAATTAGATTCAAAATTTCGATAACTGTCTTAGATGCTAAACCTGTGTACCATATTTTTTGTACCTACCTATTTGCATTTTTTAGTTAACGAGTTCATTTGCACTTGGACAACTATTGGATGGATGAATAGCTTGTGAATGGATTTCATTGAAAATTTGATAGAAATCAACAAATTTGGCTGTAAATATATATACTAAATTTAACCACCTAGTTTCAATGCATTTTTTCAGTTGTAGTGTTCACAGAGAGACAGACAAATAGATAGATTGAATAACAAACATAACATCAAAATATGTTTTCAGTTCTGAGGAAAGTCTAAAAGATGGAGATTCATCAAAATCTGAAGTTTGAATATTTTGATGATTGCAATAATTTCTCTGTACTTTGTATACGAAAAAGTAAAATTATAGATTATGACATAATACTTAAAAGGAGCATAACTTCCCTTAATAAATTTTTACACGTCCCGTTCTCTGAAATTAAATCCTTTTACAAATAGATTTCTTCTCTTGAAGAATTGTAATCAGTTAAATTTTTGATATAATGCAAGTTAAAAGTGCCGATTTTTATTTAGTCATATATGTACAAAAACATTTCAATAATAAAAATTAAGTTTTTAAAACAATGCTTTTATGAGTGCAGGATATAATACAACGCAGCTATTATTGAAATTATGGAGGCCAAAAAATCTTAAAAGGTTAGTGCTAAAAGAAGTAATTTAATTTGAATCCCATTGATAATATATTTTTAATTTTGAAGAATCATCTTGTAATCTGATTAATAAATTTATATAATTGTAATTTAATTTTATTAATATCATCTTTCCCATCCCAGAATTTTATAATTTTATTTCTGTTTCCAAAATTTTGATAATAATTTATGTCATGACTTTATACTGCGTTAACAAAAGTAATTTAAGAACTATTTTATTTATATTATTAACTTTCTCGTCTTTAATAATTATTGGAAAAGGGTCGCCGAACTTTATAATTAAGTTTCTCTCAAATCCAAAACAAAATGTGACATCTCGTATGGAATCAAAACTTAGTTCAAAATTCTCCATTAACTGAGGATGGATTCTAAATATATTATATCTTATTGTCATCAGAAACACAATACTTTATTGAAATCTTCCGGGTGGATGTGCGATGCAGGATGTCCAAGTAGTTCGATAACTGACAATAGCACTTTATTCCATAAGACACACACACACACACACACGCACACGCACACGCACACGCACGCGCACACACACACACCCACCCACACACACACACACACACACACACACACACACACACACACACACACACACACACACACACACATTCTCAGGTAGCAAATCATAGCCAACCAAAGTCAAAAATCATAGCCATCACAAAGATAGTAAACAATAAACTGTACACATACAAATAGCAAATCTTTATCAATCAACTGAAGCAGCACAGCATCATAAAGCAATTGGAGGTCAACATCTTAAAGCAATTGGATTGTATGGTCAAACCTCCCAAGAGAGAATTTGCCATACTGACTCGTTTTTACTCTCCCCTGTTTATAAGGGACTTCAAACAGGATAAAGATTCATCTAGAAGAATATATGGATCTTGGGTTTCAGTAGAGATATCGGTATTATTCTTGTATTGTCACCATATTCATCAACCAATAGTTACTAATGTATACTGATCATGAACCCGAAACCTATTTAGCATCCATGAAAAATATTTATATATCAATTATGAATCTAATTTCACAGAAATGCAATATGAGAGATGTGAAATAATGCTGTTGTTTTTTTTGTATAAACTATTTCGTATTTTAGCTCACCAGTATATGGGTGAAACCTTCGTACTAAAATGTTAGACATACATAGTATATAAAGCTAGTAAATTAAATAAATATATCCAAAAGAGTATTAGCTTATAGAGATCAAAATTTCACTTTTTATCCAATAATTTTCTTAAAGAAAATAAACGATTTTTAAGGTATGAAACTAAAAATCTAATTAAAACGATACAACTTTTATTGAAACAATACTGCTTACATATGAATTAATAGGACATTTAATTGCAGCATTGCAGCAGTTAAAAATACAACGATTACTTATACTGTTAAATAAATATTTTTTCTTTTTTAATTAGACATTTATAAAATAAACCTGCTATTTAATTATAATTTATCAATTCTGTCAAACTGAAATAAACATTCTATGAATTTTCTGAAAGCAGTAATATTCCTTAATTCGTTCTGTAGAGTTCCAGGAGGCAGCCCTATTCGTAATTCGTTAATAGATACAAATTGAGAGAGTCGAAATATATGGGCAAATGTATCACTCCTGCTCTACAATATATTCGTAAAGTATAGCTTATTATATTTGGAGTTCCACTCCTAGCAGCTCCGAAGTGAATTAATGCAGCTCCTGATGTTGAAGGAGATGATGAGTGTGTTCCAATGAGTATATTCAGTTGTAGTGTTGGAAATCAGCTGAAAGATGATTCATTAGCAAGCAATACATTCATGATTAAATTGAAGATTCATTTGAAGCTATCTCGGATGAAAAGGTTTTATTTTCAGTG
This sequence comes from Argiope bruennichi, assembly GCF_947563725.1. Lineage (NCBI taxonomy): Eukaryota > Metazoa > Arthropoda > Arachnida > Araneae > Araneidae > Argiope > Argiope bruennichi. Next base: position 60,715,974 of record NC_079158.1, read on the forward strand.
AATAGATTAAGTTAATCACAAATCATTTATGAACCTGAATTTATGAAGTAAATGCTCAGTAGAGCAAATGAAGCAAATCACCTAACGATTAAGAAAAGAGTCCTTGAATAACATACTAGAGATTTGTTGTTTGTAATGGCACTTGCCATGGACAGGCTCGCTGTCAAGGGGGCGTCTCTCGTTTTAGTAGCACCAACTAAGGCCAAGAGTACGTGTTAGCTACTCACGCATCACATTCGCTTGCACAACCTCTTTTTACAGGGGGGCACATTCACACACCTCACAGATAGAACAGATGAAGAACAACCGTACCCGAACCCAGGACACCCCGATCACGGGGAAGACAAGCTACCCCTATGTCAGGACGCCGGTACATATTAGAGATAACGTAAATTAACATTCTGGAATTCAAAGCTACATTTAACCTTGAACAGGAATTTTTATTCTATTTCAGAAAAAAACAATATTTTTTTAGCATTTCTTCCTATTTATGAAAAGTACATGCGTTAATATTAAGCTTATCATGACTAGTTGGAATGATCGATTGTATAATAGCTTATTGTGTATCTTGTCAATGAATATTAAAACTTGACTTTATGTCTTTTAATATTAAATAGTGGAAATTTTAGCACGATTAGTAATTGGTTTACTAATCAAATAAATCATTTTAAATTATTTTAATAATAATTAATTTAAAAAAATATCATACACATGCTTAATCCATCAATACATCTGTTCGTTTAAGAGAGTAACATATTAGAAAGACCCTCTTTCTTTAGAGTATCTTGAATCGTTGAACGACCGTCATTGCGTCGTTGTTTTAAGGTTGAATTTTAATGGTTATCGTTAGTTATGGTATAACTCCGTAGTTGGTACATCCCATCTTTAGACAGTTGGTAATGTGAACTCCTAATATTTGTATACCCACCAGTGAAATAAAAACTGTTGTTGTTGTTTCTAATGGCATTTGCCATGGACAAGCTCGCTGATGAAGTCAGCGATTTTAAGCCAAGGGAGCGGCTCTTGTTTCAGTAGCGTCAACTAGGGCCAAGAGTACATCTTAGCTACTCACGTATCTCATTCACTTGCACAACCCCTATTTACAGGGGGGCACATTCACACATCTCACAGATAGAACAGATGAAGAACAACCATCGCTGAACCGGGACTCTAACCCAGGACGCCCAGATCACGGGGTAGACGCGCTACCCCTAAGCCAGAACACCGGCTAAAAGGAAAACTAAATACCTTATTGGAGGGTTCTCATTTTCATAAAGGGGTGCTCCCTTCGGGTGTATGAAGACAGTATCACATTTGGACATTTAGTCTGAAATATTGTAGCAGGATGATGATTTCGAATCCATCGGACTGTCTTGTCTTCTTCAACGTAGGCTATAAAGACAATAATTTTACAGAAATAGATAAAATAATATATGTTGAAATATTAATTAAAGTTGCTGTTTTCATTATTTCCTTATTAAAATTACATTTAAAAAATCAAATGAAGAAAGGTAAGATTTGTATGTCAAAACTAATCTGGTCACAGTATATTTAACCCTGTAGTACTCATGATCCATTCATGCATTGTGTGTTCCATTTCGGGATGTTCTTTGTAAAGCTGTTCATAGTCAAATGATTAAGACAACTTCTCGGACCTCATCTCCTACTTCAGACTTCCTTTCCTCTCTAACGGAAAAGCATTTGGTCCTGACGGATTAAGAGCTCATTGCGTCCTCTTATCCATGGTTCTTTGATGGAATTAAGTCTCGAAGCCTAGGATCCCCAAGCCGAGACTTTACCACAAGACCAACATGACTTTGCCTTTTTTAACTTTTTTTTTATATATAAATAAGCAATTTTAAGGATTCATGTGTGTGTGTGTGTGTGTGTGTGTGTGTGTGTGTGTGTGTGTGTGTGTGTGTGTGTGTGTGTGTGTGTGTGTGTGTGTGTGTGTGTATTTTATAATCAACAATTTTGTAAATAAGTAATTTTAGGTGTCAATGTCTGTATATCATTTTTTCTGCTTTCAAGCATTATCAAACACACAGAAGACCTTGATGGCCTGGTGGTAAGGTCTCGGCTTCAGGACCGGAGGATTACATATTCGAGGTCCGATTCCTCCAAAGAACAATGCTTCCAAACGGGTATGGTGCACATTAAATCCCTCAGGAGCAACTGCTCTCCCGCTTAGATGCCGTCCTCATTATATAACTGCCATTCAAAATTATTAGGCCCGCTCCAAAATATCCCCAGTGTTGCTTTAAAACAGGACGTTAGTTGACTAACTAAACTAAATATCAAACTCAGAGCTGAAATACGCAGTGTTTCTCAGAAGATAAGTTATTAAAGCAATTGATTAGTTACGAGAACAAAGATCTATCATATCATTTCAGAAAAAAAAAATCAATGTATGTATTAACAACTACTGGCGAATCATATGTCTATCTTTTCCAAACCAAACAAGTAGTATATGTAAAAGTAATTCATTGTATGATTCCAGAATCCGACGACAGTATATGGAGTTGTAAGTAATAAAGAGATATATTTTGATTATACCATATCAGAATCCAAGCAATAAAATATGTTAGAAAAAATGTATATTTTCTAAACCATTATCTAAATACAAGATTTCATCGTCAGTCTTTATGATTGAAGCTTAAGTTCGATTGATTGTTCTCTGATTCTTCCAAGCAAAGGACAGGTTAGTTTGATTGGGCTCGGAATCTAGAAACTAAATATCTTTCTTACAAAACAATGAATGAAGATACATTTTTCTGTTCCAAAATTCAAAAATAATGGTTGATGAGATATGAATTTATCATAATATTAAATTAGATCCTAAAGAGATTTAAACCTTTAACGAGCAATTACTAGAGCAGCGAATTTTCGAAGGCAACAAAACAAAACAAATGTGTTCCAATTTTCAAATAATCAAAAAGATACTTAGACCATTCCATATCGATGATCAACCAATGGTGGGTTCAAATACAAATAAGCAATCAAAGACATAAATATGAAATTCAAGATGGCTGCAAGCACACGAAGGTCTCTGTTTACATTCCGAGAAACAGGTATAACTTCAAAATAACAGACATTTTTGAAAGATATGAAGCACTCTCCTTGTTTTAGAAATACAGAGAATGATACTTTAAAATATCAATGCAATAATATCATATGATGCCAGATCTATTTGCTGAGAACTTTGGAAATTGGAGTTCAAAGTAAGCAGGTAGGCGTTTTCTGTACATTACAAAATTGTATCACTAGATTAAATGGAATAAATATTATTGAAACATATATCCTGTACTTGATCAGCAAAGTTTCGTATTTCAAACATAACTTATATTTCACCATTTTTGACATTCAAAAGTCTTTGGAAATAGATACTTTAGATATGCCGCCATATATTTCATTGTGGATTTCAAAAAAGTCACTGTATACTGAACAGATTACTTATATTGAATACTTTTATACTAAAAAGAAATATTTTGTTGATTTATTCCTTTTTGTGTGAATTGAGGGAAGAAAGGCACTTGAAATGATTTTCATGATCTCGAAAAACCGTAACATGCAATCCAAAGCAAGGAAAATAACTGTAATGTTAAAACTAATTTACTATAATTAATTTTTCATTACTACTTGCCAAATTAGACCAAGACTGAACCAATTGTTTTCACACAAATAATCTAGTCATATCTATTGTAATCTTGATTTAAGTCAATTTACTTTTTTCTTGACCTCAAATAAAGATAATTTATATTTTCTTGACGTTGATTTAAGAATGCCGTGCAACAAAGACTGTCCTCACAGACATGGTAATCCTGTTAAAAAATAATAAGCAAATAATAAACTTAAAAAATAATAAAATTAACCGCTTATGAAACATGAAAATTTCTTTAGCAATGATAGGAATTATGCAGAATAGTAGCTCAAATTATGTTATTTCATGTAATAAAAATAACTTTAAAAAAAAAGCGCCTACTTTTCTACATCAAAACAGCGTTATATTTATGATATGCCGTGGGTATAAAAGCATTATTAGATTCTACGTGTGGATGTGTTTTATCTCATAAAACAAAAGGATCGAATGAATGTAAAAGCAACTGATAATTAATTACGGATATTATTTTATTACATTTTTCCATGTTATTATGTTGTCAAAGAAATAAAAATCAAAATAACTGACATCTATTTCAAAAGGCAAAATAATTGTTTGTAATGATACGGATAGCCCACAATGAGCATAGATTCGAAATCCGGGAAGCGGGAAACTTCGCATATTTGGAAGGTATAAATGGAATCATTAGATTTTTGAATCACCTGTTTAAGAGAAGTGGAATAGTAATTGAAATGGTGAAATTCTGGTTAAACTATTCATTTAATTATCTCATTATACTCCAAAATTACAAAGTCCGTTACCGTTAAAAAAAATCTTTTTTGGGGTTTTATAAAATAAATTATTTTTACTGTAGAATCTATATATATAAAACACTAACGTACGTGACACAGAAATCGCCCTTTTTACTTATTGAGGACTGGCAACATTCAAATGTAAGCAAAATATCGTACGAATTTCAGACTGTTTCATTGAATATATTTACAGCTGCACCGAATTGAGCACTTCGCTTAGTTAATGGATGGAGCTGCAAAATATTATTAAATGTTATGGAAAATAATTCACTGTGTCACAAAATAGTTCGCTTAGTTAAAAAAAATAAAAAATAGGCTTCAAACAGAAAGTTTAATCGAGAACAAAAACAGGGTTAACAAAAACAGGTAATCGCTGATTTACCTATGGAAACTGACGTCCATGTCTTCCAAAACAATTATCTTAGAAAAATTGTCTTTGTGTCATTTTAAGATTCACAAAATTAAGGAAATGAAATTAGTTTTATTAAATAGGTATAGTTTTTATTTCTTAAATTTAATAACATTGTTTAATTCAATTTGATACACAATGTTTTTCAAGGTTATACCTAAATTAAAATCCATTCATCAAAACATTCAATTGCGTGCTTTTGCCAGTCATGAACTTTGTAATAGGATTTTCACTTCCGCTTTTATTTCATAACATTTTCACTTTTTAATTTGCTGTAAATTGATTCAAATGAATTCATGTTTTTCATTTCGTATCAAGTAACAAAGTGAATGTGTTTAAAAAATGCATTCTATTTCAGACAAAAGAAGTTAATAATCCAGGTGAGCAAGTTGGTCGCCAAGGGCAGCTAGTTTATATAAATACTTCTCGCTCACGGCCTGCATGTAGATAAACTTAAGTTTCATTTCCACCTTTCTCAAGAATAGATATTTGGTGCAGCATGGCCAAAAATAGCTTCTGCGCAATAAAATCAGAACAATCAAACTCTCTTAAATACTAACGATGTTTTTTTTTTCTGTCTCCTTCTAGATGAAGAGAACTATCAGACATGCCCTCCAAACGAATTCCGCTGTGTGAACAGCCGCTGTATATCAGAGTCGTATGTGTGTGACGGAGACAACGATTGTGGTGATTGGTCGGATGAAAGCAAATGCCGTAAGTATCCTCTGTATATTAAATGAAGCGGCACGTCTGTATTATTCTTCAGTCTGTCAATGTAAATACCGATACAGAGCTGTTAATGTGGTTTCTGTAATTTGTAAGCAACAGCTAATTGGACAACTGACCATAACTTTGTTCTTCACTAAAACAAAGATATTGTTTGACTTCTACAGTTTGAGAGTAGCAATTGGCATAGACAATTGATCACGGCTTACCAGTATGCATTTTGATCCTATTAGAATCAACGGTCTTATATTATGTCTTTCAATCTTTGAACATAGAACGAGATTTCCTGCTCAACTAATATTTAAATATTGTTAGTTCTTTTAATTAAAATTGCAACGTGTTTCCGAGAATTGACCGAACAGTTTTCGAGAATCGATGTATCATCTGCTGTCTGATATCTAATTCAAATCTTTGATTCATTAGTTAACTGATACCACAATCATATCGGTAAGGTAAAATATGCAATCGGCTTTTATTTTCCTAAACGAAACTTCGCGTGAATGTAACTGGAGTAGAATTTGTTCCATGAATCAGATTTCCATACCTTAACATTTATTTTAAAAAGAAAATTTTGGCTTTTATTGACTACTTAGGGTTTTACAATAGGAATAATCTGTCTTTGTCTTGATAGTACTTACTATATTCTGCAGGCCACACGTAACACTTGTTGTGAACTCTATGTCACACTCATTGAGGTACTTATATAAATGGTCAAATTTACTGACAAGTTTTTCTCATGATTTTACAAATCGAGAACCTTTCAAAGTTTTTGACTTAAAAATGATTTTTGCCATTTACAACTTTTTTCCACTTTTAGCCGTCAACTAAGCTCTGCATGATTTATAACAATTCGCAACATTCTATAAAAGACTTCTTTTCTTGTGTTTTCAGACTCGCGATGCGTCATGCACGTGCTATTATGTAGATCTATATGTTTAACTATTGAATGAAATCTTATGGTATTTATTTTACAAATAATTAAAAACTTATTAATATATTCTTAAAAGCATCGAGTAAATTAGGTTATTAGAAATAGTTACCGACAATTTTTCAACTACTTGGAATTTTTAACAATTAGTATTTCATACTTTACGACGTTGAAAAGGGAAAAATAAAAATTCCAGAACCAATTGCATTTTTTTCATTTCTTGTGGTCAATTACAGCTACGTCTATTGTCATTACATTAAATAAACTTGTTGCTTTCACCTGATAGCCTTACATATTAAATGAAAGACAAAGTTTTCAATGTTTTTTATTAACTGTTTGCACTCGGTTAATGCACCGTCTTAAATGGTGCCTCTCACTCACCATTTAAGACGATGCATCATTTTAAAGTTTTATTTATTTATTTATTTTTCAATTTTGATTTTTAAAATATATCTAAAGAATGGTAAGCCGATGTTGATTAATTTTTAGGTAAAATTCAATTCAGAACTATAATATATATATAATTTTTCATAGCAATAAGCAAGTCCTTATGTTAGCTGAATAATTTTGCATCGAATTACTTTTCCGAGTTCAAAAAATTAAAATTACTTCTCTGCAGAGAATTGTTTAGTGGCTTAGATTTGGAATTAGAAAATAGTTGGCATTATATTTCAACAAATATTTTCTTCACTTTACAAAAATTCGCAATTGAATTTAAATTTCAGCAAACGATTACCGTTTCTATAATAAAAAAAAAATTATGAAAAAAATTATTACTGTTTTATGGTTCAAACATGAATTCAGGAAAACGACCGCCTTTAAAAACTGAAAAAGAAAGGAAAAAAATAATAAGAATATGAATAAAATAAAACATATGTCAAAGGCTGCACAGAACGTTAAATTCGAGAAAAGAACGGCACTAAAAATAAATCATGTCAGTAAAATGAACTTTAAATCGACATTTGAGGAATGTTTGCCTAGAGCTTGAAAAGCGAAAATAGTTTTTACTGCTTACTTTCTTCCGCATTTCCATTTCCTTCTTAAAAAGCATAATAACTTCGAAAAAAGCGACAGCATTTTATTGATTTTCTTGTTCTGCTTTTGGAAATACAAAACTCCAATGAAAACTATCGAAAATGTCGATCTAGCCTGTATGAAATTTGAAATCCCATGTTTTACTAATGGCTTTAAAGAACCAATATTTAATACTGCTGTTGCTTCTTACAGAGTGCTGCGTCTTGGCGATTTTTTTTTTCAGTAGTAGTTATTTTTGTTTCTTTCCACGTAAAATGAGGCGAAAGCAAAGAGCAATAAATATAAATGACAAATGTGGGAAATAAAAGAACAAATTGGTGCGATAGCGATAAAGATTAAAATAATGCGTAACATGGTCATAATATCGATTATTTATTTTGCTTGTATCAGAGGTGTTCTTAATTGTGCTAAAAGGAGTCATTAAAACGTGGCATGAAAAACATGGAGTCTTCTTCTTCTTTCTTTATATTTAAATAAAGATAAAAATAAAAAAAAATTACAGGTGTTATGTTTGAAATAAGGAAAGAAAGTATAAAATAGCGGTAACAGATAGTTATTTCTTTTTGGCTTGGTAAAAATTGTTAAATATGTGGTTCTTTTTAATGATACAATTATTGATATTTTAATGGGAAATATATTTTTGAAACGACACCTTAATGAAAGATCAGATATTTTTCTTTGTTGGTTAATTAATTCACATGTTTGCCTCTCCAGAAATAGGGTTTTTATTTAAAAGTTCTACTCCAACAAATAAGCTTCTTTTTGTTGAGTGATATTAAATTTATAAGTATATTCACTTTATTTTAGGCATACTTTTAATAGAAAAAAGATTAAATGGTGTCTGGAAAAGTAAGAATATGTGCAATAAATTAAACTAAAAACAGTTTTTAAAAGCATTTTTAACAGTAGGTGTTTTTTCTAAATTTTTATCAGTGTCTCTTATTTTAATCGTGAAGCTATTTCTTTTAAAACTGATTGTCTGATGGTACCACAGGAATGGAATCAAAATTTAATTAAATTGATTTGATAATAATTAAAGTCTCAAATATTCAAATATATTGCATAAAGTACATATTTTGTAATTATAATATATCAGAAAAACAGTGAAAAATCGATTGGAAGATTCTTTATATACAAACATGAAGCAAATGAAATAAAATAAAAGGAAATAAACGTTCTTTTTGTGAATACATCTGAAAAAATTTTAGTTAAAAAAATCTAATAATTTTTCAAACTTAATACTTAGAACGCAAATATATTCGAAACTTATATATTTAAAGATGTTAATAATTTATTTAAAAAAAAATCCATTCAAAATTTGTTTCAAATTCTCAGAGAAAATAGATGACCATAAATGTAAATATTTTGTATTATCGGGTGCTATGAAAATACTGATATCGAATGTTTTCTTCAAACATTAGCAAATGCAATTAGGAAAACCATCCAAGTATTTTGTCAAAGAAGTAAATTTAATTTAAAGCTTTCATATTTATCTCTATTTAATGCTTTCTATTTCTGCTTTTCTTGTTTTTAGAGATGTGCAGCCTCAGATAGTTAAGTAATCGTAGAAAATGTTTGCAACCAGTCTAATTTGATCGTAAGAAGTAAAGGCATAATAACTGCATTTTTAGAAATATAAATCATTTCTGAAATTATATCTAGAGAGAGAAAAGCACTTATCCGTTATAAAATCGCTATTTTTATTTTTTATTTTTTTATTCTCCCAACGATGGAAGGAAAGAAAGAAATGAATAAACTTCCATAAAATGCATGATTAATCTGAAGAAAAATCTTAAAATATAAATTATTCGGAAGTTTATTCTTTAAAGAATTCAGAGGAAGCTTTTTTTCGATTCAATCATCCACTTAAACAATATGGCAAAGTTCATACTTAGCTATGCAGGATAATGAATAAAATTAAATATGCATTTGGACTTGTTCCATTAACAGATTATCTATAAAATTAAGTTGAAATTCACAATTTTAGTGTAAAGAATTGATATTAAATTTATTAGCCTTTCAGGTCTTTGTTTTTGCTTTTCTGGTGTATGCAGTACAAAAAATTGTGTAATCGTCCGAAAATTCGAATTCACGATCTTGACAAATCTCCATGTTTCCAACATCCTCTAGTCAAAGAAACATTTTTTTTTTTGGTTTTGTTTTTCGGAAATACATCTGAGCATTTGTGAGCGAATACAATAATGCAAAAATACTTAAACAGATATGCAGTTGAAATTTGTTATATGGTCTTTGCAACAAATCTAAAGATTTATATTTAATTTTAAAAGAAATCTATTCAGAGTAAGTCAGAACGACCAGCTGTTCTAATATAAGTTAACATAATTATAAAACAAAAAAGATGGATGAATAAAGTCTGGTGTATGGATTCAAATTTAGAGCCAAATCCAATAAGGCTTTGATAGTTTGTTGGTCGTTCATTCAAAAAAAAAAAAAAAAAAAAAAAAAAAAAAAAAAAGACTTAATTATATGATTTTTAGTAAGTGATTTTGTGGCAAAAATTGTAGTTCTGTTTGTAGTCATTCTGTTCTGTTTGTAGTCATTCTGTTCTGTTTGTAGTCATTCTGTTCTGTTTGTAGTTTGTAGTCAATTGTAGTCAAAAATTTTATTTGTGTATAAACCGCATCACAGAATTTAATTTGCCAAAGATTTCCTCTTTTACAACTATGGTTTGCATGCAGCTAATAAAAACTAATATTTATTGGAGAATATGGAAGAAGGTTCGGCGAGACGACTCTCGCTGGTTTTAATATTCATTTATACAATTAGACCATCTGACAAGCATCTTTTGATCTTTTGGGCAACAGGATGATTTGACATACATTTACAGTTCTCTTTCCTAACAATCATTCAGGTTCTTTCTTATGCCTTTCTTTTCATAATTTGAGTTTCACTGACAGGCATACTTCCAGAAGTGATTTTTTTTTCATCCTGTTCATCAAAATTCTAAATCCGGATTATTATATTTAATAATCCGGATTTAATATTTTTTTTGGCGATGCTATTTTTATATTTTGGATCCGAGAATTAAATAAATGGAATTTCTATAAATATCAACAAGACAGATTAAAACATTTTGCAAGAAAAATGAACAATTAGACCATTTTACAAGCAAATTTTGGGTAACAGGGTCAAAATTTAACATGCATTTGCAATTATCTTTCAAAGCAAATCTGCCAGTCGTTTCTTCTATGGTTTTTTGTAATTTCAGTTTCACTGACATACTTTCAGAAGTGTTTTTTTTTTTTTTTTTTCAATCTCAAAATATTCGTCAAAATTCTAAATAGGAATTTTTTAACTTAACTAAGAATTTTATAAATGGAATTCATAAAAGTATATAAAAAATAAATTATCAATTATTACAAACAACTGCGGAAGATTACTTGGGAAACGATTTAATTTATTCCTTGATTAATGAAAATAGAAAATTTTATAATTTATTCATAAAAATATCCAAAAAGTGGAAGCTATATGAAAATATAATAAATAAGCATCTACCTTCATCAATAAGTATAATATTTTCACATATAATTAATTGCAAATGAATATTAGTATATCAATAAATAAAGCAAAGAATCAACATTTTTTGTCCTTCATAAAACTTGATTTGTGAGATCTCAATAAGCCCGTCCAAGTTAAAGATCAAGAGCTTGATTGGGATATCTAGAGAGAAATCTTTTCTTCCCACAGCCACTTGAGGAAGGAGATTAACAATCAGTGTATGCATGATACATGCGCTTAACATTTGTAGCTTAACACGTTGCCTGCCGTGTCACTCAGTCACGTGACATCAAAGGTTCTCAGTCGCTAGAATTTGATGGGAGCAAAACAAGTCCATGTTTAGTTTATATCTTCTTGTTTTAACACGTTGCTCAGCACGTGAATCGCCTGTGATTCATGCATACTATATAATTAGATTTCTTTCTTTCTAATATTAATTGTTCTCTACAATTAAAAGAGAGCAAATAAGCATCATATTAGATAATGGTCCGAATCAGAGGCATCATTCATTGTAGTGAACGCATTAAATAATCTATAGCTTCATTGAAATTCCCTTGGTAAACATGAATTGTGATGATATATTTCTTTTGCGTAGCGATATACTATTTAAAGTTTAAACTATTTTATGTTAAATTGTCTTTCTCATTACTGCAAAACTATTTTCGGTAACATCTTGGTCAAACCTTCTTTTTATTCTGGAAGAATCCCTTTTTATACATATCATTTCATTGAGCCATACGTATTAAATTTTTACATAGTCCATGAAAAATCTATTTTTTTCTACAAATGATACGTTAAAGTATGTCTATTATTGCTGCGAAATTCTTCTAAAGACCAACTGACCACAATTGATTAGTGATATACTGAATGAGAATTCTAGAATTTTGGAAAGGAGGTGAGATTTTTAAGCATTTACAATTATTATTCGATCTCGAGATTTCAGATTGACTCCGGTTAAGATTTTGATCAGATAGATCTTCCGCGAGATCTCGGCCATGAAATTTCAAATACCTTCGAATCCCTGAATATAATGAACCGATATCTGTGAATTGTAAATAATAAGCCTTATATTTTATGTTAATAAATATTTAGATAATAACAATAAATGAGTGAGCTTATTGGTTCATCAATAATTTGCATATGCTGCAATGAAATCAACGGAAAAAGTCTCTCCGAAACTTTCTAGCATATTCTCTAATAAAAATGTTTGCCACTTACTAACCTCTTCATAAAATTGTGGACCCTGTTTAAGGCCGTGAATAGATTTTTATTTTCAATATCTTGCACATGAGTGTTATGCGCTTTGTTTATTATAGAAAAAAAATCTGATACTTCTTATCCTCATTCCGTTAGAGAATAATTGTTACAGAAAATTATAGGTATTAGTGAAGTAAAAATTTAAAAGAAATTTTAATTAACCAATTCTATAAAAATTACATTTTTTAAGTAAACATGGGTTCCTCACATGCAAGCAAGAGAACCGCACACAGACTGAAGAAAATTTCCGGAAATACTCTATTTCCGGTGTCAGGGGTTCCCAGAATGTTCGCTTAAGGCAGAGATCTGTCATTCCATCCGGTGATGCATTACAGTTCTGGTGCTACAAAACCATTAAGCATGTAATCTTTGGTAATTTTTTGGAGATTAAACGTGAAGATGCAGTGAATACATAAGTACCTAAAACCAAATATGTTTTTTTTCCGGCCTTCTAGAACCGAAATTTGATACTCACTTTTAACAATCCATACAGTTAAAAATCATACACAAAATTTATTATATTTTTTAAAGTAATTTTATTGTGTTATTTAAATTATTGAGTTATTGCATTTATATGGTAGGAAAATAAGGATTGATATATGATTAATCCCTTGACATATTTGGTTCAAAATTTAGCAGGTATCAGCAACTTAGATACCATTTTTTTTATCTAGAGGTTTTCGTTTTGTAGTTACCGTGGTAACTTACTATATACGGAAAATTGGATAGATAGACTTCCTCTGAAATTATTTCGCTCAAAATTCGATAGAAATCAACAAAATTGATGCAAAGACTCTATATAAAATTTCGACACTTAGTCCAAAGAATTTTTGTGCTATTGTTTTCATAGACATATTGAAACGCATACTTCCAAAAAATGTATTTTTCGAGTTCTGGGAGATTTGTGTAATGTAAAGATATATCAAAATCTCGAATTAGAATTATTTGACGATTATGGTATTTCCTTTTTGTACAAAAAAAAAGTACAAATTCATAAAAAAATATTTTAAAAGAGTAAAAAATGAAACAAGTCTTTATTTTAGGACACAAATTTTCAAAAAAAAAAAAAAAAAAGATGCAGTTGGATTGGCAAATTTAAAATAAGTCGTTTATATCAATTTCTTCAGGACTGACAGTTGCAGTTTTTGATTTGATTTTCATTTAATTTGTTTATGAAAACATATATCATTAAATGTATGTGAAGCCTCATAAAGATCACATAACATTTTCATCATTTTAAATCGGAATTAGTTGAATCATTGAAGCGCATCTGAAATTTAGAAATATGATGGCAGACAGATATTTACTTCAAAAATTCAATCGAACAGCAAATCAAAGTGAAATCAGAAATCTGCCCCGTCTAGTGGAAGTAATATTCTGCTTTATAATGCGGGTTCTTCATAAAGAATAGCACTAGCAAATATTTACCCAAGAACTGCAAAATTAATATTTTCGCTCATGGAAAACTCAATTGCTGGCAAACGCTTTCTTTGTAAACATGCCCTGCTAGCGTTTTCCGCTGTTGATATTGCCATTAAACATTTCATAAATACTTTTAACATTTTATCTCGGCAAATTAAACAGCATTTTCCGAAATCTGTAAGAATAGCTAGTTTCGAGAACTGCTGACTTGGAATTTTATGCCACTGACTTACCCCGGTTCTACCAATGACCTTTGCATGTAAAGCCTGCGTTTTTACGACCCAGCGGGCATTTACCGCGGTCGTAAAACTCCGTTTCTGCTGGCTGTAAAGACAGACTGGAACTTTTCAAATGTTTCCGCCATGATTGCTTTTGGAGTTGGGTTGAATTGTGGATGCGGGAAGAAGTATAAGACGTTCCCTCAGAAGAAGAAGAAGGGGGAAAAAAATAGCAATGTCTTTTTTTGCCTGTAGGAAAAGTAATAGATAAAAGAGGAAAAGCATAGAGCGGCATGTAATGGCAGAAAATAGAGAATTTCTATGGATATCGGGCGTGGTGCCGTATTTTTTGGTGTCGTCAATAACTCAGCTGTGTTATCTTGTATATTGATTTTTCAAGATCCGTATGGATTTTATAGCTGTAGTCAAAAGTATCCCTAAGGATTCAATTTATATCTAAGAATTTCTTATCTGCAAAATAAGTGCTACAGGGCTAGGAAGTGCGATATCAATATTTCTATGTTTCTAAAACAAAAGCTAACATAGCAGTATCAATATGTAGATATCAGAGTAGTTTAGTTAGATGCTAATGCCATTTTGGATCTTGTAATTTTAAATCGTAGTCAGAAGATGAGAACATATAAAAAGCGTTTTCTCTATAATAATAATTTATATAATCTATTATTATAATTATCAAAACAACAGAAGAGAAACGACTTGAAATGGTTAAACTGAATTCTTGCCATCTGAAAACGAATTTAAGATATAATTCAAAAACTGAGTAAAAGGGAACTTTACTTGCCACATACACTGAAGCAATCACAATAAAGGCTGTTCTAACCAATAAATATATGTAACAAGTTAACTCTTTAACATCCAAGCACTTTTCAAGCGGCACTCCCTTTAACATCCAGACTTTCACAGCGTGTCTCTGGAAGACATGGACTCTTCCAAGCTGAGGGGTAGCTACCCCTCGCACTCCTAAGTAATAAATCTGGCGACGCTCTACCTTGAATAATTGCCTTGCGGTTTTCGACAACTAGAATCATTTTCTATCAGCTCAAGAATTTTATTCTAATGTATTTATATTTTTTTAGTGTGAGGCGTTTCGCTCTCGTATTTGTGGAGTATTTTTTTTTTTTTTTACAAAAAATATGAAAAATTTTCTATAATTGAGAAAATAGGTTTTTTTACAAGTTTTATGTTAGGCTTCCAAACCATTTAAAAACATGCTTTACAGCGATATTCATTTTTAATTTACAAACTGGATTTATTACTTGGAAGTTTTGCGACATTATTAATTCTGTACATACATAAAATTAAGAGCAAACTTTACAATATAAATCTAGGCGAATCAGTCTTAAAGCATTATCATGATGCAAATTATAGGTTCGTATATCCATTAAATTCTGAATTCCCAAAAATATTTGTTCTCTTCTAATTTCTAATTGGACGTATCACCTTCAGGTGTAGGAAATGTTTCATCCCTTTTATTTGATTAATTTCGGAGTTGACAGACTACTGGCATGGATGTTACAATGACAATGTTATGATGCTCTATAGAATCATAACATTGATATTTAACTTTTATATATAATATTATGTCATAAGATGAACTAGAGATAGTATACTCCCTTCGACTTTATCGCTTACATCCACAAAATGACACACTTTTTGTGCGTAGTTTCATCTTCTACTAAGGATAACGAAATGTGCATTTTAGTCTTTTTTCAATCGAGAATTTCGGCTCAAATTTGATGTTGTTATCAATTAATCTACAATTATGATGTTTGGTAGATTTTATTCATCTAGTTCGAATATTCCTAAACAAGGATAAAAGGATACGTATATCCATTTGGAGGCAGTAAATGTACAGAGAAGACTACAAGTATAGACTGTATCTATTTGATGTGTGTGTGCGCGCGCTTTTGAAGGAGTCACGGTATATCACAGCGAGCAGTCTTACAACTTTTGAAAAATATAGACTTCTATAAATTATCCTTTTATTTTGCTTTTAGGCTTATGAATTTATTTGAGCTGGATATTGAGGGATATTTTAAAATTTATATTTAGAATGACACTCCTTACTACAGTCATTTTGATTGGATTCGTACAAGCGAGGAACATGGTGTACGGAGAGTGATTTTTTTCGAACGAGTTCGTCGATATGAGTCATCGATATCAAAAGATGAAAGGGACCTGATAAAACAGTCATTTTCCTCTAATATCTAATCTACTGAAATATAAAAGTATGCAAGTCAGTCAAATAATCGACTCGTCATAGTGAACAATTTTTGAGCCAATTATATTCGATATTTTCTATTTAGTAGTTTAAAATGAATTACCTGTCTCGCAGACAAAAGTATGGTCACTTAAATTTTCATTGTTCCTAGTTTACCAAAAGTGTAACCCCCGGGGCGGGGCACCTCGAAATGAGGATGAGATGTTCCGGCATGGTGGTTGGATCTTGCCACCCTGGAGGATACACTAATAGTTGGGGGATCTGACTCCTCCCATCGATGACGAGACGTACTTCCTTCGGGGAGGGTTGTACCGTGGCCGGTGACGGCCCTTAGGACTCAACTACAGTTCCCGCCATTGTTGTTGTTGCGGCGGTCCGGTCATTCAGTTTTTATGGTTTAAATCCGTGTGCCTTCGTGGCGGGTCGGAGAGTTAGATGGCTGACTTTACCAAAAGTGTGGTGGCTTCATGGTGAAGCCTTAGCTTTGAGATTGCAGGCCTCCAGTTTCAAAATTAAGCGGAAGATCTTTTTGGAGTAAAATAATTTCAAACTTTCAAGTTTTGAATTAAGAGTTTTCCATGTTTCTATCCTCTACAAAAATGTTCTTTGAAGTTTTAAAATCGTCTTTTCATAAAATAAATGAAAGAAAGGGTTTGGTTGGATTGGAATTTTATGACACAAGAGCCAGAAATGCGCCAAGACACATGGTATGAAGAAAAGAGATTGTTACATTAACAGCATGGCATTTTTATACTTAAATTGCTTCATGTTAGGAATTTTTTAATACATTTTTAATTCACTCCCTCGAGTTCCAGAGATATGAAATTTTGTACTTTCAGATGATATCGAAAGCAATACACTTCTTTTTTTAAAAACATTTTCAGAACTTGTCAGTTAATCGATTAATTTATTTAAATATCAATTCTATAATAGCTACAATGAACTTGATTTCAGCTAGATATAAAATAAAGGACATTACTATGTAGTTAAAAAATCCATTTTTGTCTTTCTTCTCTTTCACATACAAACACGTATTCATGTTTATTATTAACTAATGACCTTCGGAGACCAGATGGATCGCTCTGCTCATGGTAGCTAAAATGTCCAGTTAAATATTTTATATAAATTATGTTCAATTAAATATTTTATAATTATTTCCTTCGGCAAAATATATTTAAGTTTAAAATTTTGATAGACATATAATTCACACTATTATAGAAGCCATATCCCGTTGTGTTAAGAGTACTAAGAACTTCTCTCATTTTTGGTCAATTCCCGTAAAATTTGAACTTTGCGATACAAAGGAAGTGTTAAATTTTCAATTAATCTTAAAAGATTTTTTGCTGAATCTAAACATTTAAAAAAAATATGAGAATAGAAAATAGATTCATTCAGCATTTAAGTCTTATTTGTATTAAAGAATGTTTTTTTATGATTTATGCAAATTCTCAAAAAAATTTCTTTTATTCATCGTAAAATTCAGTTTTAGTTTTAATTTCAAAAAGGATTTAAATAATGTAAAAAATAATATTTTATTCCCTTTCAGTCAATAAGTATAATTCTGAAAAAGTTATGAAGCCAGCATTTTATCTTTCTTAAATCTTTAATCTTAAGAAATTATGGAATGAAATGTTCTTGATACTGCAAAATTTAAACAGAAACTAAAAATAATATTTTCTTTCTGCTGCGAACATATCTAATCGATTTACGAAGTTTTGAATAACAGTATTTTAGGACAATCAAATCCAAGAATGACTGACGTAAAATTCGTAATTTTACGTCAATCAGTCTTGGAGAAAGTCCGGGCATTGATTTGCGTACCATCTAAAAGATGTTCAATGAATTAGCCTAAGATCATGTAATTTTATAAGTTAGTCATATTAAATTTTTCATAACTCCCCCATTTTTAGTTGCAATAGAATGGACCTTTCATTTTATTTAAAATCATAGCGTTTCAAAGTATTTTTTCTAATTAGGACTAAAAAAAAAAACCGAGGATCTGTAGAAAACTATAAAATTTTTAATTCGTCAGAGCGTAGATTGAAAAAAAAATTATATTTTTATTTTCTTGAATGCGATGTCATGCAAGAAGAAAATAATCGTCCAGAATTTCAAAACTCGAGATTTTGACAGATCTCCACGAAAAACACATTTTTGGAAATATAAACTGCCTGTCGTTCTGTTAATCTGTCTCAACAAAATGATAACAAATATTTGAGAAAGGTGGATGAAATTTAGTATGTGTAATTAACACTATATTTGTAGATATTTATAAAATTTTTAAATTAATCCCTTCATTGGAAATGTGCCATTCCAGCTGCCCCGAGTGCAAACGAGCTCGGTAACAACTAAAAAGCATAAATACCCAGATGTATAAAATTTGGTACACATATTTAGTATCTAAAATGTTATATACCCAAATCTTTACCCAGATTACCCAGATTTATACGCAAACCTTTCAAAGGGTTGACTGTCTATTTCTATGTATTTTTGTATGCATTTTAACATATGCATTTTTTATGTATATTTTTGTATGCAATAATTAACGAGTGTCAAATTTTGGTTACAATAGTCAAAAAGGGGGGGGGGCGTCGAAAATACATCTCCCCGCATCATATTCAGTACAAATGTTAAATTAACGCCAATGATATATATTTCCTAATTAAAATTCGCCAATGACATGTAAGTTATGTGTGCTCCTACAAAAGTTGCACGTAATTATGCAGGGTGAGATGAATATCAGCTTTATTAGAGAACGTGTGAGTGGGATTTGCAGTGACCACTGCCTCTGCTTTTTATGTTGTCTGGTATATGTAAGCCCACAGCCCTAGAAGTAACTTCTTCTGAATTTTCCAGCTTGAGATGAAAATTCGACCTACAGTGAAGTTTTGAATAATGTTTAATGATATACATATTGCTCGAATTATATGTAGAAAGTATGCATAAACATTAACATGTTAAAAATGCAGAAATTAATGTTCAAGTATTAATTAGTGGTTTCCTATAAAAAAAATTCAAGATAATGAAAAAGAATTAAAAAATGATATCTAAGCAGTTTTAAAAGACGAAATAAAGGATCTTTATTGATATTACACGTTTGAGTAGCCTCTTAGCCGTTGCAGCGGGGAACACCACATGGAGGTGGGCTAATTTCGTTCCCCACCCACCGACCCTCCCTTCATCGCTGCAGCCGTCAATTTTTTTTTAAATAAAAGCATTGAGATGTTGATAACCTGCTTGTTTCATAACTTTATATGACAGCCTACGACAGTTTTTGATGTTGAAAATGATATTAAACAGCTTCCAGAAGCACGTGACAGTTTTTGAATCAGTATCCGGAACAGTCTTTGAACATTTGGCGACAGAGAATCTTCTCATCAGCCAAAAACAGTATTCGGAAAACTGTCTCTTAGCGCTGGCGGTATTCTACCGGCAAATCCAGAGCCAAGCAAAGTTGATAGATGGCATATGACTCCACAACTGGGACATCAATGAGAGCCAATCGGGCCGGCAAGTTCAACCCACAGCATATTTTATAAACCGTGTATGATTTCACTACAGGTACATCAGCTTTCTGGACTTGAATATTAGCCAGTTCAGCTGGAATGTCCAATGCCTGGCAAAATCGGAACACGGCATACGAACGCACCACGGCAACTAGTGGTTTAGGTTGTTGAGATGGTACTACCGCATTTGAATCCAAATCAGGATCAGAAACAAAATCCCTAGAAGATGGTAAGCGGGGAAATAGGGAATATTTTATCAATTCCCAAATAGTCACAAAAACGATGAACCCACCGACGGCCGTAGCCACAGTGAAACAATCAAGAAACGCACTAAGCATTGCTCAGAACAAGAAAAAAAAAACACTCAACGATCGGTTGCAAAACAGTAAATTAATTTTAACAGAAAGCAACAGTGTATGCTTTCATTGTTCCTTTTGCTACATTGTTTGCATCTTGTAATTTTGTTGAGTATTTAAACAATTACATTGCTGTTGACAATAACATCAGAAGTGACTGTTGAAATATTTTTTTGTTCGATAACAATTGAAATGCGATGATAATTATTACCATCTTAACAATAGAATATATGCCAATAATCAAGCACAGGAATTTCGATTGGGGGCTAAAAGTGAAAGTTTTTTTTCTAAAGGAATTATATGGATATAAATATAAATATTTATTGCAAGTATGATTAGTCATTAGAGTTTCTATGGACAGTTAAAATTATCTATTTTATCGAAAAGGCATGTAAAAAATGAAAATAGCGTTTCTATTTCACTTTATGTAAGTATTAAAGTAAACACCTTTCCCTAAGCATCGGATGGACATAGGAAAATACAAGAATTAGGTAGCGAAGAAGTGTGGGAAACAAATAAAAGTAGAATTTAGTGTTTAATTGAAAAAAATAATTACATCTTTTGTAAATTTTAATATAGCAATTTGTATATCTTTAGTAATCAATTCTTTTGTTGGACACTAACTTATTACAACTGAAAATAAGCAATACTTTTACATCAAAATAACATTTTTCTATTTTACCGTATACAGAGAGTCTCAATAAAGTAAAACTTATATATATGTATTCACAAAAAAAAAAAAAAATTCATAGACACCCTCACGGAGGAAAAATGTCAATGATTAAAACATTTTTTCTCAATTTATCAACAAGGAAACAAATTTTTTTACTTCTACCTATAAAATTTGCCGAGATATTAAAAGGCAAATGTATTGACTTGCATCAATTATCCATACTTCTGACCAGTTTTTGTGCGAGGCTTTCTTTGTGGTTTCCAGGGATAATACGTCTTGCTTACGGAGGCATGTGCAATTTTTTCCCTCTTAATTCCAGAACTAGCCTTTTCATTGAAACCCTGACTTACATTGAATCTGTACAGCCGAGTTAATTTTATAAGCAAACTGAACGCATTCAGTCACACACACACATTCATTTTTATTATTGTCTGGTTTATTTTACAAGAATTTTTTTAAGTTCCAAATGGGTTCTCATTATATCAAGATTATTTGCAATCCATTCAATTTTTATTTAAATTTTTATAAATTAAAGATCTTTTAAGCGCCAAGTCTATAGGGTAGATTCCTATACGAAGGCTACTTATTCAGATGGTTCTCATGACAAGACAGTTTTTCACCGATCGTAGTCTCTAAAACCCAAAACCATCCTTCGTTCGAAAGTTTATATTCGTATAACGCTTTGCCCATGTTATCTTGTAAACAGGATAAATAGAATAATTTTGTTTGGATTTTAACTGGCTTGGAATATGTTGATGTAAAAATCTTAGACGAGTTCCTAAAAGGCCCATTTAGCTCAAAGGGGATGGAAATGGTGAAGGATTGAAATTTTCATTTCACTATAACTTTCTTAATATTTATTATAGAAAAATCCAATGTGTCAAATTAACGCCCTATTAAGACGAATAACTTGTTTTAAAGAACTGCAACATCTTAGTGAAAAGTGAGTTCCAATAGAAAAACCCTAATAACATTAACAAATTTCTAACATTAACAACTTATGCAGCCAGATAGTAATTTAGATGTAAAGGAATCTGTCTATGCCTTCCAACTTTCCAAAAAAGAATTTTTTTTTTTGAATTCTATCTGTCTGAGATGTAGATATCCGTGTAAAAATGCAATAAGACTGCATGCACTTGAATGCATTATTTTTTGTTTTCTAGATTAAATATTATAAGAAAATATTTTTGTTTTTAATTTCAAGAATGACTAAACGCAACAAGTAGGATTTTGTTTTATTGTTAGGCAACAGTGATTGATGTGGCTTAAATGAAAAGAACAATCTGCCAGGACTGATTGATGAGAAACGAAATGAAAGTATACAGTCAATCATCAGTGACTGACGAGGTCCGAAGGGAAAGTTCAGTGTCAGTCACCAGTGACTGTCGCATCATATTACCTCTGTTCTGGCAGAAGCTACATGATCTTCATTGTATATGTCAGAAGAAGAAACCATACTGAAAGGTTCATTTACTTAAAAGAATTTTATGTACATCTAACATGTTTACACGATGGAATTCTGCTGGAATTAGTTCCAGAACCTTCGATCTCCTTACTGAAGCACGCAGTCATCGTCAAAAACAGAAACGGAAATCTAAAGATAGGAGTGTTATGTTGCATTGAAAGATTTAATTTCAATTCATAATTTATTTGGCACATTAACTGGCAAGTGTTTTTGAAATTTTTGGCCAGATAAATTGTATGCACAAAAAGTTGTGTGACAGTATAATTATACTTTGTTTTGAAAGTATTTACTTTCGAAATAAGACATCGTTATAAAATGATTAATAAAATCATTTCAATTCAAGTAATATATAAACATTTTTATGTCAATTCCTATTTACTTTATTTTAATTAATCAGGATAATCTTATATTATTTATGATCGGGTGTCGCGCCAGTAATCTCAGAACTTGGCGACAAACTCGCGACCATTTGGCGACATGACGACGGATTTGGCGACTTTCGCGACCAAATAGAAATTACAGGACAAATTTAATTAATTAAATAATATTTGAAAAATAAACTGTATTAAGATCAAGTGTCATCCACTACAAGCTTAAAAAAATGTATTTGAACTTGAGTGAATCAATAAAAAGTATTTTATTAACCATTGAAAATTTGAACAATATATATATATATATATATATATATATATAATATAGGGGGAGTGTGGGGGAGGGGACTAATAGTAGGAATTAAAAAACAAGACTGTTTAAATAATAGGTCATTACAGTATCCTTTAAATTACATATTTATGTAAGGCACTTCATTAAAATATAAAAACCAAATCAAAAATAAAATGCCTGAAATATTCTGTTCGCTACGTCACTAATTAACGGTTGCAAATAATGTGATATATTTTAATGTTTTATTTTAATTTTATTTAAAGAATTTGATTCGATCCCAGAAAGATTCCTATATCTTTTCACAAGTATACATTTTTCAAATATACATTTAAAATAAACACGATTTTTGTAAAGTTATTCCTTGTAACAAACTAATTGGTATTTCTTAAATATATGTCTTGAATAATAGAACATTGAAGACATTCTTCAAATATTTATATAATCTCTCTGCATTTTACGGGATCAGTAACTCTCAAATATTTAAGAATTTATAAAAATAATTAAGTACTAAAATTATATTCTAAAAATTGCACTCTAATTTCATGAATTTAATAGAATTTTTTTTTCTAGTTTAATAACTTAATTCTTCAACACTTTGATTGTTTGTGGGAGATTAGTGCACTCACTGTATCATTTTTATTGCAACTAGTTAGATAATCACTCATTTCGCGATATTTTTAAAGAAAGATTTTCTTTCTTTGTTTTTTTTCCGTTTCCATAAAACACAAGCTGGTACCTGGCGCATTGTTGCCGTAAAAGAAATAATTCTGGAAATATCGTTTAAAATTTAAAATAGCTGTCTTGTTTAATTAGGAATGATAGAAAGAGTGATATTTATTTTCTTATCGGCAATGAATACATTCATTGAAATTTAACGATATATAAAAGAGAAGTGTAAATAATAATTATTCTACTTTTTTGATTTTATTATTAAAGTTCTTTAGGGTAGACGATATGTTTTGTTTTTCCGTCTTCAGCAAAAACAAATTAATTTCTTAGCTGTCCGACGTAACCATTCAGCATACAACTGGCCATGTGAAAAACATGGATCTTCTAGGTTGAATTCGCCCACTTGAAGTCATTGACCTTGCGCCTTATTGACGGTCATCGAGAATACAAGTCGAATGGGGAATTGCAGTCGTTTGAAATCAAAAGGCATGTCGGTGGGAATAATGGAAATGCTTGGAATGAGCACATCTTCTCCATTCGACTTTCCTTTAAGAATAATTGCCTCGCTTCTTGCCGCATATTGACGCGTGTTCATGTAGCATATAAACGTTGTTTTTCTATTTTTGCCACATGTTGACCTTGAGATTCTGCAGCACGTGAATTTGCAATTCGTAAACGACCTGCTTTATTGCTCGCTAGTCTTTCTTCATTTGTTTGAGAAGCTCGAATTGGCTTATTTCTGTGACGAATATTTGACTACATATTTTTTGTCGAAACAATCAACACGACATACACTTGTATAACCAAAATATCTTTTGTCGATTCATTGAATAAATAGAAATAGGTAAAAATATAGCATATATGTGAGTGAAATCACATGTCCATGTGATTCGCTCACATATATGATGTTTTCCACTCACATATTCACTCACCTAGATGACTATTCACATATCAATTGTGATTCATTGATATGTGAATAGTCAATGTGATGACATTGACTATTCACATATCATTTACCTATGCAAATATATGTTTGCATAGGTAAATTTCCATTATATATAACTTGATCGGCATTGATAATAATTCTATTTTGTATACGTCAGATAAACTCTGAATAAAATGTGCGGTTTGCCGTAGACAAAATATTGTTCATGTTGAATGACAATATCCTTTGTAGATGAGTATTCATTAATGAGAATTTTTTTTAAAAAATTAGTGCTTATACTACATATTTTTGATTTCCTTTCACTCATATTGATTGGCATCAATCATAATAATTTTTTGTATATGTGTGATTAACTCCAAATGACATGTGTCGTTTACTGTTTGTCTTTTGTCCACTGTCAATTTTAAAATATAACTTCCGAGCAAGTGCAAGCAATAAGCTAGCAAAGTTTCATCGCAATCGATTGAAAGTTACGGTAGAGCGTAAGGTACGAAGAAACTAAAATTTATTTTTATATATTAGATAATACGTAAAAGAAAAAAAAAATTCTAACATAAAAAAATCGTGGTTCTCAAATATATTAATAATTTTTCGTCCATACTAGTTGCAGTTCAATTACAAATGGAATTTACGGTAGGAATTAAGAAAATTTAACTGATCTCTACTTTTTCACTTTTGCCGTAAATTTTTCACTTTCATTCTCTTTCTACACATTCCATTCTTATGAAACATTGTATGTTATCAATTTTTTCACTTTAAATTATAAAAATTATAAAGAAAGTTATATATATCTTATACATGCCATAATCATAACCTAAAATTAATCTGAGCACGCTAGCTAAAGTGCGATCAAAATCTGATTCCTTAACCCCTTTAATAAATTAACAATACGTTCTTCTTCGATTTTATAAAGCCCTTCCTTCGAATTTTCCTTGAAGGAGTAGAAATTAATAACTGTATGATTCAAAAAATTCCTAGAATTTTTTCGACAACAACAACAAAAAATGAACCTTGGAGCAAAAATAGCTCACGCATATACTTGAGAGTCAAAATGAAAATAAAATGTCCAAAGATGAATCTGATGATATTGTTTAGGATATTGTTTTTTTTATATAATACGAAACATTATATTAAATAAATAAGGCTATATCACAAATGTCTCTTGTGAATAAACTATCGTTTAGATAAATAGCCAGAAATTAATTAATCTCAAATGCTCTGGTAAACATTAGCTTTATGGTACAACAAAAGTTACTTTAATTTTATCTGGTTCGCAACTAGATTGTTAGGCACAACAAAGGTCCATTAAGAGAGGCAACATTTTATCTCTAGCTACCAACACAAACACGCCAAGACAAAACGCAATTCAATTCCCACATGCAGAGCCGGAATGAGCTTGACATCCAGTTCCGCTGTGTGCAATTTCCGACAGCTTAATGGCATCACCTTTTTCATCCCTCGTTTACTGGTATTTTTGGCCAAATTAAATATTGTCATAAAGACAAAACACCCAAAATGTCACTACCACCACCATACCCCCACACGAATTGTTGCGCCATCAAAAAGAGATGCATCAAAAATAAGAGGGAGCAACAGTAACACCAGTAGTTAGTTCCCCACAGAGGGCGGGCATTGAAAATTGCTGCAATTGTTGCATCCCCATTATTACGTTTCAGGGGAGACCGTAATCAAACTTCCAACCACCCCCTCCACCCCATCTTTGTTGATGATAGTTGAATTTGTTCCGCTGGCAGAATGCCAGAAAACACACCATGTCCAACCCCAGTCCTATCATCCATCGTAGCCCACTCAGTCAAGCAATCACTATCATGGGATGAAAGTTGTTGGAACCCACAATTGTGACATCATTTCGTCATTGATTTAGTCTTTTCCGCTTTTGTTTTCCATTCGTCTTTTCTTTTCCTTTCGGTCTTTTGTGCGTTTTTCTTAAGTTTTTATCTGTTACTATTGTCTTTCCGCCCTTCTTTTCTTTTCTTCATGGGGAACGACGAAAAGATTGCGGTAGTTTTTCCAGATGTCGGCTAATCGTGTGAAAAGGGTTTTGCAAGGTGGGTGGGGCACTGGGCGGATGTGAGGAGGACATGGTTGTGGGTTCAGTTAAAAAATGAAGTCGTTTTTTTTCTTCTTCTTCTCTTGTTTCTGGAAAGAGAGAAGATGGGATATTTTGTTAATGGAGATGGGTGGAATGGATTTGTTCGATAAAAAGGGATGAATGTGAAAATGTGTGATTTCACAAGTCGTCGCTTCTTTTACTGTCTCGACATTTCAAAGTCGTTTAAAAAGAAATTTATAAACTTTCTTCAAGATGCCAGCAAAGATAAAAATGTTCGCTTGATAATTGTTGTAAAGTTAAGTAAGATAATATGTTCTTTTATTTTGTTATATTCCATTATTTTTAATATTAAATCTTGACGTCATTCAGTTTTAATTACATAATACATTTAATTTTATTTACATAAATTACACTATTTGTTTAAAAGTTGTGAATTAGAATTCTTAAGTAGATGATTAAAAGAACTTATGATCTTGAGAACATTATCCTACCTTATGAGAAAATTAAAGAAAATTGAAAAAAATAATTTAGTAAAGCATATTTAATGCGATCAGGATCATTTTCATTATTAGTACAGGGGAATTTATTTTGTATATTGTTTACACTCAGTTTTTTTCTGTATTAAGGCATTCCATTTTACAATGCAGTTTTTTTGCCAATTTCAGCGTTTATTGCATATTTTAGTAATTTATTCCAATTATTTCTATTCTTATTTATTATTCAGAATATTTGCATTATAAAGCCACTTTTAATTACATAAACTTACCTTTTTCTTTAGAGTTTTCAAATAATTATAAAGAAAAATAAATGATTTCTGCAATATTTTTAGATGACATTTCTTTTCGTAATTTTAAACAAGATATCATAGCTTGATAAACATACATAGCATAACTTGATAACACGCATTCAAGTTATGAAATAGAAGACCGTGATTTTAATTGTAATCCATAGACTAACTAAGATGGTAATGGATTAACTAAGGCAAGTGATTTACCTTATGAAATAAAAAAAATAATTAAGAAAAAGGAAAGTAATATATTGAATGAACAAAATTTAAAATTTTCATATAAACAATATAAACAATAATAGTTATATTTATATATTGAAGATTAAAAAAATGAAACAAAAATCATAAAATAAAAATAATTATTTAAATGAAATTGTAAATTAAAGCGTTTTCTTTGAAGATTTGTTTAAAATGAGATTCATAATTCTTTATAAATTAATTTTTGCCTTCACTCATGATAAAGAAGTGCATGTATGTGTTTTCAAGCTCTAAAAACACAGAATGATCGATCTAAAGCTAACAAATTTGGAAAAGATAAACTTTAGAAAGAGATAATATATTTTGTAGTTCATTCCCTAGAGAAAACCATGCAGTTTATTTTGGTATAAGTTTTATTCGGATGAGAGTAATAGTTTTTGGTGTAGCCAATTTGAAGTTTTTTTTAAGAATTTGCTTAAATGCTGTTAAATACCAATTTTCAAAAATTATTAATGTTTATTTCAAATATTAACATTCCATTTCTAATTTTTAATAGTCTTAAACTCAGAAATATGGCTAAAGCATGTCTACACCATATTTTTCTAAAAAAAAAAAAGTGCTCCGAACGTGTTTGGATATCAGGAAAATATTTATCATACCATTTACTTCACAATGACCGCCTTTAAACCATAGAAAAAAAAATGTAAATTTTTAAGGCAAACGATTTTTATTATCTATCAATAAATCATAAAAACTACAAAACGAATATCATTTTAAACATTAAATTTTATAATCCAATAGGTAACATCGAAAAATTTTATTCTATAAACAAAACTCAATTATATTTTAAAAGTAATTTATGATAGCTTTTTCTTTTGTTTTCGTGATCACTTTCTTTAAATATTCAGCCGACTAAATTAGACTACAATATTCTATTAAAATTTTGACAATCGGTTTCTATCATGGCTTCTAAAATATATAGTGGCTCAAAAAATTGAGAGTACACCTTACTTTTACTTGATAAATCCGACTTTCAATATAATTAACACATTATATTGAACAAATGGTTCCATTTAGAGTAAAAATAAAGAAAAATCAACATAAAACTTTTAAATTGAAAAGTGGCAGAAGCATTTATAATAAACATACGCAGAATTTCGCCTCAAAAAATTGACAATACACCAATGAAATTTTTGCAGTATCACGCATAGAAACAAAGTGTCACTATTAAGTTGCACGTCTTTTGGCTTTTATAATGGCCTCTAAACGTCGTGATACAGATTCGACACATTTTTGTTGGTATTTGAAGATATTTTATCCCATTATTCTTGCACCACTTGTTTTAAATAGGTTTTGTTTATATTTTTGTGTTTTTGAACCACTGCTTTGAGTGTGGACCACAGATATTCAATGGTATTGATGTCAGGGTATTGTGGTGGTGTGTGCAACTGCTAATTACAATGAAAAAGACACCATATTTTGACATTAAATGCATTCTGTTTGGGGTCGTTGTCCTACTGGAAAATGAAATTTCCATCAAAACCAAATTTTTGGCACTTTCCTTCTGACATTTTCCATATGGTTCATCCAACTTGTTGCAGAAATTTTTCAAATCTTAGGTAGAAGTGCAAGTGCTGAAACTGTGCGAAATGCAATTAGACAAGCTGAATATAAAAGTCACATTTTTAGAGAGAAACCGTTCACGAGCTTGTAAATTCAAATAAAGCATTTAAAGTTTACAAAAACTCATCAATTGAATGTCAATAACCTTGGAAGAAAGCTATATTTAGTAATGAAAGAAAACTAAACATTTTTGGCAGTGACAGCCATTGTACTGTATAGAGAAAGCCTAATACTGCTTTGGATACTAAAAATTTGCGTCCTCCAGTTAAACATGATGGTGATTCCGTCATGGCTTCAATAGAAGATTTAATTTTTATAGATGGCATTATATACGATACGGTTTTCTTGGATATACTTCGCAGCAATCTAAAGGATAGTGCTAAAAATTTTGGTTTAGATGGAAATTTCATTTTCCAGTAGGACAACTACCGCAAACCGAATGCATTTAATGTCAAGATATAGTGTCTTTTTCATTGTAATTACAGTACTGTGCAAATTAATTGGGACAAACACAAAAATTTTCAGAAATGTTGTTGAATTAGTATAGGTTAACTTACATGCACGGTATAGCAATATAATACAAAATATGTCCTCCTCTATCTTCAATGAGATCATGTACACGGTTTGGCATGGATTCCACTAAATTAGAACATAAACTTTTGATCTCGTCATCACGAAACCAAACTTTTACAGCATTCTCAATCATTGTTTTCTTTGTTGAGCAGTCCATTTTACTCAGATGTCTGTTTACAATGCTCTACAAATTTTCGATGGGATTTACATGAGGAGAATTACCAGACCAATCCAAAACCATTGTTTTCTGTTTTAAAAAAAAATTCGTTGTTAGCTTAGAAGGATGGCATGGAACAAGATCTTGTTGAAAGACACCAACACTACCAGCGAACGTTTGCATCATAGTTACAATTTTACTTTCTATTATAGAAATGTATTATTTAGAGTTCATCATCCCTTCAACTAGTACTAAGCTGCCAGGTCTTTCAGAATTAAAATAACCGTAAAACATCTGTTTCTGAGGATGCTTAACTGTTTGAATAAGATGTTGTTCCCTGATAGGTTCTCCACCTCTTCGCTTAACAAATCTTGGTCGAAACCCTTGCACAAGAAAATGCGTTTTGTCGCTGAATACAACCTTCTTCCAATCTTGTGCAGCCCAGGAATGATATTTCCTGGCCCAATCCAAATGTTTTTTTCTTCATTGCAGGTGTTAATAACTGTTTTTCTATTGGTTTTCTTTCAAATCTCCCAGCTTCACTTCGTCGAACTGTCGATGAATCCACGCTCACACCAGTAGCTAATAATTCTCTCTGAAAATCTTTACTTGTTTTGTAAGGATGCATTGTACTATTTCGTACAAGAAATTTGTCTGTTCGAGGTGTGGTCTTGCGTTTACGTCCACATTTACTGTTTCATTTTGGAGACACTGCCCCAAAATTCTTTTGCTGATTAATAATCCTAGAAACACTGGATTTTCCAACTCCAATTACTGCAGCAATATTCTTCACAGCCATAGAAGTATGCTGACTAAGGGTAACAATTCTAGTCCTTTTCCTGGGAGTGATATCCATTTTTTTTTAATACACGTCAGAAGGAGACAATTCACACAAGCGAACACTTTTTACAGCAACTGAAGGGAAAAACTTTGGACATATCATGATCACTTGGTCAAACCGGCTTAGACTAGTTAGACTAGTCAAGGGCAGTCACACGTTCTAAGAAAATGCAGTTGAAAACGGTTTGAGGCAGATAATCCCCGAGAAAGGAACAATTTTCTTGAAAAATCTGTTTGTCCCAATTAATTTGCACAGTACTGTAGCAGTTACACACACCACCACAGTACTCTGACATCAATACCATTGAATATCTGTGGTTCACACTCGAAGCAGTGGTTCAAAAACACAAAAATAGAAACAAAACCTATTTAAAACAAGAGGTGCAAGAATAATGGAGTAAAATATCTTCAAATACCAACAAAAATGTGTCGAATCGGTACCACGACGTTTAAAGGCCATTATAAAAGCCAAAAGACTTGCAACTTAATAGTGACACTTTGTTTCTATTCGTGATATTTTGTTACTATGCGAAAAATTTCATTGGTGTATTCTCAATTTTTTGAGGCGAGATTCTACGTATGTTTATTTAAAAGGCTTCTGAAGCTTTCCAATTTAGAAGTTTTTCGTTGATTTTTCTTTATTTTTATTCTAAATGAAACCATTTCTTATGTGTAAAAAATAAAAGCATGTTTGCACTTCCCGGTAATGTGTTATTTATATTGAAAGTCGGATTTATCAAGTAAAAATAAGGTATACTCTCAATTTTTTGAGCCACTGTATATAAAATAATGTCTTCTGAAAATAAATGAAAATATTAATATTTCTATTAAGAATAAAAATTCTAAGAAAAATTATCCAAAAGTATTCTTGAAACATACATCATAACAACGCTTTTTTTTCTTTAATAAACTAATTATATATCTAATTTTAATTTTAAAACTGAAAAAAAACCCGTTATTTTACAGGCAGTTTTTAACATCTTATCTTATAGATTTTTTTTTTTCGCTTGTCAGAGTCAGTGAATGCCGTATTCTTTATTATTTATTAGTAATACATTGCAATAATATTTGACATATTAAATAGTTGATAATCTTTCTTATTTATTTAATAACATTAATTTATTTAAACATATTTTTCTTTTCCTATGTTCTAAAATGAACATTTTTTTTTTAAATTTTAAAATAGTAACGGAATTGTTCTAATCAAGTCTTTGAATGCTGTACAAATTCTATAAATATAACCTTCAAATATAAATATTGTCACTTTTATTTTAAATACCAAATCTCAAAATGATATGATAAATATTTTCATTAATGTTATAACTGAGAATTTAGAAAATGCAAGGTTTACGTTACATATATCTATAACAATACTGCGATACATGGAATGAAAATGATGAGTATGTTAAAAGCAATTACTTTCAATTCTAAAATATTTGAACTTATTTTAGAGTACTCCTCATAAATAACTATGAAAAATAATGAAAAATTTTACAGCGACAGCAAAAAGGCTAACACTTCCAGAATTTTTGAAAAATCACAAAGTAAACATTAAACAACAGTAAACGTCGCCAACAAAATTTTCTCCGAGGATTGATAACTTATGTCAAAATATGGAAGCAAACATTCATAAATCTTTGATAAATATTCAGCAAATTTAAAAAAAAAAAAAAGAGTCGGTAAGATGTTGAACAAATTCTCTCTCATACAATATTAGATCTATAGCTTTCGCTTGGTCAGGAGAGCTAAAAGGATTTTGATGTTCTGGCCTGACTCCGAGTAGAAAGCTTAGTAATGTTGAGACTTGCAGTTCAAGTGGAACAGAAAAGTTTAGATTTTTTTTCGGGGGGAGGGGGCTTCTGTGTTTTTATTCTAGGCAACTCTGTTTAGCTTACTTTGAGCTTCGTTCTATTTTCACTCCACTTTTTTTTTTCTTTTTGGAAAGTTTGCACAGTGGAATTCCCAATATGTCTAACTCCTAACTTTCTTACTTCGAAACTCAAATTTTTTTTATTAAAAAATATCAGAAATAAGATTTTGAGTTAGTGTGCAACTAGATCCAGTAAGTCTGGTGAGAATATAAAACTTTTCTCAAACAGTTTCATATAAATTTTTATTCTGGAATACTATATTTGGATAATATAAGATAAATATGTATATATAGAGTATATGTGGAAATAAAATAGGATGTTTTTAGAAGCAGTTACTTAAATATTCTTCTGTTTTTTCATATTTTGCTTATGTTTAAAAAAACTTTAGATCAATTTCAAAAGGACAATATTTTGATTCTATATGCAGCCATTTTGTACAAGATACGACAGGAAATTGTCAAGGTATTTTTTGATATTCTGAATAGTATTTAGATATTCTGAATGTCGTCCTTAACATGTTATAACAATATTGTTGGATATTTTGTACTAATAAAGGATTAGTTAAGTACGAAATTAAAAACAATTTACAAATTATTTGCTAAAGCTATGAATTGATTGATAAAGCTATTATCTATAACGAAGTTTGATTTAAAGAAGTTTGCAATGCATCGCTTTGAGTTGATTTTAAGAAAAAACTATCAGCATTAAATATTTATAGTATTTAAGGAAAGAGTCAAAGACGCTTATATCGTATATGAATTTTTCATCTTAGTACTTCAGTAGATAAAAGTGTTTCCTTTTGCAGTTTTATAAAAAAGTTTAAATAAGCAATTGCATTGTCATTCTAAAGATAGAACAGGAAGTAATTTTTTCCCTTCAATATTTTTCGTCAATGCATCAATATTCAAATATTGCTTGGTTAGTTACTTAAGATTCTATTAGTTAGATTAACGTCTTAGTTAGATATTAAAGTTTGATTATATAAACATATTTTAGAATTGCACGAAAGCTATTTTGTAAGCTACTTTACAATTTTGAATCTTAATATGAATCCACTAAATGGCAGTTTCCTATCCAAAATACCATTCTAAATACCTTTAAACCTTAGCTGATTTAACTTTATAAAATCTTTATTAGGGTCCAATTTCAAAGCCGTAAAAATTTGGAAATGGGATTCAGACTTTATCTTCAAGTTTATTTTCATTTAACATTTACAAATATTATAGTTTCGCTAATATTAGAATTGTAAATCAAGCATTTTAATAAAATTTTTTTAGATAGTATATAAATAAATGTGTATTGTATGGAAAATTTTTCAGTTATTAATTAATTTTTTATTCATTATTTTCCGTTTAAAAAAATCTGTCACAACCTGTAATGCTACATACATATAATCTTGCAAACGAGAAAAAAAAATTAAAAATTAAGTAAAACTGAAATTATACATATAAATTAATGATAACGGAAATTATAATTAGTATATATCTTGCTCCCGGATGCATCAATGTGTGTTTTTGAAATAGATATTTGGATTGGAATGCTGATTATAGATGCTTTATTATCTTAAATGCATGTAAAACAAATGTCCTATAATTATCATCCAAGTTGTCATTGACTACCGCTTTGAAACCTGTCTCTTAAGGTTAATTTTTTTATAACATTAAAGCATCATAAAAAAAAATTTCTATTCATTATTGAAGTATTTCAGAATTGAAAATTAAAAAAATTATATATAAAGCAATTTACTTATGCAAGTTAGGTATCGAATACCAAAACCGTCAGCTTGAGTTTTTTTTAAAAATTTTAATACATAACTTGTATGTCTGATTAAACAAATTTGAAGCATCATTTGCGAAAATATATTTCCGGAACAGCAAATGATATAATCTTTGGGCCCTGAAAGAAATTTATGAAAGATTTTAATTTATATTTTAACATATCAAAACATCCATAAATATATATTTTTCCATTGTTCATTTGAAAGGCATTGTCTGCGCTACTTGCCTGAAATCATTGCAAATCTACATTTGTTAGCCCCCCCCCCCATCTGACATATTACACTAAACTTCCCAACAAAGCAACTCTATCTAATTCTTCTTGTTTTGATTCCCCTTATGATGCCTAATATTCATGAAAAATTAAAAAAAAAAAAGTCCAAAAAGAACTGTGAATTCCTAAACAGAATTTCTCTCCGTAATTCTTGTGGGAGCTTCTTATAAGAAAGAGCCGCTAAGGAAAAATGCTTCCATTAAAGAAAAAAGCTCAAAAAGTGGATTCGTTCAGAATTTTCTTAAAAGGTTTCCAAGAAAAAGTTTTCGCATAATTGCATACACTACGAAACTCATAATCCATTTAGGTATCTGGAGGGAATTTTAGACATGAAACTTTTATAGATGTGGTCTGCTGTTTCGCTTAGATGTAATGAAAAATAATTATCATAATTTTAGTCAAATAAAAATATGAACTTATTTAAGTAAATGATTAATAACAGGAAGGAAGGCTATATTTTATGACTTATACCTAAAGTTTTAAGATTTATTGGATGAATATTTGGTTCTCATTATTAAAATTATATTTTGATAAATATGAAATATATTTTAATAATTTTTCTATATTATGAAATACCTATTTTATTATAATTAGCATATCTTTATTAACCGCCAACATGTCATAATTTATTTTATTTTAAAAATCTAATAGTATTTAACAATTCTCTTACGAATAATATAAATCCCGAATCATTTGTCCGGAAGCAACATCCAGGTTTTAAATTCCTCGATAGCTATTTTGACATCGGGGGCATGGAAGATTTCCTGAATATTTCTGCAGATTGGGAAGGATGCAAGGCAATATGTATATGTGGGGATCACAAACTGATTACTCCGACCCGCTGGAAGGTACACAGAAAAACTTGAATGACCGGACCGCCGCAACAGTAGCACTGGCGGGAACTGTGGTTGAGTCCTAAAGGCCATCACCGCCCACCGTGCAACCCTTCCATAAGGAAGTACATCCCTCTATCGATGGCAGAGCCAGATGCAACCTTTTCCTGTACCCACCAGGGTGGCGAGAACCAAACACCATACTGGAAACTTCTCATCCTTAATTACGAGATGCCCCTCCCGCGGGACTATATATGTGGAGAAATAGGTTCAGTCCATCACAGAATAACAGAAAATGTCGAACTCAAAGAAATTATAGGAAGACTCATTATGAATTTTGGATAGTAATTTGGATATTGATGGATATTAATTTTAACACAATATTTACAAAACCCTGGAAGTTTAAAAATATTAAAAAAATGATGGAAAATATTCCTAGTCTTTTACCAACAGTTTGAAGATTCTTTGAACTTTGGTTAGCCGTTGTTTTCTTATGCGGGTATTTGGATAGTTAATGAGCATAACAGCTACTCATAATAATCTCTGTTTATACTGTTTAATTCTGTGGTAACAGTGTGACTGGCTGTAGTAGCTTTAAAAAAATGTTGTTTTGGAATAATTTGTTGTTGCATTAACATTGATCAGTTGACCAGGATGACGTGTGGGGCGATATTCTCCTCTTCAGAATTCTTCAATGCACCTGTGGAAAGGCGATTGACTCTTGATCGTTTTACTTTTACCAGACAAGAGTACTTTGCGAATATTTAGCAGAAACGAATTAGAATTCATCTGATTTCGAAGATGTGAAGCCAATGTGCCTCTTTAATATAAAAATCAAATATTTATTCTGGGCTTGGTAATTACTGGCATTTTATAAATTGAACTTAATAATATTATCAGAAACAATAACATAGGAACTATACCATCGTTATTCTTACAGCAATTTATTATTTAGATATGTTCTAAATTATTCTAACAAATATATGTTTAACTCTTTATTTACTGGCGGTACTTAAAAGTACCATTTAAATCCGGCTTATATCTTTATAATAGGACTATTTTTTCAGAAGGTATTCAAAAGAACATGGAAAATGTAACCCATATAGCAAGTAGTTAATATCAACTAAAAGTAGAAATTAAAGATATTTAAATTTTAATTAAATTAATTAAGATATATTGATTAATTTTAAAAAAAATCTTGGATTTCTTGGGATTATTCTGCAAGGAAACATAACTACTAGTGCAAAAATACAGTTGAGAAATTGATGATAAAATAATTCGGTAAATAAAGGGTTAGCAAATAAAAAGGCAAATACTACAAATAGTTATTATTAGAAGCTAATAATATTTTATTCTTATTATAAAAAAATTCCAAAAGAATATATTTATCTATACTTATAATAAAGCTCAATGTGTGTGTGTGTGTGTGTGTGTGTGTGTGTGTGTGTGTGTGTGTGTGTGTGTGTGTGTGTGTGTGTGTGTGTGTGTGTGTGTTGGCGCTCTACAGGTCAGACCGTTCCACCAACAGCTACGAAATTTGGCACGTGTATACCTTGGAGGCAGGAAATGTGCATCTCGGGGTTATTTTTTCGAATTTTTAATTAAAATTTTATTTATTTAAAAAATAAGTGAAATTTTGGCGTGTTTCTGCTATAACTTCCGAAAATATTACCGCACAAAAAGATTTTTACATGAAGTTAAAGATCAAAAATTTATCTTTTAAATGATACCAATGTTTTAACCATAAAATTAAATTTCTATTTTTAATGAATTTTTAAATAAATATTTTAATTATATTTTCAACAATTTTTTTCGTACAAAATAAAAATAACATTTAAGCTGCACGAGCACGTTTTGCATTCATGGGGAAAAATTAGCTTTTTTCAGAGTGTTGCCATCACATTGATTAAACCTCCAATTGAAAATGAATTAAATCTTTTTGAAAATGAAATCTGCAAAAATATAATTTTCAGCACATGTCTGTAGGAAATGAAACAAATATGAAATATTAGTTTTTCAAAAAAATAAATTCAAAAAATTTATTTTATGATCCTTTACACTCTCTATATTATTAATCCAATAAATCAGTTTTATTTTAAGGCAAGTTTTGTTTAATATGAACAGGATATCCATTCAAATCAGGGCCACACAGCTAATTGGCAAACCTTTAGTAATAGACACATATATGCTAAAATGGTCTAAATAGAAAATGATTATATTTTATGTAACTTGATCCAATAAATGCTCTAATAAATAACGAATTTTTGATTTTACATAAAGCTTCTGCTGTTTAAATCACGTTTAACAAAATGTTCTTGAAACACTAATATTGTAAATAAAAAGAGTTAATTTTAAATCAACTAAATCAATCACTTAAACTGACTGACTAATGAAAATTTGAATATCACTATTCAATAAAAAAGGATGATTTTAGATTTTCCATCGATCGTTTCAATGAAAATACGCCAATCAGCGAGCAGGTTTCTCAAGATTAATTGGCCTAAAATGATGAAAATGTTGAGTTTTTCTAAATTTTTAAAACTCAAAACTTCATAAATCAGTCTTGGTTGATCGTTGAAAATAGAAACATTCATTCATTTATTTTAAATTTGGTGTGTCCAGAATATTTCTCAGAATATGATACCTTACTGCATTAAATTTAGACTTCATAATTTTTGAAATATATTTATAGGCCGGAACAAAATATTATTATTGATTTCATTTCAATCCTTTTGAAAGCAAAACTAAAAACTGAATTTTATGCTGAATCTGAGAAATGTTTGTTGAATTATTCTTTGAGATATTACGCAAATTATGAAAAATATTTTGTAATTCACATAAGACTTAAATACCGAGCGATTCTGTTTGCAGTATTCATATTCAATAATAATAAATAAATAAATAAATAACAATAAAAATGATAAAATAAAAAGCTTGGTTTCATTAAAAAAATATCTTTATATTAATTGCAATCTCAGCATTTCCACTTTAAATTAAAGTTGAAGTTTTACCGGAAATGACAACAAATTAGGAAAATATATATAGTAAACGATCTAAACAACAGTATAAGTTTGGTATGACTATCAAAATTTGAAGATTAAAAATGTTTTGTTTGAGAAGCTTTTAAGAGACAAGTTACTGAAAATATTTAATTGAAAATTGTAGCGAGTGGTAATACTGGTGAACCGGCTGGTCGCCAAAGGCGGCTAGTTGCTAATAAAAAACCAATAAACAATAATGATTTGCAAAATTATGTTTAGAAAAATATACAAAAAATAAAAATATAAAGTTTTCCAAATATCTGTAAGAATCAATTTAATGAATAATATAGTAACATTTCTTTAAAATTCTACGTATAACGCCTACGCTTATTGCTTCCGTTTTGGCAGAAAAATGGCTGATGCATTTTGATAGCTACAGAAATAATCTTGTGGGTTTCCGGTTCATCATTTTAAGATGCAGTTAAGGGAGTGTGCTTTGTTTATAAAACCGAATTAATTCTCAAAATGTGCAACGTCACATAGATATTCAATAAAAAATTAAAAAAATAATTTGTATTTATATCCCTATTATTCTGAACATACAGTTGTAGTAAAAATGTTCATTGGATTTGGTTCCTGGCTGCATAACTGTATCTAATATCCACTCAAATAAAATCGTACAAAAGATTAAGTTAACCTTCCATTATTCCATTGATAGAATCATCTCTCATATTTCTACCACACTTTTGAATTGGATAGCCAGTGTTGTCCTATACGAATTGATTGCTAAGTGTTATGGTCTGTCTGGCTTCAAGGAAGTAATTCTTTGCAGATAATAGAAACGGGTTGTGCCGGATCAAATGCTTCCATACACATTTCATGGTCCGTAATGCTTGTATGATAAATCTAACTCTCCTTTCTTTTATATCGTTTCTTGAGTCAGAAATATATCCGATATAATGTTACAAAATAACGCAGACATAAAATAAATAAAAGTTATTTTGTGTTTTATGAAAAAAAATGAATAATGCTAAGGATGATGTATGTTTTGACTTTTAAGATTTCTAAATAATGTGGTTTGAGAATAAAAGCTGACGTAATTATTATTTGTTAACTGATTGCAAAATGTCCATTTTATTAAAGGGTGTACAGAACAATGCCATCGAATTCAAATGGCTGTAACTTTCTTTTAAACAAATATGGGATGAAAGTATTTGAACATAACACAGTCAGATTTTAATGTTCTGCGCACATATGCAATAATTTTTTTATGTGATTTCCTACGATCACGTGGGATATTTGAATATGCAGGAAATAATTTTTTATATGATTTCCCATGGTCACATGGGCAACATTCTTATGATAGTACGTTTTCCCCTTCAGTGTGAAGCATATTTGCAATCAATGATGCGCGCTATTTAAATGCTGAGAAATTACTTTTTGGGTGCTCATTTTATTGAAATGTTCGTCGGCCCTATCTTAACTTTTTCTTTGTATGCTACTTGGAAAAATTTTAATATGAAGGAGAATACTTCATATAATAATGATATGGACTACCATATGGATGTTGCTATTATGTGTAAGGGAAATCTGTGAAGGTTACACACACACCCAGCATTGTAGATACTATATCCAAAAGTAAAACCATACACTGGAAACACCTGAAGGCGCTGTGGGTCTGTTACATTTTCAATTGATTTCGAAGGACTCAATTTACTTCATTTTTGTAATAAAATATAAATTTATTAAGTATAACAAAATTTAACTGTAATAAACATGATGATAGCTGAAGAATTAAAACTAACTCGAAAAGCCTAGAAGATACTCTTTTCATTTTGTCTACACCTGAAATGAATTCTAATAAAAATGGCGAAAAAAAAACTATAGAAGATACATGCTTTTTTATATTACCTAAGCTTGAAATGAATCCTAATAAAAATAGTAAACAAAACTATGGAAGATACAAGTTTTTATATACTTTAAAATGGTGCATAGAGAGTGGCGTAATGCTCATGGCATTTGATCGAAGCACTGTTGCACATAGCGCCGAAGCACTATATAAGGCATTTATGCTCATAAAAACACATAAATGGAAATTTTGAGCTTCTGTTTATACTGTGTGATATTTTTGAACACTTATAAATATTTAAAATGATTTATAATATTAATATTGGGTTTTTCCGTAATTAAAATAAAAATAATAATTTTAAATTATTTATTTTTGTTTTTGAATTTCATTAATAATATTCAATATGCTGGTGTTAATTAATATTATATTTAGTATTCTTTAAGTGCCAATTAGTGATTATTGTTTCAATGAAACTTAGGTATTCAGCAATGATATGCGAAACTTGATCTTTCCTTTGGTATTATTTAAATTTTGTGCAATATCTGCAAATATTGAACTAGAATATAAGTGTTTGTTATATAAATTAATTTATATAAAAGTTATTAGAGAAACTTAATTATTAAAAAAATATTAAGCATTTGAATATTTTAAAAATTTGTATGATCAGTGCTCCTTATATCAAGATGGTTTTTTATATATATATTGTAAAAAAAGCTAAATCAGATTCCAAAGAGATTATGTTAAAAATTCAGACAAATAGAAAAAAGTCGAAATTTCGAATCAGATTGTAAATTTTGATACGAAACTATAATATTTTCATAACTCAAAATTATATTAAAATTCAACTTAGAGTTTTTGCATCTACCAGTATTTTCCGTCACAGCGGTAAAATACATAGTTGTTAAATGTTATTTATAAATATTTCTCATTCAAGTTCATTCAAGTATTCATTCCACAAAAAAAAAAAGAAAATTCCAAGTTGTTCTAGATTTCAGTAGTTTCTTATTTCGTCAACTTTTTAAAAAAAGAAAAAAGAACAATGAAGATCTTTGTCTTTTTTTAAAACATGCAATGACGATTCATAGAGCTTTTTAAATTATTATTTATAATATCGCAAGTATCATTATGTAAAACTAAAGTGCTTATCAAGAATATTCGGACATAGAAGCTAAACCATACAATTTTAATTCATTTGATCTAAAATATTGCATCAATACTTGATTTTTGCCCTTGGGGTTAGAATTTTCAAAACCCTTAAAAAACAATTTCATTTAAATATTCATAAATGTTTAATTAACTATCATAGGAATCGAGAATCTGAATATTTTATGAAAATTTTATGATTATGTAATAGAAAACTATGAAAATTTTATTTATGAATATTAAACGAAATATTAAGAATATTTTATTTATTTTTTCTGATCAATTTTTTTATTCCATTCCTTTTTTTTTTTTTTTTTTTTTTTTTTTGCAGCGAAGCAAAATAATTTTTCCACCAAACGATATATTTTAATAAGAAAAGTTTATCTCAATAAATGCAGCAAAACATCCGAGAAAATTAATAATTCTGAAATATCAAACTCGGTTGAAAAGTTTCATTACAAACCACTGCCTTTCTTTAAATATTAATTAATGATCGTAATAATCAAAAATCTTAATATTTTTGGAACAGTCAGATCAATTTCCATTCCATTATTTTCTATAGTGAAACAAAATAATTCTCTGCCAAACGATTTATTTTAACAGTAAAAATTTACCACAATAAATACAGCAAAAATTTCGAGAAAATTAATAAAACTGAAATATCAAACTCGATTGAAAAAGTTTCATTACAAACCACTGTCTTTCTTTAAACATAAACCATATTTATATTTAAAAAATGCAAATTGAAATTCTTGAATCAGCCATTCTTGTCTGAGAACACTGGTAAAATACTAAGTTTCTGAATGCAATTTATAAATATTTCTCGTTAAAATTCAGAGTATACCGCCGTTCTTCTTCTCATAAAAGGATCCTCACGTTCAGGATAAATATGGTAATTCGTCATGAAGTTTCATTCTTCATTTCACTTTAACTAAACATAACAATGAGTCAGATTCCGTCAGCTATCCATCTACAAAATCATTAAAATACCCCCTTTTCTTATTCCTATTCTGGAGATCTGATAATTACCTGACTCGAGAAAGAATATATTAAAGTAATTACATAACCTAAACGTATTTTCTGAAGCAGCATTTCATGGGATAATGTATTCAAGACGCAACCTCTTTAAAGCCTCAAGATTTATTTCAAAATTCATTTGGGGAAAAGTCTTGGCTTAAATGTTATCTGCAAATTGAATAAAGTGCAACAATTAATGGTTTAAGGTTTGGGAAAAGGCATAATTCCCTTTGAGTTAATGCTTCAAATGATGTTTAGAAAACATTTAATATCTTTATGTTTCTGTTTATGAATCTAATCGTATCACTTTTGAGCAAGATAATGAATAGAAAATGGTAATTCTGGATTATATTAGATATGAAAAGCTTTGGCAAAGGATTTTAAATGCGATGAATGTTAAATTAATTCATCTTGGAATGAGTCGATTAAAAGATCTCAAGGAACTTGGCGGCAAAGATGAAAAATATAGTGTTCATTGTGTCAATGCTTTGACTTTGATCAAATCTTTTACTTCAGTAATTGGTCTTTTCTTCGTTGACTGAATTGGTTTGATATTTACAAGTTTCAATTGAATGTTTATAATTGCTGAATTAATTTACACTGAGTATTTAAGAGTTTAAAAGTTAATAAGCTGCCTTGTCATTTTTCCATTACCTCTCAAATTTTTCAGTGTTTGATATTAATAAGAGCCATGATGGCATGGTGAGAGGGTTCTATTTTCCATAGCAATTTTTAAAAATTGGAAAAATTACTTTTGGAACTTTACTTTACTTGGAAAAATTACTAATTTTTTTTTTTTTTGTCATGGTATTCTTGAATTTTCCTACTGGAATCATAGTTTTAAAGTTGTTTTTTTTTAACCGAATCTATTAACAATTTATTTTGTAATGTACAATTTATTATGTACAATGTTATAACTGAACCTGTTAACAATTTATTATGTACAATGTAATCTGTTAACAATTTATTTTAAAAAATGCATTTTTATTATCTAATTAAGAAAACAGGGGGCAACGTTAGTTATATTTCTTTTAATGGATTTCGTTACACAATGGCATTGCATAAAATTTTATGAGTCAAATGCTTGACAAACTGTTGTTCGTTATTAAGGATTAAACGTGTGGACGTGTAGAATTAAAGTTTGTGATGGCGTCGATTAGCATTACTATCTGCAGAGTGGCAGCTGATAATAACTATTAAAAGAGGGATCATAATATTGTATTTAGAAATAAATATAATAACACATTGCAAAATATTAGTTTATTTTAGTGCAGACTGCATAGCACTCTTAAAGAAAATTATGGATGATATGATTTCATTAGTTGATTCATTATTCATATAAGTAAAGTGGACCATTTTAGTAACTAACTAATTGACTGAAATCGAAATAGTTTTGCCCTGTAATCTCAAATTAAAACAGCGGGAGAGGTCTCCGCAAACCTTTCTCGCATACTCTATTATAAAATTGTCATACCAGACAACGTCTTGCATGATTTTGGCACACAATAGTTACGAAATATTAACTTTTGACGCGAATTTAGCACTTTTACTGAGTCTATCATGTCGTTCTTGACGATTAATCCCTGGTATGGGGATAATAGTATTCGAAAATCGAATTTGTGATTTAGATACGTTTTTTTCAATCGACTGAAGCAGAGATTTGACACTAAATTGCACTTGTAGCCACAAAATCCCATACTTAATTTGATATATTTGTCACTTCGTTCTTAAATTATCGCTTTAAAATGTTTCCGAAAATACAGACCAATAGGACAATCAACCGAAGGTTTTGTTTCAAACTCTGATAGGTGCCTATACTATAGATGTTAAACCTATGTACCGAATCTTATGGATATCTATTCATTTTTTAGTTATTGTATTAACTTATATTCGAACAGTCGGACTGACGGATTTCCACCGTACAGATTTTATTCAAAATTTGATAGATATCTGTAAATTTGGTTTAAAGACTGTGTGCCAAATTTCAACTGTCTAGTTCAAAGCGTTTTTGAGTTATCTTTGTCATTGACAATCAGACAGATAGACAGACGGACATTTTCCAAAAATGTGTTTTTCGAACTCAGGAAAGTCTAAATCGTACAGAATAGTTAAAATCCTGAGTATGAATTTTTTGAAGATTACTATACTTTCTCTGTACTATGTATAGAAGAAAGCAAAAATGAACATCTCACAATTGTTCTTAAAATACTGCTGAATTAGACAAATTATTTGGTAGAATTTTCTGGTGTGCATAAAAATTATAAAGAAATTATACAAATTTTCTAAATTTCCATTGGTTTCAATAGAGAAAATAATGCTTATTATTTGGGAAAAGTTTAAAAGCATATTTATAATCATACAACAACAAGATTTCATTTTGAAATATACAAGCTTATCCATTTTTAAATGAAAACGACTTTCAGCCTCCTCCTCACTTTTATTATAAAACAGAAATGTTTACATTTGAACGAAAAACGGAAGAAAGGTTCAGCAACCGCTACTTGCTTGCGACCGTTTGTTTACAAATATCAATCATATTTATAGGAGAAAAAA
Source organism: Argiope bruennichi (assembly GCF_947563725.1). NCBI lineage: Eukaryota > Metazoa > Arthropoda > Arachnida > Araneae > Araneidae > Argiope > Argiope bruennichi. The sequence goes on from NC_079158.1 coordinate 60,760,966, forward strand.
ATTTAGTCTCCATTGTTTCTATTGAATTCGGTTTGCCGATATAATATGCTTAACAGAAGAATGATTCTGGTATTTGAAACAGTTGCTGAATTGAATGATAATATGAAATATATTTTGGAATTCCATAAAAAGTTCTGAAAATATTGCTATTGAAAAATCTCGAAATCCGAATCTAATCTAAATGCGTTTAAATTTCAGATACCAATATAAAAATAATAGGAATGTAAAGAAGGGAAAAAAAGAAATTTAACTGAAAACCCAAATGTATATAGAATGTTTCGAAAATATATAATGGTATAAAAAATAGAGCATTCATGAAAAATTGTCAACAATAATATATACGACAGAAAGTTGCATGCGGAAACTTTAAGGGTCATATATTTCTTTGAGAATATCTTACTTTCACAAAAAATAAAGTTATTTGGAATAAATTGAATTTTATCTGCTTTAAAACTATTAAAATAAGATGAGTCATTTTCATTTTTAAAATAAAATTTATAATAACGTATATCAAGTCAGATGTCAAAGTGTACTTAAATTATTTTTTTTTCTGTATGTAATTTTTCAATTCCCGATTAAAGGCATGAAATCTTTTCTCAATGAATTCCGAAGCCCTAAATGAGTGTTTTAAAGTTTCCGTGGTGTAAGTAATTTTTTTTAAGAAAAAACTTAATTTTTGAATTTTAAACAGTAAACAATTTCAATCCTAAAATTAAATTTGGGTCATGTAGCTCTTTTGGATAAATTTGCAACATTTTTGTTTCCGAATGACATATTTATCATATCACTGCAACTTTAATCTGTTCATATGCAGGTTTACGTAAGAGTAAATTTTATGAAAGTAAAAATAATTTTAGTGATTTTTATGATAAATCAAAATTTTAGACATAAAATTATACCGAATCATTTTATGCTTAATATTTTTTTTTCTTTCTGTAACATGAATTATTTAATTTATGTGCACTTTTTCTTGAAAACGATGAGTTGCTCTTTCAGCAACTCAGCTGCCTTATTATATATTCGGATGCTCTTTGTCAGACCTCAGCTGATGTCGCTAAATAAAAAATTGTTAATAAGATTGTGCATAGAATTTTTTCATTAATGATTTAATTTATCTTGCTAAACTGTTAAATAAACTGCTTTGAAAAAGTAATTTCATGTTGTCTTTTCAGCCGGGGAAGCTGCGTGCAGGGATAGGGAGTTCAGATGCGATGATGGTCTTTGCATCAACGTCGACTGGAAATGTGACGGAGAGAACGATTGCGATGATATGTCGGACGAGCGGGAATGTCGTGAGTGTTTCTCCATTCTACCAAAATAATTATTTAAATAAAAAAAATATGTACCACATTTTTAAAACAGACTAAAAAGATGAAAATATTTTTTCCTAGCTCCTTATAAATTCCTAACATCTTACACATTGTCCTATACCCTTAAGTGAATTTTGAAAACGTTGTTTATTAATTTTTAGTAATTATGTTTTTTAGTTTCATGTATATGAGATATTCATTCGGTTTTAAACTAATTTCCCGGTGAGGTCATGACCAGTCATGGCGCCATCTTTCGATGAAGGTTAATCAATTTCAAAATTTCTACTGAACAGGCAAATAAAGAAAGACAATAAAGTGAATTAATATTGCAATTCTATCCAGTTCTGAGCTATACTTAAAATTTTAAATTTCAAGCTTATCGGGAAGTTAGTTTGAAATCGATTGCAAAATTTGTACCAAACAGACAAATAGATAGAGAAGAAAGCATGTTAATAAAAACGAATTTAAAATGTTTAAGATAAGTTTAAGAATAGTTTGTAAAGGCGCTTTTTCTAGAAAATTTCGAATTCTATTTTATGATCTATAGATGAAGAAGAAACTTGGTAAACTATAAAACATTTTTATTCTATATAAGACAGAAGTTATACTATAAAAAAGATTCAATAACATATGGGAGAGATAAAGAAAGTCGAAAATAGTGACATTTTAAAACTGGAAATTATTGGTTTATTCTAATTTTACAGTAAAATTTTCTACAACTAATATTTGAAATATTTATATTTATTCTATAAATACCCAGCTTTCGTTATTTACTTCAAGCTAATCTGTTAAAATAATTACAAATTAAAATTTATTTCTACTATCTTTAGAGAAACTAATGTGCAAATAAGTTTTATAATGTATTTTCTGAAAAATGAATATTTCACTATGATTAGCTCATTGAAAACGTGATCTTTAAAAAACAATAAAATTTAATAAAATGTGTTATATAATATGTCAAAAGCTTTTGATTGTGTAATAATGGATGGATTTTATCATACCTTTATATAGTCAAGTCCAATAATCACTTTCAGTTCAAAATCACTTAGGAATAATGATGAAAAATAATTGACAAAATCAAATGTTCATAGAATATTTGTTTGTTAAAATAATTCTTATCCTGGGGATTATTGCGTTCTAGATAGTTTTAAGAGAGTATAAATGAAAAATAATAATATTTCCATTATATTTCATTTATGCTGCTTCTCTTAACATTAAATAATTTACTGACTTTCATTAATAAAGCAGTTTTATAATCTTTTTTTCTTCTAAATCTGACCTTTTGTGATTATTTTGGTTTATGTTGCTATAAAAAGTTTTGATACAGTTTTTATCAAAAAAATTAGTTTTCTAAGCTACTTGGATCCTATCAGTATGGTCATAAAATTTTCTTTGTTTGGAGAAATTACGAAATGCCTGATTACGAACAAAATGTTACGAAAAGAATGATTACGAACAGAATGTTACGAAAAGAATGATTACGAACAGAATGTTACGAACAGAATGTTAGGAAAAGAATGATTACGAAAAGAATGTTACGAAAAGAATGACACTTAATTTGATATACAAAGATACGCAAGATGCGAAAATCGAATTAAAAAAAAGAACATGATTTTCTTTTATATTTCCATGATTAGATCAGCAAAATATAATTTGTAATGCAGAGAGAAAATTAATTATTGTAAATTCATGAGAGAATAAATAAATTAGCCCTTTCAAAGACTGAGATCTCTGGTATTTGTTTTCTGGTTTGAGTTCCTGGAAAATATAAAGAAAAGAGTTACTGAAATAATAGGGAAAATCAAAGTATTCTCTGAAACGAATTCCTTTCTGAAAATAAATTTGCAATTATGAAATAAGAATAAATAGAATTGAAATAACGTTAAGCATATAAGTGAAGATCTTAAGTCTGCTTTGAGATAGAGAAATAAACTTCATAATAATTTTTTCAAACATCTGAACTAGCTGAAACTACCAGGCCAGTTATGAAATTTCTTGACGTCAAAGGGTTCTCTTTAAAGTAATCAGATATGGCTGATAACGGAAAAAAATATAGAACAAAAGACCTTTTAAAAATAATTTTATGGTTTTTCAGATATTTTTTTTATGATAAAGTATTATTATCATATAAAAGAAAATGAACAAAAACCCATAAATTTTTTAAAGGTGAATGAATAGAGGCAATTGTTGATCAGCTTTTTACTTTTACTGCCACGGACGTGCTCTATGAACTTGTTAAATTTGGCTTTGATGTTGATCAAACGCCCTTCCTTTGGGGTGGAATGGAATTCTGTAAAAAATCAGTCCTGTTTTTGAAGTTTCTCGAAAATTCAAGAATTAGGGCAATATATCAATTAGACGCTAAAATTCATATATCCTTGATTGTTAATACCATATTTATTTTAAGCCGCCAATATTTACCAAGCTGTAGTCTAGATTGGAAAGGAACATTCATTTTACATCCATATAGCAGATATTTAAATAATTATAAATGTCTCTTACTGTGAGTTCCTATTCGCAGGGAAAAAATATTACAGATTCGTAACATCATTAATATAACAATCAAAGATTCTTTACTAAAATAGGATACAATATATAATTTCATGAAATGAGGTTTACAATAGAATAATAAACATCATTTATATGAACTATATTGTTCTATAAATCGCATCGTTTCCTAATATACTAAAATCCTTTCAATAATAGTCGAAGGAAAATATTCACAATTTAATTATTTTATGTATTAACCGTATATAATTATCACTTTTTGCTCTAATTCTTCATTTTTTTATAGAAATGCCTGAGTGCAGTGAAGAGGAATTCCAGTGTAGAGCTGGGAGGTGCATTAAGAGACAGTGGCGTTGTGACGGAGAATTTGACTGCGCAGATAACAGTGATGAAGATGGATGCGGTAAGAAGATTCGAATTGCATTTTTTATGTTCTACTTCATTCTAAATATTTTTTTTAATCTTATCCTGCTTTGATAATGTGCGACAAAATTCTGATTTTTAACGAGCTTTTCTTACTAATATAAAATGTACTTGGTGCATATCTTCCTAATTTGCAAAATAATGAAAAAAGATTGGTGTGGATAATGCTTTTTTCAAAATTCAAAGCATCGTTGCCTTCCATCAAAGGGATAAAGATAATTAATTTGGTTCAACTTTGACATTAACCATTACAGCAGACAACTAATAGCGAAAATAGCTAAATAGATGAAATACCATTTGCTTTGCGCTTGAAGTAAGGTATTAACCTTCAACAGTTCACTTTTATTAGATGAAGAAAGCGAAGAAAAATATGTTTTTAAAATAGTTTAAAAGGTTTTTTAAAAGTATTTTTGTGTTTTTGAATTTTTTAAATGATACTAAGGAACTATTGCAAATAAAGATACAGAAAGTAGATAAATACAGAAAGTAGATAAATACAGAAAGTAGATAATACAGAAAGTAGATAAATATAAATATTTTTTGTTACGATTAATAAAGCAGGAACATCATTCTTTCAATTTTGGCATGATAACAGACAAGAAATGTTAATTGTTTCGACATTGCAACTTTTAAATAAATCATACCTAAATTAAAGTATAATTAAAATAATTTACATTAAATATTAATTGCAGGAGCTTATTATTTGAATCAATAAAGTATGGGCTACATGAAAGCCCATAAATGCACAGTTAGTTAATTACCACTATTAATATTTGTAAGCTGATACACTGTACATTAATTATCTATTCCTGAAGAACAATTACTATTGGCTTTTATAAATTTATAAATTTTCATTTGTACTTCAAGTAATGAACTCATCATATATTAAATAAAACATTAATACAGAATTTCGTTTACAGATAGCAGTATATAAAAATATTTGAGAAATGCAAATAAAATGTCTTTAATAATTCAGAGCATGTTAATGTGCAAATGATTCTAATAATTTATGAAATAAAAGAAAAAAGTTATGCAGAAATTCAAAAAAAAATAAAAAATATTGCATTATATTTAACCGGATGCTTGCTGCAGTTTATCCTAGAATGGCTCTTGCGCCAAAAACATCCCAATCAACCAACCCTTATTTTATTTATCTTTTTGATGAAGTCACCTTTGCAAGGATTCAAACCCCTTTCCTATGTAGAAAATTGTGTTATAGCATGTTGGGGAGTTCTGTGATCTCAGAGCTTCAACAACATGGATATATTCAGAATTCAACATATTTGTACAATGGTCTTCTTTCTTAAACAGCTACCGCTATTTGACATTTGCTACAAGAACCTTTCACAGACAAGCTGGTGATCAGTGAATATTTTGAAACAGCTTCACTTTTTCACTGACATGATCATACTCTAGTTTTTCAGTCTTCAAAAAAAGATCAGAATTACTATGAAATTACTATGTCTCTTAATCATTTTGTTTTATGTATTTTTAAAAACTTTTTTTTAAATTTTTATATTACGTTTTTATTTAATAAACAATGAGAGCATCATCTGAAAAAGTTGTTTAAATTTTTCGCTATTTGAACACATAGAACGTCTTCCAGAGACTTTTGAGATGATGAAATTTAATATGAACAACCCAGTACTTACAGAAAACTTTAAAAGTTTTCTTAACTTCCGAACATAAATTTTCATTTCGCAAAATAAATTCCATTTTTGAAAAGCGCCAAAAATTAATAATACTAATTCTTCAAAAAGAAATAAACATTTCCATAATATTCAGGCATTCTAAAATGCCAATTTTTTTTACAACTATAGTTTCGCTTCGATTATTTCTCTATTCATTTAAACACTTTAAGCTTACAGAGACCTTTTAAAGTTTTCCCTACTTCCAAACATAAATTTTCATCTAGAAAACAAATTCTCTTGTTCTTGAGATGGCAACCACATCCAGTGACCCGGATAATGTGTTACGTGAAGGAAAAGGGTTTCCTTGTATCAAAAAAACAGATACTTTAAAAGCTTTCTTTCTTTCTTGTTTAAATACTTTGTACAATATTTGCAGAGAGTCATAAAAATGTTGAACGGGATTATATTAACAGTACTTTATCAAAGTCACTTTTGGTAATCCACATTTTTGTTTATGTCGTCGTCATTGCATATTTTGTTATCGTTTATCATGTGCATCTGTTTTGCTTCATTGCGTGATATTAGAAGTACTTATGATGGGATGGGTGTGTTTTTTTTTCAACTATTTTTTTTCTTCTTTTTCTTTTGTATGATTTAATAATTTGGGACGAAGCCAAACTTTTAGCATGCAATATATTCTGGAGTTGGACTACAGCTTAAATTATTAAATTGTTAATACTTTTTAAAAATAAAGAGTTTTAGATGTTTATTCTGATTTCAAAAAACATTTGATTTTTATATTGGCTAAATATTTTGTACAGTGTCTGCAGAAACTCATAAAAAAATGTTGAACAGATTTTTATTAACACTAATTTATCAAAATCACTTTTGGCAACACGCATTTTTGTTTATGCAGCCGTCATTATTTATTGTTATCATTTATCATGCGCATATTTTTTTCTTCGCTTTCTGATATTAAATGGCCTCATGATGAGATTGCTTTTTTAACTATAAATGCAGACAATGTGCCATTTTATGAAAATTAATAAAAAGACAGTATTCTGACATGCAATATAATCTGCAGTATTAGAATATCAAAAGTGTTATAAAATTATTTAAAACCATTTATATTTATTTATTAAATAAATATAAAATTTCAATTACTTGATATTAAGATTTTTATTTCAAGATTCCATCTTATTAATTCAGATTAAATGAAAATTTTTTAGTATAAAATATTTGTTAGTTGGAGATCGATATTTATGAAAGTCTGAAATGAGAGATGCAGAACTTTGAGTAATATATACAATATTTTATTGAGTTAATTTCTTGAAAGATATAACGAGAACAATCGAAAACAGAATAAGTAAGTAAGACACATAATGGACGATAATTTATAATATCCAAAACACGACAAGCAAAAATATAAAATTATCACTACTAAAAAATTATAACAGCAAAAAAATTAATTTTTTAATCTAATTTTTTAATTTAACATCTCCTAAAAGGTTTTTGCTATTCAAATTTAGCTATGTTACTACTTTTCATTGTGCAAAAGCATTCCAACAGTAGTTTATTGTTCCAAGAACGTTTAATGATCAAACTTCGCATAAAATTCCACAAATGTAGACTTGAGTACTTTATAAAGTTGCAAGATCAGGAAGTCTAAAAGAAGCAACAAAAATTGTTGAACGACATAGAAACGTTATAAACAGAAATGTAAAACCCGGATGGTATTATAATTCTTTTATTTCATCTGATCAAGTCAAGATGAAAATACAGGGACTTTTAGTTTCACATTCCAATGGATCATAAAAAATTTGGAATAGAGAATAAAATGAATTTATTTCCATATTTAAAAATATAGTTACTTTTCAACATAAATGTTATGAAGATGCAAGGAATTGTTAAATTGGAGGACAAGGGTTCCGATCTCTCTTTTATTTCGAACCTCTGGATCAAATTATAATACAAGGTGCTCTATTGCAATAGATTGGCTTCCTTGTCCTTTTCACTGAGAACCTGCTTTAGAGCCGAGTGATTTTCATATCTCCCCTGATTTGAAGAACGGGTTGGCTATAAGTCCAAAACTAAACTAATGAGAAACATTAAGGGAACGATAAAGTTTATTGCGCATTATTGCCGGTGACGCTCTTTAACATCTTCGTCGTCTGTAACGCGTTCAAGTGAAACTTCAGGTGGCCGTAACGCGCTTCAAGTGTTCTTCTACATTTTAAATCTTTAAACGTTTAAAATGCTTTGTAAATGTTCATTTGTTTGAGTTTGTATTTTTGTTTGTTCTAATGCGGCAAAAAGGCCACGGTGGCCTGGTAGTAAGGTCTCGGCTTCGGAACCGGAGGGCTTCAGGTTCGAGACCCGATTCCACCGAAGAACCGTCGTGTAAGGGGGTCAGTTGCACGTTAAATCCGTCCTGACCAAACGTCCTCCCGTTGGTGTGGTGTGGTGTGGTGTGGAGAGGGGGGTGCAAGCTCAGGTGTCGTCCTCGTCATCTGACCACGGCTCAAAATTACGAGGTCCGTCCTAAAATAGCCCAAGTGTTGCTTCAAACGGGACGTTAATATAACCAAACCAAACCAAACCTAATGCGGCAAAAAACAGAGGAAAAACAGAAATTTTCGTGGCGAGGACGGCGAAAAAGGGTAAAAAGGGAATTGGAATCTAATCCACTAATGCGACAAATGTCCGAATCTTGATGGTGATTTAGACGACAATTCATAACTGTTCTTAATTAGAGGGAAGTAACTTTGGTAACTATTTTTGTTTATTTATGGTACATCAGAGTTTAAATAATGATCCTTACATTTTTGCATATCAGCATGAAACAAAATCTCAACATATTCCTCTATTTTTTCTTTTAACTTTTACACTAAATGCCTGCAATCACGCTCCCATTCCTCAAATAGCAATCCTTTTATTCCTTTGATGCTTTCAACAAACTCAATGTTAGTCTGGGTTTCAAAAGGGCAAAATACACAAGATATTACAACAAATAGTATATTATGGGTTGCCATTCACTCAGAATCTCAAATTGTTCATCTGTATGGGCGAAATCCCGTGGGAATAAGTGGGAATTTATGTTCCCAACCACACAAACAGCGCCAAAGTGAAAAAACAGAAAAGTTCCACAAGATATTTTCCCATTTCCTTCCACTCTCCTTAGAGACAAGTTGAAAAAAAAGAATGTCGATTTTCTTCTTACTTACTGTTAAAAGAGATTTAGAAAATGAAGAGAAGTTGAATTTTGTTCGGAGCCTCAGTGGTGACCATTTGGTTGCTAGGATGGACAATTTACTTGCAATGTAATGTCGGTCGATAACTTATCATCTTGTTCGAGGAAACTTCGCGAGAATCTTTGACGACATTTTGCAGTAGTAGTAGAAGTTTATCACAATTCTGGGCCAAGATGAGTTTAGAAACTCTAGTACATTTATATTAGGTCGATTTTATATTTTTCTTAAAGTTCTGGATATTTGATTGATTATTTTAAGTGTATGTACTTAATTATTAGAGTTTAAATATTTTTTTGATTAAAATAGATTCTGAATCAGCAAAAGAACACTTTATCATTGATAAGTTATTTTTTATTTGTTCTTGATTCTTTCCACCCTTTATTAATTATCTCATGTTCATGCTTGTGCCTTCAAACGGTTTTTAATAAATGCATTTGATATTTCGATGTTTAATAAACGTAGTTAATAATACTTCAAAATTCTTATGTTCCCTTGGTTAAACTTTCAGTATGTCGAATTATGCTCCCGAATCAATATTTAACGCATTTATTGGAAGGCCTATTTTCGTTTTTAGAGCTCATACAATTTTTATTTGATTTGATTTAGATGAAGGTGTATTATGTTGAATGATTGATCGGTTTATTTTTCAGGCGCAAGCGCTATCCTTCGCCTACTATGCGAGTATTATATTGAAAGAAAATAAATATTTATGCATATATTTATGATAAACAAAAAAATATAGCTACAGAAATATTGATTAAGGTTTGAAAATTTTTAAACTAAATTATGGAAAGTTTTTTTCTGTTAATGATATACAAATGAAAATAATGTGGTATTAGAATTAGAATGCAATAAATGATATACAAATGAAAATAATGTGGTATTAGAATTAGAATGTAATAAATGATATACAAATGAAAACAATGTGGTATTGGAATTAGAATGCAATAAATGATATACAAATGAAAACAATGTGGTATTGGAATTAGAATGCAATAAATGATATACAAATGAAAACAATGTGGTATTGGAATTAGAATGCAATAAATGATATACAAATGAAAACAATGTGGTATTGGAATTAGAATGCAATAAATGATATACAAATGAAAACAATGTGGTATTGGAATTAGAATGCAATAAATGATATACAAATGAAAACAATGTGGTATTGGAATTAGAATGCAATAAATGATATACAAATGAAAACAATGTGGTATTGGAATTAGAATGCAATAAATGATATACAAATGAAAACAATGTGGTATTAGAATTAGAATGCAATAAATGATATACAAATGAAAATAATGTGGTATTAGAATTAGAATGCAATAAATGATATACAAATGAAAATAATATGGTATTAGAATTAGAATGCAATACAATTGAAAATGAATGCATGAAATGTCTTACTTGTATGAAGCAAAAAACATTTCGTCATATGTGAGGTGTAGAGATGAAGAAATAAATTCTATTATGTCTTTAATTACTATAAACGAGTTAAAATATTATACAAGCGAAATAAAAAGTATTGCACTATGCATTTTTCAAAATAAATAATTTGATTATTACAATCAGAGTAAACTACGTTACCCATGGATTTTATTACAAACGTGATTCATTTTCTTAAAGCTGGAATGCTCAGATTCCTTTGACTTTAAAGAGCTTTTAGTAATGGAAATGTTTAAGCCGGTAAAGATTTAAAGAGCAACATGTTGCGTAAAAAATGCAACTATCGACTTTATTGTGTATTTCACACTTAGATAAGTGAAAACAAGGAAGGATAGAAAATTGCCAAATTTTGTGTCTCTTTTTCTCGGGTCCCTGATATTTATTTTAGTGACCAAATGGATGTATAACTCTATGAGAGACAAAAAAATAATTCCCTGATCAAAGCAAAGCATTTTCTATTACAAAAATGATATTTTTACTGCCAACAAAGTCGTGTTTATGTTTTCAAACAGATGTGAAAATCTCTAAATAACTGAAATATTCACACTGACCTATTTGGTTGCTTTTGCAGTGTATTAAGTCTCTAAATTCCAAATTTTTTAGTCATTGGAATTTACCCATTAGATGCTGTCTTGAAGATATTATAAGTAATTAATTGTGATTGACTAGATTCTATAAAAATAAAAAAATGGTCCAAAAAGGAGGCAAAACTTTCACAAAAATAATTTGACACAATATCATGCATGAGCTTGTGGTGAACAGCTTATAAACCAGTTAGCAACTACGCTGCATGAGCAATTGCTTTTGTACCATGGTCATGCTACTGGACTGTGAACCACAAGGTTCTAGGTTCTATCCTCGCTCATTCCAATTCGCAACATTGGTGACTTCGGACGATGAACTTTCAACCTAAGTACAGTGTTGTGGCGCCATCTACCCACAGCAAACCAAAGTCGTTAGACTCACTTGACGCAGCAACAGCAACAGGCCCATTAGAATCAACAGCTAATACATCACCACTCAACAGTCATATCGTTCGTCTCACATACGACTCACTGGAGGGAGAGTCTGTAGTGAACAGCTTATAAGCCAGTTAACAACTACGCTGCACGAGAAATTGCTTTTGTATCATCCTCATGTTACTAGACTGCGAACTACAAGGTCCCAGGTTCTATCTTCGCTCATTCCAATCCGCCACAGGCTATTAGTGAAATTAAAGTGTGTCCAAGCGTTGATTCAGTATGACTTTGTCAAACGTTGGAATTATCGAGAACAATACTGAAAGAAAATCGACAATTCATTTTTAAATTAATTCTGCAAATTTATAGAATTAATTTAAAATACAATTTTTATATAAATTTATATAAATATAATCATTTTAATAAAATAGCTATAGGGATTTGTAATCCAGACAATCGTATTGAAATGCTATATTTTATAAATTTTTAAGCCTTATATAGATGAATAAATTGTAAAGTTTTTTGTTAAATCCAACATGCTATGCATAAGCAAGAAAAATAGAAATATTAATTATAAATTTTCATGTTTTAAAGAAACATCTTATAGAAGATGTCGCATCTTCGGTACTTCGCTATGGTTCGGTACTTCGCTATTCGGCTTAAAAATGAAGAAATATTTCCCTTTTTGAACAAAAAAAAAAAAAAAAAAAAAAACCTTACAAGTAAGGGAAAAAAATGAAGGATTTTGTTCTTCTTATCTGAGATATATTCCACACAGAGGAAGAAATATGGATAAAAAAAATCAATTCCTTTCAGCGTACACAAGCCTGATAAAACTTTTAAGATTCCTTAGTACTTCTGAATTTTCTATTACTCCCGTATTTCAGAAGCCTCTAGTCCATAAAAACCACCGAATATTTCGGTTTACAATGGCGAAAGAAAAAGCTCGAGTATACTATTATCCAGTATAAAATGCATTTCAGTTACAAAAGTAACCAATTCAGGAAGTATATTAGCTGAGGCCAAAAATTTTTCTGGAGTATTGGAGATTGAAAAGGCTTTGTAGCGTCTCCTCTGGTTACAGTGAAATTTCGTAACATTTTCTGGCTGTTAGATATAAGTCAAAAATATGATTTGTTTGTTGTACGTTCAGGAGATGAAGAAAATATTTTAATTCGCTGTGAAAAATAAAATAACATATGACAAATATTTTATTTTTCTACCGATAAAACAAATAGAAATTGTGTGAATAAACATTCTTAAAGGCTTATAGAAAACAAAAGAAACTGCATTTTAGAATGAAAAATGGCTTTCGTATTTCGAGCAAATGTTTTTGAAAATTTATATTGAGTCAAACAATTAACAAATACATTTTGTATTTGTAAATACAAAATGTGCAAATAGAAAGTTAGTTATCATAAAAATTCAACTTTTAGATTGTAATGAATGTTCTGATTTTGGACTTTTCAGATTCTAGGAACATCTTATTATGTTTATTTGTGAACAAAGCAATTCGAATAACAAATGGAATGAAAAGTTGAAGGCTGTTCCGCGCTTTTATACTAATGTTGCAGTTTTCAGCCAAATTTATTATCAGGTTGATTTTCTATTGATATTCAACGTATTTATACATCAACAAGGTAACTACAAAAGGTTAATGGTACGAATTTTTATCATGTAATTTCCCTTTTGTGTATTTCCAGACTGTACAATAATGAATAATTTTGGTCCAATTTATTCAAATAGAAAATATTCTGTTCCGAAAATTCTTACTTGATTCGCTTCAGAATGAGAAAAACCTTCAGAATTTAGTTAAAAATTGTTATAGAAAGTGAATAAATTTTCAATGGAAAATTTTATATTCATGAGGTTTCTAGTTTGAAAGATCACATCTAAAAATTGTTAAATCTAAGAATCTGTAATATTTATTTCCAAAAATGTTAGTCTAATTGTTAAAAAGTGAAATTTAGAAATTATTTTAATAGAATAAAAAAGGATGGCTTAGGCCAGTGGCTTTTGATCTAAGCGTCAAAAATAAGGGTTAAAAAAATACAAGACTTATTGCACTGCCTCTAGTAAGAACCGAGATTAGTAGATTCTTCTCGTATATTCCATACCCGTATGGAGATTATCGAAAGCGAGAGTTCGCAGAAACAGTAATTCTCCATTTTGTATACCGATCTTGGATAGAGATCTCTAAGCTTGTTCCACGATTGCTCTGTAATTGTTTTTTTCTTCCTGTTTGTGTTGTGAGTTTCTAAAAGTAGTAATATTTGTGTACGCTTCGTCAATGGTTTTGCTATCTTTGTTTCTTGTTTTCTTGTGAATATAAATTAATAATGATAACGAGTTTTGACACTTTCCACCGAACACAACTTTGGATAAACTAAAATCCATAAAGCAAAACTTGAAATTTATGAACAATTAATGGCAAAAATCAGCCGTTTTTCTAAAATCCTTTAAGCAAAACTTGAAAAATATAAACAATTAATGGCAAAAATCAGCCGTTTTTCTAAAATCCTTTAAGCAAAACTTGAAAAATATAAACAATTAAAGGCAAAAATCAGCCGTTTTATATATTTAAAAAATATTTTGAGATAGAATGTAATGAAAATAACTGATATTTAAAAGTGATAGAAATCAACGTATAATGAAATTAAAATAGATAGTGGTATCAAAATTTAAATTTAAGGGAAGCCAAAATATCAGATAAATTCTTCTTCTACTACTGATAGGAAAGTATAGGCTTGTAAAAGGAATTTAACGTTTAAAATTGATAAAAGAAAAGAAAATTCAAGAAGCAAACATATTTTATTACGAATTTTGCTTTAATATTTGGGTTATGAAAACTATGAGCATGTCACGTTTCTGGCATTAAAAATTATATTTGAATGCAGATGCAAGAAGGAAAGAGTATTCTATTTCATTTTCTATCGAAAACATATCTTAAACTCAGGCACGCTCAGACTCGCACATGTCTGTGTGTGGGGGGGGGACATCTTCAGCGTACGCTAACCCAACAAATGCTTTCAGATCTCGGATTACTTCTGAATTTTCCCTTATTCAGCTATATTTCTGAATGAAACATCCAAGCCTTGAAAGCAGCGAGGTATTCTTGTACATAAAAGAGGAAGAAAGAGGTTTAGATACCGGTATCCAACAAAAAATGCATATCTTACAAGTAACCAGTTCAGAAAATATATTAGCTCGGGCAAAAAAGAAAAAAAAAATGTTGAGTTATGAATATTTTGAATATTTTTCTGATCTGGTTTCAGCTATAATTTTGATTCACTTGAAATTTAATGAATAGGAGAATTAAGTTATTTTCTTAAAGAGAAAACATTATGGTTACCTTTGTAATAAAGAAAATGCAAGAAAAGCGTTAATTTTTTGCCGAAATATCATTTAATATATAAGTATGTGATTATTGTGTGATTTATTTCATAAAGTTAACTGAACATTTTGATAGTTCTCGCTTGAAGATGATTTGAATTACTTAATTCAAATATTGACAAAACTGCTTTGAGTCGAATAGATCTATCGATATTTCTCCAATGAATGCACTAGAAGCATTTAAAATATAAATTTTATTATGAAAACTAAGTTTTATTGGTTCTTAAGCCCATTCATGTCGTTTATTTACTTTTCTTAGTTCTTATGACTTTAGTTTTCTGCATGTCTTTTTCTGGCCATGATTTCAGAAAACAAAATTATCTTTTTTTTAAAAACTTATATTCATACATATAAGAAAATCAAATTATTTCCTATTATTAAGTTTCCTAGTGATGTTATTATTTTGAAGAAAATGTAGTTAACAACAAAAAAATCGTAACCTAGTTAATTTCAAACGTAATTCAGAGTTTTTTATTGTATTAAAGGTGAAATAAATTTTCCTTGTTATGTCCCTGGTTCGTCTGGTGGAACCACGGCACACAGTTTTACCAGGCAAAATTTCAAACCCGAAAGAAAGTTTTAAAATGAAATTGACGGCATTTATCAACTAAGGCAGCAAATTTCAAAGTTCGAAAATGAAACTAAATTGAAGGAATGTTGTCACAGTTAAAAGTTTCAGTTATTTGACACTGAAAGTCGTCAGAAAATTTAAAAATCAAGCTTAACTCAGAAGTTGTTTAATTTGAGTTTAAGTGATTAGAAAAATATTTATTTTGAGAAGATAATAATTTTAATTTATTATATATCACTTTATTTTTGTGACAAGCAAGTTCTGCAAGCGGAGGCATTATTAATCATATTTTATTTTAGAATAATCACCTATTTATAACTTTATGTCCATGATTACACTCGATTGTCTTACTTTAAAATTGTGTTATTTTAGATGTCTTAGATGAGTTCGGTTTATTGTATACTTGAAACTTTCAAGCCTATAGCATCATCGGGCTATTAAAAACGAAAATATTCAGTTCACCTTCTCTAAATTTTGCGATACTATATTCAAATTTTCATTTTTCTTTTGAACTACAAAATACTAAGCCAAAATCCTTCTTCAGCTTTCTAAAGTGAAAGAAAATCGCATAATTAAATATTTGACGAAACAATAAAAGCATTTTAAATTTCAGGACAATAATATAATTTAATGTTGGATATAAGGCAAAAATATTTTTTTTAAAAAAATAACAAAATTCAGAAATATTTGAGTGATTATTAAATTGGTATTATTGAAAAGTTAATTTTTCAGTTTAGAAGACGTTGATAGCAAAACAATAGAAAGCGTTCTCATGCTCGAGGTTTTTCAAGTTTGGTATAAAATATATTTTTATGCAAAACTGTTTTAAGAAGTGATTGTGAAGAAACTCTAAAATTATGCTTAACATTTAATTGAAATTCCAATTAAAATGTCAAAAAATTATCTACAAATTGAGCATTACCATTCTCCAAAGTATATATGCACCAAATTTAGTAAGTCAAACGGTCAGGTCTGTGCAACGCGAATATACATACAAATACTCACTCCTTACACAGCTTACACTCCTTAGTATAGATAGTGATAATATGAATATATGTGCATTCTGAGTAGAATAATTTGATTGGGGTTTAATTAGTAGATTATATATCATTGGGAGGATTATATATCACATGAATTCGAACATGGGTCATCCACCAATTTGGAGTGTGGTGGAAATGATGGGAAGACGATTTATTTATTTTTTATTGAACATTATTAAATTTTATTCAAATTAGACGAATTTACTCATTATAAAAAACAATTTTTGCATTTATAATTACCACCATTTGGAATTAATAAATCACTAACCCTTTCGTAGAACATGCCAAGATACGTTAAGTTTTGCTCTTAATTAGTCGAAGATATGATGGCCTCGAGATAGAATCTAGATTTCAAAACTGAAGTGTTGCGGATTCTAGATTCACTTTTCCAGACAGATACTGATGAATGTGAATAGTATACTAACACTTAATGTAAACAATAAATAATCTACCTTGCCATGTGTCTGGAATTTTTTTAAACAAATCATATTATCGTTATGATATTTGAAGTATATTTTTTTATTCATTATATGCTATATTACACTATATCAGGATAATATTTAGACATACTTAAATCATAACGTAAATAAAACGTACAGCTTTATCATTATGGTCAACTTGGATTGTCTTTAATTATGAAAAAAAATATTTACAATAAAATGATTCACTCTGTTTTAACCATTTCATTTTGTTCTTATTTTTATTTATGGTAAATTTTTCTGGATTTTAATAAAAAATTTTAAACATTTTCAATACTTTCATAAAAGACCAAAAAAATAACTTCTTTAAAAAAGAAATTCTACATTAGTTTTGGATTAAAAATAAAACTTATATAAAACTGTCAGCAAAAGTTTCATTCTAGCTTTTATGTCTAAAAATGGTTCTTTTTCCCATTAATATAAAAAAAATTATTAAAAAAAGCACGATTTAATCTGTTTTTAGAGCTTTTTCAATTCAGATATGCCTATGGTTTTCTTACCTAAATGAAATCTTAAATAATACATTTAAATTAAACTTACGGCTTAATTTTTACTTATATTAATCCAATCGATTTATAGATGCTTCTAATACATGTATCTGTTCTGGCTTCTATAACTACAGCTGCTAATCTGTTCTCTTTCAGCTGCTGACGAATGTGCAGCTGGGCAATTTCGATGTAATGATGGCTCTTGCATTAGCCAGTTGCATGTCTGTAATGGAGAATATGAATGTCCAGATGGATCTGATGAATTAGAGAATAGAACGTGCAGTAAGTATTTTAGTTTTTTAATATATCTTCTTTGAGATTACTTATAAGCCAACAATATATTTCTGTGTGATTTTTTTTAATTTAATAGTAAATAGCTTAACAATTCTGGATCTGAAATATATTAAGAATTTTATCATTAATAAGGACATATATATTGTGTTAACTATTTATATTATGAATTGAATTTAATGTGAATCAACTGGCATAAATTGAAGTAAAACGCTTTTTACATGAATTTAAAGGTCTGATAAAATGATATTTATAAATGGTTAGGCATGTAATCGAAATTTTACTAAGAAACGTTGATTATCATAAATTTAATGGTACTAATTCAATTCTTACAATATTTAAGATAGTGCCAGTATGTATTATTACATATATTGAAATCAACCAATAAATATTAAATTTATATAATTTTTATAGATGCACGAAAATCACACTTTTACTAATGATTGTATATGAACATTGTTTTATACAATTATATACTTGCAAGGAGGTCTTTTAATCAAAAACATTTAATAATCATTAAATATATGGATTACCAAAGAGTGCTAAATATAGCTTGATGAGTTGAATTAAATTTAAGAGACGTTTAGAAGTGATTGGGCAAAGAATTGATTTCACAAGTGATTGGACCATAGCGTCTTGATAGAAAGGCGGAATAACTTAATATTCATCTTTTTCAGAGTTAAATTTATATTAAATAATATGGCATCTATTAATTAAACAATTTGTAAATAATAACGACATTATTTGACTGATGTTCTCAGTTGGTGTTTTTTTTATAGATATCTCGAAGCGGTCAAGGTTTTATGCACACATTGTTTCAGTTTTGTCGCATAAACGAAATATTTTATCACTACAATGCTTACAAATGGATCGAAACGTATCGGAATCGGAAATCAAAGTAATGAATCGGAGTAACGTATAAAGGTGAATGAATAAACAATGATTTATTGCAATCTTAAAGACACCATTAACTTTAACTCTTTGCAATTATACTAAAATATATTTCGAAATGTGTTGAAATATTTTTCAAAGATTAAATACTCCAACATCGTGATCTTCTATTCTAATAATGAAGGCTTTAGACAAATTTAATATTCATCAATAGTAAAGGTCAACATTTATTTCCAATATTTCTAAGACGAAATAATAACATGAATGTTATTGATTTCATCTTGATATTGCGAATGTGTTTTAAAGATTAAAGTTGAGCTTATTCATTAAAGTATATTTGACAAGTAGTGCAAGATTTCTACATATTTGTTTTCCTCAAAGGAATATTTCATTCTTTTATAACATTAGTCTGTTATACTGATTTTAGTTGCATTAATTTTAGTAAAGCGATTGAAAATGTTAAATGTGCAAACATGTTTCAACTCGTTTTAAACGATGTCGTAAATGCACTGACAGCGCGCAATTAAATTTCGAAATAGATTTATTCTGTAGATATTGCATCAACCTTTAATAGTGTACATGAAACATATTAAGAAACTTCGATGGCTATTTTTATCTCATTAAAATGTTAAATTTTGAGGCATCAAAACCCACATTTGAAGGAATTTCATTATTTTTAATTAAAAGAAATATTTCCAATTCTTGATGGAAGTTTAATTGTGAACTTGTTCTATCATACAAAACTTTTAAAAATGTTTTTTTTAAACTTAAAAAATAAATTAAGATGTTAAAACGAATACCAGAAAGCTTTATTGGATAAACTTCCTTTGAAATATAATTAGAATTTGTTAAATGTTATCCAGATGTATTTAAAAATGCTTATAGACAATGGGTAAATTTCAAAGCCAAGGAAATTGAGTCCTACAGGAGTTGAAATAAAAAGACAGGCAATGGGGAAAGACCATATATGAAATGGCGATGCAAAGTTAAATGACAAAAGAGTTTGGGTCGAATTCTTATAAAATGTGAAAAATAAATTCCTTGTGATAATTTTAAAAGTCTGATGACATCGGGTGAGCCAGGCTTAACAATGATTTAAATGACTTTGAATTTAAAGGGCTTTTAAATAATTTTACTGACTCCTTGTACACATATATAAAGATAATGATATATGAGCCGTTTATTTTGAAAATCGGGCAAGTCCATTTTTTGTTATTGCGAGATATTTAAAGGTTTGTGTTTCAATAAATTTAAAAATATTGCTAAGTATTAATAGATATATTTTTTTTTTGTATTTTTTGAAGCCAGATAATGTAGGTTTATAATCCAATAGAGTTTACAGTGCTGACTAAAAAAAATAGGAGTTCCATTATAACTAAATGAACTTGCCTCACTTTCAAAATTAAAGAATTATTGCAATCATTCATTTAATTGGGAAATAATATTTCAATTGCATCAGCATTTTTTTAAAAATAAAAACAAAATACTATTCAAATTTTTATAATTATTTATTCATTTAATAAAAAGGGAAATAAAACCAAGAACATTCTAGTAGAAAATATAACATAACAACAAACAATTCAGTTTTATTAAGAATTTCAATGAAATTATATATTTCAATTTATACGTAGGTATAATCAATTTGAATTTCTTCAAGATTTAACATTTTTAAAAATTCATGATGAACCCGTATGTATGATAATAAATCCATCATATCCTTGTATTTTTCAGATGTAAAAAATCTCCTTTTTTTTTTACATAAAAGATAATTTTATATTTCTGAAATTACTTGGAATTATTTACCTTCCTCGTTGTGTTGACAAATCGATAACTTTAAATTCAAAATCTCGTTCTATCAAAGTTTTGTTGAACATTTTGTATGGTGCATCCTTGTAAATCTGATCCAGCATATAGTTAATCAATTCACAGTTTCTCCATCGGTATTTTTTTTTTCTTTTTAAAACCGCTTTTTCCAGAGTTTGGGTTGAAAATAAATTTACATGTTTAATTTCATGTACTAAAAATTTGTTATGTTATCGACAATTTTGTATTACTTTATAGTAATCCTGGGGAATATGTAATGAACTGGTTTCTGGATTGAATAGTTACTGGATAGTTTCACTCCAAAATCACGATCGTTTGGTAGAAATGAATGTCCTGAAAATAAAAATATATGATAAATGATATTTATTTCGTTGTAACTGGACTGAATAATCACTGGAAATAAACATTATTATCGACACACAAAATTAAGATATACTTTTTATTACTTATAAAATACTGTACAACCGCTGATTTTCAATATCAAAAATAGATAAATAGAAACACCCTAGATTTCAGACATGATATCAAACGGCCACATTTCCTTCACCATAGAGCAACCGGAGCTACATTTTGCCGTAATATATTCGGTCAAATATAATTTCAATCTGAGATGGACTTGCACCACTTTCAAAATAAACAGATTTTCAATATTGTTGAGAGCAAAAACTTCCATCTCCCAAATACTAGATTCTAAATTTTCTTTTATTAGAAATGTTTTACTCATAAAATGATCATAACAAGTTTTATCTATAACTGTCATTATCTCTACTTTTTTCAAAAATGAACTTGCCTCACTTTCAAAATGAACGGCTCATATAATGAAGATAAATAATTATGTGTTAGTTAATTAAACTCTTATTGTAAATTCCTACTTAATTTCATATTATTACAAATTGATCATTTTGGGATGGGTGATAGTTCAAACTAATAATCCACAGTAAATCTTATTTTTATTCATCCCATGGTAAAAGCATTATTTACTGTTATCTCTATAAAAAAGATTCCTATAAAGTTTCATTTAATCCTAATCGTATACCGAATATTTTAAATATTAACATCCAACATGTTAGATACATTAATGATGGTTTATGTCAAATGATATAATGAATGCTAATGTCAAATGATATGACAAAGAATATAACAAAAATCCTTTCCCCCGATCTTCACACTTATTTTTTAAGAACAAATCACATAACTACACCAAAAGATTCAATCCTATAAAAATTCAAATAAAAAAATTTCATTCGGTTTCATTTTTCTCTTGGAACCATATTGATTGGAAGCTAAACTAATTATTCGAATAAGAAATGCTATCCAATGAATATCTTTAACATTCAATAAAGTTTCTGAAGAATAAAAGCATTATTTTTGAAATGTTGTACAAGATTTTAATATGAATCATTATAAAAGAAAAATCATTATGTGTGTTTGTCTAAAATGATATCAGTATGAAGTTTACATAAAAAAAAGAATTTTCAAATCTAAAAGAAAGTTTTCAGTTTGTTAACAAGAAAAATGCTTTCTTAGATCTAAGAAACAAAATTTCTAATCTTATTTTTCTCAAAATCATTAAAGACAGAACTTTAAACTTTCGAAAATCAAAACAATAAGATGATTTTTATCTTTTCACAAATCCTGTTACATTTACAACAAACTCTTGGAAGAACATTACCTTTAACATTTCTGAAGACAATTTGAATCATTATCATTTCCAAACAAAATTTTAAGAACACACGAAACGATATGCGAAACAAGGCAGACAGAGACATCTAAATCCTTTAAATCTTTTTTTTTCTGACATCAGAGAGATGAAACTAATGCCTTAGTACCAAAGCCTACTTATTTAATCTCATTTGAATTTTTTGAATAAATTCTTGTCCTAGAAAATGATCACCTTTTCAATCTAAGCTCATTCTTTTTGAAAAATCTGAAAAATTCCTTAACAGCTCCTAATAGAAAACGATTTTCCTCTCTAATTCATGCTATCCCAAAATGCACCGGGAAAAGAATCTTTTGTGTTTTTATTATCCATTTCAATATGGAATTGTCGAGCTTGACGTTTAATTTCATGCCTGAATTACCCATAAGCCCTCTTTTATCTCTTCCGATCTGTTCTCAACAATGGAACGAAAGAGCGAAGGAAATATATACGTCTTAATGGGTTCTTAAAGGACGTCTACTTGAAAGAGAAGGCTCACGAATTTTTTGTTCTTTAAACTGCATGGATGGTTTCATGTCTTTTCTCCATAAAAGGGACGAATAGTTATTTATTCATATTAATTAGGTAACTTGATCCTTTAAGTACCTAGGTTGATTAAGATCGTATTCGGAGTTTAGCCTAGACAAGATGCCGTTGATATCGGCCATTGTAATTAAATCTTCCTTTTCAACGCCTCAAACGCCTTCCCTTTCAATGAATTCTTGTAATAAATTAAATGGAAACCAAGTTTGATTAAGATCGGGAAATAAATGGATACTTCTTAATCATTAAATCTGAGTGGAAAACAAAGAGGTGATAAGGTGATACGTAAATTGGATTTCTTTCATAATTTCACGCTATTTTGCGAACTAATTTTATATTAACTTTGATTTTATTGCAATTTTATATAAAAAATATTTTATTAACGAATTATGTTATATATTGCATAGAAAGGTCTTAAGGAAGGAAATTCGGACGATTAATTAAATTAATATTAAATGGAAACCATGTTTGATTAAGATCGAAAAAAAAATGGAGGCTTCTTAATCAGTAAATGTATGTGTGGAAAACAAAGAGGTGATAAGGTGATACGTAAATTGGATTTATTTCGTAAATTCATGCTATTGTGCGAACTTATTTTATATTAACTTTTATTTAATTGCAACTTTATATAAAAATACTTTTATTAACAAATTATGTTGTATATTACATACGAAAATCTTAATTCAAAGAAGGAAATTCTAAAGATTAATATTAATTATTAATTTATTTATTAATTATTAATTTATTTATTAATAATTATTAATTTATTTATTAAATTCAAAAATAAGGCAGACTTTTTGTTGATTTTGCTTGCTAAATGTTTATTTACTAAACTAAATTATTATTTTTGTTATTAAATGCTTAATGAGTAATCATTTTTTCATTGATCTTATTTTCTATGTATATATCAAACTTATAAAATTTATCATAGAAGAAAGTGCAATTTTTATATATAAATAAAATGTGAAAATAAAATGATGCTTGATTCTGCAATTCTAATTCTTTTTTTCATCCACAATATGAAATAGGAAATTTTTATTTTAGAATGCTATTATTTTAAATCTGACTTTTTAATGAAGACATTTCTTATAAAGTTTTACTGTTTTGATGAATTTACGACTGTTACTTTTAAGCATAATCAATCAGTTAATAATGTTCTTTTGATAATATTTTACTAGCGCTTCTGATATTTAATTAATTTTTAATCAACTTTAATTTAATTAGATTATTTTTTAAATAATTAGTTTAATTTAATTTTACCCTCATAATCATCGCTTGGATTGTTTGGGTTTCTCTGTCTTCCTGTCTGTAATTAGTTCTATAATCAATTACATTCATTTAATTACATTAATTAATTACATAATTAATAATCTTATCTCTATATTTAGTTATTTATATTCTGATTCTAATTATGAAACATCAAATTCAGTTCATAAATTAATATCGAAACATTTCCATTGTAATTTAAACCCTCTAACAGCCACTTGAACCATAATGAAAGATTTATTTATGTAATAAAATATATCAATTGCACACATTTTCAACACTCACATTTCACATTCTTTTTGTATTTATTTTATAATATATTTTTGAAGAATGCATTGAGAATGCCAATATTGTAGAAAAGATTAAAAGAGATTTGAACCTCTAAACAAATGTATTGTAAAACGATTGCGTTTTAATTCAACGTTTTATGTATTTGTTTAGTTTGATTGTATCAATTAATGCATTTTATAGTTAATGACTTTTAAATCACATAAAATATCAGAAACAATGTCAACCCAAAAAATATAACTTTTTAAAAAGCAAAAGAGAAATTCTGCCTTTTCAGTTATAACTAGCATTAGTATTTTTACTGCATCATAATACGTACATTCGCAAAGGCAAACGAGTTCAAAATTTCTCTTGGATTTCTTTGCAAGAAGAAAAAGCATTATTAAAAATAAGGTTTCAAATTACATTAGGAAAAATTTAATAGAGGGAAAACTAAGTATCATTAAAAAGTTAATTTATTGAAACTTAAATTCATATAAGAAATAGCTTTTGTAGTATAATATTAAACGTTAACATTTTACTTCTTTTTTTTAATGAATTAAAAATATGTTACAATTTCTAAAAACTTTTTTTTAATGAAAAACTACTAGCTGAACACTAAATGCATATTCAAACTTTCGATCGATTACCTTCTTTAAAAGATTGTTTTTGAACAATTTTACTGTTTCAAAAACACTCTCAGATTGAATATCAATCTAAAAAATTACTATGTCACAAAAGTGTTTCAAATTCGGTTTATAATTTGGAATAGAATCTTTTATAAAGCTTATCAAATTAGACATCTAAATTAATATCAGACTGCTAAATTCTAATACATTCATTAAAATCTTAAAGACTTTTTAATTTTTTTTAATTTTTTATATTCAATCTTTAGATGTTTGAAATTAAAATTTTTGATGATGAGTTTGATGTATGAAGTTAAAATGTTTTGAAATTCAAACATTTCAATAATGAAACAATACTATGGCATGACATTTTGTTTTTTCTTAAATGTTTTCTTCGATTAAATTTTGTATAGAATTAAAATTTATAAAAACGAACTTCACAAGCAACTTTAATTAAAAAAGAAATAATGTTTATTACTAAAAGTACCTCTAATATTCCTAACAGTTATTTTTATAAAAATATAAAAACCATTTTTTAAAAATTTTAATGAGATGAAATGATAATTATTTAAATCTTATTCATGATTTAATACTCCTTTTATGACGAAGAACATGCACCCATTTTTATAGATCACCCTAACGCTTATTAATTAGTTGATGCACCATAAATCGTCCTGACAAATGGTGGCCTAAATTACTAACTATATCTAGCTAACTACATATTTCTTGGACGCTTCCTCAATATGGGTTCTGTTATTGGTACCTTCATTAAAGCATCATATATTCGATATGAGCTTCATATGAGCTCTTCGATAATTTGAAAGATCCCCAGAAGAATTTTATATCCTATCCAATTAAGTTTGATGGCTTTGGCCTATGGGAAATCTTTATTGACCTTAACGATGGGGTATTGCTTTGACATAAGCAATTCATCTCTTTGCCTTGTTGTTTCCATGGCATATAACTTTAATAAGTTTATAATATTTGTTATAAGCATGTATGGTTTTGCATTTCGTTGTGATCAATTAAAATAGCATCCTTTCTTTATAACATAGAAGAATTTTCCTTTAAAGACATCAATTTATTAACATATTATTTTGAATTATTAATTCGGAAATGAGAATGTTTGTTTTTCTTTAAATTTTTATTCTTATAAAATTATAAAAAAAATCGTTTTTTTCCCCGCATGTATCAGGCGATTTTGAATCAAAAATGATACTTTGGTTTTAATATAAGCAGTCTTGTATTTTTTCGCTTATGGTTATTATTAATCTCATGCCAGCAAGCTTTATGTATTGTTTTGGTTTTTTTTTGTTTTTTGTTTTTCATTTTGCAGTTTTATTTATCTTTCAGCAGCTAAACACCCATCAACACTAGTAAATAATAAGTAAATAGTGAATTGAGAAATGATAAGTAAAATGTTAAACAATGAGCAAAATACAAAATAATGGGCAACTGAGATATTTTAAACATAAATTGCATGATTCAAAAACCTTACATTCACAGCGAAGAGACAACGCACAGAATGTAATGCTCCACGGATATGAACTTTGAAAAGCTTTCAAGTTTGGTATAAAATTATTTCTTAACTAATTTGTGCACACTAAAACCGCATTTTGAAATTTTAATTAATTTAAAGTTAAACGAGATTTTTTAGATTTTTTATCAATAACTTCAGAATAAATTATTGCTCACAAACTTCTCTTTTTAACTTCTTTTTTTTATTAAAGTAAAAAAAAAATTCTTTAGCGAGTCCGAATTTTATTTCTGTGCAATATTTTTTGTAATGCGTTAAAAATGTTTTATTTGATGATTGATGCGATATTTATTAGCTATTATAATGTCCAGAAGACATTTTACTCGTGGACTCGGCTTTCATAGTTATAATCTTCACCTAAAAATTAAATATATTTGTATTTAAATATATTTTATTTTCTGTTTAGAATATAATGGAAGTTTCATGCAATATATATATATTTTCAATGTAGTCTTATGAAATTGTAAATTTGATTTCCAAATGACGACACTATAGCATTAATAAAACGTAAATGATAAAACAAATAATATCTTTTATTATATTTACTGTAAAAATGAGAAAAAACAAAGCTCACAAGGCAAAACTGATGAATTAAGCCAAAAACATGTTAAAATGTTTAGATAAAATTCCTATCAATTCATTCTTATTCTAAAACAAAGGAAATATAATTTTTTTCCGCGAATTTTTGTAAAATTACTTGTACTGCTTTATATTTTCAAGATTCGACTTCTGAAATATCGCAAGAAATAAATGTAAAGTTTTTTCTTTCGTACTTCATGTCTCATAATGTTAAGTTGCAAAATTTTAGTGAGTTTGATTCTTCGTCACAAATATCGCGTCTATGAACCATACTTTGGCATGTATTTGAAATAGCTTATTTATTCTATTCCATTACATATTGAATTTATTATTATGAAAGCAAATACATATATCTTTTTTTTAGAAATTTTGTAAAAGTCCTTTATTTCTAGAGAAATTAGGAAATGTAAAATATTGATGACTATTAAAAGAAAATGAAATTATTTGGAATAAAGCTGACTTAATAATTAAAATAAAAAGTATAAAAGTAATTAAAATAAAAAGTATGAATATCAAGTATCTTGATTTAAGACATCTGAGATTTCCATAAAACCATTAATTTAATGGATTAAGCGTACAAATGACATTTATTTAAAACGTGTATCTGTTTTCCTTTGATTTCTCTCTCTCAAATTATCTTTTGACAGTACAAAATCTCCATTACCTTAAGTAGATGATACATCTATTTTTGAATGTTTGTGCTTGTAAAGCGTTTGAGATGTTTATGAATTTCTCGTAATTTGCATTAAACTGTGCACACTTCTATGTGACAATTTTGTTTATTAAATTTTTGGGTAGGTGACTACATCAAAAAGACTATTTTTCTGAGATATTATGAAGATTTTTAATTTACTGTTCCTAATGTTTGAACAGATTTATTTGCAAAAACCACTGGAATTTTGTTTCTATTTTTTCGAAAGTTACACTGATATATTTTTCTAATTTCATTTATATATATATTTTAATACAATATTGCATCCTTAAATAATGTTTTCACAAATTTTAATTTTTTATAGAATTTTCCTTACGAAAAAACTTTATAAATTAAAACCTAATGCATAGTTTTTGTTCAAATTTGGTATAATAATTTCTCAATATGCTCTGCAGTTCTTGAACTTAAATTTTTAAAAAATGGATTAAAAAATCCGCAACATGTTTTTCTTACAAATAAATTATATCCACCATTTATGCTTTCTCAAAAAAAAATAAAAAAAAAATGAATCTTTGGTGTAGAAAATATGTGGTATGGTTATAACAGAAAAGCACTCTCCTAACAACTTCAGATCCAAACTGCATTAAACCACATATACATCCTTCTATTTGCAGAGACAGGATCCCCCTGTCGGGAGGATGGTTTTCCATGCCAGCACCTTTGCCTGTCAACTTCCACCGGCCCTCGATGCGCCTGCAAGCACGGATACCACCTCGCTCTGGACAGGAGATCCTGCATGGGTGAGTTGAGTGGCCATCAAATTAGTGCTCACAGATTAACTACCCTCCTGCCTGCACATTAACAGATTGGATTAGAGCCGCTGCCAGGGGAGAGATTTGGGGAGTGGCTGGATGGGTCTTGGCAAAGGTCAATTAAGGCTTAGAA
Organism: Argiope bruennichi; assembly: GCF_947563725.1. Classification (NCBI taxonomy): domain Eukaryota; kingdom Metazoa; phylum Arthropoda; class Arachnida; order Araneae; family Araneidae; genus Argiope; species Argiope bruennichi. The sequence goes on from NC_079158.1 coordinate 60,789,591, forward strand.
CAGAGTAGAGCTGCTTAGATTTAGGGGAGAGATGCAGCTTTATAATTATATATGAATCTGTATCAATTGTTAGCTTTGCAACTGTCTTCCTTATCACTCCTTGTAAGTAGCAAGCTGAAACTAAATAAAGCTAAAGGATAAATCAACGTGGTTTATTGAAAGAAAAGTGGTTAGATAATGTAATAGCTTGATAATGAAAAAAAAAGTTTTTTTTTATTTGTTATAAATGAAAAAATAATTCTTTTCTAGAAAATAATTATAGAAAAAAAAGAAAGGAATAATTAAAAATATAGAATATATATTCAGTACATAGTATAGTAGTAGTATTCAGTACAGTACATAGTAAATACTCAATATTTTTGGAAATCCTCATTTTTATTTAAATATTGAGGATCAATGCAAAATCGTGAAAGCGTGAAGCATTGATTAACCCTTTATTTACTGACGGTACTTAAAATTACCATTTGAATCTGGCTTATATCTCCGTAATATGAAAATTTTTGCAGATGGTATTCTAAAGAACAAGGAGAATGTAACACAAATAGCAGGAAGTTAATATAAATTAAAAGTAGGAATTAAAAATATTTAATTAATAATTAAATTAATTAAGATATTTCTATTAATTAAAATATTTTTCTTGGGTTCCCTGGGATTATTCTGCAAGAAAACTTAACTACTAGTGCAGAAATGAAATTGAAAAATTGATGGCAACATAATTCAGTAAATAAAGGGTTGAATTGCTATTTATTCATCTTTATAATATGTTTTAATTTTTAAGGAGCCTAGGAAATTATTTTTTTCCCAAAAAAAATAATAATTTGGGAAAGAAAGAAATAATCATAAAAAGATATTTTTTAAAAAACAAATTGAGAATCAATGCAAAATTGTAAAAATGTGAAGCATTGATTAAACTGGAATTTTATTCATGTTCATTATATATTTTAATTTTTAAGGATCTCAGAAATTTTCTAACATATGTTGTCCACTGTATGTAAATGTCTTTGCTTTATTACTTTTTTACATACGTAGTATAGAGAAAGTATTTTAATAATCGAAAAATTCGAATTCGAAGATTTTTACGAATCTCCATGTTTAAGCCCTCCTTGAATTTGAATAACACATTTTTGAAAAAATATCCCTCTGTTTGTTTGTGACAAATATAATTCAAAAATGTGTTGAGCCATATGAATGAAATTTGGTATGCTGTCTTGATACTGAATTGTAGATTTCTGTCACATTTAGAGTAAAATCCGGTTAGAGGAAGTCCGTCTGTCCAGCTATTCGAATATACGTTAACACGATAACTACCAAAGTAAGAGAGCTACATAAATAAAATTCGATACACAAATTTAACATCTATAGTGTAGATACCTGCCAAATTTCCAACAACGGGTTGACTATCAGTCGGTCTATATTTCAGAAACATAAAAAAGCGCAGATTCAAAAACGGAATGATCAAAGCATATCAAATTTAGTATGAGATTGTGACTGCAAGTGAAGTTCTGTGTCAATTTTTATTTCAGTCAGTTGAGAAACAGGTATCTAAAACACAATATCGACATTTGGATATTATTAAAGCCTGCCAGGAGATAATCGTCAAATAACTTGCTAAGGATGACACGATAGAGTCAGTAAAATTGCTGAATTCATGCTAGAAGTTAATATTTCGTAACTTCTGCATTCTCTATAAGACATTCTCTGGTATGGCAAGTTTATTAGAGAGTATACGAGAAAGTTTTCAGGAGACTCCTTCCACTGTTTTTTGTTCTTGTTTATTACTGTTTAGATGATTAATTGCTCGTTTAATTTGTTATTAATTGCATCTTAATTTCCTTCCGATGTTATTCTCACGTCTTATTTCGTTACCAATTTTAATAAAAATTTTCTACTCTCCGGGAAATTAATAAAAGCATGTTTTTAAAAATTACTTTATTTTATTATTTTTAATTGCTACATGTTTTTAAAATTCTTTTGTGTATTTTATTATGTTTTATTGTTAATCTTTAATTTCAGATTCCTTTTTCTAAATATAATGGAATCTTGGAATTTGATTCTATATTTTTGGGGTAATTCGATGAATGAAAAAAAATATGACGAAATTTTGTAATTGATGTTTAAATTGTTACTAATTATCACTATTCATGATAATACTTACTAAGTACAAGTCTAAATAGCGTTGCTATATCAAAATTAATTAATTAGCTATTAAGTTCTGAAAATTTAAAAATTACGTATTGTCGTTGAAACCATCCCACTGTGCAATATTATAAATGCATAACACATTAAAAATTGACTGACAAAGTTGCTGCATCATTTAATATTTACTAACAAAAAATAAATTATTGACTTTGAATTATATATTTTTCTGATTCACGGCGGTTTCAAATTTAAAGATTTGCAAAATTTTAAAATTTAATTTTTTTATTATAATCATTTTATTTCTTTACTTGAATAGCAGCGTAACTTGTAACAAGCTTTTCAATCTCACTTTGAGATTCCTATGTTCAAAATCTGGTTCCACCAATGATTTACCATGCATGAGCCTCGTGCATATTAATTCTAATATCCAGATTCAAAAGTCCTGCCATACCATGTGTTTATGAATAAAGTGCATCTTCCGCGTTGTCATCCTAATTAAGTGTTCAGAATTAAACAACTTATTTTTTATTGAAATTTATGCGTCAGTATAATAAAATCTTTGAATAGTTAAAAAAGTTACCTTAAAATCTGAAATCTCTAGTTACCCTCATTTTTCTTTGCTAATAAAAGAGACTGTGTGTGTGTGTGTGTGTGTGTGTGTGTGTGTGTGTGTGTGTGTGTGTGTGTGTGTGTGTGTGTGTGTGTGTGTGTGTGTGTGTGTGTGTGTGTGTGTGTGTGTGTGTGTGTGTGTGTGTTTTGGCGCTCTACAGACCAGACTGTGTGACCTAGAGTTATCAATAATTTGAAGAGTGGAAATTTGTGTCTATAAGTTTATTAAAAATTAGACGAGATTTTAGCATTTTTCCATGATAAACTTCAAAGATATAATTAAACAAAAATAATTTTTGAATCATTTAAAAATTTAAAAAAAAAACCTTCTGAAAGTAGCATTTTATTCCGGTTGTAATTTTATTTCTTCAAATATTTTGACAATATTTATATAATTTGTTAAAAATATATTTTGTATAATTTACAACGATATATTGTTGCAATGCAATTCAAAGAGTTTTAAATGCTCCATTAAATATTAAATGGGGTGATTTTCTTCTATTCTTAAAAGTTAAAGAATGATTCTATATTTATATTATTATCTATGCAGTTTCTATGCGATAGTGAACTTTGATTATCAAGAAAGATGACGTGCAATTATAAAATTCAATTATGCCAAGATAATTAGATTTTTAAAGGTACTATGTTGTCTGGGGACTTGATTCCATTAAGAAGATATGTTTACGCAATAAATAGAGAGCTCTTATGAAACCAGGAAAATGCTTAAGGACATATTTTTGTGAGAATGGTGAAGGAAAATTTAACACCACCAATTAACAATTTCTAGCAATTATGTTTACAATGCCTTGCAAACATGTTAATTATCCAAAATAGTTAGTTTCTTACGAATATGATTTTATACAAGACGTGCAATTCAACTATTATCTATTCATTTACTATTTCTTACGAATATGATTTTATACAAGACGTGCAATTCAACTATTATCTATCCATTTACTATTTCTTACGAATATCATTTTATACAAAACGTGCAATTCAACTATTATCTATCCATTTACTATTTCTTACGATTATGATTTTATACAAAACGTGCAATTCAACTATTATCTATCCATTTACTATTTCTTACGATTATGATTTTATACAAAACGTGCAATTCAACTATTATCTATCCATTTACTATATTGTATCTTAAAAAGCCTCTCCGTTTTTATTTTTGCATACATGAAGTATACAAAAAGAAAAATTGTCTTGTAATAGAAGAAATGAAAGCAAAGAGCAATAATGAAGATGAAATATAATAATAAAATTAGGAGCTTTAAAAGTATCAATTTTAATATTACAATACAAAAATAAGAATAAATTATATATATATATATATTTATCGGAAAATGCATGAAGATTCTATGGCGATATCATGTTATAAAATATTAATGAATCTCTCGATAAAATATGATTGCTTCAATTTCAAAAAATGGAAAATAATCATCAGAAAAATATATCCTAAACCTTTGTTCTTATTTTTGCTTCTCTGATAAAAGTTTGGCCTAATGACTTTTTATTTTTCTCGCATACAAAATATATAGAAAATCTTAGTAACTGTCAAAAAATTAGAACTTGAGATTTTGATATATCTCCTCGTTTTAGTTCCCCCTAAATCAGATAAAAAAATTTTTAGAAGTATTTTTGTATACCAGTGAACTCGAATAAATCGAATGTAATTATTCGAGTTTTAATATAACAATATAATTCGAAACCGTTTTGAGTTAGGAGGAAGAAATGTAGTCTTTGTACTAAATTTGTAAATGTATATCACATTTTGTTAGAAATACATCCAAAGGACTTATGGTTGTCTTGCTATTCGAATGTACGTTAAAGTAATTGGAAAAAGAAGAGAGCTAAATAGATAAATATGGTACAGATTTATATAATAACATATACATTGGTACAGATTTTAATGATTATTGGTACATATTGGTACAGATTTTAATGATTATTGGTACATATTGGTACAGATTTTAATGATTATTGGTACAGATTTTTATTAATATTATGGTACAGATTTTAATAATGCATAAATACATTTAATGGTATTATGTATGCTACTGTATGCGAGAAAGTTTTGAGAGACCATTCTTGCTTTCTGGAATTTATCTAGTACAATATGTTATTTTCAATGTAATAATCTGGTAATTATGTATAATTACCTGTGATTGTTCATAATCACCAATACATTAAATGATTATGAATAATTAAAGGTAATTTTACATAATCATCGGATTAACCATGTTTACCTTAACACAATATATTTACTAATACCCTAGTACTGGTAATCATATAAACGTGATATCTCAAAAACGCATTGATTTAAATTAATATGTGATTTTGTAATTGTAGTTCTTTGCCAAATTTTGATTTAAATCGATTGGATAAAAGTATACATTTCATTCATTATGGTATTTGCGTTTTAATCGCCCCAGATCGCATACTAATAGGTTCTTTCATAGCTATTTTTCGCCAATTTTAATTTGTTAATGATACATAAATACATCTATTACAAAATATGCGAGACAGTTTATAAGAGACCATTCTTGCTGGTTTGAATTTATGTAGTATGTAATATGTTACGATAAATTTAATAAATTGGTGATTATGTATAATTGCCGGTGATTATTCATAATCATCAATAAGTTTAATTGTGATTATGAATAATCACCGGTAATTTTACATAATCACTGAATTAATTACATTTACCCTGACACAGTATATTTACTCCAGTGGTTGGTGTAGTCACTTTGATATGCTACATAGCCACTGAACCCACCATCTTTCTCATCCTTTCGTTGGATTCAATCGATATTAAGGGCACGTAGTATGGGGAAGTAATGATAAAAAAGTGCCCGAGGCTAGTGCGGGTGAAAAAACTCACACATCTTTCTTCTTGCGAACATACCAGAGTAAAAATGTAGTCTCGCATCGCTTATATTCAGGGAACATGTCTACGATAACAGCACCCAATAGACCAAATGGGACCCTTTTTAGATATCGAAAAGAATTCGAGACTGCCTGTGAAGCAGTGTGAGATGAATTTTTAAAGGGTGAAATCAAACAAAAGTTTATTTGTAAAAGATTTGGAAGTTTTCACTCTTTTAATGTAAAAATGGTAAAGTGTAAATGTGTAAAAAATATTGGAATTTACTAACTTATAAGAATAATGTTGAATTTTATATTTCTATTTGTATAAATTGCCAAATATATATGATGAAGTTTTCTTTTCCTTAATTAATAGTAGCAGTTTTTGGCGACCAATTGGTTGGTCTAAATTATGAGTTGTATTTAACTTTTATATATAATTGTCCTGTTAAGTAAATTATAATCATTTATAGGATGAATTGCTCTACTTTATTTTATGCCCTATTAAAATGTGATATTTTATTTTTTTCCTTATTTTTGTCAATATTCACCAAATTTTTCTGAATGACATGCATGTAGCTTGTTTTCGTTTCATGATCCTCCGTTTTTATATGTCGTAGCATATAAGCTTCGTGAGTATTCCTTGCTGATTTTCATGTACATTGCACCCTTTCTTTAAAGGTAGAAGAAACCGGTGATAGTTAGATAAATAAATAAGTAAATCTTATTATTTATTTATGCACCAGTAAGTAATGTTAATTAATGTTTTAATTTGTCATTTTAAATAATAAATCTATATGTTTAAAATTTTTAGGAAAAAACAATCAGTCATCCAGCCTCTAACTACAGAACTGTTTCCGCAATTTTAATTTTTTGAAGGCCCGATATCCCTAAATCACAATGTAGTAATCAGGATATAATTGAATACAGGCATCACGAAGGTAATGAAACATAAACTGTTTATTTTTGAATCCTAATGGTCATCACCGACTTCGACACAACCCAGTCACCAGGAGGCGCATCCGGTCTTCGGCGAATGGTAATCAATCATACACTGTTACTATGCCGATCGACGTGGCAAAAACCAAACACCGTACTAGAATTTTCTTATCCTCATAGCTCAGATAAGCTAGCTTCTAGATAAGTCATCAATTTGTCAACTAATAAGACCATTCTCCAATTTCAAGAGATATCATATAATAAACCTTTAATGAAATCCTCAGTCTCAACAACTCGAATGATATCGCTAATTTTATTCGTGAGTTAATTTCACCAGTGTCTAGTTCAAGAGGTTGATTGATGTAACTAAGTAAATACTGTAGTTACACACGGCGATTAGATGGTCGCAGATCTTCAGTAACTCTCATTTAAGTTAAAATCTATTTCATTTAATTGTCTAATGCTTAGTTTCGAAAACAATTATAGTCTTTTATTAATTATCTCATTCCTGAGAGATTCGAATTCAAGGACTTCAAAATATCGGAACATCAGAGTTTTTCTTTCAATTATATAAGTTCACCTATCCTTCGAAAACCACAACGACATATTGTGTTGATATATAACGAAAAACTCTATTTAGATGACGGCTGTAGAACAAGTAAGTGTTTGGGTATCTTATGAGAGTTTACAAAAAAAAAACCCATCTTGTCTCTCAAGCGGATTTGGGCGGTCGTTTCTAACGCATAAAGCACGTACTACAAGTATTCAATAAATTACTCTTACAGAAATAGGAAAGAAATTTCTGAATGATATTTAGGCGTCTCGGTCCTCGCTATGGTGTATTTGTATAAGCATTTGAAGCTTTTCTGTATTGAATAGAATTAATATTGAAACATACATCAATGAACTATTTCAAAATTTGATGCTATCTGTATTCTGTAATTATTTTTGGAACTTTATTTCAATTGAAGAAGGCATCTTTGAATATACATAATAATATTATGTATATTCAAAGTATGCTATTATATTATAATAATTATCATTATTTTCATACTTTATATGCATGATGGATGAAATAGCTCAGACGATATTTTTTTAATAATAAATGTATCGAATAATAAAATCGGTAAAAAGGTATTTGTTATTTGCAGAATTTCATTTTTCTACTCTTCCAAATATTCAGTTGTCAAAAAATGCTATTACAAAAGGGGGAAAATAAGAAAGTTTTGTTTAAACAAATTTCAAACTTCAGAAAATAAAATCAATACAATTCAAAAGCTTTTATGAATGGAATATAAAATGACTTCCAATGATTTCAAACACATTATTTATGATTTATTGAAACAGAGTTTTGAATAGCTGTGGAATAATGCATACATTTAAAAAAATAAAAATGATAGCATTATCCCAAAAATTCAATGTCTTCTTGAGCTAAATATAATATACGAACAAATGATTTCAAACTAGTTACAAAAGAAATTATTTGTTAAAAACAAACATTTATTTATCTTTTTTTCTATGTATGTTATTAGAAACGCATATAGCATTTTTAGAATGAAAGCTTTTCTGTATTCAGTTATAAAGATAAGAAATGTAGGAAAGCTTTCGTATTATTTTGCAATAAAATTTAAGTAATTACTTTTTTTGCTTAAAAATATGCTTATTATAAGAAATATACACCTTTTCAATCGGCTAATACTTGGTCAATTCTTAGAAAAACTTTATACAAGTTATTTCATGAATAAGATGTAAAGCAAGTAATTTTCTTGAGTCATTTTCGATAACCTTTTTTGCCTCATTTAGAGAGCATTGAAAAAAAAATGGAAAAATAATATAATCTGGAAATTTTATACCCATTATATGCTAAAAACATATGTTGAATTTCAAAACAATCTAGAGAGGTAAAGTATGTGAATGACCTAACCTTTACAGACTTTTATATGCGAACGCAAGAATCGCCTAAAAAAAGACTCCCTTACGATCATCTTAGAATCGAATCATCATAATCATTTGGCGGCCACCACTATGATCATCAAGCTCACTAATATTAGTTCACTAACAATGTGCCCTCAGGGAAGCCCAAAAACTTGTTCGGTGATGCTTTCATTCCCTTAGAACCTTTGAGATTAGTTACATGGGTTTTTAATTCACAAACATGTATCAACACTAATATTTTCAGAATCGAACGTGGACATTACAAGGGTAATGGAAGAACAGCGTGACACGCATACACTGTTTTTAGAATCGGATGTTATTCGATTTCGAAGGTAGACAATACAAAAGTAGCGGAAGAACAACATAACACAGACTCCATAATGAGAGTGGCATACATTGAGGTCTCAGAAAAAAACAAGATAGTTCTTATCATAAAAGATAACACTATGACTCAACGTTGCCAATGTGTGCCTTTAAATTTATATTTATATCATGCCTTCATAGAAATGTATTAGAGATTTATTTAGTATGAGTGAAGTGAAAATTATCATGTGAATTGCAAAGGGATTAATACTTTTATTAATTTCAGATTTCAAATATAATGATAAAACGAAGATCACGCTATCTTAAGATAATATATCTTAGATTTTTTTTAATGTATTTCTTATAAAAATCAACTAAGAATTCTCTATTTAATTCTTTATTATAATAAAAACATGTTTTATAGTTATTAATATTGAGATGAATAATTTATTCTTCTTGAGATGAATAATTTATTCTCTTTCCACTCAAATGGTAAACAGGAAGATAGCCAAATCGATAAGTAACTGCAATAGTGAAGACAAAGCTACACATCGAATTTCATTTATTATCGAGTTAACATATTCACAAATGCGTAGACGGACAGATGGATAGGGTTCAGACTAATGCATATAAAAATTATAATAATAAATCTATCCATGCATTTCTATATCTAAGTATCTGTCTGTTTATTTATCTGTATAAATATGCGGGATGCATAAATTATTCTTATTACTTATTGTCGAATGGCAACAGTCAAATGTAAACAAAACGTCGTGTGAATGTTTCAGATTGTATCATGGAACGACTTGGCAGTTGTTCTTAATTGAAAGCATCACTTGCTAATTAATAGAGGCAGATAACTTCATCAAAAATACTCGGAAAAAGAGCTCATCGTGTCATTGAACTCTCCATTTAGCCAGGGGGGGGGGTAGATAAATTCAAGATGATAGAAATAGTCATCAAACAGAGAGTTTAATCGGATCCGAAAATAGATACGGGTGGTTTACTTAACTTTTAAATAAATTATTATGAAAGTGTATCAACTGCTCACGAAACATAGCTATTATTCTCAATTTCCGCGAAATGGCTATTTTAAAGTTATTTTAGCTTGAAGATGAACAAAAGAATGCACAGATGTGCTACAAATAAATTAAGATCACAAATTTATAGAAATCTGTAAATTTGGTGAATTAGCCGTGTACTAAATATATTATTCATTTATGCTGGATGACATTTTGAATTATTGTATTTACAGACTGATAGACAAAGATTAGTATGAGGGCGAATTTCCTGATTATTACAGTAATTTTTTTTTGTACACTTCAGGTAAAACATTTGCTCCAAGACAATGTTTCGGTTTCATTATACTCCTGCATTTCATCCAAAAATGTAGTCGCAGGGTCAAGTAATTGATGTAAGAGAAATGTCTATTTGTGACTTGAATTCGCTAAAAATACATAATTTATTTTGGTCTAATAGATGCTGAGTATTTCCATGTCTGAAATATTCTCTTTGTATGTACAGGGTGGTCAGAAAATGGCTTGAACTGATTATAAAAAATTATTTCGAACTAAGCAAAGGGTATTAGAGAAAAAAAATATTTGGAATAGTGGTTTCCATAAGGTTTTTTAATAAAATAGATTTCGAAAGTAATGCAGAAATAATGGCTTCACAATCGATTGTTATCAAAATCTCGATAACGGCGAAAATGACCTCCAAGATCACTTTATATTATACTATTTTTTTTTTTTTTTTTTTTTTTTGGAGGGGGAGTTACTTAACGAATTGAGTTTTACAAAGCCAGTTAACGATGTTTATACAAAATTTGGATCATAGTAGCTGTATGTCAGATAAAAATGTTCATCATTTCATGTGTCCATTATGGTAGATAAATGTTCTTGTTAACATATGTTGCGAGATTCGCAATATCGTGTTGACATTCTGCGACCTACCAAGTGTGTTCACACTGAAATTTATTGAGTAGATTTATTTAAAACTTTAAAACCATTTTTACGATAAATAGAATCGTCTATATGCCAAATCATAATAATTTTTAACAGTCCCTTTGTTTGTTATTAGTAAAATATTTTGTGAACAATCGGTATTATCAATATATTCAAAACTGTTTACTAACTGTCTTCTCAAAAACATCCGCATTTCTCTGAAATGGCATCGAATATTGATTGCAGCGTTCAGAAAGCGAGGTAATGTTTCTTGAATAAATTTAGAGAAATTTAAACAGGAGTTTTATCTTATAAAACATTCCTTGTATTTGTATTATAGAGAATTCAATTCAAAGTGAACATGTACCTTTGAAATATTTATACTTCTCTGTGATACTTTATCGCTCCGAAACTTTTCTCCTCTGCAAAGTATATACATTCTTACATAAAGCTGAAATACTTATATTGTTAAAAGAATCAGTAAATGTTTAAAACATGGAAATTCCGAAATTTTCCTACATAAATTGTTAAAAATATTCAAGAAATTCTCAGAAATTCAAAAATTGTTTTCGTTCAGAAAGATTCCTGGAAAATCGCCTAATCTTTTTTAATTTTCAAGGCGGAAAACGTTAAATACAATGACAAAAGGCGGAAAACGTTAAATACAATGACAAAACGTTCAATGACAAAAGGCGGAAAACGTTAAATATTAATACTATTCTTGGAAACAGAAATGCCGGCATTATTCGATTTTTGGAAATGGAATTAATTAATTGATATTTGAGAAGTCTGATGGTTTTTATTTTTATAAGAATTACTTTCGAATGATAGTTTTGAAATACAATTTTGATTACTTTGTAATCGTTGAGAGCGATTTCTTGGAATTCAGTAAATGAATGATATTTGTTGAGACTATATACATAAAAATAAGTTGCCTATTGCTGAAACCACATATGTAAATGATATTCAAATTTTTGAAGCTTTAAAATAATAAAATCATTAACTTTAAAAGTCATTGCTTTTGCTTGAAAAATGAATTTATATTATTTTATAATATTACACTATGAATTTATTTGAACTATTATTCTATTTTATGTAAAACTGTTTGAATGACCATTTGGAATGTGAAAATAGTATAGTTGCTATTTTCAAAAATAAACTGATTTGAGTACATTTATGTAGATTATGCAATCAGCGATTAAATTGCGAGTTGCTCGTTAAAAGATACTGAATAAACAATTGAAAGTCTTGTGTTATTTATCTAAGAATGCAAATTAATATAATTCTAACATATTTATCCATAAATAAATTATATACTGAATATATGAATTACCATAGTTAAAAACTAAAAAGAAAAATAGAATATTCTGAGAAAATTTAATTCACTCAATAATGCAAGATTTGAAGTGCTTTCTGTAGACAATAGATGACGTTGTTTTGACATGAAGCTTCTTTCGCTTACATAGACGATCCTTATTCGAAGTAATATATTGTTGCAAAGAGATTAATTTTTGGTTTATAAATGAGCAAGCAAGGAGATTATCTCCCCAGAACTTTACTTTATGCTTTTTCATCTAACCAATTGAAACTAGAATTTATGTAGAGCATATTGCCATATTTCTTATATGATAAATAGTTTCCTACGCTATGTTCCTCAGTAGAATAGGATTCTCTCCAAATTTTTCAGTTACTTGTCTGATCACCTAGAGATTCAGACATGTTGTTAAGCAGTGCGTTGGGCAAGGTAATATGATACAATTCCCTTTAGGATTACCAGCATTCTAATGCCTTGGTCATGACTGCTTCTTCTGAAGCCATTCTTGGAGATAAAGCATTCGTTTACTCTGAAATCTACTCAACTTACAAGAAAAGGAAATATATACACTTTGGAAAGCCCCCATCCAACTATGCGTGGCACTTTGGTAGAGGACCTGGAATATTTCATCAATTCAAGAATAAACTTAACAGAAAACAGCAGAGGATTTTCTCAAGATTTATTGGTGGACACAGCAATACGTTTACTTTTCAGCAGGGCCTGAAGCCCTTTCCTAAATGCCAGTGGAAACTTGACCAGGCATACCCCCCCCCATATTCTTGATGATTTGGGTTTTACTAAAGACAACATTTTAAAAACACAATTTTATTGATTGCTTTTTGTAATTTTTTTAGATTCATGGAGATTATCCGGCAATGCTAAAATATTTGGGATAAGTAACAATAGTGATTTCTGGTCTTATAATTTCTTGATTATTTTTAGAAGCATATAAAAGCTATACTATATGACATTCCTATTAAAAGCCCGCTTGCACGCTATGAATTGGCCGAGTTTCTTTTTCTGGATTTCTTGTTCTTTTAAAAGAACGGAACAATGGATACAAGAGTATTTTCTTCTGGATCCTTTCTTCTTATATATTTCATTTTTTTATTAAAAGCAGTGAGGAATTGCTTGTTTTTGATGCTTGAAAATTCCATGATTAATCCAGAACATATCAGCAGGATTTCATTTTCATCCATCTTAGGTTTGAGGACTACATCATCCTGTCGAATATTTCAAGATAGAAATATTTATTACAACATATGTAGTTATAATAAATATCTATTAATTAGTATAATTGAATATTTATATTTTGAATTATGATCAGTGGTTAGTAATCTATTGGGAAAGTAAAGCTGTAGAATTATCCATTCTATTTGTCTAGAAAAAAAGTTTTTCTTTTAGCTTCTGCAGCTTTTTATCAGCGAACTTTTGTTATGTTTATTGGTGACATTATGTTCTGCAGTTAAAGACAAAATTTTTTAATAACATTAGAGACAATGGCAATTTTATTGCGAAACTTGATTTATTTTTCCAAAATATAAAAAGCATTTTTCAGTACATGAGCAGCATCACAAAGTCCAATATTTCAGATGGTGCAATGACTTCAAATAAGAAGAAACAGTGTTTTTATGTCTCTGTCTGGTTGTATAACTGATCGATAATTTATAAATAGGATCACCTTTTTTCAAAACTTTATATATTTGATTTTGAATCTTTCTTTCAATGTTTCTTTTGTTTCACTTTATAAGAATATCACTTAAGGTGTATGTACACACTTGAAACTTCGAAAATCGTTCAAAATATCGAATATTTTTTTATTGCTTAATAATGTTCTCAGATCCTTTGGCTTTTAAACGATACCAAGGTGTTGTCAACATTCGAAACATTTCTCGAGTTATAATTATTTTTCTTGAGGTGCTTTAATTAGAAACTCTAGTTAAGGTTTTTTTTAAACTCATTTTATGAAGAATGATATTTTTCCACTATGTTATTTCCTTCAAATAATCATAACTCAAAAAGAAATGAACCAAATACAATTATTTATATATCAAAATAATCTGTATGAAATAGTGGATGTTTTGCGTCTCAACAAAGTTATATTTATAAATATACATTTTTAATAGTTATTTAAAAGTTAAAATTACAGGAAAAATCTCACTTTTTCTATTCATCGTTCATGAAAAAATTGTTACACAAAAACTATATATTTTTATAACTTGATTGAGGTAGACAACATGAAGACTAATATTAAACATAATTTCCAACTAGAATTGTGTGTCTGTACGAATTAGAATTTAAGATATCATGTTTCAAATAATATGCTAATTAGCTCATTAAATATTATTTAATTAATTAATAATTAGTGTAATATGGTTTTTACTCACTGAAATGAGTTTAAACATATATTAATGAACTACTGTGAAAAAAGTGGATTTTTAAAGTTAAAATTTAAAAAAAAAATATTCTAGTGTGTACTTACACCTTAAAAATTCGATAGTATATTTATTTACTTACTCTAATAAATATTTTCTATACATATAAATAATTAAATAAAAAAATTAAGAAATTAATACAAAGAATAGATTATTTTAATAAATATTTTGTTTTTTTATAACCATAAATAAATTGTCCCAGTATCGATAATTGTATTTGAGTTAAAAAATATCATCCAAAATTTTTTATTAGAAATATTTTGGAATGCATTTTCAGTTCAAATTTTCTGCGTTGGTATACAACGAAACAGATAAAACAAGCTTTAAATCTTGATTATTTTGATAATCTTAGCGATACAAGATTAAGTTTCTGCATTAAATATAAGAATTTATTTGAATGAAAGAACGTGACGGAAATTTAAAGGCGTCTTTTAAAAATATATTCTGCTGTAATTTTTCTTTTATTTTTATTTATCCGAACTACGCTGAGAATAAATGTTAAAAGCGCTTTTATGGAGTCACTATTTCTTTAATTCTGTGTCTTACTCCAAATATCAGAAAAAAATAGAAACGTTCTCCTAGATTCTCCTTGACTTCTGTCTTCGGCTTTAGTTTTCCGCGTAAATTTTATCGACTCGCGCCAATTTTCCTTGAAATTCAACTTTGTAAATATGTCTATTGTGAACCGAAACACGAAAGTAACATTTTTCTCCTTATAATCTTTTATGGAGATAAATGACTCAAGGCAATTCGGTATCTTTGAGTCAAGTTTTTTTCTTTAAAACATCGTGGAATATCTCCGATAAGTGTCAAGACTGGAGGCTACAAACACGAACAGCTGACTACTAATCATATATATATATATATATATATATATATATAAAGATACTTTATAAAAAAAAAATGATGGATATCTCCTGAAGGTGATATTAATGCATCTATTTCGTTCCAAAAAGAACAAAATATTATTGGATGAAATATGACTGGATGACCAAAATATGAAATGCATGTGGATCTTTAATAGACGAAATTATTTTGTTCCTAAGATTATAAGGTTAGAAGTGAATAGTAATGACTTTGAGGGTCTGGTGGAAGAACATCGTTGTCGAACGCGATTTCAATAGGGTTTGAGGTAGGGCATATGGAGTCTTAATAGATCCGACTGTTTTGTAGTCTAAGATTATAAGGCTAGAAGTGTATAGTAAAGACATCGATGCTCTAGAGAAAAAAACATTTCCAGAACAACCGAAGAACTTATAAAGCTGTATTCTGTGTTCACACAAAAAGCTGGGGTGAATTGAGGTAAGAAGAAGAGGGAATAATTGACTCAATAGAACAAAATCTTCCAGTGAAATAAGGCAGAAGCTAAAAGTGTGAGGAATTGTTATGTCGCATGTCTAGAAGCGTTATCCTAATAAGGTAGTCGCTATCCGAGTTACAAATTCATTTAACGTCAATGTTATGTTTCATTTTCGCTAAATTTTGAAACACTGTAAAAGACAAATGTCTTTAAACAATTTTTTTGCAAAAATAAACACGTATTATGAATAATAAACTACATTATTATACATTTCTTTCAGTCATTTTTTTTTCGGAATGGAATGGAATTTTATACGAATACCTATGGAAAAAAAATGTTTCTCCTTGAGAATTCATTCCCGGATATTACGAATTCTTAATATACGGAATGAATTATGCTCGTTAAGAGAGATTATACAAAGTTGTTAATGATTTAGAAAATACAATAATCGCGATGTTTTGGTACTTGTGATCTAATGCTCCACGAGAAAATTTTTAATTGAAGAAAGTGTAAGTATAACAACTAAAAATATATAAGACTTTTATGTTCTTGTTACATGATATTTTTTAAACTCTGTTCCTAAAGATATATCAAGTTGAACTTTATGGATTTAGGTAAAAAAAAAAGAATGTAAAATAACTATATTTATTTCTAAATTAGTAAAAGCAATTTTTAATTTCCTATAGATAAGAAAAATTAAATGATCGAAATAAAAGGGAGAAACATTTTATCCAAAAGATATTAATAAATTTTGTTCCATTAACTACGAAAAGAAATAGTAATTTATACAGCAAATATGTTTTGACATATCTTATCGATTAATTTGTAGCATGAAATTTTATTGTATCTCATTTATACTGGTTTGGCGCTAAAATTCAAAGAAGTTAAACCTTTTTTATTTAAATTATATCTTAAAAGCATATGCAATTTCAATCCAAACAAAAAAGATTTTTAGTTTCTAGTGAAGAATTATCTTGAATACTATTTTATTTTTTTATCTTGAATACTATTTTGAATTCCCGAAGTGAATAGAATAACATAGCGAAATAGAATTTTAAGAGCTACTTTTTAAAAATTGAAACTAGGAATATTTTCATAGAGCATGAAATACCCCTTGTAGAGAAGGTAATCAAATGCATTGGGGGATTCTTTATTATTTTTAAATCTTGCAATGTTATTGAAAGTAATTAATTTGAAACTGAAATGAGAAATGTTCTCTATCATTTAAATCCGATCTGAATGTTTTTGTTTTAAAATATTTAATTAATTTTAGAATCCCAAATTTAGGCAAAAATTTCTTTCTCTTTTTTTAAATGTCATATTTTTCTCATCGACCTTTCGGAATCAAAATATGAAATATTGTATGTAATTGAATTTCACCTCAGGTAATTAATTTCTAAATACACCTTATCTTGTTTCAATGTAAACAACTTAAAATTTTTGTTGTTGTAGTTGATTTTGAATTTTAACATCGTAAAACGTCACGGACTTAACATACATAGTACGTAACTGAATGAAGTTCATTAATGAACCTTTCTACAATGTACAAATTTAAACATTGCATTATGGAAGATTTAAATTGCATTATGAAAGATTTAAAAGCACATTAGCGCATTGCAATTTCTCTATCATAAGTAAAAACACCGTACAACTTACACCTTACATTTCTGTAAGGAGAATATGCTGATAATAACTTGCAAACGAGATAAAATTTATTGATGTAATCTACGATTGTACAAAAAAAAAGGACAATGTTTGCTAAACAATATAAAACTTTTATGTGCGAATCTGACCACCGATTTCCAATCTATGAGCTTTGTAATGCTACATTCAATAGGCCTCGAAACGGCCTTTGCATATTTATTTTAAGTCTTGCTGCTTTTTGAAAACGGTAGTCGAAAATCGATTATTTAGAAACCGTTTTCAAGAAATCTACACAAAGAAAGGGGAATTAATTACCTTCAAATAAAGAAAACTCGTTAACTGAACTATCATGTGCTCACATTTTGATATCATTTTAGAACATCCTCATTCGTTTCACTCTGGGTAACTGTTCAATCGCAGTGTTAAGTAATTATGGAAGTTGTAATAAAACTGTTGATGATGTTCTCGACCATTCATCTGTATAAATATGTTTTCTCAACTTTATTTTCCTTAAACATAAGTTTAAAAACAAACTAAGAATAAACAAGAATATTCAGAAACAAACTAAGCTGAAATTCTTAAGTTTTAATCCATATGCTGGTTCCTGCGTGAGACAAATAATGGCAAAATCTCATTCAGTTTTATTTTATTTGTATTTTGATCACGTGTCTTTTGAATTTCCTTCTAATATAACAGCTAAGTAACAGCGATAATTTTTTTTGTTTATAAACTATATGTTTATGATCTCTTTAGTCAGTTTCATTAATATTAACATATATTGTTCATTTCCTGATTCTAAAATCCTCTGTGGATTTGTGCATTTGTTAGAATGTGTTTCTTTGATTAAAATAGAGGTGAGAGAAAAGATGAAAAAAAGGAGATATTTAAGTTTAAAAATAAAATTAACTCTTATAGACGGACATAACAGCCGTAAAAACTGCAGGTAGCACTTAATATTATCGAAAAAAGATACTAATTCGCAATACAATACTTTAGAGAAGTTTCTATGTTGTGTGGAGAGGTCAAAACATTAAATAGTAATTAACTCTTTGTACTCGGAAAAGGATTTGCTTATTGCTATGAAATATATATATATATATATTATAGTTTTAAGTTGAATTTTACTGAACAATTAAACTACATCTTCTTACCATTCTTTAGATATTTTAAAAAAATCAAAATTAAAAAAATAAAACGTCAAAAGGATGCACTGTTTTGAATGATATGATGAATGAAAGGCACCATCCGAGTGCAAAGAATTAATAAAGGGAAGATCTCTGTTCTTAAAATTGGCAGTTTTCTTTTTTACAAGATAATAATAATTTTTTAGGTTAAAACATTTTTTTTTTATTTTTTGAACTTTTTGATAACATTTTGAGACTAACAACGGTAGATAAATTCAGTCACATTGATTTATATTATTTACAATATTTTTTTAGCCTATTCTGAAAGTTTTTTGCCACTTGAACCAGCCATATAAGCAATCAATACGCAATTTTGAGTTACAATAAAATAGCCCGCTCAGGAATGACACGACAATCACTTCCATATGGGGGGGGACGTGAAAAAGTATCTAAGGGGGTGGAAACCAAGGTTAAAGAATGAAGAACTCCAGAAACGAACCCATCTTTTTGTATCTCACCCCTTAGCCAGGTAAAATCGTAAAAAGTGAAAGATTCCGGATGTAGTGTATATAATATGAATGCAGATGTTTTTTTTTTTTTTTTTTTTTTTTTTTTTTTTTAACTTGCGTATTTAGTTTGTTGATCTCAAAATATTTTTTACATAACTTAATCCACGCAACCAAAATAAGGTTGTGAATTATTATAAACATGTTATATGTAAAGTAAAATAGCAGGAACGGAAAATTTCATTTTATAACTAATTATGATTTATTATATTTTACCTTAAACTTGAGTTATTTTCGAATATGTTGTATTCTTAATTATATGTTTCTAGAATGTAGTTGTAATTTTTTTTTCTTTTCAATACATAGTTTTTAGTATGAAGGTATTATTCCTATAAGATATACGACTTTTATTACTTTAAGACGCGATTAATATTTTTTTCTACAATAGCGTTTTGCTATTATAAGTTTTCTGTTAAACCATTTTTTTTTAATTTCGTAGCAAACGTTTAAGAAGCAAAAACATCTAAAAAGCACATTATTTGCAAATAAATATTTACATAAAAACCTCATCGTGAAATTCTTGCTGATATTTATGATACTAGAATATGTTAAAGCTTATGTGTTATTACTTTAAGTGATCCTATATGTAGTAGTGTAGTTTCGTCATTTTTTCTTACAAGATATATTGATATTTTTTCAGATATTGATGAGTGTCAAGTGGAAGGAACCTGCAGCCAGTTTTGTGAAAATACAGTACCTGGATACAAGTGCTCCTGCGTCGAAGGTTATCGTCTTGGAACAGATCTAAGGAAATGTAAAGCTACAGGTACGCAAAAGCTAAACGTAGCCATAAAAATTCAAACTAAATCAAGGTTGTTTGAGATGAGTTGATTTTAGGAGAACCAACGTATTCACAGAAACTTCCACAAATTTCCAATTTCCAATGCGAAACCATAAATTCATTTCTTATTGAGCTTACCTTATAAGCTTTTACTTGGGCCTCGGAATATAAACTATATATTTTATTAATTATTTTCAATAAAAAATTGAAGCCAAATAAGGTCAATTCCAAACTTTTGGCTCAAATCTGTGCCGCTTCCTTTGCTTTATGTGTAAAACTTTTAAATATGTAAAAAATAACTGAATGAATAAAATTCAAATGCAGTAACATTTATTTACGATTGAAAAACTAGGAAATTTATGGTTTGATTTCTTCTTTTATTATTATATCAATGTTACTGAATTTCCATTTTAATGGAAACCATTTGAAGTATTAAGTCACTATACTGCCTGCAAAAGAAATAATTGAAAAACTTAAATCAAGTGACTTATTTAAAATATTTCAAATGTAATTTTTCGTCATTTTGCATTAAAATTTATTCCATTTTTCTATTTACGCTAATTAAAAAATTCTGTTGTATATCGAAATCGTTTTTCTAGTCTTAAAAAGAAATTTATGAAAAGATGAAGATTTTCTCACTGACTTTGAAAATGCTGTATAGGTTTTAAGATATCATAACTTTCTGTTACGAGCAATTACTTAACTGAAAGTCACGATATCTTGAAACAGATATTGCATCTTCCAGATATGAAATATAAACCTTAAATCTATCTAACTCTCTTTGAATATTATTATTTTGCACTTGAAAGATGACAAAAAAAAATATTGATAATAAAAACTTATGAAAGATAAAATGTCGATGATATATTTCAAATAGTAAATTCTGTTCGTTTTTGTGTTTCAGCTTCTAATGGCTTGAAATAAAAAAATGAATAATTTTAATAATTTAAGTTATTAATATTTAACATATTCACTGCAACGATGTATTTTGCTTGTATACATGCTTGTATTTCGAATTGTCTGAAAGATGTCCTCTTCTTCTCTGCCATTGTAGTGTTGAAAAGTAGGGTATCTAACAAAGAGAATAAAAGAATTCAATAAAATAACAAAAATGAAGAATATCCTTTTGAAATCCATGAATTTCAATTAATCATATAATGATTGATGATCATTAATGATTGATGCTAATACAAGAGCAGTAAAATACTTTTTAAAAGAAGCAAAAATTTATTTTTCTCAATGAAATAGTCTTTAGATTGGCAGATCATTTCAAGAAAATACATTTTGATTTCAATATTTCGCATAACAACCCAGAAATCATGTTTTGATTCATTCGAGATCATTAGTCATGATCCTAAAGCTCGCTCACTCGCCATGAAGTTATACATTTCCGTTCGAAAAATAAATTTATTATTAAAAGTGAATTTAAACTATTTGAAATCGTATGAGCAGCTAACATTTATTTTTCATCAATTACCCAGAATTAAATCATGAATTTCAATAAATAAAAAGTTTCAGTAGCAGAAATATATATGTAAAAGTCAGAAAGCAAACATATATAAATCTAATATTTTTTTTAAATAAAAATTTAATTTACTTCCGCTTTCCTGTTTTAATAAGATGCATTTCATCAAAATTTGTAAACATTATATTAATAACGTTGAAATAATTGCCGGATACGAATAGTATTATTATGATTAATATAACCATATTGATTAACTTAGATAAACTACATCTTATTACAAAATGGTACTTTATTATTTTAACTATACAATATTACTTTAAAATAGGCTTGCGAAATATTGTTGGAGCATTCTGAGTAGCTGACAAAACTTTAAAGTTGGGAGGTTCCTGTAATTCGAAAATTTTACTCCGTACACAAAAAAGTTCTACAGCTCTGTTTCGCTCATTCAGACCGGGTGTTCTTATGAGTTATTATTCAATATTTTGATTTCTCTAACCTCGTTTTCGACGATTTCCGTTTTTTTATCGAAACTGTTAAACTTAGTCATGTTTTTGTATTATATATACATAAAGAGTGTCGAAGATTTTCTGCCAAAGCAAGTATTTAAAAATCCAAATTTGAGAACCACTGCCAAATGACGATTAACACTTCCAGCCCGATTTTGTGCCTACATAAGAGTTTTATGTATAAATGTGATGATATTTCTTAATCTAATTTAAATCTTAATTAATTTCCTAATTTTTATCTTAATATAACCCATATTAACTTCATTATAAACTGTTCTCTTATTTCCTGACCCAATTCTCACATTTTATTTGATTAATTCAACACGTGCTCTGTAAAATTGCTGAATTAATCAAGTTCTCATGTTCCTAGTGAAGAGATACAACATTCTTTTAAAGATTCCTAAATTTCCCTTTCTTAAGCCTACACACGTAAAAGAAATCCTTATCAAAATCTCATTGTAAGATCAAAGTGGAAAACATTTTGGTTTCTTCCGTTCTTGTATCGCGATGTAGACTGGCGTATCTCGTAGCTTCTACCTTATACATAATATGTCTCCAGTGATGAAATAAATCGAAGTTAAAATTTCAAAGGTTTCTTCTATTCGGTCATGCAACTGTTAAAATATGTTTACATTTTATACATATATATGTATATTATGGATATTGTTTTGTAATATAAAAAAATATTTTTTCATGTGTAATACGGCAAAAGCTCAAATATATGCATTTAATTATTATGAATTAATCAACATGACACTCTTGTGTCTAAATAAATGAAATGCATTTTTTAGTAAATAAATAATTTGTTAAATAATTAAATTGCTGAATAAAAATTCATTTCCATTTCAATTCTCAAAGTCTCTCAAAGTGTCACAAGAAAAAAAAAATAGCAATTATATTCTCCTTACTTAAATGCAAAAGTCGAATTCCCATGTTTAATTACTAAATCCATAAAAAAAAAAGCGAACTGACAAAGTGTTCT
This sequence comes from Argiope bruennichi, assembly GCF_947563725.1. Lineage (NCBI taxonomy): Eukaryota > Metazoa > Arthropoda > Arachnida > Araneae > Araneidae > Argiope > Argiope bruennichi. The sequence continues at coordinate 60,812,451 of NC_079158.1, forward strand.
CGAAATCGAAAAGATATTTGGCAAGCCCGGAAATGACTAATTAATGGGAATTTAACTTCGACATTTCTCCATTAATAATTCATACAGGACACGGAATACAGTTCGAGTTCATAATTTAATTTCAATTGCGGCTAAGAATCGATACCTAGCAATTAACGTCAAAGTTTTAATTTAAGCGTCATTTTTGTTAAAAACCGAAGAAAAATATTTCTAGTTGGAAAATGAGTTTTGTTAGCGAATCAGTTTTTTTCCCTCTCGTAATTTTGAAGGAACTTTGATTTATTTGGCAGTTTATTGATTTCTTGGTATGTTTCCAAGGAAATACTTGCGTGTTACTCGTTGCATGTCACAAAAGAGTCATTTCTAATTTAACATCTTATTGTTCCAGAGTGATAGAAAAAAAAAATGTTTTCAGATTTTTGAGGTTTTAGTTCTTCAATTTTTCTATTTATTTTTTTATTTTCATTTGACTTGAAATATAAAATATATATTTTTTGTATCACCATGTTTCTTGAAATATTATTATTGAAGCTATAAATCATGATTTTAAACTATATAAAAAAAACTTTCAATTTTGCATTTAAAAATAAATATTTCATTTAGTTCAAATTGGCGAATGAATGCAAATTCCAGATGGTAATTCATTTTTAACCCTTTAAAGGACCATTTTTTTCTAGTCATATTATGTTAAAATATTTTTAGACTTGAAATTAGAATAAGAAAAGGGATTCATTTAGCATATTAGATAAATTCAATTTGATTAATTAATTAATTTAGTTAATTAATAATTAATTGACAAACAAAGACACATTATTTTGTGTGAGATAAAGAACTGAAGCATCTAAGTTTTTGTCTTTCTAAATAAATTTGTCAGAACTTATGCCAACCTACATAATTTCATACAAAGATTGATAAATTTGGTGGGAAGCATACTTCCCACGGCCTTAGAAAGGGTTAATTTAAACTTTTCCCAAGGACGATAAGTCAATTTGGCATTCTATAATGCAGAAATTAACGTGCTCGATTATTAAGAATACTAGATGGCATGAAAAAAAAATTAGAAAATCATTCAGTAATTCTAGAGACAGTAAGAAAATTGAAATAAATTATATGCATCCCAATTATTGATAAATAGTAACAATATAGACAATTATTGACTTCTAAGACTTTGCTTTGTTTCTAGCCGCTAAGATGGAATCATATATTTTATCGTGCATTCTTAAATCTATATTAACATGATGCAGTGAAAAATAAGATTGGTCAGAACAGATTCAAACAATTATTCTGGTGATACCATCGGAAATGCAATAAAATATAAAAAATTGTGGGTTATATCTCAGCAGCATATTAGATGCAGTAGACAAATTGAGGCAAATGTTATATATACCAAACATTGAAACGTTGTAACAATCTAGATCATCGTAAACATCTAAGGCCTTGCATAATTTCTAGTCCCCAAGTTGGAATCATGGATTTTATCTAGCATCTCTAGTTCCATATCTGCGTAATGCAGTTAAAAACGAGACCTTAATATTTCCTATTGGTTTTCAATCGTTCTAATAGTGTCATGTTACTGGCCCATGAAAAATTCTTTGCGTTACCATTGTTTTGAGAATTGCAGTTTTCGTGATTTCTGGAGTTATGTGATGAAATGAAATTTCTAACTTTCTTTTGATCGTCGGAGCATCTTCTTTCAGTTTCATGATTATATGATCAAAGGTTTAATCTCTGCTGTAAATGATGAAATCTGAGTCTTTAAAGATTACGAGAAATCATGGCTGGGTTTTCTTCGTAGTTTGCTCAGTTATTTGTTTATTTCTGTTGGCCTTGCCTTATTTTTAATTTGGACATAAGAAAATCTTAATACTGTAACTGTTTTTTAAATTGAATGAGTTATGCATTGAATGCCTATAATATAAATTTTGTTCTCTATTTCCTAAGTAGCATACTAAATTGTATAATATTGTAAAATATAGGAAAGCAATGTTGAACAATATTCTTTTACAGTTTGGAAGCAATGTAAATTGTAAGACTTTTATTATATCCATCAATATTAGGTTTCAATTTTTTATAATGTAATTCCCTCCATATTCAAAGAATGAGTTTCCCGATACTATAAATATATACATAATTAATTCCCTATTAATTATAATATTATTATTAATACTAATGAATTTTTAAATTTTTAGCGCATTTCTTAACTATTTTAATTTAAATTTCTTATATTTCTTGTTCTTATTTAACTACAGATTAAGGAAAATAAATATAATAATTAAACAATCATAAAAAGTACCTATGCAGTGGCAATTCCTCATGTCGATTATGAAATTCAGATTTTCGAAATTACATATGAACTTTTTGTAAGATTATAGATGACTTGTAAGAAATTCGTCATTACGAAAAGATTGAAATTTACTTAAATTACGGCCCAATACCGATAACTTTATCCATATGATTGTATATTGTCTTTTGCATACTTTGTAATAGTCAATAGAAGTTTATAATACCAGTTACTAGACAACCATAATCAGCAGACGTAATGCATGGTACCACAAAAAATATATCATAATTAATAAGGAAATAGAAAAGTTAAAACTGTTTTTATTTTCTTTCTACTTATTAATATCTTTTAAAAAATTTATATAATTATAGGTCCAGATCCTTATTTGGTATATGCTAATAGAGCTGACATACGTATGGTAACTTTATCCAGCACGGAACTACCATCCAAAATTCTCAGTGGACTACAAAATGCCATTGCCGTGGATTTCCATTACGAAAGCGGTCGAATATTCTGGTCAGACATCACCACAGACGTCATCAGAAGTGCCTTTCTCAACAGTACAGGAGTGTACGACGTCATCACGTATGGTCTCACCAGTCCAGCAGGACTGGCCGTCCACTGGCCATTAGAGAAAATTCTTTGGACTGATTCCGGAACATCGAGGATAGAAGTTGCGGGATTTGATGGATCCATGCGACGGGTTTTGATTTGGAAAAATCTGGAAAAGCCTCGTGCAATCGTAGTTAATCCCGAAGAAGGGTATGTTCCTTAAGAGAATTTTAAATAACCGGAGATGAATATTGATATTTTATCTCAATTATTTAATGTGGGTTTCTAAGATTTAGAAAATACAATAATGTAGAAAAATATTTCATAGAAATATATGATATTTGAGGGTGTTTTTTGGTTTTTATTGGACTATTAAATATTTTCCATCAAAATAAACTGTAGAGGTCATTATTGCTGATAGAGGATATTATTGCTGGGGATATTTATAAAACATAGGATAGGAATATGATATGATGAATTTGGGACCATTTAAGCAAAGTTAATCATATTGTTTTCCGTTATTAATTTAATACAAATTCTTAAAAATGTGCAGAACCAAAGATTACCATTTCGTGGAACTAGAACTAAAGACTATATGTTAAATCCTAAATTATATAATGGTTAAATATTAAACTGTAATATCAAAGCTGATATTTTTAATTAAATCCATAATAATATATGCAACATAACATTGGGAAAGAATTCTACATGCATATTAGGATAAAATGCCTCAAATTTCATTTTCTTATTTCTTTCATAGTGCTCCTAATGATAAAATATGATGTGATGATATTTATCAACTGATTTCTAAATTCAGATTATTTAAAACTTGATTCTATAGATTTATATTAGTCACATTTTATTATTTAAATCAGAGCCCTTTGTTTTTCTGAGATCTGTTAAATCAAAGAATTTTTGTATATACAAGGGGGTATCAATAAGTAACGTACATTAACTTTAGATAAAATAATAAACAATATAATAGATAAAAAATGAAATTAATAAAATACTATCAGTTTATTATTTTTCAAGATAAATATCAGTGATGTTGAGGAATTTTCCCCAGCGCTGGATCAGTTTGACATTTCAGGTCTCATATAACGGCCATCGGCCAATATGAGTGCATTATCAAAATCCAATTTCTGATCGCTAATGAGCTTCATTGGTCTAAACTGATGACAGTCTGAGAATGCTATGTCTAGGCATTCTCAGACTGTCTCTGCCTGCCTAGGAATGCAGGTTTCCAGAATTACACGTGGACGTTTTGTACATTCTGGATAGGCTGTAAGTTTCAGTTGGGAAGTTTCGGATCAATCAACATACAGCCCGGACATCTCACCTTCAGATTTTCATATGCTTGAACCCATGAAATTATTTCTCGGCTATCAGAAGTTTGGTATTGAGGACGAACTCATAATGCCTGATTGAGGGCTGGAAAAAAATCTTCAAAATAATTATAAATTGGATTTAAAAGTAAGAAATTGAAACTATATTTCCGTTAATTTCCATTTTCATACTATCACTCATGTCATTTCTTATTATTATCTTTAAAATTATGTACGTTACTTATTCATGACATTCCTTCCTTCCCCCAAAACTTCTCGACTTACGTTCTATTTAAAAGAAACTAATTTCATGACTGAAACTTATAATATCTTTACACTGTTTCGAAACATGCTTAAATGTTGTTATGCGTAAGATATTTCAAGGGAAAAAAAAACTAAATATATTAAAAATCTGCAATATTTTACGATTTTTCGTTACGTTTAAAATATTAAACTGTATTGGCTTTCTGATGTCCTGCATTTTCAAGTTAATCCACAGAAAGAAATAAAAATACTAAGAATTATTTACATCGTCTTCGTTTAAAAATTTGATGCCTTGGAATTTAATTTTAAATCTGTTCAATTCCTGTTATTATGACATGCGAACCAAATCATTTGCAAGCCATGTTCTTACTGTTAACTACAAAGTGATATTGCATTGTTAATTACAGTACTATTGTACTGTTAACTACAAAGTATTGCAGCATTCTAAATATTAATTTTAATAATTTTTATAAAACATTTTATTATTGTGATTGTAAGCTTTCTATTAAAACTGATGATCTTTCCTATAAACCAGAAATCTAAAATAATTTAAAAAATGGGGACCAAATATTCTAAAGGCTTTTATGAATGTCGAATTTATTTCAGGAAAAATAGTTGGGAAATTAAAATTAATTTAGAAAAATAATTAAAAAAACAAGTTTCAATAATTCATTACAGGACTGTGTACTGGACAGACTGGGGGAGTCGACCCAGGATTGAAAAGGCCATGTTAGACGGAAGTGAACGCAAAGCCATTGTTGACACATCGCTGTTTTGGCCTAATGGTCTGACAATCGACTATCCAGCTCAAAGACTTTACTGGGCAGATGCCAAACATCACGTCATAGAGACATCGGCATTGGATGGAAGTGGCAGGAGAAGAGTTATAGAACGTGGTGAGTCTAAATTTACATTGTTGATGTTAACGTTGTTGAAATTAAATGTTGAGGGGTAATAAATTTTGGTTACACAAATGCTTATTGTTTGTGTCGTCCCCATGGTAATATAATTTTAATCATTAGTAAGTTAATGATTTATTACAAGTAATGTTGGTTTATATTGCTAAAAGATTAAAACATTTATGCTTTCAGAATTGACCTAATAGTGGAATGCCGAGTTTTGATAAAGGCTTAGGGAATATGTTCAAAAAGAGAAACTAGACAATTCTATCTTTTTCAGATTATTAGAATCTAACATTTCTTTGGTAACTTTTTTTTTTTTTGGTTATTGCAAGTCATAAAAAGTTTAACATTTATTACTTGATAAATTAATAGAACAGTGGAAAGTTGTGAAGTAATGCCAGCATGATTAAAGCTCCCAGAATTGACTAAAAAAGCAGTGCTGAAAAAAAAATGATAAAGTTTTTCTCTGTTACAGTATAAGCCATATCGTCATATATCATGTCAGAAAAGGAAATCCTGATTCTACAACATTATGTGATTTCAATTCATATAAGTGTATATTATATAGGTTTCTGTTCTTGGTATAGAGTCAGTCTGTATGTAACTATCTTTTTATTTCGGAGCTTAATATTGAAGAGATATAAGTTTTATAATCTTTGCAACATTTTGTGTTATAATTCAGTTTCTTACAGAAATAGTCTTTGTTTAATATTTTTAAAAAATAATAATAATAATTCAGATTTTACTCGAAAAAGAAACTTAAAAATTCCATATCCATTTGGGGATGCACACTTGAAAACCAATTTTATATTTAAAAGAAGATGCAAGCTGGTTGAAATTCTTTACATAAATAAACAAACAATTAAAAAATAAATAAATTTGAATCTTCTGATGAAGATGATTATTATTTCTTAATTAATAATAATTAAGTAATATTAATCATAGATAATGAAATATATAATCTGATCGTATTTAAACTTGGCCTATTAGAATAACTCTGTAACTGTAACTAAAAAGTGGATAGATTGAAAAATTTTAAGATAGAAAATTCAATGTATTCATTAAAAGATAGTGCGGTAGCAAATTCGAATCGTTAAATATACTATCAAACTTTAAATTTATTTATTTATTGTAATTATTACAATGAATATACCTCTCAACTTTTATACTTCATTCTTTAACGGACAAGCAGGGATATCGTAAATAAATATCGAGTCTAGTTAACGACGCCGTAAACTGCACATTGGCAGATTTCACTTGTCGAAAGTTGATGGAATCTAACATTATTGAATCGAAAATAACTTATAGTGCGGGTAATATTTACATTGCTTTATCGTATAAAAATATATCATATAAAAATCCCAACTCAAGATTTTGACGAATCTTTGTTTCAACCTCCCTTGAAAAAAAAAAAAAAACTTGTATGGAATTATGTCTGCTTGTCTCCCTGCCTGTAAACACGATACTTGAAACATATTTTGAAATAAACGGATGAAATTTGGTATATGATCTTTACACTTTCTACTATTTCTGTCAAATCTTGAGAAATCCATTTTTATGAAGTCTGTTTATTTGTCTATTTTATGAGCAAGGAACGAGATAATAATAATAAAAAAAAACATTAAAAACTAGACGAGTAAAGTTTGGTACACAGATTTAGCATCTAAAGTATAGATATGTATTAAATTATAATAATATATGCCACGGAGTATATCGTCATCTGTACTTTCGCATGCATATAAATTCGAAATTAAAAACTGCGTCGATTTGGATAAACGAAACTTGACACACAGATTTAGCATTTGTGCAGATCGCTTGCAGATTTTTGGGAAATTCCGAATTGAATCCGCAAAAGGGTAACCATACGTCGGTCTAAACATTTCCATGTATTTAAACATGATCTCTCATTAACGCAATAGCATAGATAAGTAAATTTTGATATCAGATTTTGCTACTAAAATAGTTTTTCTATACCAGATTTCTGTTTCAGTCAACTGAAGAAAGTGCTTAAACTGCATACTTGCTTTTCATCCCTATACTATATAGCACCAAGTGTTCCTATGTGACACACTGAAAATAAAAATCTGAATACTCGTAGTTTTCACGGTACTAGGATACCGATCACCGTATATATTTATTACTTTTCCAAAATATATAAATGTAAGATAAAATCGCCTTTATTAGGTAATTTACGAGAAAGTTTCGAGAGATTACTCCAACTGTTTAATACAAAACTGGATGAATAAATGTACGAATATGAAAGATTTTGTGTTTAGAACTTAAAAAAATGTATTTTTTTTCATATTTATAACAAAATGAAAATTTTATTTCTATGTTGCATGCTATATAATATTTTTTTTTCATTAATGAACATTTATCTAATTTTAATTTATGTATGAAAGGCAGTAAATAATGACTTGAACAAAAGAATTATCTTCTTATTTTTATCATAAAGTTTTAACGATTTTTTTAATACAAGCATGAAAAAGAATCTTGAACAGTGCATGAAGAAACGCGGATCATTAATTACATGATTAAATTTTTAATATACCTGATTCCCGATGCTTAAATATACTGCAAATACCTGGCCACTTTGTCATTTCAACCTATAAAAGAGCAAGCAAAGATACTTTAGGAAATATCGGTACCGTTTAAGCAGACCATAATCTGCACCTTGCTAGAGCTAGCGTGTCGAAAGTTGATGAAACTAAAAAATATTGAAACTCCAATAAACCAAGACGCGGGAGCACATGTACTTCTTTAACGCCAGAGCGACAAAGTAACTGCACGGACATAAAACTAAAACACTTTATGTCTTTTTTCTCGATTTTTATATATATTAAGCGGGAGTTAAAATTTATTTTATGGTTTAAAATGACTTTTAGAAGGTGGGCAAAATCGTTATTGTGCGCGAACAAGGAGGGATATTGCCTTTTCCGTTGGGGGGTCGCGCTTCCGACAAGCTGAGGGATGGGAGGGGGCAATATTTTCTGGACGGGTACTTACTCTTTTCCGTTGGCACACCTCATATGTTGGGGTAATTGCACGGCTGGAAATTCTGTGGCATTGGTTTTAAGTTTTATGGGATTTATTTGAACTGTGGAGTATAAATGGTGGGAAAAGGATTGATGGAACGTATTCCGATGGGACTTTTTCTAACTATCCCCCGCGAGAGATTGGGAGTTGCATTTAGTTTATTGATCGATTAAATGGCAATTTTTCTTATGGCTTTCATGCAGAAATGGAAGTTACTATGTAGGAGTTATTTGAAATGTTTATATTTTAAGTTATGGCCCACTTAAAATATGAAGCACTTTTATGGTAAATTTGGACATTGGTGTACTACGAATTTACATTTTTTTAAAGTTGTTAAGGTCTGGAAAGGTATTTTTCAAAGAAATTCTACTTATAGACTGAAATAATACAAAAGAAGAATGAGAGATCTATAATTCGTATTTAATTATAAAATTATTAAATGCAAAAAATGATAAAATGAATCGTAATTTACAGCTTATGATGCGAATAATAACAAATTTCGAATAAATTTTTCTTTCCAAAATGACATGCCAGCGCTTCTGAACCATTAGCGCTACATAATCGATTCTAAAGTTCCACGAATATTTTTAGCTTAAAGCCCATAGCTAAAACAACAATTTACGTCTTGTTTTGCTGCACTCACGATTACAATTTTTTGCTGCATTCATTTTTAATCGGTAATTTAGTAATAATGATAAATTAGCAATAAAATAATTCTTTAGTAATTTAGTAACTTCTACTCTTTCTAAATAATTTTACCAAAAACATATGAATGAAGGAAAAACTTCTTTCTTTAAAATATCTGAAATAGTAACATTTGGTACGCACTCATTTTTTCTTTGAAAGTTTTTCTTTACCATTTTGAAATCAATTTTAATAAGTTGAGTACAGCTGCTGCCGAAAAAAATATTGAAGACTGACGTTGAATTTATAAACATGTAGAAAAAGATTAGAATGAATATTCTGATTCTTGCTCATTTCTTTTCTTACAATATTGTCGAGGTGATTTTAGAAATATTTATTTTGATAATAAGCCGTCCTTTTTTGTAGCAATCTACTTTCTACGGGTCTATAAATTTTTGAATTACACATAACATATTGTATTAATCTGCTAGGATGCTCTAATTTATTTTCAGAAATATTCTTTTTACAATTTTATGAAAATCATCATTACTAAAGTAATAATCTAAGCATTATACTTCTGCGAAATATTACAGGATAAAAAATTGTGACGTTACAGCATAGTAATCCACTTCACATCTATTATATAATTAGATTTCATAAGAAATATCAAAATTAAGAATCGTTTGTACTAAAATTATACCAGTGTTTGGCGACATGCTGATTTTTCAGTAATATTGGTTGCATTTAAATTTAATTCAGTTTCTTATGCATCAATTGGTGTTTGTTACGTTTTGAAGAAAATAAACTTAATTATTAAATAGTTCTGGTTATTAAAGCTGATCAAGTTACAGCAGATCAATTTTTTCAATAAATGAATAGAATTTTTTTGAAAATTAAAAAAAAAAATGTTTCATTTATTACTTTTAACCTCCTCATCAACTACCACATTCTACTGTTCAAATAACATGCAAGTACGTTTCAGTTCCATGTAATCGCCACTATAAACTATTACCGAATTAAATATTAGTCATGTGATTTGATACTTGGTTCATAAAGATCATAAAATGTGAAAATTAAATTATTAAATTTGAAGTTTTTGAAATCAATAAATATTGCAAATTTAAAAGTTAAATAATTAAATAGTGATATTCCATCATCTAATTTTAAACAAATTTTATGACAAAGGTCATTTGTTCGAAATATATGCCAAATTTTTATTTAATTCATTTTTTGAAAATTATAATGATTTCTGTAGCATGGAAATAAAAGTTTTACGTGTTAAATGTCTCAAACTTGCATTTCATATATTTTATTATAAAAAAATCCATAATCAATATAATCCAATAACCATACTTTGTTTTGCATAGGTTCTGTGCAAAACAAAATTTGCTTACCTGTATCGCTAGCATTTTGGAAGAACGCTTAAGCATATATTTTTTTTTTATCTATGTTTGTCTTTGTACTCACTTTTATTTAACATATTTTTTTCTTTCTTGTACAGATTGAATTTTTTGACAGTTCTCCCATTTCCTCTTTGAATGCTCTTCAATTTTAAAATTTTGCATACTAATATTCTTTCAGAAAAAATATACTTAATATTTCAGAACATAATAAAATAAACGATTAATATAAAAGAATTTGGATTCAATGAATATGGCGCCATCTAGTTGCGAATATGTTAAACAGTTGACAAAAATACTTCACAATACTACACTTTGCTTTTCAGTACATTGGTAAAAATATATTAATTTTTTTTTTCAATAAATTTATTTTTTTATCTATTTTTAAGAAATGCGATACGCTTTCAGTCTTTTAGCTTAAAATGAAATATTATTGCTAAAAATAAACACTAAAAGACTCTCAATAAAGAGCCACATTTTTTCCCTTGAAATAATTTCTTCGGTGGGAGTTAATATTTTTAGGCCATAAATCCCTCTGAGGATGGTATCCTATCCACCGACATCTTCTCGTTGAACAATATTCCGACGGGGGTTTCGGGGCATGGCGGGATCTTTTTTCAGATCATAAATGACAACCTACATAATTGATCATCCCGAGGCTATGCGGTCAAATCGCTTTTCTTTCCCATCTTTTTTAGTTTTCTTTCTCATTTTCGTTTCAATGAAGTCCATCAATTTTAGAACTTTGGGTTTTTTTTTCTTTCTCTTCCTCACTTTTGGTGATATAGTCTATCTTTTCTTTCTTTTATTCATTTCTTTTTTTCGTTCTATTCTATTTTTTGGAATAAAAAATTTCATTTTTCAGTGTGTCACTAAGTTTTTACGATGAACCCCCTGAACAGGAGAAAAGGAGATGGGCTAGGAAGGGGGCGTTTGACGAGTTCCAGACCGATTTAAGTCTTGGATGGATGGTTCGTTGAAGTTTGGTTTCCAGGAGGAAATTGTCCAAGGGTAAAGATGAAACGACCTGGAAGGGCCACTGTTAACTTCACCTTGAGGGCTTTTCTTTTCTTTCACAGGCAGCCCATTATGTTTTACTAACTTTCAGAATAAGTAACTTGGGTCCCATCTGACCAGCTCAAGACTGAAGTAAATTTCGGAACGTCGGGAAGTAAAACACCTTCCCAGCAGTACATTTGTAGAAGGGCTTTTCAACTTTCGTCGGTACATTTAACATACTCATATAAAATGATTTTCCTTCGCTCTTTTTCGGTTAAAAATGTATATATTTTTGTGTTAGACTTTGTACCAAAGTAATTTTACTGAATTTGAAACTCATATCTACTACTTCAGAAACCGAATTTCCATACCATATTACGATTAAAACTCATTTCGAATATATTGTAAAGTGTTGATAATATTGCTAATTCTGAATAGACGAAAATTAATGCAGGAATTATGGTCAAGAGTTTTAATTTCTTATAAGCAAAACGTATTGTGCTGAATGATTAAAAAATTTGACATAAACAGTTTCTTAATATATTTTTCAGTTTTATAGATTAAAAACAGTAATCAAGATGTTAATGTATTTCGATGAACATTTTGTATTGAGTAAATACTACACGAGTTGAATTAATCTTTCTGTAATGAACCATAACTTTAATGTAAATTTTGTTTTCATATTTATCTTGTAATCAGTTGCCGAGTTTCGAAAATTCATTTAATTCTTAAAGGATTGAAATATGGCTACATTAAGTGATTTAAATTATGAAGTGTGCTTAGAATAGCACGGTAAATCAAGACAGGTATGTGACTTACATACGAAAACCACAAACTAACAATCATAATATATAAGCTAAAGTTTCACTCATCTGGAAGTAGAGCATTATCAGCTTTGCACAATTTATTCGGAAGAATTGTTATTAGTAATATGGATCAGGTATTCCGCTTAACATATTTGGCAACATATTGAATATATATTCAATATATTCCATATTGAAAATATATTCAATATATTCCATATTTGGTAACATATTGAATATATATTCAATATATTCCATATTGAAAATATATTCAATATATTCCATATTTGGTAACATATTGAATATATATTCAATATATTCCATATTTGGTAACATATTGAATATATATTCAATATATTCCATATTGAAAATATATTCAATATATTCCATATTTGGTAACATATTGAATATATATTCAATATATTCCATATTTGGTAACATATTGAATATATATTCAATATATTCCATATTTGGTAACATATTGAATATATATTCAATATATTCCATATTTGGTAATATATTGAAGTAACATATTTGATTTTGGAATTTCTTAATGTGTCTTCGGCGCACGTTAAATCTGTAATCTAGAGATAGTAAAATTGTTATTAGTAATATGGAACATGTATTCCGTTTCTGAAGTAACATATTTGGTTTTGAAATTTGGTAATGTTCCTTTGGTGCACGTTAAATCTTTAATATAGAGATAAAAATCGAATTGCAAAATTTGTTAATAAAAGAATATAAAAATCAGTACTTCTGCATTCGTTTCTTTAATTTAAAGTAAAAATTCTGCAATATTAAATTAAAAGTGTTTTTTGTAATAATTGTTAAAAGACCTTATTTAACCATATTGTATATCCAAATTTTCCTTGAGCAAATACATTTCGATATCTAATTTTTTTTTATTTATTAAATTGCCTTAATTGTTACATGGTATAATTAGACATTTCTAATAAAATGTCTTCGATTTCGGTTATAATAAGCTTTCAGAAGAACTTTTGAAATGTGTCCTTTCAGATTGCCTTTATTGTTACATGGTATAGCCTTAAAAATTCAAAAGGTTATCAATGAAGTATTACTAGCAAAATAATAAGAAAATGTTTCTTAGAAATTAGACATTTCTAAGAAAATGTCTTCGATTTCGGTTATAATAAGCTTTCAGAAGAACTTTTGAAATGTGTCCTTTCAGATTTGCCTCACCCATTCGCCATCACAGTGTTCGAAGACCACCTTTTTTGGACTGACTGGCAAACTAAAAGCATCCACAGAGCAAATAAGTTCACGGGACGGAATGCTACAACTCTACACACAAAGCTACATTTTCCAATGGATCTTATTGTTGTTCATCCATTGAGACAACCTTATGGTGAGTGAAAAAAAAATCATAAATATATTTCGTTCTTCATAATATTTCTTTTTAATTCCTTCCTTACTGATACGTCTCAAACGCCAGTTCAACAAAACTAGGGGAGACGCCTAAAAGACTTGAAAATCGCATCAAATTTTCCTCACATTTGATATATGTGCGAAGGTAATTGACAGAAATCCCATGCTGCATGCTTTATTGGTTGTCGACTCAAGATTAGATGGGTTCGGTTGATAGAAAGGTTTTCTGAGTGCTCCTAAAGGTTTGTCAAAACCTAAACTTGCTTAGTAATTATTCAGTTAAGGAGGTTGATCTTTTGTATACTACCCCTTAATCAACCCTGACTATCGAAACGGTTTTGAAAGGGTAGAGAATTTTGGACGTTTCAGTACTCTACGACTCTGAACTGGAAGGATTTTAGGAATGACAGGCTTAAACTATAATTGAGTTAGCTAGTATACAGGTTGGCCACGAAGAGACTTCCTTAGTTTAGATACATATGGAGCTAAAACTAACAAGAGCATCGGAACCAGATTGCTTATGCGGCCTATGGAAAACATGGGGAAGGAAGTGAATTGTGCTAGAAATTTCTGATCAAAATAGGTGTTACGTATGATTATTACGTATGTTACGTTTGATATTACGTATGATTTTGTTAAATAGACTTCAACTCTTTAAAACTGTTGCATATGATCCAAGATATCCTGATGTTGAATAATAAAAAATCAGTTTCAGTAAATGCGTTCATGTACATTTCTGAATGTCATTTTTTTATCATTTAATTATTAATGAAATTTTTGTATTATTCATTTTCCGTATGTTTATTTAAAACCCTTTTCGTTCTGAGAGCCCAAAAATTTTACTTAATGATTATTTTTTTATTACGAACTCTCTTTTGTAAAATTCATTCACCCATTTCTTTCACAGTATGCATATGAAATTTATTCTTATTCCATTTATAAATTTTAATTGCAGATGGCTCAAAATAGCGACAGCGATTTTCAAGGTCTTACTGTACTTAACAAAAGTAGAGCTTTTTTTTTATTAATGCTGGAAATAGTTCAAAATGGATAATTTTTGGAGAGAAGATTGTAATTAAGGAAACAATGAACATTTAATATTTCTTACATGGTCTTACTTCTTCCATCCGTGTAAAATATTGTGGACTGAATAATTTTGAGAATTAATCGAATATTAGCGGAGGTATTTGATCTAGATTAATTAGATTTCAAGAGGCTGTAAAATTTGATAGCAGTGTTAAAAAGTAGGATTTCAATATTTGAGCAGTAATAAAATTCCAGATTAATAAATATTTTTTCATTCATTTAAATGATTCTAACATTACAGATATTACTGGATAATTAAATGTGACAGAATTTATAATAAGAAAAATCCAATATATAAGTTGATAAACTATCCTTTTGTTATTAAAAATGTCATAGAACTCAACAAATATTACAAACTTATTTAGTGATGTAAGTGGATATAAAACAACATAATGATATTTTAGAGAATCATAATTTTCTTCGGAATGAGTAACGAAGTTCAATATTTATATTTATGAAATTGCAGGATTTTTTAATCAAAATTATTTGCAATATATTATTATACAGGAACATCTTCATAAGTTAAATTCCAAGAATTTTTTTGAATAATTTTTTCAAATCTACATTCTCAGTTTTGGGGTTCTTCTTTATTTTTAGCACTGAATCTATTTTTAGTGTTATAACTATTTACTTCATGAAAACAGTAAAAATAACATAGAAAAATTCTGAATTCATTTCAAAGTTTGATTTAATATGAAATTTCAAAATGTGGTGTACAAGAAGATATAAATCTTAATCAATTGATTAATTATAAATCATTTTATTTATAAATTCCTATCTATTTTTCTTAGTGAGAGACCCTTGTGCAGAAGACAATGGAGGTTGCAGTCACCTGTGCATGCCAAATAATGTTTCCTATACCTGCCTTTGCACAGTTGAAGCGCCTGTTCAAGTCGATGAAAAGACATGTTCAAAAGGTGCATGGATTTCTTGAATATATATTACATCTTACTCAATATTATTATTATCAGTGTGAAATTTAATATTTAATACTATCTCAAAGCAAATCTTATTCCAAATGTTTTATTACCTTTCAAGCGCTTGAAACAATCATTCCCTTATTCAGATTCAATTAACATAATAATAATTTTTGGTAATCAAAAAACATAAAAATTTGATATAGTAATACATTCATTTTATTTTATTTGGAAATTTCACGTCATTTTATCACAAATATGGTTATCAAACAATGTATTAGTAAATTGCAATAATTAATAATAAATAAATTATTGCTATTTTTATTTATTAATAAATAATTATTGCAATGTTTATATTAAATTGCAATAATTATTTAATTATAATTATTTATCATATAATTTTTATGTGCGTAAAAATATTAACTTAAAGCTGCCCTTTATGAGTGTAACATAATCAAGATCTGTGCTGCACATACGGGTATTAAAATTTCGTGATATTTTAACACCCTCTTTTCTTTTTTTACATAGTGATCTCGTCTTCGCTTTCGGCTAAGTGTGATGTAAAGATTGTCATTGTTGTTAGGTTTTAAATAGTATGAAAAATTATTATTATGCTAATCTGATTGAATAATTTGGAGTCGATATGAAGACCAATCTTCTCTTTTAAAACCATAACAAAGTCATAAACAATGATTTGCCTAAACTTCCTACATGGGTTCTTATTTTAATTATTAAATAAATTCCAATCAGCTTCTGACAAGATTTTAAATTACCAATCATTTGATATTTAGTTCTTAATTTTAGTTTAAGAAAATAAGGACAGAGCAATATTTTTCATTTAGGCCTCACTTACTAAAACAGAGCATCCATCGCATTCCCCATTTGGAAAAATAAAAATCTTTTTATGTATTAAATACCTTTCTATTTCAAGCACCGGCTCTGTCTTACGGTTCATGTCGGCTACAATCTTCCATTTAAGCATTTTCCACTATTATATCTTGAGGTACCTAGCTAGGTTTGAATGGGATTTTTCATAAGCACAAATGCTTTAAATATTTATATGATGTTCTTTATTAATATAAGGATAAAATAATGAATAAAAGAAATTATTTAAATATGTATGTAATTTTTGAGGAAAAAGTGTATTTTGATGTAAATTTCAGCATTTATTTACAAAAACTAGGTTTGTTTTGAGAAATAAATGGTCACAGTTTTCCATTTTTCTTTGTAATACTACATGTGCGACATATCTTAATGTAACTAATTATGATCTAAAAATTATATTCGAAACCAAGATGTTTGAGTCAACTATATGAAATTTTCCACGAAATTTTGGAATATTTTCAACAATATTTACAGTAAACAATCATAAATCCACTTCTAAAGCATCCAACATCAAATACATCGTTCATTACATTCTGCATAACAAAACGAGCACTAATTATAAGTTTTATTAAGACATCTTGATTATTTTTTAGATATGATGACAGTTGTATAGTAGAATTATGAAAAAAAAAACCCTCGTTCTTCAGAAAATGCATTTAAAATTTTTGAATACTTATAAATAAGCTTCACTTACATGTCAATACTTTGCCACAACTTGACTTCTAATTGACGTATAGAAAAAATAAAAAATTACTAGAAACAGAAGCTATTTTTTTTAAAAATAAACATGCACTTTTTCATGTAAATTCATGTTTTCAACTTAATCGGATACCTTAAACTGGACTAAAATACCATACTTAAAAAATATAGTATATATTAATTCATATAAAACATCAGACCTCCAAAAGTTTCCTAATAAACCTTTGTTTTCACTATAGAGTGGTCCTCATTTCTCATCTTCACACGCCGCAGCGATGTCCGGTGGTTGTGTCTGGACTGTGAAGACGATGCAGACGTCGTGTTCCCATTCCGCAACATCAGTAGCGCTGGAGCACTGGACTTTGATTCGGAAACGGATATGATCTACTGGTCAGACATCACTAACGACACCATATCTAGATCTCACATCAATGGATCTGGTCAACAGGTAAATGCAGAATGTGATTTAATATAAATGGCTTTCGCTCTTAGACAATGGTGAATATGGGTGTTTTGAAGGACAATGGTGAATATGGGTGTTTTGAAGGACAATGGTGAATATGGGTGTTTTGAAGGACAATGGTGAATATGGGTGTTTTGAAGACAATGGTGAATATGGGTGTTTTGAAGGGCAAAGCGGCACAGATTATGAGATCCTCTCTTAATTAAGTTGATGGGTTAGTTTACGGCTTTTAGCAAATGAATTATATATTTTAGTTTAACATTTATTTTATTTTATTAAATTTTAAGTATGAATTCTTATTTATTTATTTGCCATCATCCACGTTTGTACGCAATTTTGTCGAAATAGATATTTGGTCGTTATAAACATTTTAATTGAAAGTTATGAAATTAATAGGATCATACTGGTAGTATTATTATTATCTAATATTTTATTATTTATAAATTTTGTATCTTTAACACACATGTTGTATTTTACTTATTCAATTGGTACCCAGAGAAATAAAAAAAATGATCGATCGGCTTCCTCTTTATTTAGCAATTACAGGTCTAGTCTACCTGGTTGAAAGTCCATCTCTGTCTTAGAAACCTATCTAGGCCAATTCTGTTTGAGAATATTTGTTTGCCGAATGTGGGATATTAAATTATTTTTTTTAATTATATTCAACAAATTTCAAATTCTAGGTTTTACCATTATTTTGCCGAAAATAGGCTATTAAATAATTTTTTTTATTTATGTTCATGTTTATTTATGTTTTTTTATTATGTTTTTATGTTTATTTCAAGCTATGGATTTTACTGATTTTGGCTGTGAAATAAACAAGATAAAGGGTTAAGATTACCTTTAAAACTGAACCCTTTAAACGAAAACGAACCTTTAAAACTGAAAAACGTTTTTGAAGAATTTATATCTTTAATGACTATAATAATTTGTCATTGGATAATTTAATATATATTCTATGCATTCCTTAAAGAAAGAAATATCTACTTATATATAAGAAATAAATGTGAGATTCCTATTAGATAGGTAGGGTCGCTGTGGCCTGGTGATAAGGTCTCGCCTCTTGAGCTGTAGGATTTCAGGTTCGAGACCCGATTCCACCGAAGTGCCGTCGTGTAAAGGAGTCTGTTGTACGTTAAATCCGTCAGGCCGAACGTCCTCCCGCAGATGTGACGTGATAGGGCGGGGGATGCCAGCTCAGGTGTCGTCCTCGTCATCTGACCGAGGTTCAAAATTACGAGGTCCTTTCTAAAATAGTCCTAGTGTTGCTTTACAACGGGACATTAATAAAACTAAACTAAACTTATTAGATAGGTATATAACTGCCATTAGCATGTAGTTTCAAGTCTCATTCATAACTAATATTTTCCTAAGGCTGAATAAAAATTTAAATTCTTAGATCCATACTCAAGTAACGTCAATGTAATATCAATACGTAATTTATTATTCCCATTAAATAAATTCCCTTTCAACGAAATGACAAATATCGTATTGTTTATGATTAAACTAACCAAAGGGTTTCAATGAGCTTTAGTGAATATTTCTTTTTAATGGATGAATGGATTGTAATGGATGCTTTATGCTTTTTTTCTTATTTTTTAATTTTCTAATAAATAAATCTATATATTTGCTTTTGAATCACTTTAATCCTGATTTATTTATATTTTTTGAATGGTTTAATGTTTTGTTTTAATATTTCGATATTCAGTTAGAAATACAACTTCATATAATAATATTTATTCCTTCTAGCATGAAATATCTTTTGATAATTGCTGATTGACCTTAAAAAGATCGAATGATAAATACTAGAACTTCTGTCGGGATCTATTGGACACCGGAGCCTGTTTAGTTTGTTCTCCTTTCCGCACTTTTGGAGGGAATTTGAAAATTTTTCGTGACTTTTAATCATTTTGCATGGTGATAACACAGAAAAAGTTTTTTGGTTCTAGGTTAATTAAAAGTGATTTTACAATTAAATATACCTAGACTGTCCGGTGGTGTCGTTTCAGTGTCGTTTCGGCACCCAGGTGATTTATCATTATAAACAGCTGTCGGTCAACAAACGATAGTTCACTAAGTAAAACAAACTTCTCTAAGTACTATCACACATTTGTTTGACCTTGTATGTATTGTTATTGAGTTCACAACGGAAATGAATCAATTATACTAAAAATTGTTGTGTCTAAGTGTTTCGTTACATAGCATTTGCTTATCTGCTGGTTAATCATTCAATTTTCATCCAATCATTCAAATCATTCAAAAAATCATTCAATTTTCGACCCTTATGCAGAGCAGACACCCTGAAACGATGGCTCATAGAGAAGGTCTAAGCCCTCATGAAATTGCAAATTTGTTGCGAGTGCTTTCTGAGAATGAATCGGATGGTGGTGAGCTGTCTTATTCTAATTTAGATTCCGATGAATACATAAACGAGCATGAAAGTGACTACCACGAATCTGAAGAAAGTGCGAATTTTCATATAATATTCCAGTGATAATTTTCAAGTAATAAATACTGAAATTAAAGGAATTACAAATTCTCTAAAACGCAAAAAGTGCGAAATTAAAGAGTACAATTGAAACTGCAACTAAACAAACAAAATGCAACTAAAAAAAATGTGTGTTTCTTGCATGAAAATGGTGTACGGAAAATATACAGGAAAAATTGAATTTGTTGCAAATGAGGTATGTACAAAACATTAAGCATATAAAAGATAAATAATGATAAAAAAAAACTTGCAAAATTCTCACAAAAATTACGATTTTGCTTATTATTCTAATATTTATGAACATTATTGTTTTATTTCATTTTACAATTTTAAGTAATTGGTTCTGTTACAGTTTTTTGTAATATAAAGGGTTATAATATATGATAATTACATGAAATAATTTTAAAAATTCTTAAAATTAAACCCTACTTAACAGTAGTCTCTGCAGTTATTTAGTTATTATAATGATTTTATATATTTTACATCGCGGTGCCGAAACGACACCGGCGGACATTTAAGGGTAATCGAAATCCCGGACGTACTAGTATTAATTTTTAAGATTGAATGAAGTATTATTGCTCGTTTAGTTTTTAAAACCAAATATGTATTTTTATAAAAATAAGTGATATTGGTTTTATTTAACTAATGTTTTTTTTGTAACCTATTACTATATATCGGGGAAACGTGAAACTAAAAATGAATATATTACCTATTTTTATTCCCTAATATATTATTTGACGTATTCAAGGGATCGAAATCCAAAAATACGAAACACTTAGAACACACTGAAACAGTCGCATTGTTCTCAGGGGTACTATATTACTGATGGTCTCGAAAAGGAGTCTTTTTATTAGAATCATTAAAATTATAAAATTAGGGGAAATGAATTTTAACATATATAGACGTGGTAATATGAGCGTTAAATTAAAAGATGTATGCATCGGAATTACATTCAATTTCAAGGATATTATATTCAGTTCATATCAAGAAACATCAAGCATGAATCAATCACAGTTTTGAAGAGAGAATATGTGTATATCGAATGTATATCGAAATTATATTCAGTTTCAAGGATATTATATTCAGTTCATATTAAGAAAAATCAAGTATGAATCAATCACAGTTTTGAAGAGAGAATATGTGTATATCGAAATTATATTCAGTTTCAAGGATATTATATTCAGTTCGTATTAAGAAACATCAAGTATGAATCAATCACAGTTTTGAAGAGAGAATATGTGTATATCGAAATTATATTCAGTTTCAAGGATATTATATTCAGTTCATATTAAGAAACATCAAGTATGAATCAATCACAGTTTTGAAGAGAGAATATGTGTAATTCTGTAAAAGGAGGGCCAGTTACATGAAATAAAATGTATAAAAATTACATATTAGTATTTTTTTAACAGAGGTATATGTAATCTCTTCCAACAAATAAATAACTTCACTTTTATTTAATTAAAACTAATACTTTTTAAAAAAAAGTAAATATGTCTGTCAATTTTCCAACCACACCAAAAAAAAAGTGGAAACATTTCTTTTTTTTTACCAGAAAAATGTTTTTGTCACCACTAAAGCAGTTACATAATAATTACGCTTATAAAAAGATTTGTTTCCAACATTTCTCGTCACTGTAATTAGATAGTTATCACCTCGTATTTTTTCTGTTAGCATATGAACGACCATTTTCAGAATTTTGCCAGTTTCAGCGTCACATTAAAGCGTGCAAAAACACTTCACTGACACATTCATCAGCTTCCAGCGTTGTTTTACACAACTGAATCTTGTATACTCCTAATTGCAAGATATTTACTTGCGGTTTCGTGATCACAAACATCATATATGATAGCAGTTATTCATGATGCGACGATACTGTGCAGTTCTAATGGTTATTGATGACATTTTTGTTTGTTTCTTTTTTTTTCGTGTTGTTTAAGAAGTGGTGTTTTATTTTGAAAATTGATGTCGCTTAATAGCATGTGTTTTATCAATTAAATGATCCAATTTTGTGTAATTATTCAAGAAATAATTGTGTTAAAGTGAACAAAATATATTGCTTTTTGAAAAGCATTTGTCTATTAATTTTGGCATTTAAATTCATTTATTAGCTGCTATTTAGCTGTAGATAATATGTTAAAAATTTAATTATTACTTGATAGGTCGTATGGTTTAAATTTTGTCGCACTAGTTGGATTGGAATTTTGTGTGTTTATAGAAAAAAAATTGAGTAAATGAGCCTTTTTTTCAAATTAATGTTAATAGCAGGCTCTTAATAAATCGTTGAATATCGTTTTTTTAATTAAATAGAAGACAGTTACCTGTTAGAAAAATACTGATGACACATTACTTCATTAAATTTTCCCATTATATGCGATGCACTTTAACCCGTTCACTGCCAGAGAAATTTACAAAAACTTCATTTTACTGCAGTTTCCTATGAGATATCTTGTAAATGGCAATGCATGAGTTAAATGATTAATCAGGTATCAATAATAAAGAGTAATTATGAATATAAATAGGTCAGTATGATAAATTGATTAATTATTGTCTCGCTCTTTTTTTAATACTTTAAAAATGAAGCGATTTATAATTGATAAGCAATAATATAACAAAGAATACTAAAATACAACAATTTGTAATAGTTTAAAGTCATAAAACAGTGTCGCATATAAAATAGAAAGGAGTAACTGAAGGAGGATATCTAAATTGGTCGAGAAATATGTACAATGCTAGATCTCTATTAATTTAAAGCTGCACTCTGTCAAATTGTTGGAGAAAATATATATTCAATTTTCTGATACAGTCATCAACAACAACAAAAAAAATGGTGCATTTTGTAATTTTGTTCTTTACTTTCTATCATCACAAAACTGATGTCAATGGAAATTACTCAAATGGCAAGTTTGTTGAGATAGACAAACTGTTTAAGCGAGTTTAGTTAATTAACTATATTAATTAATTATTATCTCATAGTTTTTCTATTACAAAAAATCTGGATTTTTCAATAATTCGATCGAGTAGGTCTTTTTTATGTATGTGTGTCAAATTTCTTTTGCAATAGTTCTTGATATATACTTACCTCTGATGCTATATTCGGGTCCATTTCGACCTAAAATTTAATTAATTCTATAATAAAATTTAAAAAATAACATGACTATTATGCTGTGGCTTCAGAAATGTGTTCATTTTGCTACACTTAGAAATACATTCGTTTTTTGTTTCGATAACGCATAAGATAGCATAAGCCCATTTGTTAAAAAAAGCAAACAAAAAAACATATACTATGTTCGAATTCTTTCGGACCATTCTGCTAAAATGTATAGATTATAAAAAAAAAGCATAATATCTCCTTTTGTAATATGAAGAATATATATATTTATGAATCGAAAATATATCTATTATTAATATATATTGATAATAATATATTAATAATGTCTACAATATCAATTAAACAATAACTCAGTGTCACATTATATCAATTCTGCAATAAAAATTGAAAGTCTCTTTTCATCAGTATATTTTTTAAATGCCAAAAAATATTTTGACAATATTTTTAATGGTAGAACTATTTATAGAACAGACATCCTGGTATTTTTTCAAACTTCCAATTGAAATTCTTTTCTGCATATGATTATCAAAATACATTTCAAAAAGGATCTCCAAGCACTCATTGTTGCCCTTTGGAATAGTCAAGAGAAGCTTATAAATGGAAATAAAAATGCGTAGACAAATGTCTACGCGATGCACTGTAGGGTTAATCCGCAAATATTTTCAACATTCCGAAAATTGTCCCTACTATCAAGCGAATATAAAGGTTTTTAGAAAATATTACCATACATTAAAACTTGACAGTTGTCACTTTAAATTCACAAAAAGCATGTTTACTGTCTTTTACCCGTTTTTGAGTAAATAATTTCTGCATTTTATAAGTTTCGTTCTGATGATAAAAGACGAAAAAAATATTCCACTTTTATGTTCATCATCTTTCAGACTCATATTACACAACCAAACCTCGTAAGCTGTTAATTACGACATTTTGCTTTGGGTTTCGTAATCACACCCACGCCAAAATGATGGCAGTTAATCATGTTGCAACGACACTATAATGGCCCGAACTGTTATTGATGGCCTTTTTGTTTGCTTTTGGCTTGTTGAAGAGTGGCGGTTTTGTTTCCGAAATTGCTTTCACTTAATAGGGGCTGCGTTTTGTCTTAATTAAATTATCCAAATTTGCTTAGTTTATCTGAAAAACAAATGTGAAAAAATGAGGGAAATTTATTACCTAAAGAAACTAATGATTATTACTTTTTTGTTTTTGGAATGTGTTTGCTTGGTAGTTTTTAATTACTCAGACTGCTTTAGAAATTTAATTATTATGTGCTAAACTCCATGATTTATTTAATACACAAAACTGGATTAATAACTTAAATAATTTTCGTTAATTGAAAGGATAGTTTCAAAATAATGGGTAACTTCCTTCAGTGATCTTGTTGATAGGTGAAGAGTCAAATACAGTTAATGAACAAATATTTTAAAGACGTTTATTAATTAAAAATGCTTTCTTAATTTACATTCACCTTCCTTTAAATCGTTAAATGAAGAATTAGCAGTGATTTCTAAATACTGCTTGGTTCAAATTTTTAGAGAAATAGGGAAATAATATTAATTAAGAGAATCGGTATTGGTTATTTTTAATGAAATAAAATAAAATAAAAATGGGGAGGGATTAATAAATATCTCTTTTTGAAATTTTCAGTTGTTTTAAATAATGCATGTAATATACGGTTTCAAACATATCTACTGTTTGTTCTTGTTCGTTGGCTTCTTTGAAAGACAACTTAATGATGTCATTCTAGATGTTATTACAATCCAGAATTTTTACCCCATAATTTTCCATTTTTTTTAAATTTTAAAATGTCTGATATTTATAATTTTATTTTTTGATATAGCAAAATCAAAAACTGAATTTAATAAATTCTCCTTTCATGGGTTTTCAACAATTCTATATGATGATTATTAAGTGTGTACTACTGCAATGTAAGAATTTTGAGTAATATGAAATCATCTAATATGTATTCTCGGACGAATTTATTAAATTTGAAACAGGCCTCTAATCTATAAGTCATAGATAAAGAATTGTTACCTATTTAAAACTGATCATATATAAGCAGCATTTAAATGTATAGAGTTGTTAATCTAAAAATATTTCTTTCAATGAAAAATTAAATTTAACTTAACACTAGAGTGTTTGTCAATCTGTACGAAAATTAATTGCAATTTTTTTCCTCCACGGGAGCACAGGTCATAATTTTTAAAGCAAATTTGCATCCTACAGATTAAATTTTGAATAAATGAAAAATTATATTAATTATTGACAGTTCTTTTCAGAAAAAAAAAGGTTTTTTTATGTAAGCATTTCATATAAATTTATAGAAAAACTTGAGTTTCAACTGAAAATTTATTAATTTCCTCTTATTCTTAAGAGAAATTAGATTTTTCTTAATTTCATTATGTATAATAATACCTAGTAACACCAATATTACCTATTTTACATTTTTACCTCATCAGAAATTGCCAGTAACATTGCAAAGTAAGGTTCGAAGTTAGAACTCACGTGACTTTAAAGTTATTGAATAACAGCGCTGACAGGGACTGATTTTTATTATAAGAGCAAAAATATTGTGATGTCTATGTGGAGACCAAAGCTTTCAACAACTACATCTAAGTGAAATAGCGCAATTCTAAATCTAATGTGATTCAGTGGTTATAATTATCTATGATCTATTTTCTAATTTTCAATAATCAAATATATCATTAAACACAGACTGGTATTTATTGACGAACACGAAAAAGACACACCAATACAAAGATACTCACCATTACATGTCTAATTCGACATTACAATCTGAATAACTAAACATAAAAAACTGAATCAAAGTTCTAGAACAACTGCGCATGCGCTGGTTTCCATGGAAACTACAGCTGGAAAGGGAAAAAAGGCGTCTCTAAGACGCGACACGTATGAAACAATTTTCATGTTTAACATCAGCGGTTAATGACGTTATTTAATACAATGCTCATTATAAAAAATGAAAATCATTAATTTCAAATATATTCAGTTAAAGAAAAAAATCCTGAATCAAGCATATTTAATTGAAAAATGTTGTAAATAATTTTTACAGTTCTTGAAAAAATATTCCAAATAAGCATTTTGTTTAAGAAATGAAGGCGCGGTGGACAGATGTTAAAGTTTCGGCATAGGAACAAAATCCGGTTCATCAAAGATCCGTGGCTTGAACAGTTCTGGAGCACGTAGAATCCATACGAACCAAATGATAGCTGTCGTTTTGGTGAAGAAATTTCGAATAAGGATTGCCATCTCAGATGTCTCCTTGTCATCTGATATCGATTCAAACTAGTTACCGTAACGAAATAGTCCTTCAAGTATTGCTTCAAGGGACATTAATATAATTAAATTAAATTATAATTATTTCATTTATTTAATATTTGCATTTATACAAAGCATTGATTCTCTTGTTCCAGATAGTGATAGAGAACACACTTGAGAGTCCAGATGGTCTGGCCTTAGATTGGGTGACTCGCAAATTGTACTGGACGGACTCTGGGACTCACAGAATCGAAGTGGCGAATCTTAATGGTAACATGCGAGCCATAATCATATGGGAAAATCTTGGAAAACCTAGAGATATTGTTGTTGATCCAGCTACAGGGTAAGATAAAATTTCTGTTTGCATTTTCTTAAAAGTTATTTTTTTATAAAACCAGTTTTTTTTTATCATAAGTATAAAACTTTTTCATCACGCTTTATAAGTGTAACTTTCTTATTATAAAAGAATACAAACGCAAATGACAATAATTTTGCTACTTTTTGACTTTGTAATGGTTTATAATTTAAACAGTAAAAAACGTACCAAATTTGTTCTAAAAATTCTACTTGTTAAAAAAATGCTGTTAAAATTTACTTTATATGAAAAACCATTAACTGCTCTTTATCACTAATGATAAACAATAGAATATAATTGAAGTGTATTATATATTTCATAGTATATATTACTTTATTTAATAAAAAATCCCTAAAAGGGTGAAGTCCATGCTTTTATTAAAATAGAAATCCAAGAAAAAACTAAAAACTATAAATCAAACTCAAAAATATAAATTTACAGCCAAAATACTTGATATTTTCTTATAAAACAGCTTTTTTAACATTATTATACATTTATAAAACAAAAAATAGATATTATTAACATACAAAAATTAAAACTATGCAATATTGATTAAATGTTACTGCATAACTAGAAAATGTTCCTTCTGTGAAAGAGTCTATATTTCTTTAACTTTTAGTTAAACAATGTGATTATTTTATATTGTAAAACTCTTTCCTTTTCTACTTTTAAATTTTAAACTTTTAGTTCGGAAATTTTATAATCTTTAGAATATTTAAAGGAAAATAATTTATTTAATTATAAACTAAGTCTAATGCAAAGAAATAAAATTCTAAGATACCGATTTTGAGAGCATTTTAAATTTAATAAGTAACTGTACAATTAATATATAGGCTGTGTGTTACAGTTTCTAAAGGAGAAGGTATGCATAAAAAATAGAATTCAATTATTTATAAAATGCATTTCCTTCCATTTATTATTTCAAACTAAATCCATAATGTTATATCCATTTTAGCAGATATATATATTTCCTTTTTTATTATTTAGTCTTTTATAAATTTAACTGCCAACCTTTTCTCTGTGACAATAAAACTCGGTTATATAACCCAGTTATCTTAGCCAGTTATAATAATGCCCTTTTACGTGAAATGAAAACATTTGATACTAATTCAGACAAATGTTAAACGTATATAAAAAGCATTAAATGAGCATAAATAATAAGATGAAATATAAAGCATTTGAAATAGAAATAAATTCAACTAATGTGTGGCATTTAGAATATGAATGCTTCTGGGAAATAAATCAAATGAAATAGGTAATTTAATAAGCTTAATACGCTTATTTCTTTAACGAAGTCATTATAGTTTAAAAAGGAAGAAAACAATAATAATGGGTAATTTGAGGAACCATGAAACGAAAAAGTAATGACACACATTTCTAGTTCGTTGCGCATTTTATCAGATTTCAAACAATTAAAGGGAATTTTATTCGTAAATATGGTCTACCTGCATTTATTTTATTTCTTTAATTACATCAGTAACATGATTTTCTAAAAGGAAAAGAATATGAATACTAATAATTCGAAATGGAATAATGTATATTATTATAAAAATGGAAAAATGAAAATTTCCTGCAATTATTTGAGTCACATGGGATTTTATTGCAGTTTTAATAAAATGTTGAGGTTCTTTAAAGGTAATAACATATTCATATTTTTATTTTTAGTAAGGAGTTTAGATGAATCATATAATAATATAATGTATAGCAA
Organism: Argiope bruennichi; assembly: GCF_947563725.1. Lineage (NCBI taxonomy): Eukaryota > Metazoa > Arthropoda > Arachnida > Araneae > Araneidae > Argiope > Argiope bruennichi. The sequence goes on from NC_079158.1 coordinate 60,841,015, forward strand.
AAAATAGATTTGTAACATAAAAAACATTCTTTGAAATGAAATATATTTAATACTATATTGCAAAGAACGTTACAGAAACGTTAAATTTAGGAAAGAACAATTCATTTAATATGAATGATTAAAGCTTAAATGCTGAATTTAGTACATGGATAATTAAAACTTCCGTATTCTAAAAATAATTTCCAGTGTCACTTTAGAATTATTTATTTCTTTAAAAAATCTGGACTCACTTTCGGGAATTATGCAAAATTAGAAAAATAAATTTCAGTTGAACCAAAAATGAAAATTAATATCTGGCATACTTTAAAATTTTTAAGTAATAAATAATTAAATCTTTTGAATAAAATTACTGAATTTTATTTTTAAATCCGCATATAAATGAAAATATTAAGTAATTAAAAATGTAAAAACCGCTCAGAAACTCTTCAATATCTCAAAACACCATATACTATTATAGGAATTAAAATAGTAATAAATGTCCCAATTAGGATATGCCATCCAATTATGAGAATTAAATAAATTCATATGTCAAGGTGCTAATAATGTATCAATAAAAGCTAAAAAACAATTATTGAAAGCACAAACTATTCTTTTGCAAGTTGAAAGTATAAATGAAAGATCCACTATATCCATCATAACAACAGTTATTTGCAGATGCCCATTTAATGAATTAGAATAAATGAATATATTAAATCCCTTCATAAAAAATCTAGTCTCTTATACTTTTACCTACATTTTTTTTTGTATTTTTTTCGTAAACAAACTTTTTTCCTTGACTAAATTTCATTTAACTAGAGTTTAAATTTAATTTAGAAACTATTTCCCCATTTGCAATGCTTTAATTCTTTTATTGCTTAATTTCTTCTACTTTCAAATTAGATACTTCGTTATGTTTGGCGCCTTTTTGTTTCAATTTTTCTGCCATTACATACACGCTCAATACACACACATTGTAATTTATTATTAATAGAGATTTGTAGATTTTCTACTGCATACCGTTATAATCATTTAAAACAAAATTGATATGATTTTAGAATCCATTTTTCTCCTATATATAAAATTCAGTTGTCTCATTGCTGATAGAACATCGAAGAAGATGTGTAAAGAAATCAAACGAGTATAAATATCAGATGGATATATATATATATATATATATATATATATATATATATATATATATATATATATATATATATATATATATATAATCAAATGAATGTAAAGATAAAAATTCAGAAATATTATCAATTAGTAATCGATTATTGACAATCGTTGCGCATCCTACAATGTTACAAAAGCCGAATCAAAATCAATCAAAAAATTACTAGTGGAGAAGATTTTATAAACACTACTAAAATAAACGGCTCTATTATATCAACTGGTAATGGAAGCACAATATAAAGCCATTGACCATTTGATTGCAAGTTGATTAACTCATTTCTGATAGAACACCGAAGAAGATCAGTAAAACCAAAATGCCTTTGCCATTGTTGCACCACTTTTGATTTGAAAAGGTAATTAATTATGAGAACTTAACATTCTTTAGTTTCATAGAATGAAATAAAAAGGAAAAAAAAAAAAAGATTTGCAGAATTTATATGTGACGTTGTGGTGTATACTTTTTTTTGACATCTTAATATAAATAGAAGTCATTATGGCTATGTATATATATATATATATATATATATATATATATATATATATATATATATACTTCTCATCTCTTTCTAAACATCTCGTTTGAATTCAAACTAATTTTATTGAACTATTATTTAAGACAAGAGAAAGAAAGTTGTTTTATATTCAAAGTTTAAAAAAAGAAAGAAAGTTGTTATATATTCAAAGTTCAAAAATTAATTAAATATTCAATTAATCAAAAGTCAATCCAAATTGCGATTTTTTTTTCTTGTAGTAACTTCTGAGAGATTTCTAGAGAGAAACGTTTCACCAACTTCTGAATGAAAAAATATTATTAAACAATCTTAAAATTCTTTTATTAATTTTATCATTTAAATAATATCAATTTCGTTTCAGCGCAGCATCTTTTGCAGTTGTTATTAATCAAAAATTTTAATGTATTAAGATTATTATTGTTAAATTTAATCTACTGTACCACTATTTTTTAACTTTTTTTATTCTTAGGCAAATTTTTTTTATTTGTTTCAAAATAAGAATTTAACAGTTCATAAACGCTGCCATAAATCTAGCGCTCACACGGTGGCAGTAAAAGTAAATCATTTCCAAACAAACGAAAATGATATTCGATGACAGCAGCGTCTTCGCACTATAAGAAATTGATTTTTTGTCATAGAAATATCGGAGGAGATCTTTCCGAACAACTAAAATTAATTTTTGAAAGGGTAAATAGGAACAACTTATTTAAGATTCTCTTTTTTTTTCATTCACGCAAAATATTCTGAATTTTCATCCCACAATAGAAAGGTTTCCGAGTATAAATTAAATGTGTAAGATGATCTATGTTTACATTTGCCAATAAATAATTTAAGCAAAATCGGTGATATCATTTCTTAAACAAGAATTATATTTTTAGTGTATTTTCTTCCAAACGGACATGAAATAAAAAATGATTATTCCACTTGAATTTTATAAATTATAATATGACCACTATGGATGAAACAGTCTAGCAAATTAAATTACTTGAGTTTATTTACCATTTCGTATGAATTTTATATAAATAAATATTTAATTTCGCCCGATAATTTCATTTTCCAAATAGGTTTTGGGTTCTTTTTTGCATAAACTTCACCATTCCATTAGTTGGCGTCTAGAATTCCATGGCAGGCACCAAATTATGCTTCAGGAAATCTGACATGCTACGGTGGGGTCATCGTCCTCATTGCTCCAATGATTTACTTTTTTTAATTAATTGATTTAGTATTCATTGAAATAAATCGTGCCATTTGGAACCTAAGCCAAAAAGAATAAATGAATCTTGAAACGCTTTTATATCATCTGAGCGAAACAAATAAGAGCTGAAACTTTTTCCACAATCGGAAGTATATTCATACTTCATATAAAAATGCATTAGCCGTTCCCGATTCAGTTAAACAGAAAATGAAAATTAATATCCCAGGACAGTCTCTTTTAGTGATACTAATATAATTAATGCCAAAACCGATAGAGGACACAAAAATGTTGAAGATAACCACACTCCTTTGTCCTCCCACAAAGAATGGACGCATGATCTACAATCCAGTTAATTGTGCACGCCCACCAACCAAACAAAATTGAGTAAATCCATAAACTGGTGCTTCCATGACATTAATCTTCCTTAGTATTCGCCTTATCACATCGATATCGGACGCTGCCGATATCATTTGATCCATTTTCGCCCTTAGATTTATGTACTGGACGGATTGGGGTGATTATCCGAAAATCGAGCGCTCAGGAATGGACGGATCGCAACGGACGGTGGTCATCGACCAGAACATCACGTGGCCCAATTGTCTCGCCATCGACCAACAAAGGAAAAAACTGTACTGGACAGACGCAAAGACCAGAACCCTAGAAATGAGTGACTACGACGGACGAAATAGACAGGTGGGTGCACTTCAGACTGATTAAGACTTGATTGACCAGAAAATCCACAGGCTTGTGTAAAAAAAGATTCTATAGAATCGATTTGATTGTATGTTGCGTTTCATTTCGAGTGTCTTCGATCTTGGATTGTAGTGATATTCTACTGAAAAGGACAAATAAAAAAGAATCGGCCGTATCACTTGTATACAGTATTTTTTTTCAAGGAAAAGTTTGGGAGAGTCAATGAAAGATGTTACATCAGAGTTAAATATAGAAACTTTTGTTCGAATTTAGCTAGATAAAGCGTTGGGTGCTATTTTACACTTTTTTATTATCATTTCTGTACTATTTTTAAATTTTAAGTTTTTATTTATAATTTTATATGTGAAATAATTTTGTATATTAGGCAATCAAAACTGACATTTTTTAAACACAGGTAAGACAAAAGTTCCAGAGCTCAGAGTAACGCATTTTATACTTTTAAGGGGGAGAATAAGTTTTATTTTTATCGAATATTATTACGATATTCTATCGATCTGAAATCTGAGTTCTTTTATTTAGACAAATATCTGTATCTGAGGTAGTTTACTTCAGAGTTTTAGAAATATGTTTGGGTAGTATGAAAATAAAGTAAAGTTTTCAAATTAAAAACTAATTTTATTTTTTAGAAAGTGTGATTTAAAATAGTCATTTTTATTTTATTTGAATGAAAATTAAAAGCATTTCAGAGCCTTATTAGAGTATCACTGTTACTAAATTTTTAAAAAATGAAATAACTTATTCAATGCCTTTTTAAATATATTTCGCCTCATTTTGTCTGAAAGAAAATATATTAGATTTTAAGGTACTTATTAGTGAAAGCAATTCGGAAGCGTCCAAATGCATCCTGAATACAAGCTTTTAGGGTTAGCATATTATTTTTAAATACCTATTCCAAATTGATAATTCATTAGATATTATTGATTTCTTAAACATTTTAACTAGCAATACTTATATGCTGTTGCTCATGAGAATAATCAGAGAAATCGTAGTCACAAACTTATATATAATTTTATGGAAACTTATTTAAAACAAACAAAAATATTGCTGATTTTTCACGTTTATTTTGTCCGTGACAGTGATATTGTGTGCTAAATGCAGCTGATAGAAATCTAAACAAAAATGAGATCATGTTACAAAAAGAGAGAGAATAAAATTTGAAAGTATGCTTCTAGCTATACTATTAAAATTCATATTGTATAGAAATAATTTCCAAGATAGTTTGAATTATTATTTGACTTCTTACCTAGTCAAGATTGGGAGGATAAGTGAAAACAAATAAGAATAAATAAAACGAAGAAGAAGAATTATTTTGACCTTTCCGGGACGCATATCTATTTGGGAAGAGAAATTTCGAATTCACGGGGAAAAAGAATTAAAAATAAATAAAATAAAATCATATCGTCCATTTATATTTTAATTTAGTGAAAAGTTTTCCAGTAGATTTGGAAAAGACATAGAGATTAGAATGTCGGATGCAGGAATTTTAATTCTTAAAAGTTTTTAAATAAATTGAATACATTTGAAACAAAATTAGAATTCAAGAATATTTATCACAATTTTAATTATATATTATATCACAATTTTAAAACTACAGGGTGTCCCACAAGGTATACAGCGTCTGATATTTACAGATTCGGATAGAACACTTCTATACTCGTATTTTGATGCACAACATGTGAGGTCCCCGAATAAAGTATCAAAGTCTAATTACACGAAGAACGTTAATTACCAATCCGACAGTTTATATTCAAAATTATGATACATAGAAATATTGAACAACTTGGAAGCTTCTCTAGGTAACAATTCAGATTTATGTCATCGGATAATGAGGACGGATGCGACTCTGTTCCAATCAGTCAATTATTGGCCGATTGGATGGTTTAAGGAGGTTTGATTTTGCAAACACGATGATTAATAAGGTTGAATATGGCGAAATTGATTTTTAATCGGATCTGGTACAGTGATGAGGTGCACTTCTACTTGAAAGGATATGTTAACAAACATAATTGGAGGTTCTGGGCCACTGCAAATCCTCATCATTCAATAGTTAGGCTACTCCACCACATAGGCTCACAGTTTGGTGTGAGAGGGCAACATTGGGCTAATTCTTTTTATCAAAAATGTCACCAGTGAAGCATATTTTGACGTGCTGAATGACAGTGTCATCCCATTCTTGCATGGCATAGATAAAATAAGTGCTTATTGGTTTATGCATGATGGTGACTTCACCGCAATCAGCGAAACTTCGATCCCTTATCATTACATTTTTACCATAGATAGATATGGTTAGATTCCATTACGAAAACAGACAATGGTGTGGAGTGGCCACCTTACTTCCCGGATCTTAATCCATGCGGCTTTTTAATGAAGACGTCTGAAAAGCACAGTATATCTCACGCAACTCTCAACATTAGACGACTTGAGAGCAGCAATTGAAACCGAAGTCAAGGAAATTAGAACAGAAGTCTGCAGAAAAGAATTGCGAACTTCTATTCGAGACTTCACCATGTCATTTGTTCGAATAGCCGATATTTAAAAAATCTGTTGTTTTAAAAGTTCTGAATAAATACTGATTGCTACTTTTTTCACTTTTTCCTCATTTCTTGAAGTTTCATAAGCCGTGCTTGACACCTTAATTAGATTATGACACTATATTCAGGGACCCCACATGTTATACATAAAAATATTCGTTTCGATGATTTCTATCTGAATCTGTAATTATTAGACGCTTCATACCTTGTAGTACACCTTGCAGTATCAATGAATATTCTATTGCGATAAATGAATACTTTATTCCGATGATATATGTACTTTCCTTAGCTGCTATCAAAATTAATAATTCCGGAAAATTCTTAAACAAATCTTCCAAAACCCCCCAAAAATGTTAAATATTTTTGCCTGTAATTTCATAGCTATGTATTGAATTTTGTGGTTAAAAGTGCGATAGATTTCTTTGGACACTGCCTTGATATAACACGGGTCGTACGTGTAACCATTATGTACTTCTTTTTATAAGTTTGCCTTTTCATTTGTCACCTTTATATATATATATATATATATATATATATGCTTGTACAGATTTTTCGAAATTCCTACTGACTAAAGACTGGCAATAGGGTTGATCTGATACGATCTTGGCAATCTGATACAATCTTTTTTTACCTTACAGTTTAGATTCAATGTATATTCGATACTTACTATTTTCATAACCTAGGCTGAAAGTGAAAAGTTTTCAATTGTATAACTGTAAGCCGTCAGTCATAAGTAATAAAAGATTTCTTTGCAGTATGAATATAAATTCTTTTGGTCAATTCAGTATGTTTTTCAATTCCCGTTTTTATTTAAAACATGAAGTTCAATAAATTTCTTTGAATTAAGTCAAATATACAAAGTTTATATATTTGACTAAGATACTAAGTATACGAAGTTTAAGATAACTGTGATAAAAATTTTCATTTATAAAATTAAACATATTTCTTTTTCTTTTTTTAAAGAAAAAAATATAAAACAACAATAATTAAAAATCTGTTGTAAAAGATAAATTTATATTCAGAGATTTTTAAGAATTTTTTAAATGTAAGAAAATGTAAATAATGATAATAATAACAAAAATTTCAAAATGATATTTGAAATCAAAATGTAGCCAATGGGAGGTATATATAAGTTGAAAACAATTTAGGAGTTTAAGAATATTTACGGAATTGCTCGACAATGAAACGAAACAACAAAATCTCATCTGATTAATCAGCGAATTGTAATGTAACTATACTCTAATCAGGTGCTGATTATTGATTTTGTAAAGTCATTGTGATCATTTGTATTATTTTTCATGATCAGAAAATTATCCGAAAAAGAAAATCTGTCAGATAATTTTTTTTAAGTAGACTACATTGAATTTCGCTCATTCCCTTAACTTTACAAGCACCTACATTATTTTTGTTATAAATGACTGCACTTATATTTAGGTTATAAAACATCTTATCGTACAGTGGAAAGTGATCTAAATTAAAACGCTAAATATATATATATATATATATATATATATATATATATATATATATATATATATATATATATATATATATCTTGAACTTGAAGGTGAAAAATCGTGTCCTTGAAAATTTTAAAACAAAAACAGTTCTCATTTTTTTTTTATGAAAAGAATGTTTTTTTTATGAAAAGAATGGTTTTTTTTTATTTTTTAAATGAAAAGAATTCGTCTAAAATCAAATTTATGAAGGACTAGTGCAATTGTTAAGTACTTGCTCTGCTCTATTATTTTATTCTTGGATGCTTTCAAGTAGTACTTCTTATTTGTATTTATTATAACATCCCTTATATATAATTCGTGAGAAAATAATGGAAATGACTTTCGGCATTAGAATGAATTTAATGTAATCATGGGTATTATTATTTATTATAACATCCATTATTTATAATGTGAGAGTAAAAACTTATCCTCTAAACTACATAAAACCCATTGTATTCTGTTATGCAGATTTTCTGGCTATTCATTTGTCCGGTATTTTATTTGTAAGTATAGCTATTAATTCGTACAAATCATAGTTTAAATCAGCAGAGCTATAGTTCGAAAAATAAAATAAAAATAGTCTCAACAATTCAGTGATAGTTTTATTTATATAGTTTCTGAGATACCATTTTCTATTAAAATATCACACAAAATATAATCAGGTTTTTTATTTTAATATTTTTTCCATTTATTAGAAAAAAATCGATTGATAAATTAATATTTTATGGTCATTTTTTTTTTTTTTTTTCATTTCTGCATCATCTCATCTTAGGAGAATGACTGAGTTTCCTATCAATAACTCAAAATTAATGGCAATAATGAGAGGTTAATGATTGGAGTAGGAGATTTAATTTAGGGTGCATTCCTGAAATCAGCAAATTAATAAACCTTGGCATTTATTTATCGTGAATAAAGTTTGGCCATTAATTAATTTTTTATTATTGTCAAAGATAAGAATTCATCAATTTTTTAAAAAAAATATCCATATAATGAATATCCAAATAATGAAGTATGAAGCACACAAGCGTTTGGAATACAATGTAATGAAAATAAATTTCAGCATTAGAATTTAATGACTATCAATGTATTTAATCAGTTGTTAATAATAATAATTTATTAATCACATTAACCATTACATTTGCATTATTTGGTTCGCACCCAAGGTTGCTTGAACTGTATATAGAAAAGAAATATATCTAGCTGAGATTAGTAAGTAATAATTAGTAACTTTATCTTGTACTTTTTTATTTTAAATATTGTATCTTATAAAGTATGTTCAGAATTGACTTTAGCATTTTTTTGTGCCAAAGATTCCGTGCCTACTTAAAATCAGGTTCTAACAATTAAAATCTGGCAATGGAATTTAATTGCTAATGATTTTAGATTGCTACATTGTTGCGAATAATTGATCACACTATAGTGGTTTGGGATGATGGACACAGTTTACTAATGGAAAAGTTTTATGCTGCCTTCATCATCACAGATAAATATCGTGATATTTGTAATGTAGTACCTCTGAAACATCTCAAAGTCAACAAACATTTTGTAATGCAAAACATAAGGGTGCCTTTCTTCACAAGAAATCACGAAACACTAGCAGAAAAAATAAAACCAAGACATAGACGAATAATAACACTTACAAAAATTCACAACATAAACATACAGAGCCGCTCATTGTGCAAATATAGAGATTTCGCTCCACGATCAACTCTTAAACCTCTCGTACGAACGTAGAAAATTATTACAATAATTTCAATTCACAAAAATTTTGACATTTTAGTTCTACAATTCATAAAAATTTAGACATTTTAGTTCTACAATTCACAAAAAATTAGAGATGATCAAATGGTAGCTTGCATATTCCGCTTATATAAACTCTATGATAAATTCTAGAATTTTCTGGAAGGATCTACGAATCTTGTTCCCTAATAAAAATGTCGCCACTTCTTGCATTTGCTGAAACTTTTATTTTTGTAGATAAAGTTAGGCGCCCAGTTTGTCGCCAATTCCAGAAGTCATTGACTTGGCAGCTATTTAAAATCTATTTAATATTTTGGTAATTCTTTCCCACTTATTGTGAGATTATTAGCTTATATTAACAGACGGACAAACGGACTTCCACTGAATGGAATTTCCTCAAAATATGATAAAATTCACAAAATTGGTGTAGAGACCATAAAACAAATATCAGTTCTCTATCTCATAGTTTTTGAAATTATTTTTGTCAGAGACAAACAGACGGACAGATATTTTCCAAAAATACGTTTACCGAATTCAGGGAAGTCTATAGCAACATGCATCAATCAGCTAAAATCTAAGTGTGCTGTTAAAATAATTGACCAATGCTTCCATAGAATGTTTTATAACAATACAATTGTATAAATAGCGATTCAATGTCTCGATTTCTTATAATTGATTTTATTTTAAATCAGTAATCCCTATAAGTAATAAATTCCCATTAACTTATTAAAAACCGAATCTTCAATTTCTAAAATGCTTTTTAAGGCGAAAGAATTCTTTTTCTCCTGAGCGATCCATCAAAAAAATGTGGTTCATTGACCCATCAATAAATAACAAATAAAGCAAGAACCCAATGGCTGTTCTATATTTCACCCGAAACTAACTTGAGAAACTACTTTTACGAAGTACAAATAAATCCGCCGAGCAAATAAAAAAAATTGCTCCGAAGAATCGTAATCTACTTTATCGGCCTTTTCTTGTCACTTTTCAACACGATACGTGGAAAGCGGAGAATGTTCGTGGCAACCTTATACCGACTTTAACTGAGCAATCAACGAATTACTCTTTTCCTCTGGTTGGAGATCCGATTCGATGAAATTCCGGTCAGGTTTTTCAAAATAACAACTCGACGGCACTTATCTACAATTAACTTTCGCTTCTATGGACTTTTTTTCTCTGGTAATTCTGGTCAGGAAACGCGAACCTTCTTCTTTTTCTTAAAGAAGAAAAGATTAAAGGCAAGAATCTAATTGAGTTGAAGTGACCAATTTGTTGGCACTTTCTGTCTACAGCAATATGATAGTCTTTATACTTCTCAAGACGAGAGTTGGGACTAGAGAATGTAATAGTTAAAGTTCTCAAACAGTTGCAGATGTCTTTTTTTCTTCTTTTAGAGTTCTTCTAAAGATATAGTCTATTCCAAGTATCATTGAGTGTTTTATGCTTTCAATTTTCAATAGATAACTACACAAATAACGAATGCTACAACAATAATATACTACAAATAAGGAATACTGCACAAATAATGAATGCTACATAAATTACGTACTACACAAATAACTAAAATTTCAAATACACATATTGTGTTAAATATTTTATTCAGACTGATAAGTGTCTGACCATTCTATGACCTATGTCGAAATTGTAGGATTATATAGCAATTCTTTGAAAATTAATTTAATTATGTAAATTAAGAATAAGTAATTAAAAATGAATAATTTTTAACCTTTGAATTACTAGGCGGAATTCAGTTTGAGTAATCAGTTTGGCTACTAATATTTCTAGCTCCTTTCTGAGATTTCACATAAATCATTTTTAATTTTCATATTATAATATTTTATACATTTCAATAAATTATAATATTTTTGGAATGATGTGCAAACTCTCACAAAGAAAAGTTTAGTTATATATTTGAAGTGCACCATATTTTCATCCTGATAGGATATAATTAATTTTAGACTTTTAATGCCCTATAATTATAAGAGAATAAAGTGATTGTCTGAAAAGCATTCTAATTGTTAGTTAAACTGATAACAGCATTCTGAAAATGTATTTGCACATTTGTTCAAACCTACGTTGATTATTTTCCCCAAATTATTAATAAGATTTATCCAAAGAATAGTTAATGTTGTTAATGTTTTTTGAAATATTATATGCAAACAAAAACGATAAATAATTGTTAGCATGTTGAAGCGAAATTGAAACTGAAGCAAATTCAGTGCCCCCAAACGTGGTCTATTTGTACAGTTTTTAAAATAACCGCATAGTCTGAGAACATTCAAATAGATAGTTCGTGTCTCTCTGAGGGAAATAACCGGATCTTAAAAGCATTCTGATTAGCGGAAATTAAAGGGGAAACATATTAATTGAAAAAAATCCGTTTCAATCAAAAACCTGAATAGTTTTTTCTTTTCTCGTTTTCCATCAATTGTTTGTGGACATACTGAACATTTGAAATTAAAGAAAATCATTGTTTTTTGAAAACAGCTACATTGACTTAAAATTCTGTTCATTTGGAGATATTTGCCGCAATTATTCTGTAATTTTAAAACTTCTTTATTAAACCAGTGAAAATGATCTTACCTTTGCTTTCTCGTATCGGTCTACGTTTCTGGTTTAATTTCGCCGTATAGCAAAAGAAAGAGAGGAAGAGTATATTTGGAATAACTACCTTTGTTTTCAGTTTAGTTTAATCCAAAATCTACTAATGTTCATTTTAAATTTAAATAATATGTCTTGAATGATAATCATCATGTTGTTAACGATTTTTACTAACCGTGCAAGCATATGTATATACACAAAAACAAACGATGACGAATGTCCTTCGAAATCTGATATTTATCTTAATTCTAGTTCAAAGATCATATACCATATTACATTATTCTTTGCTATTCCGTCGTTAATACTCGATTATAAGTTAACACTATAAATACAAAAGAGAAAACTAAAAATATAAGATTCGGCACACAGAATTAATATCTATAGCGTGAACACTTGTCAAAATTTTATAAAAAAAAACCCAACAAATGGCTGACTGTCTATCTGTCTGCACTTTTGGAACCAAGTAAACTCAATAAACTAAAAAACGCAAGGACTTAAATATATATATCAAATTAGATATCGTATTTTGTGATAAGTGTAGTTTTGTGTCATATATATATATAACATTATTTTGGTTGAAGCAGAATGCAAGTTCGAAGACATAGACGAGACGTTGTATTTTTAATTTCGTTTTATTCTCTCTTTAATATCCATCTCGGGAAAGCAATTTATTTATAAGCAGAGACGCGGACAAGGCACAAAAGCAGAAGAGCGCGAAACAAATTATCACTAGTCTTATATAACATAAGATTTCCGGCCACGTGCCGATGGAATACATATGCTGACCTTTGACAAGGGCAACGAAAGTATCACTTTTATTTGATACGTAGTACTGATGGCGCATTAGTTTTACAAAGGAATTAATTAAACCAAAAGTGGAATTGGATCACGAAATAAGAGAATATTTTTAGAATGAAGTTACTATGGGCTAAATTAGGATTTAACTTTTTACTTGGAAATGAATTAAATTGAAATTAGAATTAAAATACCATTATATATATATATATATATATAATATAAATTGATTAAGAAAGCGTACATGAAGCACAAATTCGATTTTGTAATATTATTAATCCCATACCAGGGAATTATCACCAAAAAACTCGCCAAGGATGACACGATAGATTCAATAAAAATGCTAAATTCACGCCAAAAAATAATATTTCATATTGAACGCAGTGACATGCAAGGCGTTCTCTGGCATGACAAGTTTATTAGGGGGTATGCGAGAAAACTTTGGGGAGACCAACCCGATGATTAATTAAATTTTTGGTAACGTTATTGAATCTTGATAATAGTTTAATAATTATTAATCATCAGTCCTCTGCGAATTATTCCGATTATACCTTAATAAGCGATTAATGTCTGCAATACATTTTAATGTAAATTGTTCTTAAAATAAACAACGATTATCATCAAATTTGTTACTAGTATACTTATTTTACAATGAATGTTTTATTGCAAATGCTCAAATATTAATAAATGGATATATAATGCAACATTTAGTCAGTGAAGTGCGAATCTCTTTGTCTCTACTGTCGTACATAATCGCCTCCAAATTTCGGGACAAACTGGTGTTTATCAACTATTTGACTCAAGAGCATTTACTCAATATCACAATTCCCAGCAACAGAGTTTAAATTACATTCCATTGTTTGCCATGGTATTCCCTTTGTGCCAAGCGGTTTTCGAACTAAAATGGCTTACGTTGCATGAGACATTGCGAAAGACTCGTCTTCTATTTGACTATTCTATTTGTATTTTTCAGAAATAAGAATAGGTGTTAAAACATTCTTATATTATTGAATAGAAAGAAACCTTTTTTATCCATAAGTGATTATAACTAAGAAATGTTACTTTTTTTTTAAATTTCTCGTATATAAAAAATGCAGAAAGTATTGTAATAGACAAAGAATTCGAACAAGAGATTTTGACGGATCTTCAATTTTTAAGCTCCTTGAGTTAGGAAAACAGATTTTTTTTTTGAAAAATTTATGTCGGTGTGTGACGATGATAGTTCAAATATTCTTTGATCTAAACGGATGAAATTTGGTATATGGTCATTACACTAAATTTATAGATTTCCAACAAATTTGAGAAACATCTATTCGCATGAAATCTGTCTATTAAAATGTTCGAACCAGATGAACACCATAACTAAAAAATGAAGAGAGCTAGATGGATGGAATTTCGTGCACATATTTAACATCAATAATGTAGACATCTGTATTATTTTGAGCCAAATCCAACAAGAACTGTCATGATTAGGGATTGCAATACCGGACCAAAATTTCAATACCGGTATTCGGTATTTTTTAAATCTTAATACCGCGATACCGGTTTTAATACCGGTATTAGAAATTTTAGAAAAAGAAAGAAAACACAGGTGTTTCTTTGTTTTATTTGCCAGTTTTGTTAGAGAGTGTAAATATCACAAAAAATAATTTGTAACTTATAAATTATAACAGTATATAATCACAAAAAAGTAAAGGAACATCTTATTTATTAAAATCACAAAAAAAAGTGTAAATATCACTGTTGAGTCTGTGGTACTATGACAAATTTTTGAAATGTGATCGTAAAAAACATAATGTATCCATTGTAATGTCATTAAGCCTGAAAAGTAATTTGGTGTAAACATTACCAGTTGTCGAAAACGCTCTTTCGGCATCTACGCTAGCTGGTGGCACTGTTAGCAATGCGCGATATATTTTTTTTCAAGTATTTACCTCTAAATCCCTCATCTTCAAATAAATCGATTTCTCGTCGGATAGTTTTGGATATAGCTGATTTCTGTATTGTATTTTGGTTCGTTGAATTTTTTTTTTTATTTTTTTTTTATTTATCGCTAATTCTAATTTTTGTTCAAGAGACAATTACTTTTCACTATCGACGGTAGTGACATCATAATCTTCGATAATTGAACCGAATTCTTCTGAATGTGGATAGGTTTGTGGGTAAAAAATTTTAAGAAAATTTACTCTAAACTTAATCAGATTTGAACTGGTTCTTTTCTTTTCTTCTTTTTCATTTTCAATTTTTAAATCATTATAATTATGTAAATACCATAAGACATTTTCTATTTCGGTATGCCTTTCTTCTGTGCGATTTTTCAATGTAATATATAATTTTTTTGGTAATGATATGTGGTGTTCTTTCAGTGACTGCAACATGAAATTTATTGTTGCATTAGCTGTTATTAGAATCTCTCCGATATAATGCCTCAATAGTCAGTTTTATTGGAAGTAGAGCTGACTCAGTTCTGGATATTAAGTCGAATTCACCATCTGAAAAAATAATTTACAGGTTTAAGTCGATTATTGCTTTTTGGATGGGATTTCTCAGTTTCAAAAATCGTTCCATCATTAGAAGTAAACTGTTCTAACGTGTTTTAGAATCTAATATTAACATATATTCTGTTTTATTTTCTGTTAGTATATATTTTAGTAATATATCCTTTTTTATATGGGAACGTTTAAATATCTTAACAATTTTTCGAACTTTATAAATTATAGGAAGCAATTCTTGATAGATTAATATTTCATCGTCATTAGCATTATCTTCATTGTCAATATCACTCTCACTTTTACTCTCTTCAAAGTTGGAATCCGAAGTTTCTATATCCACAGTATTTGGATTCTTCTGTTCTTTATTTTTATTGGTATAATACATCTATTATTCCTATCTGAATTCCATGTGCATAGCACAACTGCTGATTTGCACCAGTCAACTTTCCAACTTTTTTCATAATTGTTGCTCCATCAGCCGTTATGGATACAATATTTTCTTTCAGTGATAATCCATGTTTCGCTAATTTAGATTTAAGCAATTAATTAAGCCATTAATTAGCTAATTAATTTCGCCCGTTAAGGAGACATAACAACAAAAATGTATACTCTTTTGCTATGTTCGCCATCCCTGAACATATAGTGGAGACCATTTTAAAAATTTCTAGTAAATACCGAAAAACCGGTATTTAAACTTGTGAATACCGGTATTACAAAATTGTACAAATGGCTCAAAATACCCGTATTCGGTATCCCGGTATACCGGTATTGCAATCCCTAGTCATGATCAACTGTCTGTTGGTCTCTGCTTACAGAAACATATAACCTCGGTAATCCAAAAACGCAATGATTTAATTATATCAAATTTAATATGTGATTTTGAGACTTCTTGTAATTTATTGCTTGATTTTGGTTTTAATAAGTAATGAAAAATGTATCTAAAGCCCAAATTTGCGCTTTGAAATCTATTTTTATTTTTATTTCTCGGAGGAAACATTTCTGATTTTATTTATAGCTGACTTTCTCATTGAATTTCCCGGCTCAGCCATCATACATACTAACATAAAACATCTACAAAAACACATATGTTGAAAAAATGTAAGAAAAAACTTGTACTTTAATTCCACGTGTTAGAAAATTTTGTAATTAGCAAATATTCGGATTTAAGGGTTTTCGCCTATATTCACATTTCAGAACACTTTGAGTTCGAAAAAAATATATTTTTGGAATAATTTCTCTTTGTATAAGAATACAATAACTCAAAATTGTTTTGAGCTAGATGAATAAAATTTGGTACGAGAGCTTAACACTAATTTTATTGTATCTATAAAAATATGATCAGCATCCAATCAAAGTTCGTCTGTCTGTTTTTTCAAGTATAATTATAAAATAAAAAGGTTTCAGGTTCAGGTTTAGAATCTAAATTTTAAATATTTATCAAATTTTAAAATAAATATCTCAAAGAATTTTCAGTCTATACTTTCGCATAATTAAATCGTAATGACGCATAATTAAGACGTAATAACGGATAATTAAAAAAACTCAACTGTACTGATAAAGGAATTGCCTATGTGATTTTGTAATAAAGCTGTAGTTGTCTATCAAAACGATTTTATTCGAACGAAAAAGTTTTGCAAACTTGCATTTCTTTACTATATTATGATGCACAAAACTGTTGTAGGCGTAACCCTGAAAATAAAAATCTGAGTTCTCGTGGCATTCACGGCCTTGCTCCATGTCCACAATGTCATGCGTTATCAAAAACGACCTGTGTTATAGAGATGCGAGAAAGTTTAGGGGGAATTTAAAAAAATCTACGAAAAATGGTCCTTTCCTCAATTTCATTTTGTTTATAATGAATTTGGGCTTCATTTTTTTTTAATTTAGGGATATGAATTTTCTTTTCTTTTAAGAAGTTTAAGAAATCTAGATTTATTTAACAAACCTTTTACTAATAGTTTGGTTTCATTTGTTGCACTCTTATTGACTTCTCCTCTTTCCGCTTCTGAAACCAAATAAGTTATTGAAGTTATTTATTGCTATAATATGACTGTGGTAAATATGCGTGAAGTAAATAAATACTTCTTTATACCTTCGGATTGTTTTCTTTGTAGGTGTTGATTAGTCTTGATTTGCCGCATCCATTCGGATTAGCTCTTTATGGAGATTCAATCTACTGGACAGACTGGACCGAACACACAATCCAGAGCGCAAACAAGGTGACCGGAAAGGACAGGAGAGTTATACTTCAAGGAAGAGAAATACTTTTAGATGTCCACGTCTTTCACCGCCAAAGGCCAAACAGTGAGTTAACGAACAAACCTTATGTTTAGAAATGTAACGGTATTATTAATTTAATAAGTATTATTATAAATGAATTGTAAATCTGAAGAATTATTAGTTAATAGGATAATGATAAATAATTATTATTACAATTAGTTATTAATAATTTCTAAATGGATATGAACTTCGATTCATTATGAAAAGCATTAATTGAAGTATTCACTTAAGAGATAATTTATCAATTGAATTCAATGATGAATTTTTTTCTAAAAGATTTTAATTAAGCATTAATATAAATTAAAAAGCCAAATAATGAGTTAATGAGCAAACCTTTTGCTTAGAAATGTAAAGGTATTATTAAATCAATAAATAATTAATATGAATAATATTATAAATTTAACGAATTATCGATTAATATGAAAATGATAAAAAATTGTTATTAAAGATGAACCATTGTTCAGCTTTATAAGCATTCTTTAAAGTGTTCATTTAGGCGACAACTAAGAAATTAAATTTAGTAACACAATTTTTTTCTAAAAGATAATAATTAGCTATTCATATAAATGAAAAGGTCAAATAGTGAGTTAATGAACAAACTTTTTGCTTAGAGATGTAAAGGTATAATTAAATTAATAAATAATTAATATAAATAATTTTATAAATTTAAAGAATTATAAGTTAATATGATAATGATAAATGATTATCATTGCAAACAGTTATTAATAATTTTTTAATTAATATGAATCATTATTCATTATGATAAGCAATAACTGAAGTGTTTGCTTAAGCAACAATTAATGAATTAAATGTAATGACACATTTTTTTTCTAAAAGATAATTATTAATCATTAATATAAATTATAAATTACTATGAATTAATATGACATAATTAAATTTTATTGAGTAAGTTATTAAATTTTCAAATAATTAATCAGTAAATTTAACAAAAATCATTTCTCTCAAGCTTTAAAACACTTTCCGAGCACAGCTAAGGCCGCGGTGGCGTGTTGGTAAGGTCTCGGCTTCGGAACCGGAGGGTGTCAGGATCGAGACCTGATTCCACCGAAAAAACGTCGTGTAAGGGGGTCTGTAGCACGTTAAATCCGTCATGACCAAACGTCCTCCCGCTGGTGTGGTGTGGTGTGGAGAGGGGGGTGCCAGCTCAGGTGTCGTCCTCGTCATCTGACAGTGGTTCAAAATTGCGAGGGTCGTCCCAAAATAGCCTTAGTGTTTCTTCAAACGGGACGTTAATATAACCAAACCGAGCACAGCTTTTTGTCGAAATTCTTGTAAATCAGAAATAATTTATATGTAATTACTTTATTAAATTTATATATTTTATATTAGTGTAATTTATATATTATTATTTTAATAAATAATTTATAGAATAATTATAAAACTTCAAACGCAGGAAGATAAGATTCTTTTAGCTTTTAACTTGTTTGTCCAAGCAATTCATGAAATAAGATCTGGTTCCATTACGCAGCCTCTAGAAAGCAAACAATAAGCAACATTTGCAGATTCGATTTCAAAATGTTTATGAATCAAGATTGAATAACTTATCAGAATATTTTTCTTTAAAAAATAAATATAATTTATTTTAAATAACATAAAAATACAATTCCGATATTTTCAATACGTTCAAAACCACAGCCAATTACCGCTTTAAATACAGTTATTTGACCCAATTACATAAGTAGCATAAAAATCGTTTATCAGATACACCACAAAATTATATATAATCGAAAATAAAAAGCATTGACTTATATTCTACTGCTACAGTTTTGCATATAAATAGCAATTTATTTCCTTGCAAAACTTGCAAAAGCATTTGGACCTATTTATAAGCAATCTACGAAGACACTAGGTTAACAAAGGTATATGTGGTTGTCATACAAATCACGCATGCTCAATAGCGGCATGAATTGTATCATTTGACATCTTTAAGGATATATTAAGTTAGATTAAAATGTCGTTTTGTTCAAGATGCATTTGATTAACCGCAAAGGAAATAAATATGGTATGCATAATCGCAGAATATTGAAAGCTTAAAGTATATGTAATTATTAGATTTTCATAACTCAAAAGAGTTATTTCGAGCTCTCTTTATGGGTCGAATGTTTAAGCCAAAACGCAGTCAAAGTTGAAAGCTAGAAATTTAAATATGGATGAAAGTATCTAATGAATGATCCAATGAAGAAAAAAGGCAATCAGTAGGAGGTGTAAAGGGCACATGACATTTATTAAAAAAAAAGGTACGTCTGATTTCAATTTTTGGTGTAAAACACTTTGCTTTGAACATTTTAGAGGCGACACAATCAAGAAGAGTTTCAAAACAATCAAATGGACTTGTTTTGGAATATTTCAAGCAACTTGACAATAGCAGTGATATCGTATCTAAAAAACATCTAGGGATTTCTGAACTAATGCCAGAAATATAGGATTGCCTCAGAGATTATGAAAAATAATATGCAATCTTTTTTAAATGAATTAAATATTTTCTTGTATTATAGCTGCCAATGTAATTTTACCTTGTACCTTTATTATTGAACCACCGCATACAATTAATTGTAAGAGACAGTAGAAAGATATGATTTTGTACAATTACTATTATTTACAATTCTCTTAAAGATAATTTTTTTATGATTTTGAGGATGTTAAATTTGAATAAATATTTGAGCTGTTAATGCGTTAGTTGGTTAAATATAATAAATGCAATTTGGACAAGTTAAATCTCTTCCAAAATTGGGAGAAAAAGATTTTCTCCCAAATGCTTTAAACATTTATTCAAAGGATAATATACTCGAATAAACGTTTAAAAGTATGTTTAAATTATGTTTCCAAATTTAATAAAAGTGTGATAAGTCTTGCCTCCTTTTATTGATATGATAGTTCAAATTTTTTTATTGAATTATGAGTATGGTTCCAACTTTGCTTTTAATTTTAATAAAACAGTTTGTTGTTCAAATGCTTGAAACAGTTCAAACATTGTTTTTGGAAGATAAAAAGTAAAAGAAAAATATAGCGTGATTATTTTAATGATACTTTATCACGTTTAAACGCCGGCTATTGGTTTTCATTGTGCTCTTAGTTTCCTTTAGAGTTTTCTTTCTACACAAGCGGTGAGGGAAACAATATGTCAAAGGTTCTTAAATAAATCTCAGCAAGCCAAAAGAATAAGTCTTTCGTAACGTCTTGGTACCGGGAGATAAGTTGGTAATTTCTTTAACAGCCGAATCAAACTTCGATTACCCTTTTCCTTTTTCTTAAGGTTTTAGTGCCAAAAACACATTTTCCAATAAAGACCTTATCTTAATTGTTTGATATTTTTCCTCCAATAAACGTCAGGGAATTATAACATTCCTGAGACAAAATGGCCCAAGTATAGTACACAGAGTTTCCAAGATTTTAATGAACAGCTTCTGAGTTTCTAACGAAGAAACAAATGTTTAAATCATCGAATGATCATATGGTAAAACATCGTTTGTTATTGATATCATTATTTAATAAACGCCATAATTTTCAAAAACTTTTTTTAACAAGATATGTCCCAAAATTAACACATTCAAGATTTGAATTTGCCGCCATTCATGCAGTAAAGTGTTGGCACCCTATTAAAAAAAAACATTTAACAGCTGATAATTTGGGATTAGTAAAAATGGAGGGTTAAATTAAAGAACAATGTGTTTTCATTGTTGAAGAGTATTTCAAAAGTAATGACAGTCTGACGGCCATAATTCGAAAATTTGAGATGTGGCCCTCTTATATCCTGTGATTTAACACCATTGGATTTCATTTTATGAAGTTATTTGTAGTTAAAGGTATATGCCAAGAAACCCACAAACACACGTGCATTGAAGGAGAAAATTCAACTCCGCATCATCGAAATTAAGGGGCATTTATGCAAAATGATCATGGAAAATTTCGACAAAAGAGTTTGTATGTGGCAGAAAAGTCGTGGTGGCCATTTACCCAATGTGTTATTTTATACATAATCCTATCTTGTGTACTTTACAATTGAATAAAAATAAAACAATTTAAAGAAAAAAAACCAGTTTTTTTATTTAATTCGTATCTTGCGTTGACACTTCGTTCTGTCTTTGTTCCATCGCTCTATTTCTCTCTGTTCTGTTTCTCTTGTTTTTTTAAAGGGAATACCGAAACCTTATTGCAAACTGGTGACAAATTCAAATCTTCCGTTAATTTTGGGACACCCTTTATATATTCTATTGAACACTATTTATAATTATTCGTTCACCTTAAATTTGCAATTAAAGTAAGGTCACTGGTTCTGAAAATAAAAATATTCGTTACTTTAAAATATGTGATAAATTTTATATTTTACTAATAGCATGCAAAATAAATAAATGGAAAAGATATAGTCTCAGGTGAGAAAAAATGATTACCGTCTAATCTTAAATCTATAGTTCATTACTAGTTTTATTCTTAATTATTTTGGAAATTACAGAAAAATATTTATTTTAAATTTTGCAATCAAAATTAGAATTTAATGCAATAAAGGATTATGTTTTCGTTTGCGGTATACGTTTATGGTTTTGGTGGAAAGAACATTATTTACAGAAAATACCAGGTAAACAATTAATGCCTTTAGTACAATAATGGCAACTTAATACTAAAAATAAGAAGTGCTGAAAAAAATTCCATATGTCTATAATACATAAAAGTTGCCAGTAAGGGAAAAATACGTAGAAAAAATTTCAATTGGATTATTTTCTCTTCCACATAGGAGTTTTTTCATAAAAAATGAGAAAAATTAACTGTCATTATTTTAAAAATACAAATTTCTTTTTCTAATCTGCTAACTACAGCTTTAAATATTTAGCCCTCAAATTCAACAAAGCAATAAAATTTAATTTGTATAATCTGATTTATTTCGTATAATCTCTTGTTAATTATGTGATTCTGATTGCTCATTCCTTTCAAACTAAACAAAATAATTAGTGAAATTACTCCATATTTTGCATGATCATTTGGATTCTGATCTCTCATTTCTCTCAAAATAAACAAAAGAATCAGTGGAATAGTTCCACTATCTAATTTTTAGTTCCTAATCATTATAAAATGGATATATTATTTTACTGATAAATTACGATTATTCGATATATATATGTATGGCAAAATTTTATTTAGATCTTAAAAATATATATCACCGTCATTAACGTTCTTGTTTATAATAATACCCATGAAATTCAAATTCCAAAACTAAATTAAATAAGATCCTAAAGAACGAAAAAAAAAAAAATAAGGAACGCATCTATTAAAAAAATATTTGTTTTAATTTTTCATGACATTTTTCTCTTTCTTTCCTTCAGAAGATACTTGAAAGTCTTACTTATACATTGCAGACCTAAAGAACAGTTAGAACCATTTTTGAACATATAATTTCTTGGTTCCCATTAAGAATACTTTAATCCTGAAGCAAATTGAAACATATATTATAATGGTTTCTTAGATGACTTAATCGTTGTTTTGCATAATAATGTCAAAATGGTGCGCGTATTACTGTAAGCTATATTTAACGAACGTGAATTTATGGCCATTTGATGACAGATATATCTAACTGGCAGTCGCATTTGAGATATCATGGTATGTGCAGGACCGGCTTCATGATAAAGGACATGGAATAGATGATAGTTATATATTGTTAGGAATTGCCAGGCATACAGTAAGTGGTATACTGTAAATCCATTATATCTTGTCCATACCATTATTCGGAGGGCTTGTTACAATGTTTATATGTTCATTTAGGCATCTATATAAGTTGAGATCCTTCTGTCAAAAGTCCATGTTGTTAAATTAACAAATCAAAATTAATAAACAAACCGAGCAGTATAAAAAAAAATTCTTGAAACCCCGTACCTATTTATATCGCATACAAAAGATTGTACTAAAAATTTCTGATTGTAAATTTAAAAATTTTTTATAGGGACTATCTGAAATTATCCTTTAAAAGAACAATGATATATTTCAATTTTTTTATTTTAATAATTATTTTGTGATTTTAGGTCTTGAGTGTGTCAAATACTGCATTCGATTTTAAACTAACTTCTCAATGGTTGCACCCGATGCCAATATTAGTAACAAACTAAGAAGCAAGAAGGCAAATGAATAAAGACATATTAAGCCATGACATCAGATTAATCTACAAAACATATTTTCTCTTTAACAATGCTAAATAGGGAAAAATCGGATTTTCTAGATAATATGAGAAATAAAATTACTTTAACCCTTTAAAAGGCCATTTTTTTCTAGTCATATTATGTTAAAATATTTTTAGGCTTGAAATTAAAATAAGAAAAGGGATTCATTTAGCTTATTAGATAAATTTAATTTGATTAATTAATTAATTTGGTTAATTAAAAATTAAGTAACAAATTAAGACACGTCATTTTGTCTGAGATAAAGAATTGAAGCATCTATAAGTTTCTGACTTACTAAAAAAAAATTTCAGAACTTACGCCAATCTACATAATTTCGTACAAAGATTGCTAAATTTTGTGGGAAGCATACTTCCTACGGCCCTATGAAGAGTTAAACACCTTGCCGAATAGAGACAGTTAATCTGTTGAGTATATAGATTGTTTCAACATTAATTGATATCAGCTCTTAACAAAATATCTGTTGTTGTAACATATTTTTGGTTATCGTAAAAATGAATTCTCTAATAGAAATTCTTAGACATTATATGTTTAACTTTAGGACTTTTATTTTATTGATTCAATTTAGTGGCCAAAATTAAAATTGGAGATTTATTTTTCTTTCACATGTAAGAAATTCAAATCCTGATAAAAATACACAAAAAATAATAAAAAATAGGCATAATATTTGCCATTATTAGAGCAATGCACAGTAATTTTTATTTAGAAAATCACTCTAAGTAGTAGCATTTGTTCATCTAATCCCTGAAATATTTAATTCTTGAAAGAATAAAACTTTTCAAGAATGACAATTTTAAAAAGCAAATACTCTTTTGCGAGCAAGCATTCGAGCGAAAATGCTCTCTAGAATTCTGAAAATATGCTATAGAATTCTATCATATTTGAAACAAATCTCCTTGAATCTTGGGAATTTACATTCTGCCGCAAGATTCACCGGAAAAGAGAATATATATATATAGGTTCTGCAAAGAAATATTTTGTTGGGTAATAAAGAAAAAATATTGAGAAGCAAGTTTAAATCTTTGCTACGAAAATCGTTTTATTTCGTTTTGAGAAAGACTTTGAGGAAAAAATGAAACTATGGAAAAAACAGTTGATCGAATTTTTTTAATAAATAAAAAAAAACTTAAATCCCTCAAAATTATTAAACTTGATTTTGTGTATGTTGGAATTTTGCTATCGGTATTTCATTCGCTTCTGCATGTGGTAGAATTTTCATATTTTGTACACTTGTATTTTGTCATTCATGATATAGTATTATAATACTTTAAAAAATAAAATATTAGTAAATACAATTATTAAACTCAATTTTGATTTTTCGCTTGTGACGCCACCTGGTAATTCATTTAAAAATTACTTATTTCAGGATTTAATAATGTCTATAATAATGAATTATAAAATAAACTGTAAAAATTAGAAGATTATTGAAATGAATTGTGTCTTATTGCGTTAAAGAAGGAATATGTAGAAAATGTATCTGTAATATTTTAATTTCGAAAATAATTATAATTTCTTTCTAGTTTTGAGAAAAAAAACCTGCCAAAATGACAGTTTAATAATAAAGTCGATTTAAGCTTATGTCTTCGCTATTTTGATATTCATTTTACTTTTTTCAAATTTAAAAAAAATATACATAGTCATGACACAGTTTATGATGATGTTCTGTTCAATATACAAATACAAACTTCGAAATGCAAAATCAATTATTTGATTTTTTTGAGAATATTTAACAGTTGTTATAGATTAAATGTGTGGTACTAACAAGACAAAAATATCGAGCTAAATCAAGGCCTAGTTAATGACAACGAGTTCTATAGATTTGTGAAATAATCATTACTAATAATAAGCCAGAATACTTAAGTTAATAGGGCATTCTGCAGTATTGATTAGGAATTATTGACCAGACTTATTAACTAAGAATTACCTAATTTGTTAATAAATTCAAAGATGCTACTTGGAGAAATTTGTTTTAAAATTTTAATTAGATTTTATTTAATTAGAAACCTTAGCTATACTTCTTGAAAATCCTAAAATATTATTGCAACTTTTATTTTACTTGTGGTAATCTCCAAAGTGGCATGGGATTAATTCCATATTTATGCTTATCATAACCAGTCATAATTTCTTTCTTGTCACTCGGGATGTGGTGTGGTGTGGAGAGGGGGGTGCCAGCTCAGGTGTCGTCCTCGTCATCTGACTGCGGTTCAAAATTACGAGGTCCGTCCCAAAATAGCACTAGTGTTGCGTTACAACGGGACGTTAATATAACTAAACTAAACTAAACTTTATTGGCACTCAGGAAGTTTCCGTTGGCTTTCACATTTATCTGTCTTATTTTTAGTCATTTTTAGCTTTATAAATTAAACATATTCTATAAAATTAAAACTTTCTCACAAGTTATTGCCTGTAACAAGTTGTTGTTGTTGTTGTTGTATCTGTAAGGCAAGTTGTTACTTGTAACAAGTAGCCTCATCTAGCACTGTTTGATATCCTGACATGAGTGAGCGGCATAATACAGTCCTACAGAAGTTTAAAATACAATCTCATTTACATAAAATATGTTTTAAATGTGTACAAACGTTACACGGATATTTTAAAAGGCACCGACACAAATAAAATTTTAAATATAAAATTGAAGATCCATAGTTGCTGCTTATACCAGTAACTGTGCTATCACCACCTGTGCTGTGGTACCAATATCTTTGCGACTGAATGTAGGCAGTCAAGAAAACCCCACGAATAAGAGCTACCATCTAACGAAAGGAAAATGAAATTCAACCGGAGGTTAATTTAAAATTCATATGTAACAACTTGCAACAACTTCCGGTGAAACAACTGACTTCTGTTTCCTATATCGTATTTCAATATTCCTTTTGTGTGCCATAAATGCTGTTCCAACAGATTTCTTTTCTCGTCAAATAGTTTGGTACAATTAACATACAGAAATTAAAGTTTCTCTAAATTGAGGAAGTTAATCAGTGGAATGTCAAATTATTCAATGGGTTCGCTTTCTTCATTCTTTTGTTTTCACATATATGTTATTTATAGATTTGTTGTTAATGAAAGTTTGTATAAATAGGTAACACCAGGCTATCGAAATCAACTCAGATCTAATGCTTGGAAAATTACTTCCCATTTCTTTAAATTTCTTGTCTTAAAAGAAAATTTGAATTTTTTTTCTCGTAATCTGAATTTTGGAATTCTCCTGCCAAATAATAATATTTCAAAACATTTCCTTTAAACACACGTCAAAACAAAATTTTGTTTATTTTAAAAATCCTGTTTCAATAAGGGAATTAAAATATATTAAAGGAATTTTGTTTATTTTAAAAATCCTCGTACATATATACTTATATATTAATTTAAATTATTCTTCCTGATATAATAATTTTATGCAGTGAAAAATAAAATTATAAATAAGAATGTTTATTTCTATCAGTAAAAATTTATTAAGAGGATTAAAACTATGTATGATTTTAAAAGTTTGTTACAAACTTAATTCTTGTTGCATAAATTTCTTTGTATCATTCGGAAAGTTAAAAAAAAGTAATTTTATTTTGCATAGTTTAAAAATGAAACAGCGTATCTTCAGAGAACTGATTATCCCATAGCAAATTTTTATACATGTTTTTTCTATATCAAAAATTTTCATTTTAATAATTCTCTAAAATATAAATACGTAACACCAGGGAGTCGAAATCAAGCCATGCTTGGAAAATCACTTTCCATTTCTTCTTTAAATTTCTTGTTATAAAAGAAGATTTCAGATTATGTTTATTCGTTTTATGATCTTTTGAATTAAACTGCTAAATAATAATATTTTTAAAAATTCCTGTAAACACATATGCACTAAAATGTAGAATTCAGGATTTTGTTTAGTTTAAAACCCCTGTTACATATACTTACATATATCTTAATTGAAATTATTTTTCCTGATATAATAATTTTATCAGTGAAAAATGAAATTATAAATAAAAAGAATCATATACTAAGAGGATTACAACAATGTAAGATTTCAAAAGTTTGTTACAAACTTAATTCTTGTTGCATAAAATAGTATTATTCGAGAACTTAAACACATTTTATTTTGCATATTTTGAAAATGAAACTATATATCATCAGGGAATTCAGGGAACTGATTATCAAAAAGAAAATTTTTATACATGCTTCTCTATAACAAAAATTTTCATTTTAATAATTCTCTGAAAAGAGAATTTTGCATAAATCTCAGATATTTTCTTTGACATAAAATAAGCTGACGAACATTCCCATTGCTTTTTCTCAAAGTCTTGGATTAAATCTCTGGATGTTGTGTTTTATCATTTTTCTTAAGAAAATATTCTACTTTAAACTGCGACTCTCTCTCTCTTGTATGTTTGAAATAAATTTGTTTATGCTGCTGAAACTGCATATTTGATTTCAGAAGCGAAAGCAGAGTAAAACTATTTAACATATTAAAATCCGAGGTAAAATATCGGAATGTCAATATAAACTCTCGGGTCAGATGTTGGAAATATTCTTTTGGGCTTTCAATTTAATGTGCGCTAAGGTGAATATTTCACTCAAAAAATAGTATTTTGGAATGTATGTTTTAGAGTTTCAAAAATATTTTAAATTGATAACATTAATAATGCAGAGTTTTGCTTGAATTTCACTCCACTGACACTATATAAGAGATAACTTAATACATGCTTATAGAATCAACCTTTGATATTTTGCTAGATCATTTATAAAAATCTCGACAAGTTAAATCATTAGTCATGTTTTATAAATCATGTCATTAGTCATTATTAGTGCATTAGTCGCGCCATTAGTCTCGTAATCATTAGTCATGTTTTATTAATCATGTCATTAGTCATTATTAATGTCATTAGTCATGCCATTGGTCTCGTAATCATTAGTCATGTTTTATGAATATCCGGCATAATCAAATTAATAATATTGGAGTTCACACTCATTAGTTCAAGTCAAAACACATACATGCAATTCTTTATCATAGAAAGTTTCATGAAAGTTATGATTTCTTATTAAGATTAAATATAGTTACAAATGTATACATGACCACAAAATAGCTGCTGGAATTTTAAAAAAGTATGGAGCATTTTGATGTATTTCTTCCGCAATAGAGTGATTAAAAACAGATTAAATCTACTTTAACACTATAACCCTGCAAGTGTTCAAATGACTGTTTTCTAATGGCAGTTCCAATACATTGGTGAAATTCTAGTACGCCTTCGCTAAAAAGGATAACAACCAAAAGCCAAAGGAGAAAGTTTTCAATACTGCAAGGAAGAAATTTAATTGGCCAAGTAGCAATTGGTTTGATAGAAAATTTTCTCTACTTTCTTGTTAACGAACTCAAAAGATACATTAAAATAGATTTCAACAAAATTACTTCAGTTTAATGTGAGTGAGTTTCTGGAGTGAGTTTTTCTTACAAAAACAGTCTATTGCAACTTACTTTAACCCTTCAAGTGGCAAACCCGTCAAAAGACGGAATCTTTTCTCCTTTCAAAATGGCGGGTTCTTCAAAAGACGGAAACAAAAACTCCCTTAAAACTGTCGGTGCCCGTATATTTACGGGTTCTGGTTTTTCTCTTCCTCCTATCTCCAGTTGTGATAATAAGAAGGGAATGCGAGATAAGGAAAGGTGAAACGTTATCAGTGGACGATATGATTGATGTCTTCCTGCTCGCGTGCTTTTAAGCATTTTAAAATCGTGCTTATGTTCTGAGCCGTTACTTTTGAGATATTGAAAATAAATACGTATCCAAAATGAGTTTTAAATAAAGGGAATAAAATTGAACGTATGAAAATATATATCTCGAATGAATAAATATAGGTATTATTAATAATAATTTGATCAATAAGATTTTAATACTTCCTAGTATAAAAAAATAGTTTATCTAAAAAATAAATAAAAAATATAAAATTAAAATTTACAAGTTTCTCTTTTATAGCGTACTTTCATTTAAGGATTGCTTATGCAATTTATTTTCGAAAATAAGACACTAAACTTATGTACAGAATTTATTTAAGGCAACTGTTGCATATACACGAGGTTGCGAACAATGTCAAGTCATCAAAGTCCAAAAGTCAAGATGTTTGACAAGGTAATGTACAAAAGTTTACTAAAGCTACTACTCTGCTGACTTATTTTACCATATTAGCGACAAACTCAAGGAGTACATTAGATTTAAACAAAAGATCTTTTGAAGTAAATGTCAGATAGATTTTAATAGAAGTTTTAAGCTGACATTATCAATAGAATTTCGCATAACATGCAGCAACTACACTCTGCCATTTCCAGATGAAAGATTTTACAAGAATGTAGGGTTGTAGAAGTCCTTGTTCATGTTTCCTGAATAAATTCTTTATGTTTTGTAATTTCATATATAAAAATTCCCTACTAGAACTCCGTAGTAGATGTTATTATTATTATTTTTTTGCAATTAACATACATATCAGTGTATGAAAATTATGTATTTGTAAATTTTAATATGATTATGTAAAATTTCGAAAGTATGCTTGCTTGTTAAATATTTCTCGGATATTTAACAAGTTTGCTATCATCTGCCTACTTTATTCTGCCTACTTAGGTCTATACTTCTGGACATCCCTTTCTGTAAAAGTTCCACATGCGAAACCCATTTCTGCATGTTAGATTCAAAAAGTATCATACATATTACCTTACAAAGAAGTTGTTAAATGTAATTTTGAATGTATGCTTCCTTACAATATGGTTTTCGAAAATTTAATAAGTCTTCAATCATCTGTCGGCTTTCTTCCACTTACCTTTCTAGGTTTTTCTGGTACGTTCGTCATTTTTTTCCTACCAAGCATATTTTTTATCTGTTAATATCCGATAATTTCGTTCCATAGATAGTTTAACAAGGACAGAATTTTCAACATTGACTCCAACATTCAATCGTCCTTCTATTTATTTTTTAAAACTCTTATAAATTTAAATTTCGGAATTAAATTTATTCCTTATGAACATGGCACAGGCAATAAGATTTTGAAAATTTAACAGTTTAGATGCGATGAGTGAGTCTCGTCTCCGATGAAAATTAATCAATTTCTCTTAGTAGTTTACTAAAACAATTTTTAACATTAAAAAAGAATACTATTGCGAATCTGCAGAATTGCTAGCCAGTCCAATAGTAAGAAAACAGATTTACAGATATTTATTTTTAATGGATGCCGTGCCAATGGCTCCCGATCTCCACGCCAATTTTGGCGAATTTTGTGCAAAAATGGATGCTCTCGAAAGAAAAGGGAGAAGGGCGATTAATATATTAAGAGCAAAGATTCATGGATCCTTCTCGAAAACTCGATATTCTCTCACGGGCTGTACAAACGCGAAATACATAAAACGAGTGACCCTTGGAGTAATTTCGGTGAGATCTCTCTAATTTTACTAATGATGTTATTTAAAAATAATTTGTCGTTTCCATATGATTTGAGAGGTTCTTGAAGTGTTGATCTTTTTGTATTTCATGAAAATGATTTTGCTAGATTTCTAGGAATAAAGCTTTATTCGTTACACAGCTTACCGGACATTTCACCGTATATTTTCTACCAGACTATTTTCAATAACAGAGCATGTAAATTTTCATTTTATATGAGAAATTCTGTTGGAGAGTGAATATGAGAAAATATTTTTTACACGATTTCATTAGTTACCCTAGTACTGAACATTAGTATGACATTGATACTGAACATTATTGTATGACATTGATCAGTATTTGCAATATTTTAAAGTCGCAATATTGTAATTAATATCATGTAAAGTCTCACAATATTGTGCAATGGGCTGTTCTACCTGGGTAAATAAAGATTTAAAAGTTGCATTAAGGTTGTAATAATTTCTTTTGTTTGTAGTGGGGAAAATTTGAAAATAATTTTTCATCAAACACCTGGAGATTGGAATTAGACAATATAATTATCAAGAGCTGAAAACGATATTATTAAAAATTAAGTTACGATTAATATCATAAAGAAATTTCATTAACGTCCATTCATTAGAACTGCTAAGAACTGAAAACGATATTATTAAAAATTAAGCTACGATAAAATCGTACAGAAATTTCATTAGCATTTATTCAGTAGAACTGCTAAAAGCTGTAAAAATAGTGTTAAAAAGGTATTTCACTAACGTTCATTTAATAGAACTTCTGGTAGCTGAAAATATTTTTAAAAATTATGTCTCCATAAATATCATGAAAAATTTCATTAATGTTCATTCAGTAGAACTGCTAAGAGCTGAAAAATATTATTAAAAATTAAGCCACCATAAATATCATAAAGAAATTTCATTAACTTTCATTTAATATTACGGTGTATTATATTAAAATAAAGTTTTTTAACTTCAATAAAGTATAGGTTTCTCATAATTTATTATTTTGTTTTAATCTTCAGATTTTTATTAAAAATTTTTCCATATTTTATTTTATTTATATAAACTTACTTTTAAAGATCTTCATATTCATTATTTAAAATTATTTCAATATTTAAGATCAACTTAATTTTTTAAATATTTATTTTTATGCAAATTTCCCATTTCCAATTTCGTGGTATTGCGACGATTCGCTCCGAGATCGATGCGACGAAAATTAAATGTTCTTGAGACCACTTTACTTCTCAATTCCTTTCATTATCTCATTCGCGCCGAAAACTCTTTAATGGCACCACAGGAGCGAACCTCCCCCTCTGTCTTTCCGCAACGAAATAGATTATTTGTAATCGATATTCCTATTGATATCGATTATCGCTTAGTATCCATTTTGCCTCACTCCCTTTGTGTATTGTGAAAAGTCAGGCAGTAATAATAGACACGGGACTGCTGTTCACTCCTTTGTACTTGATTGCTCTTTCGGAAAAAGGTCCTTTTTTATCAGCCGCTTCTCAAAACTTTTTACACACATCAGAATTTGTTTGCATAGCCGATATAAGGATATAAAGTAAAGAGAGGACGAAAAAAATGAAGTCCCCCGACTTGGAAAATGTTTAAGTTTCGAAAGGAATTTTGTGTAACGTATTTTGCGAAAAGATCATTCTTTATAGGATCTGTGTGTTTATTTTTGTTTGTGTAAAATTGATTTGTGCAACTATAGGAATATTTTGGTAAATGCTTTTTTTCTCGCTCTGTTGCATCATTGTCTTTGTATTTAAGATCTTTATTATGAATGTGTTTTACAAGGCTGCTGGATTTATAAATCAGTACATTTATGTATATTCTTTTCTTGTTTTTCTAGTAACATTTCAATGGAGTTTAGGGTTTACTTGCAAAAAGAAGCATTCATGCCACATAATAATTGATCTAATAACCAAAAAAGACGTGTATGGTGGCTTTGTAATGACGGAACCGGATGCTTCTGGTTGACAGTTGATTTCCGCTTAAATACGGGAAAAATCGCTTTTATAATTGTACAGTCACAGTTTCAGTGAATTTGTAGGGAAATTTATTTTATAACTACAGACACTATAAAACCATAGACACACACACGCGAGTACAGAAAATTCTTGATAATATGACAAATATCGAAACAGGAGGCAACCAAACTATTAAAAGCTTCGAAATTTTGAAAGTTTATTAAGAAAAACGCATTTTTATTATAGAATCAGTGAATCATTGTTCAAAATGTCTAAAAGTATATTAATAAATAATGCTATATATTGATTGTTACGGAACTTGCTTATTTTTATACCCTCCTCAGCTAAATTGCCAAAAAATGCAAAACATTGCCAACCATCTTAGAATCTTATGTATAATGGAGTTGAGTGATCTTGGCGTAATGTGAAAGTCGCCAATTAATCCTATTATCTTGGTATTGGCGTCATCTGAAAGTTGCTAAATAAATCCGGAATGCACCCATCTTGGCATTATCTGTATGATGGTGTTTGACAATCTTAGAATATTATAAAAAATATCAAGAAATCCCTTTAGCTTGGCAGAATTTGAACGTCGCCAAGCAAACCCAAAAACGCTAAAAAGAAGCAATGCAAGCGTAAAAGTAAACAAAATAGGGAAGTAAATAATACCGTAAAACATAATTAAAATCCTATTTTGAAGTCACACCAAGGACGCTGAAATCTCCTATTTTTATCGTTACACATTTCTCCTTCTGAAAATATCAAAATTCATCCAATAAAAAGTCTGGATTACTGCATAGCTGAGTAGCTATGCAGAACTGAATAGCTATGAAAAACAGTTTAGGGGTGAAATGTAAATGTTCTTCATAAGGTATTATCTGATTGAGCAGTTTGACATAATTAATGTATTGTGATAACAATGTGTAGGATTTTAATGCGTATGCTGCTTTCAAAATTCGTTTTATTTTTTATTACTGTTTTCTTAAGTAGAATGATAGAAAAAAATTAGATTAGAAATAAATAAAAGAGAAATGGAGCATATGATCAATTTGCAGGATGATGGCAAGGCCTACTTGCACTCAAGGCTCTTAATCTTCGGGGCATAATAGTTGGATGGAGAAGAAACTGTACAATAATATCTTTTAGCAAAGTGATTGTGCGTAATATGTTCAAATGTAACAAACTTATTAAATAAATATTAATTTGGATATTGTCTTAATTTTCATAAATTAAGCATATAAATTGAAAATTATGAATTTAGCTCAGCCACATTCATTAAGTAATACTGTTTGTACTATAAAGTATTTTTGTGTGTTATATTTGCAGTAAGCAGTGAGTGCAGAGTGAACAATGGCGGTTGCAGTCATTTATGTTTGCTATCACCTGGTCAGAAAGGCTATTCTTGTAAGTGTCCGACTGGTATACTGCTACAGAAAGACCAAAAAACCTGCTCTAAAGGTAAGAAGATGCACTGGATTGTTTTTAAATTTGAGAAAAAAAAAATTGAAATTAAATAAGATGTTCCAATGAAACTCTTGACATTCTGTTCGAGATATTTCTACAAGTTAGATATTAAATATGTGCGCCAAATTGTATCCATCTAACACTCATTATTTTATACTATCCATGGTCACGTGTGCTTGGACACTCGTACATTGGATTTCTTACAAAATTGAACTAAAAATCTACAAATTTTATGTAAAGAATCGATACTAAATGTCACTTCTCTAGTTCAGAGATATTTTGAAGTTATCATATCCGCAGTAGATAGACAGAATCCCGGAAATACGTTTTTCGAATTCACAGAGGTCATGAGAATTCGCCAAAATCCCGAATTCGAACTTTTCGATTATAGTTTCCGTGTTGTATAATTTTCCTATGAGAAATTTAAAAAAAATCATTTTTCTTTAAAGAAAATGATAGGGTCCTAAAACTAATCAGCATTTCTAGAAAGAAATTCAATGATATAAGAATATTTTCCAGCCTATGCACAAACAGTATATGTGTTATTAAACTAATGAATAAAACGAATTTAAAATTGCCTAATTCCAAAGAAAATAAATATTAAAACGTTTTCGGATACGTGCAATTCACCATACATGGTGGATGTATTTATCAATTATAATAGGATATGCTGACCTTACTTTATCAAAATTCAATTTGTGCTTTTTGGTCTGATTTTATTAGAAAGAATATCAAAATACAGAATCCATTCTCTATAAAATATAAAAATTATAAATATAAAATATAGAATTTATACAAAATATAGAATTTCTAACAAAACGGAATTTCAATAATGTCTGTTTCCATGATGTGAAAATTTTTGAATTCCTTTTCTATGTAAATAAAAAAAATTAATTCACGGTGTCTGAAATCACAACATCGAATTAACTTTTCATTGGTAAGAATTCAATTACTTTGACTATTTTTTTAACTAATCTTACAATCAACATAATTCTTAACATAAAACAAATCAACTTTTGTCAAAGTAAAAAATTCCTAAAAAAAAACCCTAAAAATGTTAGTTACCTTCACTCAAATGAATATAGATTTATTTCTGAAATTCTGAGCTTTCATCTATGAGGAAACAATGGACTTTTTAATTCTATAACATATAGAACGCAAAGTTTAATTATAGCTTAATAAAAATTACAATTTAACATAAAATGTATTGTTTAAATATACTAGAATGCTAATATGAGAACAGCTTAAGGGTTTTGTTTATCTGTAAGTTTATATATTCTAAAAATTAAATTCGTGACCAGATTGAGATTTTAAAAAATAAGAGGTGATCATATATGATTCAACTGGTCAAAACACATTCAGGTTCAAAATTGTATCACATATTTAAAAAGTTGAAAAATTGTATCACATATTTAAAAAGTTGAAAAATTGTATCGCATATTTAAAAAGTTGAAAAATTGTATCACACATTTTAAAAGTTACATTTTTTCATTCATATATGTGACGAAAAATTTTACAGTTGCATTTTTTCTACCTTATTGAAAAAATTTGTCTGAAGTTAATTTATATTTAATTTAGGTTCTTTAGTATTGGATTGTATCGCTCCGTAATTCTAATTTGAATATTTCATTCATTTTCAGATTTGTTTTATTGTTTATATCATATAAAATAATAAGTTTCCTAAACTCGGTTAAAAT
The DNA here is from genome assembly GCF_947563725.1 of Argiope bruennichi. Taxonomy (NCBI): domain Eukaryota; kingdom Metazoa; phylum Arthropoda; class Arachnida; order Araneae; family Araneidae; genus Argiope; species Argiope bruennichi. The sequence goes on from NC_079158.1 coordinate 60,877,253, forward strand.
GTTTGTCGCATTGTAACGTAGGATAGTAAGAAAATGCTACAAATTTGAGTCATCATCATTTTTATTTTAGAAAAATTAAAACAATAATAATAAAGCTGAAAAATGTTTAAAAAAATGTCTAAACCATTGCTGTAAAAAATTGGAAAATTCGAAATATTGTGATTGATATTCATGAAAACGATAAAACCTAAAATAGGGAAATCAAGTTTAATAAAACATTTCATGACTAAAAATATTATTTATTTTATTGCTAAGTCTGAAAATGTTTACACATTCAACAAATTTACGGATATGGCCATTTCAAAATAAATAAGACACATAATGATACTTTTTTAATGGATTTTGTGTTTTTTTTATGTCTAGTGAATTTCATTACTCAAAAAAATATGAAAATGTCAAATTCCCCTGTTTCTCTTACAAATTTAATCATATCCTTAACACCAAAATAGTTTTTTTTTACTAATTTGAAATACATATAAAAAAATTAGATTACTTTCATTTGATCTGGTTTAATAACTCCAAACCCTCAAACATTTTATTTTAATACAAATTTAAAACACTTTTCCTTACTAAATTTATAGACCTTCAAAGTACTTATTTAGATTATTTATATGAAAAAGATCCTTTTCCACTTTTAGATATTGCATTTTAAAAGGTTGAATAATTTAATTTAATGTGTTTCATTTTCGTGCAGTAATTTAGAACATTAGTCTGTGTGGAATTAGATTTTATCTTTTCTATGTCTTTTGCACTTATCGTTTATGCAAATTAACTTTCTAACTCATTCATTAATGGCATATTATTATAAGATTTCAAAAATTTTGAAAATAAAAGGAAGGACACTGTATTTTCAAATATAGTGATAATGCTTTTTTAAATTTAATAATTTCATTAAACCAGAGAATTTAAAAAAAAAACATTAACAAAATTAAACATAATATTTTTTAAAGTTTTAAGCAGTTTTAAATAAATCAAAACTCATAAAATTTAGTTAAATAATAATAACATACTTCAATTTATATGAAATCAATTAAAATTTTTAAAGATGTAAATTGAACCTACTTTTTTCAAGTCGAAAAATTATATATTGTTAATTGTTAAAAATGTACTATAGATTTGAAACTACCAAATTAATATAAATTACCGACACACCTGACCTTGGTAAGTTATTAAGATACATTTACTAAAGTGCACCCCATATATGGAGATATGAAGTTTCAAGTTCATTGGTGGTTTTCGATGCCGTGGCAAATATAGTTGTGTTAGATGTCGGTGTATAAATTCTTTAAGTGCTTTATTAAGAATAATAAGACGGTTGGAGAATATAAGAGAGTGTATTTATTAATCTTAAGATCTGAGAAATGTCGGGGCTATTTTTAAGATTTTTCAATAGCTTCAGGCTTGAACACCAATATAAAAACGAAAAAAAAACAAAAAAAAACACCCTTGCATAATAAAAATAGGAAAGAATCTAAACTAAAAGCAATCTGAAGTAAAATTAATTTAGAATTTCAGTTAGAAAGATACAGAAACGAAAATAGATTTTCTAAATAGATTGTATCTAGATTTTTAGATTATATCTCTGTACTTAATAAGCAACGAAACATCTGTTTAATCAGTAACAAAATATTTCCATTTTGTACACTCAGTTAGAAAATTTGCATTTCTCTTGAACTTCCCTTCAGGGAATTCGTTCTAAAAATCATTTAATTAAAAACACAAAAAGAAGTGTAAAACAAGTCTTCCGTACATATCTTTATTTTCAAACTTGCTCGGTGTCCTAAACCTTTTTCCTTCAGCGACGTAAAAATATTCTTAAGAATTATAAAAGTCGGGTGGAATTCCTCAAGTATTCCCTCTTCAAATAATTCTATTTTCCATTTCTGGCGGGAATTTCCATAAATCCAATCAAATTCTCTCGATTCTTTTCTCAAGTGTAGCTAAACCGACGACATATTTAAAGAGCACCTTAAAACCGACATCAAGGTGCACGGTTTCGTAAATTTTGAATTTGTCGTGTAGTTGACAGGAATTCGAGAGTTTCTTCGATTTTCGTTTGGAAATGAAGATTTTTTCCCCCTTTTCATTTCATTTTCTATTTTAAACTTAAATAGTAGAACTAAGATTATTTCCATTTAGAAATGGGAAAACTTTTTTCATTTTTTAAAATAAAATAAACTATAATGAGTGCTTTGCAATCTCAGAATTATTATTAAATGATTTAAAAGTAGGAGAAAGTAAAAGAAAATCCTAATTTGAAATTAGTATGTTTTATCTTCACTAAAAATGTAACAAATTTTAAATTTTACTATTAAGACCAGTAGTATGTATGCCTATGTTATGAGGCAATTGCAAAATATATAGCTTATAATATCAGTATATAAACATTTTTAATGAATGCCGTTAATTCAATAATATTGATACTATTTTATTTCTGAAAATTATAATTGATATATTCAAACTAAAATTAAAATCTTCTGTAGTTCTAAATAATTAAGTGACGTATGAAAATGTAGTATGTATAATGCACTAAATGATATTTAATTCATTAATTTTTTTAAATTATTGATGACTATAAATGACGTCAAATTCTTATAAAGAATGATATAAAAATAATTTGATACGCCATAATAAATAAATATATATTTATATATACAGTTCTGGAAAATGAAGTAATTTTTATGAAAGTGTATGTATAAAGTGCCAATCGTTTTTTAACGTATTAAATTCTATAATTATTAACGCAAATTAAATTAAATTTTTATAAAGATAGATATACAAATAAATTGATACACGGAATGAAGCCATAGAAATAAATAAATGTCTATATATACCGCAGTAATACAAATTTTTCTGTAATAATTTTAACATGTTTTGTAATATTACAAATATTGGAAACATTTATGAAGTTTGCAATATTTTTGATACCCTACAGTGTGGATTGTGTATAATAAAGGCATGCTACCAGTATATTTTATTAAAAATGTGAACAATTTATAAAGATGGAAATTTAAATAAAATAGGTTAATATCATCAATAGGAAAACAAAAATTATCGTTTTGCATATGAACTAAAGTTACAAACTCAAGTGATAATTCATGTAAACAATACTTAATATATCACTTATGAAATAACAAAGTAATAATTTAAAATTTTAAGTTAAAACATAATCATTGCTTTTATAATTAGCATCGATTTTTACAATTATAATTTATTTCAAATCAATGATTGTTATGTAAATAACCATTTATTATTTTAAAAATTATTATCACAAAATGGTATATTCTGAATAATGTTATGTCGAAAAAGTAATTGCAATAACAATAATTATTTTTTGTCATTATTCAAAGTATGAATGTAGATATTTCTGAAAATTGTCAAAGAATTAATAAATGATTAAGTATTGATTATTTCGAAATGCATTAAAGGCGATTTATTTTTAATTCATTATTTCAAAAAACATTAAATCTGCAAAAAAATATTATTTTTTTTTAAATTTCAAAAAATAAGCTTTTTTTTCATGTTTTTGAAAATAGAAGTAATATTCTACTTTGAAGCATTATGATAATTTCATCTTTTATCATTTTTGATTATTTGGATAATATTTATATAATTAGAAATTTTATGAAATACGTCTTCAAATAAAATGACTGTAACAAAATTATAAATTAGATATTTTATTTATGAAATGCATGTATTTAGAATGAATTGAAATTTTAAGCCTAAACTTAAGTTTAATATTTCAAGTTAATTTCAAAACAGAAATCTAGTTTCGAATATAATAATATATTTGAAAAAGCAAAATAACCGCAGAAAAGTATTTCAATTATTTTTATGGGTAAGTAAATAAATAATGAATTCTTTAAGTATGTATAAAAGTAAATATTTTACTTATCTTTCTAATTCCTTTTGAGTAGTTAATTAAGTCTCATAATTAGAATATAAATATTTTAGACGAAATACAAATACACTCCCATTTGTAGTAATAACAGCACGATCATAACAATAGCATTTATTTGCAGACGAGTTGCAGAAATCTCTGCAGTTAACCAAGCATCTTTTTTATCCTTTTTTAAATCCTAATTCCTCATTATTCGGCATTTAAACTGTAATTCGTATTCTGAAATTTTTTTATGCTTTTATTTAAAAATTATTATTTGTGCTTAATCTTAGTTCTTTATACCTTTTATTTTCTTCCTTATTTTCGAAAAATAACTATTTTTTTTTCTAATTTATAATAATATTTTAACACATTGTTTTATTCGAGATATGAATAATTACTAATTGAAAATGAATAACATTTTGCTTGTTGCTATTGATCCTCAATCGCATTCACTATTTTGATTTTTATTCATTTTATTTCAGGTATGAATAATTTTCTGATTGTTGCCAAACGAACAGATATTCGGAAAGTGTCATTGGACGTTCCTTATACAGCTGATGTAGTTCTTCGCATTGGAAGCATAAAAAATGCGATAGCCTTAGATGTGGACACGCAGGGAGGTAATTATACATCATATTCTTTTGATATGATGATCTCTCATATAAGTAGTTATAAATTTTTTTCATTCGAAAGTTTAATTCAAGTACCGGATAGGAATTATACAATTTACGTTTAAGTCTTTTATATTTCTGATATGAAATGATTAATATCAAAACTTTTTAAAAATAATTTTGTTTCCTTTTAAATATTATTGCTTTTTAATCGATGTCATACTTAAAAAAATCACTTATTATGAGTATACGGCATTTTGAGGAAACAACAACATATATATTAAAAAATTCTTATATGATATGTGACTAAGTTTCTTTTCCTTAGATCTATACAAATTTTATAAGTAGCTAAATTAATTTTGGAAAATTTTACAAAAAACAGTTTTACACAGCACTAAAATTTTCTTATTTAATTGCTTTTGTCAAATTCAAAAATATTTGTGTATCTATATTTTTGAAGAATCATCCATATTTTTTTAAAGGGATGTGATAGTTTAAAATACTTTTAGTTTAAAATTTCGTTTCTAATAGTATGTGTTAGAAGTTTATTTAAGTTTAAGTGTATAATTTTTAATTGCATTAAGTTTGAGTGTATAATTGTTATAATTATTATACATATTTTTGGTGCCTTTTCATGAATAATCAGAATATCATTAATAAAAGAAGATTGGCCATAATTGTTTTTAAATTACTTATACTTGTGTTTATATATAGCCACTTGTGTGTTTATATATATCAATGTTTTCGTTTTATAAATGTAATTATTTCCTAATCATACGAAATCGGATTTTATTTTAACTTCAGAGTTCCATAGTCTTTTCCTACAATGTTTCTAAAACAGTCGAATCCAAAATATTTTATTATCAAATTTCTTTCTATAAAAATATGTAAGTTCAAAATATCGTCCGCCTTCCTCTTTGAGGTGCGTCTCCTACTGGTCATGTTTATTATTAAGAAATCTTAAGATATAAAAATTGACCCATTTTTCATAATAACATGTTGATATAGAATTCCACACTTGCTTCTTCTTAAATAAAAAACAGTGTACTATAACTTGCTTATGATTTTCATCTTCTAATTATTAGGTATTATAAAAAAGAAAGGGGCATATAATCCGAATCATCATAGTAATGAATATTTTAATTTTTTTAATATATCTTCTGAAATTTTAGAACAATATATTTAGCTCTAAAATTGTAAACATACTTGATTTAGCAACATTTCAATGTATATGTAAACATACTTGATTTAGCAACATTTCAATGTATATGTAAACATACTTCATACTTAGAAACATTTCAATGTATATGTAAACATACTTCATACTTAGCAACATTTCAATGTGTATGTAAACATACTTGATATTTAGCAACATTTCAATGTGTATGTAAACATACTTGATATTTAGCAACATTTCAATGTGTATGTAAACATACTTGATTTAACAAAGTTTCAATGTATATGTAAACAAAATGAAAACAACGGAAATTATAACTTACAAAAGTACTTAGTCCACTTTGTCCTAAAATTACGAAATAAATTCTATCTATATCTCAATAACATATGTTACCTGTTTATCATTTGATAACATTTCCACGACTGTTTACAACCCTCTCCAAGTAAGTCCTGGTGATTGTATTTCCAGAGAAGATTTACTGGTCGGACACGGGACGTGAGAAAATTCAGCGATCGAATTTGGACGGATCCCATGTGGAGAATGTCATCAGCAAAGGCTTAGGGTCCGTCGACTTTCTAGCCGTCGACTCCATCGGCAGGAAATTGTACTGGACAGATGACCAGAGGAAGTGCATCGAAGTGTCGGAACTAGACGGCAGCTTTCGAAAAGTATTGGTCTGGAGTAATCTGGACAGCCCAAGAGCCATAGCATTGCATTACGAACCAGGGTAAGATCTAAAGAAGGGTGATAAGTAGAATTTTAGGGGTGATAGAAAGATGCAATTGGTAATTATTGCTTCAACCGTCCTTTGTATTTTTATTTATTTTATTGTAAAATATAATTTGTTTTGTTTTCTTTGGGATATATGAAGTAATATTTTTTCTGAAATGGTGAAGTTTAAATCTTATATTTATTTAAAGTATTTTTATAACATAAAATTTGCATTCTTGCCCAAGGTGGCATAAAATTTCACTACATTTCACTATAGTCAACTCTTTATTAATTACATGAAATTGATATTTGACTGATATTATAAGATTTAGAGTGGAATTATCTGTTAAGTAATTTTTTTTGTAAATAAATAATTATAGAATAGGGTTTTTTTTTTTTTGTAAATAAATAATTATAGAATAGGGTTTTTTTTTTTGTAAAATAATAATGTAGTAAATTATTAGGATAGCATAAAATTTCGCCATATTTCACTATAGTTAAATCTTTATTAACTATGTGAAACTGATATTTGACTGACATTATAAGATTTAGAGAACAATTATCTGTTAAATATTTATTTTTTTGTAAATAGATAATTATAGAATAGATTTTTTGGTAAAATAATAATGTAATAAATCATTAAGGTAGCATAAAATTTCTCTATATTTTACTATAGTCGTTTATTAACTATGTGAAATTAATATTTGACTGATTGATTAGATTTATAGTGCAATTATCTGTTTAGTAATTTACTTGTAAATAGAAAATAATAACTTTTTTGAGAAATAATAATTTTATAATTCTTAAAATCAATTATTTGAGATTTTTTTTATGATTTGGTGTCTCTTTTTATCTTAAAGGACACGCATTTTATGCATAATAGTTTAAATATTTTATTTTCATTAAAATGCCCGCAGAAAGTAACAGATAACTTGTATGCAAAGTGAAACCTTGCTTTTCCATTTTACAAAATAATATTGAATAAGAATAAGAATTGCATAGGTTCAAATAATAAATATTTTTAAATGGATATATATTCAAAAATTCTTTAAAAAATATTTACTTGTGTATATATATATATATATATATATATATATATAATATAAACAGACTAAGAAAAAAATTAAAATAATTTTAAAGGATTTACTTTAAATCAAGTTAAATTATTTTATTTTAATGCTCTAGTTGTCTAGAAACCGCCAATCATTTTATGTTTCCGAAAATGCTCTTCAAAAATGAAGATATAAAAATTTTATTTTTACAAACTAGCATTAAAATTATCATTTATCGGCCTTTTATTCAATTTAAGTATACATTTTGTATATCTCGTCTTTAGCACAGAAAAACCCTAACTTGCCTGTGAACATAGACATAATCATCAAATAATATTGCGAAATGTGATGTAAAAGCAAGACATTAGCTTAATTATATATATAAAATATTTTATCCTTAAAACGTATAACAGTATAAGAATTCTGTTCCATAAAATGAAAAAAATAATTGCCTTTTTATTCCTGGATATTCTCCCACTTGAAATGGAAATTAAATTCATTATTCTAAGATTTTGGAGCATACAATATGCAAAACACTAATAATTTTCGTCCATTAGTAGAAGTTAATGTAATTTTCAACAAAATAAAGCACTTAGCCAAATTTTTCAATTTGTAGTAAATAAAGTTTACCAAAAAATCTTGTCATACCCAAATACTTAAAAGCATATGCTAAGAGTTTTTTTAATACAAACTTGTATCTTAAATTAATTATAAAGTATCCGGGAAACCAATAGTTACCTAAATACGCATTAATAAATTAATCTTTTTAAATGACTTTCAGTCTAAATTTTACCTTTTAATATATTTATTTTTAATAGAATAATTCCTTCTTCCATAGTTTTATAAAACCTCTTAATGAAATGAAGTTTAATGGAACTTCGGCTGAATTTTCTACTATCCACCAAATGACTCGCAGTTTCATAAAATATATTTTTGTCTATTAATTTCCTGATGGCGAGGTCCTGAAAAATAGTCTTGGCAATAAATTTAAGAGAATTTTTATCTCTTCGTTCTAGTCTTTATTTAGATTCTTTAAATTTGGAAGAGAGCTTTAGTAATAAGTCTTTCTTACATTTTATACGTCAAATTAGTTATCATTAACTATAGTGACGTTTTAAGTGCTAGTCAAAGAAAGTCAGGCAATGGAAAGTAAATATAGGAAGACGTATTACAATCTGCTCTTTTTTATACTTCTATTATTTTTAGATGTAAAAGATTAGATTTTTAGACGAGACTGTAAAACAAGAGGAAATATAAAAATTGCGAAGGTGAGTATAATTTAGAAGGCGACTGGTTAAATAATATTTAAATAAAAAAAAAGGTAAAAACGCCATAGGAATATCTAATAGAATTAATTTAGTTTTTGAAATTTTAGTTAAAATATTTAAAATAATAAATAATAAAAGTAAGTAAAGTTCTAGAAATATGGTAAATAGAAGAATATCGAATAAAAAAACATTCAGAATATCGAACAAAATCATTGAGATATGTGCAATATATTTTTTTTATATGGTGTCGGATGGTAAGATATATTTTATACTAATATGAACAAGCGCATAATACTATAAGAAATGCGAAATTTAAAAATTGAGGAGGTGAATACTATTTAGAGGATGGTAAAGGTCAGGAATTGAATAATAATTAAATAAAAAAAGAAAAACACTATAGGAATACATAATAGGGTCAATTTAGTTTTTTAAAATTTGAATTAAAATACATAAAATACATTTTATAATACCGAAAGACTTTTCGCTAAAGCATTATCAATAAATTAAGAATTCTTAGAGCTCAATGAAGGGTTAAAAAAGGTCTAAATCAAGGCCTAATTAAAGTTCTTAAAAGAAATGGATATTGAATTTTAACTGATGTAGAACTTTAAAAGAGGCCTATAAAGAGGAGTAAATTTTTTAAAAACATTTTACTGGAAATTAAGCAAATAATATAGCATTGAATTAACGATAGATAAAGATAGTGGATAAATAAATAATTAGATATTTTTTTAGAATTTTTGAATATATATATATACATTTAAAATTATTTATTATTTCAACCTATGCAATTCTTATTCTTATTCAATGCAAATTTTGCAAAATGGAAATTCAGGTTTTTATAAAGCGCATCAGTTGCCTTTCACTTTTTGTTTGCATTTTAATGAAGATACTAAAAAGAAAGTCGAAAATATTAAATGCATAAAATAGAAATATTATAAATAAAATAATAAATTAATTAAAATAAATATTAATGCATAAAATAGAAAAAAAAAAAATGTCACCAAATCCTAAATAAAAATGGCATTCTTATTAAAATAAAATTATGATTAAATTAATAAAATAACGCACAGTTTAAAATGTATTAACTTTTATATAATATTATACAAATATGCAGGCAGGTGTGAGTGCTATGACACAGTAAAGCATAAAAAAATATGCTTGCCGCGTATCACTCGTAATATTATAATATACCAGTTGCCCACTCAAGTTCTAACCCACCTTACCTTGAGAACGGTGACAGCTATTAACACAAACATAACGCCTAAGTATAATAAAATAACCATACAGCATACGTTAGATCAGTTGCAATACCACCCGGTGTTTAACAATGGAATTTGCACCCCTATCTTGAAAATGGTATAAAATAGGGCGAAAATGAATCGAAAAATTGTGGAAAGTCTTCGATTTAGAACGATAAGATGCAATAAGCGCAATGATATTAAGAACAAAACCTATGCCAATTTCCAAAAATTTAAGAACAAACCAAGATTATTTTGCAAATCTCTAACAACAGAATAAAGGATTATCTTCATTTTCCAATGGCATAGAACATTTCAAATACCCAAAATAAAAGATCTAACTGAGATCTAATTATTCTGTTTTATTTCTTATGTTTTTCTTGCTAAGAGTGCTGGAATCGCGAAACAAATGCTCATTTTACGCCTATTGCTCTTAGCATTACTTTGCTTGATGTGTTTTTTCATACTACATTTAAAATACTCTATAATATCAAATTTACGAGATAGCAAAGCTAATACCATTGTTTACCACCACGTGTAGCTAATCTCACTATGTAGGACATGAACACTTTAATGGATCTAAATCCGAAATGTGTGGTAATATTTATCGCCGATATCAAGTTAACCCTTAGACAGAATTCGGCGTATCTGAACGTCATGCATTAATTTGGCCGAAGTCGCACATGGCGTTCTGATACGTCAAATACAGTCATAGGGCTAAGAAACAAATTAGAAAGGACACTACATAGCAATGCGGAGAATACACAGTACTGCATTTACCCACCTGTTTTAAAGAATGCCATTAGTTTCAAAAGTATTAATAATTTGCTTTTTTTTAATCAAGACTTGAATTTTATTTTTTTTTTCTCTTCTTTTGTAATACTAATTACTTAAATTTATCCAAATTATCATACACATATTAATAATACTATGAAATAAATCAATTGTTGCATAAAATCTACTGTTTCCAAACGCAAAAAAAAAAAAAAAAAAAATGTATACTCGAAGGGTTAATGTGGAATAGAAGGACTTTAATGGATTCTGTCTTTTTAATTCTTTCAGATATAAGACTATTTTAAGCAAAAAATAGAAGGTAATAATTTTTTTACAAATATTTGATGAATACATCAAATATTTGTCATCAAATATATCTCTCCCATCGTTAATATTTATTAATAAGAATTACCTACATAATGGCCGAGCATTAATCTAAAACACAAATTGCTGCAAATTTGTCATGCCAGAAAAGGCTTTGCATGGCACTGGCCTATGTCAGTTACGAAATATTAACTTTTGGCGTGAAGTTGGCGTTTTTACCGAATCTATACTGTCACATTTGGTGAATTAAATAGCGATTAACCCCTGTCATGCATTTAATAATATCCAAAAACAGAATTTGAGTTTTAGAAGTGTTTTTTACAACAGATTGAAATAAAAATTTCATATAAAACTTCACTTGTAGTCACAAATTTTTAAACCAAATTTGTTTTTTTTAAGTCATTGAGTTTTTGAATGATCGGGTTTACTTACTTCTGAAAGTACAGACCAACAGACGGTCAATCCATAGTTGGATTTGGCTCAAAATTTGATAGGTGTATACTCTATAGATATTGAATCTATGTGCCAAATCTTATTTATCTAGTTCTCTTCGTTTTGTAGCTATCGTGTTAACTTATATTCCAACAGCCAGACAGATGGACTTCCGCTGAACAGATTTTACTTAAACTTTGATAGCAATCTGCGAATTTGGTGTAAAGACCGTATACCAAATTTGAGTCTTCTGACTTAAATTGATTTTGAATCATCTTTGTCACAGACAGAGGGACATTTTCCAAACATGATTTTTTCGAACTCATGGAGTTCTAAAACGTAGAGATTCGTCAAAATCTAGAGTTCGAATTTTTTAAGGTTATTATTCTTCCTCTGTATTACGAATACGTGAAAATAAAAATGTATGCAAGCAAAGTGAGGTGAATGTGATTGATGTAAAAAATTTGATGAAACAAAATTTTAGAGTATTTATCTGGTCTTGTAGACAACTTAATCTCCTTTGAATGTCAATAATTACCATTTAACTAACACATTTCAATTAAGTATTAAGAAAAGAAACATTACCGATGATGTCGGAAATATAAAACATGTACTGTTATTGATTTAATTTTTTTTCCAAATATTTTTTAAATGTCGATATATTAAAGTCAGGGTACATATGTTCACAATGAGACGATATCCCTGTTTGTTTCCCATTTCTAGCAAAGTTTCCATTATTAATTACTTGACATGTACTTTTCTTTTGAACAACTGCAACTACACTTTGGGCTGTTGCCCAATATAAAATTTAAAATATTTTAATGATGCGCTTAAACTTGGGTTTTATTCTGTAATTTAGCATATCTTTGGAATTTTATTATTCGGTTCTACAACATCTAATCGCTGAAAATATCGACATTCGATCTTTTCCTCAAAGCCTTAAACCTTTCTCTGCTTATAAATATGTAGACTTTATTTTATGTAAAGAAACGACAAATCTTTCGCATAGAATTGTCTCTTAAAGTAGTGAACCGCAAATAAATCCTTTGGTGAATTAAAATTTTGTCCACAGATACATATGCAAATCTGTCTCATAACCAATATAATTGCAAACCATACAACAATTACAACCAACATTCGAAAAATAAATAAGCTAAAATTAATAATAATACCCAAAATGAGATGTCTAATTGCAAAACCGCCAAATCTATGAATTTTAAAACCCACTTCATCATATCCATATAATGTGGAACAAGAAATTAATGAAACGAAAAATTAATTTCACCGCGGCTATCCGCTTCACTGCGGTATTACAGTAATCGAAAAGTCAATTGGATACACCGAATAATTTCTCGATCCGTATAAAATATTAATGTTTCTAATCGTCCATCGGGGCTAGAAAGCGAAATATTACTCATATATGTTCGGATTTCCAACTTTTATTCGATTCCCCACCAAATCCCTAATGAATTTGCCAGGCAGTAAACAAGAGTATTTCGTTTTCCCGATCTGAAAGGTTGCAATTTGTCTTCATTAGGCCATGCTTCTATCATCAAGGGTTGTTGAATGAGGTTGTGGAAGATTTATTTACTTATGATCATTTTCGGAAGTCCAACAAAACGGAGTGCTTGGAAAATCTATTATTCGAACGTCAAGGATAGTTCCACGATCCCATTTCACACTTTCTGGTATTTGCATATAGATTCCCAATAGCTTTCATTGGTTTATAAAGCAGATTGGTGGAGCTGAGTGGCAAAATTTGGCGAATAAATTGGCTCTTGTTGTTCTGAAAGTGTGCCATGAACTGGCTAAATTAAGGACTTGGATTTCGGTTACGCTCTTAATACAAAAGATGGATTATATTTAAAATTCTTCATTTATTCGATGAAAATAGGAATTGGAATGGAACTAATTATTTACCTAGCAGGTAATAGGCTTTGTTGTAACAGGAAATATATGAAAGACGATTTTTATTTTGTAATTTCATGGCATATTTAAGATAGTTATAAAATCTGTAACATTCCTGGTTCATTTTAAGCTGAATTTAAATTTACTGCTAGACTGATTTATTGCGGATAGTGAAATTATACATTTATTTATTTTTCTGGGAAACTTTTTCACGAAACAAATGATGAAACCCCACCTGCTCCGGAACCTTCTACCGATTTCACCGCAGTTAATAAAACTGTTTTTGGACAAAGTCCCCCAAAATGTATGGTTCAATAGGTTGATCTTAAAAAATTTTACAATGAATCTTCAAATACACCTATTCATAAGAAATACATTAAAAAACATCGAATAAAAAGATTACAATGATTTTTTTAACTTGATTTTGTAATATAGTGTATCTGTTTTAACGTTATGAGATTTGCATCTTCACGTTTTCATGAATATTTTAATCTTTTAACATTTTTGGAAAATTTTCCTTTCTGGGATATAATTTGCATTTTTAAGAATACTGATACTGTTCATTATTTGACTTTCATTTTATAACGAGAACTTGTAATTTTAAATTGTATGTCTCAATTGTACTTATATTTTTTAATACCATATGTCTAGCACAATATAGTATTTATCTACCATACGCTTGGCGCAGTATAGCCAAACATGGCTCTTGCGCCAGAAAAATCCAATCAACCAACCAACCAGGGAAACGTTTTTATTTTTGAAATTGGAAATCCGTTTGTTTTCCAAATGCATTTGAGATGAACAGGAAGAAATTCAATTATTTTTAATGCATTTTATTTTATTGTATTTTATGTTACTTGTATTTCGTCTAGTAAGAGCATAACGAGAATTTTATATCAGGATAATTTTGATGGAAGGAATTTGAACAATAATCAAGATTTCTATATTCGAACTTTGACCAGGCGGTGCTGCGAACAATAGAAAGACACAAAAGTAGAAAAAAGAGATCATGAGAAAGCGTTTGAATCTTATATAACTTTAGAAGAGAATTTTGCTGAAAACGCATTTTCACTTTCAGGTGGTGTTAAATTCAGCATGGGGAAACTAGAGCTTCTGCAACCCAAAAGTTAAAGTGAGGCCTTAGTTTGAATAATAAGAATATTATTTTTTTAACGCGGATAACTTTAATGTAGCACATACACAAATTATGTGTACATGTGTGTAATCATCACGCATTTTATGTGTTTTTTATCTTCGGTTTGCGTATATTATATGTAATTTTTATACCTCAATTCGTTTTTCAGTTACTCTAAATTCTAATATAAATTCTTTTTTGCATACTATAAATGTTATTGAACTTATCAGTTATATCTAAGTATTTATAGAATTTAGGTGGGTGTTAATATAAATTCTATTCTTAACTTTGCTTGTACTTAAGCCGATTAATTTTGCTTTTTTTATTTTAAATTTTAACAATTAATTCCATTTTATTTCATATATTCCCCTTGTATGTTATTACGTATTTGCTAATCTGCTCCTATTATTATTGCGTGAGTCGTCTATTCTTTAGAGAAATCTCGAAAAGCAATTATTAATTAATAAATATCTTAAACTACATTATCGAGGATATTACGCTATTCAAATTATAAAACAGCTTCAGATTAAAATTTTAATTTAATCATCAAACATTACATTAGAAATTCTCGGGGAATTCATTAAAAATTTATTAGAATTTAGCATTCGAATTATCAATTTCATAAAAGATAGGCTTTAATTTCGAGGATGAAATATGAAAGCAAATATTAATCATTATTTCTCTAAATTTATTTGATTTTACTTCCCATTTTAAAATTTCTTGTAGAATAATTCTAGATGGATCTAATAATACTGAAATTGGATCAGACGCCAATGTTTGGAATGCAATAAATACACATCCTGATTAGATGGTCATGCTACTTTTTATTCTGCAAAAAAGGCATAATTCATATACATTTTTTAAAAAAATGTACAGAATTTCAAAACTTTTTGAAAATGAAATATTATTAACTATCCATAAAATATATAATTGAAGATGAATGATGATCTTGCATCATCAACCTGTAATATTGCTTTACTCTAATGTATTAGAGCTGGAAAGAGAGATTTGAATACATTTTAATGAATATCAGTTAATGGATCTTCGAACTTAGCCATCATTAGGCTCCGAATTTAGAGATTAAAAATAGTGGTTAAAGAAAACACAAGAATTATTATGATATCTCTGTTAGGATAAGAGATCTGAATATTCTTCTAAAAAATGCTACGCACTGGCGGAAAGTCTGTAAAAACTTGAGAAGGATTCTTTGTTTTTAGTGTTAAGTAGAGCGAGATATTTATTTATTTATGCTAAACTGTTTTCTATTTAGGATTTGTTGTATGCTTGTGTTGTTAGTGTCTGAAAGTGTTGTTATCTATGTGTAGCTAGTCTGGGCTTTTTTTAAAAAAAATTGTGGTTTATGTTTTGAAGAATTTTTGTAGATGCAAGAGTCCTGTTTCTCTTTATAGCGAATTGGGTTTGTTGCTTCATGGTACATCTGCTGAATGATAACCAGTAGATGTATGAGTCAGTAAGATGCCGTTGAAGCATAGCTTATAACTTTAAAATACATGTACTAGGAAACTTGTGTATTTTCTTAAAAATGCGAGCATTTATAAAATAGCTATAAATATGATTATAGATAATTGATAAGAATTTTATTAAATAAGCTTGCGTAAGTCTTTTTACCTCGGTAAATGAAATATCTCATCCTGGTTTCGAATCCCGGTTCGGGCATGGTTATTCTTCATCTGTGTTCTATCGGAGAGGTGTGTGAATGTGCCCCCCTGTAAAAAGGGGCTGTGCAAAGCGAATGTGTGATTTTCATCTTCATAAGAGCTAGAAGTCAGACTTCTGCCCTCGGGTGCTCAGGGGTCTTTACCCTCAGAAGCTACTGCAACCCACTTCCGTGGTTACGCGGACACGACATCATCATCATCATCAATGAAATATCTGAAATAGTAACAGAATTTTAATATCTCTAGTGCAAGTTATGATATTTTTATTCACTTCAAAATTCCTTTTTTTTAAATTGACAACATTTGAAATTCAAAGTTAAAATTCTTATAGAAATATAAATACAAGAAATTTGTTGGAAAAATTAATTAAAAAAATACAATTACCAAAACTACAATTCCATTTCAAATATGCATAAAATTCTCGGAATAAGAAGTTTTAGAAGTCATAAACTATTACTACATAATAATATAGTCCTAGACACCGAAATACTAAACTGTCATAATCTTTTTCTACATGAAATAATACTTCTCCAGTATAACGTATAAAAAAACTTGTAAGCTAGAGTATGTGCATTTCCTCTTGATAAATTACTCTTACTTATAAGAGACAATCAGTTACTTTCATAACACTATTCATCAATCACAACAAATTCACTTGTCAAGCGAAATAACAACACCCAGAAGACTTATCTACCATGCTCGCAGCAATAAATAAAGAAGCATAAACAATATTTATCTGTCTTTTTGCTGACGGTTAGGCTTAGCTTACGCGGGAAAAAAAAGAAGGAAAAAGAATTATAAGACATAACTCTTATATTATTCCATTTATTTCCTACAAAAATTTATTTCTTTTATTTCGTTTTACGAAATACTTTCTTAACTGTTGACTATATCATGGTCCATTAAGCTAAGTGTTTGAATGTGTTTCAAAATATATGATTAAATTTTAAAACACATTTAAGGCCACATTATTCAATACGTTTCCAACATTATGGTTATGCAACATTTACTTTTTTTAAAGTCACTTGGGCAATATACGATGGAAAAGATTTTTTTTATGAATAAAGTTTATAACGTTTTACTTACATTCTTTTGAAAGAATATAATGTGTTTTCTTTCCTTATAATATTTCAGAAATGAATAACTACCAATTTGTACGTATTTTAAAATATTGGGCGATGTTTTAGGATATGCTCCCAAATTTGGTATGGATATATATATTATATGGTATACAGTATATGGATATATATTTTATGATGAAAGTGAAAAAAGTCTAATTATGAACAACAGAACACTATATTAATAATAAAATATATCATTATATCTCTTAATCTAATTTATATCCTAATTAATTTCCTAATTTTTATCTTCATTTAGCTAATATTAATTTCTTTCTAAAATGGTTCCTTATTTCTTGATCCAATTCCATTTTTATTTATTTAATTAATTCCACATGCGCTCTATAAAACTCCTGAAACCCACTGGTTTTCATACTCCGACTGAAGGAATAAAAGTCCTTAATATTTCTAACATTCTTTTAAAAATATCTAAATTTCTTTATCCTAAATCGACATGTGTTAAAGAAATCCCTACCAAAATTTCATTTTAAAAACCACTGAAGAGAAAATTTTGTTATCTTCTGCTCTTGTGTCATGATGTAGACTGAGTATCTCATCGCTTCTTCCTTGTATATAATAGACCTCTCGTCACGAAATAAATCAAGTTTTAAAATTATAGAAGTTTCTTTTTCTCGGGCATGCCTCTGCTAAAATATGTTCACGCACGCACGCACGCGCGCGCGCACACACACACACATACACACACACACAATTAGTATTCAAGCTTAGATAATACCACTCAATGAGATACCATCACAATTCTTATGTTTTCTAGAAACTTTATTTCACCTCCCCCAAAAATGGGCGTTAACATTTTTCCTATTTCTTTATTAGGTATATGTATTGGACAGATTGGGGCAATAAACCTCGTATTGAAAGATCTGAGATGGACGGAGGAAAGAGAATTACAATCATCTCAGATGCTTTAGGATGGCCGAACGGACTGACAATTGACAAAGAAAACGCACAGTTGGTGTGGGCAGATGCAAGGAGGCATGTACGTATTTTTTTCTGAAAACTTTTCTATAAATAGTGTACGTGTCAATCATTTTCAAAATATCACGTAAACTTTTTCAAATTTTTAGAACATAAGCTCATACAATTTAATCAATAGTCAACTATCCAAAACAAATTTTGTCATTTAGTTATAAAATATTTTTGTATTAGTTTGTAATGTATAGTTATATACTTTTGAAGTTTCGATACCTTTCCATTATATATTTTTAAAAAATACGCCTTGAATCTAAGTTTTAGGTTTAAAAGTATTGTTGTTTGAAAAGTATCACATCAAGTCAAAACACTTATACTTTTTGACCTCAAATGAAAATCTAAATAGATTTTTGATTCAGTCGCTGTTACTTAAAGTACTATCATTAAATTTGTATTCTTTTACTAAGCTTTTAATTTCACTTTAAGAGAGTGCAGGAAGTTTGAAAGAATTTTTGATATAAATACTTTTTTATGGTGAATTCCTGATTCATTCAAAGCATTGTCCATTTACAATTACAACCCCCCCCTTTGCGGTTCTGGTTTGTATGTTCCACTTTGAAAGAATTCATTAAAAGCTATCTAAAATTTAATACAGTTATTTTTTTTATTTTGAATGAAAGCACTGAAAGACAAGTAATAATCATTGATCAAAATTTGTAACATGAAGGAGAAAGGATATATCTAGAGAATACGGCTGATTGCGACAGGACAACTCAGTTAAAAGCCTCAAATATTTCCTCAGGTAGTTTTGGAAAATGATGATTAACGTTGACACGATAGAAAAACACCTTGACGTGATTTTTCTTCCAATTTGGCCATTTCTGCTTTAATGTTCAACGCACTTGCATAAATAATTGGTAGCATTTCCCAAATAGTTCTTCCTCTTCAATCATTTTCGTCTTCCTTTTCTGGCATTCCTTTTTTTTCTAAGGTAAATTTGCCTAATCTACAAGCTCGAAATCAGTAATCCCATTCTGACATCAACAAAATATCATCATAGACAGCGTTCATTTGTTTCCAACAACAATTCTCCTTCAATTGTAAGAAAAAATGCAAAGCTGTCAAAGAATTGTGTTTTTGGCACAAAATGGGACACTTCAATCCTACAAAATATGATTTTTACTTTCAGTGAAAATAGCACATATTGAAAGAAGCCATATGAATGAATAAGGCATGAATTTAGCAACAATATCACAAGATACGATCTCTATAAGCTTCCTGCAGTACTCGTTGACTTTCAGTATTACTTTTCTTGAATACCGATAAAAAAGCAAAGCTCGCTCAAATTGTGTTTAATAAGCACAAAATACGACGCATTTTCTTATATATCTTACTTTTGATCAAAGTAACATATGCGAAAGTAACATAATTGTATTTTGGCATGATGTTAGCAACTCTATAACACAATGCGATCCCCATAAGCTTCTTGCAGCATTTCGCTTTAATTGTAAGGAAAAAAGCAAAGCTTGATGCATTATGTATACCCTTGGAAAAAAATGTAATATACTATATGGATATTTTGTTCACTTTTCGACAAATTCTGGTACTGAAAGCTAAATTCCAGTAATTATGTTTTACCCTAAATTTAGCAATAATTTGATTTGCTGCGAACACCAAATGCTTCCTGTAATATTCGGTGACTCTCAGGAACAAATTTTTTTCAACTAAAAGCAAAAACGTTTTCTGCAAATTGAATTTGAGTAGTTCAGACTGTAAGGAATTTTTAAAAATATACCATTAGTTGAAAATTCCTTAAAGTTGATGCGTGCTAATAATTTGTATTTTTATTTTACCTAATTAATATTTTCTTGGTAGAAAAAATTAATTATTCCGAAAATTAGACACTTTAAATGGACTATAATTCGATATATTTCATTTAAATCAAGAATATCCAAAATTTTAAGTGATATATGTCATTTTGTACTATCAAACATTTTCTATTTTTTATTTCTTTCATTATAAAAACAGAGAACATTTCACTTGTTCTAAGTTTATATAATGTTCATAGAATTAAATTCGAAAAACTCTAAAAATTAAATTAATAACAGGAGTTCGCATAATTAAATGCATTATTTATTTTTTCATAAATATTTTCAATCTGAAAAGCATTAAATTCTTTTTTTTTCAATAAATAAGCTGCTAATAATATAAATATAAATATAATAGATATAAATTTACTGCTAATATAATGTTTATAAATATTACACATCTATTAAATCTATTTTTTTTTCCTTTATTCTGAACAGGTATTTTTTTTTCCTTTTTTCAAGATGATATTTATAGGGAATAAATATGACGTAATTTTCGAATTTCCTAGTACATTCAATGGTTAAAACTTATATTGTAATTGTTTTTAAAAATAAAAATGGGATTACAAAAGGAATTTTAATCGTTATTGATGTTTAGTGCTATTTTGGAGGTAATTTTATTCAATATTATTTTACGTAATCGTAGCATTTTGTGTTTATGAACTTACCAGTTATTTCATCTCCGCGCAATTTCGATTTGCTTATAACAATATATGTTTTAAGAAAAAAAAGTATTTTTTATTCAGATTTAAAATGAAAATAATACATTTTTTTATGTATGCCATATTTTTATCAGATATAATTTCAACTTGGAAAATATTTTCTGTCATATGTAATTCAAATATAAACGAGGTCCTATCGGCTGAGAATGTATCATTTCCTTTAAGCTTTTCACTGAAATTAAAATGCAATTAATCCTTTGAAATCGCTTTAAAAATATAAAACTGAACATTAGAAAAATATCTTCTTGTAGTTTTTCGAATCAGATCCTTAATTTAAATTGACTCTAGATAAGTCTGCATCGAATAACTGAAATAATAATAAAAAATAATCATTCCATTATTTAATTTAACAAAAAATGAATTACCTTATCATTGAATGATAAGCATTTGATTACCTGAAACTGGCCAAATTATCATTATAAGGCTAAATCATTTTTTTTTCTTCGAACTATTTCAGCCTGAAATAAATAAAATATAAAACACTGTGTTTTCATAAGTATCCCATCTTTAAATAAAGTACACAAAAAAGGAAGAAGATTATAACATTTAAATTAAATTAATCAAATAATTATCATTTACAAAATCAAAATTTGATTCTGGGTTGAAATGCTGTTTATGCTAAACAAAAAATAATTTGATGTTTCTCCCATCCAAGAAAAAAAATTGCGAAAAAAAAATGTGGATTTCTAAATTCTGAGCAATCTAGTATTGAAACCACGTTTAAATTGCTCCACAGGTGATAGAAGCTTGCAACTTGGACGGTCAACATCGCAGAGTCCTGGTCAGTGACGTTCCACATCCTTATGGAATCGCCGTGACGAGTCGACATATCTATTGGACAGATTGGTCAGAGAGGTCCATTCTTCGAGTCAACAAACACACGGGGCGCAATATGGAGAATGTCTGCGCAAATCTACCGAATTTAATGGATATGCATTATATTCAGTTGAATGATACAGGTACGATCATTTATATAAACAAGACTTACAATATTAATATTAATATCATAAACGACTAAAATGATATCATTTTACTAAAAAATTAGTATTTGATTAAACAAATTTTGATTGCTAAAATAAAAATAATAATTTGATGATAATTAATTAGCTATAAATAATTATCATCAAATTACAGTTAACTACTACTGTATAGAAGGAGTGTGAATAAACACAGACAAATAAACTTTGAAATAATGTTTCAAAAAGCATTATTTTCTTGATTTTGAATTTTAGAGGCAAAAACAGTTTAATGTTTCACTTTTGTAAGAATTTTACAAAAGAGGACTCCACCAAGGCATTGTGTATATTTGTCTGAAGTAAGCTAAATCATTAAATCAGACTTCGCAACTTTAATAGTGTTCACTAGAGTAGCGTGTAAGTATCGAACGATGAGGTGCATATTTGCCTTTTGATTATGGTTCGAAATTATGATGGGGCCGCTGGGGCCTGGTTTTAATGCCT
Organism: Argiope bruennichi; assembly: GCF_947563725.1. Classification (NCBI taxonomy): domain Eukaryota; kingdom Metazoa; phylum Arthropoda; class Arachnida; order Araneae; family Araneidae; genus Argiope; species Argiope bruennichi. Next base: position 60,899,546 of record NC_079158.1, read on the forward strand.
CGGCTTCGTCACCGAAGGGTTTCAGGTTCGAGACCCGATTCCACCGAAGAACCGTCGTGTAAGTGGGTCTGGTGCACGTTACATGTCCGGACCAAACGTCCTCCCGCTGGTGTGGTGTGTTGTGGAGAGAGTGGTGCCAGCTCAGGTGTCGTTCTCGTCATCTGACCGCGGTTCAAGAGTACGAGATCCATCCCTAAATAGCCCTAGTGTTGCGTTAAAACGGGAGGTTATGAGAAATTATGATGGCTGCCGAAATATTTCCATAATGTTGCTTGAAAGTTATAAAATTCTAAAGATCCCGAAATAATTCATATAACTGGCGGTATTCCTGCACATTTATCTAGGTTTAGAATTTTTAGCTGCCCTTTATACAAACTCTCGAACACGGAAATTATAAATGTGCCGAACGTTACAGAAATATCGGAATTAAAAAAAATAATCTAATACTTGAAAAAAAAATGACTTAAGCACATTACTAAAGGTGCCAGAAAATCTTAAAACTCCTAAATACATGGTGATAGAAATTGACAGTCTTATCCCAAATATTTAAAATGTTAAAGTATTTGCCTTTATTTTGTTGTGGAACGAAAATTTTAGAAATATAGGGAGTTTTGAGAAGATTTTCTGAAAATCGTTACCTGCTCCTTGTTAAACAGGGTGATAAATGTATATAAGATGAGGAAATAGGTTAAATATTAATCACTTTGTGGCTAGGGAGCAATTTCCTTGAAAGGGAAGACAGTTCGGAGAATGGGCTAGTGATATGGATGGATTATTATAGAGACCATAGCTGTCCACAACCAAATCTGTCAATATAACATCATTCAGTGGTGGCGAAATGGTCGTCTGTCTGTACACAATAAGAGATACCAAATTTTTTTACCATTGGCAGTTATAGAATTTCAAAGCTTTTCTGTTTATACCTTTTACCGATAAAATTATTATCTTATCTCCATAAGATAAAGTAGGGTATCTCCAGATTGTTGTTCGCCATTCTACAATAGACAATATTTGGAAACTTCGTAATAATATGTTGGGAATTTAGTGCTAATAGGGTAGTCACCATATCAATATCACCCAAATATTCCGCTTTTTATATAAAATTCTTTGTCTGAATCGAATCAGTTTAATTTTTTATCCATTAATTATTCTATATAATTATAATCCTATCGAAATAAGATAAAATACGATATCTCCAGATTGTTTGATATTCTATATGATGGACAATATTTGGAGACATCGTAACAATAATGTTGAGAATTGGTGCTGATAGGGTAGTCACCGTATTAGTATCACCCTACGATTCCACTTGTTAAATAAAATTCTGTAAATCTGAATCGAATCAGTTTAATTTTTTTATCCATTAATTATTCTACATTATTATAATCCTATTGGAATAAGATAAAGTACGATATCTGCAGATGGTTGTTTGATATTCTATATGATGGACAATATTTGGAGACATCGTAACAATAATGTTGAGAATTGGTGCTGATAGGGTAGTCACCGTATTAGTATCACCCTACGATTCCACTTGTTAAATAAAATTCTGTAAATCTGAATCGAATCAGTTTAATTTTTTTATCCATTAATTATTCTACATTATTATAATCCTATTGGAATAAGATAAAGTACGATATCTGCAGACGGTTGTTTGATATTCTATATGATGGACAATATTTGGAGACATCGTAACAATAATGTTGAGAATTGGTGCTGATAGGGTAGTCACCGTATTAGTATCACCCTACGATTCCACTTGTTAAATAAAATTCTGTAAATCTGAATCGAATCAGTTTAATTTTTTTATCCATTAATTATTCTACATTATTATAATCCTATTGGAATAAGATAAAGTACGATATCTGCAGATGGTTGTTTGATATTCTATATGATGGACAATATTTGGAGACATCGTAACAATAATGTTGAGAATTGGTGCTGATAGGGTAGTCACCGTATTAGTATCACCCTACGATTCCACTTGTTAAATAAAATTCTGTACATCTGAATCGAATCAGTTTAATTTTCAACATTCTCTTACCATTCTTGAAATATGAATGGCAGCAATAATTTATTAATATCAATATTCCAGGGGAAAACAAATGCGCAGGTCACAATGGAGGCTGCAGTCACTTGTGTCTGAGAACCTCCTTAGGTTACTCTTGCGCATGCCCAACGGGAATCAAACTGCAAGACAACAACAACGCTTGTGAAGAAGGTAAAGTGATTTAAAGTTAATTTAATTTTCCCCTCCTCATTAAATTTGTCTTCCTAATATGCCCCGATTACGACCACCCATTAAACATAATTAATATTTCACAAGAAGATTCATTAATAATCTTCTGACATGGTGTAACAGGATTTCATTCGCTCCTTTTAGAGAATCGTTTCTGTTAATTTTGCATAATAATGTTCCAAGACAGTGTAAATTTACCGAGACTGGAATAGCATTTTAAAGGTGATTTACAAAGTGACTTCATGAACTCATTTTCGGAATATAATGAATGGGATTTATACTGTGATAATATCATTAAAGGGAATTTAAGATCTGTAATGAAACGAATTTTCTGGATGTAGGTTTGCAATAAGATTGTGAAATAAAATAAATTAACCATTCATCCAATGTATACAAATCAGATTTTATTCCAATATTATATTTTTAAATAATGGAAAATATGTTGAAACTTTATTGAAGTTAATATTTTAAAAATAACAGAGAAGTGATTTTAATATGTAAAATTGTTTGTGAAGCAATAAGAAATTATTTAATGTCAATCCTCCATTCACTGAATTTCTTAAAATTTTTTGTTCTAATTTTTTTTTAAATATTTAATTCAAATGCTTGGATAAAAACACTACGCCACAATTTCCTCTAAAGTCATTAATTATGTGGAAAATAATTTGGAACTTCGAAGTTTTGACATCACTTTATGGAAGTACTATATTTGTTATAATAATACATTATTTGGTTATATTTCAAATGTTAATGACAATATAAAATATAAAACGTTAAAATTAAAAGTTGCATTAATTTTAGCAAATAATTCTGTGCATAGTATAAAATATAAAAAAAAACAGAAAAAAATGGAGAAAAAAAAACTTAGGAACAAAACAATCAAGTATCTTATACATACAAATATAAGAACGATTTTGAATTATCTAAACATTCACCTTGGTCTTATGTAACATATTTGTTTCTGGCAAGCTTCTAATGAGAAATTATCTTATACTGCCATCCAAAAATTGAAGCATGAAATTCACTGAAGTGAATTTTATGGTCCCAATAAATCTCAAAGGTTTTAAATTGATAAAGTATTATGGAAAAAATAACGGAATTTAAAAATACTGTTAGAAATAATAAGTTAAAATAGTTTTTAATAGCTATGTAATAATATACTGTAATAAGCTCAAACGAATGTAGAATCAAGCATTTTATCTACCTTTACTTAATTACATTTAATATATTAGTTGAGTTTCCAAAAATTTATGAGTATTGGCTTTACGAAATTAAATATTGTTGATTCTACCAAAATTGTTGGTATAATGTTAAATTTATTTAAATCGGGAGTATATCTAATTTATAATATTAAAAATTTGTTTTGTCGCAACTAAAAATATCTCAAAGACGTTATGATCAATCAATTTTCTGTACACATGTTAAAAATGTTAATGAAAGTTTCGAAGAATGAGATAGATAAATTTGTTGAATATTAGAAAAAATGTATTAGAAATAAATGAAAATTTCTTAATTAATTGAATTTTGCTCAATTTATTTTCTTAAACGTTGTTTATATCTTACCATATGAATTTTTATCAAATTAATCCATTACTTTGATACCAAATCCTCTAATAATATTTTGTTTTCTACGTAACAGCTCCGTCAACATTTCTATTGTTTGCCAATAGAGAAAGCGTACGGCGTATATCTTTGGACACTACGGAAAATATGGATGTCATACTTCCAGTTCCAGATACTTATAACACAGTTGCTGTAGATTTTGACTACCAAGAGAAGGAAATATACTACTCGGATGTGAAATTGGATGTTATTCGGTAAGTTTTAAGAAAGATATTTTATTTTCAGTCTATTGAATAATCGTATAAGTCGTTTTCATATGTAAATTAAATAGATTCAGACGATTGTTTCCAAAGCCAACAGTCAGAAAGATGTTTTGGCTGTTAGAAAAATATCGTTTGTTTCCTCGTTGTAATTGACTTAAAATGTAAAATAAATCCACAAGTATTAATGTATTCAGAGAAGACAAAACTTCGTTGTTAGTAGAATCTTAAAGTCTTCTTCGTTGTTTGTTGATACACCACAGAGAAAAATATTAGTTTCCATTTTTTAATCTTGATATTTCTATTCAGAAAACTTTATTCAGATCTGCTATTCAGAGTTTTTTTTTCAGTTATCTCATCTTTCTAAAGAATTTCCTTCTCCTTCTGTTTTATCCAAAGTCAAGTACGTTTGGATCATTCGGTTCTGCTATTCTGTTCGCATTTGTAATGCGGATGTAAAATTTCGGCCCGTATGACCTGAAGATTAACTCTAGAAATCGATATCCTTTCTTTTTTTTTATATAAAGTATTGTTTGGGAATTAATAAGAATTGATTTAATAAAATAAACATAATATAACTGAAAAATAATAGAATAAATATGTGAATATAAAGCTTATGTGTCTAAAAGGAATTTTAAGCATTCTTTTATTTTATGTTTGTTTATATATTTTCCATTTGAACAAAAATATGATACACTGTAGTTTGCGGGTATGTTTTTATAATACTTATATATAATGTATTTCTATAAATATAATTGTTTCATCGAATTAACTTGAAATGCGAATATTTATAACTATTCCTCAATTAAAAACCGATAGCAAAAGTTTGACTTGTATCTATTATTTTGTAAAGATAATTTTGATTATAATACACTATTCTTCTTCATTTCTGGCGTAATAATAAAGTTTATGACTAGCATCTTTAATTTTGTAACGATAATTCTGATTATAATACACGATTCTTCATTTCTGGCTGATAATCGAAATGTTTTTATTTACTTAATTTAACTGGAATTAATTATTTTTTTTTTGATTACCTGTTATTGATATTAACTGATGTTCAAAAACAAATACGAATAAAGCAAAAATACCAGAATTACTATAAAAAATAATCTTAGGTCAAGTATTTTTCTTTTACTAATCCATGCTTTTAAAATTTGACCCAAGAGTATTTACAACTTCTTTCCTGATATTGATTGTAATTTAATATCATTTCTGGTTCTTGTATGATTACTATTCGATACATCAAGATGCTTTATGCTTAAGTAAGCACTTGAGCTGTGTATTTCTTTGTTAATCACTTAATTATGAAGTTCTGATTTATGTTTCTCTAGTACCAAGAATATTTACATTTCATTTTAGAAGGAATTGACACAGTCTGCAAGAAGTACAATTCCTGATATTGATTGTAATTTAATATCATTTCTGGTTCTTGTATGATTACTATTCGATACATCAAGATGCTTTATGCTTAAGTAAGCACTTGAGCTGTGTATTTCTTTGTTAATCACTTAATTATGAAGTTCTGATTTATGTTTCTCTAGTACCAAGAATATTTACATTTCATTTTAGAAGGAATTGACACAGTCTGCAAGAAGTACAATTATCGATCGCATGTAGAATTTTGTTCTCTTAATATATATGTTAGATCATTTACAGCTTACATTACTTGACATGGTTTTTGGTTTTGACTCGGCTTTTTTTTTCTCCCTTATAAAAATGGGATTTTTGAAAAAATGAAATTTATTGCTATATAAAGACGATAATTTAATTCAATAATTCAATAATTTATTTTATATGTGAGCTCAAAGGTTACGAAAAGAATTAATTATGTGCCAGTTGCAAAATTTTCATGTTAATAAAAAAAAAAAAAATTCTGAATTCTAACTGAATAAAAAAGAAACTGAATTTTTAACCATTTTAGCTATAATAGTTAGATTTAGAAGCTTCATAGAAGATATTTTGTTGTGATCCGCATGAATTTCAACATTTGTCAATAAAAATGGCGCGAATTATCTGGAATTCCTTTCTTCACAGTGTTCCTGGTTTGGTACATGCATACATGTATCTACATATTAAACATTTTTTCCGTATAATTTAAAAAAAAAAAACTTTTTCGATTATATGAGTCAACTTTCAAAAAAAAATATTTCTTTAAAAATTGAAAAAAAAAATTAATTTTTCAAAAAATTGCATATTTCTGATGCAAACTATAAAACTTTGGTATTCATCTTAAGCAGATTTTAATACCCTACATGCATTCAGCTCTTCACTTTTAGATATGAATTTTTTGACGTCGTATAATTTCGGAAAATGTAAGAAAACATTCTGTTTCAATTCATATTTTTTTCTCTTGAAATACGAAATTCTTCTTTCAGTTGAGAAAATACTTGGGATTTTCAAACTGGGCGCTTATTCAAGTGAATTAAAAATACATAGTTTATTTCGAATTTAAAATTATCTTTACAATCTTTCGCAGATATTGTTAAGATACAGAATCTACTTTCACATATTCTGCCACATATTTATATCCACTTCCACATATCCACCATCACCAATTCCACTTCCACATATTCAGACAGATACTTTCAAAAAAGAGGGGGGGGGGATGCATAGTAGAATTTTTTGAGACTTTTGAGATATTATTCAAAATGAATTAAATAATATCTCTGTATAAAATTAACTTAATTTTTTTCCAAAATAAATTATTATCATTTTTTTGCCTAAAATCGTAATAAACGCAATATTTCATTTGATCTTAATCAACGTTCTTTACCTATTTTCGTAATATATATATATTCTGATAAAATGAAATGTAGAGGCTGTAGAAATCTTACCCATTGGGCGACTATTTGGCGCCAAAACGCATTCAACCGCAACTCTTAGACGATTTTTTTTTGTCTGTAATTACTTTTTTACTTATTTCTGACATTTTCATTTTGATTACTTTCTGACATTTGCTGCAAAGGGTTATTGAAAACATTAGATTGTATTGCGAACTGAGAATTTACTACTATAAATATTTTATGGGATCTATATAAATACTCTAAAATGTCATCAATTATTAATTGCAGAAATGATTTCTTCTAAGATTGAATGTTTTTGATGACTTCAACGTCATGCTAAAATCGACTGAAAATTCAAAGTCTCAGTGAAATTGATTATGATTTTACAATTATTATTTTTCTATCATTTCATATGAATTTAAACAGTCCAAGATAGATGATGCAGTTAAAAATGGTGGAGATAAATTCTCCTGGTTGAAATATTTGCTCCAATATCTGGAAGTGGAATATGCTACCTAGTTCTTAATTTTAATTTTTAATTTTTTTATATCCAGAAACCTTTGCAAAACACATTGCAATTAATATAAATTACTAATAAGATATGATAGTTATACCATAATTAAGATATTTTTATGTCAAATACTTCATTAAATGAATCGATCAGATGTCTTTGTGATTCAATTCATTGTTAGATATTTTCTGATTTTTGTAAATTTCAAGGGAAATAATATTCTTTTTAATTTTTAAAGCATTTATTTGGGCCCCGCTTAACCAGTGTTTGTCCTTGTACCATGAAAACACCATCAAATCTAATCAAATTAAGGAATTTATTTGTTGATTTGTTTCAGAAAAATTATGATGCATCAATTAATAGTTTATAATGTAGGAAAAACAATTTTCTCAATTTTATTTTTTGAACATAACCGAAATGACCTTTGAGAGAATCATATAATGAAGCTGAATTACTGTAAAAATTTTAAAAAAAATAATAAAAGATGACAAAATTTTTAATGGAAGTAAAAAGTCTAAAAGTCGTTAGTGTCTAATAGGAAGCTTTATCGATAAAAGGTAGAATGAGATATTAGGCTGTTCTATGATTTCCTTTCCAATCAAGCAATTATCCAACTTTTAACTTTCATAATTTAAATTATTCTACAAAATAAATGCTTTCATTCAGTATATAATGCCCAGAATTATAATGAAAATAGTTTTATTGTTTTAAATTTAATTATTTAATTATTATTAGTGGCAAAAAAATAAATCTTTCTTACTTTAGAATCTTATTTTCTAAAATTTGATGAACAATACAAATAGCTATTTTGTATACTTTTACCAAAAATGTTTTTAAAAATGTTAATCCTTTTAGGATTCGTTTTTTTTCCATCAACTTCCAGATACTTAGGATTTTTATAGAATACTTAACTAATCCAAGCATTTTTGTTTCTTTAAGAATCCTCAAACTTTTTTATTTGCATAATAAAAAAGCATTTTTCATGTTGGGATAAATAAATTCAAAGCCTTTATCTATTCATTCGATATCTTGAATCTTAAGTTATTGCATACTTCGCCATAAGGATTTTATTGAGATATATGAGATAATTTATTCCTAAAATTTTATCCCTAAGGTTTTTGAAGTATAACATTTTTATGCTTTGAAACATCACATCACTTTGCTCTTATTTATAAAATGTAAAACCACCTTAAAACCACATCCAAGAGTTTTTTTTTTTTTTTTTTTTTTTTTTTTTTTTTGTCTTAATTCGCAAGAAAATACAACTGCTAAGTCAAAAATTGAAGTTGAAACAGTTTTAGTCATAAGGTGTGAGGAAAGAGAATTGTGAAGGCTCTATTTTACAACAAAATAATGGAAATGTATAATAATTTGGTATTTATCTTCTTTAATTCGTGATTTTTAACAGTTTTTGTTAAACTTTTAAGTGCACAGAAAACCCTGTAGCTATTACTTGTAAATATTTCTAACTATTATTTGCATTCATTTATTCCGTTAACCCTTTTTCTTCGGTTTCTAACTGGCTGTGCAAAGTGGCTCATTAAGTTGACTCCCTTTATACTCTGCGATTATTTTTGAATAGTTAAATTTCTCTTATAAACGCATTGTTGCTTTTGATATATAGCTGCTTCACCGCAAGCTTACTTGATTATTTGAAAAATCTCGGTAAAAAATTTGTGTAAGTTCAGGTTCGAACTCGCAGCGTTAGGGTTCATACCCCAGTAAAAAAGCCACTAGACAAAAATGTACACTACTTTTCGGGCGTGGTTATCTGGCTTATGAAGTTACCACCACAATACTTCCTCACAAGTGAGTCGGTGGAGCTTATCGCGCCAGGCATTATGGCGACCGACGAAAGTGATTATCGAGCCAGGCATTAAGGCGGCTGACGAACGTTGTTATCGCGCCAAGCGTTATGGTAGGCGACGGCGAGCGTGTGCCACGGTAGATGGAGCCACGACAGCTGAACGACGGATGCGATTGTTTAGAACCAGGGTCACCAATGTGTAAGCTTTGAAAGGTTCGAATTCGCAACCTTAGGGCTCAGAGCCGAGTAACAAAGCCACTAGACAAAAGTGTACACTCCATTCCGGAGGTTGTTATCTGGCTTATGACGTTACCACCACAGATTTATCTAACTAATTATAAAATTCGAATACTTAGACAAGTGTCGACAATCGAAATGTTTTCCTCGCAAAATGGAGTTCCAAAGAGTTGTGATCGTCTTTCACGCACACTCGCTTGAACTGGATAAAAATCACTTCAGAACAGTTAGTCATGTAACAATTCAATTCTTATTCAATGGAAAATTCAAATGACCTAATTCATTTGGATAATATTTAAATATGAACGTAGTATCACGTATTTTTAAGTACTGCGTTATTATCGATCCAAGTTCTGTGATCCCCTGTATTAACTCTATCAATATTAAAAGATCTCAAACACCAGTTCAACGACACTACGATGGTCGCCGGAGACGCCTCCATATCACTGTGGGATTTTATTCGCTTTTCTTTAAATATAACTGATTTAAATAACTTCGGAAGTGAATTTTCGTTAGAAAGCACTTGCCCATATGAGTTTTATGGATTAGGATGATTTCTGGGAACTCTTAAAGGATACTGGAATCAATCAAACTTTTTAAAAAGACGGGATGCATTTCGTTTTGTGTGTGTGTGTGTGTGTGTGTGTGTGTGTGTGTGTGTGTGTGTGTGTGTGTGTGTGTGTGTGTGTGTGTGTGTGTGTGTGTGTGTGTGTGTGTGTGTGTGTGTGTGTGTGTGTGTGTGTGTGTGTGTGTGTGTGTGTGTGTGTGTGTGTGTGTGTGTGTGTGTGTGTGTGTGTGTGTGTGTGTGTGTGTGTGTGTGTGTGTGTGTGTGTGTGTGTGTGTGTGTGTGTGTGTGTGTGTGTGTGTGTGTGTGTGTGTGTGTGTGTGTGTGTGTGTGTGTGTGTGTGTGTGTGTGTGTGTGTGTGTGTGTGTGTGTGTGTGTGTGTGTGTGTGTGTGTGTGTGTGTGTGTGTGTGTGTGTGTGTGTGTGTGTGTGTGTGTGTGTGTGTGTGTGTGTGTGTGTGTGTGTGTGTGTGTGTGTGTGTGTGTGTGTGTGTGTGTGTGTGTGTGTGTGTGTGTGTGTGTGTGTGTGTGTGTGTGTGTGTGTGTGTGTGTGTGTGTGTGTGTGTGTGTGTGTGTGTGTGTGTGTGTGTGTGTGTGTGTGTGTGTGTGTGTGTGTGTGTGTGTGTGTGAAAAGGTAGGGGTGTTTTCTTATCTTTGAAAGAGAAACTAGGGCATTACTGAGTTCTGAGGTACTGAATTCTAATGATCTTAGGAATGAGAAGATCAAGATTATTTAAATTTGTAAATCCTTAGGGCATTGCCCCTATAACCAGAATAAGAGTGAATGTATTATTATAATAAAATTAGAGAATAGGCACGATGCATTTTCTCATGATGGAATTACATTTTCATTTTTAACATCAATCCTTCATTTGGTCTCACTGCATAGTCTTTATGGCAAAGTCCATTCTATTAAAACTTCGTAAAACCCACTCTAGAAGAAACTTCTTAATTTACTAGAATAATTCTATTCTTTATATATGTTTCAACTTAAGCTTTAACTTCGAATTAATTAGAAGTTATTATCAAGCCCCACTATACAAGGAATGTCCCAAAATTAATGCAAGATTTGAATTTGCCACCATTTGTACAGTAAAGTGTTGGCAACCCTATTTAAAAATACCACTTGACAGTTGATAGTTTTGGGTTACTAAAAATATAGCGTTTCATGTCAGAACAACGTGTTAACACAGGATTTGAATTAAATAAATAAAACAGTTTTTTCCCCTTTAAATTTTTATTGAATCGTAAAGTACACGGGTGGGCTATGTATGGAATAACACGCAGGGAAAACGGCTTTCACGGCTTTTCTGACACAAGCGCATCCTTTTGTATAAATGTAACGGAATTTCGTTGTTATGCGTGCGTGTTGTAGGCTTGTTGGTATAGATATTCGACTTTAAATAATTCCGTATCAAGAAAACCAATGGTGTTAAATCACACGATCTAGGAGACCAATTCTCAATTTTTCGAACTTTGGCCGCCATACCTTCATTATTTTTGAAATATTATTCAACAATGAAAACACGTTATTCTATCGTGTAACGCTTCATTTTTACTAACCCTAAACTGTCAGCTGTTTTTTAATAAGATTGCCAACACAATACTGCACAAATGAGGGCAAATTCAAATCTTGCGTCAATTTTGGGACACCCTTTATAAAGACTATTATTAGCTTTTATTACGTAACATAATAACTTTGATTTAATTTCTTTCTGGCTTGTTATATTAAATTATTGTTGGAATAGACAAAATTCTCGATTTTAGCAATAGTCTATAACATAAAAAGTTAGAATCGGCAAAACACCGTCACTTGTCACTAACAGTCTAATAGCAGAATATGTCAAGCCTTGTCTCTCTCTTTAGGAATACTTTTTTATTATTTCACTGAAGAATTTATCTTTGCTAAATGGCATTCCAAGAGTCAAACAAAATGGCAGATGACTCTAAAAAAACCACTTCTCATTCAAAATATTACTTTATCTAATATCACTAGAAATCTATACCGATTGTTGGAGCAGTCGTTTCAAGAGTAAATACAACAAAAAAAAAATATCTCGTTATTCGTAAGCAAATTTGAAGGAGTACCAAACTGACAAAATGTCACAAGAAAGATTTATTTTCTTTGACCTCTTTATAGACATGCGGAATAACATTATGCAACATCTTGACAAAGAAACAGAATCGACAATTCGTTTTCCTACCACGGACATACTCCATTCAAAACGAATACATGCATTCATCTGACAAGACAGGTGTTATTTTCTTTCATTCTTTCGATTTTTTTTCCTTTTGTCCCTGCAGCTCTTACAGTTTCATATAGACGCTACCAAAGAATTTTAAGTCAACCTAAAGCAGCAGTAGCCGAAGGGAGACAGATCCAAGCCTAAATTATATATTTTATTTTATTTTTTTCTGTTCCACATATATTTTTCTCTACGTTTTCTGAAATTGCTAAATTCCATCTCAAGATGAACTGGAAGAGGAGGCTGAATTATTCAAGAATTCGCTGCGAAAGTTCACTGTTGTGGGGGGGTAAAGAAATAATAATACTAAAAAAAATCGATGATTTTTCTGTGCGTTTTTCATCGCACAAGTTTTGAGTCGGTGGTACACTTATCTGTTTCGATATTTACGTATATTTTCCTTCTTTTTTTCTTTTTCCATTTTTTACAAAACTTTATTTTCTCTCGCTCCATATAAGTTTCCGGTTCAGTTATTTCCTTTTCCTTAATTCAATTTTTGGCATTCCTGGCGGATATCGCTGAATTCCTGAGCGCATACTGAATTATTTCTTTTCCTTTTTTTAAGAAATTCTTAAGCGAGAAACTCTTGATCTATTTAATATACTTCAAATTTAAACGTACGATTGTAAGTTTTTTTAGCAGCATTCATACTTTGAATTTGAAATACAATATGAATAAAGCAAAAACGGGTAATACCTACTACAAGCAAATACATCCGTGGTTAAAAGATTTTGTATTTGAATATAAATACTTCTACAACAAAATGATTTATTCTCCATCATTCTCTCTTCGTGATTAGAAAAATAAAATTGGTTCTTTAATCAATATTATCTATATCATATCAATGTTCTTTTTAATAATATGATTATTATGTGTTATTATTTTAAAAATTTGTTCAGATGAGCCCCAGAAGCACATATATATTGTACAATATTGTGTAATATTATATTATTCTATATTCAACAATATTATACAATATTGTAAATATTATCTAATATTATGCAATATTGTACGATATATATCTGCTACTGGGGTTCGTCTGAACAAATTTTTAAAATGACAATACATTATAATCACGTTAATAAAAAGACCATTGATATGATATAGATGATTAAAGAACCTATTGTACAATACAGTCATACAATATTATATAATATTTGATAATATTTGCAATATTGTATGATATTGTTGAATATGGAATAATATAATATTGTAAAATATTGTGCAACATGCTGTTCTACCTGGGAGAGTAAGCCAAAATAATACTTTTCCATAGTTGTATGCAATGAAATCTATAAAATATATTAATTAGGGTAATTTTCAGCAATCAATATCATAGAAGAAAGAGGTATACTATAGCGAAGAACAGGAATCGAAAGAAATTGTTTCATTAGCTAGGAATCAAAAGAAGATTGAGGCTGTTTTATTAACTAGCATTTCTCTAAAATAGATCCTCTGATGTGCGCTTTATGTAGGCTTGTAATCGGAGGCTTTCCTCGAAGCATAAAATAACCTTATATTACTTTTCATTTGAGGATTCCTACAGGAAGGTATTCTTCTTTCATATATTTTTGCTAAATCGGATTCTTCCTCGGTTGTTTACATGGTATTATTGCAGTGCTTTGACAAAAGAAGACACTTCTCTTTGATAAGTATTTGATTCCTGATTTGAAATGGATGTCTAAGCCAAATGATATAAGAACTGTCATTATCAGTTCTGGCAAATTCGATTTATTCCATTAGCATTTGTTATCAAAATATAAGTTGGCATGGTAAGTTTTTTTTCTATTATTACTTCAGTCCCTTATGTAACAAATTAATATTTTGAAAGATATTAACACTTCGGGAACAAAAATTGCTACAAATGTCGGAGTTGTTGGCTGTTATTGCTCTAAAGAAACCATGTCTAAAACTGTTTATATTTCTCAATACCGAACAGACCCAAACAATTGTTTAAAGGTTACACTGCGCCTAATAACCCTGTATTTTATTTAATGAGCTCATTTTCTCATCCAGTTACTGGTTCGATTTTGTTTCGTCTTATTTCATATGAAACCGCATCCTAGATAAGTCATCAATGGTCACCTGCCAAACCCTAACCCCCATTCCAAAAAAAGTGTCAACAAAAAAATAACACTCTTTCCTAAACTAAATTTGATTTTATACAATGACATTTAAATGCGTCATCAGTTTTCGCTGGCTGTACTCTGCCTTTCTGTTTCGAAAGATATTTCAAAATATAGTCTTAATACAGCTTGCAACCTTAAAAACTGGATCGATTTCATTATTTAGTTTCACTACTTTTTTTTGAATGGCTAAAAAATCAGAATGTTCTATGGTTATTGTACACAAAGGCAAATTAGTGTAATAATTACTTTTAGTTAATTTAATAAGATTTAATGAAAGGTGGTTGATATTACTAAATTAGTGATATTCAAATATTGAGCAAGCACCTGGTCACCGAAGGCGGTTGTTGCTTAAAATTTCTTGATTAATAATACTATAATCTTCAAAAAAGTGGGTTTTTTTCCATATCAAAAACTACTATTTTCTCATATGAAAGTTTATGATATTAATTGATTGGTGAGACCAGAGTCCCATTTTGATGTTATATAATATCTGCTTGTTCAGTTTCTGTTATTATAAGTAATTTGTTATAGATAGAAATATTTTTTTGTATTTCTGTATAATATATTATAATTAGCTTTCATGTGATGAATAATTAATCCATTTCTTATCTCCATTCAACCGGTGTGCCCTTTACTTTTCTCATTTGAATTGTTAAAATAGTTCCAAATCCGATTACGATGATAATCCGTTTCTTAAGAACCAAATTTGCATAGATCGCCAAGGGAAGAAAGTAATTGGCGGTAAAAAAGTTGAACAGATCGTATGAAAGAAAAATTCCACTTAAGTATGATTAGAAGATACGGCGATAAAAGGGGGGGGGGTCTTCTTTTTTTTTCTTCAAACAATATATTTTATTTGAGATTATATTGATGATAAGTAATTCTAATTCGTTTAATACAACTTCATCTTTCTTTCTTTTTAAGATTCAAAAGAACGATAAATTTTAATAATTTTTATCTTTTAATAATTAACGTTTGTTGCATGGTCTCAGGTTTTAATAAAGTATAGGTAACGCATATCAATATTGATAATTGATTTGAGATAATTTTATATACTTGATTTATGTGAAGAGGAAAATGGTACTTTTTCCGTTATAATAGTATCAGAATTTAACAACTAATGCTTGACACCAATTTTGTTACTATTTACGCTATGATAACAGATTATCTAAATATTAGTTCACAATGTTCCAAGCATTTATTTAAATTGTCACATTATACAGAATCTTGACAGTAATCGGAGCCAATATTTCGACTTGTCAACGACTGGCCTTTTGCTCACTGAACATACCAATTTTTTAAAAATAAATTCTACCCCATTTTTATCTTTTAATAATTAACGTTTGTTGCATGGTCTCAGGTTTTAATAAAGTATAGGTAACGCATATCAATATTGATAATTGATTTGAGATAATTTTATATACTTGATTTATGTGAAGAGGAAATTGGTACTTTTTCCGTTATAATAGTATCAGAATTTTTACTATTTACTCTATGATAACAGATTATCTAAATATTAGTTCACAATGTTCCAAGCATTTATTTAAATTGTCACATTATACAGAATCTTGACAGTAATCGGAGCCAATATTTCGACTTGTCAACGACTGGCCTTTTGCTCACTGAACATACCAATTTTTTAAAAATAAATTCTACCCAATTTTTATCTTTTAATAATTAACGTTTGTTGCATGGTCTCAGGTTTTAATAAAGTATAGATAACGCATATCAATATTGATAATTGATTTGAGATAATTTTATATACTTGATTTATGTGAAGAGGAAATTGGTACTTTTTCCGTTATAATAGTATCAGAATTTTTACTATTTACGCTATGATAACAGATTATCTAAATATTAGTTCACAATGTTCCAAGCATTTATTTAAATTGTCACATTATACAGAATCTTGACAGTAATCGGAGCCAATATTTCGGCTTGTCAACGACTGGCCTTTTGCTCACTGAACATACCAATTTTTTAAAAATAAATTCTACCCAATTTTTATCTTTTAATAATTAACGTTTGTTGCATGGTCTCAGGTTTTAATAAAGTATAGGTAACGCATATCAATATTGATAATTGATTTGAGTTAATTTTATATACTTGATTTATGTGAAGAGGAAATTGGTACTTTTTCCGTTATAATAGTATCAGAATTTAACAACTAATGCTTGACACCAATTTTGTTACTATTTACGCTATGATAACAGATTATCTAAATATTAGTTCACAATGTTCCAAGTATTTATTTAAATTGTCACATTATACAGAATCTTGACAGTAATCGGAGCCAATATTTCGGCTTGTCAACGACTGGCCTTTTGCTCACTGAACATACCAATTTTTTAAAAATAAATTCTACCCAATTTTTATCTTTTAATAATTAACGTTTGTTGCATGGTCTCAGGTTTTAATAAAGTATAGGTAACGCATATCAATATTGATAATTGATTTGAGTTAATTTTATATACTTGATTTATGTGAAGAGGAAATTGGTACTTTTTCCGTTATAATAGTATCAGAATTTAACAACTAATGCTTGACACCAATTTTGTTACTATTTACGCTATGATAACAGATTATCTAAATATTAGTTCACAATGTTCCAAGCATTTATTTAAATTGTCACATTATACAGAATCTTGACAGTAATCGGAGCCAATATTTCGGCTTGTCAACGACTGGCCTTTTGCTCACTGAACATACCAATTTTTTAAAAATAAATTCTACGCAATTAGGAATTAATAATTAAAATATTGTTGTTACAGAAAATAAAAATAATTTGGATAGTTTAAATTTAAAATAGGTTTATTTGTATCAGTGATGAATAATTTCACATTTTTTTAAATTTTTATTTTTTCTTTTTGTATTTATTTCAAAATCTAGCATTTTTTGGCTGCTTTCTTTTAATTTTTCATAGAAGATGCTTAAATTATGTTTACCAGACAGAATAAAAATTATTTCTTTAAAATTTAAATTAAATTTATTGTTATGCTTGCTGGCAACGGATATCATCAGGAACTATTTTCAGAGCAGAACTCTTTCTTAAAAGAAACTATATTTTTAAGTAGAATTTTTTGCCAATAAAGTTAACATAACAAGAAATAAAATATAATAAATCTAAATATTTGGAAAAAAAATCAGGTATCACCTGTGATATAATTTAACTACTTTACAATAAGCGTTCAAAGCAAGATTTTTTTAATTTCAAAATAAAAAATCCTTGGCATTAAAAGATGAGAAAATCACATACCACAACAGGAAACAATCCAGAAATCGGATTCTTTCCTGAAAATCAGATTTCTGGAAAAATTTTCTATTTTAAGAGATTTCTGTTGCAAGTTTTTTCTCCCATTCTAAAATTTATTTTAAATTTATAGTTTAAAAATACTAAAATAAACTTCTATTCTGGAAAAATAATCATTATAAGCATCAAAAATAAATTTTGATTGGAATTTGATATAATATACATTGAAGGATTAGAAAGCACACAGATGGTTATTGTAGGAGTACTTTGTTAAAAATCAGAAGAAAATCCTTGACGATAGTAATTTAAAGGTTTATAAATGATATGATATGTGAATTATTGAAAGATAATTTCATTTTTTAACATTAAATTCACAATATTTACAAAATGAATTTTCTGTACATTTATTATTATAAAATATATATTTCAGTATGTTTATTATTATATTTATAAATTCTACAGAGCATATTACGATTAGAAAATCGTATTGAAGATAATCTTTATTGTTAATATTTTCAAATATTGTGCTATAAGATCAAATATTGTGAATAAACCATTGCCAATACTTAGATGCGTAGATATTCTGATAAAAGTATTAGCTTATGCAATAAAAACACTTTTATGTTATCACTAGCAATATTGGCTATAAAATTCTTATTTGACATTCCCAACAGAGGTGCTTCATGGAATGGGTCTAATCCAAGAACTATAATATCAACGGATTTAGTAACAGCCGATGGCCTTGCAGTCGACTGGGTCGCCAAGAATTTGTACTGGACAGACAGTGGCAGGAAAGTTATTGAAGTATCCAGAGTGGATGGATCGAGTCGAAAAATCTTGGTAGACTTGGATTTGGATGAACCGAGAGCCATCATAGTGTTTCCTCGTAAAGGGCAAGTAAAATAGCGTATTTACGAAAGAATTATTATTGCCTGGTACTTTTATGAAAATTGTATTCCTGTCACATTTCTTACCTCTTGGGTAATAAATAGGTTAACGTTTTGTAAATAGAAACAAAATTCCATGAAATTCTCTAGATTACTCAAAAGAATGCTTTCATTATTATAATTTTCAAATCATATTTTAAAAATTAACTTTTATGATATTGAATTTCTCACTAAATATAACATTTTCGGTGTCGATGAGTTTTAGCCTTTAAACGATTTTTTTTGAAAGTCTGCAAGAAATAATTGACAAAGGATCTTAAGAAAAATTATTACCATTTTGTTATTTTTCATTTATTTTTTTCGTTCAGTTATATTTATGTTTTGTTTTATTTAGATTTTCACCGTTATTTATTAATGTTTTTTTACTACGGAAAGAAAAAGAAAACCCTGCATTTCTTCAAATTTATTCATAAAACTGTATAGTAAAACATTCTAAATATATTGAAGTAAAATATTAATCCCAAATTTTAGCATAATTAATTTTCTTGTAGACATTAAACCTCATACTTTAGATAGCCCTTATTAACATCTTATTCTTGAGGGATATTATAGTGTACTTCTCTGATACATATATTTTTTTTCTTTGCGTAAAGGCGTTTGCAGACGTCATACATCTTATTATATTTTATCCATTTATTTCATCACTATTTCATCCATTTATTTCAAGTGGTGAACTAATATCCATATGACAGTTTTAACCACTTCCTTTTATATCATTAAGTATTTATTGACAACATTTATTACAAATCAGACATGGGGAATGGGGAATATTAATGAAAGATAAGGTCTAAATCTTTCATTTAAAAAATTATTCATGCACTGTACCAGCAAATTTCTTCATTGTATAAGTTGGTGCATTTTTTTCTGAAGTCTTTAATTTTCATATATCATATAATCCGGAAGAATCTGAAGTCAATATTTTGATAAGCTTATCCCATTGTTTTTCAGTTTCATGTGTTCTAATGAGGGATAATAAAATTAATCACACAGGTGTTCAAGATGACATTGAAATGTTTTCACACAATTTGAAAAGGAATACTTCATTTCACATTAAAATTTTACTTTTTCTGTTAATATATTAATATGTAACCAGATCTAAAGTAAAGAGAAAAGAATGAAGATCATGATACAGATTTTTCCTAAGCACACCTAAATCATACTGATCGTCCAAAAATTCTCCATCTTGAGTAACCACAAGAAAAGAAAGAAAAATATTTTAGGTTTGTTGTAAAAGTGTCAGGATTGCTGCATTTGCAGAAACTCGCCAAAAGTTTGCCATCTTGGATATCCACAATTAATGGCAATAGAAACTTTTTAGGGTTGAAATAAAAATTCCCACATTTAGAGAAAAATCTTCAATTCAAGTCTATGATTATTAAGCTGTAAAAATGTATTTGTTCTATTGTATGATAATACATCTTAATTATAAGAAAATAAGACTATTATTTCAATTTTTAACCCACTTCATTGACAACATGTATTAGAGATGGATATAAGAAGAGAAATCTCAGAGGCCAGATTTTAGGATCCCAATATGTTATGAGTAATTTTTCCAACTTTTGAATACAGAGGTATTTCTAATATTACATTCTTTTCATTTACAGTTATCTCTTTTGGTCAGACTGGGGTAAACCACCAAAGATCGAGAGAGCTTATCTAGACGGCACCGGACGAAGAGTCATAGTGGCCACCGATTTAGGATGGCCAAATGGATTAACTATTGACTATGATTCACGTCGTTTGTATTGGGTAGATGCCCAATTAGATCGGATTGAAGCATCTGATTTAAGCGGGAAGCATCGTATGCAGTTAGTGGATGACGTAGCCCACCCATTTGGATTGACTCTGGTAAGTAGATATACTGCTTTATTAATAGTTCTGAAAACTCATAGTAATGTCTCAGCTGAAAAAATATATATTTTTATTTAAAATAATATTATTCATGCTGGTATAATAATTTTTATTCAAATCTTTTAAATATTATTGAGAGGACAGATTTTTTTTTTTATTTCAAGAGATGCAAGAGATTTTTTATTCATCTTTTATTCATCGCAAGAGATTTTTTATTCATCTTTTATTCATTTATTCATCATTTTTATCATTCTATTCATTTATTCATCATTATTTTTATTCATCATCATTTTTTATTTATCGTTCTTTTCTATTATTATTTTATTCATCATTATTTATTTTATTCTAAAATTCTATCTGATCTGACCAATATTGTTGTTGAGAGGAAATTAACTCGAAAAAAAATTCGTCTGTAGCACAAAGAATTTTCAAATTATTTCTTTAATTTCCTTCCAAATTTACTATGTTATATTAAAATGCATCTTAATAGTATAGAGCATTATATTATATATTGCTAATGTGACATTTGATTATATCAGAATGCATATAATTAAATATAAATGTGATGAAATACCGTTATAAGAGCTGAAATTAATTTTAGTATTGTAAAATTTCTCTTTCTATTAAATAAAATAAGGAACTAAGTAGATATTCTATTACAGAATAAATGTATGAAGAATACAATTTATTTAATGGAGAGTAACATGATGATTATTAAGCTGCAAAAGCATTATTTTATGCAAATATTTATCATATGCGATTTATCGTTAAATATCCAAATATGGTATCAAATTCTGTCATTTACAAATAAATATATGAGATATGATGCATCAACACAAATTTTTATCTTGTCTGCTGGCCCCCTTCCTCCAAATATTTTTTTTGATTTTGTAAAAGCAGTTTAATGCTGTTTCATCGCCAGAAATTAATAGAAATTTCCCTAACTCTTCAATGCATTTTTTTTTTCAAATTTCAAAATATAAAAAAAAAGTTTTTGGCAGGGGAAATTTATACATAATCATATAAAAAGACAAAAAAACCCCATCAAAATAGAATTCTGAAGAAAAAAATTAAGTTAAAAAATATTTTATTCTAAATTATATTTTAAAATCAATTCTAATTTTTTTTCATTAAAAGAGAAATTACAAACATGAAAAATAAATTGTATATGAAAATTGATACAGTATGTAACAAAAAAATAAAGCTATTCTGCAAGAAGGAATAACAGCAAAGTGTATTTCTATCATTAATTTATCTGCATATTTAGATTGATACGAGTTTGCGAGTCTGCAGCACTTGAAATACACCAATACAACCGATAATTCGGGCTGAAACAGTCGTGTGTCTTTAGTTCTCCTTACATCAATCATCGGATGTCCCTCTAGGCAATATTCTTATTGCTGAACTTCTTATTTCTCTATTGCCCTTGAAGAAACACATATACCCTATAAAACTTATTAAGAATATAGTTTTCTAATAAATGTCTTCTGGCCTTTGCTAGAAATTTTATTGGTTAGAGCACTTGCCCAAGTTTTGTTTATTTTTAATGGAATACTTGGTTCCTAGTTATTAAATTTGTGGTCTTTTAGGTCGCAGTAAGTTAAAAATTACTATGAAATAATTAGAACATTTAATATTAGAAAGACTTCAATCGCCCAATAGGTTTTATATTTTTAAGTAAAGTTGTTTGGAAAAAACTTAATTACAATAATTGAAACAGTTCCATTAATTTTAAATTAATATAGAGAATATTAATTCCTTTCGTAAAAATATTGCAAATATTTATTCATGTCAGACACTACAAAATTGAAAAGTAGCATAACTGAAATTTAAGGAGTTCTTGATGCTTTTAATTGTAATTAGTATTTTCTAACATTCGATTCACGATGAAAATAGTGAAATAATAATCATTCCGGCAAGTAAATATATAACGATATTCATCTAGAATTTACACACGCACTCACACTTTTTTTGATTGAAATTGATAATTTACTAATGCTTTTACAAAATTAAATGAAACTGCATTTCAACGAAGCCATAAATTTCACACAGAATTCTTCTGTTTCTGAAATTTTAATTTATAATTCCACTTAACAGTTTTCTACACTTGTATTGTTCATTCACAACATGTAAAAATTTAAAATTGGAATAATTATCCATCTTCCAGCATTCATTTTCGTGTCAATAATAATTAGCAGAAAGGATTATTTAAAAGAAAGTGGAGCATATTCATTATTTTCAATTATATTTATGTATTCACACATATTCAGAAGAAAATATAAGCTTATGTGGATTGCATTACTTCAGCTTTTAAATGAAATTTGTTTCATAAAAGAGTGTAAAAATATTTTTATATTTCTGAAACTCTAATTTAATTGCTACTAAGAAGAATTAAAGAATACAAAAATCTTAAAGAAAGGTTGCTAGTTATTAAAAGCAATCATTCTGTGCATACAGTAAAAAAAAACTTGGAATCAATTCAAATTATTTCATTAAATTATTTTATTTTAAAATTCTGAATTTAATAGAATTTGCTACCTTTCATGTATTTTCTGAGAAATGGATTTAATAAGCGTTTAATTATCTCTCTATACATTCTCTCATAGCATAATTCCTTTTTCTTTCTGAATTCAAAGATTTGTCTTTACATTTCAGTCAGGAATTAAGGAATCACAAAGTTATCAACTATATTTTAATTTTATGAAATATAAGATTGTAGTTTTGTGTTTCGTCTGGAACTGTTAAAATTCTGATTATTTAAATACAAATTAGATAATTTAGAAAAAAATTAAATTATGAATGAATTACTCAATTATGCCAGTTTCTGAATTCCCTGTTTTATATATGTATTAACGGTTATACAAATTAATTGAAATATTGTGTTTATACTTATACGTGGTGTATTCATCAGGGTTTTATTCTTTTCTGTTTATAAAAGCTGATTATTTTTAAACTGATAAATAAATTCTGTAATGTTTGCTATTTTTGAAGTCATAAATACTCATGGAAAACGCACATTAATTTTTCTCTTGATTTGACATTACATGTAAAAATCTCTGGCTTAGATTTCTTCAGTTTGAATTATACTTCATATCAATATAAAAATACTTATTATACAATGCTTATTAACAATGAATAAATAATTAAAGTAATTTCCAATGGAATTTCCTAAGTTAAATTATGTTCAGCTATGTGACAACGCAGTCATATGGCAGATGTTAGAACACATGCAATTTGACAAGCATCTTAATATTGTTTTAACATATTCAAAAAAGCAATGCATTTTTTTCATTCATGAGATGAATTGTGGATTTTACTATCAAAGTGGTGAAACACATTAACATGTTTCCCGTCTGCATAAATTAATTCTTTACTACAGTAATGCCACTTTGATTGAAATTAAAATAACTTTTAATGATATCTCCTGAATTAAATTATGTTAATCCATATGACATTGCAGTCAGAGGACAAATATTAAAGCACCAGCATATTATAGGTAACTGCGTCTTGTTTTAGGCGATCTTGTTGTTTTGCCACTCTCTGAGATACGCAGAAAATTTTATAGTTACTGCAACGCAACACATTAATTTGTGACACGCACAGAATAAATCATGCCATTATGTGCAATAAAAAGCATTTTAATTTAAATTAGTTTTTACTGGTGTCTCATGAATTTGATGTTAATCAACTGATGTTTAGATTCCTTGTCATTGAGTAAAGATTTTGGAGTATTTCATCATCAGTTTGTGTTTAAATTATATTAATTTATGTAATGTCACATTTGAATGACAATTTTACTACGCGTAACATAAAACACGTATGCGTAGACACGCCATGTCGTCTAACTGTTCGAAATTATAGTTTGAATCGAGAAACAGCTAGAGGTAAAACGAGAACACTTTTTCGTTTTCCATTTATAAGTTGTATAAGGAATTTCAAAATCAAGAGGCGAGACGCAATTGATAAATCTCACATGAACATGAATTAACTAGACTACTTAAGTAGTGGAGTTAATTCATGTTCAATAAATAATATAAATTTGAAATTATTACTAATTTAATTAAAATAAATAAATATGCGGTTTTGAAAAGGCAATCAAATTGATAGCGTTAATTTTTATAAATCAAAAATAATAAGATTCTTATATAATTCAATAATTATTAAATAAAACTGTCATAAATATTATTTGTTTAAACATCAATTTATTATTATATTTTAGAGTTAATTTTTTTGGTATATAACTCAAATGAAATATTTTTTTTTTATTTCAGTACGGTCCCCATCTTTTC
Source organism: Argiope bruennichi (assembly GCF_947563725.1). Classification (NCBI taxonomy): domain Eukaryota; kingdom Metazoa; phylum Arthropoda; class Arachnida; order Araneae; family Araneidae; genus Argiope; species Argiope bruennichi. Next base: position 60,924,224 of record NC_079158.1, read on the forward strand.
TGGACAGACTGGCACACCAAATCCATTGAAAGGGTCGACAAAGACACCGGTCGGAACAGAATTGTTATCCGAGACAACATAGAGTACCTCATGGAAATAAAAATGGTTGCTGCGTCCAGGCAAACAGGTGAATGTTTTTAATTTATGAGCATAATTTTGCATTCAATTCTATGGAGCTTTTTTAAATTCGTTCAAATTTCTAAAGATGAAATTTTGTTACCTGTATTTCACTTCATTTTCGAAAGTGAAAAAAAGATTTTGAAATGTGTTTCTTCTGATAATAGAATATTTACAATTTTCCAATTTTTAGGTTTAATAACTTGCTGGTATTTAATTTTTTCAAATTCAATACCAGAAGTGTCATCTGGCAGTGAATTGTTAAAAAAATTCTATAAAATTCTGTAATCAATATATTAAAGGATATATAATTGCAGAAAATGTAAATTAGAAAAAAATTAAGTAGCAAAAGTTTATTAATATGTTAAAATATCTGAAAGAAATAACAAAAATTTATAAAATCCTAAAATTGTCAAAACAATGTCTTAAATAAAATATCCACTTTCAATAAATGTCAAACGATTAATGAATGAAACAATCAATTTGTTTTATTTTAATCGTAAATTATTGTTCTTGCATTTTTTGCATATTTGAATTTAACATTATCATTTAAGAATATTCAAAAATCGAAATTAGTGGATAATATGGGCAATGTCATTCATTTAGAAAATTTTTTGGCAATCTGTTGCATTAATATAAACAGAGACTTATTTAAGTTGTTAGCTTAAAAGCTCTACTGAAATATTGGTTTTAGAAGCTTCAAATTCTATGTAGTAAAATCTCAATAATATATGTCGCTGTAAAACTAAATAACAATTTTAGTGAATTAGAAATCAAATATTTTATTTTAATTTTTAGAGATTTGAGCATTATCAGCGAATCAAGAAACTAATGAAGAAATATTTTAAGTAATTAGGATTTTTTTAAAATATATAATGCTGGACAAAACCAAGAAACTTCATAAAAATGGTAAAGAAAAAAAAATTTACTTTATAGAAGCAAAATGCAAATGTAATATTTTAATAACCTCTTCCTTCTCAGATTATCTTTATAAATGTGAATGTTAATTAATGTTTATAAATTTAAATATATTTAATTTCATTATTGATTCCAGGAAAAAACTGAGATTATTGTACAATAAATAGCTTTTTGAAGATACGAAGCTTCTTTTTAATTTATTAAAAAAAAACAATTTAAATAATATGATGTAGCGATAAAAACGTTCTTTTTTTCTTCGAGAAATTTTTGAAATTAGAGCTTTTTTTCCGCTCAATTCCTTTATCAAGATCATATTAATAAATCTTTTTATCATTTTGAAACGTCCTTCTTATTATAATTACTTCAACTTTCACTATCTCAGCTTACTCCTTTCCTTCAATTTGTTTGACAAGCCACTTAAATTTCTCTCCAGGCTCATTTCAGACATTCCATTTTCCGACTTAGAAAAAGCTTCCAAAACTGATTTGATGATCAGCAGAATCACTTTGTGCTCAAAATTGCCATCACTTTGCATGCACTATTCTCAAAATAGTCACGATACGTAACTATCAAAATTATCTTTGAATAGTTAATATAAATATTCGCCATCGTTCATCGATCCATTAACTATTTCAAATCTATGGTAGAAAGTGTTTTGATGTTTCTAAAACGACTTCAAGTATGTGCACACACTGCCAGTATTAAATATTTATATAATGATATATTATGAATTGCATTTGGTAAAGAATGTAAAAATGGTAGCATTTAGAGAAAAAAAAATCTGCATGCTTTTTATTAAATAAAATATTTTTTATGATATTTTTTGTTTTTATATGAATTATTTCTTAAAATATTTTCAATTGATTGTCATTAGTTTTAAATAGTATTAATAGTTTAGTTTTAATACGTATTTATTCTGAAAAGGCAAAGAATTTATTTAATCAAACAATATTTTTTATAATAATATTATTTTTAATACGCTTATAAAGGATTAGTATATATTTCTGATGTTGAGGCTTTACAACTCGTTTTCCCATGTAGGTAGCAATCCGTGCGGAGAAAAAAATGGTGGTTGCAGTCATTTATGTCTGTTCAAACCTGATGGACGCGTCTGCGCATGTCCGTCCTTTAATGACAGCCGACGCTGTTCAACAGGTAAATCTATTTCAATCGCTTTGAAATCGCATTAAGATGATTTTCTTCTTTGTAAATTTTAAACGAAAAAGTTAAGAAAATTATTGCTAGCAATGGATTCTGCTTAAGATAGTTGACTACGTGCTAAATTATGATTTTTTTAAATTTTATATTGTTTGGGAAGTTATACGGCTTTTTTGTATTTGAATTTACATACGTTTTAAGGCTATTTTACATCTTCAGATGCTATTTTCTCAAATTTTAATCTTTGGTAGAATTTTCTTACGAAAAACATCATAAAATAAAATCTAATGCTTATTTTTTGCAAAAATTTGTTATAATAATTTCTCAATATGTTTTGAAGTTCCTGAAGTATATAATGTGTAATTTGCTAATTTAGAAATGTTTTATAGTTGTTTTAGTATTTCTCAATGTGAAAAAAAATTGAAAGTTTGGGGTTATTTACCAGTTGAACCCTATTATTTAAATGAATAAAAATACAGCTAACAAAGTAACAACGTACAGAGTACAAATGCAGGAAAAAACGAATGTATATTTTAAGCTAATCAGTTTATGAACCTTTAAATTTGAAGATTTTCGCTTTATAACTCTTTTTAGCCCCCCCCCCCCCAAAAAAAAGTTTCATTTTTTCCAATTTTTGAAAAAACCTTTTGTAACTAGAATAGCTTGATTTGATATCTGCTTTGCATTCTGTTTTGTGCAAATATTAAAAAAGATATAACTATTTTCGAACGTTTTTTTTTTAAATTCCTCTAGAACGTAGTCGCATACTTTAAAATAAATATTTTTAATACAACTTTTGGTTAGATTTGGAGTAGGAAATTGTGATAAACCAATCCTTTAAATCTCTCGAATATTCGAAAGAATCAAATAATATACCCAACATTTGCATCTGCTTTAATTGTTTTTTGTAAAAAAACAGAACACGCATTATATAATACAAATATTTATTTAAACAAAAGAAGTCACTTAAGTATCAACCCATTTGCTACACTTATGCTTTATTTTTTTAAAATTCTTATGCGTATTAAAAAAAATCTTTTTAATTTTTTATGAATTTTTCATTGTCGTCTTGAAAAACATATATTATCTTTATATCTAATGAAATGTATTTTTTTTTCATAGCCATCGATAACAATATGCTTACGTTTAACAAATCTCCAAGGTTCATTACATTAACCCCTTAACTGTTTTATTTTCTTTCGTATCTAATAAGATGACACCTTCTATTTTGGGAATATTTTCTTATTTTGGTTCAAACGAAAATCCATTGAATAATTGACTTATCTATGTATTCGAAGTAATTTTAATATTGAAATATAATCGTTATGAATGGTTTATTTTTTTTTCTTACAACTATCAAAATTCGATAAATCGATACACGCATGGCACTCGGGCAAAACAGTTAAGCGGTAAAACATCAGTCTTCTTGCTTGATTGTAATTTGGCGAAAACATCGCATTCACAGAAGCAAACCTACAATACATTTGGAACCTGTAAAAATTGAAGATACTTTATATTCCTTATTCAAGTCAATTGTACTTTGACAGCAGAAAAATAGAAAACAAAACTTTATAGTTTTAAATTGGCCACTAACTTTGCTCCCGGACATCGAAATAAAAGTAAGACGGAATGGGAAAACTGGAGCGTTGGTTTTTTTTTGTATTTGAATAAAAGGTTGTTATGCTTAGAGGATAAGTTGAAATAAAAATATATATACATGTTAAAGGTATCGCATAACATTAAAATGGTTTTATTAGATTAGGAAGGAGTTTTTTTTTTTTTTTTTTTTTTTTTAAGAAACGTGTAAATCTGGAGACATATTTTAATTAGAACAGAACTTTTTAAATTTCCTTAAGGACATATTATACAAAAACAAGCCTCTGAAAAAAAATTCAGATGAATTTTTAGAAAAATATTGCAGATATCTGACTTTCTATGAAAAAAGAAACTGCGTAATTGAAAAATGCATATATATCCTTATATAACTGAAAAGAAAAAAAAATATTCTATAAGTGAGTTTATACGATTTCAGATGGGCTTATAACAGTTGACCTTATTAATTTAAGCTGTTTTAGCATTCGACTACCCTTTTATAGGTCTATTTAAACCTATAAACTTTTCTATTTACATTTTTCCTTTCAGATTATAATCTTTTGTTGAAACCTAGAAAACTGATTTTTCAACTTTCCATCCTCTTTCCCTTATCCAGATTCATATCCGAGAACAAAGTTAGAGATCTATTTTGGATAGCCAATCCAACAACTAACTATATAAGCAATACGTATTTTTTCCATATTTTATCACTTGTCATGACATCTGGACTGAACTCTGAAAAATTCGTAAGGTTTCAAGCGAATTATCTTTTGTCTATTACTCATAATTAAATTACTCATAATTTATTCAGTCAAAAATCTGAATAGATTTTTTTAACTGTGTCTTTTTCATAAAATAAATTTCACGAGAACGGCATGCTATTTATTATATCCGGAACTTGACAAACTGCATTTATTTGAAGTAAAATTAAAATCGATGGGATATTAGTTCTCTACAAAAATAAAATTTTTATTTGAATATCACATAATTTTTAAAAATATTTTGCTTTAATTTTACTGATCGGAAAGCCGAACTACTTATGCATTTTTAAAAGACGTTTAACGAGCCGTAATGGCGTGCTGCAGGATTTCCTGTCGAATGACTGGGAATCTCAGACCTTTGGTCACTTGCAGATCTCTTAGCACAAGTTGTTGCATGATGTCTTCACGATTCTACGATATTCTAAATGCGAGATAACGTCCATTTGATGATGCCCATCAATGCTGTTAGGTATTTAGTGCTAATGGAGCTCCATGAGATAGAAGTCTTTAAATTCCTATATTAATACCAAGGTGATAATTTAAAATATCATCGGTAATTACCACAATTTGAGTGGTTCTTAAGAATGACTCAAACTATGAAGTTTCGTCTCAGTGCAATGTCTGCATTAAATTAAATCATCTAAAAAGAGCTATTATTTCAACCATACTTAATGTCTACATGTGTTTTTCAGTTCCAGGGGATTTCTTACCTGAGCCAACTAGACTCTCCGAAGTAGAAGATGAAGTTACAGTTAAAGATCTCTCAGTGCCTACAACTTTGCCAACAGATAGTAGTACAGGGTAAATAGTTCTTTAGTCCTTTCTGCAACTTTAACTGCAGGTTTATTTTATAACTATTTTTTTTATTTTATAACTTATTTAATGATATAGAGATATTTAACTATAAAGAAGTCCCTAAAATACCAGTTGATTAAAATTATGTTTTTATGGTACATTTATATAAAAATTTTGAAATTTTAATTATTTCTTCTGCTGACATTTTAAACTATAGAAATATCCACATAGTATGAGAAAGCGTAATCAATTTGAGATGTTTAGAAGGAGCCAAATCGTGATTCAAATAGCTTTCTAAACTATTATCTTTCTAAAATGACGTAAAGAATAATATTTCATGTTTCTTGAGTCGATACAGTATTGCTGTAAAAGTTTCAATTTTTATTCTTATCTAGAGTTTTCAGTTTTTTATATTTTGTAAATATTTTTGATTTTTTCACATTTTAAACAAAAAAAAATCTATTCTTCTGTGATTAAAATTGATGAAATTATGTACCTTAAAATTTTGTTACACCAAAAATCGGTCGTGAGGATGAAGTGCCATGCTTTCATTTTCAGATTTCCCTCGAGCTGGTTACTGAAATTCTTTTAAAATAATTATATCCAAAGCTTCACAAAATGAATAGTTTTAGTCGCATAGTGTCAAATGTTTGATTAAAATATAATATCTGAAATTTTACTAAATACGATTAATAGAACCAGGGAAATCTATAAAGATTACAATACATAAATTTAAAAAAAAAACATTTATTCTCTCAAGAAATATAAAAATTCTTTACATCATTTTTATATGCTGTTTGAAATAGTATGCCTATTTTTAACGATTTTAAAATTAATTATTGAAACACATTAGAATGTATATTCTGTTTTTTCAAAGTAATATTTCCATGCATTATAATCTATATTAGAGATTGACCCTAGGTTATATATGATTTGATATTTTAGGTGTTCAGAATTAGATATTCAAAAAGGTCGGTGTGATATTATTGGGTTTCCTCCGCCGGGTAAGTAAAAAAATATTTGTTACCATAATTCTCTTTTAATATATGAGGAGTAAATTAATTTATTTCTTTTTTGTCTTTCTGACCTATCTCATGTTCGAACACATATCCCCCAAACATCTCTGTTGCACTTGGTGCACTTGAAATCTGTCGTTGAAGATCAAATATCTTTGCGTGATTCAGATACCTTTGAATCATGGAATAAACTTACCAAGTTCGCCTCAAAATAGCCATAGTGTTGCTTTCACTCTGTCAATACCGGATATTCGTTAAATGTGATTGAATGAATACCCTTGGCACGCGCTTTGTTCGTTAGAGACTGTCGCCAGTATGGAATTAGGAACAAGAAAGTTTTCTGTGAACATTCAAAGGATATACTAGCATACATTTGTGTAATAGCCATCAGCTAAATAGGGTCCTGTTTTATATACCAATCACTTAAGAAAACGGGCTGTCATTGCGGTTTGTGAGAAGGGATAGCTAATTGTCTTTATCTTTGAACGAGAAATTCGGGCGTTCCAGAATTTTTAGGTATCTAAATTCGAATAATCTTCAAAATGATAGGATTAAAGCTGAATGTAAATATAACTAAACTATATTAAACTTATCGATATTTCTGCTCCTGTAAAATATAAGAGGCAAATATTTTCTAGTTTATGATAATTTTAGATAAGAATTGTATCAGATTAGTAAAAGGAATTTTAATATAACCGCATTTCCGAATCATCATCAATTTTTATTGTGTACTTGCATTCACCGGAAAAACTTTTTATACAGAAAATCTGACAGCCTGAATGAAATTTACTGCATAAAATTTGACAATTTGTAAATTTATTCAAATTTCAGTTAAATTGTCATAGAAAGTATAATTTTAAAGACTTAAATCTTCTAAACAATTTGACACTTACTGGTTATCGATTGTCAAGAACTCACTTTGCATTCTTGCCATTCCACAAATACTTTCAAAACATTTTCTAATTATTTTCTTTGGAATAAATATGCAGAAAACAAATGAATAACATTTATTTAAAATAGTTATTAAATTGGGGTCTATATCTATTCTAAACAAATTTTGCTGAGGGTTAATCATTGTCCATTTCATTTAAAATATTGGATCAAATGTGAATGTTTAAATTAAACCAGTGTAAACCCAACATTGGCAATTTGTCCGGGAGTTTGAACGAAATTCCTTTAATAATAATAAAAATTCTGAAATCTTTTTATTTTGTTTATTTCGTAAAACCTCAAAAGTATTTGTAAAAAGTTTCCAATTTATTTTACTCAGAAGTACTGAGTAAAATAAATTAAATAAAGTAAAAGTTTGAGTCTTTATGATGAATGAATCTTGGAATACCAAAAATGTATTTTTGTATCGATCGTTGTGTTCAATGCAAAACAACTATGACAAAGAAACAATGATTAACAAACTACACTAAGTGTGAATTCATTAGTCAAAAATTGGCCTTATTTTAAATCTGTGTGTCATATCAATGCATTATACATGCAGTCAGTATCGCTTTTCAAACTTATAAGCTAAAATTAAATCATACAATGACGTTATAAGTTGATGATTTAAAAAAATTATACAGATAGTGCACAAACATTTCAAGTGTTCTATGTTGAATTTTTGGAATAGAAGATTTCCAAAAAGGAAAGTAGCAGTAAAGTAAGAGAATAAAAAAAGTGCATTAATAAGTTAATGTTCAGATTAGTTGCACAATTTTATATTAAATTTTTAACACTTTCTCATCCGCAAAGGCTGATAAAAATTTCTTCTATGCCGCCAAAACTATTTGCAAAATTGTTCTTTAAAATTTCAAACATAAATAAGTGTGATTTATCAAGGTTATTGAATAAAACATTAATTAATTTAGAATATACGATAAACTTCTCTTTAAAATGGAATTCGGAAAAGCTTTCATGACTTTCAGAGCTTCTCTCTCTCTCTCTTCAGTATATTTTAAAAGCTTAAACCTTTCAAAATCCTTTTTTATGATGAAATAACTATTCTTTTTCAGATCCAATTTTACAAACTGCCTACATCGCCTTGAGTGTTATTCTTCTCATAGTAATTATTGTTTTAACAATGGCTCTCATATTTTGGAAGAGAAAGTAAGCATTTATAATTCATTTCTGTTTAAATTTGAAAATGTTTATGTACAGTTTTTAAAAATGCCAATACATTTAAATCAATCTTAATAATCAACGCACTTACTTTGTTTGGACCACGATGGCCTGATGGTAAGGTCTCGGCTTCGTAATCGGTGGTTTTCAGTTTCAGGACCTGATTTTACCGATGAACTGTCGTGCAAGTGGGTCTGCCGCACGTTAAATTCGTTTAGACTTAATGCCATAATGTTCTTCCTCTGGTGTGATGTGAAAGCCTGGAGATGGTGTGCCAATTCAGCTGTTTTCCACTTCATCTGACCATGGTTCAAAATTACGAAGTCCGTCCCCAAATAGCCCTAGTGTTGCTTTAAAAAGGGACATTAATATAATTAAACTTATCTTGCTTAATTTTAAAATTTACTTGAAATGCTTTCGAAATTATTTGTAATATTAAAATGAAATTTTTAGCAGAAAACTTATATAAATAAACTTTAAATATATCTTATCAACGAGCCTCGATTTAATAACTAATATAAACAAATTCTTAAACATGAAATCTATATACTTTATACAAATCTGTATATTCTCTCTCTTCAATTCCATTTTCCCAATGACTCTTAATATCCTTTACAAGAAACGTTTTATAAATTTTTCAGGAGTTTAAATGAAATAAATAAGCTTTTATTCAGGTTCAGTAATATAAATGACACATGCATATCCATCTCTTAATGCACACGTCATGAAGTCCAAACGCGAAAACTTTGATGAACACAAACGATTTATTGCTAGAACAATAAACAAATTGTTTGATATGTTACACCACATGAGAACAGTCTTCAATCAATGCTCCATACCTGCCCATCACGGAAATGCTAAGTCCCTTTATTGCGAATGGGAACCTAAAAGTAATCGGAATTTTACTGCGAAATGCCAGGAAATCCTTAAGATACTAAAGGCAAGTGAGTGAACCGTTGATTGTACACTTTCCATGAGAACGTCGATTGTAGTCCGATTTCGACTGGCTATAAGTATAGAGAAACATAGTCAATCCATAGAAAGATTTAAGTAGACTTACTGTCAGATTATTCTTATTAAAAGCATCGAGTTCGGAATTTTTCCCTGTTCAGAACCCAATCTTTCTCTTGACACCCGAATCAAGACTTATTTTTTTAAAAACATTCTAAGGGAAAGAGGGGTAGTACTATTGATGCTTTTCAATTAAAGGATTACTAATTTATAGCCATTGCATTTTTTGAACAAATTGCCTTTTTTTTGTGTACGTGGTAGAAAATACAATTTCTGAGCAACCTCTGTCATCATAATAGCTGGATTGTAGATCTGATTTTTAACTGCAAGTGAGAAATCTGTTGACAATGGGGCATTAATAGTCAAAACATACGAAAATAAAATATTTTTGCTACTTAACTATAGATAAAAATTGAATTCCAAAATATTTGTTACTTTTCTGTTCTTTTTAACTCGATGAATAAAGTTATTTTTTTGTATTTTTTTAAAATTTTCAACTTTAAGGAACGTATTTAATAGGCAAGTATCTCGAAGAATTTCCGTAAAAAGTGGGATATAAAAATCGTTATGTTCTATAAGACTCATCGTTGAACCTAAAATAACAAATGTGGCGTTTATTTACTTTCTAGATTATAGACTCTCATAAGGAAAAAATTTATTAGAATTTTAAGTAATTAAAATTTCTCTGCCATAAATAAGTAGCCTATTAACACAAAATGTTAATAATTAGATTTGCAGTTCATTCTACTTTAGTAACCTTTAATTTTTCTCTACTTACGATAACGTTTTCAAACTAAAATATAACAAGTTTGGTTGTTATGAAATTCCAACGAATCTAGAGTTTCATCTGATGTTTCACTCACATACCTTTCACAATGTTATGATAATGCTTTAAAAAATTTACTGAAAGTAAAAATCTTCAGGCACATGATTAATAAGATGATAAATCTAGTTTAAAGCATTATCAATATGCGAAGATTTGAGTATTTTGAATACTTTCTACGTGACATACTGTCAGAATGACATTTAGAGCATCGTTTTTTCTATTGTCTTCTGTCACTATTCATATGATTATCGATCTGAGTTCGTCTTTCAAAATGCCAAAAGTCAAACTTCGAAAATTTAAATTTTTTCTTCAATTATTTCTATCTGTGGATTTTTTTTAAATTTTGCCTGATTGAAAAAAAAATTTTATATAAGTAGCAACGGATTATGTATTTAGTTCTTTTTCTGTGTTTGCAAGTTATTGTATGCAAAGTATTAGACATACGACATTTTGCATTTTGATCCATTATTTAACCCTTTAAAGGGTCATTTTTTTCTAGTCATATTATGTTAAAATATTTTTAGGCTTGAAATTAGAATAAAAAAGGGAATTCGTTTAGCTTATTAGATAATTATTAATTGACCAAATTAATTAATTAATTAATCAAATTAAATTTAAGTTTCAAATCAAGACACATCATTTTGTGTAAAATAAAGAACTAAATCATCTAAGTTTCTGTCTTTCAAAAAAAATTTGTCAGAACTTATGCCAACCTACATAAATTCATACGAAATTGATAAATTTGGTGGGAAGCATACTTCCCACAGCCCTAAAAAGGGTTTTTAAATATTTGTACCTGAGAAATATATCCTTAACTTGGCATATAAATTAATTATTTTTATTTTCAATAGTTTATGTAATTGATTCACTGTATGGAAAGATAGTATATAATAATTAGATTTTAACAGTGACAGTTATCTCATTAATAGCAATTTAACACTTCATCTACTCAAAGATTATAATTATTAGCAAAAATATTTTCCTTTCGAAAGATTCTCAGAAATATGGAAAATGTCACTGATAATTTATCAGTGTAAAAACCACTATCGTATCCTATTAAATGTTTTTTTCCCAAATAAATGGGAAAAGTCTTTGATGTCTGGGAAACACGTTAACGATGGCTTAATTAAATGTTTTCACTCGTGGCGCTTTAAAAGAAAGGTTGTTTTTTTTGTCATTTGTAATTAAATTGTCGGATTATTAATCAGTAAATCCATTACAGTTTTTGGTATGATATTTTATAAAGACAATACTGAGAAATAAAATTTGGTTAATTAAGCACATTCTTAAATTAGAATTGCATAAAATGTTTAGAAAAATTAAGAATTATTCTTATTTGAAGATATGAGGTAATTGCTTATTAAACAAATTTTTTATAATTTTCAAATAATTCCCTTCTTGTTAAGTAAATACTATTTTCTATAACATATAATTTAAAATATACATCATGCATTTTCTTATAAGAACTGTATTTCAATTCTAGTTATTTATTGGAAATATAATAATATTTTGTTTGATTTTATTGTAGACAAAATTATTTCCCCAAAAACTAGGCTCAAAGTAATCTTTTTATTGATAAATCTGACGTTTGATTTTTTTTTATTCATCTTCTATTTTGGAATAAAAATAGAATTTTAATATAAATTAGAAAATAAATAGTCATAACTAAAAGGAAATCAATACATTGAATATATATATTTTTTAAAAAAGAACATATGAAACCATTTTTCATTGAGATGATTTTGTTTCCAAGAATCTGAGGGAAAATAATTGACTTGAGAAATTTCACGATTCGATTTTACCATTTTGTTGATGGAACCCACAATAAAAATTTAAAAAAAATGATTTTAAATTCTATTTTTTTATCTTAACCCTTTGCCTGCCGCGGGCGTATATATACGTCTCCCTAAGTCAATGTTTTAACTGCCCCTGGCATATATATACGTAGCACTGGGGACCGAATCTCGCAAGTGATCCTCGGCAGGTAAGGGGTTAATCTCAACATTTTAAATTTGAATATAGTTCAAATTTTCTACATCTAAAAAAAATAATTTTTAAGCCAGATTATGAATAATGCTATTTAAACTCGTTTTATTTTATAAACAAAAATATTTAAAAATAAAAACAAAAGCTTACTTGAGATGCTTTGTCGCAGCAACAAGCGAAGGAATGAGGACCTTGAAGGTACGCTCACGTTCTCCAACCCCACATACAGTGCCTCGAGCGGGGACGCTCTACCCTCAGACAGGAAGGTCTGGCCCTGGAAGAACCAGCACCGAAATAACAAGAAGCAGGTGTGTAAATTTCTATATAAACGATATATATGCAGGATGTTTCAAAAATAAATTTTAAAAGAAAATATATACAGAAGGTTTCATATATCTTCCATTAACCCTTAATTTGGAAAAGGGCATATACTCTAGAAACACATAAAATTGAATGACATTCCCACAGTTTAGTTCGATTTTCTTAGAGTCGTATGGCGCAAAGATATCATAACGATATTTCAGAATATTTTGCACTGCTAGAGTAAGTAAATTGAAACAATGAAACTCTGAAAACGATAGTTTCTGATTTCTGAAATGTTTGAATAAAAGAATGAGAAAGGAGAAAAGGAGAAAAAAATATTAATTTAAAGAAAGTGTTTTATATAACAATTTGAAGAAACTATCCTAAAGTTCGAACATCAAAATTTTATCGAACTCTTAAAATATGCACTAAGAGATCTTAAACATTCTGTATATAGGGTTTAGAGATGCGAGATATTTGCCACCAAATATTAAATCTAAAACAAAAATGCTTGTATAACAAATAGATGCTTTTATTTTTCCTTTTAACAACTCGTATTCACCCAACAGCAGTTAAAAGCATTGAAAAGAAGAGAGAAACATAAAGATTCTCCATTAGCAGATAAAATTTACTTATCGAGTTCTATTTCATTAGATATTTTGTTCGATAAGAAGAATATACGTTTCAGTGAACATTATTAAAAATAAAAGAATTGCGCGTTAATTATATCGTATTGAAGGTAGGAAACATATGAAACATAAAAATAATAGTTAAGCCTAGGAAGCATTGTTTTAAGTTAAAAAGAGGCAAACTCATTAACGGATTACTTTCTATTCTTTAAAACTTTATTGTTCTCGATTTTAATTTGAATAAATTTATAATTCCGCCCTTTGAAGTATATGTTACAAAAGAATTTAAATATTGAATCCTATGAGAGTTTACTTTTCTAGGAATAAAGGATTTTTCATTTAAATTATTTCAAACATTGACCTCCCTTCCTCATTGATGCTTTAATTATTCGACTAAAAGAAAAATAGTTCAAAAGAGAAAGCAAGCTAGATCAAATACACCATGAAATTGGGATTATTTCCGCTTTCAACATGGACTTAATAATTTATACACAATAGGATGAAAGGATTTAAATTGCAGTATAGAATAAAGAATTGCTTCCGCTTCTAGTAAGAAATTTACTTTGCTTATAAACACAAATAATTAAATCTACAGGGTGTTTATAAAGTCCCGGACCCATTTTGATGTTTAATAACTCATAAAATAATAAAGATAGATTTAAATTAATAACATAAATGGTTAAATAGACTCAAAAAGTTTCATGACCCTTGTCAATGAACTTCCACGTGTGCCCCCTTCGTCGCACGGAGAATATCAAGTCGATAGTCAATTTCACGCCAGGTAGCGACAACCATGTCGGCATCCACAGAGCCATTTGCGCACATTATGGCGATTAACAATGCCAGAAACATGAAAGGATGCTTCATCGGAGAACATTATGCTCTTCAGAAAATCAGCAGCATCTTCTATCCTCCTTAGCATGTCTGTTGCAAAGGCCATCCTCCTAGGCCTATCGTTCAGTTCCAAAACTTGAACAATTTGAACTTTGTATGCATGCTGTCTTAATTTTTTTTCTTAATAATCTTGTACACCGTCGAAATTGGGATATCCAATTCTGTTACCGCTGATCTCACAGATATTCTAGGATTGTGTAAAAATGTCTCTCTGACACGCTCAACATCAAAATCACTTGTGCAAGGACGTCTGGAACGTTTCTTATCTTCGATACTTCCAATTTCTAGAAAATTCTTTTTCCACCACAAGATGCCGTTTTAAGATGGAGGATCTTTTTGGTAAATTCTCCTGAAATTTATCTGTGCTTGCACTATCGATTTCATTTCTATGAACCACCATAAAATATGTGCTTTCTCTTGTGGTGTATGCATTCTCCTTAATATCCGCTCGAATAAAACATCACATACAAAAGTACTACATAGAACAAACACATCAAAAGTTAACATAAAATTGCAATAGTTGCCAAAAACAAAAGAGAGAAAAATGCAATTAATAATCAGACAATATTTAGAAAAGTACAGATATTTAGACTGGAAAATGAAATTATCTGAAATTAACCACACGTGCAGACGATATTTACAAAAGTAAAAATATTCAAACCTGAAAAGGAAAATATGAGTTATTCCATCAATAAATGCCATAAGTTTGTTTATATCTTTATTATTTTACGAGTTATTAAACATCAAAATGGGTCCGGGACTTTATAAACACCCTATATTGTGATCAAAATCAGCATATGAGAAAATTGTGAACACCATTTATACTGATTTAAAGTGGTGGATTAGATATCCAAATAGATAAATTAAAACACTGTTCATGTTTAAATAAAAAAATACGGAGATTTGGGAGAAAATTTTAAAATGAAATTTATAAATAAAAAAATGCCCCATATAATGAACTATTGATCATTAAGATAGTTTAATTAGTAAAGCAGTAGCTTTTTAAGAAAATCTGTAAAATATTTTTAAATAGACAGAAAATATTATGCAATAGGCTGATAAATTGTGCAGTTTAGTAATTGCATTATTTAACTTTGTCAAAAAAATGTTTATAACACTTATATTTTCAAACAAAAACAAATGCTTTTTACACATTTTTCCAATAGTCTTTAACTAGTTTGTATGCAGAAAGACTGTGATAGTTAAGACAACTTAATTATTATGCCAGAGCTCATTCGTTTTTCCGACTTGCGTTCAGGCCCTTTTTTCTTTGAAAAGCCCTGTAAAAAAGCAGGATGGAAGACATGTTCAGTTAATGGAACAAATTACTTGGAAATGTTACAGAAGGAAGTGATACCGTCCTTATTGGAGCACGATGTCCTTGACACAGTGACATTCATGCAAGACGGGGCACCTCCTCACATCGACACTGAAGTGAAGGCATTTTTGAGAACTTTTACTGAAGAACGGATAATCAGCCGTCACTTTACACATGAATGGCCCCCACTCTCACCAGATTTAACACCCCTTTATTTTTGGCTATGGGGTTACCTTAAGTCTCGGGTGTACCGCCATAGGCCAACTTCGTTAGTGCAGCTAAAGGAAGCCATTCGCCACGAAATCTCATGCATTCATCCGGATATGCTGTATGATGCAGTTACCAGTGTTGTTTCGCGCTTCCAAACTGTTATTTGTGGTGACGGCGGACACATAGAACAAGTACTGCAGTACTGGTGTGATACGCATGTAAACAATTGCTTGCATGCAAATAAAAGTATTTTTCCCATAGAATTGTGTGTTTTGCGCCCTCTATCGACACATTTTTGAACTCTTTTTTTTTTTTTGTATGAAAAAAAATCTCCCTTCATGAGAATAACAGTTTCGCAAATCGCATTCAAATATACTCATTCCTTCAATTTTTATGAATTTTTAAAGTATTTACAAATTTATGGGACACCCAGTACACTATAACTTGAAAAGCACAGTATAGTAGCTAGATTAAATTTGACTTATATTATTGAATATTATATGACTTAAATTATATTATTGAAGAACTAGATCTTATAAAACCTTTCGATTTAATCAGTCAACCAATTGATTGATTGTCAGACTGTCTATTTACACTTATATGAGTAGGCTACTTCGAGAACGTTAGAAACCATGTAAGTGAAATTTGATATGAGGTTTTTCACAAAAAAATGATTAAATCTGGTATCCACTAGTTCAAACAAGAGAAATTTAAATGCATATTCAGAGTTCACCATAATAAGGAGAATTATTTTGTACCATTAATTTAGAAGGAACATTCTGGATGATTTAATTATCTAAGTACCGATTAGTTTATACAGTTTTATATAATATTAATTTATATGAATGTTTTCCTGATTAAATATTCAAAAATATCATTTACATTAAAAGTTAACTTTTTAAACCATAAATCTATTGCATCAAAATTACTTTGTGCTTAAAGTAATGATAACTATTAACTCTTTGCACTTGGATGTGACTTCCACTGACCATTCAAGACGGTGCATCATTTTGACGTTTTATCTATTTATTTTTAAATTTTATTAATTAATTGTTAAAAAAGTCAGAAATAAATAAAGAAAAGTAAAAAGACGTAGATTATTAGTAAATTAGATTAGTCAGTAAAGAATAGTAAAAAGACGTAGATTATTTTTTTAGGGAAGCTCATCTTAAAACAATTGTATGTATTTATTTTTTGGTGTAATAAACAAGTTCATGCGTTAAGTGAATAATTATACATCGAATTACTTTTCCGAGATACTTTCTTAGATAAAAGCGAATAATTTTTACTAGTCTTATCTGAATATCATTCTCAAAATCAAATCAATACATACATTATATTCTTATCAATTTTATTCAGTTGTTCTCAGAGGTGAGTTCGTGGAATCATTTGCCACAACCAGAGAGAAAGTCACAGCGGTTGGAAAACAATTTATTTTAAACTGGATCGCATTTTTCAAATAAAAAAGCACTTTGCAGAATTGTCCGTAATTTATCTTGCCCTGAATCATTTATTTTGACAGAATGTATTTTATTCTGGAAGTTAGTTTCTCTAATTTACTTAGTTGACATCGCAAAGTGATTCGCTTTTTAGAATCACGTAATAAATGGCATGTTCCGAGACCGATAAGTCTGTCGATTCTCGACAAAACACTGATTTTTTTGGATAGTTTATGATTCCGGGAATTCATTCGCCAAAAACCTCGCAGAATGCATTGATTTATTACACATTATGGGAACGTTTTCTAAGCCATTTTATATATTTTTTGGAAAAGATATAATAAATTTTATGGAACATTTTTAAAGCGTGAATTCAATGTAAACTTAAAGTGCTTAGTTGCCAACTTGTGAAATAAAAGTATTAAAATTCTATGAATTCTAAAATTGATTCTTGTGAATAAGGATTGAACTTTACATATTTGCTGTTTTTAATGTGGTAATATTTACCACGTTACTCCACAATTGGATAGATGTATAATATATTTGAATACTGAATAATACAATATCGCTTGATATTGTACAGTATTGTGTAACGTTATGTGGGATGTTTATACATTGTATCAGGTGACATGCACAATGTAAAAATCCTGCAAAACTGCAGACAGAACAGAATATGAAGATTAAAACCACGAGATTTGACATGAAATAAATTCCTGGGTATATGTGTTTACTAAAGGAGTAATTCTTAAAATTTAATTAGATTGATTAATCTCATTATTGTATTCAAGAAGAAGTATGACCTCTTATATTATTATTATTATTATTATATAGTTTTTAATTATAATTTAACCTTTTGCCCTAGAGAGACTCTCGCCACCATTTTGTTTGATGCAGAAAGTCGATGAGCGGAGATAACTATTGTTTCTTTTTAAAAGAGCTCAGTATGCATTTAAAATATCGTGTGTAGGTTTAAGGATTAATTATGATGATGATAATGATGTCGTGTCCGCGTTCCCACTGAGAAGGGGTGCAATAGCTTCTGAGGGTAAAGATCCCTGAGCACCCGAAGGCAGAAGTCTGACTTCTAGCACATATGAAGATGAAACTCACACATTCGCTTGCACAACCCCTTTTTACAGGGGGTCACATTCACAGATAGAACACAGGTGTAGAACAACCATGCCCGAACCGGGATTCGAACCCGGGACGCCCATATCACGGGGAAGATTCTCTACCCCTATATCAAGACGCCGGCTTAAGGATTAATAAAGTGTGAAATTAAAAGTTTTATACGCTAAGTTGTGTGTGTTATCATTTTAAGTTAGAGATTAAAAAAAAAATTCAAAACGTCTCGCGTTGCTAGTTTGTCCGCTCGAAAACGGTCTCGGGAGCAAAGGGTTAATACTATAATTACAAAACGAAGAATAATAGATAGATAATATCTGATACAACTATTCAACATCCTAATTGCAAATATCTACTAAATTTGGAACCAAACCTATCAAGAGATTGGGCGCATGTCATTTTATACTTTCCTTAACATTTAATGCGATGACTAAAAAAAAGAAAAAAAAAACAATGACTTATCAAATTTCATATCTAAGTTATTTTGTAATTTTAATTATATTCTATGTCGAAATTAATTCTTTTAATTGGTTGAAATTAAGCCATCCAAAATACACACTTGGTGTTCTAATTATTTTACACCAACTGCATCCGGACGATTATTCGCCGAAGTTTGCAAACTAATAGGCCATTTCGTAACTTTTGTTCACCAGTGTCATGCGGTTAATAATACACGAGTATATATGTAGGAGAAAGTTTCGTTGAGACCCTTCTCCTGGTTAATAATACGATGAATGAATTAAATTAAATTAAAATATGTATCTTTTGTAAATGCAAAATGCCCGCATCTCCTTATGTAAATACTTATCATCTATCAATTTAATCAGTGAAATAAATACGAAAACTATCTACCCGCGCGTTATATATCGTTTAGCAAAATGCTACAATGAAATACCATCTGATCCCTGAGGTAACTCTCGCAGATGCAGGAGATACGATGTATCTATTCAGCGATACCTCCCTTCGTTTATTGATACATTTCGTTAGTTTCGCAGACTTACTTTGTGTCAATATTCATAATAGAATTACAATATCACAAAGGAAATGGTGATTTTGCTTGGAAGCGTGGAGCTTAATACTCCGGAAAAGCTTGTCATTTATGTCTTGGTGCATTAAGCACAAATGTGCCGTCGTAATTCAATTTGCGATATCTGCTCAGCTTATCTGAAGTCACAAGTTCCGGGATGATGGTTTGAGTTTGGAGAAATTAAAGTAACACGAGTGTATTAATAAGATTTGTGATTAGCAATGTCTTTTGTGCCATTGCTTTAGATTAAATATTTTTATTCATGCGTAAAAGAGAGATAAATCGCAATGTATAATGAAGCATAGTAATATAATTTTTGAATTGTCACGGAATTTGATGAATAAACACATATATAATGATATTTAACTCATAAATTGAAGTTCGTGCCGGCGTCCTGGCATAGGGGTAGCGCGTTTTCCCCGTGACCTGGGCGTCCTGGGTTCGAGTCCCGGTTCGGGTATGGCTGTTCTTCCTGTTCTATCTGTTAGAGGTGTGAATGTGCCTCCCTGTAAAAAGGAGTTGTGCAAGCGAATGTGATGCGTGAATAGCTAAGACGTACTCTTGGCCCTAGTTGGCGCTACTAAAACAAGAGACGCTCCCTTGGCTTAAAATCACTGACTTCGTCAGCGAGCTTGTCCATGGCAAGTGTCATTATAAACAACAACAACAACATTGAAGTTTGTAAGTTCAGCATTAATTATAATCACAACACGAATAATAAGATAATTAAATTAAGAATCTCCTTGTTAGAATGATAATACATGATATACCAAAATAGCCATTAGGGTCACACATGTGACAATTTTGCATTAACTCTTCATTTAACCCTTTAATGGGTATTATTGCTCAGAAGCAGCATATCTTCAAATAGATTTTATAGAAGATCTACAACTCCAAATCCTTTAAATGGGTATTAAAAGTAAATCTTCTCAGGCAGATATTTGCGCAATAATTAAAATGAATAAATTAACAAATTTCTAACAATTAATTTCAAAGAGCCCTTAAATATATTATACTACTTACTTTGTAATTAAATTTGAAATTTTTTTACCATTCGTCAATTTATTACCATATAAGAAAAAAGAACACGCCCAGTAATGTAATGATTATCAATACGTTTTATTCAATATTTTCATGTAATTCCTACCTAAATCACCCATTCTAATTATTTAAACTTCAAATAAATATTTAAAAAATAATTTCTTTTTAAAACTATTTAGTACTTTTCTGTAACACTATACCTGTACGAAAGCGTTTAAGTTAGCGTAAACAGTAATATAATATTTTCGTTATGTTATTGGCAATATTTAACGACAACATAATACGCGAAAAAAAAATTACCCCAAGATTTAAGCTTGGCGATGTTTTCTGTTTTGCTAATGGAGAAGAATCGATATTTCATTAACGTCGGATACTTGTTCATTATAATAAATAACAATGACAGTTAGAAAATCGTAATAAAATTTTATGTAAGTACAAAATAAATAAATAAACTTGTATAAAACATAAATAAATTTATTTAAATCTATCTCTAACTATTCATAAATAAATAAAAACTCTCTATAAGAAGATTTCAATAAAAATTTGTATACACAATATTCTATGCCGGGAAACAGCATTTTGTTATTTTTTGGATTATACGGCGCTGAAAAATTAATCGACATTAGCACCCTTCCAAAAAATAATGAGTTTTAACAAACATTATTATTACCTAAATAAAAATATGGAATCACAATTTCTTTCTTAATTATTTTTCAAGTATTTATATATTTGATACATTGGCGTCCATCACATTATAAGCGTTATCTATTAACAGAGAATTATAGATAGAAGAAAACTCTATCGGATGCTCGCATATGTGTCCCTTACCTGCACTTTCATATTCTTGCAATAATTATATTCAATCCCTTTACAACACGATAATACTACTCGGTGACAAATATTTGAGTATATCATGCTTGAGTCAAAATAATGGCAACATATCATGCTTGAGTTAATCAAATGAAAATTTAGATTTTGATGGCAACATATCATGCTTGAGTTAATCAAATGAAAATTTAGATTTTGATGGCAACATATCATGCTTGAGTTAATCAAATGAAAATTTAGATTTTGTGAGTGAAGGATTTACCTCAGTTGGAAGTTGTTAAAAAATTCATTATATTTTGAAAAGTACTGTTATAGAATTCAGTTTTTTGTAAATAATAAGGTGATCTGCAGTTAAGATTTTAGCTACTGGACAATAGAACAGAATTTTAGATTAATAATCTGATTCTATCAAATCTAATAATAAAGATAAATTATTCTTCCAATGATGTGCTATTACATTCTGAAAAGGAATAGTAAAGACTCAAGTGTTGCGCATGTCATATGAACCACTGTTTGAAATTGGAAATCCCAAGTTGGACTTAATCCTGCTTCGAAATAAAATATTAATCTAAAATTAATCTAAATTCATTCATAGCATTTACATTTAGTCCTTCATTTCTAAGAGGAATTGCAACTTTTACAAATTTTAAACTGGGTCATTATAATCAAATAAGCAATAGGAAAATCATTTGATGAATTTCGACTTTTATAAGGAGTCTATTCCCTGAATAAAATCAATGATCTAATTTCATCTTTTTTTCTCTGCAGGCCCGCATGATGGGTATGTGTCAAAAAGAGAGCCAGCTGAACAATTTGGAAGTGTCCGCCCTCGTAAGCCGCAACAAACTGTCGAGCTTAAATGTGCTGCATCCTCCGGCACCACCCCAGAGGATAGACAGCAGACAGAGCTTCGCTGGGATGGGTGCCAGTCCGTGCAAGGTGCCCCACAGTCCTCTGCCCTACCGGACGGTCGAGACAGACATCTGAGCGATCTGCACACGTTTTTCGCACAGAGCAGCCTCACAAGTTCACGTGGAGTCATTACATGGGAGGAGGGCGTCTCGTCAAAAGATGAAGAAAGTCAACAAGTGGTTGATTGTGTGGAATGTAACTGAAATACCTTCTCTTTGTGTTTGATATAATAATTTATTAACTGGATTGTGTGGTAGCTGCTAAATGCGTAAAATGCTGTGATTGTCAATCATTATATTTATGAATATTACACTTGTAAATTAAAATTTTCTTATTATATCAGGCAAGAATCTCAATAGATACTAAAGCTGAGTAATAATTATTTATTTTTGATAAATGTATGATAAAAATCTAAGAGTTTTTGAATTGTTGTGGTGGCATAGAAATATGACAGGAATTATAAAAAGTGTCAAAATGTTTCTATAATTAGAGAATGAGATAAGCAAATATGATATTAAATTCGTGTTCCTTAACTTTCCCGTCTAAATTTTGCAAACTGTACATATAACTACAAATAATGCCACAAATACATTTTATTGTTTGAGTAACTTACTTGTATACAGACTACTGGTTATTCATATTAGTTTATCGCAGCTATTGAAAGATAAGAATTTTTAAGGGAATAACAAATGGGTAGGATGGAGCTATAGATAAACTTTGATGGGCCCGTAGCAGACCTTCAGATAGACAAAAGCCTTTTATTTGTGAGGAAGAAAAGATTGAAGTGGGGAGGAGAGATACTGAGAAATAATAGGTTTACAATGTACATGATTGTACTATATTCGGCTTCTTCATACTATCAATACTATCGTCAAATTGTTAAGAAGTAAAATGCAACTCTACCTACACAAACGTATATGGGACAAATGCAATCTGATCCATGACAGTCTCTTAATTTATCAAAATAGAACCGTCTGATATCGCGCAATACTAAATGTCAACTCCTGGGATTCGGGCTATAGATAGTATAGTAAGATTAATAAAAATACAAAATAGAAACAGAAAAATTACTTTTTTAATTAAAAAAAAAGTCTTCTAATCAATATCAACAGTATAACTGACCTCTCTAAATTTTATAGCCCTTTCCAAGAATGTCATATTTGGTACCTTCCAAATCTAAATTATGTCCTTATTTCTGTCATTCCCCTTAAATTTTTTAACGAGATTATATTCTATTGGTTTAGTTTGGTTTGGTTTAGTAATATTAACATCCTGTTTGAAGCAACACTAGGGCTATTTTGGGACGGACCTCGTCATTTTGAACCGCGGTCAGATGACGAGGACGACACCTGAGCTGGCACCCTCCTCTCCACACTACACCACACCAGCGGGAGGATGTTTGGTGATGACGGATTTAACGAGCAACAGACCGCCTTACACGACGGTTCTTCAGTGGAATCGGGTCACGAACCTTAAACCCTCCGGTTCCGAAGCCAAAACCTTACCACCAGGCCACCACGGCTCTAGATTATATTCTATAATTAAGTCCTTAAACGTTTTAGAATTTTATGAGAAATTCTCATTTTTATATGGAATTTCTTTATTAAAACTTTTTTTTAATAGAAAGAATTTTACACAGCTATAGATAGAGACGAAATCGTTGTATACAGAAAATTTACTATTGAAGACATGCCAAATCAAGGGTTATTAGCCGTGTATTCCCTTTTGAAATTGAACAAGTTACATATTCAGAAAAATTTTGAAATTTAAAATTCTTAAATTCAATATAACAATTCTACTTAATTTGACAGATATTATTCTTCTAATACAAAATAATTTTAAAAAATATTTACAATTTGAATTATTTTATAATATATATCCTTAAAGAATGTAAATGCAATTAAATGTATTAACACGTTCGAATGAAATAAAAATACTTAGTGAACCTTTTAGTGACTACATTAAAGTGCATGGTAATTTCGAAAAAGTGAATCTACAATTGATGAGATATATGATAATGTGGCTTATAGTTTTTCATATTGGAGATAAATGCATTCATGCTCAAGAATATGTGAAATCTATAAGACACATATAATACGTTGAATATGAAGGATCATGCCAGTTAATTAGTTTTTTTTTAATTTAATTTTTCCCAGAAAAAGATACATGAAGCGGTACAATAAGTTAAAAATTTCTTAGCTTTCTTTTTCTTACCGAATTTATTTTTATGTGAAATAATTCATAATTTGAATTGTATTTTACAAATTCTTGGATAAAATTCTGTCTTGTAGTATTTGTCTTTAAACGAATATTGAGATTAACATTTTTTAAGGGATATTAAATTTTCATAATTATTTTGCTGCTTTCTACGATGAGCCTTGCAAATTCAAGTAACACTTGAAATGATAAACACTTGTAGCAGATTGTTTTGAAAAAAATGAAGTTACTACAGTACTTAAATGTGCAGATTACATAACATTATCTCCTATATTATGCATTTATAAATTAATAAAACTTTTTTCCACTTTAATAAGTATCTTTTTCAAATTTTCAAAAATACAGTTTAACATTTTCAATTAGATTCTTTAAGAGAAAATAGATCTTTTTATTTTACGTAAAATTTCCGTTATAATTAATTATTACATTTATAGTCCTATCAAAAATGTATATACAAATCAAATATAAATATTTTGCATTTTTTTATTATTTTTTTTCAATTGCATATGCATTTAAATATATAATAAATTTGTGTGCATTATTCTTGTCTTAATAATTACTTGAATTATTATTAGTTTAGTAAATATTTAATTATATTTCAATTTGGTAGAAGAATTTCGAGGTGTACTTAGAAAAAGTTAGCTCCTAACCAGAAATATATTTTCTCTATAATCGTGTTATTAGATGAAAAGGAACTATAATTTAAATCACTTTAAATAAAATAAAATTATAATTTTCATAATAGATAACTTATATTACAATGATATTCAGTATTCTCTAATTAGCAAAAGGCATAAATGCAAATATTTTATCTTCATAGCTCATCAATAGATGAAACATTTAAATACATGAAGTATTAAATTTTGGAGTATTTTTTAAGTAAGATAAAGATTCATTAATTAATTTTCACAATTTATATCAGACATGAAAAAATAAATTTTTTCCCTTTCTCTCATTTCTATAAATTTTTAAAAATATATGCTTCTCGATATTGAAACTTTCAGCTTTGTAATTCTTACACAATTTCTTATATTATAAGAAATTAGTTATTTAATATCTAGCTTTCAAATTTTAAAGTTTTAGGGAATTTCATGTATTTTATTCTTTCTTATCAGAATCGAAAAGTGTGCTGTCTTTCTTTTTCAAGGAGGATATTCTAAAAGCAATCAGGAAAAAATTTAAGTTAAAATTCAATTTATGTTCAAATGTATTCGAATACCAAAATAATGTAATTTCATTGAATGGATATCCATGCATTGGATAATAGTGAATTTACTGTCGTAATTATTTCACACTTCAAATGTGATTGGTTTATATTGTCTGAAGCTCTTCCACAAAATTCTTTCAAATTATAGCAAAAATTTCGGAATTTTCAATTTTTAATCTATTATTTAAACTGTATCGCCTGATTTTCGAATAGATTAATTCTATAAAATCTTTAACTAGATATTTCACTAACAAATAATCTAACTATCTATTTAAACAAATTATTCTTAATCTTTAAACTAGCTTTTTCAGCTTTTAGAGATAAATATAGTATATGGCATTCTTATTTAACCATTTTGCCCAAGCGATATTAGTTCTAGTAATTTATTATAATTTATAAATATTAAAATTAACATATTAACTGTTTTAAACATATATTTGCAACAGATGCCTTATAAAGAACATGTTTATATTTAAACTATACTTATTTTTTCTACGCCCATGTAAGGCGTAGAATAAATGAAGAAAATTAAACATTTACTTCGTTTCAATCAAGTTTTATAACCTAAAATAATCTTTTTATTTAAATATTTTTTTTTTGTATTTTTTATATCATCTATGACAATAATCATTTTTAAAAGCAAGAATTGCAATTACATTAAAAATAATATAGACTGCTGTTGTTAAAGTTTAAATTTATTTCAAAGCGTCGTAACAGAAAGAAGTAATTGAGCGAATGGAATTATTATTCTTGGATTTCCGAATTCCGAAATTTTTAGTTTTCTGATTCTTGAATTTCTTCATATGCAGTCGACTCAACTATCGTATAACATTGTGTAGTATTGCTTAAGAGTATTTAATATCAGGCAGCATTATTAATTCATTTTAAACGACAGATATGCTTGACTAAATGTTTCTGCCCAATTTAGTCAACAGAGCCGCATATCGTGGCAACAAATATTAATTGAATTTATTGATTTTGGTAACGATTAGTATATCGGTATAGATAAATAAAGTTTCCTTTTTTTAATATTATAAATATTCAGCTTAGATTCTATAACAAATATGATAGTTTTACTCCTCAGATGGGAAAAGACATTATGAATGGATAAAAGGTTCTCTCAAAATATTCCTTAATTCTTAAAAGAATTTAATTTCGGAGTGTTAAATGAAATTTACTAAGAAAGCCTATGTGCAAAAATTTTATTGGCAAATGTTCACCTTCTTTTGCTAAAATCTAATATTAGTATCATTTAAAAGTATTTAAAATAAGGAAATATTTGTCAGTTCATTTATAGGACTTCCCAAATTTTAGCTTAGGAACTAAACTCTCGATTACTTAATAATAACATGTCGTAGATAAAAATAAAAATCATTTCTAATTATAGGACATTTTCCTCTCAACTTCATTCAAATAAGATGCATTATGTCTCTTTTGTTTATTAATTACTACCCTTGTATAATATATCATATCTATCTTCCTTGTCATTAACCTTTTCAAAATAAATCTTGGCAAGAGTTGGGGGTCATTTTTCGCCGATGAAGCTCAATTCTCCCATCACAACCATCGAATTCATGTGTGTGCCTGCATGGTTCTTGGAAACCGTTGGTGATATCAACAAAACAAAGACTTTCCAGTGTTTTAGATATCTTACTAGCAGTTGTCAACAGAGCTTTCAATTTTACTCCACGTATAATAATCTTCATAATTAGTTGTGAAAATGAGAAAGGAGCGAGAATTATTAAGCCAAATCGCCAAATGTGGATTCCTTTTTTCAGTAGAGTGTTGAAACTCCATTCATTACTGAAAAGGAAAATTGAAATATTTGGCGACTGGTACCGTTTCCATAATTGGCATCCATGGCAATTAAATCGCCAAATGAACTTCTTTTTCAATGGCGTTTCGAAGCTCCATTTATTACCGAAAAGGATATAGATTAATTTGCCGATTGTCGCATGTATTATAATTGACATTCGTGGCTGAAAGTAGGCACTTAGATTGTAAATAACATGATGTATTGATTTTAGTTATGTATTTACGTGATATGTATATACGTGTGGTTGATTGTTGAATGTTATAATTGTCTCGTTTGTGTGGTTATCATTGTTTTGCCTGTATATACTATTCAGATTATTTTAGTTTGAAGTGCTTAGTATTTAAATCAAACAAAGCTTACACGTTTATTTCTGCTGTTTTTGTAAATACAAAACAAATGTAATATTCCTCATATAGACTGCAAGATGTAGATAATATTATGCAGATTATATGACAAAGAAGTAAAGCATTATATGAACAAAAGATTGCGAAGTATTAATAAAAAATCATAAGAAAAATAAGTTTGTACTATAAAAAGATTTAATAATGTATTGCTATTATGAATAAGTTTTAATGTTCAAACAATTTTCAAGATTTATATAAAAGAAAATATTAAAAAATTATGTAGTTAAAATATGTTATTAATAAATCTGAAAGGGATTTATTGATATTTATCTCATTGTTATTTAAAAAGTATTTACAAAAAAATAATTACTTCAATATTTTTGAAAATCTTGCCATGTCTCTCATGTTTAAATTAAATGTACATTTTAATCAGAATTCATGTAGTGCATTTTTTTATTTAAAGCATTTGTAAATAAACACATCACAGCTTTTCAATGTTAGAATGTGTTACATTTTCATTGATTCTTACTAACAAAAGAAAAGTTATAAAATTTATTACAAGCTTATATTTCATTAGTAGAATTATATATTATTGTAGATTTCATTTGATGAAGAATGCACATTTTAAAGACGAAATTCAAGCATGTTCGAAAGCTTTTAAATAAGCTTATATTCCTAAATTTGCATTTTATAGTTAAGGATTTTAATGTATAAATCGTGTGTCTTTTAACTGATTAAACTGTATTTTATCCATTTTTACTTGTCAAAATGAATTAAAGGCTTTCTATTGGTCCTTTGGACAATTTATCTGACATTTAACCCTTAGGCCTTTCATAACACAAACTGTTTTCTGTGAAATTAATACTTCTTATTTGGATATTTTTCATAAATGCTAATAATTATGGGTAAATAATATTTTTAAAATAAGAATTTTATAATTACATTTAACTAACTTTCAATCATACATCTCCAATTCATAAACGGAAAGCGGAATTAATGATTATTAGTACATTTATATGTCTATAATTTGTTCACTTTTATTTTATTTGTTATCAACAAACTAATAACATCTACTCGTATTCCACTTTCAAATTAATCTCTCTAAAACTAAATATATATTTATTATAGATTCAACTAATTAATATTAGAATTATAATGGGATCAAATTACCTTTTTCGTGTTTTCTTAAAAATAAATATTAGCTGGAAACCAAGTAAAATGTGACTGATTTTCCCACCGTTTCTTATTGTGCCACAAGCCATATATTTGTTTGGTACATTTATATGGTAAATTAATTTTGTTTCAAACCATATATATGTATTTCAATGCCCTTTCTAAACAATTTCATTTAACTAGCTTCGAAGTTTTTCGGATTTTATTTTGTAATCTATTTGTCATATAATTATTCATGTGTTTGAAGTATTGCACACTTGTGTGTTCACAATGAAAATGCAATATATTAATTTTTTTAACTTCATTTCAAATAAAAAATAAAATAAATTTGATTATAAATCAATGGCGCCATCTAGTAAAAAGTGTGAGAAATAATGAATTTCAAGATTAAAAGGTAGGAAATAGTTGAAATACAAAAAATTACTGGCAAATATATGCTTATAAATGTTTTTTTTTACCAATTATTTACCATTGTGCCGTTTTGATGATTTATTTTTAACAAAATACTTTGAGCTCTGTTTCCCTTAAATAATCAACTGAAACTGCTATAACAGCCGTAAGCGTGAAAAATGAATTTTTATAACAATTAAATTAATTCTACTTTTAAAATGACAATTCTCTTTTAACAATGTTTTAAAAGGGAATTAATTTTAGTTCTAATTATTTATTTCTCACAAATTCTAACATAGTTTTTCCTCTCATGCTTCATTTTTGGTAATCATATTACTGTATATCTTTAAATTGAAATAACAAGTTGGCATATAATAAGTTTAAAACTTTTGAATTCCATTTATTTTCTTTCTAATCTTATTTTTACTTCGACTTCTTGGGCTCAATATGTCAGTAACCAATATATCCAAATTTAATTTACCCTATTTAATTTCACTCTCCATTCATCAAAAAGTAATTTTGTCAAAAAAATATTATATGTATGCACTAATTTATTCAGTTTAATTAGTTAATTGACACGCAATTTAAATATACAGAATGTTTTCACTAATAAAATTTTATGCTATTAGATAATTTAATAAAAATTATTGAAATTCGCAGAAAATTGTTATTGATTGGTACTGACAGCTATCTATTATTATGGGAATTACTTATCTCAATGACTTGTTTAATCGAATGAAATAAGTTACCGTATTTGCACTGAGACAATTATTGAAAAGTAAAATGTAATTTTTACTTACAATTATATATTTTTATTTGAAACATTTATTACTACAATATTTAGCATTGTTATAATTATTAATTGCAATTATTGTATATCTGCATCATTGAGAAATGGATTTATTTCCCCCTGTTCATTGCTTTTTATGAAATATGATATCCTGTTATCTAGATTTCAGATCGAGGTTTGAGTCATTTTTTCGGTGAATATTAAACATCAATAAAAATATATTTCATCATTTTATTTTATCTTAGCTATTGAAAACCAAAAATTATTCGAATCGAAATATCCTGATAATTTTATTTCACAGGTTTCAAGAAAACAGACACGTTATTTGCTATTTCAAATCTATATGGGTTAAATAAAGGCTGATCAAAATTTAAAACATATATTTCTACTAAATCATAACAGCTAACTTAAATAATTACTAAGAATCTTAAAGATTTACTATTTTGAAAATTAGTATTTTCAAAATTATTTTCATGAACATTTTTTTCAAAATGAATGAGCTAAAAATGCAATTTACAGTCTTATTTGAATCCACCAAACAACTCGACATCAATAATTAAGTATTTTTGTATTTCTCAGATGACCATAAAATAAGATTTTATGAAAATACTAAAATATTGAAGACATTTTAATTTTCTTTTATAAACTGATGATAATTTAATAGTGCAACAACTAGAGACGAATGCTTTGTGAAAAAAAATATTATTTGTCATATTTTAAATTTAGATTAAAACGATAAATAAAAAATGACTTATAATCAAACTTTTAAGGTATTAAAATATATTCAGTCAGAATATTTTTTATTATTATTTAATGATCAAGATAGTATGGAATACAATTCTGCTTTGGGAGAAAAAATATTAATGCTATCTGTTACAAATTTCTCTAATTATATATTATATAAAAATGTAAAGATCATAGTAATTTTAAAGCATAGCTCCAAAACCAATTTTTTTTTTATATTGCTCACATGAGGTCAGCTCTGATCATTGATTTGAAAAATAGGTTTTATGTCCTCCTTAAACAAAGATAACGAAATACTACATGCTGAAGGTTATATTTTGTCACAGGAAGTAATTTCAGTTGTTTTTGTTGATTTTGCAATTGGTTTCACTTTTTCATTTGATTAAACGAAGTTTTGCCATTTATTACTATTTAAATAATAACTTTCCCTTTAAGCCATATTTTATAAGAAATTCTTTATAGTAGTTACATTCTCAGGATTTATACTCATGTGCGTCTAATTCTTCGCAAGTTGAAGCTGTTAAATTTTAACTTCGCTTACATATTAGAAAATCGAGATTTTTAATTGCTACAAACTGAGCAGAAAGAATCACAAAACATTGTTTGAAATTTTTCATACTTGTAAAATTTATCCTTATACGTTGAAATCATGCATTGAAATTATATAATGTTACATATCATATTTGTCCAGTTATAATCATGTGTAATGTATATATAATGTAGCTTTTATTGTAATAAACATTGTACAGAAGTACTGTTTATGGAAATTATTTAAGGCCTGTTTCCTCTTTTTATATTGGTTTTTTTATCCATTACAAGATTTTTCAACTCTATTGCTTAGTATGGTACATTTTTACATAAGAATTATGCTTTTATATCCTAATTGCACATATATTTTGTACAATATTGTGTGACATTAAGCAATATTAGAAATTTTGAATAATGTTATTGAATATTGAATCATATCACACAATATTGTACAGCAAGATGTGCATTTATATTAATTGCACATATATTTTATATATTATATATTAATTGCACATATAAAAATTATGCATTTACATCCTAACTGCACATATATATTGTACAATATTGTGTGATATTACGCAATATTAGAAAATTTTGAATAATGTTATTGAATATTGAATCATATCACACAATATTGTACAGCAAGATGTGCATTTATATTAATTGCACATATATTTTATATATTATATATTAATTGCACATATAAAAATTATGCATTTACATCCTAATTGCACATATATATTGTACAATATTGTGTGATATTAAGCAATATTAGAAAATTTTGAATAATGTTATTGAATATTGAATCATATCACACAATATTGTACAGCAAGATGTGCTACCTGGATAAAACAGAACGCAATATACGTAATTTTTTAAAACTTTTTTTCAAACTACAAATAAATTTATGCTCATATATTTAAAACCTATTAAATTTATTGCATTCACAAAATAAACACATATTAAATAGATAAAAATTTATTTTTAGTATCTGAATATTAACCAAGGTTTTTAATTTGGGGTTATGGAAGATATACTCTTCGTTTGTTCGATGGCTTATACTAGATTGGTCAATATTCATATTTTTCCATCATAACAGATGGCGTTATTCTAAGCGCATTTGACACGAAGATTTTTTATTAAAGAAGATTTGACACAGAGCCATTTATCGTAAGCGTAATTGGCAAATTCGGGTTTAAAACGTTTGTTAGCTGTAATCATTCCAATTTCATTAAATAAAAAAATGATTTTTAGCAAAGAATTCAGTATTATTTTAATAAGAATTTAATGTACTACTCTATTTGCATAATTATATATTCTGTGTATAAAACACAAAATATATTGTTTTCAATTAAAAAGATATTGTTTTGCAATTACAATATTTATTTCTCTCGGTTTAAAATTAAAACTGCAAATATAAAACTTTCCCATTCTGCTCCATTTAAACTGCCATACAGCATACGCTTCACTCTAAATTAATTCACGAAATTTCTAAATAAATCGTTTCAGAATTTCACCATGTTTGAATAACAGTGGAAGTTTAGTCACACATTTTTCACAAGGTTTTCATAATGTAATTGTCTATTCATTATAAAAAATTTAATTCACATTTGTTTCATGAACAAGAAAAGAAGAGTTAATTTATATTCATTTTTCAAGAGGAAGGAGTAGCTTGATTCATAACGACAGAAAAAGTATTAAAAAATATATAATAAATTAGAGCCAGGTTCTATTAGGAAGAAAGTAATTTTAGAATTAATTGCATATTCAAATTTTCTGATATAATGATTGCATAAATTGGTTATTTTGTAATTGGATATACTTTTTCTCCTCAAGCTCATCAATACGTGCATTTGGTTCTATAAAATACAGAGAAAAGACTACAGTTAAGTAAATTGCATGGATTTTATGCAAGAGATTGTGAGGAATATTAAGACAATATATGAATTAAATATATTTTTATTTTATGAAAATCAAACAGTTTATCTGTATTCCATTTTAGTGCAGAATAAAAACTTTAATAATTTTTTTAAGATAACACACTTGCAGTAGTATATAAAATATTCAGTAGCATCTAAAATATAAAATTCAGTAGAGTTTTTGAATTTTAATCTTTTATTTTTAATAAAAAGTATTATTTAAACATTCATTATATTTTACTTTTTCTATCTAATTTATAGTTCAATAATACAAATACTGCATAACAATAATTAAATTGAAAAAAAATATTTCAATAATAATACAAATTAATTATTTTATTATTAAAATTTAATGATTTTAAAATATTATCATTAGAATAAATAAATGTGAAAATGTAAATAGATGTGAAAAAAAAATTGCAAAATTTCCTCTTTATAAGCATGAATTTTATAATGTTGTAAACGATCAAAAATAAATCCGAAAATCATCGAAATTGCCAATGCCTTGCTCAAGTGGTGATCATCTATTTCTCCAAGCATTAAATGGTGTCTGAAATATATATCCATACAATTGTCTTTAAATAAACTTCTAATAATCTAATACTTAAATAAATCTAATTATACACAAAAACATACAAAATAAACAAACCTCGAAAGTTAATTATTCTTTTAATTAATTATGCTTTGTTTCTAGATTGAAAATATATTTGAACATAGTTGCAAACTCTCAGTTTCAGGAAAATACTTATAAATTTTATTCCTATGGATTCCTATGAATATCTAATTAATTAAAAGTATGAATTGTGAAAACATATCTAAAATAAATTTTGAAAAGACTTGGGGGAAGATTTTATGATATGCTTAACAAGTTGTTTCAACTTGTTAAGCATATCATAAAAGCTTGTTATTGTTCAACTAATTTTTAATATAAATTGAAGTGCCTGCCGTGTTATATTAATTATAATAAGTACATTTTAATTATCTTTCAATTTTTGTTTGAAATGGCTTCAGATGCATTGTTTATTTGATGAGGAACTTCTTTATTGGTTTTTCCCGCACAATTTTGTACTAGTTACTGATCTTAACCCCAAAACAACATAACAAAAAGTAAGATATAAAAATAACGTAACATTTTTTAATTAACAAAAGAAATATTTAA
Source organism: Argiope bruennichi (assembly GCF_947563725.1). Classification (NCBI taxonomy): domain Eukaryota; kingdom Metazoa; phylum Arthropoda; class Arachnida; order Araneae; family Araneidae; genus Argiope; species Argiope bruennichi. Next base: position 60,958,527 of record NC_079158.1, read on the forward strand.
ACAATAACAATATTTAAACAACAAGCTATTAACCAATAATGTAAATATCGTCAGTCAATTACACTTTAAAGGATACATAATTCTTTACTATTATTATTTTCTTAAGAAAAAGAAGCATCGAAATTTTATTCCCTTATAATTTTTTTGAATGTTGTAAATTTTCATTATCTGACATATTGATACAGAAAGAGTTTCTATAGAAATATCATAAATCCCAGGTTTATTGTTACTACAATAAATCTGGCAATTATGAAGATTTTATTTCTGCGTTTAAAATAGAAAACTACAAATTTGCATTTGTAATTTATACAAACAAGCTTAACAGCTAAAAAACTCTTTTTTTTTTTTTTTTTTTTTTTTCATATGCTATTGCTGAAAATATTTCAGAGCATATTACAATATTTAGAGTTGTGCTTCAAAAAAACTTAATTTTAAAAATTGCGATAATTTTAATAGCATCATTTTGCAGTTTTCGGTACCACCGTAGAATCACTATATTCGATCGAATATATTTTGTATTTACTACTAAATCAGCACATCATCATATTATTAACTTTCGAAACTGATTTTCAAGTAAATTATATTTTGGAACTTAAATGTGACGTTTTTTTCGATATTTTTATTGAAGGCGCAATGATAGTACCTACCTGATGGTGAAAACATACATGAATGCTTCAAATGAAATGTAATTTTCGTAAGTGTGGCTTAAATGGTGTCAAAAACTAATTAATTTTTTTTAGTTCCTCATACATTTTGTTGCAGTTCTAAGACACAAACAAAAATGTAATTGTATAAAGAATTTTTAAATAAATTACTGTTTTGATGATACATTTTATGACCCAAAAAATAATTTATACAATGTATAAAGTCTTTAAGAAATCGAAAAATGAATTTTCTTCAGGAAATTAGCTAAATGATTTGACGATTTGTTTCGAACTAAGATAATTTTAGAAAAATATTTCTGTTCTTTCGTTTTTTAACACATACACCCACTGAGTATTTTTTTCAAATTTTCCAGGAACAAAAAAAATCATGTCGCAAATGAAGATCAAACGAAGCTGAGTCTAATTATTTAATAATATATGAAAATAAATTATATTTACTAAATAAATAAACAATTTCTTTTTTTGAGGTAAAGAAAGGAACAATGTAATTGTATTGATAAAGATATGAAATTCTTCTTAAACCATCTTTTTGTAGCTTGTTAATATAAGTATATAGAAATTGTTAATTTGTTCTTAATAACTTTATAAATTTAAATAAAATACAATAATATTTAGTTGTATCTTTTAAGTTTTGTCATAAAAAACATGAATCTTGTTATTCTTTATTTATTTAAACATTTGTATGAAAGTACAAAGAAATTGTTTAATTACTTCTTATTTTATGAACCATTGTTTTAATTTTTAAACTTACTATGAACAAATATTTCCGCTACTCAAATATTTAACTTAATTTATGTATAAATTCAATGCGATGAATAATTTTTATGCAAAGGATATTAACACTTTTCAATCGATAAAGAATATTCTTTTTTAATGAGCCTTAAAAAAGATTGTCATGTTTCTTTTGCAGGAAAAATTAAGATGTCTGCAAGATGTTTATGAACTCTCAAGTTGAAAGAATTATTAGAGAGTAATTAAGTAATACAAAGTTTCTGCTATTTTTTCCTTACAGAAATAAACAAGGAAAAAAAACTTTCGAAATGAATTCGAAATAATAAGTTTTCTAATTTTCATTTTAAAAGAAGTGAGGTAAAGTTAAAAAAACAACTAAGCATTAAAAACGGAATTTTTATATCTATTTAAAAAAGTATATGGAACTGTTTTGTAGTCTTTTGCAGAAAGTTGATTGATTTTCTTTATTGGAAAAAAAGGGCTGTATTAAATAAATTTCTAAAAAAATATTCCAAAACCTCTTTTACTGGTAATAAAATAACTTATTTACCAGTAATAAATTAACTCCTTTTAGTCATAAATTTATAATTATTATTAATATCGTTTATTCTTCATATTATTTATTTATTTACAAATTCACTTTTAAGTGGCGTCTCTTTTATCAGCTAAAAAAAAATAATTAAATTTATTGATATATAATTCAGTTCTAAAGTACTAAATAGCGCATTATTGTCAAGAATACAGAATTAAAAAAACTAGCATACCAGGAATGAGAAAAAAATGAACTAAAAATATGTACCTTTGCAAACATTAATCAAAGATTACACGTAAGTGAATAAAAACAATACATTTTAATAGATGGCATTAAAAAAAATTGTCAAGAAATGCTTACTAAGTTATGCTCTTTCATTAGTTATGTGATAACGAAGCCTGGTAAGATAATCAATATTGTCAAATTTACAAACAATCTGTGAAATAATTCAGAATTAACTTTTTAACTAGGAAAAACTACTTGTTGAGCTCAATTATACATACTGTTCGTGCTGCCATCTATAAGGAATAACCGGCTTTAAAATATGAAATAGATTGTGGTGCTGCCATCTCCTAATTAAAAAGAGAGATAAAGACGATCATTGTTTAGTAATTTCACTTAAATTAAGCATGAAAGCATTTTGAGAATTAATGAATATAATATTTCCATTTCCTTCTTTACTATTCGAACCTCATTTATGTAATTATATATCTTCTAAAAGTTTAAAGAATACTAGGCAGTTTGCAGCGAGCAAAAGGAAAAAAAAAAAAAAGCTACATATGGCAGGAGATGTATGAAACATTATATTTAATATTTAAAGTTATTTTGCTTCAACCAGATTTTTTAACAGTTTCTATTTATTTCAGTGTAAAAGAAGTATAAGTATCTGCCTATATTGAATATAATTTTTGTCCTATTTTTTAACCTATGCTATTATACCTATATTTTATTAACTACTCATTAGCGTTCATCAACAACGAAATTACGTCTTTTAAAAATCAAGAGAGCGTTTCGACTTTAGGATTTTACAAATAAAACGTATAAAATGCATTCACAAAAAACCTGAAATATTGTTTATATGCATATAACTTTCTTTCAGTATCCATACTTGACGAGGTTTGTGTTTGTGTGTGTGCTTTACAATGATTTTGAAAAATTTAGTTATTGATGAAAATTTTTCGTTTCTAAATCTTTTGACTATTGATGGTAATATGTTGAGAATTTCTACAGGCAACAATTTCATGGTTTTTAAATAACTTTACTTTATAGACAAATATAATTTTTACCTCGTTTCTGATGCATAAATAAACAATTGTTAAAAAATAATAATCCCTCAGATTTTCTCAAAATCCTTTACACTTTTATATTTTACGTTGTTTATGTGTTACATATGTTTACATTGTCTATATTTCTTTGATTTTCGTATTTCATACCGTCTTAATTTATCTTGTTGTCTACTGATTAGAAAATTATTGAAATGAAGAAAAAAAAATTCTATACTTCAATTTTCTATTTTTTCTTTTTTTAATTTTCTATTTTCTATATTCTTCAATTTTCTAAGATTTAATTTTTAGAAGTATAAGAAGAATTTCCAAATGACTCACAAGTTTAACTCATGAAATTTTCTGGATATCTGAAGAAATATGAAATACAAATAAATAATACAAATAAATAAAATAAAACCTATCAACATTTTTTCTGAAATATTATTGATATCTTAGTGTCATTAAAATTATCAGACATGCATTTTTTTGTCACAAAGATAATACAATAAATATTAGAACATACCGAAATTTCTTTAAATACGTTTATATGAACGATGATATAGCATTGGTGCAAAAAAATATGAATTAATGGAATTTTAAGCACCTGACTTCAAAAAAAAAAAAAAAAAAAAACTGTCGGTATAAATATTGATTTTTTTTTCTGTGTGTATTTATTATTCAGGTTTTGAGTTAGTCACTGAAAAGTTTAGCATTCCTTTTACATAAAATTTTCAAAAAGTATTTTGAAATTTTCTATTTGCATATGGAACCAAAGTGGTAAAGAATGTTTCTATACATTTTGGTATTAAAGCAGAATAAGACCCTTATACAAAGATAAATTGATTATGATTTGCTCAAAATTGTGAATAAATGTGATAAAATTTTTGCAGGAAGAATATAAAATAAAACTTTTATATTATATATATGTAATGATATTTTAAACTCTTAATTTCAATTTGATTAATTTCCAAGATTTTATCTTAATTTAGCCCATAGTAACTTCATTCTGAAAATATTCTCTTATTTCTTGATCCAATTCCACTTTTTCTACTTAATTAATTCAAAAGTAGCTTTGTAAAATTGCTGAATCGGCTAAAAGCCTAACTCTCCCACACTCCGAGATCCCCGTGTTTTCCCTGCCTCTTCGACGCGTGTAGCAAAAATCCCAATTGAAATCTTAATAATATATTAGCAGTGTAAAGAAATATTTTCCCTATCAAAATTTAAGGTAATATAAGACCAGGGATAATATGTCCAAGGGCTTTTTCCTGATTCCTCTCCGTGTCGTTCAGTGTTGTGTGTGTGCTCATTGCTTGTACATATGCCTACTTCTCCAAAATGAAATAAAACGACCTCAAGAAATCGAAAGTCTTTTTACTGTCTTCAAAACTGCATCCTGCTTCACATAAAATAATGCTTACATATTAAAGAGTCGACAGGATTCGAACCTGTGCGAGGAAACCTCAATGGAATTATTTGATAGAAATCGCAAATTTGGTATTTAGACAATATAACGAACTCCACTCGTCTAATTCAAGGCCTTTTGGAATTATTGCGTCATACGCAGGTAGACATAGTTCCAGAAAGGTGTATTTCGGATTTAGGAAGTCTGAAGTGTGGAGATTTGGAAAAATCTCCTGTCCTAATTTGATAATAGCAAAACGTTCTCATTTTATTTTTCTTACAGGAGAAACCTATAAATTAACCTATGTTAACCGGTATAAGTAAACCTATGTAATTGGCTACTGTTTCACAAATTCGTGCGTTATTCCTCCAATGAAAAAATAAAAATATTTATCAGTTTAAAAGATTCTGGTCCGCTCAAATATTTATACTATAAAAAAACGGCAAATAACAATGTTACTTTCAAGCTTTTAAACTCATAAACCAAACAAAAAATGTTGCTCCAAATATAATTATGTAATTCTAAAAAGTTTACACCGAAATAAGTAGAATTAATGTGTTATATACGTTATCTCTTTTGGAATGTATTGAAGCAGTAAAAGATTTCATGATTTATAAATTACTGATGTAATTTTAAAAGCAGTAAACGATAATTAGGAAATATATAACTTTAGAGTGGATATATAGTAATAATATTGAATCTGTCACGTTAAAAATGTATTTTTGTCTGTCGATTGACATTAAAATGTTATACGAAATCCCAGCTATGATCGTAAGATTTTTCTAATACCAACCTTCAATTATTTAAGTCATTGCATTAATGAGTTATTGTGTATATATGCTTGAGAAAGTACAGACCAACATAGAGTCAAACGTTCTACGAATTTGAATCTTAAATTTGATGAATATTAAATTTGTGTATCAAGTTTTATAAACATAGCTCTCTGCCTTCTGTTGTTATCTTTCTTCTACTCGAAAAACCAGACTTTCTATGAGTGGATTGAGTGAAAACATTTGATAGAAATCTGCAAATTTGATCGCAATCTCCTATACCAAATTTCAGCCGTATAGTTCAATTACTTTTGATTTAACGTGTCACAGATATACAAATTACTGGCAGATAAACAAATAACACATAACACAAAAAATGTGTTTTGGGTATGCAGGGAGGTCTAAAAGGTAAAATTCATCAAAATATCAAACTCGAATTTTTTAAAAGAAGTTTACAATAATTTCTTTATACTTCGTATATGAGAAAATAAGCAAAAAAATGATCACAAATATATAATGAATTCTGTTTACGCGATTAAAGAATTAGAAACCAGTACTGGATTATGCACACCTTTTCTCCTTTCTTCCAATAAACACATATTCAAATAAAAGATTCTACTTTCCGTGAAAACATTAAAAAGCCATTAAATTCTGCATTAAATAAGAAAGCTACAAATTGCTCGTTCATAATTTTCTGTTTACTGTTTTTGGAACACTAACTTTCAGCAAAATTTTTATTCTGCGCTCTTGGAATTTCTTTCAGCACGAAAGTTAATTATGCAACTTACGGAAGCGAAACTCCGTATAGCGATTTTTCTATAAAAAAGGCAGTTTCCAGAAATCTTTTTACGCCATAGGGCGTAATATCAATGTTCTAGGTACTATTATTTCGAAAATAATGGGCTTAAAGGAACATTTTATATGGTTGTAAAAAGAAAAATGTTTGAAATTAAAGTCGCGTAATGAAAGCTTGGAGTAATGTATACTTTATGTTGTTATTAGATTGGTATGGTCCCTTATATCTTTTGCATTCAGTTTTGATAATCTTTTGCGTAATTTTGGAAAGAATTTTATCATCAGGAAATTTCTCCTTATTTGTTTCTTTAAATAAATTTCTGGGATTTTAAGCCGAGGAAAGGAAATTTCGATTAGACAGAAGTTTATGTTTGAGTCACAAGACAGTTTATAAAATATTAAATATAGACATTTTTGATAAAATTTGTACTCTTGGGATTTGAAAAAAAAATTCAGCTAGGGTTTTTTTTATACATAGATAAATATTTAAAAATAATTAATTTCAATTTGAAGTGCAGACTTAAATTTATTTAACTGAATGAACAAGAAAAAAATATCATAAATAAATAATAAAATACATTGATTCGATTGAATATTTCTTCAATTTAAAATAAAATTCTAATTTGATTTAATTTTTTTTAATTACAAAAAAGAAAAAGAAAATTATACAGAAAGATAGGAAAAGAAGGGAAATAAATACATGAATTATTATAGCGATAACAAGCTTAATGCAATTTAATAAAAGATAATGTCTCCTAATTTTTCAGCATCTTTGCAGTTAAACATTTGTAAAGTAATATTTTTGTTTGGATATGAAAGAATAATGCACAATATTTACTTTTAACTTAGTAATCTACTCCAGGTTTCTTTAAATATTTGTCAGTGGGCTAATTCGCAATGTGGAATTAAAAAAAATATTAAACATGAAAAATTATTTCTATATCTACTAATAATAAAGATAAATGTGTGTATGCGTGTTGCTTTGGCATTCTATAGGTCAGATAGTTCGACCTACAGCTTCCAAATTTGGCACATATATACCTTGGAAAATGGGAATGCGCATTTTTGAAAAAAATTTAGTTAGAATATTAATAAATTAAAAATTAACCTCAATTTTAATATTTTTTTCGACAACTTAAATAATCGCAAATATATTTCTGTGATGAAAATATCCTAAAAAAAGCATAAATTTTACATCGTTACGAAATTTAAAAAATTGCTCTTGTCAATGATATTCATTGTATGGTCCTGCAAATGTTTCTTATATTTTTAAAAAATATATTTTTTGTTTAATTTTTGCTAACAAGAAATTGCATTGAAACCCGGAAACCTCATTGTTTTCGTTGCTTTATCACATATTTAATCATTTGATTTGCTTCTGGTGTTGAAAGTGAAAGAAAGGGCAATTTTATTCAATATTTGTGTAATTTTGAAATGAAATTAAAAACACCATGATTTGTAATATCGCGAAATTTACTAGATAGATTACCCAGATATTTGTGTTTCTAATAGCATTATGATGCTACATGATTGCTTCCATTAGAAAGACTTCTGCACACAATAAACAAAACATAAAGCAATTAAAATAACACTCCTTTAAAGACAGGCAATTTGACAGAATTATATGCATGCCGATATATTTAAATTATTTAGATAAAATCAAATATAAATAGTATTCCAATCTAAACCGTAATCTACCTGAGGCGGCTGGGATGAAATATAATAAACACACAAGTAAAGAAGTTCAAAATCTAACTATGACACTAAATAACAATAATAAGCAATTAGCACAAAAGAATAAATTAAGAACCAAGAATAGTTAAAATATTCCACAATAATAATAAAGATTGATAATAGTAAAAAATCATAATTAATAGTTTAGTTAATGGTGCGTCATATTAAATACAGTAAGTAAGACAAGAATTAAACTATAATGCAAAAAAAAAAAAAAAAAAAATCGAAAGGAATTTTATATATTTTGAGTTAGGGAACCGAATCTAAATAATAAAAAAATAATCGCACAGAAAATTCCCCCAAAAAAATAAAATAAAATATCCAAGAACAAATTTTAGAAGGTTTAAATTCCAACAATTTCAATGGTTTGTTGAACAGAGGAGAAACATTGCGATCGAGGTTTGTCGAACTTAAAGCAATATTACAAATAATATAGGATATACCGAATATATACCGATTTAATCAATTTTGATTTCCTCCTACTGAACTTAATATTTAATATTCACTTTAAAATAGTGTAGCAATTTAGAAAAAAAAACTTTTTTATTGTTTCAAAATTAAATACCATTATTAAAAATTTCAAAAAGTCCCTGAAATGATAAGTTAACAATTTAGACAGAAAGTCAAAGACATTTCTTAAAAACATTACCTGATCGAAATTAATTAACCTTTTCATTCCTATCATTAAATGAATTGAGGTATATAGAATCGCCTCAATTCACACTGGAATGCTCGAGTCTCAAAACATTAGAACATCCGAATTTATCTTTCAAAAGCAAGAAAAATTGCCTACCCTCTTAAAAACCACTATAACTTCCCGTGTTCTTGAAGACTATGTACAAAAGAGAATCCCAATTAGCCCCCGGGCATCCTCTGAAAATTCTCAGAAAACTTCATTGTTACTCAAATCCATTTGGGTGAGCGTCTTTAGCGAATGAAGCCATCCCCAAGAGTTTTCAGTCAATCACAATCAGTCACCTCTTAAAAACCACTATAACTTCCCGTGTTCTTGAAGACTATGTACAAAACAGAATCCCAATTAGCCCCCGGCATCCTCTGAAAACTCTCAGAAAACTTCATTGTTACTCAAATCCATTTGGGTGAGCGTCTTTAGCGAACGAAGCCAACCCCAAGAGTTTTCAGTCAATCACAATCAGTCACCTCTTAAAAACCACTATAACTTCCCGTGTTCTTGAAGACTATGTACAAAAGAGAATCCCAATTAGTACCCGGGCATCCTCTGAAAACTTCATTGTTACTCAAATACATTTGGGTGAGCGTCTTTAGCGAACGAAGCAAACTCCAAGAGTTTTCAGTCAATCACAATCAGTGAAAAGGAGAAGAAATTTCGCTATGATATCTAAGCATTCTGGATGCTTACCGTAGTTTCTTTGAACGGGAGCTTGGGTCCTTTCAGTATTAATAAAGTTACAATTATTCTCAAATTCTCAATGTCATGTTGTTAAAGATCTATTTTGCTTTAAACGTGTAATTTATTTCCTCGCTTATTTCTTACAAAAATTATTTTAATATCAAATCATATTTAAGCATTTGATCAATCAAAAAAAATGTTCCCCCCTTAGTCTTTCATACATATTAACACAATATAGCACCATTTTTCTTTCATGGTTCAGAAAATAAAACTAAGTGTAAATTATATAGGGATTTTTTTCCGCCAAGTGGGTCTAAAATTTCACTCATATAAAATTTTTTTGGCAAAACAGTACACCAAATTCCATGCCTTTAGCTGCTGCCTTTCTGTGTTATTGTGTTCAGAAACATGCAGACAAATATGTTATAAAAAAGAATTTTTAGAACTCAAAAAATCTGAAATATGGTAATTCATCAATCGATCTAATTCTTTTTCGAAACGAAACGAACTTTGGTAAAACAAAAAATTAACTTCATTAAAATTAAATTTCTTTAATTTAAAACTAGCAAGGCTAAGCAATAAAATGTTACATATTTCAAAAATTTAGTTACTTTTTAATTTAATTTCCTACATTTTACTTTTCCACTTACTACCTTACTTCCATAACGTGCATTTAAATAAATGCAAGATTCGAAGCGTAATACAATGAAATACGCAAGAATAAATTAAGACTCACCATAAGAGCTTAAAATATGCACACCATTACTTTCGGCTAAATGAAACCAAATACAATTCGAAAATTAAATCTCTGCTTTGAAACATAAAACACACAAAAAAAATCATTAAATTCCAGATTAAATGGAAAATGTGAAGTTACGAAATGCACCTTTACGTGATTTTTCTGCCCTTTCGCTACTTTTTGAAAATTAATTTTAGGGAGAAGTTTTACTTTTTGAGCCGCGAAATTCCTTCCAGTAGGGAAAGCCAAAGTTAATTACATAGTTTAGGGAAGCGGAACTCCTGCTGGCGGTTTGGCGCAGAAAAAAAAAATACCACAGTCTCCATAAATCAGCCAAACCCTTGCCTTTCATTTTAACGCTTCAGGTGCTGTTAGACTCATCTCAAAGATAATGGTTTTCACAGAAGATTTTATAACTTTTGTCTAAGAATATTCTGAATTAAAGTGGGACAATGAATTGGAATTTCCCGAATAGAAGATTACGTACTTTTACTTCGTTTGGATTTATTTTGTTTTTATTTCTAGTGCATTTATTTTAGCATGAATAGATTGAATGGATTTATGTTTATGAAATAAAACTTTAAAATAGAAAGTTTTCGGGTATGGTAGTTTCTATGATTAAATACCAAACAATTTATCTGATAAAATGTAAAAACATAAAATTTACTTAGATTGGCATTAACACACACACACACACACACAATTAACACAACCTCCCACCTCAACAATTTTACCGATTTCGCCAATTTTGTTCAATAACAATTCTTTACTTTGCTTCCATAACGAAACTTTACAATGCTCTGCATTTATTGGTTAACTGTTATTTTATATAGTACTTGATATCTAAATCATTTGATAATATTTTATTTGATGAGATAAAAAACACAATTTATTTGAGATATTTTATTTCATGCGTAATTCATCAAGGACGATTGATTTTACCACATGGCAATACAAGTGATTTTGGTGAAGTGGTTTCTCTGAAACTTTTCCGCATGCTCTTTAAGAAATGTATCATTACCATATGCTATTGAAGAACTTCAGTTACGAAAGATGTAATTAGAACATGAACAGTGGAGTTCTATTTCTTTTGGCGATTAATCGCTGGAATGCTACTAACTCACAAGAATGAAGGAAATCAGATTTGTAATTTGAACATCTTTTTTCTATCGATTTAGCAAAGAACTCCTCAAAATATACAGTTCCAAATTTTCATTATTAAAATATTTTCTTCTTGTACATTTCGTATACGAGAAAGTGAAAATAGCTATGAAACAATTTTTGTTAAACAAAATCATATGGTTCGGAAACCAAATTTGGATTTTTATATGTGGATGAATCATGAAATGTGGTATTCATCAATTAATGCGATGGATATGGCTTTGGCTGCAAATCAGATATCCTTGGATATTTTAAATGTTTGGTGCAATTTGCCAATATAAAGAAAAAAAAAATATCAACATTACATACATTTCCACATTCTTATATAAGCTCTGATGATTCGAAGCTAATACATAGTTCGAACTGAAGACATACAGCTTTAGGCATTAAAAATGTTTTAATTTATGAAAAATAAATTATTGTTTATAAATAATAAGTTATTATATAAAGAGAATTTAAAAAAATATATATTGAGCATGAATGCACTTAAGTCCAACATATATTTTCAAAGCATTAAGTATATTTCTGATAAATTTAGTCACTTTGACTTATGATCGTGAGAAGAGATTATTTATGCTAAGGCAGATTTTAATAATATTTTTTTTGTCTGTACTCGCAAGCATAATACTCTACTGCCTTAGGATTCAATAAATATAAACAAAAGATGACTTTACTGAAATAATTTCAATTCACAGGCTTATTTCATTAATATTGATTTTAATGATTTATAATGATTACGATTTATACTGATTTATTTTCTAATGATTCATAATGATTACGATTTATAATGATTTATTTTCTAATGATTTATACTGATTTATTTTCTAATGATTCATAATGATTACGATTTATAATGATTTATTTTCTAATGATTTATACTGATTTATTTTCTAATGATTTATACTGATTTATTTTCTAATGATTTAATGATATTTGTATGATTTCATTTTATAACGGGTGAAATAAAAATATTAACCTTCTAAGAAAAGTGCAAATTTCAAACTTGTGTTCATTTTCTTTGGGATTGTATCAATGGATCATTAAGATGTCATCCCCCGAGATCTAATTCTGTAGCTATTAGATTTATATATTTTTTTTATTTACTATTCTGTTATGAAATAACTAATCTCATGATCGGAAACTTATATTCTCATATATATCCATGAAAGCTGTAGCAATGAGAGAAATCTTGTTTCTGTACAAAAAAATTTTCACATTAAAGATATTTTGAGGTCTCATATTTTATTAATTTAAAATTAAATGACCTTTTAAAATACAATACAGTTATACTCGTTACAAGTGCTTCATGTCAAACGGAGGCAGCAGTACAATATCAGTTAGAATATTAACTTACTACTATGATTTACTAGACTGAGCTAAGACTCATACCAATGAAATATGCTAAGTTTATTTCAGTTATATTAGGATATCGTTCGAAGCAACGGAATGATTATATTGGAAAGATATTTATAATATTGAATCGTGGTTAGATGACGAAAACGGTACCTGAATTTCCAGACCCTTTTCAAAATCCCCTTTCCACTCCAGTGGGTAAAAAGTCGATCCATATCGGCAGATATAATATGTATCTGAGACCCACTTTAGTTGAATTGAATTTCGAATTTGGAGTTTTTCAACCCAGATGAAGCCCCCCCCCCCCTCCATTTTACATACAGACAAACAAAATCCGCAAATATACTCAAACTACTGACATTGAATTTCCCAATAATTTAACAGAAAACTTAAAACCTCATGTCTTTTAAATATTTTGTGTTTGTTTTTAATGCCTGTGCATTGTGATTAGTGATTTTAAAAGGGACACATGGCATCATGAAGATAATAATTTTATTGAAAAAGGAAAAGATGAAAGGCCAATAAGAATTTCTTCCGAATATACATTAATAAAAATGTGTTTCCTTTATCCATCTTAATGCATTCAACTTACACTTATTTAAAATGACCTATGAACATGCCATTTAGTTTTTCGAGTCGGATTTCTTGAAATAATTTTAAATTGTACTTATAGCTTTAAAAGTAAAGTTGTAAGAATTTTAAGGGCTAAAAAAAAAAAAGGAAATCACAGAAAACTATTCACAATAGACGTGGAAGAATTCAGACCAGTAACTGCTTTATAAGCTTTAATACTTTTCTGCGATATGGCACTAATCGTCGCCAAGGTACACTTGCTGAAAAAATGCTGAGAATCGTATGTAAATTGAACCAAATGTTGAGAACCAGAGTATAAATGGTAACTGAATACTATACAAATTTAGCACATTGGACTGTGTCGAAAACATGTGTTGAACTAGGATTTAGATAAATTAACCATTTGACTCATTGTTAAGATATGAAGTTATTAAAATATTGCATTGGCAAACTTTTTTAAATTTTAGTACATTAGTAAATAAAAAATATATAAAGCCCTATATATATAAATCCATACCAAATCTAGTTTCATAATATACATGAATAAAAATGAATTCAAACATTGTTTTGTGCTACAGTGGTTCGATGCCTGCTTTCTGCTTATCAGGCAGCTTATATCTAGTTTTCGATGTTATGCAGCATAACTTTAAAAAAAATGTCTTACATATAAGTAAATAATAATATTTTGAAAGTTATATAAGTTCAAAACTATTTCTTTCATACTAAAATATTTTTAAAAAGCTTGCGCTATTATTTAATTTTTATTAAAATAGATATGAAGTACTTTCTTTTTACATTATCACCTTAAAGCAGCAATAAGTAAGAGAAATTATATCTCATTAAACAATTAAAAATAAAGATGTTTATAGAAAATATTAAAAATTTTAACTATAAAAATACAATGAAGAAGGAGTTACTTATTAATTTTTAATAATTTTAACTTCGCTACTTCTAAACTATAATTTATTAATCGGATAAATGGTATGACGCAAATTTATAGTTTTCGTTTCTGTATTTTATTTATCTTAATGAAATAACTGGCTTTTCCTTTTTGAAAAGAAACTATGATAATGTGAAGGAAAAAAATATTTCAGATAGAGAATTTCAATGGTTGTAAATTTTATTTATGTAAATATAATTAGAAGGTATATGAAAACTTTCCTTCTAACTAAAACTATTTTTAACGACTTTTGTGGTACAGAAGAAATTTATTAAATATTGTCACGTAGGTATTTTAGTATGGAACTCAATGACACACACAAGAAATAGAGCTAAACCAATTAATTAACTCAGAACTGAGAACACAGTGAATGACAAATCTTCTGCTTTTATACTAGCAGAAAAAGTTCCAGAATACTTTTCTGGAGACAGTAAGAAAAGTTCAGAACACTTATCTGGTAAACTAAAGAAAGGTCCATAATCTTCTGGAATATGAAATAAAGGAAAACATAAAATCAATGAATTAAATATTTACACAAACTGTGAATTGCATTGTCTCTAAGCGGGATTCGAACTTCCGATCTCTTGATTATGAGATTAGTGCTATGACCATTCGGCCATGGAGAGTTAACTGCCTCTTTTCAATGCTGCTATATTTATGAAATCAAATGTAAGTAAATAAAAAAAACCGTTGTAATGAAAATTGTTGAAATCTACTTTATCGTACCCAATTTATATCGCTTATGATACCAACCACGCCAAGTCGCCAAACAAAATGCCTGATAAAGTGAACAATAGTATATATGGGTTTTCTAGTAGAATTACTCTATATATTGTATGAGTTACCATATTAAGACCAAACTGAAAGTGCAAATTAAAGCATATATTTATCATGAAAATACATGCATCCCTTAGAAGTAATAGCATTTATTTTTGTTAAAGTCAAACACGATAGAAAATTTTTAAAAATCTAATTAATTAGATTTTATATCAAAGGATATTTTTTTAATTAATTGTTGGACAGATAATAACAGAACTCAATGGATAAAGAGAAGAATCATCATTTCGAATCAAATTAATTTAGTACACAGCATTATCTACTTAAAAGCAAGCAGTCTATCACAATTTATTATGATATAGTAAAAACCAATGAAAATAAATTTGAAAACAGACACAACAGTTAGATAATTTACAATACGGAATCTCTCTGCAAACATTTATCTAAGTAAACGCAATTACCTTATCTAATCTATTTATTTAACTAAAATATATCACATCATTTCTATCCATAGAGAGAGAAGTCACAATATCTCTCTCAAAATTAATTCCTTCTCCGATCAATTATTCAAACATTGGATCATCTTTCTTGGTGTACGGTGAAGTTCCGTGAAATGTTTGGATACATCGGATAAAAGCTACACTAACAGAAAAGACAAATATGGTTACTAGAGTGTAATCTTATTTATCGGAATTCTTCAGTTACTTCTTTATATCGACCAATGCTATAGTTGCTTGATGGAAGGTCAGTGTATGTCGATGAATAGTTGGTTTATTGGGTTTAACAGTACAAGAGCCAGGTCTGGCCTTAATGCGCCAAGCATATGATCGACCGTTGAATGAAGTTTATCAACTCAATAATTTTTGCATGTTATCTACGTCACTTTACTCTGTTTGGACAATTTTTTATGCAGTCCATAAATAAATATATTTTTTCTTTGCGATGCCACTCGGTAAATCCGATTTTGCAATTTGCCATCAATATTGATGATATAAAGAAAAGAATAGCAATTTTAATTAATATCCACCCTTCTTTTCATGATTTTTTTCTTTTTATGTGAATTAAAACAGGGTTGTATAATTCATGTTCTAGATTAAAGGGGAGATGTTTAAAAATTCCTAGTATAAATATATAATAATTTAAAAAAACAGCATGGTGGAAATATCCATCATCATACAAATTTACATGTTAAGTCAGTACAAAATCTTCAATGTCCCTCTCTTCTAAATCTCCCCATTTATTATCACTTTTATTAGCAAAAAAAAATGTCAGATTAGTTATAAAAAATATTCAAGAAATCACACGTTTTTTCCAAACACAACAAACAGCAGAATGACAAGTACATAATGATTGTGACATTTGATTTTTTTTTGACATCTATGTTCCTTATTACGCAATAGTCGTGAAAAAAGTTGCCAACAACAACCAATTTACAGTACACCTGTTTTGAGTACAATTTTTTGTTAACTAAATGTTATGATAGAAATTTCTATCATCAAGCAAAGAAAGGTTAATTAAGGCTTCCTAGTTTCCCAAAGTGAATATATTTTCCAAATACACAGTGTTAATAAAAATTCTCCTTTTAATACTTTAGCTACACAGAGCATTTTAATTGCCCTAATGAAAAAGAATCTCTCGTTAGAAGGTAATAGAAATACAAATGGGCAATCATAAAACAAAATAAATAACAATCCCTAACAACAAATAAATAACAATCATAAAACAAATCAAATAAAATAAGCTAGGAATTAAATATGTGAAGGTCTTGAGGGTGCTTCTCAGCAATTTATTTCTTTATTATTAATATTAAATATCTGAGATAGAACTGATCTGTTGAGATTTCGGTTAAACAATGTCCTCTATGTTTGATAAGAATAAAATATTAGTTCGAGAAAAAAACAAGGATAGTTAAGACTTGTTTTCCGAAACTTTCTCAATCTTGTTTAATAAATGTAATTTTGAAAAATGAACCATATGCCATAGCCGAATAATTATTCTCAAAGAGCTTATTAGAGTGCGATATTGTGCAAATAATCACTGGGATGCAGTTAATACATAGGCATATATTTTCTTATTTATTCAACTGTCACCTGTTTCATCTACCTACCTAATATAATGTACGCTACTAATACACAAGAATAGAGTACATGCAAGTACATGTAAATCGAATGCATACTTTGGTTATTTTTATTCTGCCCTATTAAACCACAATTTGTCCGGGAACTATAATTGTAGTTACAAAGTCATATGCGAAATGTTACATATCTAAATCGAAATGAATATTTTTTTGAGTTAATGAAGCTACAGGCTTGTTAAACTACAGAATGACAAACTGTTAGTCCTTAGACGAATATGGGTCCAAATATTATATAAGCTTATTTTGTTTGAAGCAGAATGCAGGTTTGACAAGCAGGAAGAGACTTTGTATTTTTCATTTCGTTTTATTCTCTCCCGGGAGACAGGTAATGATTTATTTACAAGAAGGCGTAGGACGGCACAAAAGCAGAAGTAAAGAAGAGAGCAAAACAAATGATCACTAGTCTTATATAACATGGGATTTCCGGCCAAGTGTCAATTAAAACATGTTTTGACATTCGACAAGGACAACGGACGGATCATTTTCATTTAATGCGTAGAATTGATTATGCAGTAATTTTTACACAGTTTCGAACGTGAAATGGTATCAGGAAACAAGAGAACACTTTAGAATCACCCCGACATGGTCCGAATTAGGCAAAAAATTTAGGAAATTAATTTGAATTAAATTAGATATAAAAATATCATTACATATATATGTTACTTGTATATTATATATTACTTGTATATGTATATGTATACTTTAAGTATAAAATCTATTGTATTCTAATCTTACTTATTTAACTATATTACTTTCATAGTTAAAGTGTTAACCAAATTCAAATAATCTGTCAATATTCTTTTGAATGGATTTCTTTAAAGATGAGGTAGAAATCTACAAATTTTGTCATAGAGATCATATGCCAAACTTCACCCATCTAGCTCAAACCGTTCTTGAGTTTTCATATTCACAGCAAACAGACCGATGGACATATCATAAATCTGCTTTGCGGATTCAAGGAGGTCCGAAACGTGGAGATTCGCCAAAATAGCCATTTCGAATTTTTCAAACATTATAATAGTTTCTTTTTTTATATATATATTTCGTATACTAGATAATGAAAACGCAGCCTAAAATACGATGAGTCCTGAAAAAATTCAAAACGAATGTCTTTATGGCTAAAGTGTGTTCTATTCTATATGTAACTCACAAATCGCTTGTAACTACATAATGTGAAAATGAATATAACTTCCATATTATGCGCAATCAAAGAATCTCATATTGACATTTATTTGCTTTATATTTATTTCATATTGAGTTTTAGTGGGATTAATTAAAGGCATTTTCTTAGTATACCCAGTAGTTTTTGGGTTTACATAATATTATAATATGTCCAAGGTTTCTCCGACACACTGGATTTTTAGTGTTCCTTAAATTTAACTATGATATTCACTATTTCAAAATAATATTAAAACAATTTAAGAAAGTTAACAAAACTGAATGGCTCAATTTATTTTGAACCGGTTAAAAATAAACCAATTAATTGTTTCGACATCTTCGGAAAATGAGTATCTAAATTGTGTCGCAAAAATTTGGCGATAACGAATATATTCATCAAACACAGAATACGTGTAATATGAAATTATGTTACGAAGTCACTTATTTTTTATTTGTATAATCAAGTTTATTTGTTAACTAACATGAATTTTTTTTTCAACCAAAAAAACTATATATAAAAAATGATGACAAATTTGACACAGCGATACATTTAAGAAAAACAATAAAACAATTCTTATTATATGCGGATTTTTTTATAATAATCATTAATCATCTTTTATTTGTTCTTTTGATTTTGACTTTACCTCAAAATATTTTAAACATCTAGAAATTTACGAATATGTTTGAGTTTTTACTAAAATTGTAATTTAAACTGCAAATTATCACTACTTATTAATCCTCACGAATAAACTCGTCATTACGCAAACTGCTGTACTTTTTTCCATGACGAGTGTATTCGTCAAAAACAGTTAAATGGTTAATAAAAGTTATTTTGAAATATAATAACACATAAATTTTGCCTATAATTTTTGATGTAATTTTATGTAGATACATTTATAAATTTATATACCTGCTCCCAACTTTTCCATATTTGCCGCTTCATTTGCAATCTAATCATGAAAAATAATAATAATAACAGTAAAATCTTACTTCTCAAGCTTTTGAAAATGTTATTTATATCACTAGAAATAAAATAAAATGTTATACATAATCTATTGATTAGAATAATAAAATACATTTTTCATTGCTTTCAAAAGTTTGAAATTTCCGTTAATCAAAAGCAATGAATTCTGCCTTTATAACTATTATGTTCGAGATGAGTCATCCTAAGCATTAAAATAAAGGCCACGATTTCGATTAAATTGTGCGAACTGGGATATTTTTTTCTAAGCCAAAATTGCTGCCAGGAATTCCACTTCCTCAAGTCACATAATTAACTTTAGCGTCCTGTTGCACGAGACATTTAGCGGCGAATTAAGTAAATATATCACTGGAAGTTAATTTTCTAAGAATAAAGTGAAAAGACAAAAAAATTCACCGAGAAGTTACATTACTGGACTTTATATCGTAAATTGAATGTATAATTTACGGACTTTTGTTAGTATTTCATAGTGTAAATTTAATTCTGAATTGTATCTGCTTTGATTTAACTGAAAGTATGACTTGTATATTGAGTTATAGGTTTGCAAAGTTGGAAGATATCAATAGTTCATCATTCTCCTCTAATTTATTCGCATAATTGAAAAGAAAAAATCAAGTGCTGAAAACCATTTTGCAATATCAGTGTTGAGTTTTACAAAATATCATTTGAAAGAAAATCATTACTAATGGAGAAAGAATATATATATATACTTTTAAAATATTACTCAGTGACCAGATAGCCAAAATCACTTGTATTGCCATTTGGTAAAATCAATCGTCCTTGATGAATTACGCATGAAATAAAATATCTCAAATAAGTTGTGTTTTTTATCTCATCGTTTGTGTTTTTATCTCTCTTAAAACAGTGTGTGTGTGTGTGTGTGTGTGTGTGTGTGTGTGTGTGTGTGTGTGTGTGTGTGTGTGTGTGTGTGTGTGTGTGTGTGTGTGTGTGTGTGTGTGTGTGTGTGTGTGTGTGTGTGTGTGTGTGTGTGTGTGTGTGTGTGTGTGTGTGTGTGTGTGTGTGTGTGTGTGTGTGTGTGTGTGTGTGTGTGTGTGTGTGTGTGTGTGTGTGTGTGTGTGTGTGTGTGTGTGTGTGTGTGTGTGTGTGTGTGTGTGTGTGTGTGTGTGTGTGTGTGTGTGTGTGTGTGTGTGTGTGTGTGTGTGTGTGTGTGTGTGTGTGTGTGTGTGTGTGTGTGTGTGTGTGTGTGTGTGTGTGTGTGTGTGTGTGTGTGTGTGTGTGTGTGTGTGTGTGTGTGTGTGTGTGTGTGTGTGTGTGTGTGTGTGTGTGTGTGTGTGTGTGTGTGTGTGTGTGTGTGTGTGTGTGTGTGTGTGTGTGTGTGTGTGTGTGTGTGTGTGTGTGTGTGTGTGTGTGTGTGTGTGTGTGTGTGTGTGTGATCTCTAGAAACAAGAGGATGAAGGGCAGCAAGAGAACATTGATGTTGAAAGAAAAATGATATATTGAAATTTTTGCCTTACTTATGAACATTCAGTAAAGAAAGTTCGTTTCCCTTCCATTCTGAATGCACCTCAAGAGCATTCTAGTAAAAGCCAAGCGAGTGAAGAACGTCGAATTTTAAGAAAAAATTATAGTAACATTTACCACAGTATTATAAGTTAATTGATATTTATAAAGCTGATAATTGTGAAATATATTATCCCCATTTGATTAAATTAGATTTTACCACAAAACACATTAGTGCGACAGAACGTCGTATATTATAAGTGTTCGTTTGTGCTTGCGAAATAAAGCCAGAGAAGTCATTGGAACTTCTTAACCTATTCGATGCTATTTACAACTCTTTTTTGTCATCCGATTTCGAGTTCCTTGGGTAGTTCTATTCCTCATATAAGTTTGATGATGTTGAAAAATCATTAGAGCCTCACAACTCTTTTTTGTCATCCGATTTCGAGTTCCTTGGGTAGTTCTATTCCTCATATAAGTTTGATGATGTTGAAAAATCATTAGAGCCTCACAACTCTTTTTTGTCATCCGATTTCGAGTTCCTTGGGTAGTTCTATTCCTCATATAAGTTTGATGATGTTGAAAAATCATTAGAGCCTGATCCTACCACAATACTGAATTTTTATTACAAAAACTGTAATAAATATATTATGAGATCACACAACATTTCAATGACAGAGTTTTTTTGTTTCATTAGCTTTCATAATAACCGGAAAGTGTAAATTTTTAAAACAATTTTTTCCGTTTCATTTAGAACTATTTTTATAAAAGACAACAAAATTGATGATACTTCAAAGAAAATGAACAGTTTAGATTACAGAATAACTTTCAAGCAATAACAAAAACAAATATTAGTTAAAACATCAAGTATATAATTAAATGAAAATAATTAATCAATACTATACCAAATGAATATTAACATTAAACTATATCATTTATTTAAATTACTATACAATAAATTTGTTCAAAATCTATATTCATCGTTAAACGAATATTAATAATCTATATCAACAACAGAATAAATACATTTATGCCTTTTCGCTTCTAAATGATTCCTAACTAATCAATTATTGAAACATTTAGTAACATTCTTGCAATAGAAAAATTCGTAATAATTGGGTACAGTAAATCAGAATAGCAAGAAAAACAATTATGTTAAATATAAATAAGCAACTTTGTTGCGTGATTCCAGTAGGAACTGCTGAATTAAGTTTATATTATAAACTCATTTATCGGAATTCTTAGTTTTCTTTTCATCTACCAGTGCATTTTCATCGCGTGCATTAGTTGTTGCGTGATTCAAGAGCAGGTAGAAACTGTTGAATTTTTTTATCAATTCAGCCACTATTGAGTATTGCCTGTTTAGCTTGCATGTCAGTTCTAAGGCAACTTCAGGACAGTCTGCGAATAAAATTCCGTTATATATTTATGTATTATTCTGAAATCCGATTAAAAAAAATCGTATCCAATGTTAACACTAGGAAAGCATGTCAGTACACATTAGAAAAATGCTTTATGTACAGATTAAATGAATTGACTAAAGATTATTTGAAATGGCACTCAATTTTATATTTATAAAGAGATATATAGCAGCGGGAAGGATTGAATCAATGCAAAATTCGATTTGGGTTGATTAGGTTAAAGATATGAGTGCCATATGTAGTAATGAATTACAGGCTAAGCAAACTAGGCAGGTGCCTAAGGTGATGGGCAGATGAGGCCACAGGCATGTCTCTAAAAAATGTTGCATGATTGCCAAATAAATAAATTTGTAAAAAATTCAAAGTTTATGAGCTATGAAATATTAGGACTATAACGCGTATTCACAATGAATTATTAAAATAATTTAAGCATAATCAGTTAATTATTTCTAATATATTAGAATATTAATTTTTCGCTAACGTTTTACCATTTATTGCTTCTAAAAATTATGTGGAATAATTTTTATGTTACATTTGTTTCAAGCTTATTATTCCATAATTTTGTGTCGTAAGATTCAAGTCCTTTTATTTGCCTTCTAGGAAATAATAATAATTGTTAATTTTTTCAAGAATATTTTTATCCTAATTCATTTTTCCTTGACATATATATCTTAAAAATAACTAAAATCATGTTTACATAGTTACTAAAAAGATTCATTAATATATTGCTTAAATTAAAGATAAGCTACACATTATGTGCTTGTTAAAATTATACATTTATTAGAATATTTTTTTAAAAAAATATTTTTCAAATACTATTTTTATAAAATATTAACGATTTCTATTATAATAAAATTTAATTATAATAAACATCGTTTTATTATTTAAAATTAATCGTTTATTTATTAGGTTTAAAATATATGAATTTTGGAGGATAATTTTTGCTTTCTCATTAAATTTTATAATAATATGTAATTTCAAAATTGTTTACTTTCGTTGTTTTTTTTATTAAAAAAACTTGGCATTTTATAATTGGAATTTTTGGAATAAATCAAATTTTTTTGTGTTTACATCAGCTTCCAATTAACCGAATTCTATCGTATCAGTTCTTTTATGATCAGTAGTGGATTTAAATTCAATTACAAATAATTATTATGAAATATTTTCAGTCAAGTTGATTTCTGGCCATAGCTTGTTTAATATTAAGGAATGTTTAAAAGACACTGATATAATTTTTATTCGTATATCACACTTATACGTAATCGCAAGAAAGATCGTGATCTATAGTATATGATAAACTGCTTTTAACCGAAAATATTCAATCTATGGAGTAAGGTTTTCTAATGAAAAACTATATCTTATCAATAAATAACCGTAAATTCTAATTCATCTCTTAATATTCAAAGTACATTATCAATTATAAAGCTATACCAACTAAATTAATTAAATTATTAAGATTATTTATGAGTTCAAACATTAATCTGGCAGTTTAAACTTCTTATTATCTCTACAAAATGGCTTATACTTAAAGAATTGATCCTTCTACGGCATTATAGTTCATAGCGTAAAGAATCATCAACTGGAAATATGCCAGCACAGATCATCTGGATGAGTATCTTAAGTGAGAAGTAAGTGGGAACTATTTCTACCACTTTCTCGACCACTAAGTTAAAAAGCTGGCTTTAGTCCAACACTATCGTCCGAACTTTCTTGGTTAATCACCCAAAACGCGCTAAGATACCATTCCCAAAGCGACGCTGAAGCTCCTCCATTGTCATCAGCATTTGCCTACAGATCGTTCCATTGGTTGCTTGTCCTAACGACTGCTTTGGATAGCACTCCAGGGTGTCATCGGGTGTCTATCAGCCATCCGTACAATTAAATAACTTAACAGTTTATTTGAGCCCCTATTTAGTTGATTATCGATTTTGAAATTTACCGTAAATTCTTGTTTTTTATTGAATTTTATTGAAAAAATTCCATTACTGAAAATTGAGTAAACTGTTTAAAATATGTTTTCTTCGTTGAAAACTGGAACTTCTGATGCAAAACAGGCAACATGGTTAATGTAAAGTTAGTTTTGTCTTGATAAATATGATAAATGTTATACAATTAAAAATATTGAGTATTTCATTCATATAACTAACATTCAATTTTACATTTTAAAAAATCAGGAGATACACGCATTATATATACAAGGTAAACTTAGTTCGGGTACATTAATATTTTGTTTCAAAGTAACATTACGGCTATTTTGGAACATAACTCATATTTTTGAGCCCAGCTAGATGAAGAGAACAACACATGAGGTGGATACCCCGTCTAGATTCCCCACCACACCAACGAGAGGATCTTTGGTCCACAAAGTAAGATTTAATGCAGCGTCAAGTTCGCACAGTATGGGCCTTTAAAGGATTTGGGGTTCGAATCTATAGCCCTCTAGCAATGAGGAAACGACCTTACATCTAGTTTACAGCTGTCCTTATATGCAAAACAAAAGAAACTTCACTATATTGATAATCAATTGTTCATTCTACATGAACTTTACAACATTTTGATTATAAAATTGGCTTAATGCGTGTCAGATTCAGATATATGGTGAGGCAGATTGTTTGAAATCTGTAATTAAAATCTAAATTCTTCAGAATTTTTGAAAAATTAGATAAGTAACTATATATAATTAACAAAATATATAAGAACTAACCGTTTAAAATTTTAGTTGTTTTTTAAATGATAGACTATTCAAAAAATTAAATAAAATTGATATTTAAAGTTGCGAGAGGATTCAAAAAGCTGAATTATTGGGAAAAAGTTAAGACTTGATTAACCCCTCAGCTGCCATGATCCTCATTTTAGGATTCTGTTATTCTACGTACACCACTCGATGCCAAAAATATATTTAATATTCTGGAAGTTTATTTTATATATATCAGTCAATATTGTGTGTAGCAGAAAGTGTGTTTTCTCTGTGTATTAGTTTTATTACAACAAGTGAAAAAAATTTGAAATTCATCTCTTATTTGAGCGAAACAGAGTTGTCATATTTGAAGCATTGACTTTTTGATTTGGTTTTTATATTATAATGAAATACCGTACATAAATATAAAATTTAGAAGTTACAGTAGCAATCTGTTACTCGTTTTTTTTGTTTTGTTTTTATAGAAATAATTTTTATTTATTATTTTATAACGGTCACTTTTTTCAAAAAGATCAAATATTTTCAAAACAAAGCATAATTTGAATATAATTTTACTTATATAAAGTATTTCGTACATATATAACTAATGTGGACAGACATTTAAAAAAATTGACAGTTATTGTATTAATGTTTTTTAGTTTAGTGAATAAGTTTTGTTATTGCATGTATTAATTTATTAGAATTATTTATATATATATATATATATATATATACAGGGTGTTCATTAATTATTGTCGGGGTTTCCGTACCTCATAACTTCCGAATAAAAAATATTACGCAAAAACCGATTACGTATTCGTAAATTACAACTCAAAGAATTTTATTAATGATATTAAAGTGTAAAGGTTGCACAATTTGCACTTTGTAGGTATTCAGCTGAAGGCGATTGTTTGAGTTGTACTTTACGAATACGTAATTCTTTGAGTTGTAATTTACGTATTCATAATTCTTTGAGTTGTAATTTACGAATACATAATTCTTTGAGTTGTAATTTACGAATACATAATTCTTTGAGTTGTAATTTACGAATACATAATTCTTTGAGTTGTAATTTACGCATTCATAATTCTTTGAGTTGTAATTTACGCATTCATAATTCTTTGAGTTGTAATTTACGTATTCATAATTCTTTGAGTTGTAATTTACGTATTCATAATTCTTTGAGTTGTAATTTACGTATTCATAATTCTTTGAGTTGTAATTTACGAATATATAATTCTTTAATCGTAATTGCTTTGCATTATCTACTACCTGCTATTAAATGGGAAAACACACACACTACTTTGGGAAATACAGTCTCAATGATTAAGGGGAAAATTCATAGAACATTCAGTATTTGTGAATTATATATAATTTTTGAATCGAAATATTGCATCTTTGAATGATTTAATTTTTACTCTCAAATATAAACTAGAGGAGTGGAATTTCCGATATCTTCTAATATGCTGTCTAATACATAATTTAACCTTCCTTTAACCTCCCCCCCTTCCTTTCCCTTGCATAAATTTCTGGACGATTGTTAAGAACAGGAACGTTATAATTCCTCATATGTTTCTATTCAGTTCCATACACGAGAGACTTGGGCTTCATAGTGTAATAAAGAAACATCTTGACGTCTTTATTAACAATTTATTTCATTTTTTTAAAGCCTTACCTTTTTGAGGTCTACCGTTTATATTCAGACGAAAGTACAAATAAACCGTTATAACCTTGGCAGAATTGCTTCAAATTCTGATGCCGATCCAGAATTCAGATGCTAAATCTGTGAACTATGCTTTAATCATATTACTCTTTATGTTTTGTTATCATATTCACTTGTAATCAAACAGTCAACCAGACAGACAAGTTTCCTGTCATTAGATTTCATCTGCAATTTAACAGAAATCTAAAAATGTGGTGCAGAGACTTCTTGTCAAATTTCATACGTCAAGCCCAAGACATTTTAAAATTACGTTCACAGATAGACCAAAAATAAAAAAACAATTCCAAAAATAGTTTTTGTAATCGTAGAAAGATGCTGAGATTGTTTGATCATTACAATATATATATCTTTGTATATTTTGTGTACGAAAAAGTAAAAAATGATCATTTGATGCATATATGAGGCATAGCATAACATTTAAAAGGTTTATAAGCCTTCCTTTAATACTGGTACTTACAAACAAAATTTATTTTGAATTCTTATCATAAGGCATTTAAAGATGTAAAAAAAAAAAAAAATACTATACCCCTTTAACCATTTTGCTTCTGTTATTATCAAATAAGATTCTGTTTCAGAAATGCATTGTCTTACTAACTCCATTACGAATTGAAATATTTGTGGATTTATAGATAATTTTCGTATCAAATTATTGAATCTTTGAATGATTCAAGTTCTAAGTTTGAGATGCATTAATTCGATGCGCTGACGGCCGAACGCGGCGATTAAGAGGTTAAAATGCATAATAAAATAAAAATATTATGTTTACATAGATTGAATGTATGATAACGTGGTGTATAATCTTAAATAGTTTTCAATTTTGTATTACATTCCTTCACTGCGCCACTAATAGTCTACTTATTTACAAAGTACCGCTACATAGATCATATTCGAGACTGTTTGTGAAGCGTTAATTCGATGCACCATGATGAACGGATACGTCGATTAAAAGGTTAAAGTACATAATAATGCAAAATATTAGGCTTATATAGAATTGATTGATATTGCATGATAACATGACTTATAAATCTAGATATGGCATTCATTCCATTTTACATTACATTTCCTTCATAGCCTATATATTCAAAAACTTCTTCTATAGAGACCATATCAGAGACTATAAATTTACTGAAATGAGAAA
Organism: Argiope bruennichi; assembly: GCF_947563725.1. Taxonomy (NCBI): domain Eukaryota; kingdom Metazoa; phylum Arthropoda; class Arachnida; order Araneae; family Araneidae; genus Argiope; species Argiope bruennichi. The sequence goes on from NC_079158.1 coordinate 60,986,037, forward strand.
TAAATGATGCAGGTTCTTTTATTCCTACAGTCACTAATTTGAATCTGGCTATCGTCCAAAGCAACTAAGTTAATATCACCCTAAACGACATATAACCCCATTTTTAAAGGGACGCAGGAGATAGGCTATTGTCATCACTATTTGCCCCCAGACCTTCCAAGTGTCTGCTGGCTCTAACGACTGCTTAGGATGGCTCCCCATGGTGTCGTTGGTGGGACCATCTGCCGTCTTACCAATAAATAACCGGACATTTTCTTTCAGTCACGATTCGCAAGAGAATGGATTTTGTGATTTGGGACTATTTCCCATTCTGGAATGAGGTTTTATTGCCAGAATCAAATCCATTACATAAAATAAGGTAATTTGAATCAAAAGTAGATTATTTTTAGAAGAAGTTTGGGGATTCTAATGACAAATGTCCTAGTCGGTGGAATGATTAATGATTTAAATAACTTTCAAGAAAGGTCATGATTTGCTCATCACTTAACTATTTAAAAAAAATTTAAAAATAACCATCCTACTCTTTCTATACAATATTGAGTTTTTCTATTTTTATGCTTTAATATTCAAGTCGAAATCACACAGATGCCAAGCAACTGAACTAAGATTGTGGCTTTTTTTTTTCTAATTCTTATGTATAAACTCCTTGTGTAAGGCTTACAAACATAAGTCATTACTCAATGGATAGTGGAAGCAATTTCAAATATGAAAGACGCATGCACAAATGCAAAGAAAAATGGGGGAAACAAGAAAGTACACAAATGTAAACAAAAAATAAAACAAATTAGCTCACATACTAACGGAAACATACAGTAAATGGTATAAAACAATTGAGAAACATGATCAAATCAAAACAAAATACTCAAAATTCAAATACAAAAAGCATAAAAATACATATGCAAAAATATGTAAGGAAACACACAGAAGTAAAGTCTAAATAATATGGAGGAAAATAATAATTATGTTTGTACAAAAGGAAATGAAAGATACAGAAGGAAATGTACAAATGAAGATAAATGAGGAAGACAAGCTATAGTGTTCTTTAGAAGGTAATTCCTAAGCTTACGCCTTTCGAAAATAAATTTGGTACATTCAAATATCATTTAAAACATGCAAATGAGGTTTCTTCTCTTTTCTATTTTTGGTGATACTTTCATGATTTGTTATTTTTCAAATAATTTCTCATTTCTAATTTTTTATCACCTAATTGATTGACTATTTATCAATCTAAATGCACCCAAATGTCTCTTTAATTTAATATGTTAGAAATGGTATCTTTACTTAACATAAAGGTGTTGTCAAAATAATTTGTATAAAAACATTGTATAACCTCTTACAAAAAATTCACTTTGAATATCATTGAAACTTTATATTCCTGTAACATCTCGGAATCCCAACAATAAGAAATAATAAAATCTTTCATATAGTTTGTTGCAATCCTTTATGGCATAGAGTATAAAATATAAAACTGCCTAGTTATGGAAAGAGTTTGTTTCTGAAAAGATCTTATCAAAAAGCAATTTGCCTTATTTTAATTGTTGTTTCTATGAGATCAGAGTTTAAATTTAGGGAAGAAGTGGTAGATAGGGAATTCATTTTCGTTTTAGAAAAATAATTAGATGTAATACACCTCGAGATAAACCATCCTACGAGATAAACCATTCGAGGCGTATCATGTGCATAATATTTACAATTATAACGAAGTAAATTTAATTACTAATAACTCTACGTTAACGTACTAAGTAATTAACTAAATTAATTTATTTTATTGGAATTTAAATATATATATATATATCGATGAGTTATGGAATTAAGTTGGAGGGATTGAAACATAAGTAAATAAATTTCAAATTAAGTTATTCCTATGATCGGCATATACATAAACGCATTAAGATCACATCTTACAGTAAATATACGAATTTCACAGAATTACGTCATAGAAAAATTTCGAATAATAGAAAATACATTTCATACTAAAGTTATTTTATGATAATGTCATCGTTTTAACACATTTTTAGAATAACAAAAGTTGAATAATAGGGATCGATTTGGTAATTAAATTGTGACATTTTTTGAAGCATCGATTTTTCTGAGTATTTTTTTTAAATACACTTTATTTGTGAACAATTTCTTTTTGGTTGTTTTCTCATCGAAAGAGACAACTGAAATTTACATAAGGGAGAAGTTTGTTTCTAATGAAAGTGAGACCTACATCGGATGCATTTGCAATATTATTTCGGACAACCAGCTTGAGAGTTGAATGATAAATGTCTATTTTCGTCTATCAGAGGTCTACAAAAATTATAATACAGACAAACAAGAAACATCGTTCCATTAAAGAAATACAAAGATAGATTGTGATACTAAATACTCGTTACAATTTCTATTCATCAAAGCTATCATGTGCAAACATATGCAGTACATCAAATATAAAATTCCAAATTCACATTAGAAGGCTCAATCTATATTCTGTTTTCCTGAAATATATTTCTATAACGAATATACAATACAATAAAGACAATGAAATTATGAAAACATACCTGTAAGCCTTTCTTCGGAGTAAAATGGCGAAGTAGAATTTGCAACTACGTATTCAAAGCGAACTACAAGCCGCCATGTTTTGACGTCATAGTACTTGTTGTTGTTGTAGTTAGGATTTTTGTCCGTTGTAAGCTGCCCCTTCATAAGTTATGATAAAAGATGGCATTTCATCTCTCCCCATTACTTCTACGGAATATACTATTCTTTGATTTAGTGATATATAATTTGTTTTTCCATTTGACAGAATTGTCCAAAGTTCATTAACCTAAGATATTAGAGTTTATTCAATTTCAATGCCAAAGCATATACTAAAAATTTGGTATATATGAATTTTTGGTGCAGATTTTGAATTTTCTGTACGTTAGGGGACTTAATTCCTAAATCTGAAAAAAAACGCAATTCAGAACGTCATATAATATTTATCAGCAAATTATGCTAATACATTATGATTCAATTTGATTTTGCATTGCGGTGTCATTTACGAGTAATAAAAAATTGTAAATAAGTATCTTACGAGTAGATACTAAAGCATTTCAGAATTTTATACAATATTTATCAACAAACTGGGTTGAAACATTGTCTTATTTTTTTATTAATATTGCGATGCATTTGGCAATATATTTTTTCTTTTTTATTGCGTACACTTTTGTACAGATACTGAGCTTTCTAAAATTAATGGAATAAACATATGTAACAGAACAAGCTGAAAAAAGCGCAGGGGAGAATGTTATATAATATTATAACACATTATTTTTATCTTTGCATTTTAGTGTATTCGTTGATGATTATGTAAATATGAATGAACTTCATTGAATCAAGTTTATAATTGAATTAACCCTTTATTTACCGAATTATTTTTCCATCAATTTTTTAAATATATTTTTGAATCATTAGTTAGGATTTGGTACAAAATAAGCCCAGGAAGAAAAAAAAATTACTTTTTTTAATTAATTAAATTACTAATAAAAGATTTTGAATGTTATTTTTAAATGATTCTACTGCTTTCTAACTACGTTCTTCGTGTTCTTTCAAACACTGTTAGAAAAAATAGTCATATTTTGAAGATACAGCCGGATTTAAACGGTACTATAAAATACCATCCGTAAATAAAGGGTTAAACTTAGATTTGAGGAATTAATTGTAAATCATATGAATATCTATAATTTTGGTTTAAAGATAACATAAAATTTCCATTCATGCATACCCTTTTGAGTTATAAAAGTTAAAGAATTGTAAATGTGGCTATAATTCCAAAAATGCTTTTAGGAGGCTAAGGGTATTTTAATATGTTGACCTCTGGGTGAATTTCTAATGAATTGCACCTACTTTCTAATTAGATCATTTTTCTTCTTTTAGTTAAGGGATAGCAGTTTCACTTTCATTTAAGAGATAGCAAAGGAGTCCGACCATCTTTGTAATTATAGACAAATGGTCCAAGCCACAACTTTGAGACGTGGTTGTGAATTCGTTCAAATTTCGATAATGGACTGAATCTCTTTATTCTGCTTTAGAAATTGTAATATTGTTTTATAATATTTGTAAACCAATTGAATCTTTCGCATTGTTTTTAGGTACTGTTATCATCTTGAAATTTGCTGCGTTTTCGAGTATGTCAAATATGTTCACTTATAGTATTTGTAATAAATCATGGTTTGTTAGAAATACCAAATGAAGGCGAAATTTCAATTCGTCTAAAATACTCTATGCTGCGTATAAGAAAACGAAAATATTAAAAAAAATAAAAAAAAGTAATATTGCGTAAAACAATAGGCTTATTATTAAATAAATCTCTTTCTTACAGTACGTAAAATTCACTAGATTCTTTGCAATGAATTTAAGCAAATCGATGCATTTAATGATTGTCAAACTAAAATTATACAAAAAGTCAAACTAAACGCATTATAATCAATTATTGGGATAAACCAGCGGGGTTGATTTCCCCAGAATTTCCTCTTATATACTTCAATGACACTTTTATCCTTCCATTAAAAAATATTATTAGTTAGTTAATTCGTTATGTATTAACATGTCTTCTTTTTTAAAGCAACACAACTCAACAAAATGGGACAGACCTCGTAATTTTGATCCGCGGTCAAATAACCAGGATGAGATCTGAACTGGCACGCGAGGACATTTAATACAGACAGGATTCAACACACACTAGACCTGTTTAAAAATCGCCTCTTTGGTGGAGTCGGCTCTTGAACCTGAAATCCTCCGATTCCGAAGCCGAGACCTTACCACCAGGCCACTACGACCATACCTGTCCATGAGATATGTTCAGGGGATGCACATTTTAATTAGGAGAACGAAAAAAAGATGTTCTTATGCAAAATCTGGTCTCGAACATGAAACCTTCAATTCCCGAAGGCGAATCATCACCACCAGGCCAATTTATAAAATGAAATATCAGATTTTTAGAATCTCACACATGGGCGTTTAATGCTTCGTAATATAGAAAAGGAAAACGAATATGTATTTTGGATGATACTTTTTCAAATGATTGGAAATCCAGTTTGACACAAAACAACAATTTTAATAATGAGATGACGTATGTAGCAAGTTTGAATGATCGTTTTTACATTTATGCGAAAGTATACACCAAAAGAATGTTAGAACATTCAATGGGTTTAATTTAAAATTTGATATATATATATATATAAATTTTAAATACTAATTATTGAACCGAATTTTATAAAACCAGCCTTTTATATTCTGTAACGTGTTCTCAAATCGGTACATAAACAAATATTCTGGGAATGAAAATCGTTCAGAATTTCATAGAAATCAACAAAGTATGCACACTGAAATTCATGCATCTAGCTCAAAACTCTTTGCGATTATTGGGTTCGCAGACAGATAGTCATATTTTAAAAAATTCTTTTTTTTCGGACTTAGAGAGCTCTGGAATATAAAGATGGATCAAAATCTTGTGTTGTAACTTTTTTTGAGATTACAACACTTTCACCTACTTTTTCGTATACAAGAAGTAAAAACCGCTTCTTAAGGAAAACTCAAATTAGAATAATTTTAATTAATATATTTATTATTAGTTTCAATAATGGTTACCCCTTATTAATTGATTGAAACTTTATTATCTTGAAATATATTTTACAGTAAACTAAATTACAATACTAAAATTATTCTCGTCCTGTATACTTCTATGCATATACTTTCCATTCCCGGATTCTGAAATTCACCTCGCAATTGCGCGTCAGGAAGAGTTTATTTCCTCAAAAATAGGGATGATAGGAAAGATGAGAGGAGAGATTTTTCATATTTAGGAACAGGGTCAACTTTGATTATTCGCACGATTTGGAGGCGTAATAACCATTGCTCTTTCTACGTACCCCTTCATAGCGAAATGGAATCGTCGAAAAGTAGCATATTGAAATGAATCAGTAATTTGTAATCATTATATAACCAGCAAAAAAGAAATATTGCTAAAAGGAAAATTTCCGGTTCATATTCTTTTGAATGTTTCTTTGAAGCTTTAGACGAATTTCCATACGTAATACTGTTCTTTATCTGTGAATTTGAAATTCGAATGTTTTAGATTGAATTCCGTATAAATTTCTTCTACGGAAAAACATTTACAAGTCCGTTTTGGAAGAGAAATTTTAAACTATCTTCCTTCATTTGAATCTCGCTTTCTATATTTTATTTAATTATTTTTTTTAAAGGCTACATTGAAATTGTCAAATTTTGCAGAAATAACAGATATTTTTTTCAATTTTTTTAAACTTTTAAAATGTATGTACATTTTTTTAGAAGTTGCATTCATTTTTACATTTTCTTGATTAACGTTTTTAGTGCTATTTTCTCAATGTCTAAATTTTGGAAAAATCTTCTTACTGAGAACTTCAAACGTTTCAATTTGAGACATATTATATGTTCAATTTTGCACAGTAATTTTATAACATGATTTGCTGTCTTTGAACTACATAATAAACAATCTGTATAATTAAAAATACTTTATTGTTTGTTTAATGCTTTCCTAATGAGGGTGAAGTCATATCACTGACTCTCCGACCCGCCCGAAGGCACACGGATAAAGAAAGCTGAATGATCGGACCACCGCAACAGCAACACTGGCGGCAATTGTGGTTGAGTCCTAAGGGCCATCACCGCCCACGGTACAACCCATCCCGAAGGAAGTATGTCCCGTCATAGATGGGAGGAGCCATATCCGACACCTTTTTGTGCACCCTCCATGGTGGCGAGATCCAACCACTAAAACGGAAGCATCTCATTCGAAGTGCCCCCTTCAGGGGTTCCTAATGAGGGAAAATCAAAATTTCCTTTTATTTATCAGCAGATCTTAATATCGAAAATTTGGAGAGAAATACAAATAATTTCTTAGTTCAAAAACTAGGCAATCTATTTCTTAAGACAACTTCAAATTTTCAACAAATCATTATGTAAATTTCTGAAATAAGCAGATGTTTGCCTCGTACCTCATTTTAATAAAAAAAAATAAGAAGAAACACATTTGTTTTATTTTTCAAAAAAAGTATTTTTGGTTTTTAACTGATACATTTCTGGTTAAAAGGTGTCCTATTTTATCTATCTATGCAAAAATTCAAAAATATAATTATTGTATAAAATTTTTCAAAAAATTCCTCAACATAGTAGGGCACATAAAAAGAAATAGTTTTAAGTAGAATTTTATTCAGATTATAATGTTTGTATATCTGCAGTACTGAATTAAATATTGTCCATATAAGCTGAGAACAACCTGAAGATTTCAATAATTTATTAGATCTTTTGAATCTTATTATTTTTCTTGAAGAAAAAATTTGCAAATATAATTAAATTTCTCAGAAAAAAATAATAATAAAATTCTTATCTGCTGAAAAATTTATTTTACTAATAATGTGGAAAATTGTAAAGATTGCCATAGATTGTGTCATTGTCAAGCCGTGGAAAACTTAGTTAATCCCATAAAGTTTTAGGAATAGCCATTAGTCTTTCGAAACTTAAGCAAAAGTCATCAATGATTGGATACTTCAGTCGAGTAATCAGAGATTGGACAAATAGGAATTACTCAACTCCCAAAAGTCACTTAAGCATAAATAATGAGTCAGAGGTCAAATAACTGATGTCGACATTCATTTATATATTCTTTTATGCATTCCTGTCAGCTATTAGTATATATTAATTTAAATGTAAACTTCCTCACTTATTTAAATATGAACTTATTTAACCCTTTCTAGGGCGGTGGGAAGTATGCTTCCCACCAAATTTATCAATATTTGTATGAAATTATGTAGGTTGGCATAAATTCTGACAATTTTTTTTACAAAGACAGAAACTTAGATGCTTCCGTTCTTTATCTTACACAAAATGATGTGTCTTGATTTGTTACTTAATTATTCATTAACCAAATTAATTAATTAATCAAATTAAATTTATCTAATAAGCTAAATGAACCCCTTTTTCTTATTCTAATTCCAAGCGAAAAAATATTTTAACATAATATGACTAGAAAAAAATGGCCCTTTAAAGGGTTAAATGAATGTAAACTGTATTACTTTTTTAAATAATACAGTTTAAGGGAAACTTAAATTTAAATTTTAATGGAAGCTTAAATTTAAATGTAAAATTAGTATATATTTAACTTTCTAGATTGCACAGGTGGATTATGTATAACACGTATTTTAACATGTCCATTTCTATGTATCATGCATGTGTTTCGGCCCATCTGACTAATTAAATTATCTCTCGTTTAGTGTTTAACTATTGTAGAAAAGTAGTCATCTAATTAGAAAGTAATTGTGAATCACATATGAGTCACAAGGCAATCAACTTGTTAACTTTTGCAATCGTGAAAGTAATTGGTTTTGTAGTTATTCATCTAATACAAGGACTTGTTTATTGCTCTGAGAAATAAATACATTTATAATTTATTTCAGCTGAATTTCTTCGAAAATGAATTCTTCATCTTCTTACCTCTCTGTGAAAATTATTAATTGTCAAAGTTAAAAAATAAATAAATAAAATGTCAAATGGTGCGATTTTCTTATTTTTCGAGTAATTAAAAAAAAGCTATATAATAATATAAATAAACATTCGCAATGAAAAATATATCTAACTCTTTTTTACAGGAAAAAGAATGGGGTAAAGATTTAAATAATATTACCCAACATAGAACTTACTGTCACTTATAATTTCATGTATATTTTACTTTATTTTTTAAACTTTTTTTATATCATAACCACAATGAATTCACTTCCTAAATCATCATCAAACCTTGCATATGGAATTTAACAAACTTGGATGAAACCTCCTAAATTTCAGTTCATGTAAAGTGAAAATACGTTTTGTTAAGAGACTACTGATTTATAAAGTTAGTAAAACATCTCGCGCTTATACAGATTATTCCCTAACTGAAAATGCCGACATCATTAAACTTCCCACTAGACTCGGCAGCTCTGTTGTTGCGTTTCACATAAATTAACTATAACAGCTAGTAGAATTTCCAAAGGAGAGTTTTAATTACTTTCTGTAAGATAATGGCTTGTGAGAATTGGCAGCGTAGCAAGAAGCATACTTCCTTCAATTTTCCAAGGAGGAATGCCAGTTCTTGAGGCTCTGTCTTTTATCTCCAAGGAAGGACCTGTAGAATTTTATCACTGGTATTATACAACCCATTCTTCCATTGATTTTAATAATGACCTCCACAATTAAGAATAGCTCCATATTGAAGAGAGAATATGTCTTAGGAATAAAGTAATTTGCGATGCAAACTTTTGAAGCTTCAAACAGTAATTTTGTTAACTCTTTTTTAATGAAAGGTTAATGAATGAATTTAACCTTCAACTCATCATGCAAAGAATGAGCATTTTAGGTTGGATGAGTGGAATCATACTTTTTTTTTTAAATTTGAAAGATAAACTATATTACTAAAATCTATATTCGTGATAAAAAAGAATATTATTCATCAGAAACTTTTAATATTTTATTCATAGGAGTATCTTTGGATAGATAATTATAAAATAACTTGAATATTGTAAATAGAAAATGTAATCATCTTATAAGTTATCTGATTTGATTTTATTCCACATTTTTTTAAAAATAAATGCTACTAGCTGATATACTCAATGTTGTTTAGGGTTAAAATATTTAATAAGTCAATTTTTATCATAAAAATCCTTTTTGTGTATAAAGTGTCATAATACAGAAAATAATTTTGTCTTTTGAAACCTTTTAGGTTTAAAAAAAATTAATCTGAGGACTATCGGTAGAACCAAAAGACTTAAAAAAATTTATATTGATTAGTTTTTCCATACTTTATTGTAATAACATTTAAAAGTATGAAATTTTGTTCAAAATATTGAAAAATAAGATACATTTTGATGAAAATTTTAAAACTATTAAGTAAGTAGAACGTTTCTCATTCATAATATTGCTATTTATTACTTAGTCCAGGATGCACACTAAAATGACAAGATATTTTAACTTAGGTATACTTTTTATTTTATCTTTTAGAATTATTTTGAAACAAATATATAAAGAGTACTCCCATGCCATATCTCCCTACAAATATATAATATATACTCCCAAAATAAAAATACAGTTTATAGACTCATCGTTGCCTAGCAACGAAATGTTTATAAAATTCTTTACTTTCCGATCGTTTGCATCTAATTTGTATCGTTGTATTCAATTTTTTTTATTTAATTTTGAAAAAGTAAGAAAACTTTAATAAACAATGCATGGAAATAAAATTGATATCATTGAAAATTAGAACTTATAATAGTATGAAACATTTGAGACATGTTTTGTACTGATGTTACTGTAAAGAAACTGCAAAATTTTGATTAATTTCTAATAGAATATTTAATTATACTTTTGAACTTTGACTAGGTGACAATATTTTTTTTTAATTTTTAGATATTAAGTTTTCTCAGTTTGGTTGAATACATTTCAATTATTTAGAAAAGGATAAAATATGCCATACCAAGATATACTAGACCATTGCAGCTGGTATAAGATATATACCAGCTGCAATGGCCTTTATTTATGATGAGATGGTATTTGATTATCGATTAATCTCTATTCATATTAAATTATTTTGTCAATATCAATAGAAAACACTGAAGGCAATTCCTCTGTCAATAATAATCTCAGATAATGAGTTAAAATGCAGTATTATCAGTTGTCATCTTCTTGCAGCTTTCATTCCCTTTCAACCCTTTCAAAGTTTATTTTTTCTCTAGTCATGGTTGGACTGAAATTGGCTTAAGAATTTCCATTCAGCTTATTAGATAAATTTAATTTGCTTAATTAACTAATTTGGGTAATTTATAATTAAGTAATAAATCAAAACGCATCATTTTTTAGGAGATAAGGAGCTGAAGCCTCTAAGTTTCTATCTTACTGAAAAATTTGTCAGAAATTAGAGCAATCTATATAACTTCATACAAAGATTAATAAATTTGGAAGAAATCATGGCCTAAGTAAAGCAGGGTTATTTAATACAAAGAATTTTCTATTAAATTTGGAGATATAAGGCTACAAGACAGGTAACTTATTCCAACAACACATGTGTAATTTATGTATTCGAAAGAGTATTCATCCAGTAGGTGCTAGATGGAGATGACATATCTCGCTGTAGCATGGCAATGGAGATTCTTTGCTGCGATTTTGTTCTAATATAAAATTGAATCTTGCTAACGGAACTTTCACCATGGTGTTTTGATTATTGATATGTGATTTTCCATCTTACAAGTTCCGTTTCTGTGAATGTTGAGAAGCTACTGCTTCAAGGAGAATATGATACAACTGAACTCCCTACAGCACTGATCAAAACATTTGTGAATTATTCGCTTATCTAGAAACTAGTAAAATACGTCAATATCGAATATAAAAAGTTAACTTACAATCGATTACAATCAAACTTGACATTTATAATAATAGATTAAATTGTCTAATAAGGATGAGAAAATAATAATTATAATAGTTAATAATAATATAAAATAATAATAATAATAATGAATTATATTCCAAACAAATAATCAGAAGATAATAATGTTTTCATCTATACGTAATGTGAAACTAAATGACTAATTCTATGTCATTAACGAAAAATAATTTTGGATAATATTAAACTATAAGTATAAAGTTAATTATGCCAAATCTTCTTTAAGTAATAAAGCCTGATAACATCAGATACCTTCAGGGTCTCCAAGAATAGTAGAGTCTATAACGATTGATAAAACAACTTCTGTTTATTTTCAAAATTTCAAGTAATTAAAGGTAATATATGAAACCCTTATCTGACATAACTTCATCACAATTTATCATAACGGAGTAAATGTATCATAACATCTTGACATTAGTTAAATTATGTTTATGGGAAGTATATATATTTCTTTCTTTTAATGTTTGTGCTATATTTCATATTCATCGAACAGAAAAATAATGATAAAGGGATACAAACCGAGAAAATGATTTTTCCTAAAGGGAAAAAGTGTAACATGCTTAATTGGAGAATAAATGATTTTCCTAATTAGAAGGAAATAATAAACCAAATAGATAATTCTAGGTAATTATATCTTGAACAAGATGATAAAAAATCTCATAATGATTAAAAAAATCCTTAAGGCCTTTTTACTTTTGTTAAGTGGTAATGATATAAAATTTCCCTGAATAAAATGGATAGCAATAATTACTCAGAATGCACCACTATTTCGAAAAAGGACATTTAGATGAAAACAGCATGTCCTTGCCATTTTAATTGAGATTATTTTGTAAATAATGAAAGGAAATAATCATTTTATCACTAAATTAGTCAAAGTAATTATTTCCTACATTGAATGAATATGCAATAAATATGAGGTTAAATTACAATGAATTAGAAAATATCTCTTCATAAATATAAAGCTTTATAAAAGGAGGGAGTTATTATATTCAATCAAACTAATTTAGAATAATGCATAATTATCTTGATAATGAATAATACAAATTATCTTGAATTGATATTCAAGTATTTGTTCGAAATACTTGACAATGGTATAATATACGAATAATTAAATAAAATAAAATTAGTTTCTGAAAGTAAAAGAGAAGAATTATTAATTTTTGCTTAACATTTATTAATCATTTCAAACTTTTCAAACTTTTGCAAGCAATATTTTATTTCATTAAACCGCAGATAATATATACATTTTTTTTACAATACAAAAATAAGGAAACTAATTTAATTCCATACATTCATTAGACTGTAAGTAATTTGGAAGCAAAACTCATTAGAAATTTTATCCCCTGAAAAATTTTGCAGTCTAGGGTAAAAAGAAAATTTTTATTGGAAACGTAATTAGAAAATGAAAAACTTAATAAATTAATTATTTCTAGCGGAAAGTATTATAAATCCCAAATATTTCTTTTTTAATTTGACAAAGTTAATCATTTATTTCAAATTTCCATATCTTAATGGAAGTTTTAATCAAGGTAAAAGAAATTGAAAATTAAAGAATGAAGACTTTAAAAATATCCTAATCTTCATCTAATGTATAAAAATACGGATTTCCTCATTGTTTATATTTAAATTATTTCATTTTAATTAAATTAATATTAATCACTGTAGCGTACAAATTTAAAAAGTACGTCTGTTATCAATGAAAAGCGGAAGATAAAAAATTCTACTTCAGATTGAATATTAAAAGAAAGCACTTTTTATTTTATTTTCAATACTGGCAAAATCAAACGAATGCTTGATTTGATGAAATAAGGAAATTAGTTTGAATTTCATAGTAACAAAAACATTGTAAAATATTTTATAGTCGATAAGATTTTTTAGAAATTTTTAAAGTTAGAGAAAAAAATTACGAAAATTAGCAACATTTAAAAAAAAAAGACAATGTAAAAAATCCTTTTTTTTTTAAATTATGCTATCTAATGAAATGTTTGTAAAAGCCGCAAAACTTATTTCAGTTACAGTTAATCTGTATTTTAATTAAATTTTGGACTTTGGATTACATTGGTCTTTTTCTTGCTTTAACGTGCACGTATGCCGTATTTTATGAAGATTGAAGGGAAAAAAAAAACAAAATATTTTTATAAAAGTTACTAGCCGCCTTTGGCGACCAGCCGGTTCGCCAATCTTAATGTTCGTTTAAATTTTAATAATTAAATAGGTTTAACCGGAGTTTAACCCCCTTCTTCGCCAAGTTGCGATAACGCACCAAAGCTGGCAATCTTTATTATGCACTATAATTGAACATCTGCTTCTTTGCTTTTGAACATTTCGCAAGGCCGTTGTTTGCGATTTTTAAAAATTTCGCCAAGCAGGGGATAAAACTCCGGTCGTACCATTAAACATTTTACGCAATTCCAACTTTAATAGATTCTTCAGCAAAATATTTTAAAACTTCAAATTTTGATAGTCATATAATTCACTCATAATATTATAAAGGCCTTCAGTTATAGCGTGATATATATCTCTCTAATTTTCTGTTACCCCTCGTAGAAATTATGCTTTAAATTACAGTGTAAATGATTAATCTGCAATTAATATAATATTTTTTACTGAAACAAAGCATTTTTTTTAATAATATGATTACTGATAATAGAGTCACTGAGCGTTTAAACTTTATGGTCACTAAAGAATATCTTTCTTAATTTATGTAATATCTCAAGAATTTGTCAACAAAAATGTCTCAGATTCATCATGAACAGATCGATTCATTAACAATGTTTAATTTTAAATGCATCAAACACTAAGAAAATAAAATGAATCGTTTAAAATAATCGGTCGAAAACAGGTTTAAAAAAATCTACTTAAAAAACGATGTACTTAAAACTATAAGCATATACAAAAAATATATAACTAACATAAATACATTTTACTTACAAAAGCATGCAACTAACCTAAAAATAATTTAAATCGTCCGTTGGTTGTCATGCCAACAATCAGAACAATGCGCATGCGTGGATTTTCTTCGCCAGTTACGTCAACGCAAATGCGTAAATTTTTCTACGCCAGTTGGGGTAACGCTATGCAGATTAGACATTTTTAATTTCCTTTATTCTGTGTTATTTTAATTCAAAAGTACTTCAGAATGAATGTGAAACATGGATTAATTAACAATGTTTAATTTTAAATGCATAAAACATTAAGAAAATAAACAGAATCGTTTGAAATAATCCGTCGAAAAATGTTAACCCTAGCCTAATTACTGTTGGGAGAAAAAAACAACTGATGCCTTACTTATTTGGCGATGGGGAAAATGGAAGATTTTTTTGGCGGAAAAGTTGGCGTTGGGAAAAATGGAAGATTTTTTTGGCGGGAAAGTTAGTTTTTAATTAATAATGGACTACCCCTAACATTTAGGGGGATGAAAAATAGATGTTGGCCGATTCTCATAGATACCGGATAAGCACAAAAAATTTCATCAAAATCGGTCAAGCCGTTTCGGAGGAGTATGGCAACGAAAACTGTGACACGAGAATTTTATATATTAGATAAAAATAAATATTAAAATTTATATATATATATATATATATATATATATATATATATATATATATATATATATATATATATTCTCCAATCTCCCACAGCGAAATGAGAAATGGCATTTTTTATGAAGTATTTTTTTTTATGAAGCAATCTTACATTTAGCTCAACTCTTTCGTTGCACTGAATCTCAAGACCTCGATAATCTAAATTAAATGTCAAGTTTTTATTTGCTACCGAAATCTTTTGTAGATTTCTTCTTTATCTTTTATTATATTGTTTCTTCATTTTTAACTCCTACGCCTCATGTAGCATTTTTATTATTGTTATATATAAACTAAAAATCTATACAGATATTACTTTTTTTAAATTCGAAATTTCAAATATATTTTTAATCTTCTTAAAAATTAAATTCGAGGGGACAAGTTCTTAAAAATTAAATTCAAGGTGACAAGTACTTAAAAATTAAATTCAAGATGACAAGTTCTTAAAAATTAAATTCAAGGTGACAAGCTCTTAAAAATTTAATTACTTAGGTGACATTTGCGCAATAAACTCAGAAAGAATTTTTCCTGAAAATGATTGTTTGTTTTTTATTGATATAAAAAACTTACTCGCATGCTTTCTAATAAGAGCATCTCTAATCTCTAAAGCAGAGAACGCCTTGCTTGGTACTGGCGTGCGATTTTCACGAAATATTATTTAATTTAGCATTTTTACTGAATTTGACGTATTATCCTTGGCGAGTTTTTAGCGATCAGTCACTGACATGCCAATAACAGTACCAGAAAATCAAGTTTGTGCTTTAGACACGTTTTTCTCAACTGAGTGAAACAAAAATTTGGCTCAAAACTACACTTGTAATCACAAAATCCCATACCAAATTTCATGTACTTAAGTCCGTGCGTTTTTTAATTATCGCGTTTACATGATTCTAAATATAAAAAGAAAACAGACAATCAAACCCTGTTTGGAACAAAATTTGTCAGGTCGTTACACTATAGATGTTAAATCTGCGTACTGAATTTTATTAATCTAGCTTTCTTCGTTTTGCAGCTATTGTGTTAACTTATATTCGAATCGCGGACAAACATATTTTACTCCAAACTCGACAGAAACCTTAAAATTTTGTGTAAATACCATACCAAATTTCGATTGTCTAGTTCAAAGAGTTTTTGAATGTCTAATACGTAGAGATTCATCAAAATCCTGATTTCAATTTTTTTGGCTATCAATATACTTTGTCAATACTACGCATATGAGAAAACGGAAGATAGTCAAATTTCAATAACATGTAATAAATCAAAATCATTGCCTATACAGTAGATATAAAGAAGTAATGAAAAGTGAGAGAAAAAAAAAGAAAATTATATTGATAAGCTGCTCTAAATTCACATATACTTCGGTTGTTTCTCTGTTAAAATGTTAAATGGTGCTCTACCATTATTTTTTAGAGGTCTAGTGTTCCGAACTAGGGATTGCAATACCGGTATACCGGGATACCGAATACCGGTATTTCGAGCCATTTGTACAATTTCGTAATGCCGGTATTCACAAGTTTAAATACCGGTTTTTCGGTATTTACTAGAAATTTTTAAAATTGTCTCCTCTGTATGTTCAGGTATCGCGAAATATAGCAAAATAGTATACGTTTTTGTTTTTATGTCTCCCTAATGGGCGAAATTAATTAGCTAATTAATGGCTTAATTAATTGCTTAAGTCTAAATTAGCGAAACATGGATTATCCCTGAAAGAAAATATTGTAAAGGAATTGTCTCTTGAACAAAAATTAGAATTAGCGATAAGTTAAAAAAATTTCAACGAACCAAAATACAATACAGAAATCAACTATATCCAAAACCATCCGATAAGAAATCGATTTATTTGAAGATGAGGGATTTAGAGGTAAATACTTGGAAAAAGTATATCGCGCATTGCTAAAAGTGCCACTAACTATCGTAGATGCCGAAAGAGCGTTTTCGACAGCTGGTCATTTTTACACAAAGTTACTTTTCAGGCTTAATGACAGTACAATTGATGGATTATGTTTTTTAAGATCACATTTCAAAACTTTGTAATAGTACCACAAACTGAATAGTGATATTTACACTTTTTTTGCGATTGAAATAAATAAGATGTTTCTTTACTTTTTTGTGATTATATACTGTTATAATTTATAAGTTACAAATTATTTTTTGTGACATTTACACTCTATAACAAAACCGGAAAATAAAACAAAGAAACACCTGTGTTTTCTTTCTTTTTCTAAAATTTCTAATACCGGTATTAAGATTTAAAAAATACCGAATACCGGTATTGATATTTTTGTCCGGTATTGCAATCCCTAGTTCCGAACGTCCGATATTAACCACTTATCTCTCAGAAACGTAGAAATAAGGTTCAATTATATTATAAAGCTTGGCGGGTGACGTTATTAACTTTGTATTATATTAACAGAAGTTCATTTCTTCCCAAAAAAACATTCAAATTTACTATGGAAAGAGAGTACATAGATCAAGAAAGGTACCTGAAGGGTTTTCTCAAAATTCGTCAAAAGACGTCGTGGAATTAAATATCTGAGAAGTTGGTAAACAGAGACCTTGACAAAAAATAAAATTACGGTACTAGGACATATTATAAAAGCCTTCGAAATATCTTTTAATATAAAGTAACTCAATTAAAGCAGTAAATTATATTTTGATGACACAATTTAAAATATTTCTTTTCATGCACAATGGGAGATTATATTCAGTTTACTTTTCGTATGCTTCTTGGTTTTGTCAGTTTGCAATGTGCGTAAAAAAAAAAAAAAAATGCAGCAGGAAATAAATCAATTCATTATATATAATAAAATTAGAATTACTTCATTCGCTCGAGCAACATTACAGGACTAAATATGTTTTAATGGGGACATAGGCTCAGTTCTGCTGCATTCAGAAGACAAAAGCCTCGTTAACAGTACTAAATATAGAAAAAAAATCTTATACTACTGAAAACCGTTTTACAAATAGTGTAACGGAAGCCTTTGGTACACATTTGGGGGCGAATTTGGCAATTTTGTCGACAAAATGTTCTGGAAAATATAGGAAATATGTCAATATCTCTATTGAGATCAGAGATAAGTTAATGCTTCTAGAAGATTCGATAAATACATTTCCGGAATCTATTTAAGCGGACACTTCCAGAGGGTCGAACTGAATTTTGTCTTTAATGTTTTCATCACTAACTTCAATTCGAGTGCTATTATGATGTATTGTATGCATCATAATAGATTTGTGTATGTTGTTGATAGCAAATACTGTCTTTTCGTATGTATTGTCTATTTTGCTGCCGGTGTTTCGTATGTTCGTTTGGAACAAGAAGTCGTAATCCAGTATTTAATTTGTTAAATCCTTTCTCAGTTCAGCTGCAGAACTGATTTTCCATAAAAACTTTCATTTATGCCTTTATTCATATTACTTTCCTAGCAAAAGTAAATTTAAAATTTTCAAATGTCAATTAATTTACATAAAAAATCTTCGATAACTTCAACACTAATGAAAAAGATATTTTGATTAGTCAAAAAAATATTCATTAGTGCAAAAAAAAAGGAAGGAGAATGACTTCATTAGTACTTTAAATACAAAAAAAAGTAATATTGAAATATTTCAGAATATCGTAGCAAAAACAATTTTAGCAAACTAATTCTATGAAAAAAATATGCAAAGGAAAATGCTTTTACGATTAAAAAAACTGAGTTGAATTCTTTAGTTTAAAAATAATCACTCTAAAAACGAAAAATGTCTTCTCAACTCTGGGTAAAAAAAACAGCATGGCAACTTTATTCATTTGCTTCTTGTAATAAACTTCTTCCTCCAGCAGACTGTGATTAAGTATAAAATTATTATCTGTCTTAATGAATTTATTTTTTTCTACTTGCACTGATAAAGGAATAAAATATTTCTCATAGAAGTTGCATGTGATGGAAAAAGATCTCGTGACAGTTAATTGCATTTGAGATCCCGAGCTCAGGATGAAAAAAAATATAAAATTGTTTGAAAAATTATGTATAGTGTTTTTTTATTCTTCGGAATAATAAGTTATCTTTCTGTAATCAGTTACAAAATAGATTATATTAATTGAGTTATATAGACATTATAATCATTCCATTATCAGAATAGAGGAATTTGAAGTTTCTTTTTCAAAATCTATTTTATCGTAGAAATTATTTCTCCTATTCCAAGTCATTAGAAGATAAACTTTATGTTCCTCATGTCTATCTGTGGAAAATTGAACCCTGTTTCATCTTAAATCGATTAGTTACTCTGATAAATAGGAAACAACATAGAAGTTTATAGTTATATATAAAGTTATTAAGAATCTAAAAAAACTCGCTATACAATGGGAATTGAAATTCAGTAATTGAAAGGTCAAACTGTGCTACACGGAACTTTATTTAAAAACAAAGTATATTTAACGTAGTTAAACATGTTAATGTGGGCATTTATTTACAAATAAAGTTACAAATTTTGTTCTGAAGTAAATTATACATTTAAAAATTAAAAAATTCACGGTTTAATTACTATACCCAATTAAAATTTTAGTCATTATCTTTTATCAGAAATCACTTGTATTGCAGCAACTCCCATGAAGCAAGCTGAAATAAAAATTTTGAAAATAACAAACAATATTATTTATATTATATATAATATTTGTTATTTTCAAATTTTTTATTTCAGCTTGCTTTAAGAGTCCATTGCCTTGAAATTAATGTTTCATTGAATAAAAGATACAAAAAAATTCTTGTCATGGAACCAGATGATGCAATACACTTGAAAAATAAGATAAAAATTAAGAAAAAATAGTTCATATTTTCCCAACTTATTTGGAAAAAATGAATATAAAGACTTTATTTTCTTCTTTTAACAAACTTTTGTATACAGTGAAAGGTAATTAATATAAAATATTAATTATCACAAGGAATTATATATTTTTTCTTTTTTCAGTGATTTTGAAATAAAATATTTCGTAGAGAATGTTTGCGTGATGAGATAAAATTTCACGCAATTAATTGCGTTTTCATTTTGAAGTTTAGTATAAGAACATTCAAAATCCTTTGTAGAAATATTCTAGATAATTTCTTTACAAAAATAATAATTTTTCTGTGAAATGATTAACAAAATGTATTCAATTAAAAAGTTTGATAAATTACTTTTAAATATTCGGTAACTAGATATATCTTTTTCTCTTCAGAAGGATATTTTCCTTTGGAATTCTAAATTGTTTTCTATTTACTTTTATTCTAAACACATTACTTTTATTTAAATCATTCTGACTTAAGACCAAAGTTGGAGAAAAATTTAAAACCTCGGTGTAGTTCGCTCTAGGGAAATCAAAAGGAAAAACTCGCATTTCCCATTCCAATCATGCCCTTCCTTGACGGTTTAGATTTTCTCTCCAAACCATTACTGTTTTTGAAACCACGCACCTTGGCACTGTTAGCTTATCAACCCTCTGTTGGCCAGATCTGAATTCATTTCTTCTTTTCTTACAAGCTTAATTTCTAACGTAATCCATCACTTTCATTTCGTCAAAGACGGGTAGGTATATTATATATATATATATATATATATATATATATATATATATATATATATATGAGAAAGCCAAAATGCCAGGCAGTTTAAAAGAGTAGAAGACACCAATGATAAAAACCATCTGTAGACCAGTGGGAAAAGTTATACTTGTTTCGCCGGTGATCAATCAAGCAACAGTCTCGTGTGTCTTTATGGTTACTTACGAAAAGAGTAATATTTTTAGGGGGCCAAAAAGAAGTTGAATGTCACGATGAAAGGTATAGACAACTGTACTAATACATTTACTTCTTGAGCCTTTTAAATCGTTGAGAAACCGAAAAGATTTCATGTGTTTCGGTCCATTCCTGTAAGGAATATTTTTGTTAGAGTCTGGAAAATACCAATTTGATCATCGAATCTTGGATATACGATGGGAAAAAAAGACTGAATAGAATTCCTCTTGTCAAAAGGAACCAAATATTTAATGGAAAAAATTATATGTAACTAAATTTTTAACAGATACCGCTGAAAGAAGATTCTCATTCTTAAAGTAGAAATGAAGTGATATTTGAAAGAATGTAATTAAATGGGAAATGGAACAAATATTAAATTAAGTATTATTTAATTTTTTTTTATATATTCGATAGATAATCAAAATGGCTACTGTTGACAGCTCCTTTTGTATTCCATTTTATAATTACATAGCTACTTTGTCCTTGAAAATGTTTAAGTAACATTTATAATTCTTTAAAAATTATTAATAATTTTATATAAAATTAGTTTCATGTGGTCTTAAAAGCCGTTTGGGTTAATCAATAACTTCTCAAGTCACATCGTGATTTTAAAACACATTTATGCGAAAAACTTTCTTTTTTTATTTAAAAATAAAATCACAAAAGGAAGAAAGATTTTTTTTTTGGGGGGGGAGGGGATATAATATTTCCTTCAAAATAATATTTTGTACTGAAAACAATTTATTTAAAGTAGTTTGCTTATGGATGTGTTGGATTCCTCTTAGTACTAATATTAGATAAATTTTTACCTTTTCGTATACAATGTCTACTCGAAATATTCTTCAAAAAATTGCAATATAAGATCGTTTAACTAAACCATTAATTTTTCACTAATAAAAAACACGAAAACACCCTCACAACAAATGTTTAATGTATCAACTAATAAAAATATAATGAAAAAGCAACCATGAAATAATCAACAGAGAAACTTCGATTCCTTCTTAGCCAAAGATTACTCTTATTTGAAATAACTTAATAAAGAGACAGTTTCCCACCAACCAAGAAATTAATTCTTCAAGTATCTATACGCATCCTTTTATCATTCTTTTTCTCTGAATTAATGAATCTGTACAGGCACAAGAGCTCTCATGAAATTCTGATGATCTCTGGAAAATCGTGTCGTTGGGATACGAGAAAGTCAAGAAAGGAAATAACGAGGCCGCTTAACTAATCGCTTCTTTCAACTTACTGATTAGTAGCAGTGGGAGAATTGATGATATTAGTTCCTGATATTATACAATTGTTTCTTGTTGGTGTTTGTATTGGTCCAAAGGAAATATAAGAAACAATGTTTGTTGGCCGTATCCCTTATCTTTTTTAAGAAATACTATCGATATCAAGATATATTGTGAATCTGAAATGTGTGCTTCCTAGCGTAGTTAAATATCGTAAGAAAGACAGTTTTACGGAAAGAGCGATTAGATGCTCAATGGATATCGGATCTTTGGCCTTGGGCTTGGCGACGAATTTCGCGATTTCGGCGACAAAATGCAGGATTCTAGAATCTTTAGGAATTTTGGGGTAGGACCAATAGGCGGCTAATTATAATGATCCTTCGAGAACTATTCGGTAAAGTTATAAATGGCTGGCACGCCAAGTTGAAGTCAGCCGTTTAGTCAGGGTTGAGTCAGCGACGAATTAGTTGGATCAGTGCAGCAGAGCTCAGCGTTGGAAAAAGCTCAAGCGATTAGTGAAACGAGCAGTGACCTCTACGCCGAATCTTGAAGAAAAGTTTTGAAGCGGCATTGAGTCGTATGTTGAGTAGCCAGTCGTATAGTAGTGAGTTGGCAGTTGAGTGCAACTAAATAGAGGTGAGAGTAGAGAATAGCGGGCGTTTTGAGATACGTGAATAGTTGCGTGAAATCTCTCTTCCTGCTGATTTCTGTTTGGCCGCATTGTGTGCTTTTTTAATTGTTTGCTACAGATTAGTTACTTGTGGGCTGCTGTGTTTTCCTTGTGTAAGTCTCTGATATGTTTTATCGTCTACGCATTCGTGTATTCATGTTAATAAACGTCATTATTTGTTATTGAGGCCTGTTGACTGTGTCATCATACACCTACTATAGTGAACACGTCTACTTTATGGAATTTTGAAGATAGAGATTTCCTTAACAATTTATATAAAAATAATTGACCTGGCTGCCTATAACGCTGAGCAGACAAAAAAATTTCTGATCGATGGGAAATATCAACTTCTATTTTAAAATCTAAGAAATCACTGGTGACTAGTATTGAATGACTAGTATTTTTTAACACATTAATTCCTATAATCCTATTTTAGAGGTGTCTCGAAAAATGTGCCTCGGTTTTCATAAATAAACATTTCAACTTTAAAACTGCACTTATTTATTCCTATACTTTTGTTTTAATATGTTATGTACAGATGCCAGCCAGCAAATAGAGTAAACATTATTAATACTCCTAACGACAGCTTAGTAGTATTAATAAGTGGTAGTAGTGGCACGACAGCCCTATATGGGCCACGGCCTACAGTGCCCATATCTACTTTCTTGACTGAGGGCCCTGGAGCGCGAGGCATATGTCCTGGTTACGTGATCAGCCTAAAGCGGAACCCCCAGTGTTTAGTTCCCAAGCACGCTTGGTCCTTAGTTTATCGACCACTGAAGGGATGAAAGGCTGAGTCGAACTTGCCCATCCCGATGATCGAACCTTGGACCTGTGGGAGCACACCGGTCTTCGTAAACATTATTATCCCCATCCCCACTGATTGAAACCAGAACTTGATGTAGAACTAAAATTGCAGCCACAAGATCACAGATCTGTTTTAATTTATTGAAGTTATTGCGGTCACATGCATACCAAAATACAGACCAAAAAATAACCAATTCCGTTAATGATTTGGTTCGAAATTTGATACAGGTCTTGTAATATAGATGCTAATTCTGCGTACCAAATTCTATCCACCTTCCCTTTCACGTTTTGTTGTTACTTTGCTCATTTGCATTCGGACAGTCAGAATGAGAAGCTTCCTGTTAATGGATTTCGTACAAAGTTTAATAGAAATCCACAATTTTCGTCAATTACTAAATTTTCTCAATCCATATCAGCGATTCTTTAATTATCAATTTTACAAAAAAAACGTAAAAACAAAACAAAAAGAACAAAAAAAACTGAATAATCCCAGATTTTTCTTTCTGTCTCAAGAAGTTTAAAATGCGAAGATTTATCAAAATCTTCAGTTCAATTTTTTTTTTTTTTTTTTTTTTTTTTTTTTTTTTTACGATTGTAGTACTTTCTCTACGTACGTTTTACATACGAGAAATAAAAAAAAGAAGAAGAAAATGAGAAAAAACTCCTGAAAAAAAAAGAATAATAGTTAAAAGGGGAGAAAATTTTTATCTGTGATAGTGAATGCGTTGAACTGAAAGAAAAAAATAACTAAAAGAAAACAAGATTAAGAAAAAATGATTAAAAATTGAATAAACTTTGCATAAAAGCAGAAGAAATGGGCAGATTAAAAAAATTAATATTAAAATATCAAATTAATTATATTAACTTTTCAGTATCATTAGTGCAGGTGTTATGCTTTCTGTGTTTTAAAAAAAATGGTAATATTAAGCTAAATTGGTTGGGAACGATGTCATTGTAAACAATTTAAAGTAAATATTAAATATAAAGTGTGAAATATTCGTAGTAATGCCTAGAGAACTGCTTCTCAGTATCAAACCAAATTTAATTACATTAAAGAATGCATAATCTATTCAGATTATTTCATAAATTTTATCGGAAGTTTCAAATTCTCTCTTTAGCATATAATTGAAAATTTATTCTCTTTGACTAAACCAATTCAACTTATCAATTCTGTCCTTAAACTATCCAGTACTAGCACCTGTTATATTATCCATATTGCAGTAAATCTAGTGGATATTTTAATCAGATTTTGTAGTCCATTTTCAAGGGACCTCTCTTATCTGCCTACGAATTAGTTGTTAAATCAAATTAACGGTTCTCAAATAACCGGGATAAAGTTCCTTATTCCAATCATATTTATTTAATGAGTCTATTAGAGAGGTACTTTCCAGTTAATTAAAGGCATTTACAATGTACAGTCAAGAGATTTCGCTCAAAAATATATCAGAAGAATTATATTTTCAAATGATTTTATGAAATTAGCTGACTTTAAATATTTTTAAATGAAATATGAATGATATATGAATTTTCTAAATATAACAATGTACAGTTTCATTATTTTAAAAATTTGGGAACCTATGTATATTCGATAAACATATTCTTATTCGAATCAGCCTTCCTATACCCACAAAAAATTAATGAATTGTAGATCACTGTTCGAAACAACTTTGTATTATGTTGTTTAAAACTGCTTCTTCTTCTTATTTTTTTTTTCTGCTCTTTGTTTATTTAGATAACAGCAGCACTTGTATTTGGTAAATAACAGTTTTAACATCTCACAATAACAAAAAATGCTAACCGAAACCCATCATGAAGTAATTGTATTTAAACGAAAGTGTAAATTTCATTTTGAGAATTATTGAATAAAAAAGTGAATTCTGTCAGATCACTAACTGTATAAAAAAACATGTGACTAAAATATTTGATAAAATAATGAATTCAGTTTGAATTTCTTTTCAAAAACTAAATAAAATTATCACAAACCATGGTTTGGAAGATTAACTTTTTTAAATTAAAAGAAAAAAAGTGTTATAAGAAGATTATTTTTTTAAATTTTGAAGAGTTATGAAAATTTTAATTCCTTTAAATTCTTAGATAAATTTTGAAATTTCCTTTCATAGTAAGTAACTAACGCGACCTGATGCGACTTTTCACAGTGTCGTTTTTTTTGTGTGTGTGTATGAGAGTTTTAATAAAAAAAATCATCAAATGCAGTTAACCAGGTCCTTATTTACCTAATATGGTATCGTATAACTTTTTTTCTTTTTCCACGGTGAAAAGTAAATACCGGTTGCTACATAATATAAAACAATCATATTCGAAAAATGGATACGGCTGTGTCCGGCTGGAGTTTGCTCTGAATGTCGTGTTATGCCTCAAATAATAAGAAGAAATACTTACCAACAAGTGTCGGAATTCGATAGAGGCAGGATCTGTGCTTATCGAGAATGTGAATTATTGTATCTTGATATCGCCCATCGCAGTGGTCGAAATCCAACCACTGTCATGCGAATATGGAATCAATGGATTGCTGAGGCAAGCAGGATCAACACGCCCAGCATCTGCTCGTACGGTGCGACGACGTTTGCAGCAGCATGGACTGTCAGCAAGGCGATCATAACTTCGACATCCCTTGACAATGCAGCATAGAGAGAGACGGCGACTCTGGTGCGCTAAATGACAAAGGTGGACACATGAGTGGCAAAATGTCGTCTTTTCAGACGAGTCCCCGTTCTGCGTGCAGTATTGTGATGGACTAATATGTGTGCGAAGGCTTCGAGGAGACCACACGTCATCTAATTGCATTCGATATCCGCATATAATCCCTGCACAAGGTGTAACGGTTTGGGTAGCCATTCAATACATGATACGCATATCTTTATTTCGGAGCCACGGTAATTTAAAAGCAGATCGTTACATTTCTATCATCTTACGTCCAGTGGTTGTGCTTTATCTTCGAGGCCTACCAGACGGCATCTTCTAACAAGATAATGCAAGACCACATGCCTGCACGATTGTTGTCCTGGCCTGCACGATCTCCAGATCTGTCACCTATTGAAAATATCTGGTCATGGATTGCTGAGAGACTCGCTCGCCATCCCACTCCAGCTAATTACGGTTAATGAAATGTGGCTTAGACTTGAAGCAGCATGGAATGAATTGTCCGTTTCTGTCTTACAAGTCTAGACCCACTGCATGCCTAACCAGGTAAAGGCCGTTTTAGCTGATAGGGGTGGTAATCTTTTTACCCTTTAAACCCCTAAATGGTCATTTTGTCTTCATGCCATACTATTTACGTACAAAAAATATCTTTTTTACATTTGCTTTCCTTCATAGGTGGAAATTTCAATGCACATCAGAATATATATAAAAGTTTAAAACAGGGAATCCGCTTTAAAATTAGATTTTGTAATTGTTTAGAATAAAAATAAACCTTTTCCAATTTAGCAAGATAGTTTGAGGAAGGCTACTGCAAATTTAGGTTGTCCTGACTGGATACGAGATCTTTGCTTGGATTGTTTATGCATATTAAAGTCCGAATTCTAGCCATAATTAACATGAAAAAGAAAAGTAGCAATGCTATTCGATGAATATGTTAAAAATCGAAAACTAGAAAGTAATAGATAAAAGAACACTTAAATGCAATTTTATAAAGATATGTGTCAAAAAGTGAAAAAAAACTATAACCAAAATTCAGAAGATCAAGACAAATATTGTAAAAGCTAGAAACAAAGAAGACATTACGAGAATATATAACTAAAATGAATTTTAAAAGAAAAGAAGAAAACTGCTGAACATTAATTAGATAGAAATTAAAATATATCATAAATGTGACTGCAGTTCTTTATGTAAACATCTTACGAAGAAAATATTACTGTGCGTAACGGTACAATATCGAATTTTTTTCATAGAAAAAATATCTCTTAGAGTAATTTTAAAAATCGGATACAAAGAGGAGAAAGGATTTTACATCTTTTATCAGCATTTTACCGTTTTTATTTTTTAAACAGCAATGAATGAAAAAAGCAGATTTGCATAACAAGAGAAATATTAATTATCATAAGAGTTTTTTTTAAACAAAATTACGTTCTTTATTCATGAATGAAAAATTTATTCGGATTATAAATGTTAAGGAATTAAAAAAAATTACATTCTGAAAGAAAAAGTGTTTATCCCATTTACATTTGCTAATTCTTTTATAAAAAAAAAAGGATTAATAAAAATGATTTTTTGGGGTTTTATTGCTTAAAATTATTTGTTTTTATGGCTCTTGTACAACAGGTGCATAATTCTGCAGCAAGAAACTTTTTTTAACAACAGCATTGCAACTTTTGAGAGATTCGATCGAGAGATTTAATTTTGCTTTTTTTTATGACACGAGAAAAGATTATATTTTCAAGAACTTTTCTATTTTAATATTTTTTTATGGATTTCAGTAATTAGCAGTTATAAAAGATATGGAATGTATACATTGTCTAGTATTTTTGAGAAAATGGATCTTTTTCACTCATAAAATGGTTGTACCTCTCTCTCCATATATATATATATATACAGGTTGTTGCCGAATTCGACCGACAAATTCAGAGGGTGATAGTAGGCATCAAGAGGATAAAGAATCACCATGCAACATAATTGAAACAGCATTTGTTATTTTTTTTATTAATTTTTTACAGTTTCCAACAGTTCTCCGACTCCATTATATTTTTGAGATTTTCACCTACTAAATGTCGTTTGGCACACCATGTTCTTTATCCTCTTGATGCCTAC
This sequence comes from Argiope bruennichi, assembly GCF_947563725.1. NCBI lineage: Eukaryota > Metazoa > Arthropoda > Arachnida > Araneae > Araneidae > Argiope > Argiope bruennichi. The sequence goes on from NC_079158.1 coordinate 61,014,308, forward strand.
TATCACTATGAGGCCGTAACTACCACAACGTCCACAGGAATGGCATAAAATATTGGTTCAAAGTATTTCGAGGTATGCGCTCAAAAATCATATGATAATCAACAATTACGGTTACAATGACGAAATTTCAAATCAACTGTTCTTATTGAAAGGTTTCCTTCATTACAGAAAAAAAAAAAAAACAAAAAAAAAATCAAATGTTAACTGTATGTAACATCGATTTTTCAATATTTTTTACTATAGTTAGTTAGTTAATATTACTATCATGCATAATTATTTCTTATACTTTCAATATCCATAAAAGAATACTATTAAAATAATAAATTTTAAATATAAAATATGAAAAATGTAATTATTACAAAAAAAAAGGATAAAAAAAGAATGCATTCGATTTTCGTTGTTTTAAAACTGAAAATCGCTTTGTATCTTAAGTAGAATATATCTATTAGAAAACAACTTAATTATCTGATTATATTTTATTTTTTGCAACAGCCAATGAAATTAGGAATAAGTAAATTCCTTACATTTTCGACTCAAAATGATCCCACGCGCGTACTTATGTTCCAACAATGGGTTCGTGTGCTGATGGGTTAATTCTCATAATCAGGTATGCGACATTCCCTACTATCATTCTTTACTATAACATATTATTCATATTAATCAGTTAGTGTTTGCCTCTTGTAAAGTAAGTCAACCAATTCCCTCCGACCCGCCACGAAGGCACACGGATTTAAACCATAAGGCTGAAAAACCAGACCGCCGCAACAACAACACTGCCGGGAACTGTGGTTGAGTCCTAATGGCCATCACCGACCACGGTACAACCCCCTCCAGAAGGAAGTACGTCCCGAAATGGAAGCGAGGAGTCAGATCCCCCACCTATTTGTGTACCCTCCAGGGTGGCGAAATCCAGCCACCATGCCGGAAGCATTTCTCCGGAAGCATCCTCATTTCAAGGTGCCCCCCGGGAGATCCTTCTTGTAAGGTAAAATGATAAACAGTTTTTTGAATTCTGAAATTCACAAATAAATCTTAATTATAAAATTTGTATTCCTCCACTAACAAGTCTTATTTCACCATCCCACCAAACAACATGCGCTACATATTAACCATTATAGTTAATGACAAATCAGGTCAAAGGATCTTCCCTTTCCTGTAGCTCAGGTGAGAAACAAACGATTCATTAGCACATTTCCGGAGAGGAAGGAGAGTACATGAAGTGATTAATTATCAAGAATATTAATGACGAAGGAACCAGATGACCGGACAAGGAGCACAGCACCCTTTCCCATTGAAATGTGAAAAGGTTTCAGAGAGAGTGGACAGTGACAAAACATCATCAATGAATTCTCTCCAAATGTGAAATTAAAACGAATGCATATCCACCTCCTGGAACATCTGAGTTAGTTTCAGGAGGATGGAAAATTATACAGACAGATGCAAATGGGCTTCCTAGCGGATGTGTGTGTTATGGGCGAGTTTCCCTCAGAGAATTACATTAATTTATTCACAACTCAGAGAGGAATATTCAGAGAACTGTTTCGGTAAGATTATTATTGCTTTATTCTTTATGAAAATTATTGATTCTCTAGAGAAATCTCTCTACTATTATGTCTATTAAGGTCAACACTTCGAGATAAATAGCAAATTAAACTTTCAAATTAACAATATTATTTCTTGTATAAGAAGAAATTCATGATACAAAGTTCTTAAATCATTTTGTATATTAGATATTACACGATAAAGTGTGAGAAAATCTATAATTCAATCAATCTATTATTATGCAGCAAATTTATTATTGAAACTTTCAGTAAATGCCTTTTATTTTACATACTCGAAATACGTCGATAAGTCAATCGTTTTTTTTTTTAATTTTATGCACATATTCTTTAAATTTTGATTTTTTTTTAAATCAGTAAATACAAGGCATTTTTTACTTTTCCGTATATGTAGTTTAGAGAAATAATGATTATTATCATGTGAGAACATGATGTTGTTTTGGTTAGGGGATTTTGAAGCTCGAAATCGCGTAGGCAATGAATAAAGCATAAATGGCAATTTTCATCATCATCTTTTAAATGCATACATTTTTTTACCTACTTTTACCAGTATTGCATTATTATTATGTACGCTTCTTTCAAAGCAGATGCGTTTTTAAGATGTTGACCTGCTGTTACTAGTATTGCTTTATTATTACGCATGCTTCTTCGACAACAGATGCGTTTTTAAAGGGTTGACGTAGAACTCTGATATCATAGTTGTTATTTCATCTCAAAATCGGTCGAGCTCCAAAACTTTGTTTGCCAGCTAGAGAAATTGAAAATGAAAGTTTAAAAATTATATATAACAGGAATAGACACCGATAGAGTATTCTCGTGATTGTTTCAAACCGGTTTAAACTGGTTAATGACTTAAATTAATTAAGACAAGTAATGACTTAAAAAAATAATGTTCTCACATGATAATTTGAAATTTGAGATAGTAAATTTCATTTTGACTTTTTTCCAGTTTTGTATATACATATATATTTGAATATCAAATTTCTATTCTAATTTTATGAAACGAGTGTCAGCGCTCCGAGCTTTCTCAATTTCGATTTCTCATCTGGAAAAATAAGTAAGGCAAAGATTGTCCTTTTCATTAGCAAATGTAAACTAGAATAATTAGTATGATACCAAATTTAATTTTTTAACAACATTTAATTGACATTCACATAGGACGACACATGGCATACAAGAACAATATATCGAAATTTAATGAAAGAATATCATCGAGCTCCAAACATCAATCCTCTCTTTTTTTGCACCGTCTCCCCTGCCGTTCATCTCCTCCCCTCTCTTCCTTTCAGTTCGTTTTTTATTCTCATCCTCAGCAGCGCCCTCACAGCGAGTTAAGATAAATACGAACAAAATCGATTATCAAAACAATAAACTACCATTTTCAGAAGAACCTTTTGAATAGAATATACCAAATTGGACTTTATAATCTAGTTTCCTAAAATCTTCTGGAAAAAGGATAATCTTCTTTTAACTAGAAAACAAAGTTACGAATATTATAATTCCAAATCAATAATATTATTCCCTTTCTCACTGAGCAAACCTTATGCATGATTTCATTGCATATTAAAAATGATATCTTGACATAATGAATATTGGGTTAGAGTTAATCAGAGAAATAAACTCATCTACGCATTCCCGGATGCAATATAAGTAGTAAATTTTTTAGAATTGAATAATCTTTCAATTAAAAAGAAATGGGCATTAAAAAGGATAATTCTAAACGTTAAAAAACAATTTAAATATTTCATTTATGACTGAAATCTTCAAGCTAGTATTCCTCAACCTGTTTTTACCCATAGATCAACTTTCTACATCAATTTTAATAGTATATCCTTTAAAAGATTAATGGTGAATTTGGACATTTGCTGAAATGTAGAATTTTAAATAATAATAAACAAAAAATATTTTCATCATTTCATTGTATATTTATAGGTTTTTCGAAAGCTTACCTTAATTTTTTTTGTGCCAACGAAACGTCGTTTTTTTACTATATATGTCCGAATTCTTTTTCTGCCATAGGAACCATTCATTGAGTAAATTCCCAAATGATTCGTTAGCAAGTTAATTAAACAAAGCTATAAAGAAGACATGTAAAAACTGATTTTAGTAAAAATAATTCATTTGACCTTTAAATCAGACACTATGAAATCTCAAGATATTCTTTGAAAATGAGAACTCTGATCATCGAATATTTTCTTTTAACAATCACTATAAGAAAAGACTTGCCATGTGTTTCAGTGACTGATTAAAGAATATATTGTTGTCGCTCATGAATATAAGAAATCATACCACTACTCATAGGCAAATAAAATGAAGTAAGAGAATGAAATCATCAAAAGGATTACTATAAATAGCAATTTATTCATCGTAGATTGGATACACTAATAGCCCATCGATACAGAACAAATTTCATTTAATTTTTCTATCTCAACATTTATACGAATGCTTTGGAACAACATCTATACGAATATCTCATGTAATATATGTATCATCTATAAGAAGAAAAAGAAGGATACACAAAATGTCAGATATCTTTTTAAAACGAAGGCATGTATAAGGAAATATAGAGTTTTTGTAAATCATCCTATAATTAGATCTTTTTCCGTTTCGACCATCTCCTTATAACCACTACGATTCTCCTTATAGCCATCGTTATTCTCCTTATAGTCTCATAATCATCTCGCATGCTCTGGCAGGATAGGGTAAACCATTATCAATAGTAGTAAAGATACGATAGATAAGATATCTGAAAAAAGCGTAACTTTAATTTTTTATATATATCTTGTCCATACACAGATAGATAAAAAAAATATTGTCTAACAACTGCCTCCCTCTGAAAAAAATGTTTATTTTTAACTAAACAAAATCATTCAATTAATTATAAATCAAGATAGAGAACTTAAACTTCGAAAACAATTCAATTTACACAGTCTTCCCCGTTCTTTGTATCATTGCTGTAACGAAGAGAATTAATAAAAATAAGCATGTTTAATACAAAAATTGCAATATGCAACATGAAAATATATTTAATACCAAAATCGCAGTCGGAAACGTGAAATATATCGAATACCAAAATATCAATCTGAAACATGAAACTATATGGTGATCAAATGTTTTATAAGCCTGAGCATCGCTTATAAAATTCATTTTCCACCATTTTTCTTCACTTTCTTCAACATACGAACCACTAAATCAATCTGATTTTAAACTAACCTTCCAAACAGTAGCTTGTGTAAAATGGAAATATGCTTTCTTAAAGGACTAATTGTTTATAAAGTTCATAAAGTATCCCATGCATAGCATTAAAAGGAATATTCCCTAGCTGAAATTCTGGCATCATTAGACACCCAGAAGAAGAAGGGTCGACTGCTCAGTTGTTACACTTCGCATAAATTACCTGTAACAGCGAGTAGAATTCTCTAAGGAGAGTTTTAATTACTTTCTCTAAGATAATGGCGTGTGAGAATTGGCAGCGTTGCAAGAAGCATTCTTCTCCCAATTTGGGAAGGAACAAAGCTGGGCTTAAGGTTCCGTATTTTATCTCGAAGCGAAAGTTCGAAGAATTTTATCAACGACACAAGGCAACTTTGGATATCATTCTTCTCTTGATTTCAATAATGATCTTATAATTTGGGATACATCTATCTTTAAGAAAAAGATTCTTATATGTAAAGTAATTTGAAATTATATCAATTCTACCATTAATCTGATTAATGATTTTTGAAATCTAAAGTTGATTTTATTATTGATTTTTTTCCTCTCCAAGCGAAATATAAGTCCTTGTCGATTGTGCATGGAATATATTCGAATTTTATAATTATGAAATGTTGAATTTATCATTCAATCAGTCGTATTTGCATTGGAGAACGTTGAGTATTTCAGCATTTTTAATTGTAACTTCATGTAGTAAAGAACTCTGAATTTATTCAAATGATTAATGTAGGCTTTGTGATACATCTTTGTGAATCAAGATAAATTTTGAAGTACAATTATTTATATTTAATTCAGATATATTTACTTTTTTTATAAAGATAATAATGATTTCTAAGTAAAAAGTCAATTTGCTTAAGAAATTTTATTAGCAATCGATTACAGCTTTCTATCGACATCGATATTGAAATTATAATATGAATATCTTTTTAATTATCACCATAAAAACGAAGTCATATAGTTATGGCATCAGGCAAAAATAGTGAATTCTTTTCCAAAATATGTGTTACAGAAACACAAACATAGTAATGATAGATCCAGACATATTTGAGTTGAAATCATATTCATATTTTTAATAATGAAGCATTAATACTTTATTAATTATCACAAAATCTTCATATAAATCAGATCATATATTTCAGAATTTGTCAGTAAAGTTTAAAGTAATTATAACAAGTGTTTATGGGAAAAGTTAAAATTATCATGTAGCAAATAAACTATTAAGTGCTACAAAGTCGAATTATCGCACGGGAGAAAGTGAAAACATATTTTATATTTGTGAATATATTTGATAGAACTTTTCCCACGTCTCATCTTTTATTCGAAATCAAAATTAAAAAAAAAAACCTATTGCACCAAAACATTTTAATACTTCATATTTTTATAAAAATAAAACAAACATTTTGAAAAGCCCAGGAAGTTTATTCTTTTCTATAGGATTTTAATAATTTTTAAAGAATAACACAAAATATAGTTAAATGTAGTAAAGGGCAATAAAAATGTCTGTTGACATCTTAAATTAAGAGTGAAGCCATTTTATGAAATAAATTAAGATTTTCATAAAGAGTTAATAAGATGTAATTAAATTTTAGATGATTTTTTAAACAACAGGAAATCTTAAATAAACTTAAATAAATTTTGATTTTCATAATGAGTTAATAAAATGAATTAAATTTTGCATCATCTTTTTAAACAACAGGAAAGCTTAAAAAAATTTCGGAATTAAAAGAAAATTTTTTGATATTAGTAATGTAAAATAAATTTAATTTAAATGCTACTTTTTCATACGCTATGGATATTTTAAGCTACTTTTATTAGACAAATTATTTGCGCAAGTGTCCCTTTCCCCCCAAAAAAATGCTTGTTTGTGAGGTGCCGGGAATACATAAAAGAATCCGAGCTTTTAATTATTAAATTATTAATTAATCGTTATAAACATTCAGAAAGTATTCTTTACGATTCCTATTCCTTATTTTTCAGAAAAGTATCATTTAAGTCAGCAAAATGTGAAGAAAATCTATTGAACTGTTTGAATTTCTAAGAGGAACACATATTTAATCTTTTATATTTTATGCAATTGTCAAAAACATAGTTATTATTGAGACAGAGAAAAAGAAAAAAAATCTAGCAAGACAATAGAAAAAGAGAGAAAAAAATATAATTGAAAAGGATAAAAGTGCCCGATTATAATGAATCAATTCAATTATTCTATTTTATTTATATGTGAAATCAGTTTTGTAAAAGCTTACTTTGACATATAAGAGATTTTCAAGGATTCTTTTGAAATAATTAAAGTGAGAATGCTGTAATATTTATATTCATCAATCTAATATGAATAATACCATAAATATCATAAGTTTGTTGTTGCATCGAACACTTCGTTCTTTTTTCTATTGAGATTATTACGTAAACTTTAAAATCTAATAATCAATTTGTGAAAAATCATATAATTTAATTTATGTGATATGTTGTATTCTTCAAAGCTAAGATAAAAGAATGTAAAAAAGCTGCTACATAATTTTTTAAAACATAATACGTTCAGACTTATTGGATTCGTATTTCCAATAAACTGAATCAACACAAATTAATGTAAAATGCATAAAATATTCTTTGGTTGATTTTTTTTCTAAATTTATTTAAATTATTTAATTGTGGTGAAATAAACAAACCATTAATTAAATCAGAAATTCGTCTTTGAATTACAAAGAGAATTAATTAATTTTTACTTAGAATTAAATAATTTTTCTAAAATGGTCAACCCTGGTGTTATTTAATTTCATTTAACAATAGATAACGCTCGATAATTATTATTTATAAGACTAAAAAAAATCACAAACTGTTCATTATTATTCCTTTTATACGTTAAATAATTAAGATGTCAAACTCATTATAAATTCTTTTTATCCAAATCTTTGTCATCTTAGATAAAGGGAAAAAAACTGTTTTGAAAACTTAATTAAGAATAGAAAATTGAATAAATTAATTACTTCTAAAGAAAATTATTCAAAATCTTGATAAATTTTTAAATTAGACTGCAAAATCTTGCATGCGTTATAATAAAGAAAACATATTTCTTCTTGATTGAAGACTGAGTAATGAAATATTCTATACAATATATTATCGTTTTTATTTGGCAGTAAGATAGTGTGTACTTCAATACTGATATATTAATTAAAATGGTAATTTTCATTATGTCTTAAAATAATGTCTTTTTAATTTTGTATGCACGATAAATTGAAGACTGAGTAATGAAATATTTTATACAACATCCTCGTTTTTATATGGCAGTAGAATAGTTTGATTTATATTAATTAAAATGATTGATATTAATTAAAATGGTCATTCTCTTTATGATTTGAATAGAGTCTTATAATTTTGTATGATCGACTAACTAATGACTCAGTAATATTATATTCTGTAAAATAATCCTGTTCTTATTTGGTAGTAGAATATTGTTTATTGCAACAATGACTGATTTTAATTAATATGTTAATTTTCATTATGACTTGAGTTAGAGTCTTATAACTTTGTATGCACGATAAATTGAAAACTGAGCACTGAAATATTCTATACAACATTCCGTTTTTATTTGGTCATAGAATAATGTTTGCAACACTGATTGATATTAATTAAAATGGCAATTAATGGTACCAAATACTTTGTGACATAAACTTCACTTGTGTCATGGTTGTTCCTTTTACTTATAATTTTGTATACACGGTTAATTAAAGATTCAATAAAAAAATTATAAAATAATCCTATTCTTATTTGGCAATAGGATAGTGTATACTTCAACACTGATGATAGTAATTAAAATGGTAATTGTTATTGTGATTTAAATTAGAGTCTTATAATTTTACATGCACGAAATAATATCAGGTTTCAGAAAAATCTATCCGATAATATTTTTTATTTCTAAATTTAAAAAAAAAATCTAGAAGAAGATGAACACTTTACACTTTTTTCTTTCAAGCAGATGAGTTTTTTTCTTTACTGCGGAATTGAATATCTGCTTGAATAATTTTGGTGTTTCATTTGTAACATTAATTTTCCTTTATTGAAAAGGAATTAGATCTTTACGATACCAGTTTCTGAACCACGGTTTAATGACGTTGAAAGCACCTTAGCTTATATCCTCCTCTTCAAAATTCTACACCACACTGATGGGAGGACGTACAAGTAAGCAGATGAGATATGATTATTAATTTATTCTTTATCACAGACTTATTGAAAATAACCAGTTGGTATGATTACCCGGTTAATACAGACGGGGTAGTCAGCTGCCTAAAAATAGTAGGAATAATTGTCCTTTATTATTGATAATTAATCGTCTTACGCTATCAGTTTGTTCGCTGGGATATCAGATTTGTTTGTTTTTAATTAAACTAATGAATAAAAAAATTACTTACCGATTCCATAGATAAACTGCGCAAACAATTAGCAGAATATTTTTTCCCTATCTTTTGCCAGTAGTAGAAAATCATGCCAACAGGAAATAGAAAGAAATCTCGAAAATCTGAAATATTTAATGAAACAGCGGTAAAGGTATATATTTCATAGTAACAGTAAAAAAATTATGCAAATATGGTTCCAATTTTCATGAAATACAAGAAAAAAGGGAACGGTAATTAAATTCGTATTTATAAAAAATGTTTTTGAATTGTAATTTTTATAATAATAGAGTTTTGTAATGAAAAAAAAATTATTCGAATTTAAGATTATTTTACTATGAAAAATAGTGCAAAATAAAATAAAACTAATCTTCCACTGTTCCAAACACAATAAGCTCTTTCACTTGTTAAAGTGATTTTTTTTTACATAAATATATTTGTTTGTCTTAAAGGATCATCAAAACGTCCTAAAAATATAAATGGGGTAAAGATGAGAATTTGGATATTATTTATAAATCGCAATGATACGTTTGCAGAACAGCACTTAAGCAGATTGTAGTATAACTATAATGATCAAATTTGATAATATATAATCCTTATGTAGTATGTGCACCTGGAAAAATTTTTAAATAAACTTTTTAAACTTTGATACATTTTAAAATCATTTTTAATTAAATAAACTAGGATATTTATTTCGTATCATTTATTTTCCGAATACCGAAAATCATTGAAAAGTATGATCCCATATGTTTTATAGGAAATGAAACAAACTTGAACACAAAATGATTTATATTATGTTGTTTTGTACCATCGTATACATTTTACGCCTGATATAATTTAAAATTACATCCTTCTCTAGTTTTTCCAATAAATTGAATTTTTTTCCTACCTCAAATAATAAACCTTTTTCATCTTCCTTAACCACTCTATCTATCAAATTATTCAGACTTTAACTAAGCTGCCCAACCAACAGTTCGTGAGAAGTGGCAATATGTTTTCTTAATGGACTAGCGATTATGAAATTCGTAAAATATCTCGAATAGTAGCGACCATTCCCTTATTAAAAACACTGACATCATTAAACTTCTCAGCAAGGTCATCGCTCTGTTATTAAACTTTGCATAAATTATCTGTAGTAACAAGTAGAGCTTCCTAAAGTTTGTCTTAATTACTTTCTCTAAGATAATGGTGTGTAAGAGTTGGCAATGTTGCAAGAAAGATTCTTCTCCCAATTTGGGAATGAGGAAAGATACACTTGGAGAATCCATCTTTTATCCAGAAAAGAAAGTGGAATTTTATCAGTGACACAATATAAATTCGATTTGAATAATACCATGCATATTTAATTAAGAATAGATTTATCTTGAAATGAAGAGATATGCCAAAGTAAATTAATTTTGGATGATAAACCATTAATCGAGTTAACGCGTTTTTAATTGCAATCTTGATTAAGTAACAAATCATTCCAAAAATATAACAAAATTTTTTAATAGTCTATCAGGATGTATACATATGATATAAGGCATTGTAGTCACGAAATATTTACCTTTGATATGAATTTAATTTTTTTACTGAATCTAGTGTTATCCTTGGAGAATATTTCGGCAATTATTCTCTTGTATACGGTTGATAGAAAGTTATTTTTTTTTCTTCTTATCTTAAATAATACATTATTATTCTCTTCCTAAACCAGAAAATTGTCTAGACTTTAACTCAGTCTCCTAATCAACTATTCATGTGAGGTGAAAATAAGGTTTCCTAATGTACTAAAGATTATGAAGTTCGTAAAATATTTCGTGTAGTAATAAACTATTCCTTAATTAAAAATCCCGACATCATTAAACTTCTGAATAGGGTCGGTTGCTCTGTTATTATACTTCGCATAAATTATCTGTAACAGCGAGTAGAATTTCTTAAAGTGAGTTTTAATTACTTTCTCTGAAATAATAGTGAGCAAGAGTTGGTAGGATTGCAAGAAGCATTCTTCTCCCAATTTGTGTAGGAGGAAAGAGGATCTGTGGAATTTTATCAGTGACATAATACACATTTGAAGACAATTCTTCTGTCGATTTCAGTAATAGTTACATACTTAAGAATAGTTTATCTTTAAATAAGATGTTCTAGGGTAAAGTAATTTGTGAAGGTAAAGCATTTTTAATCGAAATGTTGATTAAATAAGAATCCATTCCAATAAAAGAACAAAATATTCTTTAATAGTGTAGGAGTATGTATTCGTATGTTATAATTATAATCAGTAGGAGGAGTCTTCCTTAAATTTTTCGTGCACTCACTTATATTGTTGTTAACCCAAAGATTCCCCCTCCATTCAAGGCATTAGCGTATTAAAATGACGAAATATTAACCTTTCACCTGAATTTAGCATCTTTGCTGAATCTGTCGTGCGATTTTTGGCGAGTTTTTTGGCGGTTAATCCCTTTCATGTGGTTAATAGAACGTTTATGTTTATCTGTCTTAAATAACAAATGATTCATCCCTTTCTAACCCATCAAATTACTCAGACATTAACTCAGCCTTCTAACCAACAGTTCCTGTGAAGTGAAAATATGTTTTCCTAATGTACTAAAGATTATAAAGTTCATAAATTATATCTTGTAGTAACGGGTCATTCCCTAATTAAAAACGCCGACATCATTAAACTTTTTATAGGATCTCTCGCTCTGTTATTATACTTAGAATAAATTATCTGTAACAACGAGTAAAATTTCTTAATGTCAGTTTTAATTACTTTTTCTAAGATAATGTTTTGTAAGAATTGGCAATGTTGATAGAAGCATTCTTTTCCCAATTTATAAGGAGGAAAGCCAGCCTTAGAAAATCTGTCTTTTATCCATGATAGAGAACCTGTGGAATTTTATCAGTGGCACGATAGAAATTCGAAGAAAATTCTTCTGTCAACTTCAATAATGACACGCATAATTAAGAATAGCTTTATCTTTAAAGATGTTCTGGAGGAAAGTAATTTGTGGTGACAAAACATTAAATTTGTTAACACAATTTTAATTGAAATATTGATTAAATAACTTACCACTCCTATAATAGAGCAAAATGTTATTTTTAATAGCCTAGTAGAATGTTATCGTGCTATAATTATAACCAGTAAGAATGGTCTCCTTCAAATTTTCTAACACACTCACTTATAGTTATTGACTCAGAGTATGCTCCACCATGTATGACACTGGCGTATTATAGTCACGAAATATAAACCTTTGTCGCTAATTTAGCTTTTTACTGAATCTAACGTGTTATTCTTGGCGAATACTTTGGCAATTAATCCCTGCATGTGGTTAATGAAGGTTAAATTTTTTCCTTTATCTTAAATAACAGAGTCCCCCTTCTCTTTCAAATGATCCAGACTTTAACTCAGCCTCCAAACCAACAGTTCGTGTGAAGTGAAAATATATTTTCCTAATGTACTAAAGTTTATAAAGTTCATAAAATTCGTAAGTAACGGGTCATTCCCTAATTAAAAAGACCGACATCATTAAAGTTTTTAGTCGGGTCGGTCGCTCTGTTATTATACTTAGAATAAATTATCTGTAACTGCCAGTAGAAAGTTTCTCAAAAGGAGTTTTAATTACTTTCACTGAGATAATAATGGCGAATAAGAGTTGACAGCGTTGCAAGAAGCATTCTTCTCCCAATTTGGGAAAGAGGAAAATCAGGCTTAGAGAATTCATCTTTATTTCCAGAAGAGAGAACCTGTGGAATTTTATCGATGACATAATACAAATTGGAAGAAAATTCTTCTATCAATTTGAATAATGACATATATAATTAAGAATAGTTTTATCTTTAAATAAAGAGATATTCAGGAGTATAATTGTAGAGGTTGCTAGATCATAAACATTATTTTCTTTTGTTAAAAAAATAACTTTTCAGAAAGGACTTCCCCTTTTCAAAAAATTATTATTCCATGAACACCTTTTTTCATCATTATTATTCAAAGAATATTATATTTTTGTTCTAAGAATGTATTTTTTATAATGTTGTTTTTCGCTGTCTACATAAAGTTATCAAAACAGCAATTATATGATTTATGGAGACAACAGCATTCCCTAAAGCAACACAGTTGCGATACAAGGAGAAAATAATTGTTAATATCATATGAATATTTACATGGTTATAAAATATAAAAATGCTAATTTCAAAACATTATTAGTATCAACATTAAATATTCACATAATTTTGATGACGTGCTGGAAAAAGTAATTCATCTTTAACTAGTGAATCTTCTGTCTTTCTGTTTTCATTCCCATTTAATAGGGTGTTTGTTTTGTTTTGCTTTATTTGTTAGGTATCATGCATCCTATTCATCTGAGACTAACAAATAAGCTCATTTCCAGCAATCTGTGGAAACACTGAAGTTCTTTTCTTTAATTCATACTGCCTAATATGTACCATTTCTGGCAATCAGAGGAAAAGTTCCTTCATAAGGGAAGTCTAATGCTTCCTTGGCAAAGAACTAACTGACAAATACATGTGAATATGAATCTAAATCCATACGGAAGAATAAATTCCGTTTTCTTTTATATTGACTTTTAATGGTTTTAATTTTCCCATTATTTATTTATTTATTCATTCTTTTTTTTTTTTTTTTTTTTTTGCAGTTTGCTTAAGTGAAGGTATTTCGTTCTGGAAAGAATTCTCCTGGTAACTTTAGTGATTTATTATAAACTTACTACTATTACTTTCTTTCTATAACTTTCTAAATTAACATGTAAAAAAAAAATCTAATAATTTATCTTTATTGTGTGAGTGTGTGATGAAGAATTTAACATGGAAGTTTTACTTTTTTTTAAGACAAATAAAAAAAAAGAAATCATCAATTGCATTTTGTGGAAAAGAGAGCTAATATAATATGGATAAAAGAAAACTTCTCACTTTACTTCAGTCCTTATATTCTGGTAATATATTCCTTCCTATCAATTTGAGTGAAAAAATAATAATTTTAAATTATTGAATATTCTATTATCCAAAATGTTTTCCTTCTTCAGATAAATTACATTTTTTTACGATTAAACGCTCTTATTTTTAGATCTAATTCTTCTTTATAACAATGTTTTCTTTATAACTTTCATGCAACTTTATTTCCTGTATTATTTAACTCATTCGCAGATTATAAATTCTTATTACAATAGTATCGGCGTTATCTGAAGAAAAGTAATTTCTTTTCTTCAAATAAAATATGTCAAACTATATGTGAGTGAAATATAAATTCAGCTTCTTCCATTATGTTGAGTAAAAGTGAAAGTTGTGAATGTAAAAGTGAAAGTAGTTCCATTTGAGTGAAATATAAATTTCTTTCTTCCATTATGTTGAGTAAAAGTTAAAAAAGTAGTAGAAAAAATAAAAGATGTCTATTGTCACCTGAGATTCCAGCAAGAACATTATGGAATAAAAGTAAAATGGTGTAATAAAGAAAAAAAATCAAAAACAAGAAGGGGAATCTCTTACAGAGAATATTGAGAAAAATATCGGAATCCGAGAATTTTGACCTAGAAACAAGTACTCGGTAGGGAGCCAGAACGAGACCGATATGCATATCAAGGAGTGGAAATTCAATGGAATAAAACATAGATTCGACGCTGTGGTGTAAAATGTTGAAGTGAAAAAAAAATAATATAAATTACTAAATTCTATGAGAAGAGATTTATATAAATTCTACTTCCTATAAAAGTAAGAAAAGCATCATTTGACAAAATATGATTTCCATTTATTAACAGAAGTATCTTACGCAAAAGATAAACTGAATCTGCTAATGTTTTTTGATTAAAAAAAACAATTTTGAAGACAAGGGTGGTCAGATTGTACTCGATATGAAATGTATCATTTTAAGAATTCTTTTTAAAAATAATCTAAGGTTCATTTTCTAAAAATAGTGTATGGAAAGTGATTAAGAATGAAAAGAAAAATTTGATTCACTTATTTTTCATATGATCTACAATTAATATATAATTGGCGAAGGAAAATGTGACTTTTCTGGAAAATTAAAAGATTATAACGAAGGAAAATTTAACAGATCTTTCCAAAGTCTATATTGCATGAAAACGTAGAAACGCAAAATATCATTAAAATCAGAAAAACACAATACAAATATATAAGTGGCATACATTTGTACTTCTAAAATTATAATATCAGAAAGAAACTTTTTTCAGTCAAGTTTACGACATATTAATTAAAAATTTAAAAAAAAAATAAGTATAGAATTTAATTGAAAAAATTATATAAACACATTTCTGATTCTAAAAAGAATATGTAAAAAGTTACAATTTAGGAATGTCTTTTCAAAGTAATTCGATAGTTTGATTATTAACTGAAAAAATAAATCAAGCTAGACGAAATATCAAAGACCTAGAAATTTTTTTCCCAGTGTTTAGTCTGAAAAGAAAATGAAAAAAAAATAATGCTATTCTTTCAAAACATTGAACGACAATAAATATAAACGTCCAACGCAAAAAATATATTTTTAAAACCTATTCACATCAAAATGTGTAACATTAGAACGCATTACATAAAATATTGTTTTTATAACAAAAAGGACTCAATAAAATAAAAATGTGAAAATAAATTCACCTTATACAAGAGAATTGAAAGTTCCGTCGCGATATTTTAAATAATTCTTAATCTTAATTTTAGACTAATTTCATGTATTCAAAATTGTACCAATATGATGAAACATAAAATTCCATTTATTATGGAAAGGGCCACAAATCAAAATTACGAAATGCTGTCAAGTCATCTTACATAATTGAAATTTAAAGAATATTTATAAAAAAAAAATAAGAAACGTCTTCCATTCTCATCGTTTTAATCAAAATGTGTGACAAATTCCTTGATGAAGTCGAAACTTAGAAAATTTAATTAGAGTTATCTCAACGCGTTCCACGATTCAACGGATAAGTACGTTTACGCTTCAATGCTAGGTGAACTAATTAATCAAGTCAAGATTCGAAAAGACAGGCATTGACCTAGAGTGACGAAACATATTATAGGAATTTGTTCGAACTCAGTATTATGGGGTCAAAAGTCTTAGTCTTACAAAAGAGATGAATTAGGATAGAGGATTAAATAGGATTAGAAAAATGAAGAATGGCCGAAAAGTAATCACTATGTGTGTTCCATATTAATATAGCAACGTTTTTATGTTAACAATAAGTAAGCTATTGTGATTTCTTTGGAACTAAATTTATTATCAATGAACAAACAAAGTATGAGAATTACAGTAACTGGTTTTCAACTTTATTTCAAGAAATCTGAAAAAATCTATAAGTAAACATCACAAATTAATTACCAATATATGGAATCTGTATTACTATGACGTTATCGCCGGTATACAGCTCAAGCAAGAAAAGAGAAGTGTTTGATGTGGTTGAGATAGTAAACATGGAAGGAAAAGAAGAACATGATTCCGATGAAAAACATGATTTGCCCATAACCCAATTATCTGAATCTTAGCGCATGACAGCCTGTTTTGTGTAACTTTATGATAAACTTCTGGATTTAAATTTCTTATCATTTAAGAAGTAAAAATGCAAATTATCGTAATGAACTTTTGGGTTACCATAAAAGACACCGAAAATTTGTAAATGAACATCATAAATGCTTACTTTCTCTGCCTAGGAGTATGCCATGGCCTTCCGAAATATGATGTCTTTTAGATTTTTGCAAAATTGCAGGAAAACATAAATTAGTATGATTCTGACTTTGTTAAAAAAATAAAAAGATATGAGAATTTTTCTGCACTGCATTCTTCTGTTTTTCTCATTTCAAGATTTGCATCACTTCTGAATAGACCACTTCGATCTGTTCCAAAGTTATGTAGCCGATCGGATATGGTGGCCAGAGGGCACCGGTTCTCCAAATCTTTTTTCTTTTGTCTGTAAAGTTAAATTATATAATTGAGATAACTCGGTTCTTAAATATCAAATTATAAGAAATAGTTAAAATTCAAAAAGCTATAAAAAAACGGACACAATATCTTATTGTTAAGTTGAAGTAAATCTCAAGGTATTTAAAAAAATCTAACAATAGCAGTGAAAATGTGCATAGGTTTCCTTTTAGGTCGGTCATATGTACTGTTTGCAACTGTCAAATAAAGTATTCAGCAATGTTGGAAGTAGATAGATATAATATTGGCACTGTAGATATTTAATTTACAGAAATGAGAAATCCATGTACATTCAAGTGGAAAAATCTATTATCTACACTAGTCGGCGATCAATTATCCACAACATAGTAATACAGGGATAAGTTTCTTGAATTCTGTGTGAGATTTCGCCGAGATTTTCAGGTCCGAACTTCTTTTTATGGACAACAACTTAATGTCACACAGAACTCACGCTTTTGATCATTTTCTAGAATATATTTGTCACACGAACTGGATCGTAAAATTTCCAGATCTCAATCATACAGAACATGTTTGGTATTATCTAAGAAGAGTATTTATTGACATCACCTCCTTCCTGGAGACCTCCAGGTTCAGAAAGCTACACTTTTAGAAGAATCAGATTTATTGGCGTAAGCATTTCTCGACAACCTTGTTGATAGTATAACTGTTGGTTGTGTCAATAATACAATAGTGCTCGATGGCAACATTTAATATTAGACGACATTTCTCCAGATGTAATAATACATCATAATTTGATCTTTCTTGATGTAACTTTACTTTAACTAAGAATTCACCTCTTATACACATTGTTACGTTGTCCTATTCTTTCTCTTAAGATGATGCCCTTTGGTGCCAAATCTCGTTGGAATAAAGAGAATATTTTTCCAGTTCTCACATATTATCTAATTAGGACGTATTTTTTGATATCAATGTAGTTTGGAAGAAAAGTAATTTCAGTGAAAAACTACCATTTCACAGATCATTAACTTTAATCATAGCTGAATAATTAATTTTCAACCATTAGCGATAAATATCCACTTCCAATAGAAAAATTCTATAAATGACATAAAATATTACCTTTTATATTGTTTGGCTCAATTAATTTACAGATGAAAAATGGCAAAGAAATTCTTTTTTATACAGTTCTCCTATCCTTGTAGTCCCATTCAGTAAACTATACATAAAAAAAAGATTTTACAAGAAAAAATGGTTAAAACTAAACGATTCATGAATCCTTGATTATGATTGATTTGAATGATGCTAGTACATTTCATTGACCGTTGAGGAGCTGGGCACTCACCAACGCACGAAGTTTTCTCCAGATAAGGGATGATTGATTTAACATAATGAAATTCAAATTTGCATAATTTGATCCGTTGTAATAGCAAAAGAATGAAGCGGTTTATTTTTCTTCTTTTTTTATGTTAGCGTTTCAGGAATATTACCTTTAAACTGTTTTTTTATAACGCTACTTAATTTTTATCACTCTGATTTACTAATATTATTTCATCTATTGATGACTTCTTCTAACATTTCTTTAAAACTAATTAAGTTCAATTAATGCTTCCCTTTTATACTCTTAAGAAACTCCAAACTAATAATTGCTATAACTTTTTGTGGGGAAATTTAAATAAAAAAATATTCCATATAAAATATGATATAAATGCCGATTTTAATATATTTAATTATTAGTTTACTTGATGATATTTAACAATTCTTTTTTCTAATCTAATCAAACGATATAGTTACTTGCTTTATTATTGCAGTTACAAGTTCAATACTATCTAGAAAACAGCAATATTACCTGGAAAAAAATAATGTATGAGCAATTTTAAACATTGTTTCTAAATTGCATTTAAACTTGTCAACTTTTTTTGCTGACAAATAGAAATTTTGACTACAGACATTAACAGGTCTGTTAACAGATAAAACAACAGAAGCATAAGTACTTCACATTTTGATATCGCTGTTAAAATTTTAATAAAGCGTATACATAAATTTAAGTATATGCTATTTAATACAATTGCATAATTGAATTTTTAGCAAGATAATATCAATAACTTAGTTAATCATCAAATATTACAGAATGGACGCTGCTTTATATTAAAATTCATTATATCATAGTTATAAAAAGCTTTGATTTCATACAATTTCTGTATAAAAATAGAATCAATTACGCTAAGATTCCTAATTGTAAGGCTTTATCAGTGTTTCTCAACTTTAAAGAAACTGTATTTTAAATGGAAAGTTTAACTTAAACCTATGAAATAGAGCAAGCAGATCTACCCTTACATTAGATAACACGGGATCACAGATCGGCGTATATACCACAGTAGCTTTAAGGGCTACGTAATCTGATTTCGAAGTCCATTTACACATGATGTCTCTAAGCTACTTAGTAATTAGTTGTTAAGTCCAATTAAAGGCGCTGCGATAACTGTGCCAATTTCCATTATTCTAATCATACAAGCTTAAAGAGGCAATTACAAACGCATTTACAAGATAATCAGCGTCAGCTTTTGCTAATGAGAAATCAAGAGATTTAGTCAGGGAATTATCACTGTTATAAAATGTTCAGATCAATTATCAAAATTTTTAAATAAAAGTTGTAAATGATGGTTTCTTTTAATATTTAAATATAATTTGTCGTTTCTCATACTATTTTGCAATTTGTATGCAGCTATGAATACATTCATATTAAAAATAAAATTAAATATTTCAAAAAAAATTATTATATATTAAAAGAAAGTAATGCAATTCTAAAATAAATAGATCTTGAGATTTTGATAAAAACTGTTTCATTACCAAGTTTGAAAAAAAAAAGACCCGACCATAGGATTCTCTCAATAGCGTAACTGAAACATGCAACGAACATAAAAGCATGAAATACGGTTATTGGACATCACACCAAAGGTATTTTGAACGAAGTTCTTCAAAATTCTATCCGTACTACTATACATATCCTTATAAAATAATCCCAAAGATGCAAATAACTAAGATGAAATTTAGCGGGTAATTTCACCATTAAAATGTTAGATATGTATAAAAATGTGTTCTAGTTTCGTTCCGGGTGATTCAAAAGTCTTTTAACCTTTAAAAATTAAATAATTACGAAATAATGTAAAGTTACAATGGTAAAAATTAATACACATGCTTGAAATGACATAAATATTATTGAAACAAAAAAAGTGCAAAAAATAGCCAATAGATGGCGCTTCATATAACAAAAGCAACAATTAACATAACAAATGATATTTCGCAAAGACATTGTTATTTATAACAAATGGGATATCAATAAATCAGCCACCATTCACACACAATACCTGTAGTCCAGGGGCAATGTAGTGAACACTAGGTACTATACAAAATACCAAAATGTGTGGTGAGATATTGCCTTTTAACATATCTAAAGAGGTCAGACTTGCGATTTCAGGTAACGCCATGAATAATAATCCCACGGATTATGATCTGGGCATCTGGCATATCAAGCATGACGGAAGTAGTGGCTCAGAGCGCGATCCTCACCAAACGATGTGCTCAAGAGGTCTTTCATTCATATAACAGTATGGGGTGGAGAATGATCCTGCATAATAGTCGTACCTTCCAGCAGATGCTTATGACCCAGATTGGGGTTGATACGATTCTATAACATATCGGTATACCTCGCACCTAAACTTAAGCTTAGTTATATTAATGTTCCGTTTTAAAGCAACACTAGGGCTATTTTGGGACGGGACCTCGTCATTTTGAACCACGATTAGAAGAAGACACCTGAGCTGGCAACCCCTCTTAACACCACACCAGAAGGAGAACGTTTGGACCGGACATTTAATGTGCACAAGACCCGCTTGCATGTTGGTTCTTCCGTGGAATCGAGTCTCGAACGTGAAACCCTCCGATTCCGAAGCCGAGACCTTACCACCAGGCCACTGCGCCACTCTCACCCATCATTCTCAGAGTTTGAAAAGCAAGACCAAGTAATTCCACGAAAGAAAAGGATCTAATTAGATATCTGTTAGCCCTTTTCCCCACTTTTTTTAAATAAAATCCCGTATATTTCAAACATGCGTGCTATCTTTTACCTCTTCACTTACATTATTCCATGAATTATTGAATTTTCAAATGTTAACGGACTTTTAAATCACCCCATACATTTTTATTCATAAGAGAATTTTAGCTCAAAGGCTATTTAGACAAATGACATTTAGCTCAAGGATATAGTTATCAAATTTCCGTAATCTTTCAATCTACTATGTATTATTTATACTATGTGTATATACACAAACTATCACTGTATATTATAGCACTCATAAGTATTACAATATATACTGCCCTAGAATTACGTAGGAAAACATTCCCTCTACAAAGATTTTAAAAACATAATAAGATATTAGTTTGTTCACATAGAGCTCTAAACTATATAACATAACTTATTTAAGAATATCAAGAAAAGAATGAATGATGATGCCCCCCCCCTTTTTTTTTTTCAAATAGCACTCAGCTCGCAGATTTCTGAGAAACTGACGTGTAAGTACAAAATAATATATTTCTACGGGTCTGGTATGGGATATACGATACGATACGATATTGGTTAATGGTCTTTATCTGATTATGAGCTTTGTTTCTTCAGCTGTTACCTCACTGGATAAAGTGCTCCGCTATTGAGCCTATTTCACACGATCAAGAGAACCCTCAACAATACTCATAATGGATCATCAATTAGATCTTTGATGTATGATAATATTTCTGAACCTATATATCGACGTTTTATTCGAAATGCAATAAACATTGACAGCAATTTGATAGCAATTATTTAAAATTCCAAACTGTAAGAACGCAAAATATACTATGATACGTGAAGATGAATCAAGTATGATATAGTGATGAGTTTTCGAAACTTCTGTAATATTCCAGATACCAGCAATTCGATCCTTCTCCATAAGTTCTCTAAACAAATGCTATCCCCATTTCTTCAAGAACTCTTTAAGATTTGAGATAAGCTTCAATCTCTTTACTGGATTTCATCATCTGACCCAAAGCAGTTGTTGCATATGTGGTCCACTGGATCATGCATTTCAAATTACCTTTTCAACTTATTTACTCTTACAAATTACTTGGAATTATATGCATTATGTACAAAAATTTTGTTCTGGGAGTAAATTACCTGGAGACTGCGGAATCTTCCAACCACGTGTTCCGTTATCTACTACACAAGAGCGGCAAGTCTTACTCCAATTACAAGACGATGCTCAACAACGCCATCTGGAGGAACAGAAATTTGTAACAGCAGTTATTTGAAGAGAATACCACTGCCCCTATTCATCAACGAGTGACACGCATATTAAAATAATTTAGTATATCAGGGAATAATGGACATATAAGGAAGATAAAAGCTATTTTCTCCTTTCTTGAGTTAAGGAAACACCAAAACTATTTCAGAAATATGAAATCTATTAAACAAATTGCGTGGAACCTTTTAACTTATTTCAAATAATTTAAATGAAATGCAGGAGCCACGTGTGAATGCTAAGGAGACGGAAATCTTCTGTATTATACCCTTTGAAGGGTATAATACAGAACCACCTACCCTTTGAAGCCTTCTTCTATCTGAAAAAAGTAGCACTCAATCATGAATCTATATAGTGAAAGGCAAATTTTGATAATAATTTTTGGAATATAAAGATATGATCTTTCATGAAATTCATCATTCTCAGCAACGACTTCAGCATCTGATGTTATTATCTTCAACCAGATTTCTGTATTCATCAAAAAGGAAACCTAAAGGACTCTCTGACTACTTTCCTAGAGATTCAATGAAACTTCCCAAATATTATTTTTTCCACGAAGAACTGATTTATAATTACGGATTTTCGAGGGGTAAAAACAAGCTTTAGATTTTAATAAAATAAGTATGTGTTAGAACAGTTTGCATTCTTATGTAGATTTGTTTTGAAATTTTTCTTAGCCCATATTTAGATAAATTTTATAATTTTTTTTTATATTATTACTCATTTTTGCTAGTATTTTGTCTCTGGTAGTTGGATTATTACTTTGGTTACTTTCCTTTTGAGTTCTATTTAGCCCTTTGCTCTCGATTGATGAATTTGTTGCACTTATGCCCTTTTTTATATTTTCCATTTGGGTTCTTTTTTTAAACAAACTTGGTTTTTACGTTTTGCATATGGTGCCATTAAAAAAAAAATGTTGGGACGAACTAGAGCAGTTTGAACTATCATGTAGATTTTCTCCCAGCATTTTATAAATTCATATTTGGAGAACTTTTATATATATATTTGTATTACCACTCATATTTACGAGTATTTTATCTTTGGTAGTTGTTTAATTTGTTTCCTTTTCTTTCTCGTTCTGCTTAGCCTTTTTCTACTGATTGATAATTTTGTTACATTGTACTTTATAATTTTTATAAGTTTCATTTCTGTTTTATTAAAACAACCTTGTATTTTACGTCTTGCGTATGTTTAAATCCTTTGTGATCATACTTCGACGTAGTTCACCAAATCTTAAAAGTGTTTCAACAAATATTCAGAGTGGCAGGCCATGTATTTACATTTTTCTGCTTCGTCATAGATTTACTTCTAAATATTTCTTAAAACAACACGATTTACTTTTTTTCTTGCATACTGATTAGGAGTTTCACTATTCTGAATGTATGAACATCCATACATGCAAAAGTAAATTCTCCCGAATCACCAATCTTTATTGTGATTAGCTGGGAAAACAGGGTTTAGTGAAGGATTAACAGAAAACTTATCAAATGGAAAAATTTACTGTTATTCGAAGAAAAAGTTTATTGATGAAGAAATAAAAATTAGCGAGATTACATTTTTGGTAGAGGAACGTTTTGGAATACACTAAGATTAGCAAATGAATAGCACTAATCTTGGTCATCTCATTTAATGATAATAATCAAATCAATCACTCAACGGAGTAGTAATTTAAGTAGATGGATCGATTAAAAATTCTGGAGAACAGTTTAACAATGAATTTTATTTAATATCTTTCATATATTTAAATTTCATAAGTTTATTTTTATTGCAATTGAAGAGTTTTAAAAATGCGGGCTGCAAATGTATTTTTTGAGGAGGTAACGAGATTTCTCTTAACTTTCAATAAGAATCGTGGTAGTTCTAGTATTCTGATGTACCTGATCTTGTACGAACTTATGAAAAAGATTACGATGGAATCAAAGTCTCCATGTTACGAATTAATTTTAGTGCACATTGGAATATAACTTATATTGTTCCTTTTATCAATTCCTGTTTAAATAGAAAATCATACGGTATTTCTTTCGCAAAAGACGAATTTATGTTTTTTAAAACGTTAATATATTGTTATGATATTATACAACCATTATGCTTTCGAAAGCTGTAAATCAAAAAAAAAAGTTTCATTGTTTCTTTAAAATTATGAAAAATGGTGAAAGCTTTTTCGATGCTTAAAAAAATGTCTTCATTGAATTGCCATTTTAAGACAAATTTTCCTTAACATCCGTAATTTTTCTTGCAGAAAAAGCAAGAAATATTAAGCCAATAAATCAACATATCTATAAACCATATTATCCGTATCTATAAACAAATAATTATCAGCTGTGTCTGTAATGTGAAAAATACAAACTGGCTGTGCAATGATTTCACCGAATATCCTTCCCCAAAATACTTTGAGGATTGTTCTATGAGGATGAAAGAAAAGTAAAGGATAATGCCAGTCAAGAAAACCAGCAAAGATAAAAGATAAAACCACTAGGATACCAAGACTCGAAGAAAGAAACAACCTCAAAGCAGCATAAAGAATGTAAAAGGCTTCACAAATTGTGAAGAAGAGTTTTTTTTTTTCTCTTTTGGCTTTGTTTGCAACAGCCGTTACACTGAATTGAAGCGAACAAGACTTTATCGTGAAAGAATAGACAAAAATAAACAGAAATTCTTTCTTGAAACTTGTAAAAACTGTTACTATTTTAAAAGAATTTACTTTTTCATGTAATTTTGTTAATCAAAAATCAATCACACAGTGTCTTTTTGAAAAATGCTAACTTGTAAAAGTATTTAGACCTTAAGGAATTTAAATAAAGGAGTTTAATCATATAAGTTAGAATAAAAATGATTATTTAAATTGCACGAGTATAGAATCCAACGTCTTGAACGAATCTGAATATAGTTATTTCACATCTTTTATATAGGCTAAGTTTACTTTTCTATATATATTTGAATAAACTCACATATAATATTCAATAACTCACTCATCATATATATTTGATTAAACTCACATATAATATTCAATAACTCACTCATCATATATATTTGATTAAACTCACATATAATATTCAATAACTCACTCATCATATATATTTGATTAAACTCACATATAATATTCAATAACTCACTCATCATATATATTTGATTGAACTCACATATATTATTAATTTAAAATTTGGTATCAATTACATATTTTCATTTAATTGCACATTATGTGCCATATACTGATAACACATTTAAATCCATTTTTAAATCCATACAGTTGCCCTTTTGTATAAAACTGTTTATAAGTTCTGCAAATTTAAAAGAAGTTACGAATATGTTTATTTCTGTGCAAAAGTTGAAGGTCAAAATATCCTGATTGAGCAGTTTAATTTCTTTGCATAGTACAACTATTAATCCATTGCTTTATTAAGTTTATTCCTTAATTTTCTTTTTCTATAAAAAAAAAAGAATGTAAACCTGAGGCAAGCTAAGGATAAAGGTTTCGGATAAGCTATCAGAATCTTAAATTATCGAATTTTCTTCTCTAATCCAAAAACAGCTAATAAACCACTTCGAAACTGTTTTATTTTTTGTTAAATATTCAGTTTGTTTTATGCTTATTATTTATTCAGCAATGACATATTGCATAGGTATTACGACTCTGCTGTGTAATATACCATTTCTTATAAGGGAGTTGAGAAATTTTATTCTTAAAAATAGATTTTGCAGTTTTAATCTCATAAAACAAAGGATATTCCACTGATTGCTTAAACGTATAATGTGCTTAAGTTCGTTATTCTAAAAATTCATAAATGTCTTCAAAATTTAATTAACAAAATAGAATTGATTTGTTTTAATTTTTTACTCCAAATATTTTTTTTTTCAAATCTCGATAAAAATAGATAAAAATTTTTTCAGTTGTATTCAATTTCAATTGCTTCAATCAAATTCTTCCAATATTGTAATCAAATGGAATCTAATATTACTGTTGCAACGGGAAACGAACAAACTTGATTTTTTTTCGTAGTTTCCTGCAATTCCTTTTTTTTATTTGCTTTTATTTTTTTTATATGATGCATCAGTTCATTTCCGGTCTGGTGGCGCCAGAAGTGATCATTATTATATTGGTTTCTTTGGAATTAACTAGTTGTCGGTTAGAACTCCTAAAGGAGTGCTTGTATTTTAATAATCTGCATTAAAAATGTTAAAGAAAACGTCCTCACTGCTTTTGTCATGTGGTCAGTAGAGAAGTTATTGGATATTTATAGTGTAGGCAAGCTCTATTCCGGACACTTTGGTTTTCGAACTTTGTTCAGCAGAAAGGTATGTGGATTCTTTTTTGTTGATCAGTAGTAATTAAAGAACATCAAATCCGCAATAACTACTATATTTACAAACATTATGCATCTTTTAATCTTATTTTTATTTACTTCTGCACATTATAACATTAATACAGAAAAAAGTAATGTCTTTTTTCCATTTTTTTTAGTTACATAATACACAAATTTCATAAATTTTAATTTTTAATGTATTGGAAAATAGTCTAATTACTGAAACAATGCTTAAATATTATGCTAATTTTAGAGTGAAATTATTTATAATTGTTTTTATGAAGCGAACAGATTACATTGAACATTCTAAGTGTAATGTCTATTGGGTTTGAATATGGAGATTATAGTGTTACGACACGCTTTTAATTCTTACTAGAAAATAAATAATTTAAGAAAAAAAAAGCATTTCTTAATCCATTTTAATATCAAAACCTAATAAGTACTAAATGTCTTATCAATGAAATATATAACTGCAGGAAATATCCTTTTATGTGCATTTCTAATATCGAATGGGTTTTTTTTTCTTTCAAGAATAATCTATTCTCTTTCATCTCCTTTCCTGACTTCAATCAGTATCGATTTCACTTTTAGAAAAAGGAAATTAAATCAGGATTCTTACATAAATATGTCATTTTTACATTGTATCCTGTAACAGTAAGAAATAATAGTATAATAAAAAAAATATTATCACGTTTACGAAGAATAATTGAAAACGATTTTAAAGCAAACTGATTTCATTTAAAGCAATAATTTAATTTGAATTGTTTTTCCTCAATGAATGTACCATTTATTCCACAATTTTAGTTCCATATATCATTTTTTTATTTGTCATTTTGAAAAAAAGAAATGTAGTCTATTATATTTGCTTTTTTTTATATTCTTCATAAAAGTCTCATGTGAATGAATTAAAAATTATAAATTCATTTGATCATATCGTTTGTTTACAACAAAGAAAGACTTCAATTAAGCTTTATCTAAATAATACATAATGTTTTGGAGTTAGTTTGATTTTTTATTGAGAATTTTTAGTTTCGCGCATGGAAAACTTAAAACACTATGGGAAAAAAAATGCAAGCTTTCTTTTAAACGTTTTTAAAGAAAAAGATTTTAGTACCAAAGGAAAAAGTTAAAACCCAGGGAACCTTAAATCTTTAGAACTTTTAACAAGATTTCCAGGATTAAGATAATCCAAGTGTGTGCCGCGAGATATCCCTAAATAAATCACTATTCCTCCATAGGGTATAAGAAGATAAATTCTGTACCAGCTTATTTTTTCTTCCCCCAGAGAACCACAAAATATATTCACTATCAAGAAAAATTTTACTTTCGGTATAAGCTAAGATATAAAAAGGAATATTTTAGTTACGAGAATATAACTTGAAATAAGGTGCGTGATGATAAAATATGTAAATCCTATAAAAATTTAAAAAGAAGAAGAGTTTGGTATAAAGTTATTTAATCCAAACTTATCTAGTTATCAGTTTACTAGAATAAAATGATTTTCCAGTGAATATTTCAAAAGTTAAATAAATATATTCTTAAAATAAAAGTAAAAATTAGAATGAAATTTACACTTTATTTGAAACGAATTTGAAAACACTGAAACTCTTAATCAACATCAGAAATTTCTTCTCTTCGTTTCATTTGATTCTTCCTTATTAAAATATATGACGAACATATTGTAACATTCCCCGTTTCCCAGTACTGATAAGACATTGTGTTGTATTGATTCATTGTATCGTCGCTGTTACTTACTAAACTCCTCGGGATAGCCAGATGGTGGCTCTTTTCACCTGGGTGGTCTCGCATCTGTTCATTAGCGACTACAGTGGAAGACCACATATGGAATTCCTCGTCCCATAGGTATTGATAGTACCTTCAAAGAGAAAGGGGCGTCCAAACATCTGGATGCTAGATGTTTCTCTTTGTGAAAGGACCTTCCCACGATCCACTTGCGCCACTGAGAGAGCATATGGCTGAACCTCGATTGGCCGTAGGAGAGCTCAAATGACCAATGTAAATTAAGAGGCTGAGACTTTTTTTTAGAGAGGAGAGAAGAAACGAATTGCAGAGGATGGTTGGACTACGCCCGCGAGTTCGGAGTCTGAGAAACTACCCATGGAGTTGTCGTGTTGCCATGATGGAGAACTGAGTTCCAAGAAAAAACCTTCGAATTTGGATATTGTATCTCCTACTAAAAGTGTAAATATCTATTTATTTAACCAAGATTAGAACAAGTTGTTCTTGGTATATATAGAGCTGTAAAATAAAGAATTGTCTGGGTATTCGTTATTTGATCAGTCTAGATCAGGACATTACAATATTGATAATTATTTTTAATGAGAATCTATTTCCTAGTTGTTTCTTTTTCATAATGCCATGATAATTTGCTATATTCTACGATCACATGACAGTTTACAATGCCCTTATTTCTTAAGTTGTTTTAAAAACTGAAATATAGAATATTATTTCATGAATATTTATTTTATGATAGAGATTAATGTATGTTTATGTATGTGTGTGTCTGCCTTGACGGGCTAGGCTATTTGATTTAGATACCCAAATCGAGCAACTATATACTTTTGAGGGTGGGGAATGTACATCTAGGTGCGATTTTTTTAAAAATTCATTTAGAATTGCATTTAAAAATTAAGTAAAATTTTCATCATTTCCTGCAATAAATTCCGAAAATGAAAACACTAAAAAATTAGTTTCACATAATACGGCAATTCAAAAATTATTTTTCAATGGCCTTTGCTGTATAAATAACTTTTTTTTATAATTCAACATTTTTTTTAAATATATACTAAACATATATTACAACAAGAATCGTAAGAAATTCGAGTGAATATTAAAAGTAAATCAAAAATATAAAATGCCGGAAGAACGCTTTAGTTACTGATAAAAATAACTATTTGATGGGTAGGTTTTTCTTATTCTCCAGTATTTATCATAAATATATGAAATATATATATTTGCAATACGAAGGTTTTCAGTTTAACAAAATATTATTTAAAGAATCATATCTAAGGAATTTTAATTAGAAAAATTAAATAATTATTTTCTTAGGGTTTTTTTTTTCATAGTTATATACATTTACTGAATCGTCACCAAAAATGATAAGATTATTAGTTATAATCATGCTTACGTAGTATAGGATAGGAAGATAAAACCAAGGGAGTTATAATATGCCATGCACAAGGCGACAAGTCATTTCAAGTTGACACTTGTAACATATGGAAAATTATTTAATATGCGAAATCATTAACCTTGATTTATTGATTAAATAAATAATTGATCGAGATACGAGTATATATTAACTCTTATGGGAAACTTCAAGTGGTGTTACGGACAAGACATCAGCAAATTAAAATGTATTTCCATTTAATCAATAAAGGTAAAATCTTTCATAGTAAATACATAGTTCATGACGGAAATTAGGTAACCCTCCTCTTCCTGTAACACTCGAGTGAAGATCGATTTTATCACAATACATTACAGTCATTGAAAGTATTTGAATCAGGTAGTAATGAGCTAATATTAAACAGGATATAATTAACTTTATTATGCATTAATTTAACCGAGAATCTGTAACGGCGATGTTTCCAAAGCATGAAGCATTATATGTTGCCTAATGTACTAAATACCTACTACTACTGCATATCATTTGAAAATTATCTTTCAGTAATGTTTCATTGAAGTAATCTATAGAAATGAAAGGCCTTTAAATGTATTAAGCTTCTATCTGTATGTTTCAAACCATTTGGAGGATTTACGTATAAGCAGTGTAATAAATTATTAGTGCGTTTCTCTAGTTTATATGAGTTTTAAAATGTAAATTAAATAAAGATGTTTTCTGTTAAAAATATTAATTTATATTAGTCTTTTAAAATAGGACTTTATTACAGTATTACAAAGGAAATCTTTTAAAATTATTTCTGTTGTTGTTGTTTCTTATGGCACTTGCCATGGACAAGCCCGCAGTTCGAAGACAGCTGATTTTTAAGCCTGAGGGGGAGCGCCTCTTGTTTCTATAGTAGCGCCATCAAGGGCCAAGAGAACGACTTAGCTACACACACGTCACAACCCTTTTTACAGGGCGGACTTCATTCACGCATTTCATTCACTTAACCACAAATCGTAATTTAGACCTGCATCAGAGAACGATCACCCCTGATCCAGTACCCCCAGTGGTATTACTCTCGACATTGAGGACTTTGTGACCACGACAGATTTAACGCGCGTCAGCCACCAAGCACGCGGGGAATCTTCGGTCGGAGGGGTTTGAACTCGCAACCTAAGGGATGCGAATCCGACGCTCGACCAACCAGGCTATCTCGGCCTTCAAAAATTATTTCTACATTTCATCATTATATAATTCTTTATCATAAATATTTTAGAATTTCATAAAATATATTCAAATTTACTACAAGATGGCGCCATTGACATAGGATCAAAATTTAATTAAATTATTTAGCAGGTAAATAAAATCTTAGATTATTGAAATTATGTATGATTAGCAACCTAAAATTTTAGGAAATTTCAAAACTTACCAGATTTGGAAGTGAGCAAAAAATAGATTGCAATATTCGAATTTAAGGACTTTTCAGTAACAGGATTCTTACTTATAAACATAAAAAAGACAAATTTAATACAAAATGATGGAATTCACAACACTGTGATCGATATAAGCAGCCCTTTTCGGTATCAGAGCTTTATAAATGGCATTGATGCTTAACGTAAGAGATGTAGAATTATCTAGAGTTATCTAATAGAAAACACTTGGGAAGAGCAGATTGTAGTGGCCGGCAAGCACTTCGAAACCAAAGAAATGGCTATTTGTGGATAAATACCCAGAAACATTAATGCAAGCTGTGAAAAAATGAATTATTTTTCTTAGATGAAGAGAAACAAATGTCGGATACACTTATCTACCAATATTACAGTTTGTTACATTTTTCTTATTCATTTACAAATTGGTGATCTATCTATTTAGACAGGAATGAGTTTGATTGTTATAAGCGAATTTTTAATCAAGTTTGGATATAAGCTTAGTGTTCTCATTACTATGGATTTATGATTAATCTGTAATCGAGGATTTGATATCATTTAGTCGTTTGAACTACACAGCAAAGAAAACAATCAGAAGTGGTTGATTATATTTAAATCACCTATTGGTTGTCAAACATAGTTATATATCATTTGCAAAGTCTGTAGGTGCAACTACAAAACGATTTTATTAAGAATCAAGTATAGCCTAATTATTACAATTCGGTTATATGGCAAATATCGATTTTAAATTTAAAAATTTAAAAAAAATTAAATTTTTGATTTCGCATGATAACATAAATAAAAATGGAAAACACTGAAATTTTTTATCCAGGACATATTCATCAATATTTACTTTAAAATTATTGATTACTTTTAATAGGAATTAACTAATAAAATTTATATTAATATGTAAAATTATTTTTATTAAGAAAACTATGACTATTAGATTTGACTTTGATACTTTTACGGTAGTAGGTTCAATATTCAAGTATAACCCTGAAATATAGATATTTCAAAATTTGGGGAGAAATAAATGTAAACAAGAGACACAAAAAATTGATTGTAGTAAATAATGGATCATCAAAAATGACAGAATCAACTTATAGTAAATATTATCCACAGTATAAGTAAATGTAACGTTCAAGGAATTCAAAAATGAATTTATTTATTTCCATTATATTGTAAGGTAAATCAAAAATGTCCCAAAAATTAGAAATAACATGAAAAATTATATATATATATATATATATATATATATATATATATATATATATATATATATGAGAGAGAGAGCGATTTATACAATTCTAGTCGAAATAATAAACAATTTTTAATAAATGTGCTTATGAAAGCTTGTAGCGGTTACGTAACACTACTACCTTCTCTTTTGATACAACAATATGGCGATACCTTATTAATATCAATTTACATTTTCTATAATTCATGGAATCATAATTAGATTGTTTTTTTTAAGTAAGTGTCGTCTTTTGTGTGTTCGTGTTTGTTTTGTCTTGTAAAATGTGGAACTTAAAAAATAATTAAATATAGTTCCTGAAGCTCGTCTATTATTTTCATCTAACTCATTAAGGATGTTATAAAGAGTCTCATCCCTCTAAAAGCTTATGTAAACTAAAAGGATAATTTCTACTAACATTAGATAATTAAGGAGCATGTGAGCATGGCGGCTGTATTGCAATGTTTTTATTTCTTGGCATTAAACAAAGGTACTTGTTTAAGAAGAGACTGCAAAGAAAATGCCACTTAAATATTCATTAAATAAAATTGCAAATGTTAAATTCGTTAGAATTAATCATTGCTTGGTTGATATAGTCAGTAAGTATTAAAAGGGTTTTATATTTATACATAGTCATCTCTTTGAATTATAATCTAAAATAATGTGTTGATAATCAAAATAACCTCCCTGTACCTTAAATAAATACAGAACGGTTAAATATGCTACATTGAACTTGAGCGATGAAATTTTGACCAGGTTGGAAATAGGAATACTTAAACACAAAATAAACATACTTTAAAACATGCAAACTGGTTGAATATGTCAGCATAATCTGTACAATTTATATTCTATCACTGACATACACGTGCAATGGAGCCAGATAGCTTTCATAACACTTCACTGAAAATATGCAAGATTATAACATATTTATCAATGATCGAAGTATCCAGTTTTAACATGCTGAAATATCTGTTTATAAATGTGTATCATCTAGTGTATTGTAAAGAATTCACGTTCAAGAACTCCTAAATCATGATAGAGTAAAAAAACAGATAATTTACAAAGACATAAAATTTGAGTACACTTTAGATAGAGTCCGTCAGCAAAAGTGTGCGAATATCAAACATGAACAATACTGAGAACAAATACCTTTTTTATTGCTTCTAGAATTTGCACCGGGAACGAAAAAAAGTAGGCCGTAAAAGTAAGCGAGACATTTTACGATCTGCTATTAATTTCATTCACTAGTTTCTTACGATCTTTCGAATTTTTCGTAGGGAAATAAGTATTCATAACTTTAGTCATAAATTCGTGAATCACATTCAAAGTTATTATCTAACGATAAATCTTGCATTTTGTCGAAAAGGTATCATGTGAATATATGTAGAGAAATGGCACAGTAAAAGATGTTTAAATGCTGAGGGAAAGTTATAAATAGAAAGTTAAAATTTTCCAATGATCGAAGAATGAAAGGTTCTGTGAAGTAAAAAAGTGGTAGCATTTTTTTACAAAATCCTTGGAATTATATTTGAATAAAAATGAACGTGTAGAAAACTGATAAACTTTTACTATATTCTTACCATAAAAAAAACTTATTTTACTTTTTAGTTATTAGGAATTGATTCTATCAAAGGAGCTGAATTTTCTAGCATTTAATTAGCCATTGGAACTAGCTTCCCATCTTGCATACCATAGGTTAATAAATGGATACAGTCTATTCCATATATGACTATACTATGAGTATCCTTCCATAAATGACTTTCACATACGACTATACTGTGAGTATCCTTCCATATATGACTTTAGCATATGACTATACTGTGAGTATCCTTCCATATATGACTTTCACATATGACTATACTATGAGTATCCTTCCATATATGACTTTCACATATGACTATACTATGAGTATCCTTCCATACATGACTTCCACATATGACTATACTATGAATATCCTTCCACATATGACTGTACTATGATTATAATTCCATACATGATTGTACTATAACTATATTTTCATATATACTATGGAATATATTTTATTTCATAAATGTCTATACTATTGAGATTAGATTAAAAAATATAAAGGTCTTGATCCATATAATGAGAACGGAATTTTCTTCCTATGACTCGAAAAGCAGAAAAACGCAGTGCTTCTTTGACTATATATCTTAAGATTATTTAAGATAGTGAATAGATATACTTATAGAATTAAGAAACAGTTTGAATGTTTCAAAACTTTCTTAAGATTGATTACTTTATTTATATAAATATCATAAACTCAAAGTTGTTTCTGTTCACAACATTCTTTTCTTTTACGTACTTGTTGACAAAAATGGAGGAGCAACAATTCTTTAAAATCACTCTTTGAGTCCATTGAACTAATACATAGCAACATGTTATTACACCGCATCCTATTGTATTATCGCATAGATGACGATTAACCCTTTCGCTGCCCTCTTCTGCCAGCGAAAATTTCTCCCCATCGGTTTTTCGCCGCATGTAATGTTATTTTTTCTGTACATATGTCTCTTAAAGATTAGTATACATATCTCTGCATACTAATTATATTATTATATTAGTATATCTACTCTGCATACCATAATATATTAATACAGATATCTCTGTACAGATTAGAATAAACAAAAATAAAAACTCAAACAAGTAAACATTTACAAAGCGTTTAAATGTTTAAAACTTTTAAAATGTAGAAGAACGCTTGAAACGCGTTACGGTACATCTGCATAATTTTCACTTGAAGCGCTAAACGCGTAACGGACGACGAAGACGTTAAAGTATTTGCAAATTACGAGAGAAAAAAGTATGCACTCTTTGGGAAGGCAAAATGTTTACTTACTTTATCTTCCAAAACTTGAAAGGGAGAACCACCTTCTTGTTTCTCCTTAAAAATTCAAGTGATAAACCGTATCTTTTCAATTCGGTAAATTCAAAGTCTAAAAGAGTAATAGAACTAATAATATAATATTCATAAATATTTAGCAAAAGTTTTAAAAATAAATAATTTTCATATACCAACAAGACTTATTCAAATGTAATACGAAAAATGAAGAAAGATTTCTGAAAAGTAAGTATCTAATCTAACAAAAAGTCAATTTTTGTATCCTTTTTTGAAAACGATGAGTCCACATGTTGAGAGAATAAATCAAGTATAGGGGGAAAAATGTTACCATTTAGGTCCAAAAAAGCTCAGTAGTACAAAAGATATCCCTAATTCGGCAATGAGCATAAATATATAAATCAGCACTGGACCTATAAAATGTACACTGGTCTCTTTTAAAGCGCTTTTCGAAATTATTTCCTTCTCTTTAATGGGTTTTCTACCATCCAGGGATTGAATAACAGAAAATGTTGTCCCAAAGCTCAGATCAACATCACTCCTATAATGGTTTATTGTATACAATTTTTCAGCAGAACCTTTCTCCCCCTCTTATGTCACTAAAGAATGACAGGCAATAATTGTGATGGGTCGCTCCCTTTTCTTTAACATTGGAAACAGTGAAAGGTGGACATCTGTCTCAATTCTGAAACTAATAGAGGAAAATTCTTAAGATCGGAATGGAAAGTTTACAATTTGTTTAATTTCTATCTCTCCCATTAGCTTTTACTCTCCCACTAAAGGGTGTTCTAAATGAAAGCAATATTTGAATTTGCAACATTCGTACAGTAAAGTGTTGGCAACCCTGTTAAAAAACATTTGACAGCTGTTAGTTTAGACTTAGTGAAAATGGAGCGGTAACACGATAGATCAAAGTGCTCATGCAAGATTTGGATTATTTAAAAAACACAGTTTATTCAGTAAAGTGTTTTATTGGATCATAAAGTATACAGGATAGGGTTATGTATGGAATAACACATATGGCAAATGGCCTCCATGACTTTGCTGACACATCGCACTCTTTTGTCGAACTTTTCCATGACCATTTTGCCGAATTTCTTTGATGTAGGGCTAAATTTCCTCCTTCAATGCACATGTGCTTGTGGGCTTGTTGGGATAGAGCTTTGACTTCAGACAACCCCATAAAAGAAAATAATAGTGTCAAATCATACAAACTAGAGGATCAATTCTCAAATTTTCGAACTGTGGCAGTCAAAGTTTCGTTATTTTTGAAATATTATTCAACAATGAAAACACGTTGTTCTATCGTGTAACGCTCCATTTTTACCAACCCCACACTATCAGCTATCAAATGATTTCTTTTAATAGGGTTGCCAACACTTTACTGCATGATCTTTGGCAAATTGAAATCTTGCTTTAAATTTGGGACATCCTTTTTATGTGTTTTTGATTTTTTTTTCAATGTGTTCTTTTTATCTTTTACTAAGGCTTCAGTGAATATATCTATCAAATATATTTGAATTTATTTTATTTTTTAGTATAGTATTCTTTTTAAAAAAAAAAATAGCGTAGGAAAGAATAATATTCAAATGAACTTCTGAATTTAATTGCCCTTATTAACTTAAATTTCTAAACTATGCTACCTCCATTTATAAGCTAGGGGCATTAAATTCCTTCGAATATTGTAAAATTCAAAACAAAGCCTTCTAATAAAATTTCGGATATTTTCCTGCTTCGAACAGAGAATAATATTAAAATTCCTAACACTAGAGGCTAAATTATTTTGTTTGTGACTTTAATATAAAATTCACTTATCTTTAAATTCATCAAAATATTTAGATTTTTTTCCCAAAACAAAGAAACTCTTCCACTATTCACGATTCTTTAGTTTAATTTATCAATTTTGCTTTCTAAATCCTTAATTAAAATTTTTGTAAATTAAAATTTCCTAAATGTTTGCATTTAATTGCAAGAGGAATTTTTTGCAAACATTATTATTATTATTTTTACAAATCACAATGCTAACAAGTCTTTTAGAGATTTCTTAATGAATCAGACAGTGAAGATGGAATGAGAGGAATGCAAGTAAAAATAGAAACTTCATTTTCGGACGACTCCTTTATTTTTAATTACGTTACTGAGCTTTTAAATGCTAGAAAGAAGGAAAAAAATAAAAAACGTTTTCCAAGAAAATGAACAATATTTAATTATCTGGTCTTGGAGAAGAAATAGTTTAAGATGTTTCTGCAGAAAATATTAATAAAACAGAAAAGGTAAAATTCTTTTAATGTTTTTACAATTGTTTGTTAGATGAAAAGAAGTTGAAATGAAAAACGATTTTTCATTAAAAAAATATCTTAAGGCTTAGCAAAGAATTCTAATTAAACAATAAAGTTATGATCTCACAATACGGCTTAGTTGTTAAAGCACCAAGTTTTCAATAAAGGCCCTTAATTAAATTTTCATATAAAATTGAATGAACAAATATTATTTGGTTTTGTTAAAAAGTAATGAGATTTTTAAAGTAATTGATTTTTCACTTCCGGTACGGTAATTAATTATTTATCTTATATGTGTGATATTTTACTTCAATTATACTTAATTTAAGCAAATTAAATTCCTTAAACTTTTCCAGATGTGGTAGCAACAGAATTCATTTATACTAGAAAGGTTAGAATAACTGTTAGATTTCTAAATTTCTATTTATATTTAATACATTTTCAAATTACTATTATTTAGATTTCCTGTGCCCTTCATCAAGCATGACTTTTTCAAACTTTTTTCTTTTATCTTATTACCACAATTTCCTGCGTGATACTCGTAGTGGCGTATAATCTGTAGGTGCTATTTTTAGTCATGACAAAAAAAAAAAAAAATCAACAGATAATCCGCGAATGCAGATTATTTGTGACGATCGCAATGAACATTTTCATGTTTTTTTTCAACACATAATCCGCGGATTATATGCAGGAAATTACGATATGTTGGATTATTAGTTAAAGTGAGTGTATGCATAGGAATATCATCGGCATTTGGTAGGAAAAACAAATCTTCTTTCTAATTAACTGGAATGCATACATTCATAACAAACATACGATTTCACGATGACGTTAATGGTTTTGCCTGGTCTTCTATTTAAAGGTTAAAAATAAGCAAATGAATTCTTTTAATTATTGAAATTGATTTTGATTCATTCTTTGCAAAATCTTTGCAAATTCATTCTTTGCAATTGCATTCTTTACAAAATCTCCTTTGTGGAGAGTCATCTAACAAATCTTTCAAAACGACTAAAACGGTTTTTCATTTTGGTGTTTTCGATTTTTTTTTTTCACATTCGAAATTTTTACTCAACATTTCCGCCAAGGTACCTGTCCTGCTATGTTATATTTATTGTTAATTTGATCCTATGAGTAATTATGCTTGTGTTCGGTTAACACCCAATCATAAAAGCAAGACTGTTTCAAGTGGAATCACATACAAAATTCCTTTTTTGATAATGTATTTGTCACTTGAGGAAACCTCAAATTGTCTCCATTAGCAAAACGTTTAATTTTTGGACAAACCAAGATCTTATTCATGAGATAAAATCTCGCTTTATTGTCTGAAAAAGAGTTTATGGGCTAGAGATATATGTTTAGAATAATGATAAGATGATGAGTATGAATGGATTACATCAAATGAGATTTGTTATCTTCTATAGACTAAAAAACGCACTAGTTATGCATTTTTAAAACTATAAAAGTGTATCCTTGGAGTTAATAGCCTAAACATTGTTTTCTTATTAAAAATCTAAATATTTTAAATCATGTCAAAATAATCACTAAATTTATACAAAAAAGTTAATAAAATTATTTGAAAACGGAATTTAATTCTATATAAATGGATCAAGAATTTTCAGACGATCAAATGTATTCTGTTTAAGAGAAGAAAAGAAGTATTTTCTTTGTGAAAATGTTAAGACAGATATTAAAAATTATTTCGACAATAGTCCAATCAAATATTTAGGCATGGATTAAAAGGCACGCATATATTTTGTGTATCAGTGTTTCTGTCTTAAATCCAATAAAATTATACTTTCATTAGTTATTTTCAGTGAATTAGATAGTGTTCATTCAGGTTTATTTCTACTTTTGAAATACAGGGAATACATATTTAAACGACCCTGTCTAAAATTTATTTACAAACGTAAGTATCATCCACGTGACTTTGGGGTTTGGGAGTATTTGAAACATCTGGTAAGCTGTGATTATCCACGAACTTTATCTAATCTTAAAGATAATATTTCGTGACATATTCATAGCATTTCCCAGAATACACTGCTGTCAACTGTGAAATATTCTGAACTACAACTCCAGACGGTAGCTACAGATAACGGCCATCATGTTAAACATGTTTTGTCGCAATTAGTAACTTTAATAAAAGTAGTAACTTTATTAATAACTGTTAGTAACTTAGTTAAGTTTGTAACTTTAAAATAAGATATTTTAATTTTATACATTTTTACAGATATTTGTATATCTTGATGGATGAATAGAGATGCTAAGTAATTTAAGATAAGATGAAGTGAGATGCTACAAATCATGAACAATTATTTTAACAAGTAACTGTGATAATATGAGAATTGACTTGATTATGATTTCAAGATACATGATTGATTCCACAGACCTTTAAACTAGGAATTTTTGGTTCTCTTCTAAATTTATAATAATTTCACTTTAAGTGACTCTTTATTTTAAATTTTTACTACCCGTTAAATAAATAATAAAATTCAATATCTAAATTTTATTTAAATGTTCAAGATGTTAAAAAAAATTAGAGACAAAATTAAAATGTTTTCCAACGCATCTTTATTGATGAACTGCGAGGGATTTTTAAATTCCGAGAAATAATAATTACAAAAAATCATTCATGTTTAAAACAAATGCAGTATCAATTATTCTTTTTTGCAAAGATTGTCTGGAATTAATGACAATATTTTTTCATAAAAATAACTTAGACACTCTGAAATCAGCTTCTTATACCGTGCAAAATAAATGAAAGAGTAATTATTCGTTGAATGGGAAAAGCTATATTAAGAATTTCTACTTTATTCATATAAACCTTCAAACAAATTACTAAACAAAAATTTTTATTTAAAAAATGAACTCATAACAGTTTTTATTTAGAAAAGATGAATTCCTAAACTTAATTATTGATCATAAAACGTCTTGATCAAAATAACAAATGACATTAGTGTTTAAATTATTTTAAGCACGCGAAGATATTTTATTGTGGCGTAACACGAACATTAATTTAATGAAGAATTCTTATTTTCTATTCTTCCTCTTTTCAGTGCATTAGATACTAATTAATTAAATTCTTCGAAAACGTCAAAAACTAAAATATTGCGTGTTGAAATTTACTTCTGGAAGATTTCTATTCTTTTAAGATAATTTAGAATACATCCTCAAATAGTGATAAAAATTATTTTTTAACTGTTTTAAATGAACTAGATGCAAATATTTCGCTTATTATCACTTTTATAACTACTGTTTGAGTTTCGTTTATCTCCATTATATATGAGATAATAAAATAAATTTTGATATTTAAAAGGTTTACTAAAGGTTATAACTAAATTATATAAAAATAACAGATATTTAATATATTTCTTTGCTTTTCACTCTGTCTATGGCTAAAACAATTTTCATTTTCATTTATTTTATCAGAAAATCACTTTACTCCATTCTAGGGTATTATAAAATATCAGTATTGCAATATAATGGGAAATGACAATGAATATGATGTGCTACTATGAATTATATAACCAGAACTAAAAGAAAAAGAAATCATGTCATTTTGGTTATTACAAATATCAATATCATACTGCATTTAAAAGTAGGATAAATCTAATCAGGACTTTTAAATAGGATAAAAATTCCTATCTCAGGAAAAAAAAAGGAAACTTTTATCTCTCTCTCTCTTTTTTTTCATTTAGTATTAGTGTTGTTATAAATGCTCATGTCATACTGTATTTGAATGTTACTTACCACATACCTGAAAAAAGAAATATCTAAATCTATTATCTAACTTAATTATATCTGACGCTTTGCTGTGATATCATATACTTCTTAAGTTCTGCAAGATGAAAAATTTATTTCAAAATTATACTAATGTGGTATATTTGCTGCGTACTGATGAAAACGCGCATCCGCATGATGCACATATCACACAACAATGACTTAAACACTTGCAATGCGAAGTTTTTGATTATTCCCAATATCCCGGATATCGCACCAAGTGATTTTTATCTTTTGGAACACCTTAAGTCCTTTCTTGCTGGCAGTCAGTTCCGGGATGGCGGAGAGACCAGATCCGTTGTGCTTAATAATTGCAATCGCAGGTGGCATTGCTCTTTGAAGAGGAACTTCAAACATTCTTACCAAATTACAATAAAAGAATAAGCAATGATGGTATCTATGTCGAAAAATAGCCTGATCATTATAATACATTATTTAATAAAGGGTTTCCTTTTTTTATGTTGGAAAAAAGGAACTTACTGGATTGCCCTCGCATTATAATCACTCTTATCAATAACCTTCACGAGGGAAAAATTTTTCCCATGTTTCCTAAATTCTCACCCACTCGTATTATCACACGATGTCATGCATTTCTGGGATATTGGTACTTTGGGCTAGTTTATTGGTATTTACACTTGCAACATATTAAGAAAAATAATCATTAAAACCTTTTTCTGTTTGTCATAAAAAAAAGGTAAAATAGAAATAAATTGAAATGCCTCCGGAAAGATTTTTTTGCATATGAAGTTTAATTATATTAATGAATTAGGTATTATTTAGTCAATAAATGGCTTTCTTGGATCCATTTTAATTTTATTTTCTATATATATACTTGTATTCTCAGAATAATATTTTGGTCTTTTCAGAACTAATGCGTAATGTTCAAACATCTCAGAGCATTCAAAACTCATACTTCACGATTTTCATAATATTTACATTTCCACGAATAAACTTTCCACGAATATTTACATTTCCACGAATAAACTAATTCGAACGAAACATTCGAATAAACTTAGCAGCCTAAAATTTTTTCCAGATTCTTTGAAATTACTTCCTCTTAAATTGCATACTAATTGAAGTGGAAATTCTGCTTTGTCTAAAATTAACATTCATAAGAAATTTACCCACTCTTCGTCATACATTCCTTTTTTTAGGCACGTAAGTTCGTGAATTCCTTTTTTCTACCTCATTCCATCTGTATATTTGTCATATATCCTAAGGGATGTCACTGGAACCGGATGATCAATGAAAAGTTAGACTTGCTTCAACGCACTGCAATTCTTCTTTTATCATTTCAGCTATACTTTCTCATTCACTAGCGTGTCATATTTTAGAGAATTCCTTTTGAATGCAGAGAAGAAAGGATAACAGAGATATATTCAGTGGAGGATCTAGAGTGGACTTATCTCTTTTTATTCGTTCTAAGAAGGGTGTTAGGAGCTGTTATCACAAGATAATAGTATTAGGAAAGAAGAAATATATGTGAACTTTACTATTTTCGTCGTTTTAATATTTTATTTTAATAGAAAATAGTCGAGAAAATTAAGAAATATTTCAAAGGTTCATTTCATTTTTTAGATGGTTTTTTTCATGGGGGGTGGGGTACGAGTTTTTACTTTGCCTATTTATGAGGAGAATATTTTAATAAAAATTAGGGAAAGAACTAAAATAGATTTCAAAGTTTTATTTCAAAAGGAGATTATAAAATATAAATCTATACATTGTGGAAACATTGATCACTGTCATTAGGAATCAAGATTATGAAAATCATCTTAAATAACATTAACAATAGATGAGATAAAAATAATTGTTTGAGAACTTTAGGTACATTATAAGAACAAATAAGGCAGATTCCACTATGAAATTCTCTCTAAGTGACTTATCAAGAATTTAATAGTTACTTTAAGTGTACTAATATTGTCTTTCTTCTGGGAGCTCATCTTAATGCAAAATGCGATAGAAGATTTGCAAAAGCAAATATATATGTATCATCCGTGATTCACATAAGTATCGGAATATCTTATCATTTGATATCATATTCATCGTAACTTTTGCATATTATGTATTTATTTAATTTTAATGGCATGCCTAATGTTGCTCCTGTGATAAGATATAATCAGAAACAAGTCTATAATTGAGTTTTTTATATAATGTTATTTGCAAATATACAACAAACTAAAATATATTCCAACAGTAACATTTTTTCTCTAAAGCTATTCATTACTGATCTCTGTTCAATGTGTCAAACATACTTTTACTTATTAAAAACAGTGCATTGTGATAAATTTATGAAAACTTTGATTCATTAGTTGTAATTCACTTAAAGATTTCGAATAATTTAAATAACAGTATTTATTTATAACTAAAACTATAGCCTTTGGTGACTATCTTATTAGCGTGATTACTGGATGTGTATACATTCAATTAAATCTCTTATGCTTGACTTAATATTTATGATTCTACCAAGAAATATTTTTAAGGAGCACACTGGGATATACTTCAAAACCAAGTTTTTTAACAGTATTTCAATCACCTTGTTCATTTTGTATATGAATCATTCTAAGACAAGTCTTAGTCCCGTTATATATTTTTATTAAAAGTGGTAATATTTCCTTTTTTTATTTTTCATGTAAATTATTTGAATACTAAACATAATTTTTTCTTTGCTCATGCAAACAATAGAGAAAAATCAAGCGACAAATATTTGACGGCACAATGCTGCATTTCAAATCAGAAATGAAATCTGTTGTTGATGATTATTAAAAATATTTTAAATAAAATCAAAATTCACTAAAAAATTGCGCGTCAGTAAAATTGATATCTTTTAAAATAAAATATCTTAAATTATCAAATAGTGTAAAATTTATAACCGTGATATGCTTAGTTATCTATGTTATACATTAATTATCGAAGAGTCAATATCGTCAATCAATTTTTAAACACATGCAAAGACATACAGTTTCACACATATACACATTCATCTTTATCATTAGAAAAGATTTAAGTATTACATGATGACACACAGATGATTCTTATAATGGTAATTTTTCCACTTTAAATATCAATTGATATTATCCTTAAAAGAAATAGTTTATATCGTGAATAAGATGCATAATTTTGCATCAAAGAACGCTGTCAGATGTTTAACCAGTTAATTATTTTTGACGAGTATACTCTTCATGGAAAAAGTACATTTTGAGTTATGAAGAGTTAATTCAAAGGCAAATATTACATTTATATAACAATTATTTAATTATTATATTTATATAATATAAGTTTATGACAATATAGATATGCATTTTCCGAAGAAGTCGAAACAATTAACTGGTTAGTGGTAGAGTAAATCTATCACAAATATAGTTCTATCGAGAGTGGCACAATAATATCAACAGAAATGACAGATACCAAATAATGTTTTTAAAAAGGCATCATCCTCATTACGCGAGCATATCAAGTTCTCAGTATCTTACAAATCCTGTAAATTACATCAAAAAATGAATCAGGTGACTTA
Source organism: Argiope bruennichi (assembly GCF_947563725.1). Lineage (NCBI taxonomy): Eukaryota > Metazoa > Arthropoda > Arachnida > Araneae > Araneidae > Argiope > Argiope bruennichi. Next base: position 61,059,175 of record NC_079158.1, read on the forward strand.
AATCACATCTGTCTGATCACACAGAATACTGTACCTTACATCATTTAACATATTATAAACAACATTTTGTGTTTCTATATGCAATATAGACAGCAAGATTAAAATGTCTTCTTTACTTCTAATTCAAATTCATAACTCACTTCTCTCCTTAACAGGTTTGCTGTCTATAATTACATAATTATGCATTCTTCCATCAAACGGATTAATAAGACTTTTTTCAAATATTCTTATAAAACATATCACTCTACTGGAATACAGAACGTTCCTTTCAAACTCGACTCAAAAATTCTAAGAGTTCAAAAACACAAATTTCGCTCTACGCAACAGAATGGAAAGGTATTCACTTCTTCAAGAACAGATTTGTAGCTTCGCAAAGGGACGCACTAAGGGAATTGGTATCCACGTTTTGGATGTAGGGATATGATCGTTACCAAGGTTACGAGCTCTATTGAGGCGGAAGGTGGCAAATGAAAGTGCAACGAATTGGTGATAAAATAAATATATTTCACAGATTCGGAAGCTTGTAGAATATTTTTGCTACTGAGTGCCTGCGTTTTTGGCTTGATATGGAAAATGAATGTTTTCAATGAATTCAAAATCTCAAGAGAATATCAAAAATGACCTATTAATGTGAATATTTCTCATATTATTATATTATTCACAGATTTTGAAATACATGTTGTCGTCTATTTGTTCACTTATTTAAAATGTTAATTCATGTATATTATTTTATTATTCGGAAGTCTCTATTGTGAAACTGAAAATCATTTTTAGAACTAATAAAGTACACTAAATAAAATATACACCATTTCACAATTCGGGAGTCTCTTTAAAATAACTTCTAAAAATATTATTTTTACTTCTTTAGAATACTGATTTTTTTTTGTTTTTGTTTTAGAGGAGTTTCCAAAGAACGGATTGTAATCCATAGGTACCATATTGATTATATGAAAGATCGCAATTAACCCAAGCTTCAACAATTATGAAGCTTTTAAATGCAACAAGTAAATACCTCCAGAGAAGTATTTTATCTATCATTATCTAGTGGAATTATACTCCTTAATGAATGACCAATTTTGTAGTCTAAAAACCTGGGAACTATGCTAAAATGTTTGTTTGGTTAGACAATGACAGTCCCTAATAGGTCCTGTTGCAATTCAAGCAACAATTCGCTCATTTACCCACAAAATATAACGTCCTGGGAACAGATTTTAGTCTTTGGAAAAGTGGATGACAGCTCAATCAAACAATTCCACAGTCGTCATCACTATTTGATTTATAGTTGAAGATCAATTTAGCATCCCTTATTATCCTGAATGGCAAATCTCGCTTAATTCAGTTTAATAAGTTTTATTAAAAATGCAACTCATAAAATGGCATTTTAAAAGATTTATAGATTTAATTTATGAGGAATTCAAATATAGAAGTGACCATTGATGTTATGTTGCCTTAAAGCTATTGATCAAATTCGATATTTCAAATCTCACTTCTGTTTCACGGGTGAAAATAAATTATTTGTGATTTAATTTTTAATTTAGTTTTCATCAACTGTGGATGACCTGAAATGGGTTCGCCATTTTTAAGTGCTATAATCGTCCCTTTTGAATTCAGTAAATCACTTCTAAACTTGAAAACAGAAAATATTTGTATGCCTTGTAAAGCATGCCTTCAACATTTGCTTCATCAAAAAAGCATTAAATGCCGAAAGTATTCGTAAACAATGCGAATTCGTTTGTATTTTTTATGTTGATATCGAGCACAAATTCATTTTATACTGCTGGTAAATATGTACAAATATTGCGAATACACGTCATTGTAAGAATTCCCTTATGTATAAGTTTGATAACAAAAATTTTGTGCCACTATGAAAATCAATGCAAACTATAAAAAAAATGTTGAGAGCTTCCTGAAAAATTAATATTTTATTCCAGTAGAACAAATTATTTAGTAACAAGTAATTAAAGAAAACGCGTATGAGTATTATAAACTAGCCGTCTTTGGCGACCAGCCGGTTCACCAATCTTAATGCTCGTTAAAATTTTAATAATTAAATATTTTATGCAACTCCTATTTTAATAGCTTCTTCATCAAAATATTTTAAAGCTACAAATTTTGATAGTCATATATTCATTCATAATATTATAAAGACCTTCAAACATAACTTAATATGTATCTCTCTAATTTTCTGCTAGCTCTCATAGAATTTATGCTTTAAATTAAAGTGGAAATGATTAAACTGCAATAAATATAATAATATTTTTTTACTGAAACGAAGCATTTTTTTATATATGAGTACTGAAAACAGAGTCGCTGAGTATTTAAGCTAAACCTTATGGGCACTAAAGAATATCTTTCTTAAATCTTTCTTAATTTATGTAATATCTCAAGAAGTTTCCTACAAAATTTTCTCAAATTCATCATGAACAGATCAATTAATTAATAATGTTTAGTTTTAAAAGAATGAAACTCTAAGAAAATAAACAGAATCGTTTAAAATAATCTGTTGAAAACAGATTAAGACTTCAAAACCAAGTCCGTATCCGTTGTCAACAATCAGAACACAATGCGCATGCGTGAATTTTCAACGCCAGTTATGGTAACGCAAATGCGTGAATTTTTCTACGCCAGTTGGGGTAACGCTATGCAGATTAGGAATTTTTTATTTCTTTTATTCTGTTTTATTTTAATTCAAAAGTACTTCAGAATAAATCTGAAATATCGATTAATTAACAATTTTTAATTTTAAATGCATCAAACATTAAGAAAATAAACAGAATCGTTTGAAATAATCGGCCGAAAAATGTGAAGCCTAGCCTCATTACTGTTGGAATAAAAAAAACTGAAGCCTTACTCATTTGGCGGTGGGGAAAATGAAAAGATTTTTTGGCGGGAAAGTTAGTTTTTAATTAATAGTTAAAATTATAATTAAAATTCAAAAAAGGAACCCCAGGTGAACATTCCCGACCTCCAAGGTATACATGTACCAAATTTGGTACCTGTAGGTCAAACGGTCTGGCCTGTAGAGTGCCAACACACACACACATTGAGCTTTATATAAGTATAGATAACCTTATTACAAATTTAAATCTCAAAAAATGTTTAAGTATGTTTCAAACATACTTAAACAACGACATTGATTTCATCATTTAGTATAAGTGAAATAGTAAAAGTTACAATTTAAAGAAATTACAGAAAAAAAAATCAACAAACTATATAAAATGTTTAATTCTTTGTTTAAAAGAAATCCGTTTTGAAACTACGAACTAACAGATCATAAGAAATAAGCACAATTCAGTAATACATTTTTGAAGTGTGAAATATTTTAAGAATTTACTTAATTTAAAACAAATATTTTTAATTAATTATTAATTATTTTCTAAAGCTTAAGAAGTTGCAGAAAAGGAAGTCCAATAATTATAAAATGAAATAATTGCAACGAATTGTTTTGGAATTGGGAAGATTTATCTATGTAAAAATTATTAATTAAATCTCTGAAAATAGAAATCGTTAACGAATACAATTTTCTTTTCAGCAAAATAAATTGAAATTAAATCTTGAAGCATTAAAAGAGAAAAAAAAAATCGAAACTTGCCAGACGAATGCAATTCTACAGATGAAAAGAAATATCGTTTGCTGATAAATGATTTCAAAACAAATGATGCTACAATACAGTTCATTCCCTCGTTTAATTTTTGCTAGATTTATCAGCAAAGAGAGAATAAATGCAGATGGATTTTCAAGCAACAAAAGTAACAGACTAAAAATTGTTTAATACACGTAGCTTTTGAAATGGACTTAAAAATGATAATGGAAAAATATGTTGTCTTTTTAAGATTTTCTATTAGGAGTTCATCATATTTACTTTTGTCATGAAGATAAAAGGAAATCGTTTACATTTATTAAAAAGCAGAACATTTTTTGAAGAATTCTATATGCTGAAAAATAATTGTAGATATATTAGGTTTTCGAAATAGCATTGATAAATTACAATTTCTTAATTCATTTTTATGTTTTCATAAAACTTTTCTTCAATAAACAAATTTCTTCTTTTATTGATCATCTTATCTGAATATATGTAAATATTTGTATTTTATAGAATACAAATATAACTCATTTTAAACTGCTGCATATCTTAGCTTAAAAGTTTTATTTTTCACATTCTCATATTTATAATTTGAATGGAAAATTTTCTTTGTTCATCTTTGTTAAAATTCAAAAATCGGAGAAAATTCCAAAACATATAAAAAGTATAGATATTTTTTTGCGATCTTTTGAACCAACTACCCTTTCGGGATATTATTTATATTGATTTTTAAATTAAAAAAATTGGAACTCCATTTCTTTTCTTAATTATTTTTTTTTTCATTTTTTTTAGTCTTACATACTTCTCGCTTAAACTATAGTTTATTTTAAACAAAATTTTCCTTTATTATACTTTTGAAAAAAAGTAATGTATTTAAATGAATTAAATTATAACTTGGTTCTTTTTATAGAAGGATGGGCCGTCAAAAAGATATATTTTAAAGGAAAAAAAACTATAAAAAATACAAAGCATCAAGAGTAGAAACTAAAACTTTATTTCTAATGCTAAAAACTCTATATAATTGAATGACAATTAATAATTGCCATTAAAATTCACTTTTCAATGTGCTATCGTAACGAAAGTTTCATATTTCTTTTGAACATTTTTGTAGAACTCCTTTACAGCTGCGTAAAAAATTATCAAAAATATATATTTAAGAAAATATACATCCTATATCTAATAAAATATCTCACACGAATAGTAAAACTTAGTCAATAGTAAATTTATAATTGTACAAAATCTCATTATATAAAGGGTAATATATTAAGTTGTAAATTTTATATGTAGTTCACACGATTAATTTACAAATTACAATCATTATTTTTATTAATTATGATCAATACTTTTGTTATATATAGGCTTATATGTACTTAACACATCAAATTATTGTGATTTTATAAAATTACCTATTAATATATTGTTCCATCTATAATGAAATAGAATATAATTAAGTAAGTTTTAGCTCAATCGCTTTTAATGTATGTACTCAATATGTAATTCTTCAGATGACTTTTATCTTCAATTCTAAACATGACATCATTGTTAAAAATAAACACGTAAACAATCTTTAATGACACAATTGTCCCAACCGGTATCATGTTTGAACTAAATTTTAGTGCAAAATCAGAATAATAAATGCAAAAGTGGCAAATATTTAAATAAGTACTATGTAACTTAAATTAAACCTGAACTGTGAATTTATGCTACACATAAATTGCCTACAATTGCAATGCAAATTATTATAATGGAAATGCAATAAAAATTGCATCATTTTTCAATCAATTCGCTAAAATTCTAATAAATTGATACCCATATTTCAATGCACAAAATGCCACCAAACATAATGAACATCAGTGATGAAAATAAAATCTCGAAGGAAAATTTTTGTAAATGAACTTCTCTCAATTGTGCTTGAATAAGCGGAAGGATAAATTCTCCTCCACAAGTTAATAGTGTGTCATTATTCTGTCACAATTAGTCTTAACTGTCTATAACAGCTGTTTCCACTGAATTTACGAACAATTAGTGTTTCTGTTCGACACGCCTGCTCCCCTTAAGCTATTGCTTTCGTGTCACCCTATTCGATGAAATTGCAGGCTTGAATGGAGATTCGTTGTTGTATGCAAATCATTAGTGTCATTCCTAAATGATTTGAAGCCGAAACTGCAATTGGTGCATTTATTAATGCAATTGATGTGTTTAAACTACAGGCTTGAATGGAGATTCGTTGTTGTATGCAAATCATTAGTGTCATTCCTAAATGATTTGAAGCCGAAACTGCAATTGGTGCATTTATTAATGCAATTGATGTGTTTAAACTACAGGCTTGAATTCGTTGTTGCATGCATTTCATTAATGCCATCTAAAATTATTTGAAGCCGAAACTGCAATTGATGTATTTATTAATGCAACTGATGTGTTTAAACTACAGTCTTTAACGGTGATTCGTTGTCGTATGTATATTATTAGTATCATCCGAAATGATTTGAAGCCTAAACTGCAAATGATGTGTTTATTAAAGTAGCATTGGTATTCCTGACGTTAAAAACATTTGAAGAAACGAGTTTGAATTTATATATTAAAAGCATTCAAAAAATTTAAAAGCATCAGAAAAATTTGAAATGTTAATAAATAAAATATAATTTATAATTTTATTTTTACTGAACAGAATCTTATTTCGAAATATTCAAACTACTGATTTTTAATTGGCCAGACTTTATTAATACATATGTTGACGAAATAAAATATGTTGGTAAGTAAAACAAATGCAGATAATCATTTTTTCATTCACTTTTAAGGGATATGGGATAATTTTAAATATTTAGAAATGGAAGAGTCCACTTTTTAGTGTAATAGATAATTTATATTCATCACATTGGAATTTTTATGCACCCCCCCCCTCCCCACCAAAATGTATGAGTTAAAATATTTAAGTGATTCAAAATATTCAATGTAGTTTGAAATACTGAGAATATTGGCTGCTGTTGTTAGCATTTCCAACAAATAAAGACCAAAATAAAGAATATAAACAAAAATAAGCCATTAATTTACAATTAAACTGGAAATACTTTGAATGATTAAAGTTTATGCATAGCATTTAACTATAACAATTCGATTTAAAGCATCATCCTTTACTATAACAAATTTAGACGAATCAAAGGTTACTTTGCAAACTATTCTGTCGTTTATTAGCAAATAACTTTTCAGCTTTCTGAATTTATCTCTGGTCGGAATGCCATTTCAAATAAGAGTCATTTAGAAGACTCTTCGATATTCAATTCAAATTATAATCATTTTAAAATCGGGAATGTATTCGCTTAGGAAATCGGAAATACATGAAAGTTCACAATAATTATAATAATGAAAATTCTCCGTAAGTAGTGATAATCGAAGCTAATGGTAAATTATCTATTCCTTTTATAAAGGATCGGGGAAGTGAGCATATGATTTGTTCTTTAACTAATGTTAAAATATTCATAAAATGCATTTCCTTCAAAGACAGATAATAACATCGTGACTAATCAAAAACACACTTCCAATATATTACACGAAATTTTTAGAGATTAAAAATGTTTGTCCTACAAATACGTCGTCCCTCATAATATAAGTACTTCAAGGTTAAATAAAAATGACGCATTGGATTTCAAAATTTTGATGAATCACCACATTTTTAGACTTTCATTCCTAATATCTGAATCCCTTAATCGATGTGTCCTGCATCCTACGGGCATCTAATTATTACCTTTAAAACTTAGCAAAAATTAAATTCTTCAAAACGCTTTTTAAAAAATATATAAAAAAGCATATAGAATCCACAAACACTATATAACTCCCACTATCCAAACGAATCCCGGAAATTTCGTAACAGTATTTTATGTATTCATAACTGAATCAGTAAAAGATTCTGTAAGTCCCGTCTCATTTGATTATAAAAGCAAAGCAACTGTGGAGTTAAGAGAAATTTGAATCTAAGTAGGCAAATTCATAGTAGCATACTTTAAGATTGATTTTTATATTATTAATCTGGCAAGTTTGAATATTTAGTGCATAATATCTTTAACTTCACTTTATTTTAATATTAATAAGTTTTTTTTATATAAAAAAAGCGTTTTGTACAATAATATAGTTTGAATTTCAAGTCATTCCTTGAATTGAGTTTTATACTGTTTTTAAAAAAACTTAATTATAGCAGCACACGAAACATCGAACCTGAAACTCTCGGTTCCGAAGCCGAGACTTTACCATCAACAACATCCTACATCAAGTGTCCAATACGACCCATAGAGAGCCTTGACACGAGTGATTATACTTTGTTTTTTAATGTCATTATAAATATTTCAATTAAATAACGACTATTTACAAATACACAGTAAAAATTCATAAATCGGAGTTCCCTTCAGTAATTCATATCAAGGTACTTTCTCGCCGGCATCTCCCATTGTTTCTCTCTTTCCCCTTCACTTCTTCTGGTTATGGGGCCGAAAAAGCAGTATAGAAGTTGATAGTATGACACTCTCTATCTATCTCTATGGTCATTTACTAGACGTAAAGAAAAGTTTCAAATTAAAACTCTTATACAATTATAATTAAATACAATTTTCATATAAAAGGGAATTTTTTTGACATTTTTTTTCTGATGTCTAAATGCTGTCACCATGTCATCACAGCTTTTAATTATACAGTGTTACTATTTTCTTGAATTTCTCTCAATGTGTTTTCTTCAAAAACAGAATAAAATACCAAAAGAGATGTCAAACAGTAAAGGAAGGTTGAAAAAAACTCTATAAAATATTTCATTTTTTTATATCTAAAGAAGAGATCAAATATAATAACACATGAAGAATGTTACACCTTGCCACAATTTCAAATCCATGAAATGCCGCAGATTTTATATTTTACAATATGAAGCATATACCATTATCAGAACTATCTGAAGCCAACTATAGAGATAAAAAGTTAGGACGGTAATAAAATAATGTTACCTAAAGGTAAAAAAGAAGAAATAGGAAATAATATCTAACCTTTCAGAGAAGTGATACTGAGAAAAATATCGGATTCCAAACCTAAAAGAAATAATAATATAAAGAAAGGAAGAAAGCGAAAAAAACCATCCATGATCATAAATATGATCTAAACGTGTCCACGAATGTTATGATTTGAAAGATAGGAACTGAAGGGAAACGAAACATAACTGAAATGAATATTATAAAATGGAAATGCGATATACTTATCTTCGATGGTATGGGGATATATATTTATTAAACAAAATAAGTAAAAAATTACACTATTAAAATAAGATCTATGCAAGTTTTTCCTCTTATGAAAGTAAGGAAAGGGCTTTTTGGAAAAATAGGATTTATTAGGAAACTTCAGCAAAACGCAGCATCAGATGGTGTCTGGCAATTTAAAATGAAAGGATTTTAAAAACAAATTTTAATAAACATATCAATATATCTAGTATAAAGATGGGTATTTCGAGATTTCTTTTCAGAGAATAAACTTTTTTTTTTTAAATGTCTTAGCAAAGCATTATTATCAAACTAGTAGAAGTGATTTCTCTAAAACTTTCTTGCATATTTTTGATAATGGTGTTATCTCTTATTACCGCATGCAGCTGAGAATATTCAGGTAGGTTGTGAATGCCACTAGTATTCGAATATTTATTTTTACTGTTATACAATGGAAAGTTTTGAATTTTGTGAGTCTTTTCAAAGAATTTCTGTATTTCATTTAAGTTTTAGGTAAAAATATACGCCCCTTCATGCATTTTAGTATTTTAAACAGAAATTTTGAAAATGACGTCAAACCGATGCAAAGTGCTAAATAATCTCTTAAAAAATACATATCAGTTCCATAAATCAGCTACAAGAAATTTGAAAGGTTTAGAGAATTTTTACAATTATCAGTTTACAAATCAATAAAAATATTCATGCATGACCAAACTTCGATGATAAATAGAAACAATCGTACAAAAAATATCACCTCAGATAGTCCCTTAAAACAAACAATATCATACTTCAGTTATTCCAATATTATAAATCTCACAAAATAAGGCATTAAAATAATTAAAGAAAATTAAACAAATTAAATATAAACAACTTTAAAATGTCATAATATTTTTTTTAAATAGACATATCTTTAATTATACATTTTGTAAAGATAAATTTTTAACAGTTTAAACGGGCGTGAGTTTCCATTCAGCATGAAAACGAAGCAGTGCATAAAGAATTTTATGCAAACATAAGTAGCGAAAATAATCAAATATTATAGATATTATTCATTAAAATAATATTTCAATTATTCATTCAAATCAGAAATACCTCTCAAGCAACTATTATTTTAATTTAAATTCCTGGCATACAGTGGCTCAGGCAATTGATAGTACACCTTTATTTTAACTTAATAACTCCGATTTTCAATAAAAATAACACATTATCGAGAAGTGCAAACATGTTTTTATTCTTACACATAACAAATGATTTAATTTAAAGTAAAAATAAAGAACAATCAACGAAAAACTTCTAAATTGAAAATTTTCAGAAGTATTTTAAATAAACATGCGCATACTTTTGTCTCAAAAAAAACTGAGAATATACCAATGAAATTTTTGTAATATCTCGCATAGAAAGAAAGTCTCAATATTTAGTTGCATGTCTTTTGGCTTTTATAATGGTCTCTAAACGTAGTGGTACCGATTCGATCAATTTTTGGTTGTATCTGAAGATATTTTACCCCCTTCTTTTTGGCAACACTTGTTTTAAATGGGTTTTGTTTCTAATTTTGTATTTTTGGACCATGTTTCGAGTGTGACCTACAGATATTCAATGCCATTTATGTCAGGGTACTGTGGTAGTGTATGTAACTGCTGTTTACAATGAAAAAGATTCCTCATTTCGACTTTACGTGCATTCTGTAGGGTCTTGTCCTGCAGGAAAATGAAATTTCCATCTAATACCAAATTTTTAGCACTTTCCATTAGATTGCTGAGAAGCATATCCATGTAAACCATATGGTTTATAGTGCCATCTATAAGAACTAAATTTCCTACTCCGGATGAAGCCATACAATCCCAAATCATGACGGAGTCACCAACATGTTTAATTGTAGGATTTCAGATTTTTAAATTTCTATCAAATTTTGAACGAAATGCATTCAGGGGAAACCTGTCAATACGGTGGTCAAAATATAATTTAACACAATTACAACAAAACAAAGAACGCTAAATGAGTAATATTTGATACACATCTAAAGTATAGATATGTTTCAAATTTAGAGCCAAATTTGCTAAAGGGTTGGCTGTCTGTCGGTTCATAAGCGTCTAAACGTGGTAACAGCCTCTTAGATAAATTAAATCCGATTATTGATTTTATTATTAAAATAGTTTGGTGTGTTTTGAGTTTCATTTGGTTGACAAGTGGGCGTCTAAAATGCTCACTCTTTTTTCTCCATTATACAACGAAGTACTAACTCATGCACGAGACATTAAAAATTTCCAACTTTTTGTGCATTAATTTCGCGTGTATTTTATTTTTCAGTATAATTTTGTGCGTTTCTTCTTTTTACTTTCACTTTTCTTTTACCTTCCGTTTCTTTTGCTTAACTAATTACTATATTCTAATATGAAGTGATAATTTGCTTGAAAAACACCATAGGGCAGAAAATTATTTCTTTGTTTATTAAGTGAAAAAGAAATATGGTTCTCAAATTTTACACAACACATTTTTTACAAATTTTATTCAAATTCAATCTCGATCGATAGAATTCGTTTCAAATCCCTCATAAAAATCTAGTTAATATTCGAAAAAATATATATAAATTTAAACCCACATAATTTAATTAAATATTAACTCCCCTGTTTGCCCCCCTCTAGTATTATATGCTTGATTATTATATTTATTCCACTGTTAACTTAGTAATAATCATTGGTTAAACTTCAATTGTTACTGGATGTAGAAGGTTTCAACAATCACTCTTGTTATTGCTGTTAGCAGAAATATTACTGTTTAATGTTAAACAAACGTACAAAATACAAACAATATAATAGATGAAACAATGAATCCATCTTCTTCTGCTCTGTTAAGAATCATTTCTCTTTTTGCAACTGATCGTTGTGTGACTTTTTTTTGCTGAGCTATGCTTGGTGTGTTTTGTAAACATTTCAATGAGGCTACGGCCATCATTGGATGGATCGTCCTGTGGACGATCTTGGAACTGTTGAAATATTACATGTTCCCTCACTTACCCTCAATCGGAGATCTGTTTTTCGATCCCGATTTGGATCAAGATGTTGATACACCATCTGATCCACCTGCGACTAGAGTAGAATCCGTCCCAGTGGTTCGCTCATACATGGTATTTAGGATATGCCAGGCTTTAGAACTTCCAGCGAAACTGGCTCCATCTGCTACCCAGAAGTCAGATATCACTGTTGTAGAATCCTATATGGTCTACAAGCTGTGTTCTGCTTTGGGTTTGCCTGCACGGATGGCTCCTATAGGAGTGCCAGTGGTAGAATCTTTCGAGATCTACCAGTTCTGCTTAGCCTTGGACATTCCAGTGAGATACCGGTCGCAGAAGGACGCAGTTTAACATCAATACTGTCGTCGGCTGCCCGATGCAGTTTTCAGATCAGAACTGTCTTCGGATGCAGCAATGGAGGGTGGGTGGGCGGGGAACGAAAGTAGCCCACCTCCCCGTGGTGTTCCCTGGGCAACGGTGCAGTTCTCTGGAATTGCACCGGCTAAGAGGCTACTCAAGTGTGAAACAAATAAATAAAGAACATATTATTTAGTTTGACAAAACTACACACCTAATTTTTGATTTTGGATTTTAATGCCACAAAATTTCATTACAAGCATCAAATTCAGAACATGCAGAACGTGCATATATGGTAGCAACAACTACAATGTTTTTTTTTTTTTTGGATATACATAAGAATTATATATATTTTTTATCCTAAAAAACTAATTTAAAATATGTTTGTGACAAAGAATTGTTGTAGAACTCACACATAGAAAAAATCAGTAGCGTTGACAATCATAAATCTGATGGATGAATATTATAATGACTTGAATTTGAAAAATTATAGTGACAAAAATTTACAAATTCATAACATAATTCGTCGCCATATATTTATAGCCGGTTATGACAAAATAGATTAAAGACCTTATGGTCAATATGTTGCCACGATCCTTCCTGAAGGGTATGGAACTGAATGAAGAGTAGTACAAATGGGAATGGTTTGGGCCGGGGATTATCTGTTGTCTGGTATGGTACAATTAGCATTAAGCAATCAGTACTAGATGGCTTTTCAACTAATAGAACATCTATGAGAATTAGCTTTTTTCTTGCCTGTTGGTAGCTTTGAGTTGGGTTTTTTTATGGCACGAAAGCCATCTTTGCCAAAGCTGTGAACAATTCACGAAATTAAAATATTTGTATCAATTTATAATAAATTCAAAACATGGAATCTCTACAAAATCCAAATGTCTAAAAGCGCAAAACTGTGAGCTATGAAAAAGCGTAACAATGATTAAGAAATGGTATGTACTAAAAACCGCGGCTAATGTTTATAAATGATTGGAAAAACCAATATTTTTTAGAAAACTAAAAAGGTTAACATGTGAAATTTTGAAAAGCAACTCTCCCAAATCAGAGTGAGATTTTTGAAAATATGTAAGACGCTGTAAAGAAAACCTTGCACATTCTACACGAATGTGTAAAAGTGACGTAAGACTGTCATAAATTGAGCAAAATGGTGTTGGGTACTCCATCAACAAATGTCGGTGCAGGAATCGAGTTTGCCCACTCCTCAACCTAATTCAGGGGTGTTTGTGCTCCGGGGAAACCCCGGAATTCCGGGGATTTTGAACTTCGATACCCGGAAATTCCGGGGATCGTCGTTCAAAAGGAAGTAGGAATAATAATGAATTATTTATTTTGATCTGGGCGATTTTGTTTGCTTTGAAAGCAGAAAACGCAAGGTCAGCGTGTGGGGTGAAAACTTTTCCTTTCTTTCTCCAAAGGCAGTGATAATGCGTGAAAAGGGGGAAAAAACTTCTTTTTTGTTCTTTCCTTATTGCGAGTTATGACTCATTCCCCCGTTTCTCGGACATTCTCTTCTTGATTCTTTTCGGCAAGTAGGCGCGGCAGAAAAAAAAGGGAGAGACTTCGCGACCAGATGTGCGATCACGTGACTCTGGGTTCAAAGGTCTTATCTCTCCTGGCGTGGCGCCAATAAGTAGAGAAGGATTTTTCGCCGTATTAGCTATTTGTCATTGATCGCTTCGCAACTTTTTTTTCTCCGCTGTGTAAAATTTTCGTTTCATTTATTGATGCACGTGTAAATTTTTCGTTTCTCTTATTGAAATATTTTTTTATTTATGTACGCAAGAGAATTTCACTTTGAAATTTCAGCATATGAAACAGAAATTACCCCTTAAAAATTCATATCTAATTAGTTTTACAGCATTAGATTCAGAGCTAAGAGGTAAAACCAGTACAATATTAGCTTTTGAAAAATTATCATCTTTTATGTCCCATATTTTTAGTGATAATGAAAAGTCAAAAGTAGAAGCTGAAATAAGGTTATACCAGAGTGATATTGATATCACCAAAGAAATGCTCTACACATCTGATGAAAGTGGAAATCAAGTCAAGTGTACAATTGATAAATATTGGTCTAAAGTTTTTAATTTAAAAGATGATTTCACAAATGATTATAAGTATCCTACATTGGCTAAATTGGTCAAAGCCTGCCTTAGCTGCTTCCATGGCCCATTAGTGGAAAGTGCATTCAACTTAATGGATACACTTGTCACTGACTATAGAACCTCTCTTAAGATTGATTCCCTAGATGCAGTGCAGACTATTAAATATGATTTAATGGCTTCTAAAGAAACCTCATGTGAAAAATATGGCTCAAAAAATCCAATGACTGATCCAATTCACAAAGATCTCTTACTGAATATGAACAGAAGTTGGAAAACATATCAAGAGGACTTAAAAACATGTATTTCAGATGAGTCACCTATAAAAGTCTCTGAAAAACCTTCTACATTAGCAGAAAAGCAAACTGCTTCTACCTCTGCATGTGCAGTTCTCGAGGAAATTTCTTCAACTGTAAATGAGGAAAATAAAAGTCAATCTTCCTGCAATTATGAAGTTCACCACAAAAGAAAGACAAGCCCACAAACATCAGAAAATAAAAAAAAGCAGCAGAAATTAGATAATTTTTTTAAAGAATTAATTCAGGTAATTTAAAATATTTGCATAAAATGTAGTAGTTTATATGTTTGAAAATTTATGGTTATTAATTTTGTAAAAAAAGTAATTCATTGAACTTTTATAATTAGGTCATTCAATATTTCATAATTGTAATTTTTCATTTCTCCCCCCCCCTTCTCGAAACTCCAAAATGCCGGTAGTAAGTCCGTAAAAGTTTCAGGGGATTTTTTGGGGTCCCACAAACACCCCTGCTAATTGCAATTTTATCCAGTTTTCTGTTGTGTAAAATGGGCTATTGTAGGCTTGAATCCATTGAAGCTTATTACGAATCTGTGTGTTCAGTTTGCCATTTGGAATACAAAATGTGACATAGTATATATTTCTTATAATCAGAAAGAGGAATCTGTCTTGTCAAAAAAGTAGTAGCCAATTTAGCTGCCATATCAGCCTTTTCACTTCTCGGAATTCCCACATGTACGACGACCCAACATAAAATACTTTGAAAGCCCTTCTATATAAGTTTGTCATAAAAGTTTAAAATGTTGAAAAGCAAAAGATTGCTGCGAGCTTGTAAAGATGATAGGGATTCCAGAGTGCTGACTAATCATTGAGTATTTTATACAGTGCGCGAAAAAAGTATAAGGACAACATGTAATTGCATGAAAATATGCTTTATTTCCATTTCCCCTAAATGAACTTTTTATATTTCTTACTTCTGCTGCATAATTTTGTGATAACACTTATACCACATAAAAAACATAATTTAGCTTCAAAATATTGATTTTACAAAATTTAACATTAAAGGAAAAACGGAAAAAATTATAAGGACATGTTGTAAAATACTTAAAAAATGTTTCAATAATCAAGAAAACTACCTTTTTTTCAATCACTTGAATAAGCCGAGAGGTCATAGATCCTGAAAGATCTTTTAAAATATCCACAGATATTTTTTCCCAAGCGTCTTTGATAGCGACGACATGATCTTGTGTACATTGATACTGTGTGCCGTTTTTATAAACTTCTCGGGCTAGAAGTCCCCATAAGTTTTCGATTGGATTAAGATCGGGACTTCTCGCCGGCCAATCAAGTAAATTTACAGAATTAGCTTCAAACCAGAGTTTTGCACTCGTAGAAACGTGTATCGAAGCATTATCCTGCTGAAAAATATAGTCCCCTGAAGTAATTAGTGGCGCTTCAGGTAATAAACTTTCTTCTAACATATCAACATACCTGTCCGAATTCATTTTACGGTTGATAAATACAATTGGAGTGGTTCCATTTGACGCAAAAGCTCCCCATACCATAACCGAGCCACCACCATATTGACGCCTGGAAAACACTTCCTTGGTCTTTCGCAGATCATACCAAAAATAACGAAAACCATCAGGTCCATCAAGATTGTACTTTTTTTCGTCCGAAAAAATTACATCAGCCCACTTTTGACCAAGAGAAATGTATATTTTGGCAAAGTAAACTCGTCTTCTCTTATGATGATTTGTAAGAGGGGGCTGTGACACTAATTTCCCATAAGAAACTTGAGGATGTTTACTCAAAACATTTTGAACAGTCCTTGTTGAGCATGGTAAACTCAAATTTTGTCTAACTTCATTTGCGGTTTCTCTATTCTCGCAAGCTCTCCTTACAATCATTCTTTTTTGTCGACGAGTGAGAATTTCTGGTCTCCCAGTTCGCTTTTTCATACCATACATCCCAGGATTTTTTTAAAAATTATAAACCACCGTTTTAGATCTCTTGATTTATTTTGAAATTTCCTATCCACTTAATCCACATTCTCGAAAAGCAACATTTTTTCCTTTTTCAGAGTCAGAAAGTTGAGTTCCTTTGGGCATCGTTTAAAAATTCACACTGAAAGTCGCCCAATGGGAAATTATTTTTGCAAATGAATCTTTTAACTCGGAATTGTCATTTTATGCTTTCAAATATGCAAATTTTTAAATAATTACTGGAGAAAAAAGCAATGTCCTTATACTTTTTTCCGTTTTCATTTAGGTTTAAAAATTAAAATTTAAATATTAGTAGATTTAAAATTGAAAATTTTAATTACTTTACGCATAAAATATTTTAGTTTTACTTCTATTTTTGCTGCAAAAATTTGCATGCAATTCTGTAAACAAGGATTCTAGATTTGGCGATTTTTCGCGTGTCCTTATAATTTTTTCGGGCACTGTAGCTATCTGCAGAACAATCTCAAATCAACGATAATCAGTCATCTCTGCTGTAAAAAATGGAACAGAATGAATGAATTCTATTAGCTATTGTAGAATTTGACAAATTGTATTGTAGAATACAAGCGAAAAAAGTATGATCAAAACCTCTAGAGCCATCTATAAAAATAGGTTTAAATTGACGATATTTTTAACGCTGGTCAGCAAAGATTTGCTGATAAATGATATCTGCAATATTTTGTTAATCAAAATGCTGAAAAGAATTCAAGTATTGACTACCATTAGATTTCCAGGGTGATAAGAGAAATGATTTTTCAGAAACTATTTTTCCTTCTCTAGATGCAGTTCTGAAACTGAGCCGGCCATTTCTACGAAGGGGCCCAGGTGCAAGAATCCATTTGGGGCCCTAAATTTTTTTGTAAAATAAAAAAAAAACTACAAATACGAACACATATTACTATTGCATATTTATTTAATTCGTGTTTTTGGTTTTGCTATTATTGCTGGAAAATTTCAATTTTTTTTCGATGCTTAGTGGGGCAAGTTCGTTTAAGGGTTATGCATGCATTCTTGATTGAAAACAATTCTTTATTAATTTTAATTTGTTGAAAAAGGGCTCAGCATTTATTATAGCAATTGGAAATGTAAAAAAAAGTTTTAACACAGTTAATACATTTAGAAATTAATCATTATAATTATTAATTACTCTATATTTCAATACGTGTGGATTTAATTTAAATATCTTTATTTAAATTATTTAATTATTATTAAAATTATTAAATTATTATTTAAATCTTATTAAATCTCTTATTTAAATCTCTTTCATTCAAAATCATGAAAATCACATAGTGAAATCACGTAGCAAAACAATTATTTGGATTAGGTTTACATCTACATTGTTATCATAAAACGTTACAAAGTTTTTAGGACATTTTTCTAATTCATGTTTTTATCAGTGATTAACTTAAATACTTTAAAATCTATCTTTTATCTGTACAATAACAGTATCATTTACAGAATTAAAAAAATAACATCTAAATTCCTCAATTCCGGACTTTCTATAATTTCATTTTCTGCTGTTTCAAAATATAATTTTTCACTTTTTCAAATTCGTTTTTCAGAAAAATGTTCGGAAAGAATCTAATAACATATTATCGTTTTTGCTTTGTCTAAAAATAAGTTACATTTTGTTCTTAAATCTTGTATTCTCGACAAGAAATAACCCAACAAAATGTAAAATAACTTCAATTAACACTGGAAATACTAATTTGTCTAGAGTTAAATCTATTTTATCTGAAAACAAGCAAAATGAAAAATGCGTCATGAATGAATGTAATTTTTATCATCCTTTATATATATGTGATAAATTTAAAAATCTTTCAATTCCTGAAAGAAAAGAAATTATTAAATTAAACCATGTATGTAATCGCTATCTGTCAACAAATCATTCTAATAATTGCCCCTGTTCTTTTTTCTGTATAAATTGCAAAAGCAAAAATGTTACTTCAATGTATAATATCTTTCTATGTGAAGACAAATGTATTACTAATAAAAAAAAACTTCCTGCAGCGAGCGAAGCATCTGAGTCATCAGTGACCTTGGCTTCCAAAGCAAAGGATTACTTAATATTGCTATGATTTTTATTTATGGTCCAAAAGGCAAAATAAATCTTCGTTGCGTTTTTGATTCAGCTACAGAAAATTATTATTTAACATTGAAGGCTGCAGATATGTTAAGATTAAATAAAATAAAATAAAAGCCAACTCCACTGTATAAGATCTAAATAATTCTCTTTCAAGAAATAATCATTTTTCAAGGCAGCTGTTTCGAACTTTGATGATATATTTCACCTGAATGATGTTGACTTTTTCCTCACTACAGAGATAATAAAAATACATCCTTCAAAAAAGAAAAATATTTCGGATAAATACAGATCCCCCAGGTTATATTCTTGCTGATAAAGATTTTAATATCTCTTTTTCTGTGATTTTAATCAACCGTCAGAGATTTCTTGCTTGTTAGGAAGTTGAAATCTTTGTTGATATTTTTGATTTAGAATAATAGAAATTTTATGCAGTAAAGGAAATATTATAAGATTTTACATTTGATGTTCATTAAATTATAATTGAGAATCAATGAATATCGTTTGAAACTTTCCGTAATATTAATTAATTTTCTCATATCGGATAATGTTGGAGGTGATTGTAATTTTTTTAGTTCACTATTGAAATGATTGATTTTATATTGACTTTTGAGATTCGCAAACATGGTAGACCAGTGTTATAAATATAAATGAGAAATTTCAAGAACACAATCCTTACAGCAGTTCTGTTCATTATTTTCAATTTAATCTGAACATTCTCAGATAGCTCATGAGCGCTTTCAGTGTGGAGAAAAGTTAGAACTAAAATAACTAATATATAAATGCTTACAAACTATATATTTACAAACGGAAAAAAGAAAAAAAATGACTTCAAACTAATGATGTTTTAGAATATCTACCAGTGAAGCGCTAAAGAAAATATGATGTCTGTTTTTTTTAATGTTATTATTGATGTGACAATTGAAATGTTATTCCTCCGATCAAAAATGAAATCTCTTGTAATTTATATCTGGCTTACCGTGGAAATTATTGCTTTTCTGTTAGCTTTTCAATTCGAAAACGTGAGAAAACAAATACAAATCAAAAAGCGATTCGGTAAGAAATCCAAATCCATTACAATTATTTTGCGCTGTATACATAGTTTCTCAGACAACTTATGAAAGAAAAGACTTTATCTGCTTTTTCTGCTCAAAAGAAGTCACTTTGGAGCAGAATTCAGAACAAAAACAATTGTGATATTAAAGATCACAAATAATACATTTACATCAAGAGAAAAAAATAAACTAATATGAGAACTTACTACCTGCCCATTGGAATGCCTATTAACCAAACAATTAATGAAAATGTGTATTTATTTTTATTGTTATACCGATGTGAAATGGAGATGATATTTTGCGGATTTAAAACGAATTCTCTTGAATTCAAAATTTGAATTTCAAGTTATTTTCAGTATCGCTTCTACCAATATAACACACTTTATTTTAATTTATAAGCTTCACATGAGTGTTCCAAAGGACAACAATGAATATTCGGAAATCCTTTTTTATAAGCTTTTTGATAAACATTTGTAGAAAAGACCGATATGTGGCAATAACGGTACTAGAATTAGATTTCAACTGGAAGCGTGGGAAAATACCAAAATGGCTGTTGTATGAATAGTTCTATCATTAAAAATTATAACAAAATAATTTTTGCATTGTAAAAAATAAATTGGTAAAAAGAGAATTTTATTTTTGTTGCAGAATTGTTATAATGTAGTTTGTATCATTGGAATATTGTTTAATTCATTATGTAATAATTTGGCACATTTTAATATTTTAAACATCTTGGAAATTATAATAAAAAAATTTAATTTTCATAAATTATATGCAGTTATACAAAACACGCACACACACATAGTATATAATAATAATAAAAAGCCATGCATTCTAGGGTTAAATAAAGAACGTGAAATCATGTCTAAAGATGATTTGCAATTATATGATCAACATTCGATGAGAGGCTAAAATAATTTTACTAAAACTTATTAAAGATAAGATTTATTTATCTGATGCATAAGTTATAAATTTTCATCATCATCATACTAGCTTAAGAATTATTATTATCTTAGCAAAAATCAACTTTACGTTTTCTTTAAATACTAATTTTCATCTCTTCTTAAACATTGTTTTTTTTCTTTGTTATTAAAATTCCTTACCGTAGCTTATTGATATGTAAGAAATTGTTTATTAATAATTGTAAAAAATTTTTGCAAAGAAATCTGAATCAGAGCAATTATATAAAATACTATTTATGTGACAATTGGAAAACTACCTCTGAAATTTAAACTTTCTCGATCTGGTAATGCTACGTAGCTTCAGGGACTATATAGATTGAATTGATTAATATATGCAATCAGCTCATTTTTACTCGTATTTATAAATTCTTGGATAGCAATACATGTTATCTAAATAAGAATAGGTAATTTTTTTCTGATTCTAATTAATTATTTAATATAGATGAACTTAATTAAGCAAGATGAAAATGAATGCTTTTAAATATGATACATTTTTATTTTTTTATTACGTTTTTTAATAAGAAATAATAACTTGTGGCAGAAAACCTTACCACAAGATAATAAATATATTGAAAAATGGAAGTAGAATTAGCGTAAATCTTTTAATTTTTTTACGCATAAATTACCATGATATTTAAATTAATGAATACAGAAACGAAATTACTCATTAATGAAGAAAGGAAACGAAAACACTCATTAATGAAATATATCAGAAACGAAACTCTCATTAATGAAGAAAGGAAACGAAAACACTCATTAATGAAATATATCAGAAACAAAACGAACAGAAACGAAACTCTCATTAATGAAATATAGCAGTGGCTTACTGATTTTTATGTTAGGATGTTATGGGCAGGAGTTTCTATTAAACATAAATTTCATTCCATCAGATCCTTAAATAGCCATCATTTCAAATGGTAGAATTTATAAATTTGAAGTATATATATATATATATATATATATATATATATATATATATATATATAATGATATTTTAAACTTTAATTTCAATTTAATTAATTTCCAAGATTTTATCTTAATTTAGATCATAGTAAGTTCATTATCTTATTTCTTGATCCAATTCCACTTTCTCTACTTAATTAATTCAAGAGAAGCTTTATAAAATTGTTGAATCGGCTGAAAGCCGACACATTCTCACGCTCTGCTGGAAGGGATAGAAAACTGTCCAGTAAGCACATTCTTTTTAAAAGATCTCTGTGTTTCCTTACTTGTGATTGACATGCGTCAGAAATCCCTATCAGAATCTTAGTAATATATTAGCACTATGAAGAAATATTTTCCCTATCAAAATCTAAGGTTATATAAGAGAGGGATAATTTATTTCGCTCTTCTTCTTCCCCACTTCTGCTTTTGTGCTGCGCTGTGGTGGACGTGCCATGTCCGCGCCTTCTTGTAAATAATCTTGCCTGCTTCTCCTATATGAAATAAAACGACGTCACGAAATCAAAAGTCTTTTCAATGTCTTCGAACCTGCCTTCTGCTTCACATAAAATAATGCTTACACATATATATACAGTTGTGACATATTTGTTGACGTTTTTTTTTTTTTCCTTCCTAGCTAACGTTTCTATAAATGAGAAGAAGGCTAGCAAGATAGATTAAATACGTCTCTACCACATACATTTGTTAATACGGGAGCATGGAACGCTACTTAATCAGGTCTTACTTAATCAGATTTCAAAGTCCATTTATTCAGGATTTCCGTTATCTACTTAGAAAATAGTGGTTAAACCCAATTAGAGGCTCTTAGATAACTGGGGACTTTCATCAATCTAATCGCATTAGGTTAAATACGTGGTTACAAACACATCTACAAGATAATCGAAAATAGTGCTTGAGGAAGTCAAGATATGTAGGTAAAAAGATTATAAGAGTAGAAATTTTCAGTTTACTTTCACCAAATAAATGATTTCGAAATCATTTTAGTAAAAACTGCGAATCATAGTTAACATGAAAATGTTTTAAGACTTTTATAATTAAAATAATATGAAAATCAAATAAATAGATGTCAAATTGTGCTACAAATTCAACAGTTGAACCTAATACTTCCATCAAAAACTCGTATAAAATTTTCTAAAGTAGTAGATGCCCATTAAGAGAAGATTTTCAAAATTTTAAATTGATATTTATTTGATTGAAAATTTATCAAAATTTAAATCTTCCCTCAATAATTCTGAAGCATTTTATAGAGCAAAAACAAATTTTACTGCATGGCAGTAAAAATCACTTTAATGCTAATAATTTGTAATAGGATTTGTAATAATTATTTTCGTTTTCTTTAATACCTTTCATTCGAGTGATTCTTGTCAAAATTTTGCTAGTAATAAAAAATTGCTTCCTTTGGACATAAATTTCAAAATAAATTTTATTTTCCTTTCTATTACCTTCTCATATGGAGAAAATATGGCAATCATCAATAAAGTTTGAACTTGAAATTTGATTTCTCAATCAAATGAAATATCTACGTTTTAGATTTCCCGAAATCGAAAAACACATTTTTTAGCATTATTTGTATCTTTGTGTCAAACAATTCAATAATAATTTGAGCTTTATTGATAAAATTGGCATAATGATCTTTATAGGACATCTACAAATGTGGTGTAAATTTTGAAAGAAACTAATTCAGAGGAAGTCTCTCTATCCTGGTTACCTGAATTTAAATTAAGCGTCAACAACGAAGCGAATTGAGATGAAATTTTGTTTACTGTTTTAATACCTAAAGCGTATATATACTTTAACCCTTTCTAGGGCCGTGGGAAGTATATTTCCCACCAAACTTATCAATCTTTGTATGAAATTATGTAGGTTGGCATAAGTTCTGACAATTGTTTTAGAAAGACAGAAACTTAGATGATTCAGTTCTTTATCTTACACAAAATGATGTGTCTTGATTTGTTACTTAATTATTAATTAACCAAATTAATTAATTAATCAAATTAAATTTATCTAATAAGCTAAATGAATCCCTTTTCTTATTCTAATTTCAAGCCTAAAAATATTTTAACATAATATGACTAGAAAAAAATGGCCCTTTAAAGGGTTAAAACATAGAGCCAAATCCTTCAACGGTTTATCTTTCTGTCGGTTTGTATTTCCACAAGCACATAAAAGCGATAAAAAAAAATCTTAGTTATACAAATTTAATATGTGATTTTCTTACTACAACTTTTGTAGATTTATGTCAAATTTCGGTTTCGATCGCTTGAAAATAACACGTATAACACGCTTATTCGATTTTTTGATACTTATTGCTAAGTGCCAAGTATTAATTGCCAATTATCATATTTTAGATTCCATAGAATCGCTGAATTCCCGCCAGTGATTAATATTTCTTACCTATTGCTCACCAATGCCTCGCATGATAAAATTACAATCTGTTTTGCAGCAGGAACATGCCAGACTGTGAAGGCAAAAATTTAAAGGATATCAACAGGAATAGAAGCTAATGACTAAGCAAGGTGAAGAATTTTCGCTTTCCAATTGAAATCCCATTTTTCCCCCAAGTAATCACTTTTCTCACTTAACCCAACTGAGAAAATTGGATCCAATCAGCACTTGCAAGATAAGAGAAATCACATCAAGTCATTAACTATAAATCAGTTTAAAGGAAAGAAATGCAGATGCACATAATCAGGAAGAAGCAGTTCTCCCATGTGAAAATGCAAAAATATCTCCAAGGATAAATCATTCTCTTGAAATGTACAATTAAAGTAAATGCATATCAACAGCTGCAGCAATTGAGTTAGTTGCAGAAGAGAGAGAAGTAATTCGGAAATGGAATCTAATGAGATTCCGCGGAGATATGCATGGTATGCGGAAACTTTCCCCAGTGATTTATTCACAGCAGAGAGGGAATTATTCAGAAAACTTTCGACGGATTGCTGCTATTATATTCTTTGCAGGAATTATATATTAGGCAAGAATATTTCCATTCTTCTGTTATCTATTCCCACCTGTCTCAACTAGATAATAAATAAAACTGTATGATTTTTCGAAATCGCTAAATTACTCTTGAAATTAATAAATAAAGTGTTTTAATCGTTATTTGTATGCATTCAATTATTAAAACGCAGGATTTCAACTATATTATTTAAGATAGCTGGCTACGTTAAAAGGTCAATCATAGATGGAAATATCGAATATTTTTTTCAATGGTGATTGCCCTTTGCTGTCATTTGGTTTGGAAAAATAATTATTATCATTAATTTTAATTCATATTTTGAATTACTTAGCCCCAAATATTATTTGGCAAAATATTTTTCAACTTCAAATTTTACTGTATATATCTAACTCATTTTTTTAGAAGCTTTACATCGTTTTGCCCATTGCGTTATGCATCTTCCTATATAGCAGTCTTTGTTTTTATCCTCCCAATAGCATCTCTGTACAAAGAAGCTGTGTTTAAAAATAGGCGCACCTTAAAAAATGTCTTTTGTTTGAATTTGAAAGAAAAATATTATTGTACATTTAATTAAAAAAAATTATTAAAAAAGGCCTCAAGGAAACCCACTCAACATAAATAAAAAGATGAATTTTTACATATTAAACGTCCACAACCGAAATAAAGCCAACGTGAAATATTAACATCAATAATGAAACTGACTTGAAATTTACTTCGACAATGAAATGCATTGTAAAATGCAGTTAAAATATTTTTTAAAAAATAATTAAAAATGAAAACAAAACAAAACATAGTACTATTTAAAAAATATATTTCCTTAATTTTTAAGATAGTGTAATTTTTTTCTCTAAAATTTTCGTGTACTTTCACACGAGAATGTCAAAATTTTTCTTGATTATTGTTAATATAAAAATTTTAAATAATCTCTCCAACGTGCAAATTCCTTCTCTTCAAAGTATATATGTATGTTCTGAATATGATAGCTTTAGGTCCGATTAGGTTTAATGGCTCCGTCTATAAAGCGCTATGTGTATTTGTGTGTGTACGAATGTGTATATCAGCGCTTTATAAGGCGAAGCCATTAAACCTAATACATTTATCTTTATTAGTACCTTTTAAAACCCTTTGAATTTTGTTTCTATGTTCATTCTTTGAAAATTTAAATTCATTTGTTTTTATATTTACATACCTTATATTTCAATGTTAAAGCTATTTCATATTTTTAAATTACGTTTTCCGAAAATCTAAATCTCGGAAAAGTGCTTAATTTAAGGAAATTTTAGGGAAATGATGGTAATTTCTTAGTATATTATAAAGCTTTTGAACTACTTAACTTTAAGAAATGAATGGTTTTCTTATTCTATTTCCTTTTTATTGCTTCATCATGAGGAAAATAAAACTTCACGGATAAAAAACTAAAACTGCATTGCTTAAAAATTGGATTCTATTCCAATTTATATCTTATTTCAGGAGTTAGATACTATATTTCTTAAGCACGCCACAAAATTTTGAATAAATCATTTGATAAACTTCTAAGACATCAGAGTTTTACTTTGTATCCATTTTTAGCATCATCTCCAAATACATTTTCAAAACACTTCTGCATTTTAATTGATATATATATATATATATATATATTTAATTCATATAAAAATTTGAAAATTTTACTGCATTTTATATAAAAAATTCAACACAAATTTTCAAAAATTCTTCCCGAATGTAAACACAATTCATTATTTTCTAATATATATATTTGAATTCAAATATTTTTTGTTATATATAAATAAAAAGAAGATAGAGTATTAAGGATCGGAATTTCGAATGACACAATGTTGTCTAAAAATGGAAGCTCATTCATATAATGGCCTGACTTCTTAGATATTCTTTGATTTTAAAACAATTTTCAAGCAATCGAATAAAAACATCGAATACTTTTTAAATCACTCAATAAAATGGTAGAAGAACAAAGCTCAATATCTTTCGACTTGTCATCAATAAAAGCACTCAAAAGGATTAGGAACAAAAACCCTTAAGCTCGGTCAGTAATTGAAAGAGAATCCTTTCATGATTTAACAGTAGACTGGCGGCTCATGAAAGAGAAATTTTCTGTTAGTAGTATTATCAGCACATAAGAATTTTACGTCAGCCATTTTGTTATAGAGATACTAAGAAAGATACATTTTTTTATAGAAACGGAAGGAAATTAGTAGATAAAGCTGATACGATATGTACAGAAGTTAAAGAATATTGCTATTAAATAGCAAGTATTCTTTTGAATGCATGAATATTTTACACAGAACAACAAATTCTATAACTCTGTAAAAATTTGAAATGTGATGAAGAGAAAAGAATAATACGAAACTTCCGAATAAATTTCGAATTACAATCCTCGTAATTTTAATAACAATTCATAATGAATTATTTTTATTGACATCATGAAAAATACATGAGGCATTGGTAAGGTGCATTTATGTTGTTTTTAAATGATGATGTGTAGTTTTGTTATTAATATAAATGATGAATTTGGACTTAAGGGAGAAATGTGGATTATTATCTCTGTGCTAATATTTACTTTTGTTATTATTGTGTTAATATTTTATTATAAAGCAAAGAATTTTTTTTTTTAATTTTATAATTTTTCGAGACTGCGAGATGAGGGAAAACTGCTTCGAAGCTGTCAGATTCCTGGGTAGGTCAACACAGGCTTATAGATATAATGTAATTTTTTTAAGTAATGAGGTTCACACGTTGGGCATAGCAATGGTGTGATGTCGAGTTAATTGGATTTTAATGATAAAATGTATTTACTAAGCGAGTGTATTAATCTTGAATAGGGTATTATTTCTTCGCCATCGACGAGAAATCGACAAAGCAGACAAATCTTTGATAATCCTTTTGACAAAATCTTGAGTATAATGGAGCTAGGAGATTTTGACGCAATATGAAAATCTCCAAGTAAATCCAGGAGACGTAAAAATAAGCAAGTATCCAAGCTTGATGACTCACTGAGGATGGTACGACTTAATCCTAAGTTTTCCCTTCGTTGTTGCAATGACAGGCACGTACTACTTCACCAGATGAAAAGGCAGAGTGGGAATATTTCTTTTTTGTTTATATAAAAAATTATTATCATTGCATTTCATGATTACACAATAATTTATTCGATAATGAAGATTGTGTCCTGGAATAAATGACTTGAATGCACATATTGTATTTTATGTGGTTTATTAGTAACATCAACAACAAAAGGCACATGATTACGCCAAAGTGTAATAGGCCTAGAGAACTACACATAAAATTTCTCGGGAGAATGAAAGACGAGATCACACTCCCCCTAGTAGAGGAGTCAAGTTCGCTTCTACTGGGAAAAATATATACTAACATCAACAGGGAGACAATGTGGTATTTACATGATTGGCAGCTAGCTCCCCCCAAGAAGATCACGTGTTTAACTGAATTCTTAACAGTTTATGTTTAAGCTGGCAGCCCTTTCATCACTAGCAGCCCGGACACCTTTCATTAAGAAGATGTTACGTGATATCGATATAAATATTTCTTCAATAGAACCGGGTTACTATGATTTGAACCCGGAACTTTGCTATCCAAACACCGGAACTCAGTGAACAGATGGAACCTTCCCGTTGCAATGCAAAACCATTTACTAAATGAAGCGTTTTTTTACAAAATAATCAGAGTAAGATATAGAGTAAATAATAGAGTAAAATTTTTGAAAAATGAAAATTAGTTCTGAGCATTAGAAAAAAACGAATGTGGAACTTCTCATTGTAAATCTATTTTGCTCCTTAGGAATTTCTACTATATTTAAAGAAAAAATAACTAACTTTAGTTGAAAAATAGATAAAAGAATCATTAATAATCGGGATTGTTTTTAATAATTGGATGTATTAAATAAATTTATCTTAATAATTGGTTGTGAAAAAAATATTAAAAAAACTGTTAACTTAATGTAATTGATATTTGTAACCAATTAAACATTGATGTTTTTTTTTTGATAATAGGAAACATTGAACGAAAATTATCAAAATAACTCATTATGCAATCTATTCTGTTATAACTATGGCTGTTGTCATTTAAATGATCATTACAAATAAAAGGTTAACATTCATATACCAGGGGTGTTTGTGGGACCCCAAAAAATCCCCTGAAACTTTTACGGACTTACTACCGACATTTTGGAGTTTCGAGAAGGGGGGGGGAGAAATGAAAAATTACAATTATGAAGTATTGAATGACCTAATTATAAAAGTTCAATGAATTACTTTTTTTGCAAAATTAAGACCTTTGAACCCAGGTCACGTGATCGCACATCTGGTCGAACGAAGTCTCTCCCTTTTTTTTTCTGCCGCGCCTACTTGCCGAAAAGAATCCAGAAGAGAATGTCCGAGAACCGGGGGAATGAGTCATAACTCGCAATAAGGAAAGAACAAAAAAGAAGTTTTTTCCCCCTTTTCACGCATTATCACTGCCTTTGGAGAAAGAAAGGAAAAGTTTTCACCACACACACTGACCTTGCGTTTTCTGCTTTCAAAGCAAACAAAATTACCCAGATCAAAATAAATAATTCATTATTATTCCTACTTCCTTTTGAACGACGATCCCCGGAATTTCCGGGTATCGAAGTTCAAAATCCCCGGAATTCCGGGGTTTCCCCGGAGCACAAACACCCCTGATATACTATCAAACAATAAAATAAAACCGTGCATGAGTTCACTTATACAAATCTTCCTAAATAACGAATTGTAGTAATATACTAAATGTTTTAACCACGCACAAAAATTCAACCGAATGAAACTTTGTCCTCTCACAATACATTTCTCGAATTAAAATATTTTCGATACACCAATGAAACTCGATATTTTCCAACAATTAAATGCACTGATAGAATTTCAATCTATTATTTCAACTTGCCAAGAATTATGTCATTTCATATTAACTGCAATAGTAGTTAATGACAAAGCAGGTTGTAGGATCTTCCCTTTCCTATAACTCAAGAGAGAAACAGTCTATCCGTTAACACGTGCAATTAAGGGAAAGGCACATTAATTACAAAGCAGTTAAATGGGCAGGAATGCATGTGGAATGAATCAGGAAGAATGCATTTTCGCTGTGAAATGTGAAAATTTCTCCGAGGGCATGAATATAGTTAATGCATTCTCTTGAAATACACAATTAAAACGATCGTGTTTCAACCTCTTGAAACGGTTGAGTTAGTTGTAGAACAGTGGAGTAAAGTGGAAAGCTATCCAAATAATCTCCCATGGAAATTCACAGAGTATGCACGAATTCTCTTCAACGAATTACAGTAATTTATAAAGCAGCAAAGAGATAATTAGTCAGAATATAACTTTGAATGGGTTGCCATTACTGTACTTTTCGCAATAATTATCTATTAGACCAGGACATCCTCTGATGTCTTTTCTCAACCCTATCAAATGAATCATAAATTCCTCCTTTATTTAGAAAATGCTTTAAATAAATATCATTGTTAGTTAACGTTAACATAATAATAACCTTATTATTAGTTATAAATCGTAGTTATATTAACGTCTTGCTTTAAAGCAACTCTAGAGCTATTTTGGGACGGACCTCGTAATTCTGAACCGCGGTCAGTTGACGAGGACGAAACCTGAGCTGGCACCCCCTTTCTCCGAACTTCCACACAACACCAACGGGAAGACGTTTGGCCCCGACGGATTTAATGTGCACCATACCCGCTTACACGACCTTTCTTCAAGTGTAATCGGGTCTCGATCCTGACACCCTCCGGTGCCCAAGCCGAGACATTACTACCAGGCCACCACGATAATATTATTATTGAATATATAATAAACTAGCCGACTTTGGCGACCAGCCGGTGCGCCAATCTTAATGTTCGTGAAAATTTTAATAATTAAATATTTTATGCAATTCCTACTTTAATAGCTTCTTCATCAAAATATTTTAAAACTTCAAATTTTGATAGTCATATAATTCTCTCATAATATTATAAACGCCTTCAGTCATAACGTAATATGTATCTCTCTCATTTTCTGTTACTTCCCTTAGAATTTATACTATAAATTAAAGTGGAAAGGATTAATCTGCAATTAATATAATAATATTTTTTACTGAAACAAAGCATTCTTTTGTAATATGATTACTGAAAACAGTCACTGAGCGTTTAAACTTTATGGGCACTAAAGAATATCTTTCCTAATTTATGTAATATTTCAAGAATTTGTCAACAAAATATTCTCAGTGATTCATTAACAATGTTTAATTTTAAATGCATCAAACACTAAGAAAATAAAACGAATCGTTTAAAATAATCGGTTGAAAACAGGCTAAAAAAAACTAAAAAAACGATGTACTTAAAACTATAAGCGTATACAAAAAATATATAACTAACATAAATACAATTTAATTACAAAAACATGCAGTTAACCTAAAAATAATTTAAATCATCCGTTGATAATGGTTGTCATGTCAACAATCAGAACACAATGCGCATGCGTGAATTTTCAACGCCAGTTTCGGTAACGCAAATGCGTGAGTTTTTTTACGCCAGTTGGGGTAACGCTATGCAGATTAGAAATTTTTAATTTCCTTTATTCTGTGTTATTTTAATTCAAAAGTACTTAAGAATGAATCTGAAAGATCGATTCATTAACAATGTTTAATTTTAAATGCATCAAACATTAAGAAAATAAATAGAATCGTTTCAAATAATCAGCCGAAAAATCTTAAGCCTAGCCTCATGACTGTTGGGGAAAAAAACTGAAGCCGTACTCATTTGGCGGTAGGGAAAATAAAAAGATTTTTTTGGCTGGAAAGTTAGTTTTTAATTCATAATTAAAATTCTAATTAAAAATTCAAAAAAAGGGCTATCCTATCTTTTAAGTTAGATCAAACTGCACACGGTGTGCAAATTTGATTCAAATCGGTTAAGTAGTTTAGGAGTCCATCGCGGACAAACAACGTGACACGTAATTTATATATATTAAGATATTGCATTAATCGTTCTAATTATTGTATATATAAACTATCAACTGTATACAATTCGTATACAACTGTCAACAAAAATACTGAGACATTCTAGTATTGCTTTTGATTATCGCATCTTCACAAAATTAGTTTCTAGAGATATATCACAAGAGGACAGGTTCATTTTGATAGAGTTTTGATAATCGGAGCTAATTAATTCAATAGTTAATTAATTACTATTTCGAAATTCTTCCATTACGCCTACTTTTTTTTAACAGTTTATTGCTTGTTATGAAATTATCAACAAAAATAGTTTTTGTAAGCTCCTGACGAAATTTCCAAGAATTATTATGCTTTAAAAGATGACACATCCAATGTTAAATGAATTATAAAAACATAACGATATCTGAAGAAACTATTGTAGATTTTTCAAATGTTTTCGGCTCATTTAAAATATTTAATAACTTTTCACATAAATGGATGAAATAAATTTATAATTTAAAAAAATTAATATTTATTACAAATTTTTAAACATGGCTGTGATAAAAAAAATGAATTGTAATGCAATAAAATTTTTACGTGACAGAAAGCTGGGATATTAAAACATCGGAATCCTAAAAAATTCGCGAATATCTGTAATAGTTTTGAAATATCTACACAAAAACACTGTCAAATTCCCGCATTCGATTGGTAATGATTTAACACGACTGCTTACTGATAGATATATTTTTTGTACTCTCTGCTAATAATAAAGAGACATGTGTGTCTGGCCCTATGTGCGTTTTGATGCTCTACAGCTCAGACCATTTGAACCAGAGCGATCAAATGTGGGGAGGAAATGTAATTTGATAATGGAAATATGCATCTCAGAGCGATTTTAATGAAATATCATTAAAAATTATTTTTCCTGGATGATTTAAATAATTTTTGCAAAAAGTATCTCTAAACCTTTGTAAAATTAAAAAAATATTATGTTTTCAATAAAATACATTTAAATAACGTACATTTTGTTAACTGAACTTTAACATTATTATTAATGAAGAAAAAGAAGGGATGCAGATATATCTGGAGGTTAATAAAAAAAAAATCAAGAGCACATTTATATGAAAATCAGTAGAAGGTATTCAAAGATAGGAGAAAACGGAAAATTAGCTTTCAAATGAGAAGGGCAAAAAAAAAAAATCGTTAAAGTATATATTAAGCAAAAATGCATTCACATATTAAGATATATAACATCTGTTCGATACGAAAATAGTTATATTTTTGAACATTAGCATAAAAGAGATCGAAATATCTGTGAAACCAAAATATGCCAGACAAGTAGTAATAGTTAAAAAAAAAATTGTGAAAAGGACTTCTTACACCAAACAAAGAAGTATAAAGCAAAATTCTTCTAGCTAGAGGTTTATCAAATGATTTGCTTAAAATTTTGCAGACATCTTAAGAAATATGTATTTCTTGAACTAAAATTAAATTGCATTTCTATCTATTCTTTAAAAAATAAAGCTCGACTTATAAAGAACATATTTTTTTTTTCACATTGTGAAGCACAAAAAAAAAAAAAAAAAAAAAAAAAAACTATAAAACATTTTTAAACGAACAGATTATTTATTCTCAAATTCAAGAACTGCTGATCATGTTGAATTATTAACATTAAATTTGAACGAAAATATGCATTAGATTTTAATTTCTAAGAATTTTTACAAGAAAATTTTTTCAAACATTAGAATTTGAGAAAATAGTATTTAATGATAGCATTAAATCACATGTAAATTCAAATATAAAAGTCAGTGTAACTTCCACAAAAAAATAGACTTATAAACAAAATTCTAACACTTTTATAAAGAAACATGTTCAAGCATTAAAAATATTAAATAAAAAAAATCATAATTTCGCAAAAAAATCGGTTTTCCAACGTACTCACTTGCCTTAAATATTCATTTGGAAGAAATGTAGTTACTATGTAATGGGAAAAAATATCTTTTTTTTCAACCTTACCTTTCTTTATTATGATAAAAAGATATGACATTAAGAAAAAAATAAAATTCGAGAGTCTATGAATAAATTCTTATTCATGTAAGTTCCTCATTCTTCACTTTCGTGAATTCTTAGCAATTTTTGAATCTGAAGACAATTTTCAAGCAATCGAATAAAAACACGAGTCATTACTACCTAAATGACTCGATAAAGTGGTGAAAAAACTAAAGGTCAACATCTTCTCATTTGTCTTCAATCCATCTCAATGAAAGTACTCAAGAAGATTAAGGGCGAAAACCCTTGAGCTCAGTCAAGAATTGAAAAGAAAACCCTTGCGGGATTTGTATATGAACTGATGAATCATAAAAAAGAATTTTCTTCGAGAAATTTTATATGAACCCTTTCGTTTCCGAGAAGCTATAAGAAGATGCCATCGATACGAAAGAGAGGAAATTAGTAGATGATACTTTCGCAGTATGATCCCCCTCCCAAAAAAATAATATCAGTAAATTAAAACATTCTTTAGAATACATTATATATAATTGTATTTTATCCAGGATAATGAATTTTTCAGGATAAAAACATGTTTGAAAACATAAGAAGGAACACCTAAATAAACAATTCTTATTTTCATTCGTAAGAGCAATGAAATTTTGTTTTTATTTGTTTAACTCTTCAATTTACTTCAAATGGAAAATATTATATTTTATGGTAGCAAGTATTACATTTTTTCAAGCTTCAAAACTGACTTGCATAACACATTTTATTAAAAAAAAAATTCTGTTTTTAAGTGATATAAATAGGGAAAGGTTTCTGCAAAAAGTAGAATATCTGTCTAGGTTGAAGTCCTAGATTTTAATAAAAAATTCAAATTCTGTTTTTTTAATCAAAATATGAAACCCCAATTTAATATATCATAAAGTAGTCATTCTATTTAATCTAAGTAAAGTAGATCTTCAAATACAGTATTTTTTATTAATACAAATCGATAGAAACGTAAAGGAAAATAATAATAATACTCTAAAGCGGAAATAAAATAAATTACATATGCTATATTTTTATTCTAAAAATTTCCGAAAACTATATACATGTATATTTATACTGGGTGTTGCCGAATTCGACAGACAAATTCAGAGGGGTGATAGTAGGCATCAAGAGGATAAAGAATCACCATACAACATGGGGTCCCAAATGTCGTTTAGGGGGTAAAAATCGCAAAAATATAAGGGGATGGCAAACTTTTGGAAACTGTAAAAAATTAATAAAAAAATAACAAATGGTGTTTCAACTATGAATTTTTTTTAAGTGAAAGCACATTCTTAAAGACAATTTTTTATGTAAGTAACATGCTGATTTGATGAACTAGGCGGTCGTAAATTATTGAAAACGAAAAAGTAGTGTAGAACCCTTATCTGCAAAAATATTAAAACTTAAAGGAAAATAAAAGCTTGAAAATATAAGGAATTTCATACTCTTTGATTTGATATAATTCTGTAGTGTGAAAACTGAGGAGGCTTTAAGATATTCAACTAAAATGTTTGCCTGGAAACATCGCTATAACATCGGCACCAATGTTTACAGAAGGTATTGCAAAATTCTATCAAAAAAGTTTGAAGAGTAATAGTAGGCATCAAGGCGATAAGAATTTTCAAAGAAATATGAAGTCGCAAACGACGGTGAAAATTTATTTATTGGAATACAGATACAGCATACATTTATAGCACAGACATTTTAACATAAGAAAGGAGACGATGAGAAACTTTTTATAAAAATTGCTCAATGTTGCGGCCGCGAAGCTCATTACACAACCGACACCGATGTTTAAAGGACCACCAGACGCGCTCAAACATACCAGGTGTGCTTGCGATTTCATATGGCCCCAAAAGAAGAAATCCAAAAGATTCAGGTCCGGGGAACGTGGAGGCCAATCAACAGATCCGCCACATCCAATCCACGTCCGAGGATATGTATCATCTAGGTAGTTACGCACAAAATTCAAAAAATGCGATGTTCCACCATCATGCATTAACCACATGTTCTGGAGTGCAATGGCCGGTATTTCCTGCAATAAATCCGGAAGGACGGGCTGCAAGAAAACAAGGTACTTTGCGCCACTGAGGCGTTCGGGCCCTGCATTTGACCTCGCTATTTTGAAGGATCCTATCTCCAGCAACCGTCTATTAATATTTGCAAAGGTGCTGTGGTGTGAACAACGCCTACTTGGATATTGCTATTGGTATTATCTTTGTGCTAGCCGTTCATTACCATCCGCTCGGTCGTAAATTAAATGCATATCCACAAATTCGTCATTTGTGAAATCTGACAAGTTGTTTGCGAATGAAACTTATCGACTATTAATTCTACACAGCTCTTTAATGAATACAAGCTGCTTTTATATTCCTCGAACCATCTATTCTACAATGCTCGCTGCTTTTATATTCCTCGAACGCCTGGAAAATTTAGATATGAGAAAGCTTCTTCTTCTCGACAACCTTGTTCCAAATCCTTGCATTCTTAGGGCCATTCTCTTCGCCAGGATAATTGTCTTTTCGATGTCTGTTTTTGCGATTTTCACAGAATAAACGTCTCCTGCGACCTTATGTTTTATGATAATTTTTCATCTCCTAAATGCCTACTATCACTTCTCTAAATTTACCTTTCGAATTTGGCAACACCCTCTGTGAACATCGGTACCGATGTTGCAGCGATGTTTCCTGGCAAACATTTTAGTTTTTCTTGAATATCTTAAAACCTCCTCAGTCTTCACACTGCAGACTTATATTAAATTAGAGTATAAAATTCCTTATATTTTCAAGCTTTTATTTTTCTTAAAGTTTTAATATTTTTGCAGATAAGGGTTTTAAACTACTTTTTCGTTTTGAATAATTTACGACCCCCTGGTTCATCAAATCGGAATGTTACTCACATGAATAATTGCCTTTAAGAATGTGCTTTCACTTAAAAAAAATTCATAGTTGAAACACCATTTGGTATTTTTTTTAATTAATTTTTTACAGTTTCCAAAAGTTCGCCGACTCCTTATATTTTTGCGATTTTCACTCCCTAAACGTCGTTTGGGACCCCATGTTGTAAGGTGATTCTTTATCCTCCTGATGCCTCCTATCATCTTCTAAATTTGTCGGTCGAATTCGGTAACACCCTGTATATATATATATATATATATATATGTAATGATATTTCAAACTCATAATTTAAACCAAATTAATTTCCAAAGCTTTATCTTAGTTTAGACCATAGTAATTTCACTCTCTTATTTCCTGATCTCATTCCATTTTAATAATTCTACTGAAGCTGAGTAAAAGTTACTGCGCAATCAGTTGCCCTTGCCAAAGTCCCAAGGTCAAAGGTATTGAATTGACCCGTGGCCGGAAATACTGTTATATCAGACTACTTATCATTTGTTTCTGCCCTTTTCTTACTTCTACTTTTGTGTTGTGCTGTGGCAGACAGTCCTTGTCCGCATTTTTTCTTGTAAATAAATTGCCTTCCCGAGATGGATATTAAAGAGAATTAAAATATCCAAAGCGTCCTCAATGTCTTCAAACTTTCTTTCTACTTTTCAGAAATATGTTACATATATATATATATATATAAATTAATTATACCAACTCTCCACCTACCAGATCATAAATTGCTTATTTCGGACAATCTTGACAAAAAAAAGAGATATAAATCAACATTTATTTGTTGTGTATTTTTAAGAATAAGCGTAATTTTAAATTCATTTTCTGGGAAATAAATGTTTTGCTATGATTGGTTCAAGAAAGAAATAATATCTAAAAGAAAATGATATTTGGGTAGGCATGTGTCAAAAACCTTTGATAGTGTTATGGTTGAGGGCATTGGGTTAGCTTTAATTAATCATATTTTGCAGAATTAAGATAATTCAAAACATAAGGTATTATTGACAAAATAAATCATTAATGGCAATACTGAATGGTTATAAAATATTTGCTTGTTGTAATGATTTTTATCTTGTAGTCTAATATGTTCTACAGAGTTTGAAAAGTGTCTACGTGAAATGAAAACCAAATATGTCCTTTATTTTTTATATGTCTTTTATTAAAATTGTCCTTTACTTAAGTTTTATTTTTTAACAATGAAAATTTCGCTAAAATTTCATTAACTAAATTTGTTTTTCAGAAACAAAGAATAATAATTATTATTGCTTTTTCTTTGTAAACATTTAATATTATCATAGTTATTAGATACAACAAATGAATTTTAGGTTTCAGCTTTTTATTTACATCCGAACCTAGACGGATAATTGAAAAGATGACAATTTTAAGTTTATGCATTATACGCAATTTGAATTATATTTATGCAGATTCTTTACACCTACAGAGGAAGATAACTCGAACTTTTGAACAGACTTGAACGAGCGAAGCAACGAACGTTGGAAGAGTGAGGAGCTTGGGCGAGTTCGTGAATGGAAAACCTATTCAAATGTGAATTGGTGTTTGAAAGTGAATTAATCACTTCAATGATTT
This sequence comes from Argiope bruennichi, assembly GCF_947563725.1. Classification (NCBI taxonomy): domain Eukaryota; kingdom Metazoa; phylum Arthropoda; class Arachnida; order Araneae; family Araneidae; genus Argiope; species Argiope bruennichi. The sequence goes on from NC_079158.1 coordinate 61,097,223, forward strand.
TCTATCAACCATTAGACGAATAAATTCAAAATTTCACATATTATAAGTTAAATACGAGCATGGAATGTTATAATGTTTTGCATTTCTCATATTCATTTGTACTCTGGCATGCAAATGGACACTTGTACACCGTGGATTTGTTCGAAATTTCATAGAATTCTTCAAATTTGGGGCAAAGTTCTTATGCAAATCATTTTTAGATATAAAGATTTTGATATACCATGTTCATAGACAGACAGAACATAATTACAAAAATTCCTTTTTGCTGACTCGCTAAGATTTGAAATATGAGTATTTGTCAAAATCTCGCGTTTGAAGTTCGTGACAAATGCAATATTTGTATACTTCATATACGAGAAAAAATTTTATATTTTAACTGTAAACATCTTTACACCCAGAGTTAAATATTTACCAAATTTGTTGATTACGTAAGGTAATAAATAAGCTTAAAATGGAATCTATAAATAAGTAATTATCTTCTACGAATTTGAATTATGGATAATAATCACAAGGTTTCTATTAAATGATCCCGTTTAATGCTTTTCTCATGACCCGGTATGAGAATGTTCTTTGACAACAAAAGAAAAACAAAGAATAGCGCCAATAAAAAGAATTGGCTAAGAGAGTAAAAGCCAAAGGCATCCAAACTGGAGGTAAGAAGAAAAAAATATCTCGGAAAAAATGATGAGAATAAGAAGCTTCATAAGTTGTGAAGGAAGCGTTTGTTGTTGTTATTGTTCTTTGTAGCAGCTGTTTCTTGAAATCGATAGAAGGAATTGTTTGTGAAAATAATAATAATTTTTTTTTTTTTTTTTTTTTTACAAAATGTGTAAAAACACTGCAAAATTCCTATTAAACTGCAGAGAATAAATTTAGAAACGAAAAATCATTCACTCTGAATATTTCTAACAATAATTTAACAGGAAATATTTTTTAAAACAATTTATCAAAAGAATTTAAAGAGCAATTAAACATTAAATTCAATATTTATACCAGCAATTCCAGCAAAATATCGCAATTAAACTGAATAAATTTAACTAAATTTTAAGGAAGTGAAATGGTTTCCATGAATGGATATCTAGATTTCATATGACGTCTTATAACAATATTTCAGATTTCTAATAAATTAATGAAGACGTGCTTAATAATTATGAACTAAAGACAGATGAAAATTAAAATCTTATGCAAGACTCGATTAATTATTTTATATTCTCGTTTAACTTAGTTATACTATATATTCTTGTTAACAACTGGAAAATTTTAGCATAAAAATATAGTACTTATTTTTATACACATATGTATGGGAATTCACTTGGATTTGCCATTTAGAGTAATAGTAATCTCGTCAATACTAGAATTCGAACTGTATTAAATAACATATAAATATAATCATCATTAATGATGTAACTTAATCTACCACTGTTTTTAAAATATGATACCTCATTATAAATGTTAATATTTGTTTTGCATATATTTTCAACAATTAACATCATATTAATTAATCAAATAGTAAAGCCCGTTTTTGAAATTCTTCCTTTAATTTCCAAACCGAAATTTGGTTTTAATTTTTAACTCCTTAGTTTCCAATCGATATTTTTCTGTAACTTATCATAATTAGTTTTAAAAACTATCTTCCTTATGCAATATAATTTCTTTTTATATAAAAATAAATAAGCTATTACTGAAAAAACATAAAAATACCAGTAACACAAAAAAGTTCACTAAAAGCGGAATAAATATATTAAATAGATATATTAAAATCTGAAATAACTGAATATCTCCGCTAGATAAAATTGAACTTTAATTTAAACGCTAAGGAAACAGTCTGGAACCAAGAGCATTATATGTCAGATGTCATGGTAACCAGCACAATTTTCTTTGAAAATAAAAGCATTTCAATAATGTCTCAATAACGGAACAAGCGCTCTAAAATATTGAAATTAAATTTCAAATGAAAATTAAGACATCAAATATTACGATTCTAGTTTCTATGCCAACCGTTTACTTGCAGACGTCATTCCTAGAATACATTCGTTAATTCGTAGAATGCAATCTTTGTGTTGTCAATAGCAACTATCAAAAAAGCTGCTTTCAGAAAGATTACTACAATTAATTCTTTAATTCGGCTTTCTCGTAAACGAAAAGTATTATAATCATCAAAACATTCAAATTTAGTCGAATCTCCAATTTCAGACATTTCCGAATAAGACAAACACATTTTTTAATATTATGTTTGTCCGTCATTCTGTCTGGTTGCTCATGAACACGATAATTCAAAATCATCTTCAGCTAGATGAATAGAGTTTATAGAATTATGTATATAATTTTTATATTAGGGAATACGGGGGTAGTTGGCACTCGGCTAACAGCACTCACTAAAAATCACTAAATAGCAATAGAAGTGGGAACAGAGTGAACAGGAAGTATGACTTCATACGCTCAGAAGTTTTTAGTCAGTTTCGAATCTGCAGACACTAAAGGTCAAATTGTTATTTTTTGTTTGAAAAGTAATTATTTACCATTCACTTAATTTTCTTCTATAGTATACAGTATTAGCAATCAATTTTTATCACGTGATACATTTAGTATTTTGATGCTCAAGAACATATTCACGAGAATATCTCTTTTAATTAATTGAATATTTCTTTTTAAAAAATGGAATAAAAATAAAAATGGTATGACGGGGCATGTCGGAAACAGGCTGAGCGGGGCATTTTGGCACCAGCGGGGCAAGTTAGTCTTGTGTTTTGAATGATATCGCCGACTAATATTTTTTTTCAGAGTCATGGTTAGAAACAGAAAGAGTACGACAAAACTAGTTTCGACTCTCGGAAGTCCATTTCTGAAGCAGTAAAAGAGATATCTCATAAAGAATTGTATTCAAAAGCTGCTAAAAGTATGGAATACCTTTGCTTTCCTTAAATCGCTACTGTCAAAAAGCTTCAAAGGACGGAAGTGCCTATCAGTCACCTGCCAACACGAAATTATTTCAGCCTCCATGAGGAAGCATATCTCGCAGATTATGTAAAACGAGCCTCAGATGTTTAGTTTGTTCTCAGTCCGAAACAAGTACGCAAATTTACTTACCAGTTTGTTCTTTTATTAAAACGGAAACTGTCTGCTTCATGAAAGTTTAGTTAGTTAGTTTAGTTATATTAACGTGCCGTTTTAAAGCAACACTAGAGCTATTTGGGTACGGAGCTCGTAATTTTGAACCACAGTCAGATGATGAGGAAGACACATGAGCTGTCACCTACTCACCAAACTTCCACACTACACCACACTAGAAGGAGGACGTTTGGTCCCGAGGGATTTAGCATGCACCAGACCCACTTACAGGACGATTCTTAGGTGGAATCGGGTTTCGAACCTGAAGCCCTCCGTTTCCGAAGCCGAGACTTACCACCAGGCCACCGTGACCACCAAGACGAGGAGTAAGAAAAGGATAAAGGAAGATGCAGGCTGCTATTCTGCCAGATATTCCGTGAAAGATGCACTTTTAACAAAATAAAAAACAACAACAAGCTGTTATGTTAAAAGGATTAAAAACAACTGTGAAAATCAAGACAATCGTCGTACTGAATAAAAAAAAATTGAAGAAGGCAAGCTAAAAAAAAGAAAAAAAGAAAGTGACAAAAGAGGAAATGCAGAGAAAGAACATGAAATTCAGGAGACAAATATTTCATTCTGAATGGTGAAGAAGTGAAGAAGACCCTATGACGACGAACCTAGAAGACCTACCTATGACGAAGATTTCGATATCAACTGTGATTTGATTGAGGGCTCGGATTATTTGCATTTAGAAAAAGATCCAGAGATTAATGATTTTATATTAGTGAAACTGTTAATGAAAGATAAAAAAATTCCAAATTTTCGTGGTAAAATTTGGAACCAAAAGAACCCCCAGAAATGGAAGGTGAGTTTCCTCAAAAAAATTATAAAATGACGAATGCATTTATTTTTCTCAGTAACGCTAATATAGCAGTTGTCTCAAGAGCCGAGTTAAAAATGTTTCTGCCATTGCCTTTGAACGTTGAAGCAACAAAGATGTAAAAACATTTTTGCAATTTGAAATCGATTTCAGTTCCTTGTATCTTGATTAAATGTTCTTAAATTCGAAAAAGAGAGTGCAATTTTTGGTTAAATTCAATTATTTAAACTTTAGCCCAATAAAAATTTCTAGTTAAAACATTTTTTTAAAAATTCTTTTTAGATAAATGCCTACAGTATAATTAAGAATCGTGCAAATATATAATGCCAACCTGCCCCGCATATGGCGCCAATGTGCCCCGGGATCGGGGTACGTTGATACCCATTCAGTTAGCTCATTCAACTCGATATTGCTCGCTTATTTTTTTAACCAAATTGTTATTAATTCCGTTTTACACTAGCCAAAGGATGTAAGAATGTGTTAGAATACACATAAGCCATTTAATCATTACCGAAAAAAGAATCATCATTCAAAATTGATGTCAATCTACCACGGTCTCCCTTATGTATTTCCTTATTTAATTATATATATATATATATATATTTGACTGTGTATTGAGTTTAAAAATTTTATTCATATATATTATGATATCGTTTAATGAAATAATATTTTAATTTCACCGGAGGTAGATAGGGAAAGTAATTAAACAATCAATAAGCAATTTTGAAAAATAATTTTTCAACACAACATCAAAAAGAGAATATTAAGCATTACATGTTTTACTCAAATTGTCATAAAGATCTACCTGACAGAAATAAAACATGCTCCTAAATCTATTACAGGATAATATATAATAATTGTAAAATATAATAATTTTTAAAATATATTCCAACTCTTCAAACATATTATTTTGAATCTATAAATTCTTATGCAACTCTTATTAAACATATTAAAACAAAATTAGTTTCATTTTTCAAAACCAAAATATTCAATCACTTTTCAAAATATTTTTATTTGGTCTACATCTAATAAATTTAAAAAACGATGAATTAATATTAAATTAAAACTTCCTATAATTCTATATTTAAAAAGAGAATTTAAAATTCTTTTGCAGAAAATATTTTTATGGATTACAATGCCCACGAATCTTTTAATGACTGACTCGTGATTTAGATACTGATATCAGAATCAACGACATAAAAAACAAAACTACAATCTTGACTCCCAATAAAATTCCAACAAAGACATTTCTTTTATTTTTAATTATAAGATAGAGTAAACCAACAAAAAACAGGTATCATAAGAATGTTTCATATTAAAAAAAGGGACTATGCAATTTAGACGCTTTATTTTCAGCTAACTGAAAACAAAATTTCACATATAATTACAATTTTTATGACGAGATACTAAATATCATGAATTCTAAATCATTATCATTTAAATATAAATAATTATCATTTAATTCTAAATCTTTATAATTTAATTTTAAATTATTATAATCTAATTATAAATCAAATCTGTATTATTACTTTTAAATAAATGCGAAAATACAGAACTAAAGAGGATGCATTTTTGGTCGGTTTGGTTCAAAATTTGATAGAAATATACATTTTAGATGCTAAAACCTGTGTACCAAATTTCATCCTTCCAAATTCATAAGATTTGCAGTTATAGTGTTCACTTACACACGAACAGACTTCCCTTGAATGACTTTTAATTACAATTTGATTAAAATCTATAAATTCGGTGTTATGACCATATATCAAATTTTATCCGCCTAATTCAAAGTCATTCTTAGGAATCATGTAAACAAAAAATTCCCAAATATGGGATTTTCTTTCAGATTCATAAGCCTGTAATATAAAGATTCATCAAAATCTCGAGTTCAAATTTTTTGACTATTATTTTACTTTTCCTTTGTGTATTTCGTATATGAGAAAATACAACTAAGACTGATTCATAACTAATTTTGTCACATGATAAATAAGTAATTTCTGCTTATTTTATGTATTATTATTAGTAGTATTTTATGCGAATTAATGTCAAAATAACTGAAACAAAGCTAATATACACTGTTAAAATTGGACTGTAGTGAAAATGTTAAATAACATAAAATATTCAGTTAATAAAATCTCCTAGTAGAGAGACATATAATGTAAATGATAATAAGAGGAAAAAATCGTACATCTTAGATGATATATTCTGTTCTAACCCGCCGCATAAAGCCCTTTCTAAAATCTTAGTATTTAATTTATGATATTTAGACAAGTATTAAAATCCGCTATTTAAATAATTCATTAAAGATTAGAAAATGAAGAATTTGAAACATTCATAAATATATATATCGAAAATGAAAATCGATAAATGAAAATTAAATATTAAAAGTTAAATTTTGGCAAATTCAATCTCTTGTGAGTCTTTTCAAAGCAATTCTGTATTTCGTTTAAAGGCTTCAAATAATAACCTATATATTTAAACATTTAAAAAGAAAAATTTAGACAATGAAACTACACCGATTGCGATGAAACTAATTCCCTATTTAGAAAAAAAAAATTCTGAACAGAAACTGAAAAAAAGGAAAAAATACCAAAAAATGTGAGGAAATATTGAAATAATGGTGTAATGTCCGTTATAAGTTTGAATACCTGTCAATTTATTACAGTTATTAAAATTAATGCCTGTCAATTTATTACCTGTTAAGGAATTATGCTCGTTTTATGCCAGCCTGAATTTATTACCTTTATGAATTTAAATACCTTTAAATTTATTATCAAAATTAGGTAATAAATAGAAAATCATTAATAAATAAATACCTTCTCTTCGGAACAGTACATTAAAATAATCAGCACTGAACATCCATTGTTCAAATTCTATAAATATCTCAAAATGAAATAATAATAGAAAACCGACAATCATTAAAAAAATAATCAATTTGAAAGGTTCAAAAGGGTATTTTAAATAAATGTTTATCTTTAATTTTACACTTTCTGGAAATGAATCATTTTTTAACAGTTTAAAGGGGCATGAAGTTTTGTTCAATATGAAAATAAATCGGTACTCTTTCAAGCAGCTATCACTTAAATTGACATTTTTGACATATTTGATAAAAAAGTCGTAAAGATTTATTAAAATGTACCAATCATCATTGAATTATTCTTCAAATAAATATTTATTAGAATGACAAACTATTAAATTAATCAAAGCCCTATTTTCGAAAGACTAGGTTTGAAAGACGATGACAGATGAGAAATATCGCTTCTTGCGTATGCTTATGTAATATTATTCAATTAATTTGTTGGAAGAGGAAAGTGATGCGTCACTGAAAAGTTGCCTCTGTTCGAGCATGATATTCACATGACAAGCTTCAAATCAGTTTTGAGAAAGTTGATGTCAACTGTCTGGAAATGAGCGTCTCATTATTTCACAATACAATAGGAGGAATACATAATTGGTTCACAAGTATATTTAAAACGGGATGGATAAATGCCGTAAATTGTCTACTCGCTCTATCTCGCTGTCGAAAATTTAATTCCTTAAATTTTGCAGAAAAGTTGAAAATTGGCACGAATATGATGCTGAAATTTTTGATAAAAAAATTGGAACTGTTAAATATCCGCTTTATCTTGGTAAACTTTTTCACATCAATTCATAATAAATAGTCAAAATTTAAAATACTAAAGGGAAAAAAAAAGAATATAATAAATAGTGTATAATAAGTTGATAATAATAAATAATAATTAATAGAATATAATAAATAGAACTTTGCCATAGTAAATAACTATGGCAAAGTTCAAAATATTTATCGAAGGCTTATAATGTTAATGGAAAATAGAACAAGGTTTATTATGAGATGGAATTTCTAATTCCAAAACATTGCAAATAAAGTCGATGACTTGATGCTAACAATAATCTCTTTAGAGCAGATAACTCCCAAACTATTATAACTTTATGACGACATGAACCAGGAGTTCATTGAACGCATGTCTCAAATTTAGGATCATTCAATCCAGAAGAAATTTGGTACTATCCTGCTTCTTCCAAAACCAAATAAACACATAATTGAATAGTCACAAAATGGTGTAAAAGGTATAAAGACAAATTTCAAAGAGTACTAAGTTCCAAGATAGACTAAAAAATAATGATGCAAAGCACTTTTCCTCATTAAGAATTGTATTTAACTCAAGAAATATTTTAATCAAAATTTAGAACACCTTTGAGAATAAAGTTAAAACTGAATTTTTTTTTGTTTTTTTTTTGGAAAATTGTTGATGTGGGTTTCGATACTTCACATAGTCACCATCCTCTAAAACATATCTAAATGTGAGTTGTGACTAAGATCAATAATAAAAAAACTAAAGTTCATTTATTTATTTACTAAATAAATAATTAATTTTCTTCATCATCAGACAAGCTTAAAAATTAGTGTTACTTTAATAACAACCTTCTCTGCCTATAATTTCTGACTCTGATCTGAGGCATAAAAGAGTTCAAAAATAAAGTATATATCTGATGCATAAAAGCGCTATCTGGCGTATAAAAGAGTTTTGAATTTTGTTTCTACATTTATTCTTATATTTTCTTGCCTTATTATAGTTTCACATTTTTTAAATTCTACTGTATCAAATTCTAACGCACACTATTAGTTACTGGGCATAATAATTTATACATTCAACACATTCGGAACCACAGAATGAGTAAACTGTGCATTTAAAAGATTTTACACAATTTTTGATGCTTCCAAAATGTGAAAAATAAAACATTTGTCCTATTTGCAAATTGAACTTCAGTGTTTAAAGTTTGGAGAGTAATATAGCTTATTCCTGGAACCAGATAAGACATTTCTTTGTTCTCCATATGATAATGAGTAAATCATTTGGTAAACTTCTAAACCAAAAGTATTTTGCTATATATCTATTTTTTAACCATTCCTCCATAAAATAATATTTCTACCACTTTTCAAAACATACAGGGATTTAACAGATATATATTTGTCGCATATTATTCATTCAAGGATTCTAAAAATCTCTGTACTTTTAAGCCATGTTCCTACGATCCGTGACTCTTCAGACGAGGCACACATCCCCCCCCCCGTCCCTTAAACCTTTCTTGTGGTTTTCTGGGGTGCTTTGATGTCTGAAAATTTGTTTACCGAAAATTTGTCGATAAACTGGACAAATATCAAAGCACCGCAAGAGAGAGTCAAAGGGGGAAAGCGTGCCTCGTAAGTAATAGCATAGGTCGTTGAAACACGGCTTTACGCATGCATCAGGATAAGTTTATTCAAAATAGGAGTGAGGAGGAAGACGAAATGAGGAGATATTTACATTTAAGAACAAAGTGAACTCGGAAAATTCGCTGACTAAAAAGGCGAAACAATTGCGGATAACTTATAATATTGTGATGAAATGATTATAATGCATAGTAAAATACTTTAAAACAGTTTTTACTATAAGGTGCCTAAATATTAAATTATGATGAATAAATAAAGGGTTTATGTTCTTAAATTCGATATTTCATTTTTTTACAAAACGACATTTTGTTTTTATTTGTTATTGAAATTTAGTAACATTTTGCAATTTACAATAGTAGATAATCTCAGTCACATTCAATGATATTATGTAGAATTTTTTTGTAACATTCCCAACTTGTCATGTAAGCAATCAGTATGCAATTAAGAGTTAAAATAAAAATAATATGGTTAGAAATTACATGATATTCGTATATATTTGGAAAAAAAAGTAAAATAAAAGGTATTTAATGGGGAGGTAATACTCGTCAAAAAATAAAATGATGAAGAATTCTGGAAATGCACTTATTTTTTCCGTTTCTGACCCCTTAGCGAGGTAGAATCTACGGAAATTGATAGTCTCGAGATATTGAAAAGAATAGTACTTTTCAATCCATTTTATATAAAAATTCAAAAATATGTTTCTAAAAATGTTTCCAAAAATTACAATCACAAAAGTAGTCACATTTTGATATTTTCTGAAGATATCTATCATTTATATACGTGTACATTCATAACTTAATTATTTTTAAATTTTATGTAAACACAAATATATATACCATTAAGAGACAAAATTAAATTTGATATTAGTCATTAAATAAAATCTCATTGATGTAATTACTTTGAATCTTAGACATTCTTGAAACCTTAAGGTAATTGTCAACCAATCGAATAAGAGCATGATGCTATATTATTTGATAAGGAGGTAGAAGAAAAAATTTCAACATCTTCCCACTTGTCTTCAATCAGTCTCCATAAAAGCACTCAAGAAGATGAGAAAAAAAAAATCTTCAACTCAGTCAAAAATCGAAAAAAAAAAAAAAATGATTGTGATTTAACAACGAGTTGATGGATCGTGAAAGTGAATTTTTCTGCTAGTTGTTTTATCAGCACATGAGAACTTTATGACATCCTTTTTCCTTTAGGGAAGAAATTTTTGATAGAAATGGAAAGAAATCACTTTGTAAATTGTGGTATTCTCCAGGTTAAGCTATTACTAAGGATATATTCTTCAGAATATATTATATAAATATTAATATTATATAAACAACAGTCAATTTTATAATTATGTATAGGATAGAAATATGTTCATAAATACAAAAAAAAGGATAAAAATTAATATATAAATAAATATCTATTTAATTTTTTTATAATTAGAATGGCAACAATAAAATTTTGTATTTTTTTTCTTCAGCATTTAATTTTTACTTAAAAAAATAAATGTTATATATCTTTTGTAGAGGGAAATATGCTATTTTCCATGAATTTCATTTATGTGTTTGGAGATCTACTAAACAGAAATTGGAAACTATCAAACTTTGCTCATATTTACTTTTGAGCTTAGGATTGCTCCTCGGATCGATTTTTTAAAAACAATTATAAAGATTTTAGTTTATTAAAAATTATATGAAATTTTGAAATTTTTTCTCATACTGTTCGAAAAATATAGTATAAAAAGGATTTTACATCTTCTTAAAATTTAAAAAAAAACAACTATTATTACTGATACCAATTTTTAACGCATAATTTTTATTTCTATTTTTTAATTAAAATTTAAAAAATAAGCAAATTAAGACAATATATTTCATTTTTGAAGTGAGGCTTCAATTGATATCGATGTTAGCACGAAACGATCCACAATATTATTACAACATCTTCACGATACTGACCAGCATTCAGAATATTCAGCAATAACGTGGAGATATCGCAAAATATCTTTCGTGCAAACAGGGATGGTTGCTACCAATATTTCTTCCTCACTTTTTGTTCTTTATTACCTATCAAGATATGAATATTCGTATCAAGATATGAATATTCGGTTTATTTTTTATTTGCCGAGTAAGTTTTAGTATAAGGCGTGTCCTTAATAAATTATTTGTGTGCTTTCAATTAAAAATTAGCTCCAGAATAAAGAAACGGTGAAATCTTTTTGACATTTGCATTTTCCCTGGCACATTTTACAGTTTTAAATACTGCATTTCTTTCCAGTAATATCATTAATTGTGTAAATATAGAGGCAGATAGTTGGGGAAATGCATTGCACACACACAAAAAAAGAACAATTTAATATGAGTTACGATATGTATCAAGATTTGAAGTTTAAAATGTTTTGCTGAGAAAGACATTAGAGTTAAGCTACAAATTTATATTTAACTGGTAATTTTAGCAACAGTTGTTCTTGACGAATCAAATGGTTACAAAAGGCTGCTGTTACTTGATAAATTGGTAATACATTATGTATTTATATGTATTACCAATTTATCAAGTAACAGCCGCCTTTCGTAACCATTTGATTCTATGCTTGCTACAAAAGAAATAGATAAAATAAAGTGGTGGACAAATCAAAATGATATCGATAAAGGTATTTTGATAATTCCAGCTATTTTAACACATTATGGGAATATAGTTTAAAAACATCGATGCCATAATGTATTGGAAGACATTTATTCTGTAACATTAAATCTCAACTTTTTATGGCATTAGTCATTACTTTATTTTTTATGTTTCAAGGGCATTCATTAGGATTGAATTCCCTTGTTCTTTTTTAGAAAAATCAGGAAACAATATAAATTTAATATTTTTTATGATACAAAAATATTTTTTTCTGAACATCATGAAATTAATTGCAACAGTGGGTATTTGTATTGTCATATTTCTCAGAATATGAACCTTTGCGTTCTTGACAAAGAAATCATTGTTAAATTTATAGAAGAAAAGTAAACTTTTCGCCTTGAAAAAAATTTACTTCTGTTATTTTTGTGTTAATATTTGATTTTAAAGCTAAAATTGAGCAACTTTTACTCCGAGACTGCATTTAAACTGTTAGCCCAATATTTTTGTAGACTTTAAGTGATTGTAAATAAGAAACCTTATAAGTCTTCCAATAAGCAGGTTCTCATTTTCACTGTGGATTTAGCAACTGTGTAATGTCCGGCTAATTCCACTTCAAAAATGGAACATAATGAGTGTATGTATCATAGCTCATAAAGGTAATTAGGCCTTGATCATCGCGATAAATTGCAAAAAACTGCATACCATCATTAACCACCTTGGCATCTAATGTATGTGGAGCTTCATGATCTTAGTATAATTTGAAAACCGTGAAGTAAACCCGTTATCCTGGCCTCAATGGCGTAATCTGAATATCGCCAAATAAACCGGGGCGACTTAAAAATAAATTACCTAGGATTAGTATTTCAATCGTGGATGGTAGGTTTTTACCCTGAGTTTCCACTTGTATTATACCTATTTTGTAATGATGGCAAATATTCATATCACCCTGGATGCTACGGCTGGAGATATTCTACTCTTCAAATCACTCTAGGGTGACGGCGTGTTGTATGCGAGGGAAGATTTAACGTGAATGCCTATATATACATCATTTTTGATGGAACCAAATCCTGAAATCCAGAAAACGAGAATGATATTACTAATTTTCTCTGGAGATCCCCGGATTGTTTGTCGCCTCTTTCTTTCTTTCTTTATCTTATTACTTTTTTCCCTTCCATCTTGTGCTCATCAAACTGGTTAGATAACTTAGTGTTATGGGCACCGGGGGCACAGGATGGCCTTATTTTATGTTATTCCAATTTAATATCATTTAAAAAATGAGGGCTTCTCTTGTAAAATTAATGCAAATTTTATAGACATTTTCATTACGGAAAATTATCTTTGATCCTAATAATAAGAAACCACTTGGTAAATATCTATTATAAATTTATTTTTCTATTTAGACAATATTAAACCATTAAATAAAAAAATGTAGAAAAAAAAAGTCACAAAGAAACATTAATAACTGAGATTGCCACTTGTAATTTGATGTATTCGATTAATCTAAAACTTCAAAATTGTGAAAAAAATTTTAAATGACTAATTAACATAAATGATATTTATTGCACATTACACATTGAATTTTTTTTAATGAAAATATTAAAAAAAAATATCTTTTGTGAATTACTGAAATTACCCATTAAGCATTTTTTTTTTTCATATTTAGAAATGTCTTCTCCTATTATCAAGCAATAAAAAAAGTTTGCACGAATTCGCTTATATAAATCTTTAGAAATCTATAAGTAATAATAATATACCAATACTGTAATAATATACTGTAGAATAATTCAACTAAATGAAGAAGTCTCTCTCGATACACTTTCTGAATTCAAATATTTTAGAAACACTGACGAAAGATGGTATTTTTCAACAATTATACGTTATGATAAAATTTGAATTGATCCAACTGTCGTTCATATCCTCTCACCAAGAAGCATACCATTCCATATAATCTGGAATAATAGTTAATGACATAGCAGGTCGACGGATCTTCCCTTTCCTGTAACTCGAGTGAGAAAGGGTCGATTCATCAGCACATGCAAGCCAAAGGAAGGCACATCAAGTGATTAATTACAAAGCAGCTAAATGAACAGGAATACAGGTGGACTGAATCAAGAGTAAGGCAGTCAGTTTTAGCTGGAATGTGAAAATTTTGCGAGGAGTTATGAATAAGTATAAAGCATTCTCTTGAAATTTGAAATTAAAACGGACGTATATCAACTTCATGGAACAGCTGAGGTGGTAGAAGTGTGGAACAATCTAAGGATGGAACAAATAAACTACCGCGAGATATGCATGATATGCACAAATTCTCCATGAACGAATTACAGTGATTTATTTATAACAAAGAGACAATTATATGGAACACAATCTCGGATAAGTTGCCACTATTATGTTCTTTGAAGCAATTATCTTTTAGACCAGACTATCTCATCTTCTCTTATATTATACTCAACCTTCTCAGATAAACAAATATTTCTATGAGAATTTTAGTATTTCGTTAATATACGTACATTAAATAGTTTACATTACATACATTAATTCGCTTAAATACAATTCATTAAATTCGTATTCTTATATTAGATATTGGGGATACTGGGGTTTTAAATGTCAGAATTTAAGTTTTATATATTAATTCAATTGAAATATTTAATTGGTTAGTCTTTCAATTTTATCAATACATACTCATAAAATTCTTAATAATAGCTTAATATAATTAGAAAATTCAAGACAAGCAGTGACAAATTTTTCAGGAGAAAATCTTGATACAGAAGAGAAAAAATTTCATTGTAGGAGTTTTCAAAATCGATGCAATGAAATGCAAAGTCCCTCTTATTATTCATGTTTAAATTGAGACTTGAAATCGAATTAAATTAATACAAAAATTGTAGTATTGTGTTTGAAGTAATATGCCCTCAGTTATATATGTAAAATATAAATTACATTCCTTCAATTAATTAATACTTAATCTAACAAAGAGGTTCCAAATTTCTGTACAAATGCAAATCTAGTGAATCTGATTAATTTATACTATTCCCAAAAAGACATGAGAATATTATCTCTTTATAGAATTCAAATAGGAAGAATTATTGCTTTATGATTCCGTACTTTATGATTCTTTATTACTTTATGATTCCGTATTAGCGCAGGATATCGTACGATGTTGTTCGATGTTCTGAATGTCGGTTGATGCCGGAAAGATATCGTAACAGTTTTGTCCACCATTTTTTGCAAGTAGAATTAAAGATGCCTATTCAAAGTTCCTATTGAAATTCATCGATTAAAGAAGAATTTATTTTAAACTTCAACGAATCAGACATAAAATAAAAAAAACATTCAAATAAGAAGATTTTTTCATTTTCTGTATCAAAATAAAATTTAGAACATTACAAAAAATGTATTGCTATATAATATAATATATAAAAATAAATTTCGTAGGATCTATATCTTGATGAATTAAAAAGTTATTCAGTATAATTCTATTAGAAAAAGCAATGTTATGATAATCAATACGGCAGTAATTTAAGCTTTTGCGGAAGTTCCCTTTCAAGGCCTCGCGATAAAATAAAACAGAACAGAATATATTATATTATATATATATATATATATATACTTATAATAAAGCTCAATGTGTGTGTGTGTGTGTTGGCGCTCTACAGGCCAGACCGTTTGACATACAGCTACCAAATTTGGTACATGTATACCTTAGAGGTCGGGAATGTGCACCTGGGGTCCCTTTTTTTGAAATTTTAATTAGAATTTTAATTATTAGTTAAAAACTAACTTTCCCGCCAAAAAAATCTTTCATTTTTCCCACCGCCAACTTTTCCGCCAAAAAAATCTTCCATTATCCCCAGCGCCAAACGAGAAAGGCTTCAGTTTTTTTTTCTCCCAACAGTAATGAGGCGAGGGTTAAAATTTTTCGGCGGATTATTTCAATCGGTTCTGTTTATTTTCTTAATGTTTGATGCATTTAAAATGAAACATTGTTAATGAATCAATCTTTCAGATTCATTCTGAAGCACTTTTGAATTAAAATAAAACAGAATAAAGGAAATTAAAAATTTCTAATCCGCATAGCGTTACCCCAACTGGCGTAGAAAAAATCACGTATTTCCGTTACGTAACCGGCGAAGAAAATTCACGCATGCGCATTCTGTTCTGATTGTTGCCATGACAACGTTATCAATGGATGATTTAAATTATTTTTGGGTTAGTTGCATGCTTTTGTAAGTAAATTGTATTTATGTTAGTTATATATTTTTTGTATATGCTTATAGTTTTAAGTACATCGTTTTTTAAGTAGTTTTTTTAAAACCTGTTTTCAACCGTTTATTTTAAACGATTCGTTTTATTTTCTTAGTGTTTGATGCATTTAAATTTAAACATTGTTAATTAATCGATCTGCTCATAATGAATCTAAGAAAATTTTGTTGACCAACTCTTGAGATATTACATTAATTAAAAAAAGATATTCTTTAGTGCCCATAAAGTTTAAACGCTGAGTGACTCTATTTTCAGTAATCAGATTATAAAAAAATGCTTTGTTTCAGTAAAAAATATTATTATATTAATTGAAGATAAATTCTTTCCACTTTAATTTAAAGCATAAATTCTACGGGTGCTAACAGAAAATGAGAGAGATACATATTACGTTATGACTGAAGGCCTTTATAATATTATGAATGAATTATATGATAATCAAAATTTGAAGTTTTAAAATATTTTGATGAAGAAGCTATTAAAGTAGAAATTGCATAAAATATTTAATTATTAAAATTTTAACGAACATTAAGATTGGCGAACCGGCTGGTCGCCAAAGGCGGCTAGTTAATAATAAATCCTAAAATAAAATCTTTAAAATCAATAGAAGAAAAAATATAATCTTAAAGTGTAAGATTAATATATGGAATTTTTTAAACTAAAACTCTGTATTGAAATACTTTTGATCTGAACATAGATAAGAACTCTCTCTAATCTTATCACACACACAAACTTACAAATGTATTTTGTACTCTATTATTTAGTAACAGAAATGTATGCTTATCCCTTTGAGATGTTTGGGGTTGTCATATTCATATTAATTGAATTAGAACTCAAAAATTTGAGAAATGTATAATAAGAGAACTTAAATGTTTATTTCAGAACAATTTTTTTTGGAAATATTTCTTCATAATTTAAAATTATGTAAAATTTTAAAAAAAAATTTCTCAAAAATTTTTTAAATTCTTTTTTGCAAATACAATTACTAAACCTTTATTTTTTTAAAAATGTAATGTCTTTTTAATGAAATAAATTCAAATGTGTACAATTTTACGTTAATTTGAATTTTAAAAAAATATTTTTTGCATAGTCTTTCATAATAATTTTCATTTTTTAATGAAAAATGACTACTTTCGTATGATTACTTTCCACTATTGTGTGCTCACATTTTTTTTTGTATATTATCTTTTCAATTTAAGGAGAAATAAAAAAAAAATTATTATCTCCGAAACCTTCAAGTAAATAAAAAAATATCGATTCCCTGAATAATTATTCTACTAGATAAATATACCTCTTCATGATACTAGATGTTAAGGAACGTGACTCAATTAGAACGGTTAATATGCAAGATAAACAGAAGATAAATAAGTTTTGTAAAATATCACGATTTCATGGCCATCATAATCTGATATTTAACGCCAATGCAAACCTCCGTTTCTAGAGCCCATGTGGCGCCTTTCTGATTTGGTATAGACGTAAGATTTTATTTTTTTAAAAAAAGAAAACTTATATTGAAATCAATTGGAAAGAAAATAGCAAACTTCTAAATACGAAAACATACAACAAAAAAATGACAAAAAGTAGAATGAAAAATATTTGAAGTACAATAAAACTGGATGATTGAACACGATAGTGTACAGTACGAGTAAAAAAAATAAAGCAGTAATAAAAATTAAGTTGTGGAGGTGTAAGGATATATTGGGAATAAAATGAGAGGAGTGTTAAAAAGTCGACACACAAAACGGGCAGGGTTAATCTAATTAGAATAATTCTACATAGTCAGTTAGGAATTTGATCATGATTAAGAATATTTTTTAGAAGATGAATTATTAAGGACTCTTGTATACCAAAGGCTTTTTATTGAAGATGAGGGTTTTGCGAAGTGCCATGAAAAAGTTAAAGGTCAAGATGTAGCAAAGTGAATGGATTCGCCACAAGAACAAAAATCATCTTCTAATAAATGGAAAAGTTGAAGACAAGAAGGGTATGGACAATGTCCTATGACAAACAGGATTTCTTCACGAGTGCAGGATAGTTAATAATCCATCGTCCAAAAAAGGAATCATGCACATGATTAAATTCCTAAATGATCATGGAGAATTATTCCAATTAAACAATCCTATTAACTGATTCTCCTGATCACAATCTGAATGTATTATTCAGATAATCATGAAAATGTTATGCATAAGAGAGAATTGAAATGAATCATTATCAATATTCCAGGTGAACTAATAGGGCAACAGAGATATCAGAAGTAAATAAGGATTCAAAAACAAATTTATAATCATGAAATAATCATGAAAATGTTATGCATAAGAGAGAATTGAAATGAATCATTATCAATATTCCCGGTGAACTAATAGGGCAACAGAGATATCTAGAAGTAAATAAGGATTCAAAAACAAATTTATAATCATGAAATAATCATGAAAATGTTATGCATAAGAGAGAATTGAAATGAATCATTATCAATATTCCCGGTGAACTAATAGGGCAACAGAGATATCTAGAAGTAAATAAGGATTCAAAAACAAATTTATAATCATGAAATAATCATGAAAATGTTATGCATAAGAGAGAATTGAAATGAATCATTATCAATATTCCCGGTGAACTAATAGGGCAACAGAGATATCTAGAAGTAAATAAGGATTTAAAAACAAATTTATATTGAAATCAATGGATGTGTAGTATAAAATAAAAAAATAAAAAAGAAAGGGCGATTTTCAGTGAGAAAATATAAAGAATCGGTAAATAAATAATTTAAAATGAGCTTAAACTAAAATTGTATTTGCAAGAAATATAGCCATTATTTAATGGAAAAGTAGAACTTTTCGCACATCTTTCTCTTTCCTTAATATGATCGTATGATATGTTTTTAAGGGAAAAAATTCGAGCGATGCAATTGTCTGGGTATAAAAGCTAATGCATGTAATTGCTTGCATTCTTAGAAATTCTTGATCTTAAAACAATTTTCAAGCAATCTAATAAAAACATGACGGATTACTCACTAAATTACTCGGTAGAGTGGTGGAAGTATAAAGGTCAACATCTTGCCACTTGTCTTCAATCAATCTCTATAAAAGCACTCAAGAAGATTAGGAACAAAAACTCTTGAGCTCAGTCAAAAATTGAAAGAAAAACCTTGAGTAATTTAACAATGAACTGGTGAATCATGAAAAAAGAATTTTTCTGCTTGTAGTTTTATTAGTAGAAAAGAATTTTATGGTAGCCCCATTGTTTCAGAGAAGCTAACAGGAAATGACTTCGATGAAATGGGGGGGGGGGTAGGGATTTGTAGATGAAAGTTTAGAATTATGTTCCGAGGTTAAAAAAAAATTGTTATTAAATAAGTAGTATTCTTCAGAATATATTATAGATACAATATTTAATAGTTATCAGTCAATTTTAGCAGGACAAAAACTTGTTAGAAAATACAAGAGGAAAGAATAAAAAATAATTTCCGATTAAATATCAAAATAAAATCTTAATTCGAATGACATTACCAGAATTTATCCAGAGGAAAAAAAGTAATTGTGTGACATTTATTTAATGGAAGAAAATGCTATATTCTTCCATGCATTAAAATCATCTTGAATATATATATATATATATATATATATATATATATATATATATATATATATTAAACGAAACACTTTTATATTTGAAATTTTTTGATTACTCCAAGATCGTAGAAGTAGGAGCTACAAAGTGATTTTCAAGCACCCATTTTGAATGTTACTCAATTCAACAATTTATGTTGCCAGGATGTAACTTAGATGCAAAAGAATCTGCCTTTGACTTCCAGTTTGCTGACAGGAATTTTTTTTTAAATTTATTTATTTCTGTCCTTTTCCTTAACATCGAATATTTTTTTTTCAAAAATTTGATTAACTAAGCATTATTTTCTGTCATAAAATTATTAATAATTTTTTTTCTTTTTAAATATTATTTACTAAAGCTATTTCAGTTATTTGACATAATAAAAGATTTTTTAAGTGCCATTTTTTAATTCACCACCGTAATTAGTCGGATACCTTAAGAGATAGGAGCAATTTAGTGTATACACATAATATACATTCTTTACTATGAAAAATAGTTATCCTTATAGAGATATTCTTATTGCAGAGGAAGATAAATAATTTTGATCTGATATGAAAAAATGAATCATATATTGCAGGAAGAGTTTAAAGCCCGAACGATTTTATGAATGGAATTAAATAATAGATCAAATGGTAACAGATGTTTAAGGTAACCAATAGAAAGAATATCCTCAAATATTTCTCCCATGCTCTTTAATAAGTGTTAATTCCCTGCAGTCGGGCATAGAATCATGGAAATTGGAAAAGGACGTAAGCATCCCGATTATTAATATTTTTATTCTTTTAGAGTTCAACGCATGATACTTGCTTGATTTCTAGTACATAAAAGAACGACAGTACGTGTGTATTAACAGCATGGTAGTTCAACGCATGACACTTGCTTAATTTGTAGTACATTAAGGAACGACAGTAAGTGTGTATTAACAGCATGGCAGTGCCGAATAATAGCTGCGAAATATCCATCTTTTGTATGAATTTAGAGTTTGATCTTTCGCAATTTTTTGGCAATTAATCGTTGGAAGTTAATATATAAGGAAAAGAAAATCTAATATGCATTTTGAACAATATTTTTCCGACCGAATAGAAACCAAAATTTGTCATAAATCTACAATTGTAGTAATAAGACCGAATGTCAAATCTAATTTAATTAAATTATTGATATTTTAAAGCTATCTCTTTCACAAGTGTTTGAATATTCAGACTGACAGGTGATCAATCCTTTGACGGATTAGTTTCGGAACTTCATATGAGTCTACACTTTAGATGCTAAACCTATCTACCAACTTTTTTTTCTGTCTATCTCTTTATATTTTGCCGTTATTGTGCTCATTTGCAATCGGACAGGCAGATAGACAGACTTCTTTTGAGTGAATTTCGGTCGAAATCTGATAGAAATGTACTCGGTTCAAAATCCGTATACCAAGTTTCAATCTTTTTTATTTATATAGTCTGTATAATAAATACTAACTCATTCTTTTGGAGTTACAGTGTTCACCCACATACAGAAAAAGCGTTAAGCAGAGATACAGCTCCCGGATTGTGTTTTCAAGACTCAGACAACTTTAAAATTTGAAAATTCGCCAAAAAATTTCCTTTAATTTGAGTTTTTAACGAGTAAAATATTTGTCTTTTTGGGTTTGGTTTGGTTGGATTATATTAACGTCCCGTTTGAAGCAACACTAGGGCTATTTTGGGACGGACCTCGTAATTTTTAACCGCGGTTAAATGATGATGACGACACCTGAGCCGGCACCCCACTCTCCACACCACACCAGCGCGAGGGCGTTTTTTCATGACGGATTTAACGTGCAATAGACAGCCTTACACGATGGTTCTTCGGTGGAATCGGGTCACGAACCTGAAACCCTGCGGTTCTGAAGCCGAGACCTTACCACCAGGCCACCGCAGCCCTTTGTATTTTTGGGACATATATATACGAGAAAATAATACAAAATTATTGTTAAGATATATATCTTCTTTATGACTTTACACTCAAAATTAAATATTCACAAATTCTGATGACAGATTTATGCGAAAAATAAGTGTAAAGTTGTACTTACACTTATTTTAAATAAGCAATTATCCATAATTTTCTACGGTCTTGAAGTGGGACACTCCACCACAAAACTGCTATTCAATTATCTCATTTAATGTTCTTCTTCTGATCCCTTTTTCGAATTGTTCTTTGAAAAGAAAAGAAAAATAAAGAATGACGACAATGAAAGAAAGAGGCAAAGACAGTAAGAAATCACTAGAATTCAAAGGTCTGAAGAAATAAATTGATAAAACAGAATTGGGAGTAAGAGGCATCGTAAGGTGAGAAGACATTTTATTTTTGTTTGTAGCCGCTGCTATTGAACTGAATGGAAGGAATTGTTTTTGTAAAAGAATAAAACAAAATTAAACAACTATTGATATTAAAAATTTGTAAGAACCAGCACTCTGCAAGGAATTATGCCAAAACTCAACCATTTTATATATTTAAAGAAAAATCTATTTGAAAATGTGTTTAGTATTTTAGAAATATAAAGACAAATTTAACAATAAAAAAAAAAAAAGATTTACTTCATCAATTTAGACAATGATTCGATTAAACAGATAATTTCACCAAAATTGCAGAGCAGTAAATTGAGCAATCGTGAACGAAATTGAAAATTAGATATCAACTAATTTATAGAATCTAGTTTATCTATTACTAAATTTAAAATTTCTATTAACAAATAAAGATTTAATAAATATGAACGGAAAACATGGATATCAAAATCCAGCATATTCTGTAAGAATGAATTAATTCTTACATATTCTCGACCAATAAAGAATTATCTAGAAGCGTTTACCTTTTTAGTCTAGTTATAAGTTTTTAACACATCGGTAAAGAAATGTTCTTGATGATGCCATTTAGAGTAAGAATAATTTTATCAATAGAAGAATAAGAATTGTATTAAATAATACATCAATATAATCATCATTAATACGTGTGTGAATATAAAATAATCCAACACTGTTTTTAAAATATACTGTATTATTATAAAGTTTCCCATTTCACAAGCATTTTAACAACTATTAACTTCATTAATAAACATTAAAACCATCTTTGAATTCTTATAATATAGCCCTATTTAATTTCCAATCAGCAATTTTCTGAAAGAACGCTTGATTTAAGGAATTTTCTTATATGGCCTATTTTAAAATGGCTAACTAACTAATATAAAATAATCTGCAAAATTGAAATTTTTTATAAATTCTATTCAAACTAAAACATTATTTGAGGCAGAAGAAAAAATAATGAAAAAAAAAAAAATTGAAATCCGAAATTAATGAGTACTTTTGCTCGATACTGTGTAATCTTAATATAGTATTAAAAGGGCCGTCTAGAGTATTAACTTTAGTTACCATGGAGACTAGACAAATTTCATTGAAGATAAAAATATCCCATTAATATCTCAATAATGGCAAGAAACTCTAGATGTCTCAATAGGGATGTCACATCTAGGATGTCTCTAGATGTCACGAGGGCCCCAAATGTCTCAATAATGGCACACGTTCCCTGAATGTCGAAATAAAGTATTAAATAAAAATGAATACGTAAAATATCATGATTCTAGTTTCTGTAACAACCGACAGTGTACAAAGATTTCATACCCTGGGGTTCTTCATAGGTACTTAGAGTGAAATCTTGATAATGTCAGAAGCAACTATTAAAAAAACTACTTTAAAAATGTAGAAATTAATGAAGTTCTTCATTTTAATTTTCTGTGTATGGAGTACAAAAATAGAATGTTTTGTAATCTTCGAAAAATTCAAACTCAAAAGTTTGAGCAATCTCCACGTTTTAGATCTTTCTGATGTCAAAAACCACATTTTGAACTTATAAACAGACAATTTATTAACAGGATAAAAGAAAAATACTTTCGACTGGTTGTTCAAATTTGGTATATTGTCTTTATACAAATTTGTAGATACCGCTCTAATTTGGTTAGATAAGTTAATTCTGGATTTAAAAAATTTGCCATGCTTATACTTCCAACAGATTTACATAATCAGTTGATATTATCTAATCTTGTCAGAAGCTAGAGAGACATACAATCTTTTAGAATTTGTTCCAAGCCTCAAGTTTAACACCAATACTTTTTGGCTTTACCAAAAAAAATAATATATACATGAATTTGCTTCAAGCTATTTTAAAATTTATTTTTATCTTACCTCATCTTGTTTTTTCAGCAGAAGTTGCCATAAGCATATTTTTAAATTATACTTACTAAACAAAGTTTAGTAAGCTACTTGCGAACTCTCCCCAGATATTGAGAAGGACATAAGATTTCCAATCTTTCGGTTTCGTTGGTTACAGATTTCATTTATTCTTTTATTTAGTGAATAAATTTTCATTATAATTAAATTTTATACTACAAAACACTTTATTAACTTTTTATATGATAAAGTTTGAACAGATAAAAAAAAACATTATCTAATAATATCAGAAAAAATACCCTTGGGTTCTCCTACCATAAAAGAAGAGTACTATCCATGGGATTTTAAATATAACAAGCTTCTAACAAAATTTTCAGAATTTAGATAATCCAGGAGTCGGCCTCAAGATATCCCGATATATATATCACCAGTTGTTTACAGAGTAAAGAAAGACAAATTCTGTAGAATCTTATTTATTTATTCGAAAAAAGCCATAAGACAGTGCTCACTTACAAAAGCATGTTTACTTTCTAAATGCGTTAAAATAATAATGTTATATTTTTGAGATAACAAAAACAGTTAGAGATAATGATTTGGTTTGGTGCATACTAATTAAAAATTTAAATCTTACAAAAGTAAACCCCTATGGAGTAAGAATTTTATTTGCATTTTTTATATCCTTCCAAAACACGCGTTTTTTTTAAACAAAATTTATTTTTAATGAGAACTGTACACTTTAAATGAAATAATTACAGGCAAGAGAAAAATGGCTGACAATGATCCAGACAATTTATTTACTTGATTAGTTAGTCAGTTATATTAACGTCCCTTTGTAAAGCAACACTAGGGCTATTTTGGGACGGACCTCGTCATTTTGAACCACGGTCAGATGGCGAGGATGACACCTGAGCTGGCACCCCCCTCTCCACGTCACACCACACCAGCGGGAGGGCGTTTGACATGACGGATTTAACGTGCAACAGACCCCCTTACACGACGGTTCTTCGGTGGAATCGGGTCTCGAACCTGAAATGCTACGGCTCACAAGCCGAGAACTTACCGCCAGGCCACCGCGGCCCATTTATTTACTTGGAACGCATTTGAAAGAGAT
Source organism: Argiope bruennichi (assembly GCF_947563725.1). Classification (NCBI taxonomy): domain Eukaryota; kingdom Metazoa; phylum Arthropoda; class Arachnida; order Araneae; family Araneidae; genus Argiope; species Argiope bruennichi. The sequence continues at coordinate 61,122,158 of NC_079158.1, forward strand.
TCTGAGGTCTCTTACCAGTATCAATAACTACTTTTCTCATATTTTTCTTTTATAGAAATATTTAAGTTATTGGTGGGTTTTCTCAATATATTTTTCTTGGTGTGTTGTAAGAGAAGATTCTGTTAGGTTGCGGTTATGTGATTAAATCAATTAAGAGATTCTCTTTACAAATTAATTTATTGAGAGATTCATATATTTTTGAAACTCACACATTTAACATGTGGAATATGATTCAATTGTTGTTGACTAGAAATAAAATGAAGATAACATTGAAAATTTTCTGTCAACAAAAGTTTTTAAATACTTTCTCGACTCCGTTTAATGATTAAACAACCTAAGTAAATGCGAATTAAGTAGGACAAGTCGATTCGAATATATTGTTAGGGAAATCATCAGACAGGCTTATGGTACGAGAAATATAACAAGTCCTCAAAATGAATAATGATGATTTAGTCCATAAATACTATGAAGCACTTGTAACATAAACAAAGTCGAGTTGAATACAAAGAATAATAACTGGCAGAAACTCAACTTATGCAGATAACAAATCATTCGTCGGAAAACTGTAATAACAATTTCTTGGGGAAAAAAATGACATTCGTGTTAGCTCCTCTACTTATATATTCTTCACAAAAGTTTATGGACTTTTTCAGAAGAATCTCGGATCTCTTACTCTTATAAATATATAGCCTAAATTCTTGTATTTTTCAAATTCTTCATTTTTATCTCTTAAGTGACCAAATTCATTTCATTGTTTCCTCCCTAACTCAAGGGTCGTTGATAGAATCCATACAGCATCCATTAAAAATGTCACTAAATGTTTCTTTTTGATTATGAAACTAATTGCGCAATTATACATTATTGCAGATTCGTTAAATTGTATTAATTATACGAGAGAAACCATGAGGTGTTAAGAGCAAAGATACAAGCAAACTGAAATATATTTAATTCAATTCGTTATTCGTAACAGTCATCATAATTAATTTACCACCGATAGAAAAGCGTTAATCCTTTTCTGCCTGTTATATCGGTAAAACTGGTAAATAATTCCATTCGTAACAAGTTAAAAATAATTAAAATAAATTACGTTCAAGGTCCCATTAACTCAAGTTAATTCAGGGCCCAAAATTTAAAACGCAATGATGTTTCGATACAAATCTAATAATTTTATTTCATCAAATGAATAAATGAAAATATTAGTTTACACACATCAGCCTTAATATTACATAAATTAAAGAGAATTTCACCCTCAAGTCACAAACGCTTGAAAATTATCTTTCTACGCCTGTTTCATTTATGAAATTTAGAGAAATAATGGAAGATTAAATTTAATGAATATCTATTTATATGATTTATTAAGTATAAAAGGTTTAGTAATTGCCAATACAACAAATTTTGAATGCACTTATGTTTACACAATTTGTATTACATTTCTATTAAATAAGTCAGCTGTGACAAAACAGTATACTATAAATATATTTCTTAGTTTTAAATATAACAAAGAACGGTTTCACTGCACTTGGGTGTTTTTAAACGTATCAGAATTTGCTTCATGAAACTGGAGATTCCGAATTAAAATTAAACTGCCGAACCAAATTTTAAAAAAAAAACTGCCGAATTAAATTAAATAAAAAAATATCTGAGGTAAGAAGTTAGATAGGGTTAAAGGAGGCCCCAAATTCCCCGTCAGCACTGGTGTGCCGTGCCTAATGGTTCCTAGATGCCTTAATTAGGTTCTGACATTGGATTATCTTAGTGTTGTAATCTAATTGGAAGTCCCTGAAGAAAGCTGACTACAGTGGTAGACATAGATTTTTTTTGCAAGAGTGCAGGTGTTTTTCTCCGACAACTACTCAGAAGCAAATGAACTTGTACAAATAGTACGATGAGGAGAGATAAGCAGATATATAAGATATAAATAAGGAGAGATAACTCCTTATATATCCTTCCTCCAGACGTATATAAAGAGGACAGAAATATTTAGAGGAAGAGCTCTCTCTTTTTTAGGTTTTATTTCTTATTTTTTTCAGTGAGAATCAAAAAATTGTGGAGAAGGTGGATTTTCACAGGCTAGTGTTTATATTGACAACATCCTAACAAGTTCACAATGAAGAGAAAAAAGTTGCCTATTTTCAATATAAAATATCTTTAGCACTGCCTTATTTTAATAAGTAATAATTGAACTACTTTAAAAAAAGCAATTCTTAATACATTAGTCGAGAACGTCTTTTGATAATGCAATATAAATTGAAAAATCTTTAGATTTTTTTATAAACGACTATTCTATTAACACTTTAATTAAAACTTTTGAACACTAACCCATTACACGCCTAAGCATAATTAGTCTAAATTACTTTCCAAATAAAAAAAATTGCAAGACATAAAAAAAATTAAAAGAAAAGAAAATTCAGTTTCAAATTTTCTTTTAAAAGTACTCAAATATTTTTTAAATAAAATTTATTTCATTATTTCAAAAAAATTTCATTTTCAATTTGAAAAATATTATTTTGAGTTTGTAATTTTATTTAAAGTCAACTCAATATTTTAATAAATTGATCAAAGTTAAAATTTAATTACGTATACGACAAATATAAATAAAGCATGAAAAAATAGAGACGTTGGTAACTAATGCGTTAACAAATGTCTTAAAATCCTTTTCAGATAGATACTATACACAATATATGGTTGAGCATACACGAAATTTATGTCAAATTAATTGTCATTTGAATAAATAAAAAAGACTAGAATTAATATTAGGAATTATGTATATCGCCCTAGTAATAAATGATAATCTAAACAATAAATAATATGAAAGCACGCCATATAATTTATATACCTACATTACAAGTTAGCACTCTCTTTTAATATTAGATAATTAATGGGCAAATCGGCATTACTGGCATGGCAGAAGTGAGTCAGCATCTGGGCATGGAAGCTGCTGATTTTAGAAAAGATTACAAAGAAGATTCGACGCTTAAGTGTTCTTGAAGAATGTTAAATTTATTGATACTAATCATTCTTTATGCTAGTAACTTCAAGGAGATTATATAATTTTAGATATTGTCCTCGTCATGAATGGCAAAGAATAAGAGAGACTAAACATATCGCTGGAATACGATGCCAGTCTTGTTTAATGTGAAATTTCTGGCTGAATTTCCTGGAAACTTAACCACTGACGACTATTGAGACGGAAATATCACGTTATGTAATAATTGTAATACGCTGTGTAATAATTGGTATTTCACTGGCTCATCACTAGATCATAAAAATAAATATTAAAATTCTCATTTATATTCTAAAAACGAGATTTATTCTCGTTAAACAATTTAATTCGAGGGCTGATATTACTATTCATATACCAACATACAAAAAGAAGATATACGTAAGAAAGTCATAAGAAGTCATACATAAAAAATAGTAGATTTTCCAACAAAAGCGGTATCTTTAATGTTTTATTAACTATCATATAGACATAATGGATTTGAACAAAACATATCTAAAATATTATTGAAAATATTCAGATATTTAAAGTTAAAATATAATCGATTATAGACAGTTTGCAATTTCACGTGAAAAGTGTAAACTGGAATGGCAGCTCATTAAACTCCTTCCGATATATTGCAAAAGTTGCAGAATACAAGCATTAAACCATCGATAAAGTACAATGTCAGATCACTGACAAAAACACAAAATTTGAATAGTCGCAAGATAGAAATCAGCAGAAGCATGGTAATTTTCATGATAAGCATTAATAGAAACTAATATCCATATATTGCAGCTCTAACATCTGTTGAAAATTTAAAAAACTCGCACCATAAAAGTAATAGTGACATTTTATGATCTGCCATTAATTTTTTTACTACTTTCTAACAATCTGCCAAAATTTTTCCTATCTCTAAAAAAATAAATTTTAAATCATATTTTTGATATTTTGTCAGTACATAATCAAAAAGCGTAATGGTGCTAAAATTATAGTGTGTATAATCTATTTATAAATATTTCGTTTTAATTTTTTCCAATTAGTTAATCTTGATATAAGAGCAGACATATGACAGCTTATTAGGAAATTTAAAACAAAAAAGTTATATATATTGCTGAAAAGTCAGTCAAATTTAATATTTCGATTCAAAATATCGAATGTTAAGCAAATATCAGCTACTCAGATCAGTAGGCACCAGACATAAATTTCTCCAGAACAGAAAAAAATATATATATCTAAACATTAACACTGCGCCGTACTCATAAAAGTGATTCAAACCTCTTTTAGAGTGTTTTTTCACGTTATTTCAAATAACTTTATGAATCTCACGCCGTTGAAAGGTTAAGTTATAGGAAATGCATCCTGCGTGTCTATTCCAGAAAAGATATTCGTACACCCATTTGCAAGAAAAAGTTCATTCTACAAAAAAATATAAAATTGATATGAAAGGTCATAATTGTGATGGATTGTTCCCATTTCTCGAACAAAAGAAACTTAAAAGGAGACTGCTTTTTCTCAATTTCATCTTAATCGAGGAGGATTTTTCACATTCTTGTGAGGGAAAAATTCAGAACTCTGGAATTTTTAACTTTCTTCCATTAATGATATCTCTTACAGAAGAGTTTAATAGACCTTAGAGATGGGAAAAGTATAATTTTTGTTTGAAAATTTCACAAAGAAAAAACTTGTCCGTACTCATCATCAAGAAATTTCAGAGAATCTATCAATCAAAAGCATTTGGAATTTTCATAACTTTTCCATAAGATATTCCTCAAAAACATGAGATGATTGAAGTAATTTAAGGGTTTTCAAATTGTGTTTCTTCTGAATTTTTTAATGTTTTGAGTTTTCAATAAAAAACTTGTTAACCTAAATTTAAATGTATGCACTTTTTTCATCTGCATCATTATTAGGTGGGCAAATTTCAACTTTTATTTTATCTACAAGTAATTTCGAGAGAATCATCTTTATGTTCTGGTTTGTTCTTCTTTAGTGACAGTATTTTCGGTATGCAAATGAAGTTAAGCATGGATGAAATTTAGTTATAAGAACATAAAGTTCACGTTTTCCCATTATTTTATGCTGAATTTTATCAAACGTCAATGAGATGAATTCTGTAATTTTTTTAAGCTTTATATTTATTTTGAATCGTTTTATTCTGTCTTCAATGTAGGTTAGAAGTTATTGCTATTATATTCTTTATTTAAATTTTTATTTACCATTGCATTTTTTTCTGTTAGTGGATCATTATTTGCTTCCATACGATTTAATTGATTAGACTTGGATTGAATGTTCTTGAAGTTTTGACTTCGTAGAATTTCTTTATTATTTACTTCTAATATAACTATATATTTACAACCATATTATATATATAATTTTATTTATTATATACTTTGTCAATGTGCACGACATTTTTTACAATAAATTTCGTTATTTAATCTGTGGCAATGAAAATTTAGATATTATTAACAAGATAAAAGCCTGTCTAGACAGTTACATTTTTATGAATTACTACCATATTAGTAAATAATGTGCAATTAAAATTTTTGAATGTTTTGAAAAATTAGCCTTACGAGACAGAAAATTAAGTTCAAACATATTATTCATTCTCGGATTTATAAATACTCTGCGTTTTTGGAAATCTCAGAGTGTTTCAGGAAGCGTTTATTTCGTCAAAAAGGTGAGGAAAAAAATGGAGATATTTTTATTTAGCAATTTTTTAAGGAGATAAGAATCTTAATAACTGTTCACCTTTTCTGAGCAACACTCTTTAGCAAAGTACAATCATCAATACTAGGGATTGCAATACCGGGATACCGAATACCGGTATTTTGAGCCATTTTACAATTTCGTAATACCGGTATTCACAAGTTTAAATACCGGTTTTTCGGTATTTACCAGAAATTTTTTAAATTGTCTCCACTATATATTCAGGGATCGCCAACATAGCAAAATAGTATACGTTTTTGTTTTTATGTCTCCCTAACTGGCGAAATTAATAAGCTAATTAATGACTTAATTAATTGCTTAAATTAGCGAAACATGGATTATCCCTGAAAGAAGATATTGTATCCATAACGACTAATGGAGCAACAGTTATGAAAAAATTTGGAAAGTTGATTCGTACAAATCAGCAATGGTGCTATGCTCATGGAATTCAATTAGGCGTAATAGATGTATTATACCAAAAAAATAAAGACCAGAAGAATCCAAATATTGTGGATATAGAAACTTCGGATTCCGACATTGAAGAGAGTAAGAGTGATATTGACAATGAAGATAATGACAATGTAATTGTGGAAGTTGATATTGCTAATGAGATGAAATATTAAGCCATCAAGAATTGCTTCCTATAATTTATAAAGTTCGAAAAATTGTTAAGATATTTAAACTTTTCCCTACAAAAAATGCCATATTACAAAAATATATACTAACTGAAAATAAAACAGAATATATGTTAATAATAGATTCTAAGACACGTTGGAACAGTTTACTACTAATGATGGAATGGTTTTTGAAATTTAGAAATCCAATTCAAAAAGCAATAATCGACTTAAACCTGCAAATTAATATTTCAGACAGTGAATTCGACTTAATATCCAGAATTATATCAGCTCTACTTCCAATAAAACTGACTATAGAAGCATTACGACGGAGAGATTTTAATTTATTAATAGCTAATGCAACAATAAATTTCATGTTTCAATCATGAAGAACAGCACACGCCACTATCTGAAGAATTATATATTACATTGAAAAATCGCACAGAAGAAAGGCATACCGAAATAGAAAATGTCTTATGATATTTACATAATTATAATGATTTTAAAAATGAAAATGAAAAAGAAGAAAAGAAAATAATCAATTCAAATCTGATTAAGTTTATAGTAAATTTTCTTACAATTTTTTACTCACAAACCTATCCATATTCAGAAGAATTCGGTTCAATTATCGAAGATTATGATGTCACTACTGTCGATAGTGAAAAGGAATTGTCTCTTGAACAAAAATTAGAATTAGCGATAAATAAAAAAAATTCAACGAACCAAAATACAATACAGAAATCAGCTATATCCAAAACCATCCGACGAGGAATCGATTTATTTGAAGATGAGGGATTTAGAGGTCAATACTTGGAAAAAGTATATCGCGTATTGCTAACAGTACCACCAACTAGCGTAGATGCCGAAAGAGCGTTTTCGACAGCTGGTCATTTTTACACAAAATTACTTTTCAGCTTTAATGACAGTATAATTGATGAATCATGTTTTTAAGATCACATTTCAAAAATTTGTAATTGTACCACAGACTGAATAGTGATATTTACACTTTTTTTGTGATTTAAATAAATAAGTTGTTCCTTTACTTTTTTGTGATTCTTTATATACTGTTATAATTTATAAGTTCCATATTATTTTTTGTGATATTTACACTCTTTTATAAAATTGGCAAATAAAACTAAGAAACGCCTGTGTTTTCTTTCTTTTTCGAAAATTTTTAATACCATTATTAAAACCGGTATCCCGGTATTAAGATCTAAAAAATACCGAATACCGGTATTGAAATTTTGGTCCGGTATTGCAATCCCTAATCAATACGTACTAGTCTCGGGATCCTGAAAGGAAGGATACGAGCGCCAACAGAAAAAAAAAGTTAGACCCAGACAAAAAAACAAAGATTGGAAAAAAAAAAAGAAACCCAGGCCGAGTTCCATGAAAACGGTCTGTATGATGCTAGCAACCACTTTGATGCTGCTTAAAAGAATTAAATAAACTCATATTTGCTACCCGTATTCATTTCTTTCGGAAATACTTCATTCAGCAAACCTTTTGTAGATACTTAAATAATGAAAATAAATAAGACACAGAAATGTAGTTAAACACACAGAATCAAGAAACAAAAAGCTGCATTAGAAAACCAGTTAAACAAGAATAAATATCAAAATTTATTTTCCCATTAAAGAGAAATGGAAATAATTTTTTTTTAATTAGAGGGAAATGCATTAGCAAGTAATTATTATTTAAATGTATTCCATCTTTTCAACATTATTATTGTGAATCAAAGAAATCTAATGAAAATTCGCTTCTTTTACATTCCTAAACCTAGATACTTAACTACTTTTCAGAACACTTATATTTAGCCAATGTTCACTAAATTTTTGCAACCCATTAATTAATATGTATGAGAATTAAACTTTCCCAGAATTCCAGACATAATTACATTTATTATTTATTTTGCATTCACCATTTTTATAGTTCACAGTGCTAACGAGACTTTTAGTGAATCCCATATGAATTAGATAGCGATAGTGGAATCAGTGACATTGGGACAAAAACCGAAACTTTATATTCCCAATGAAATTCCAATTAAAACATTTCCTTTATTTTTAATTAAAAGTCTGAGCTTGAAAGAGGTAAAAAAACAAGTTGCTCAAAAAATGAACAAGTTTTAATTATCTAATCTTAGAGAAGAAACGAGTTTATATGTTTCAGCAGAAACGATCCACAGAAAAGAAAATGAAGCAGTCTTTTATTAGGTTTAGTTGTATAGAAAGACAGTTGAAGTTGAAGAAAGATTCCCAATTAAAAAAGACATTTGAGACTAAGTATATAGTTCCGATTAATTAATGAGATTATGATCTCATTATACGACTAATTTTTTATAACTTTGCAACTTCAGTAAAACTTAGTTAAATTCATATTAAATTTAATAATATGTTTCATTTGTCTTTACTAATCAATTAATAGGAATTTTACTTTATTTTGTTTTAATATATGGTACTTTTTTATTTAACAAATGAGTTCATTTTTCCCTGTGGTTGTACTTAAGACCTTAAGTTTTTCTATATTGTTTAATAGATGTGGCTTCAATAGATTTCATCCTTTTTTTAGAAGTGAGTACAGATTGTGTCTTTAAATTATTCATTAGGTATCTAGCATTACCTAAAAATGCTAGTAAATGCATGTATTCATCATTAGGTACAAAGATTTACTCTCTTATCATATATAGTTTAGGTTCATAGATTTACTCTCTTATCATATATAGTTTAGGTACATAGATTTACTCTCTTATCATATATAGTTTAGGTACATAGATTTACTCTCTTATCATATACAGTTCCTATTTTGTGATAGATAGATGAGTGTTATCGAAAGAAAAAGGGGATGCTAATTCTGATACAGTAAATTATTTTTTTCTAATGACTTGAGAAAGAATTAAAGGGCATTTTGCTCGTAATATTCATTAAAAAAATATTTGTTGTTGTTTTCTGATCTTCCATCCAGCGGCGTCTTGCTCATTAGGCTACAGAACTGCAGTACCTCATTTAATTTATAAAAAAATAATGAATTTATTATTTTATTAATAAATTCAAAAATTATTAATAAATGTATTCATTAATCATTTTAATTCATAAATAAAAATTCCTTTTTTAAGTTACATTTTTTTGTTTCTTTTTTAATGAAATTTTCACTCTTTTCAATTTTGAGAGTTTGTGATCATTGCTGAATTTTTCATTCTGAGGGCTTGATGATTATGGAAAATAGGAAATAAATGCGATAATATAACCCTGAGAAAAAATAGATATCGAAAAAACATGTAAAAGAATTGCAGATTCGGGCCTATTGTGAAGCAAACTATGAAAACGAAAAGCGCGCACAACTTCTGGATTGAGTTGGACACCAAAAGCAACCCTTTCTCTCTCTTTGAATATAGGGACACTAGAAATGCTGCATTGTTATCGCCACGATAACAATGTATAGAACGGATATCTGATACTTTTATTTGCTGAATCATCATTTCAATTCTTGTACAATTTCGTATGGACAAACTTACGAGAAATTTATATCATATACTGGCAAAGCTCTGGTTTCATCTTCAAAATAATTTCCTTATTTTAAATCATTCCAATTTTCATTCTTTCGTATTTTGATTAATTTCCATAAGAATATTTTTAATCCATTCTTATAGACTGCATTAAACATTTTCCTATACTAGTATCAAAGCATTCAGAATTTCTGCAGTTATTTTTTAATACTTTATGGAAGTTTTTATTTCTAACTGCTTTTTCATATTCGCATAACCGTTCCTCTCGAAAAGTTTCCACCAGTCTTGTGGGTTGTTTCATCTTTAGTTACATGTGAATGGGAGTGGACGAATATTAGATTTGGCATTAGAAATATGCTCCCTCGACAGAATAAATATATCTTTTGTATAGGCGAGTTTATAAATTCTGTTTGCTATCTTTTAGTCTTATGTCTTGTTCATATTTCTTATTTCCATCTAATTAGAAGGTGAACGCCTCGATGAACTAGAATTATTTAATGTGCTTTTAGGTTTCTATTCATATGCACTAACATATCGTACTTTAATGAACTTCTTTTATTAAATTATAATAGCGGGGAAAAAAAGATAGCACAGATGTAAGATTTGTAAAAGATATTGGTTAGATTTATCACTTTTATCTCATTATTATATATAATAGCGTCAGAAGAAAAGTAATTTTCAGCAGTCTGCCTCGTTTTCGTGCATGCACTTTATGGAAATGTGGGAAGAAACTAAAATATTTCAAAGCTTCATTGTATTTCACAGATATTTTCTTAACAATCTTATTTAGATTTTCTCATTTTCAAAAGTATATTTGAATGAAACTAAAGAAAAAAAAAATTCGTAACTATATTATATGATTTGATATGTTTATACATTTTGTCAATTTTTTTAATAGCATCTTTCTCTTTTTGTAAATAATGTGGCCTCTAGGAGACAGAATAACCATTGTCAGCGTTATTTAGAGTAAAATATGTCAAACAATGTGTAAAATTTCATCTCATACCAAGCTTTCAGAAACTCAGAGCTCTCTAAGCTGTTCATCAAGAATATAATGTACAATTTAAAACACACTGATTGTGTAAAAGACAAAGAACATTCTAACACCATATAGATTTGCAGGATACAATCCTGCATAGTTCATTCATATTTTCAAGGGAAATAAGGATTTCTTCTTCTCTCCTATTTCTTCTTCTTAAGGACTTCTTTGTAATCTCTAGTCTGTAAAATTCTATGTTGCGATCTGAAATAAGCGTTTTACTCAAATCCAGAAGTTTCATTTACTAAAACATAATGTTGCTTAGTAAGCTATATTTCACCACTTGCAATAGTTCATGTAAAACGACACTTTGATAGATCATAGGCTGTTCAATTATGAAACAGCTTTCTATACTGAACATGTTTAGTCTTGAAATAATTATGTGAGAAACACAATATTAAACTGTAGAAATCCGAACAACAATAGCAGGTCTGAAATTATACCAAAACTGTTGAAGAGAATATTTTATTTTGTTACAGAACTACTACAAATATATAGTGTAATACAATGAATACACACTGAATTATTCTGTATTTGCAGTCTGATGCTGTATTGCATGATACACACTAAACAGTATTTTCAATCGACATTATCTTGAAATATTCTGAAATAAAATATATTCATACAAGAAATGTTCTCTATTTTTTATAAATTTCCTGTATTCTATAGATATTTTCTTAGGTTTTATTTAAGGAAGATTTATCGGATATATTTTTTTATTTAGATTTCTTTTTCACAGTTAATACATTTTGAAAATATGGCGGTCATATAATTAATTTTAAATAATTTAAAGTGTAAATTTTCTATGGAACCAAAAAACAAAATGGACATAAAATAAACATAATTAAAAATTATAGAATGGATTAAAAGCGATATATTAATTAGTTTAATAATGTTTCTGAATTGTAATCGCATTCACTCAAGCAGAATGAAACTGCTTTAAAGATAAAATCAGGGTAAATCAGAAATTTAAATCTCACTTATCAAAAATGTATAAATCCTGTTTTTGCAAATACCATTAACACATATCTATGTCTGATAAGTTTTATAATATCTCATTTTCTTTTTATTCATTTACTTGACATCCCTTCATTCAAACCTTAAAAAATATTATTAGACATATATCTAAATATCTAATTGTGGCCGAATCCAGCATTTAAAAAATCCTCCAAATTTTTTTAACTGAATATGAGTTATCTTTTACAACAAAATCAATGAATTCTAGGATACTTAATATAAATTGGTAGCATAATTGACCTTGAAACTCTTAATTCATCCAATTTGATGACGAAACTCTATATTATTTTCTCCTTATGGTAATTTTTTTTAAATTTTACGTTCTCTAAAAAAATATACAAGATCTAAAAAACAACATATTTCGTCTGAATGCAGCATATTTTTTATAGTATTTTATTATAATATATATTTTCTTCTTTTGATAACCAACTTAGCTAGATAAACTCCCGTACGTTGAAATAATCAATCATTTTTAGTAATCAATCATCCATGACTGTACTATAGACAAAGATCTTTTAATGGTACTTAATTTTACAGAAGCTGTTTTTTATTCAACCCATACAAGATTTTAATCACGAAATTTATATCAAAAATTCATTGTATTAAATACATTTTTAAATATGGATAATAATTTATTTACTAGTTGCATTGAAATGGACTAATAAAAACTTTTATTCATTTGTTGACGTAAAATAAAATTATTATTATAACCTATATAATCTTTTCTTACAATTAGCTACAGGTAAAACAGGTTAATGATAATTAATGATATTAAGTTAAATGCGGCTCTTTCAACTGAAGATAGTATGCAATAATTATTTGATATAATTATGATCAACTAATTGATTTTATAAAGAATTTGAAACACGTGTTTTCATCAGAGCAGGGTAGGTTTGGTTTGGTTTAGTTATATTATCGTCCCGTTTAAAGCAACACTAGGGCTAGTTTGGGACTGACCTCTTAATTTTGAACCGCGATCAGATGACGAGGACGACACCTGAGCTGGCACTCCCCTCTCCACACCACACCAGCTTGAGGACGTTTGGTCATGACGGATTTAACGTGCAACAGATCCCATTACACGGCGGTTCTTCGGTGGAATCGGGTCACGAACCTGAAACCCTCCGGTTCCGAAGCCGAGACCTTACCACCAGGCTACCGCGGCCTTCATCAGAGCAGGGTACTAGGTGCTTAACGACGGCGCATTTGGGCCACAAATACGATTTTGAAGTCGGAAAAAATACTAAGAATGAACTCTTAAGTATTAATATTAAACAGTGGGAGTAATCTCTTTAAAACAATTTCGCATACACTCCTCTAATAAAGGTGTTAGCCCAGAGAAGGTCTGCCATGACACTGGAGTACGAAAGTTACGAAATATTTGCTTTTGAAGTGAATTTAGTATTTTACTGAATCTATCGTCTTATCCTTGACAAGTTTGGTCGAGTTTAATCAATGCCAGTAATAGTTATAGTATCCGGAAATTGAATTTGTGCTTCGAACGCGTTTTCCTCAACCGGTTTTGAACAAAGATTTGACATGAAATTGCCTTTGTAATCACAAAAACCAAATTAAATTTGATATATTTAAGTTATTGTGTTTTTGAATGATCTCGTTTACATATTTCTGAAAGTACAGACCTACAGACAATCAACCCATAATTGGATTTGGCTCAAAGTTTGATAGGTGTCTACAACATTTAGATTAAATTTTTGTACTGAATCTTATCTATCTAGCTCTTTTCGTTTTATAGTTATTGTTTCGAATTTATTTATACTTATTTTCTTATATTAACTTATTTTCGAACAGGTTTTATTTAAAATTTGATAGAAATCCGCAAATTTGTTGTAAAGACCGTATATAAAATTTTATTTATCTATGTCAAGTCATTTATAGTTATCTTTGAAGCAGACGATGAGACATTTTCCGAAAATGTGTTTTTCGAACTCAGGTAGGTCTAAAATTTAAAGATGCGTCAAATTCTTGATTTCGAATTTTTTGACGATTACTATAATTGATCTTTAGGTACTACGTATATGATAAAGCAAAAATGGCACACAATCATGAAATATTGATGATAACAGTTTCGGATACCTCAAAAATCCTTCGAATTTCACCTTGTATTGAATGCATCAAAATAAAGATACGAGACAGTATTTCATATGAATTAAGCGTTAGTAACGATACATGGAATTCGACACTGAATGAATTCAATGAATTGAAACTGAATTTGCATATTTAAATTATATGTTATTATCTGTAAATGAAGATGTTATTATATCTGCTGTATTATCAACTTTCAATATTTATAGTTTACTATACATCGCACATATTCAGCTGAAGAAACATGTATTCATTTATAGAGTATCTATAGAAAACATATGTTTGCTCCAGAATAAAGTGCATCGCTTTTAAACACGGTTGAACAAATGCTAAAATTCCAATATACGCATTTCACTTTATGCAGCAGACTGGAAATACTTTCACTTTTCTGAAAACAGATTTGTAATTCCCTACTAGGGGTCAGTGAAGAGGTTCACAATCACTTCTGGGATGCAGGGATATGATGGTTGCCAAGGTTACGAACTTTATTCAGGCCAAATAGGCAAACGCACGTGTATGGAATAGGTGATAAATATATTTCACAAGAATGGAAGCGTATGGGTTGTTTTAGCTGTTGAATGCTAAGTTTTGAATGAATTATTTAAAACTTTACAGGGTGGCAAAAGTTTCAAGGAAATTTTAAGCAGATGTTGTTGTCACAAAAATGTTTTTTGTGGACTGATCACACTAATAGTTTTTTTGTATATTTTCACATACAGATATTTCAAATAACTGTTATTGTTCACTTAATCATGTAAAAGTGGGCCGTGGTGGCCTGGTGGTAAGGTCTCGGCTTGTGAGTCGTAGGGTGTCAGGTTCGAGACCCCATTTCACCAAAGAACCACTGTGTAAGGGGGTCTGTTGCACGATAAATCCGTCAGGGTCAAACGTCCTCTCATTGGTGTGGTGTGGAGAGGGGAGTGCCAGCTCATGTGTCGTCCTCGTCATCTGACCGCGGTTCAAAATTACGAGGGCCTTCCCAAAATAGTCCTAGTGTTGCTTAAAACGGGACGTTAATATAACTAAACGAAACAAAATTAATCATGCAAAATGTCGAATAGAGAACCCTTATTCTGCTATTTTTTTCTTCAGCATCATAGGTTCTGTGTAATCGGATAGTTTAACGCGTTCACTGCCATGATTTATACCTGTGTTACGGACCAATATTTAATAAAATGCTGACTTATTCGCTATCTTTTAATTGTATTGTAGTAGAGAAGAAAATCTCATTATATAGTATATCTAATCACAGTCAATTCATGAGCTGAGCAACATGTTAAAACAAGAAGATATTAACTAAATATAGGCTTGGTCTGCTCGCGTCAAATTCTACTTTGACTGAGAAATTATAATGTCATGCGAATATGAGTGACACGGCAGTCAATATGGTGAAAAAATTGCAGTTTAGTTTTATAACTATTATTATTTTAAGCAAAAATTCGGATTTGCAGAAAAAAAAATTAGCATGTATAATAGTTACCTTCATAAATACAATATCTATATCTCAGGTAATTACTCAGATTTTAGTTCAATCATTTTGCATATATTTTTCTGGCATTTTTTTTCCCATTTGGGTATGAGTTATGCAAAAGTTATGGCAACTGACTATCAAGAATGTCTTCCCTCATAAGAGATAACATGCAGTAGTCGTCGAAATGATGGCAACTTTTTGGAAAGAGGACATTTTTGAGATTTGATGGATCATAGCAATTTTATTTTGATAAATACTGTAAAATTATTAATCATTTTCAAGATTATTTAATCAAGAAATTAAAAGAAAATTTTGTTGGGTCATGAATTATAATGAAGGAAAAGGAAAAAATGGAATGCAATGACATTCTCAAAAGTTCTCAATCTTTACAGTTAATACACAGATTCGTAACTTTTAGCATCCATTATGACTTTGTAATACCACCCGATGTAGCTCACCAATTTTTTTTTACTTTTTCAGCTATTGTGATAGTATGATTGAATTATTGCTTTAAGTAATTGGGTTTTATTGCTGAGTTGCTTCTGGATAATAAGTTTCTTTAATGGTTCCATTGATTTTCAGTTGAGTTAAAATATAATATATTCTCTGGCCATTTCAGTAGTGGAATATAATTGTCTTGAAACTAGTTTTTGTATTTAAAAGCAACATGACACAGAGATGAATACTTTTAAAAACAAATTCTTCATTTTCAGTAAAAAGAAAAGACAACGGCTTAAGAACGAGCAATTCATTTATGTTGTGTTTATTTTATATTCAGACTAATCGACCAAATTCTGTTTGCCTGCATCGTTTACATCTTTCACACTGTTACACGGTCTTCGCTCATAACACTAATCGGATATTTAACAATAATGTTGTGCAACCAGAATAAAAATCTTCTATTATTTTTTCTTACTTTATTTATGTCACCATGAAAGTTTCGTTTCATCACTCTAAATGACACTTTCTTATTTCTTCACTGTCCATTTAGCAAGGATTTTGGATACAGTTGAATATTTTCAAAAAAAATCTAATTTAAAATACTTTTTTTCTTGAGTTCTTACATTTATACTAGATTCCAGCAATCTACGTGAAATGGTTCTTGTACTAAATATTACATTACATTGCGCCATTTCACTTTCTTTAACCCCAAATGATTTTCTTCTATCACATAGTTTTTTTTCTCTTATTACTTGATTTAATGTACATTTCCTTCCTTTTACCAATTTGGTTTTCTACTAACTGAATTTCCTTATACTTCTATACAAATTTAGAGATATCACCTATAGTTAGATTTTATCAGTTTGTTTCTAATTTCGTTGCAACTTTCATTCATATTTTTCATGCAATAATAAAACTTTACATCCTTTTTTGGGATCACTAGTCAAATCTTTGTGCCACTTCTTTGACTTTTTTCACATTATGGCTGTTTCCAAAATGGAATTACAGAATACAAAGATACTGTGATCAACTTGAAAAATGTCACATATATTATGGAATAATGATATCCATTCAGTTCCGAAACACAACAACAGTGGCTTAATTTTATTGATAACATGATGCCAACTATTTGTTTATCTAAGCAGTCATTTCAGGGTTACATTCAAACTAAAAAAAAGCATTGTCTTATCAATTAAAACAAGTTATGCTTCTGTCTTTTGGTAATTTAGCTACGGCATTTAAAGAATAATTGTAATTGAACATACTTTATTGAGCGATATTCTTCATTAAATTATCTTTAGCACTTTCAATACTAATTCAGCCACAACCTGGCCATGAAATTTCTATATTAACGGAGCGATTTCTGTTTCAAACAAGGACTGCGAGTATACAAAGCAAGTTACGAGTATCTCTAAGGATGCCTTGGCTTTACACCCTAAATTCCTCGTTTGAAAAGAAAACCGACCCATTATTACAGAATTTGTAAGACCAGGTTGGGTAGGATTATTAGTGAGAAGATGAAAATGCTAACAATATGGTACTATTGCTGTTATGAGACTAAACTTTTATAATCCTCTTTTCCCGTAATATATGTCTTTTAAATTATTGAATCATTACTAATGAGAGAAGAAAAATACAAATGGTAAAAAAAAATGGTGGGAAATTTCCCCAAATATTCGTTTTTGTCATTTCTTTTGCTTCTGCGCATGAAAGTGGAAATTGTTGTACCATTGAATAATATATTAGAATCTCGCTCCGGCGGGAAGATAATCCATCTCAAGTTATCATGGGAAGATAATCTATCTCGCTCTTCTTTCTAGTAATTTATTAACGGAAGTGTGAAGGTTATTTTCATTAACAATGACTGATTTAAGAGCATCCCTGACTAGAAAGTACTTTCTATTTCTTTCCAAGATGTGTTTAAATGGGATATTTTATCTTCTCATATTAAAAAGTTTAAAAAATGTGTTGCGAAGCAAAATCAAAAATTTCTTTCTAAATTTAAAATAAAAAATATTCACTTCCGTACCTATTTATTCTATTTTTTTATTGTTTACAGCGCAATTTATAAAGTAGCATGTTGAATACCGGTGTGGAATAGCAAAATAAGAATTTCATCTTAGTATTAATGTAATTTACATAGCTTTTTTGGTACCGCGAAGTTTAATTTTTATTGTTTACTAGTAAATTAAATTACAAAAACTAAATTCTTTGTAGAGATTTTTTCCCTCATTTTGGAGTAAAATAAGATGACAATATAATTCATGAGAAGCTTTTCAGTCAACGTTATCTGAAAAAGGGAGCATAAATGTCGTGGTAGCTGAGATTTGCATATTCTAGTAAATACCTATGCAAAATTGTTTCTATTCATATTTAAAAAGTTATAAGTATTTTTACTTCTTTATTATAATATATATATATATATATATATATATATATATATATATATATATATATATATATATATATATATTATAAATACAATTTCGGAATGACAGTTGTTTGGAACATTTTAAAAAAATTTAGGAAATAAACTCTTTCAAAGTTAAAACACATAAAAGTAACGAAACACACGTCTTCGACAGATATATTCTAGTAGTAATATTTTAATACGGTCCCTTGTGTTTACAATGCCCTTTGCCTATTAACTAATCATTTGGATATTGTATTATCCCTATCAGATGCGATCCAATTATTTCTGTTAACTAGAGTTCTACAATCCAAATACTAATTAACACGACACTTAGGTACAATTGCTGTTTTCAACAAAGACCAATATCGAAATAATTAAAAAAAAGTTGATTCATTTGTATGAATAGATAAGAGCCCCTGATATTTATTAAATTTTTATTATGAATAAAATACCAAGGAAAAATAAATTAATAAACAAAAAATATTTAAAATGTAATAATTAATTCAGAAATCAGCACGATTCGAAACTGCAAAACTGCAATGAATAAATAATAAAAACTTACTCATTTTAAAACGAATAAAAACTTATACTTCCAAACTTGTGAACTATTTTTAAAGAGTAAACAGATTAAGAAAATGAACTCTATTAATTATAAACAAAAGAACTTCAATGAAGTATTTCGAAGTTAAAGAAAGACTTATCAATTCATGACTTTCAGCTTATTCCTTAAAAACAAAAATCGTAACTGATTACACTTTTCCTTTGGGAAAATGATTTTGGGAAAAAAAGATTAAAATAACAAAAGAGAATACGGTGGAAATCAGCAGACGAATTCAAATGCATAGATAAAAAGAAAAATATGCAAAATCGTTTGTTAATAAATGAATTCAAAACAATTGATGTTACTGCACAGTTCATTTGTTTCTTTGACTATTGCTAGGCTAATCAACGAAGTGAAAACAAATACAAATAAAAGTGGTCTTTGTCTTACTAAAAAGATCTAAAAAAGGAAGTGTATTAGGAATTCTCCAGGATATGTAGAATTTAAAATTCTAAATGATTTGAAAAATGATAATGGAGGAGAAAAAGAGCGTTGTTTTAATTTTCTCCTCGAAGTTCGTTACATTTATTTTTTTTCTTGAAGATAAGAACGAAGAAAAGATTTTAAATTAACAAAAACAAACAAAAGATTGATGAAAGATAACGATACAAAAGAATAATTTAAAATATATTCTTCAAATAAACTTTATAATTTTAACATGCATTCTATACATTTGTATAGATGTTTTGCAAAATAACTATATTTTATTTTTAATTTTCTCTCGTAATAAAACAATTGTAATTGAGTAAATATTTGTGTTCTCTTAAAAACTTAAAGAATTATTTTATTGCTGAAAAAAATCTGTGCCTTTTAAAAAAATTTCACAACATTTACATAACTCAAATGTGAATGAGATATTTTCTATGCATAACTCATTGAAATTCAATGAGCTGTAAAAATTTCAAAATATTTTAAGAATGAAAAGAATTTTGTTTACAGTCTATTGAAATGGCTGTCCTTTCTGAATTATCTTCGTGTTTTTTTTTATTATAAGAGTAAGATTTAATCTACAGTGAAATACAGCTTTTTACTAAGGTGAATATAATTATTCAGATTATTTTTAAAAGAAATTTAGCTATATAAAAATATTTTAGAGACAGTGTTTTTTTATATACATTTTTGTTTAGATGCTTATATATTTTCAAATGTATTTATGGGCATTGCAGTCGAGAAATATTTATAGCACTTTCAATTAACAAAATTTTTTCATGTTTTGATTCAAGCATTAATGAACTTGAAGGGCATTCTTTAGTAAGATTGGTAAGATTGATGAGTATAGGGTGGATAAAACAACAGAATTATAATTGTAAAAGGCTTATTGATATTTGCTTTAAATAAAATATAGAATTTTACCGTCAGAAAATAAGCCTTGCAAAGACAATAGAAAACATATACAGGATGCGCAAAGGATACAGAAAAAGGAAGAGAAAAGAGGAAAATTATTAAAAAATAAAAAAATGAAGGAAATAAAAAAAAATTGAATTTAAAATTTAAAAAAATGAGAAAGGAAAAATATAGAAAGTAAGTAAGATATAAAAAAAAAGTAAATGCAAAGAGGGAAATGAATAAAAACTGTAATATTAATGATAGTAAAAATAAATATAAAAAAAGAAGAAAAATTAAATATAGAATTCACTGTTAAAAATTTAAGGTGGTTCAGACCAAGGTAGAGTTTGCATCTGAAAGCAAAAACTCAGATGCACAGACAATGGTAAAGTTCATTAAACAGTGGACACATTTTAAGCGTCTCCGACAAGCTGCAGAACTCTCTTCCAATAAATTGAATTGCATTTCTCAATTGAAGAAATGTCTGTCACGAACAAGTAAAAGATATCTGTACTGACAATCAGTTTGGTATCTTCCTCTAATTCCATAATAAGGGCGCCGTTTGTAATGACTGCCGATGCCGTTTGCCAGTGCAAAGGTTCAAAGTTGGAGCCTACTGGGCAACCCATTGAATAGCATCTTGTAAAAATTCGGTCACCATAAGTAAGAAACAATTATCTGTCATAAGGGGTTATTGAAACTATTAAGTTTGAAATAATTCTTATTTTCTTTAAATTATGCAATCCGAATAGACATCATGCCCAGCTAAAGGCAATTTTAACATCAAGTGATACTACTACACTATGTCTAGAGCTTGTTCTTACATCTCTAATCCATTTTTAATTTGAAAAATTTCCTCTGTATCGCTCCTACTTGGTATGAAACCATATTAATGATAACGAAGGTAGTTATTATTAAGAATATGGAGAAAAAAATTCTTTGCGAAATTAACTGATAAATAATTTTTCCCATTATATCCAGCAAGCAAATTGGTCTAAATGCTGTTTTGTCTGTATCAGCCTTGTTTTGTTTATTAAATGAAATGCATTGTGCTTTTTTTCCACTTTTTGTGGAAGTATCCATAGTTAAAACTACTATTGAAAAAAGCTTTTAAAGAAATGACTATTATAGGCACATGCTTCTTTGATGTCACCAGTATCAATTCCATCCGGCCCAAAAGCTTTTTATTGCTCATGTTATTGACTACGTGTTTTATCTCTAGATCTTAATGGAGTATCGTCTGGAGTGAATGGTGGGGTTCAACCTTCTTTGTAGATGACAGCATTGTTCTAGTGATGCATCTGCCTTGTCTTAAGGAAATGAAATTCTAAAAAAAAAATTGAATTATTTCTTGAATATTTTGTGACATAAAGCCATCTGGTAATTTTTTAACTGGTGTTTAGTTAGAAAGTTCTGGAAACCGGATTTTTTGCCACATCTAAATGGACGCCAGATGGTTCATTCACTGTGACATTTTCGCTGAAGGCTTTCCAGTCATCTCGTTCTGTTTTATTAAGGAAAAATAGATAAATGGCTTTAGCTTTCTTTGTATTTTGTCTTATGCATTTTCTACCATTAACGTTCTTTGCCTTATAGAGTTTCCTTTTGTGTCTCCTTATATGGCTCCGTAAAATTTTTAATTTTCTTGTCACTACGCATATTTTTTAACTATGGGTTTATTTTTGACAGTACATTTATTGTACGCCTATAGAATGGAGTCAACTGTTTGATAAATTTAACACAAAAGCATATTAGACGGAAAATTATTAAAGTATTTAAAAAATAGTTTATTATATTCTTGAATTTTCTAAACGTTTAACCCAAGAAATATGATACTTTAAGTATAAAAAGAAATAACCAAATGATCAACGAGGTACTAATAAATAATCAACAATATATTAAATTATGTTAAGTTCCAGAAAATTTCCTGAAACTATCACTATCTTCCTGAACTCATTTCCGTTGTATATTGCTATCAATGTTTTTTTGAAAACTCATCAAGGGCATGTTGACTTCTGAAACCATCAATAAGACAAAATTTCTTACCTATACTTAATTCTAGATGAAAACACTTCTTAATTTTATTGTTGCAAGTCTTGAAATATTCATGCGGTCCGCCGTGTCCTTGAAATCATTTTTTTTTATCAAGCTCCTTGTTAGCTGACTTTAATGTAAACCTATATATGATCACATCTGTAATTATAATTAATGTGTTTATATAAAAGCAAAACAACGAACACCCCGTTAAGTCAAATAGCATAACATATATTCAAATCTCTACGCAATGAAATATGCAAAATACTTTAGAAATATTTTTAAATGTAAATAATGATATAACAAACTTTAAAATATAAAACTCATGTCCTGATTTGTATTACTGAAAGTTTCAAGTTTTGATTGATTTAGGTAAGGCACGAAATCACAAAGAGGGAAATATTTTGATGGACATTTTTATGCAGACATGACTACCGTTCCTGATTAATAAAAGGAAGAAAGCTAAAACGACTTTAAAGTCACGGCATACAGAGAAGGTGGGATAACGCAAAATTAATATTTCGGTCGAAGCAGATTATTTTGGTTAATTTTATGAAGTTTTAAAAGTTTCCTGAAAGGAAAAATACTTGAAAGAGGAGAGGTGCATCTCCAGAAAATATATTTGGAAGAATCCTGAAAGGAATTTTGGTTCAAAGAGGAGAGGTGCATTTTCTAGAAGTGATATTTTGAAGGTGTTTGGAGAAAATGGTAATAAACTATATATAGCTCTGAAATCTTTTAGGTTATTGAAAATATGATGACTAATTTTACAATGATAAGATTTTTTTAATCAATTTTAATTACGGTGTTTTAACAAGTGTTTCAAATTTCTTTTAAGTGTTCCAGAAAAAAATATTCTTTGAAATTCAAAATTGAAATTAATAACTATAATCAAGAATAAAGGCATTTGCAAAGATATTTAAGGCAAGGCAATTAAAAAATGAAAATTGAGATCTCTCGATAATTTTAGATTTTCAAAAAAAGTATCGGAATTACATAAGCATACAATTTTAGGTTTAAAATAAATCTTTTGAATTTTTTTTCTTTGACTGTATAATATGGATTAAGAGTTTTATCTCTATTTCTAACGCTAATTTATCTGTTCATTTATGTGGATGATCGTTAAAGAGAAAAGGAAGGGAAAAAAAGGCTTAAACGCAGTTATTGATTATATATTATTCTTCAGTTATAGATTGCATAGTACCAGATACGATAAATTAGCATCCAGACGTATTCTAAAAATGCAATCCATTCTAAAGTGCTAAAGTTGGGCATTTATTCCAATTAAAACTATGGATTACTTTCAAAATAATTCCTGAAGTTTTTGTTGCACTCAGTATATTTTTTATAATGAATAGTTTTGGATTGATGTAAAGATTAAAATAATTTAAATAAAAATTTAAATATCATGTTTTAAAAGCGAACTAAAACATATAAAATACTTTCCTGTAGTTTCTTATGGATTTTCTTAAAAATATTCGTGATTGCGAATTTTAAAATTTCAAAAAATCTTAAGTTTTTATTGCATGTGCGAGGAATATTGCAGGATTTTAAATTAACTTCCTGATGAGCTATACTCGATGACAAACTCGATAAGAACGCGGTTTAATATTTCTTTGCTATTCAAGTTCAAAGTTTCATGCCTTTGACGGATTAGGAAGTTATTTTAAAATCATTGCAAATACATCACTTAATAGACAAACAATAGAATGATTTAATAAAAATGTGTTAAAATTGAAAAACTCAAATGCTACTATGACTTGCCATTCCGGCATCTGTTAGAAATTAAAGTTTTGATTATTTTAAAATCGTTTGCAAGATTTGTTCCTTACAGGCATACAAAAAAAATGAGTTAATAACCCAGAAGTGGATAGCAATGCTTTATGTTTAACTGGCGTTCACCAGTTCATATCCTCATTTAGCATATAATTTGATGCAAGTAAAACATATTTATGTTTATATTTCCTTGTTTTATCATGTTGTTCTACGTATGAATCGATTTAAAAACCTTTCACACCTTTCTTTCTAATTTGATATTTTCTCCTCTATTACATTTCAGAAATAACAAAGTACGCATCTTTTTGGGTATTGATCCGCATCATATGCATTAATCATGGCAAAGAGAGTGTAAAAGTCTGTAGCTCATTAGGAACTTAGTTTAAAATCGAGTGCAATATTTTCGCCAAGCATACAAACAAGAAAGAGAATCAATAAATATGTATTAATAACAGATATAATAATAAAATATTAAAACTTTAAAATGCTTTACCGCCTAGAAATTATACAAATGCATAGTTCTCATTTCTGAACCGAAGATGATGATGACTCCTTAGATGATGAATATAACGCCCACACACTAAGCTCTAGTACAAGATAGATTTTCAGCGGAAATTTGTTTAACTTATTTTGATGCTTAATGAATCGAAAGAAGAAAAATGCTGCGGTAGGCTAAATCTCTACTTTATCTCCTTTCCTTTTCTTCAGTATTGTTTATCAAAACTATAAAATAAAAATACTTAAAATTCTATGAAATATTTAAATTCTTTCCTTCAGACTTCTTTTTCATCAAGACTATTTTTTATCAAGTCATTTGACTACTGAAATATTCAAAATGATTTGAAAAAATAAAAAAAAGACATTACCTATTCTTAATCAACGTTCAGATTATGCTGCTAGTTTATAATTTTGGTTTTCCCAACATATGTTTTCTTCGCAACGAATTCCTGATTAATCAAAAATTAAAACGTTTTGTTCTAAAAATATGATAAAGAAAATCAGAACTTCTTATCCATGTAACATCACGTTCTTCCTGAAAATTTGATTTCTTGGAACATATTAAAAAATGTTTAAGGATATCAAGCGCAAAATACTTTCTTATTAAGTCATCCCTAAACGCCTATTGATAATATTCAGCATTACATATGTAAATTACGTTTACTAACAAGGATCCTTCGATTATTAAAAAAATAATGTATCTCGCAAAACCATTACTATTAAAGCCATTTTAAATAATTTACTTTAAAATGTATAGAGAGCGATTCATTTTCAAACTCATCGTTGAAGTCAGATATATAAACAAACCGGTATTACTCCAGTCCACAGCACTTAGTAATATAAACAATTTACTCATTACTAATGTATGCGCTCTTCTCGCATGCCATTAGATGATAGTCATATCGGTCTGTGAACACACAAAGAGTCGTTAAACATCAATATGATTGACATCAACATTCGGCTCCTGTTAGGGTTGGGCAATGTTATTAAGTTGGAATTATAGATGCTTATAATAAAATTAATGATACATTTAAATTGAACACAATTTCAATATAAACTCTTAAATTCAAAAATACATAAAATTTTGTAATTTTTCAAAACAACTTTATAACAGGCAAATAATAATAATAATAAATAAATAAAAATAATAAAGATTTCAATGCACATAATATCGCTCGACTGTTGTAAATGGCAGGTGATAAATTTACTCGAAAAGGAAAATTTGTAAAATCGACATACCCTAATCATATTCTATAAGATAGCAATTCTTCTATTGAAAGTAATGAAAAATTATGGTTCTGTCAAAATTCGTCTAAACTATCAATAACAGCTGTTTTTCTTTCAATTTTCCATTAATTAGCTTTACATTCTGATACTCCCAGTCACATTAATTAGTTGCATTTGAATCGTCGTAATTCGATGAAATTGCAGGCTTGAATGAAGTATCGCTGCTACGGTCTTATTATTAGTGAAGTCATGCAAAATGATTAGACAAGAAATTGATATTAATTCCTTGAATTAAGAAAAAAATAATTCTAACATTCATGATATTAAGCATATACTAGGAACCAGCTTTAACCAAAACAATCAAAATATTCTAAAAAAAGCAAATAATTGCTTAAATTTCAAAACTATGCTATGGCAAGTTCTGATGTTCCTATTAAATTGTTGTTGGATGGTAAGTCCTAAAATGTCTTGCAAGTTGTAACTGTATGTTCAGTCCTAACGCCAGTCCATTATTAGAGGGTAAGCTTTAAAATTTCATGTAAATTGTAACTGTATGGTAATCCTAACAATGCTGGTAAGTTATTTTTGAGAGAGGGCCATAGTGATCTGGTGATAAGGTTTCGGCTTAGGGTTTCAAGTTCGTGATCCGATTATACTGAAGAATTATTGCATAAGCGGGAAGTGTGGAACTCAGATGTCGTCTTCGCCATCTGACCAAGGTTCAAAATTGCGAGGTCCATACCAAAATAGTCATAGTGTTGTTTTAAAAACGGGACGTTAATGTAACTTAAATGAGCTGAAAGTTGTTTTTGAGTTGAATGTTAAAATTTTACATTCATGCGATCATCTTTGTATTAATGGAATCAATTCAAATGATGTCGCAGTTACCTGACAAATACAACTATACATGTAATGTAACATGTTTCATGTAGTATATAACGATGCTTGTGAAGACACTTTTTTTCGTCTGCAAGGTATACAATGATACGATCATTTAGGAGCATGTGACAAATTTCGTCTGCCATTATGGAAGGAATTATCACCGTTATATTGTAGGACTAGCCAATTAATATTGTTATATTAATTGGCTAGTCCTTTTAAAGCTTACCCTCTAATAATGGACTGGCGTTAGGACTGAACATACAGTTACAACTTGCAAGACATTTTAGGACTTACCATCCAATTAATATTGTTATATTGTTAGATATTTCGATAATATGAAAAGTATAGATATTGTTAGATATTCCGATAATATGAAAAATATAGATTTTGATATGAATTACACATTGATAATAATAATGTCGAGGGATGATAATATGTCGTGCAATATCGTGAATGGGTCTTAATAATATTGTCGAACATTTTATCTAATAGGTAAATAGTTATTTCAAGATATTTTATTAACTAAGAGAAAAAAAAATATTTTTATAACCTGAGAACAAAAGAAAATCTTAAATACATAGAAATATCAGTTAAATCTGTTTCAAAAGGAAGTAAATTATAAAGCTAATCTTAAATATAATGTTTTATCAAGGAATAAATTATGGTAAGATGTAAGAAAAATTTAGAAATTCTTCACAAGTTCCAAATTTATATTCTTTCACATTCCAGTTTAAAATATTATTTATAAGTTAATGCATGCATAAATTAGATTAGATACTCTTTCATATGCAACATTACCAATTTCATTCTAACTGATACAAAGGTTTTAATTGTTTCCATCTGAAATGAATTATAAAGCAAGGCAAGAATCTGCTTTTTGATGTTCCTAAATTTCTTTTCTAAATATTGAGCTGTTGTATTTGCAAAGAAAATATTTTAAGATGTTAAAGAAAGCAGGCTGGGAGAGATTTCTCTATATAATTCTAATCAGTTTTCAGTTAAAATTAAATTTAAAGGATACTTTTTACGCTGAAAAATTTATTTGGTAATACAGTAGACTCTCGATTATCCGCGCCTGCCGCACTAAGTTTTTTTTTTGCTTCCAAGCAAAAAGAAAATGCTTCCATATCAAGAAGCAAACACAAATGACTGATTTCTTCAAAAACGTGTAGTTTTACAGTTATGTTTTTGTAATTACATAATACATTACAGTATTAAAACAGTACATATGTATTAATTTTTCTGTGTATCCTGGACGACTCTTGTAAGTACAAAGCACTTTTCTGTTTTCATTAACAAAATGCATTTTAAGTTAGTTTTGAGTGATATACTAAAATATTAAGCGTTAGTTTAACATTTCCTGCTGTTTATTTTACGTTTTATTGTACATAAAACGATTTTTCAAAGTTGGAATGACTGTTTTCTCTTTTTCTATACCCGTTTTTAGCTTTTTTCGGATTATCCGCGATTTTTGTTATTCGCGGCGGCCGCACCACCCAATTCCGTGGATAATCGGGAGTGTACTGTAAATTATAAAAATATCAATATCAGGTATTTATAAATATTAATAATGAAAAAATAAATTTGAATTGTAACAAATTAATGATGAAATGAGTGTAAAAACTCCTAATGAGCTTTATAAAAATATAAGGATACCTCAATCACGTGCAAAAAGTTCGATACGTTTATAACCTTATTTTAATTTTGTCTGTCACTTTCTTTATGATTTTTGCAATATTTTCATATGTTGTGAAATAGTCTGTCTTATCTAGTGTTTGCTGAATTTTAAACTTTACCCAAGAATTGAATTGTTTAATTGTAACATTAAAAAGATTTAAATATTTTAACTTCCGATATTTTTCTTAATTTAAATATTTTTTTAAAATTCAATACATATTTTTCATCAGTATATTTTCATTAAATATTGTTCTTTAAAATATGAATCTGCTCATTCTTTTACGATTTCAATTACTCTTATCTTTATGCATCGATGGCATGGAAAGAATTAATAAGTCTTATCTCTTACGATTAAAGATTTTTCATTAGCTGTGCTTGATAATTATATTTTGAATTTTATTTCCCTTTCTTTGGATTTTCTCTTTTTCTTATACAATGCATGAAGGTTTCCTTCAGTTCAACCAGGAAATTTTATCAATTCTTTTTTATTCGATGTCTTTTGTGAATGGCAGATACGCGTAAACTTGCAACACATTAGCAACGTTTACTCAATGAAGTTTTATCTTTTTCGAAGCTTTTCTATACTCCTGGGCAATGATAAAGTAATTTTTAATTAAGAATTAATTTTTAGGTTGAATTTTATTTCAAGCGAATTAATAACTATTTTAACGGGAAAACATACACAGGTGTTATTAAAAGAAGTAAAAATGCTGCTACATTTTTGACATTCTTTTTGGAGTTTATCATTTGAGTCTGTTATTATTTCAATCCTTAATTATAAGCTATATTACAAGATAAAATTATAATTAATAATTTATAATAATAATAATTTATAATAAAATTATAATTATAAATTATAAGTCATATTGCAGAGTATAAACTATATAAAATTAACTTGTTATTTGAAACAAGTGAAAAATAAGAATTCAATTGAATAAGTTTACTTCAAATTAAAAATATATATATATAATACGAAATAAAAAGGAAAATGATTATTATGGTGTTAATTATTGGTAAAAGTTTTCAAATGAATGTTTTAATGGATGAATTTTAACTACACTAGAATATTTATCAAACATTATATCAAATTGTGATTCAAATTGAATTTAAAATACTATTAAAATTAATAGAAAAAATTGTACAGAAATAAAATTGATATAATTAAAAAAAACTAGAATTCTAAAACAATACAGAAATCTTTTTTATAAGGTAATCATTTTGAAAAATGTGATCTTATATTTCAAGTTATATCAATCGGTAATTGGCAAATCAGAGCGATTACATACCTGGAGAGAGATTAATCTGTTTTTGTGCTCCATTAAGCATTTTGTTTGAAACCTATTCTTTGATTTCTCTTGTATCTTCTTTCCTGTGGCCGAATGGGCTTGTTTTTTAATGACTTGGCGAACATTCTCCAGAACATTTCTTCAATATTTTGCACCTCCATAAATTCATCTAATTACCTAAGTAAAGTGTTGAATTCAATGCAACAAATAAAAACGCTCAATGAAACAGTGTACAATTATTTGTTTATCATTTGACTGTTGCCATTCGACTATAAGTAATAAGAGTGATTTCTGATATTATGAGGGATATATTGTCATAGGTGGAAGAACTGTCTTTCTTTGCTTTTTCAGATCTGAAGACATTAATTCAGATCTGAAATTATTTCTACATATTAAGGGAATGATAACATGTAAAAATAAAACTTTTTTTTCAAGTGAGAATGATTGTAGAATGGCATGCCGTTAGTAAATTCTTTATGACACGTATCTGACTAAAAATCATGCAAACGATTCAGTAGACCATAGCATTTTACCGTATTATTCCAATGTTAGAGTTATATCTGAGCCTTTGTTTTGTAGTCGTTTTTGTTAATTCTTAAAGTAATTGTTTTCTAAAAAAGGACGCTTCAAAATTTAATTAGATTTTTGATTGTAAATTAATTAATAAAAATTCTTTTCCGATTGGTGTACCTCAGACAGTTAGATGAGAATCTTCCGGTATGATGTTTCTTTATAACCACCTTGCTGGGTATGAAATCCACTATCTCCTACCGATGATAGGACTTGTTTCCTATGGGTGGGGTTATATCGTTGTCGGTGATGGACTCAACCTCTGCTGTCGTGGTGTCCATTCATTCTGATGTATCAATGTGCCTATGATCGGATCGGAAGAGCTGTTTATAATTAATGGTTTTCCTCGACAGCATTGTAGAGAGCCGCGGTGGCCTGGTGGTAAGGTCTAGGCTTCAGAACCGGAGGGTTTCAAGTTCGTGACCCGATTCCACCGAAGAACCGTCGTGTAAGGGGGTCTGTTGCACGTTAAATCTGTCATGACCAAACGTCTTCCCGCTGGTGTGGTGTGGTGTGGAGAGGGGGGTGCCAGCTCAGGTGTCGTCCTCGTCATCTGACCGCGGTTCAAAATTACGAGGTCCGTCCCAAAATAGCCCTAGCGTTGCTTCAAACGGGACGTTAATATAACCAAACCAAACCAAATCAAACAAACCAATCGACAGCATTGTACCATATAGTCCACACACACACACACACACACACACACACACACACAAAAAAAAAAAAAAAGAAAAAAAAAACATTTTCCCAATATTTAAAAAAATAATAAAATTTGAATCTCAATGAAATAAATTTTCTGCACAAATGTTTCTCTACTTTTAACGAAGTAGGTTTAATATATTTTAAAATAATATTTTTCATTGTTTTTATAAGATTTATTTTATTTTTATTCAGATACACGCTGTAATAATACTAAATGAGCTTTTTTGTACATGTGTGTGAGCCAATGTTGCTAAAATTGATTAACAGCAAGGAAAGAAAAAATTAAGAATTCAAAATGATATCATAATATTTTTAAAATATCTTCCAGTTTTTTTTATATTAAGGACACAAAAAAAAATATAAAAAAACTGGAAGATATTTTAAAAATATTATGATATCATTTTGAATTCTTAATTTTTTCTTTCCTTGCTGTTAATCTTTGGAATTCCTAAGCTACATTTTTTTTCCACATTATTAATAAGATAACACATATTGTTATCACCGCTTTTCAATCCATGTAAGAGAAAGAAAGATGAATGACGTGTATACTGGTGTTCACATGATTTACAATGATAAAACTATTTACTACTTTGGCTTACTCACAGATTTAAATATGAAAAATCCTGTAATTCGATATTTTTGTCAGATAAAAAGTTGTAAAAGGAGTAAGATCAAAGTATGTGCAAGAGGTTGTCTAGATGAATCCTTTTACTAAGCACAAATTCCATGGATCTTATGTGGATCCGATCTTTAATTTTGATAACTGAAGAATGAGAATTATTTTTTAAATAATAAAAACGGTAATCCCTTTGAGAAAGAATTTTTCTGATATTTCATGGCACTAAGTAAATACATCATTTTATAAATTTTTATTAGCAATAAAAGTTAATAAGTATCGATATATAAAAAAAAGAAAGAAAAATATTCGTTTCAATTCACGATAAAATCCCGTCATAAATATATGCATCAAAATAGAATCGAATTTTCGTTTTTAGTGAAGATAGAATGACATAAATTATAAATATATCTTAAAAATTCCGTCAAACTTTGTTTCGCATAATTTAGAAAGTCTCAGAAATACACTCTTGGAATTATTAGATAAAAACAATGCAAATAAAAGTTTTGCCATTTAATTTTTTAATAAGTTGAATCCTAGTAGTTATCAAAATGGTAAACTGCTTAATTCCATTTGCTCAGGTTCAGCTTTTAATACTGATGAAATGACAATACTGATACTGATATAATACTGATGTGCTCGTTAATACTGATGTGCTCGTTAATTATCAGCTTGATAAGCCATCACTTTGTCTTGCTATCAATATATATGCATACATCAAAATATGTAGAAATAAAGTCCTAACATGTCCACTCATTTACTGATTAAACTAATATTTAAGCTAAAACTTATATTTACGAAGATTTATTCAAAAGGCATTTTTCTACTCCTATTTCAAACTGCAGTAAAAGTAAATTTGATATATCTTTCAAATAACTAGTATGATTTTCAAATTACTTAAATGTTTTGGTTAGTTTTAAAGTATTAATTTAGCCTTTCAATAAAAGATTTTTCAATAATTTAACCATAGGGATCATTTTGAGGTCCGATTGCAAATACTTTGAATGATCGAAATTCATGCATATCATTTAACCATAAACACTTTTAATGAAAGCAATATCCGTTATTATTTCAAAGCTAAATGAAACAAAGAATGTTTACCAACCATACCGTCAGTCATTCATTGGTAAATGACATCGCGATTTCATATTATTTCAACTCAGAGTCGTTTTGGAGGCATTTCAATAGTCCATATCGCAGCCATTTAAAAATAGCTGAATGTATTCATATAGAAATCCCAGGGAGTAAATAATACGCGGAAGCCTACATTATAGTAATAACTGAAAATTATCTGCTTGGAATTATTATGATGAAATGGTTTCTGCATTGAATGAAAGGACTGTTGAAAGAATATGTATACGAATTAAATGGACATATGAATTAAAAGCAATGATAATATATCCGGATAAAGCATTTCATCCAAATGCAAGTAATACATTTTGTATGCATTCGCTAGTTTATAGAATTTAGTTGAAATTTTTTAAGAATGATCGATTTTATTAGACATGGTATAGTTAAACGGTGAAAATTTTGTTGTTACGAAAAACAGTGAATAAATGGCTTGGAAGCAACAAATCAAAATTTTTAAATGGACAATCATTTTTTATGCAGACGATAATTTATAAAATTATCATCGGCGTATTTTATCGATATACGCAATTTGTGTGCAGACGATAATTTATAAAATTTGGTTGTAAATCTGTAAAAATGATATGTTTTATCGAACATGGTATATTTAAAAGGTGAAAAATTTAACTCTAAGTAAAAGACAGTGAAGAAATGGATTCGAATATGCAAATTAAGAATTTTAAATAGACCACCTTTGCAGGATGAGTTGTGGTAAATTTATTTGAAAGTTAAGAAGTCCGTGTGTTCGAAATTCCAACGAAGATTATCTATATGGTTTAGTTAGTACTGAATCTGAAGTATTTTATTTTGGGTTAGCAATAAATATATAGAGTAAAGGATACTGAATAAGGTGCCGGCATTATCATCTGGATATGATTAAAAGTTTCGAATTCGGTTCTTTCAAAATAAATCTTAGGCATATATATTTTCTATGTAAAGCTGTTAAATCTGATCTACGATTAATTGATTTTACAAGGAATAAAGAAATGGATTTTTAAAAATTTGGCTGAATATTAATATCGAAGAAGAAATATCATGATGGATAAAATTTTGCATGAATAAATACAAAGAACCACAATAAAAATTCAATAAATATCAAATACCTTAAATGCACTTAATTTAAAACAATACAGGTTATCCAAATGACTAATATTTAATTAATATAAAATATATAATTTACAAAAAAATATAAATTTTAATACAAATGTTAAATTGAATATTTGATCTATTTGAATCTTATATATAAGGCTAAATAAATATTATTATAAATTTTTCTAATTTAAGCAGCAAAAGCCCATATTGCAAGTTTTCTTGCGTAAGCGGATGCACTTTGATATATGAAATCAATTTTATAACTTATATTTTAAATAAAACGATTCACCGAAAAAAAATAAAGCATTTGAGATTTCAAGTTGTATGGATAATACATCGCATTTGAGATCGGATGAACGCACTTCGAAGCATAGGTTTTTGAATTTAATTGTAGATGGCATACATTGTAGCATACATTGAATTTAATTGTAGATGGCCAGATGCTAGTATTTTAGCAATAGTTCTGATTAATATGACTCAGTAAATAAAATGTTTAAAATTCTGTTTTTATTGTTTTCGAGGAAAAAATTATAATATGACTCATTTATTTTTCGGAATTGATTTCAGATTAGTTATCACTACAAATACTAAAACATCCAAACACATGGATAAATTCCCTAAACCTTTCATAAACATATTTTTTTCTGATATTGATATTTATTTCAATGATTTCATATAATTTCATTGGCATTTTTTAGTTGTGACTGCAACACTGATATGAAAGAAATAGAAGTTATCAGACACGACAATAATTATTATAAAGGATAATACTATGTTAAATTATATTTCAGAAATATCACATCTTTATGGAAACGAAGCACTTGACAAGAAAAAAAAACAAAAAAAAAAAACGAATTTTAACATTTGTTAATGGCATAAAAATTATTCACTGCTAATCATGGAATTGTTTTGTTCATGTTTGTATAAAGACTCTTGCTTGATGATTTAAATACAATTTAATGCTAATTCTTTAAGTCTATAATGAATATTTTATTAAAAATCTGAAACTGATCTTAAATCCTTTAATAAAATAAATTTTGAATTACAAAATAATAATAATTAATTTTACGATCTGATTACAAATTATATGTCAATCATAACTCTGGACACTAAAATCTTGACAATAATGTAGAAATGTAGAAAATAATGAATAATGTAGAACAGTAGAAGGGTCGCTAGACTTGATCAATTAGTCGATGATAAACCTCATAAACCTTCTAGCGGCGTGGTGGCATCGCTTGAAATGTTTTCACCAGAAAGGATTCAGTTCTGTGCATCTATGGAACAAAAAGAAGAGTCACAGTTTTCTCTGATATCGTTTTCAAAGAATCATAAAACGGGTGTCATTTTAGAAAAAGTAACATGCTCTTGTAGATTTTTGAATTAAATATGAATTAAATATTTCATAAAGAGCCATTTGTACATTGAACAAAAATAAATTTAAAAATTTCCAATGGAAACACTCATTTTATTTCATCAAAATTTAGGCTATCTCAAACGTTATTTTCGGAAACCAAATTTAACGAGTTTAGGTCTATTTTTTCAGAAATCACTAATAATATGATTTCAGTCTAAAGATTAACGATATTTATACCAAAAGTTTAGGATCAAAATTTACAATAGATAATTGTAGTTAATGTGTAACTGCGCAGAAAAAAGAAGCCACGCTGTTCTTCTTCCGCATTGTTCTTCGTAGAGTTATATAAGAGTCATCATTCGAAAGGAATTAACATATTTAATTTGTAGGCAAATCATTCTGTTTACAAATTCAAAAGGATGTATTAAAAAATAAGAAAACAAAATTTAGATGTCCTTGAATATTTCTGTGCGTAAAAGCAACAAACTTCTCACAGGAATTATCACTATAAAAATGTAGCATACAATAGATTTTTACCATAAGACCGTTATTTTACAGATGCCTGTAAATTTTCGCAAATAAATACTATTACAGATATCCAAAATCTAAATCTTACGCATCTAAATATGGAGAAGGTCCCTTATTCTCCCTGTCAAATATTTCCCGAAATAATATTGGTATATTAATTAATATTTGTATTCTGGGTATTTATTTCTTGTAGAATCTTTTCATGGCATCTAAGAAGGATGTCGATATGTGGCGCTAGCTTCATAAGCCAGTTAACAGCCTTTGGATACAGGTGATCACTTTTGTCCAGTGGCTATGTTACGCGGCTACGAATCCTAGCGTCGTAGGTTTGATACTCGCTCAGGAAATTGCCACAAACAGCAGAATAAAGCTGTGCGGATCCATTTTTTTTCGCTGTTGTACATACACCAATATAGTATAAATATAATATTACCCGGTCTTATACCCTAAAAATCAAGTTTTTTATCTTATTTATGTAAATCTGAATAATTTGATTTCACCTTGACGTCTTGATCGAAAATGAAATATTTGTCTTCAATCTAAAAATGCTCCCAATAGATGATTTCAACATAAAACTTAAGGATGTTGTGAAAGAATTGACGATGAATATTTGTATCAGATATTTAAAGATACGTATTTATGCCTAGTGGGGTTTTAACGGAGAGCAAGTGTTACCTATAAATAAAATGCTAACTTCACCTGCATAAAGTAGTTCGAATTGTCCAACTGTTGCTAAAGTAGGTCTGAATAGACGCCTCGTATTCTTGTCTTTAAGAACATTTAAACCCCTATCTAAAAATAAACCCATAAAAATTTCCACATGAAGAACATACTTGTTTATTATTAGGATGTCCCAAAAGTTTTTTTCGCATCGCGCTATGAATGGCCTTATCTGGCTCTGATTCTGCAAACATGCAAGCTTATCTATTAGCCGTCTATGTCGTCCAGAGCTCTAAACTGTCACAAAGCCGGGACCACACCCCAAAGAAAGTTCTTTTGTCCATTTGGTGGGATTGGAACGATGTAATTATCTACAAGCTCCTTCCAAAAGGTGAAACATTAAATTCTACGAAATAATATCATCAACTGGATCAATTAAAAGCTGCCATAGCTGAAAAAAAAACGGCCATAATTAATGAACCGACGAGGCGTTGTTTTTCATAACGCGAGATCACATATTACATTAGTCTTAAGAAAAAAACCCTTACAATTTAATTGGGATGTTTTACCGCATCCTGCTTACTCTCCATCTGATTTTTTACTTCTATCTGTCCATAAAAAATTCTCTTCGTGATAAGCGTTTTAAATTCATCAGCGAGATAAAAGAGCACCTCGAGGATTATTTCTTCTCCAAAATACAATAATTTTGGAAAGAAGGCATAATGTGTCTTCTTGGAAGAGGGAAGAAGGTAATAGAGCAAAAGGGTTCTTATATAACAAAATAAATAATATCTTAAACAGCAAATATAGTGCATTAATTTCATATTAGATATAGGAAAGAAACATATTGCACACACTAATATATTTATATAACGTTTTGCTTTGTATTAATTACACGATATTACTTTTGTTTTGTTATTCGGCATTTAAGAATTATCATTGTTAATTTTTAAATGAATTATATAATATCTAAAGATAGATTATGAATAATATCTATGTAAATCATTGTAATTAAAAATCAAATATTCCATTTATAATGAACAATAAATTTTTGTAAATTTTAAAGCTGTTGAATAACATAGAATTATTAAATTATCCCAAATCCATATCCATTAGAAATGAAACCTTCAAATGCAATGGAAATTCGACGCATAGGAAACCCTAACTCCTCTTAACGCCATTTTTTTTGGTGTGATAAATCTCAACAAGAAAAATTATATTCCTTCAACAAAAATTCTAATTTTTTTTTTAATTATACGCTTTGGCTCGCCGTAGATAGTACGTAAACCCATTTTTAAGTAGCACAGACTGTATTTCTACTTCGGGAACTTTCCTTCGGTTCGATTTTAATTTCAAATGTAATCTATGGCACTTGTTTGGAGAGGTCTTCAACCAATTGGAAAGAAGGTAACACGGACGGATTTAAAAGGATAAGTGCGTCATTGAATAACATTTGTAGACAAAAAAAAACTATGTTTATTCCGTTTATTATAAAGCAGTGATTTATATTTACGGTTACTAAAGAAATGCATAAACTAAAGACCTTTATAATTTTAATAGTTTTTTTTCCGTCTTATAGAATTTAAAAATAACATTACAGGAAACTGCATTTTTAAATTTGTTTCTTGTGCCCTATAAGGATCCGTCAGTCCCAATGGATTTTACTTGTTTTTCCTCTTCCTCTAAGGAAAAATGTTGTTTAGAAACAAGCACGCGTTTATTTTAGCTTCGAGTCAGAAATATATCAAAGAAATAAAATGTTCGAATGTGTCTATAGGCACAAGTAGAGAACCCTCTCTCTCCAAAAAAAAAAAAAAAAAAAAAAAAAAAAACTGTCTTGAAATGTTGTTGCTGTTTTCACTTCTCTCTAAAGTAAGGATGTAGTCTTAAAGAATAAAAAATTCTATTGTTTGATTTAAGAGAATTTCGTTGCTGATCCACAACCTAGAACAAAATATTATAATCCCAATTATTTTATGATTCTTTTCTAATCTAGAAATTACTAATTTCACTAAAGTTAGTAATTCTGTAAACATAATTTTTTATATAAAATATTAATTTAATTATAACAATTTAATTTTTTAAACCTTGTCAAGTATGGATAACCAAGATTACTAGTGGTTGAATATTTTTAATAACTATATATTATTAAAGAGTAATACTATAGGTAATAAATTCAAATCCTTGTAAATTTTTAAAAACTGCAGTTCTATGAACTTTTGAATTATAACAAGCATGGGGGGGGAGTATTTTTTAAATTCTTTTTGGATTATATTCCTCCGAAAATAATATCAGGACATATATTAATTTTTATTCCTGATTATTATTTAGACACAGGGGCTTACTTTAGGCTTATTTTCATAAAAACTTATTTTAGGCTTATTTCAATGAACAAAAACAATTAATCATGTGAAAAAATCGCAGGTTCAAGTATCTGCAGGAAATAATCTCTCCACTGTCGTGTAAATCAGCACTGGACCTATAAAATGTACACTGGTCTCTTTTAAAGCGCTTTTCGAAATTATTTCCTTCTCTTTAATGGGTTTTCTACCATCCAGGGATTGAATAACAGAAAATGTTGTCCCAAAGCTCAGATTAACATCACTCCTATAATGGTTTATTGTATACAATTTTTCAGCAGAACCTTTCTCCCCCTCTTATGTCACTAAAGAATGACAGGCAATAATTGTGATGGGTCGCTCCCTTTTCTTTAACATTGGAAACAGTGAAAGGTGGACATCTGTCTCAATTCTGAAACTAATAGAGGAAAATTCTTAAGATCGGAATGGAAAGTTTACAATTTGTTTAATTTCTATCTCTCCCATTAGCTTTTACTCTCCCACTAAAGGGTGTTCCAAATGAAAGCAATATTTGAATTTGCAACATTCGTACAGTAAAGTGTTGGCAACCCTGTTAAAAAACATTTGACAGCTGTTAGTTTAGACTTAGTGAAAATGGAGCGGTAACACGATAGATCAAAGTGCTCATGCAAGATTTGGATTAGTTAAAAAACACAGTTTATTCAGTAAAGTGTTTTATTGGATCATAAAGTATACAGGATAGGGTTATGTATGGAATAACACATATGGCAAATGGCCTCCATGACTTTGCTGACACATCGCACTCTTTTGTCGAACTTTTCCATGACCATTTTGCCGAATTTCTTTGATGTAGGGCTA
This sequence comes from Argiope bruennichi, assembly GCF_947563725.1. Classification (NCBI taxonomy): domain Eukaryota; kingdom Metazoa; phylum Arthropoda; class Arachnida; order Araneae; family Araneidae; genus Argiope; species Argiope bruennichi. Next base: position 61,161,586 of record NC_079158.1, read on the forward strand.
AATTTCCTCCTTCAATGCACATGTGCTTGTGGGCTTGTTGGGATAGAGCTTTGACTTCAGACAACCCCATAAAAGAAAATAATAGTGTCAAATCATACAAACTAGAGGATCAATTCTCAAATTTTCGAACTGTGGCAGTCAAAGTTTCGTTATTTTTGAAATATTATTCAACAATGAAAACACGTTGTTCTATCGTGTAACGCTCCATTTTTACCAACCCCACACTATCAGCTATCAAATGATTTCTTTTAATAGGGTTGCCAACACTTTACTGCATGAGCTTTGGCAAATTGAAATCTTGCTTTAAATTTGGGACATCCTTTTTATGTGTTTTTGATTTTTTTTTTTCAATGTGTTCTTTTTACTAAGGCTTCAGTGAATATATCTATCAAATATATTTGAATTTATTTTATTTTTTAGTATAGTATTCTTTTTTTTAAAAAAAATAGCGTAGGAAAGAATAATATTCAAATGAACTTCTGAATTTAATTGCCCTTATTAACTTAAATTTCTAAACTATGCTACCTCCATTTATAAGCTAGGGGCATTAAATTCCTTCGAATATTGTAAAATTCAAAACAAAGCCTTCTAATAAAATTTCGGATATTTTCCTGCTTCGAACAGAGAATAATATTAAAATTCCTAACACTAGAGGCTAAATTATTTTGTTTGTGACTTTAATATAAAATTCACTTATCTTTAAATTCATCAAAATATTTAGATTTTTTCCCAAAACAAAGAAACTCTTCCACTATTCACGATTCTTTAGTTTAATTTATCAATTTTGTTTTCTAAATCCTTAATTAAAATTTTTGTAAATTAAAATTTCCTAAATGTTTGCATTTAATTGCAAGAGGAATTTTTTGCAAACATTATTATTATTATTTTTACAAATCACAATGCTAACAAGTCTTTTAGAGATTTCTTAATGAATCAGACAGTGAAGATGGAATGAGAGGAATGCAAGTAAAAATAGAAACTTCATTTTCGGACGACTCCTTTATTTTTAATTACGTTACTGAGCTTTTAAATGCTAGAAAGAAGGAAAAAAATAAAAAACGTTTTCCAAGAAAATGAACAATATTTAATTATCTGGTCTTGGAGAAGAAATAGTTTAAGATGTTTCTGCAGAAAATATTAATAAAACAGAAAAGGTAAAATTCTTTTAATGTTTTTACAATTGTTTGTTAGATGAAAAGAAGTTGAAATGAAAAACGATTTTTCATTAAAAAAATATCTTAAGGCTTAGCAAAGAATTCTAATTAAACAATAAAGTTATGATCTCACAATACGGCTTAGTTGTTAAAGCACCAAGTTTTCAATAAAGGCCCTTAATTAAATTTTCATATAAAATTGAATGAACAAATATTATTTGGTTTTGTTAAAAAGTAATGAGATTTTTTAAGTAATTGATTTTTCACTTCCATAGTATGGTAATTAATTATTTATCTTATATGTGTGATATTTTACTTCAATTATACTTAATTTAAGCAAATTAAATTCCTTAAACTTTTCCAGATGTGGTAGCAACAGAATTCATTTATACTAGAAAGGTTAGAATAACTGTTAGATTTCTAAATTTCTATTTATATTTAATACATTTTCAAATTACTATTATTTAGATTTCCTGTGCCCTTCATCAAGCATGACTTTTTCAAACTTTTTTCTTTTATCTTATTACCACAATTTCCTGCGTGATACTCGTAGTGGCGTATAATCTGTAGGTGCTATTTTTAGTCATGACAAAAAAAAAAAAAAAATCAACAGATAATCCGCGAATGCAGATTATTTGTGACGATTGCAATGAACATTTTCATGTTTTTTTTTTCAACACATAATCCGCGGATTATATGCAGGAAATTACGATATGTTGGATTATTAGTTAAAGTGAGTGTATGCATAGGAGTATCATCGGCATTTGGTAGGAAAAACAAATCTTCTTTCTAATTAACTGGAATGCATACAAAGAATGTTCATAACAAACATACGATTTCACGGTGACGTTAATGGTTTTGCCTAGTCTTCTATTTAAAGGTTAAAAATAAGCAAATGAATTCTTTTAATTATTGAAATTGATTTTGATTCATTCTTTGCAAAATCTTTGCAAATTCATTCTTTGCAATTGCATTCTTTACGAAATCTCCTTTGTGGAGAGTCATCTAACAAATCTTTCAAAACGACTAAAACGGTTTTTCATTTTGGTGTTTTCGATTTTTTTTTTTTTTTTTTTTTTTTCACATTCGAAATTTTTACTCAACATTTCCGCCAAGGTACCTGTCCTGCTATGTTATATTTATTGTTAATTTGATCCTATGAGTAATTATGCTTGTGTTCGGTTAACATCCAATCATAAAAGCAAGACTGTTTCAAGTGGAATCACATACAAAATTCATTTTTTTTGATAATGTATTTGTCACTTGAGGAAACCTCAAATTGTCTCCATTAGCAAAACGTTTAATTTTTGGACAAACCAAGATCTTATCCATGAGATAAAATCTCGCTTTACTGTCTGAAAAAGAGTTTATGGGCTAGAGATATAGGTTTAGAACAATGATAAGATGATGAGTATGAATGTCAAGATTACATCAAATGAGATTTGTTATCTTCTATAGACTGAAAAACGTACTAGTCATTTATTTGTAGCCTTGGAATTAATAGTTTAAACATTTATTTCTTATTAAAAATCCAAATATTTTAAATCATGTCAAAATAATCAGTAAATTTATACAAAAAAAGTTAATACAAATTTCGTAAACGGAATTTAATTCTATATTAATGGATCAAGAATTTTCAGACGATCAAATGTCTTCTGTTTAAGAGAAGAAAAGAAGTATTTTTTTTGTGAAAATGTTAAGACAGATATTAAAAATTATTTCGACAATAGTCCAATCAAATATTTAGGCATGGATTAAAAGGCACGCATATATTTTGTGTATCAGTGTTTCTGTCTTAAATCCAATAAAATTATACTTTCATTAGTTATTTTCAGTGAATTAGATAGTGTTCATTCAGGTTTATTTCTACTTTTGAAATACAGGGAATACATATTTAAACGACCCTGTCTAAAATTTATTTACAAACGTAAGTATCATCCACGTGACTTTGGGGTTTGGGAGTATTTGAAACATCTGGTAAGCTGTGATTATCCACGAACTTTATCTAATCTTAAAGATAATATTTCGTGACATATTCATAGCATTTCCCAGAATACACTGCTGTCAACTGTGAAATATTCTGAACTACAACTCCAGACGGTAGCTACAGATAACGGCCATCATGTTAAACATGTTTTGTCGCAATTAGTAACTTTAATAAAAGTAGTAACTTTATTAATAACTGTTAGTAACTTAGTTAAGTTTGTAACTTTAAAATAAGATATTTTAATTTTATACATTTTTACAGATATTTGTATATCTTGATGGATGAATAGAGATGCTAAGTAATTTAAGATAAGATGAAGTGAGATGCTACAAATCATGAACAATTATTTTAACAAGTAACTGTGATAATATGAGAATTGACTTGATTATGATTTCAAGATACATGATTGATTCCACAGACCTTTAAACTAAGAATTTTTGGTTCTCTTCTAAATTTATAATAATTTCACTTTAAGTGACTCTTTATTTTAAATTTTTACTACCCGTTAAATAAATAATAAAATTCAATATCTAAATTTTATTTAAATGTTCAAGATGTTAAAAAAAATTAGAGACAAAATTAAAATGTTTTCCAACGCATCTTTATTGATGAACTGCGAGGGATTTTTAAATTCCGAGAAATAATAATTACAAAAAATCATTCATGTTTAAAACAAATGCAGTATCAATTATTCTTTTTTGCAAAGATTGTCTGGAATTAATGACAATATTTTTTCATAAAAATAACTTAGACACTCTGAAATCAGCTTCTTATACCGTGCAAAATAAATGAAAGAGTAATTATTCGTTGAATGGGAAAAGCTATATTAAGAATTTCTACTTTATTCATATAAACCTTCAAACAAATTACTAAACAAAAATTTTTATTTAAAAAATGAACTCATAACAGTTTTTATTTAGAAAAGATGAATTCCTAAACTTAATTATTGATCATAAAACGTCTTGATCAAAATAACAAATGACATTAGTGTTTAAATTATTTTAAGCACGCGAAGATATTTTATTGTGGCGTAACACGAACATTAATTTAATGAAGAATTCTTATTTTCTATTCCTCCTCTTTTCAGTGCATTAGATACTAATTAATTAAATTAAATTCTTCGAAAACGTCAAAAACTAAAATATTGCGTGTTGAAATTTACTTCTGGAAGATTTCTATTCTTTTAAGATAATTTAGAATACATCCTCAAATAGTGATAAAAATTATTTTTTAACTGTTTTAAATGAACTAGATGCAAATATTTCGCTTATTATCACTTTTATAACTACTGTTTGAGTTTCGTTTATCTCCATTATATATGAGATAATAAAATAAATTTTGATATTTAAAAGGTTTACTAAAGGTTATAACTAAATTATATAAAAATAACAGATATTTAATATATTTCTTTGCTTTTCACTCTGTCTATGGCTAAAACAATTTTCATTTTCATTTATTTTATCAGAAAATCACTTTACTCCATTCTAGGGTATTATAAAATATCAGTATTGCAATATAATGGGAAATGACAATGAATATGATGTGCTACTATGAATTATATAACCAGAACTAAAAGAAAAAGAAATCATGTCATTTTGGTTATTACAAATATCAATATCATACTGCATTTAAAAGTAGGATAAATCTAATCAGGACTTTTAAATAGGATAAAAATTCCTATCTCAGGAAAAAAAAAGGAAACTTTTATCTCTCTCTCTCTTTTTTTTCATTTAGTATTAGTGTTGTTATAAATGCTCATGTCATACTGTATTTGAATGTTACTTACCACATACCTGAAAAAAGAAATATCTAAATCTATTATCTAACTTAATTATATCTGACGCTTTGCTGTGATATCATATACTTCTTAAGTTCTGCAAGATGAAAAATTTATTTCAAAATTATACTAATGTGGTATATTTGCTGCGTACTGATGAAAACGCGCATCCGCATGATGCACATATCACACAACAATGACTTAAACACTTGCAATGCGAAGTTTTTGATTATTCCCAATATCCCGGATATCGCACCAAGTGATTTTTATCTTTTGGAACACCTTAAGTCCTTTCTTGCTGGCAGTCAGTTCCGGGATGGCGGAGAGACCAGATCCGTTGTGCTTAATAATTGCAATCGCAGGTGGCATTGCTCTTTGAAGAGGAACTTCAAACATTCTTACCAAATTACAATAAAAGAATAAGCAATGATGGTATCTATGTCGAAAAATAGCCTGATCATTATAATACATTATTTAATAAAGGGTTTCCTTTTTTTATGTTGGAAAAAAGGAACTTACTGGATTGCCCTCGCATTATAATCACTCTTATCAATAACCTTCACGAGGGAAAAATTTTTCCCATGTTTCCTAAATTCTCACCCACTCGTATTATCACACGATGTCATGCATTTCTGGGATATTGGTACTTTGGGCTAGTTTATTGGTATTTACACTTGCAACATATTAAGAAAAATAATCATTAAAACCTTTTTCTGTTTGTCATAAAAAAAAGGTAAAATAGAAATAAATTGAAATGCCTCCGGAAAGATTTTTTTGCATATGAAGTTTAATTATATTAATGAATTAGGTATTATTTAGTCAATAAATGGCTTTCTTGGATCCATTTTAATTTTATTTTCTATATATATACTTGTATTCTCAGAATAATATTTTGGTCTTTTCAGAACTAATGCGTAATGTTCAAACATCTCAGAGCATTCAAAACTCATACTTCACGATTTTCATAATATTTACATTTCCACGAATAAACTTTCCACGAATATTTACATTTCCACGAATAAACTAATTCGAACGAAACATTCGAATAAACTTAGCAGCCTAAAATTTTTTCCAGATTCTTTGAAATTACTTCCTCTTAAATTGCATACTAATTGAAGTGAAAATTCTGCTTTGTCTAAAATTAACATTCATAAGAAATTTACCCACTCTTCGTCATACATTCCTTTTTTTAGGCACGTAAGTTCGTGAATTCCTTTTTTCTACCTCATTCCATCTGTATATTTGTCATATATCCTAAGGGATGTCACTGGAACCGGATGATCAATGAAAAGTTAGACTTGCTTCAACGCACTGCAATTCTTCTTTTATCATTTCAGCTATACTTTCTCATTCACTAGCGTGTCATATTTTAGAGAATTCCTTTTGAATGCAGAGAAGAAAGGATAACAGAGATATATTCAGGGGAGGATCTAGAGTGGACTTATCTCTTTTTATTCGTTCTAAGAAGGGTGTTAGGAGCTGTTATCACAAGATAATAGTATTAGGAAAGAAGAAATATATGTAAACTTTACTATTTCCGTCGTTTTAATATTTTATTTTAATAGAAAATAGTCGAGAAAATTAAGAAATATTTCATAGGTTCATTTCATTTCTAGATGTTTTTTTATGGGGGGTTACGATTATTTACTTTGCCTATTTATGAGGAGAGTATTTTAATAAAAATTAGGGAAAGAACTAAAATAGATTTATTTCAAAGTTTTATTTCAAAAGGAGATTATAAAATACAAATCTATACATTGTGGAAACATTGATCACTGTCATTAGGAAGCAAGATTAGGAAAATAATCTTAAATAACATTAAGAATAGATGACATAAAAATAATTGCTTGAGGTCTTTAGGTATATTATATGAACAAATAAGGCAGATTCCGCTATGAAATTCAGAAATCTGGTCTCTCGAAGTGACTTATCAAGAATTTAATAGTTACTTTAAGTGTACTAATATTGTCTTTCTTCTGGGAGCTCATTCTAATGCAAAATGCGATAGAAGATTTGCAAAAGCAAATATATATGTATCATCCGTGATTTCCAGGCGAAAAAATAAGAAATTTAATAAAATCCATTCAATTCACATAAGTATCGGAATATCTTATCATTTGATATCATATTCATCGTAACTTTTGCATATTATGTATTTATTTAATTTTAATGGCATGCCTAATGTTGCTCCTGTGATAAGATATAATCAGAAACAAGTCTATAATTGAGTTTTTTATATAATGTTATTTGCAAATATACAACAAACTAAAATATATTCCAACAGTAACATTTTTTCTCTAAAGCTATTCATTACTGATCTCTGTTCAATGTGTCAAACATACTTTTACTTATTAAAAACAGTGCATTGTGATAAATTTATGAAAACTTTGATTCATTAGTTGTAATTCACTTAAAGATTTCGAATAATTTAAATAACAGTATTTATTTATAACTAAAACTATAGCCTTTGGTGACTATCTTATTAGCGTGATTACTGGATGTGTATACATTCAATTAAATCTCTTATGCTTGACTTAATATTTATGATTCTACCAAGAAATATTTTTAAGGAGCACACTGGGATATACTTCAAAACCAAGTTTTTTAACAGTATTTCAATCACCTTGTTCATTTTGTATATGAATCATTCTAAGACAAGTCTTAGTCCCGTTATATATTTTTATTAAAAGTGGTAATATTTCCTTTTTTTATTTTTCATGTAAATTATTTGAATACTAAACATAATTTTTTCTTTGCTCATGCAAACAATAGAGAAAAATCAAGCGACAAATATTTGACGGCACAATGCTGCATTTCAAATCAGAAATGAAATCTGTTGTTGATGATTATTAAAAATATTTTAAATAAAATCAAAATTCACTAAAAAATTGCGCGTCAGTAAAATTGATATCTTTTAAAATAAAATATCTTAAATTATCAAATAGTGTAAAATTTATAACCGTGATATGCTTAGTTATCTATGTTATACATTAATTATCGAAGAGTCAATATCGTCAATCAATTTTTAAACACATGCAAAGACATACAGTTTCACACATATACACATTCATCTTTATCATTAGAAAAGATTTAAGTATTACATGATGACACACAGATGATTCTTATAATGGTAATTTTTCCACTTTAAATATCAATTGATATTATCCTTAAAAGAAATAGTTTATATCGTGAATAAGATGCATAATTTTGCATCAAAGAACGCTGTCAGATGTTTAACCAGTTAATTATTTTTGACGAGTATACTCTTCATGGAAAAAGTACATTTTGAGTTATGAAGAGTTAATTCAAAGGCAAATATTACATTTATATAACAATTATTTAATTATTATATTTATATAATATAAGTTTATGACAATATAGATATGCATTTTCCGAAGAAGTCGAAACAATTAACTGGTTAGTGGTAGAGTAAATCTATCACAAATATAGTTCTATCGAGAGTGGCACAATAATATCAACAGAAATGACAGATACCAAATAATGTTTTTAAAAAGGCATCATCCTCATTACGCGAGCATATCAAGTTCTCAGTATCTTACAAATCCTGTAAATTACATCAAAAAATGAATCAGGTGACTTAAATCACATCTGTCTGATCACACAGAATACTGTACCTTACATCATTTAACATATTATAAACAACATTTTGTGTTTCTATATGCAATATAGACAGCAAGATTAAAATGTCTTCTTTACTTCTAATTCAAATTCATAACTCACTTCTCTCCTTAACAGGTTTGCTGTCTATAATTACATAATTATGCATTCTTCCATCAAACGGATTAATAAGACTTTTTTCAAATATTCTTATAAAACATATCACTCTACTGGAATACAGAACGTTCCTTTCAAACTCGACTCAAAAATTCTAAGAGTTCAAAAACACAAATTTCGCTCTACGCAACAGAATGGAAAGGTATTCACTTCTTCAAGAACAGATTTGTAGCTTCGCAAAGGGACGCACTAAGGGAATTGGTATCCACGTTTTGGATGTAGGGATATGATCGTTACCAAGGTTACGAGCTCTATTGAGGCGGAAGGTGGCAAATGTGAGTGCAACGAATTGGTGATAAAATAAATATATTTCACAGATTCGGAAGCTTGTAGAATATTTTTTGCTACTGAGTGCCTGCGTTTTTGGCTTGATATGGAAAATGAATGTTTTCAATGAATTCAAAATCTCAAGAGAATATCAAAAATGACCTATTAATATGAATATTTCTCATATTATTATATTATTCACAGATTTTGAAATACATGTTGTCGTCTATTTGTTCACTTATTTAAAATGTTAATTCATGTATATTATTTTATTATTCGGAAGTCTCTATTGTGAAACTGAAAATCATTTTTAGAACTAATAAAGTACACTAAATAAAATATACACCATTTCACAATTCGGGAGTCTCTTTAAAATAACTTCTAAAAATATTATTTTTACTTCTTTAGAATACTGATTTTTTTTTGTTTTTGTTTTAGAGGAGTTTCCAAAGAACGGATTGTAATCCATAGGTACCATATTGATTATATGAAAGATCGCAATTAACCCAAGCTTCAACAATTATGAAGCTTTTAAATGCAACAAGTAAATACCTCCAGAGAAGTATTTTATCTATCATTATCTAGTGGAATTATACTCCTTAATGAATGACCAATTTTGTAGTCTAAAAACCTGGGAACTATGCTAAAATGTTTGTTTGGTTAGACAATGACAGTCCCTAATAGGTCCTGTTGCAATTCAAGCAACAATTCGCTCATTTACCCACAAAATATAACGTCCTGGGAACAGATTTTAGTCTTTGGAAAAGTGGATGACAGCTCAATCAAACAATTCCACAGTCGTCATCACTATTTGATTTATAGTTGAAGATCAATTTAGCATCCCTTATTATCCTGAATGGCAAATCTCGCTTAATTCAGTTTAATAAGTTTTATTAAAAATGCAACTCATAAAATGGCATTTTAAAAGATTTATAGATTTAATTTATGAGGAATTCAAATATAGAAGTGACCATTGATGTTATGTTGCCTTAAAGCTATTGATCAAATTCGATATTTCAAATCTCACTTCTGTTTCACGGGTGAAAATAAATTATTTGTGATTTAATTTTTAATTTAGTTTTCATCAACTGTGGATGACCTGAAATGGGTTCGCCATTTTTAAGTGCTATAATCGTCCCTTTTGAATTCAGTAAATCACTTCTAAACTTGAAAACAGAAAATATTTGTATGCCTTGTAAAGCATGCCTTCAACATTTGCTTCATCAAAAAAGCATTAAATGCCGAAAGTATTCGTAAACAATGCGAATTCGTTTGTATTTTTTATGTTGATATCGAGCACAAATTCATTTTATACTGTTGGTAAATATGTACAAATATTGCGAATACACGTCATTGTAAGAATTCCCTTATGTATAAGTTTGATAACAGAAATTTTGTGCCACTATGAAAATCAATGCAAACTATAAAAAAAATGTTGAGAGCTTCCTGAAAAATTAATATTTTATTCCAGTAGAACAAATTATTTAGTAACAAGTAATTAAAGAAAACGCGTATGAGTATTATAAACTAGCCGTCTTTGGCGACCAGCCGGTTCACTAATCTTAATGCTCGTTAAAATTTTAATAATTAAATATTTTATGCAACTCCTATTTTAATAGCTTCTTCATCAAAATATTTTAAAGCTACAAATTTTGATAGTCATATATTCATTCATAATATTATAAAGACCTTCAAACATAACTTAATATGTATCTCTCTAATTTTCTACTAGCTCTCATAGAATTTATGCTTTAAATTAAAGTGGAAATGATTAAACTGCAATAAATATAATAATATTTTTTTACTGAAACGAAGCATTTTTATTATATATGAGTACTGAAAACAGAGTCGCTGAGTATTTAAGCTAAACCTTATGGGCACTAAAGAATATCTTTCTTAAATCTTTCTTAATTTATGTAATATCTCAAGAAGTTTCCTACAAAATTTTCTCAAATTCATCATGAACAGATCAATTAATTAATAATGTTTAGTTTTAAAAGAATGAAACTCTAAGAAAATAAACAGAATCGTTTAAAATAATCTGTTGAAAACAGATTAAGACTTCAAAACCAAGTCCGTATCCGTTGTCAACAATCAGAACACAATGCGCATGCGTGAATTTTCAACGCCAGTTATGGTAACGCAAATGCGTGAATTTTTCTACGCCAGTTGGGGTAACGCTATGCAGATTAGGAATTTTTTATTTCTTTTATTCTGCTTTATTTTAATTCAAAAGTACTTCAGAATAAATCTGAAATATCGATTAATTAACAATTTTTAATTTTAAATGCATCAAACATTAAGAAAATAAACAGAATCGTTTGAAATAATCGGCCGAAAAATGTGAAGCCTAGCCTCATTACTGTTGGAATAAAAAAAACTGAAGCCTTACTCATTTGGCGGTGGGGAAAATGAAAAGATTTTTTGGCGGGAAAGTTAGTTTTTAATTAATAGTTAAAATTATAATTAAAATTCAAAAAAGGAACCCCAAGTGAACATTCCCGACCTCCAAGGTATACATGTACCAAATTTGGTACCTGTAGGTCAAACGGTCTGGCCTGTAGAGTGCCAACACACACACACATTGAGCTTTATATAAGTATAGATAACCTTATTACAAATTTAAATCTCAAAAAATGTTTAAGTATGTTTCAAACATACTTAAACAACGACATTGATTTCATCATTTAGTATAAGTGAAATAGTAAAAGTTACAATTTAAAGAAATTACAGAAAAAAAAAATCAACAAACTATATAAAATGTTTAATTCTTTGTTTAAAAGAAATCCGTTTTGAAACTACGAACTAACAGATCATAAGAAATAAGCACAATTCAGTAATACATTTTTGAAGTGTGAAATATTTTAAGAATTTACTTAATTTAAAACAAATATTTTTAATTAATTATTAATTATTTTCTAAAGCTTAAGAAGTTGCAGAAAAGGAAGTCCAATAATTATAAAATGAAATAATTGCAACGAATTGTTTTGGAATTGGGAAGATTTATCTATGTAAAAATTATTAATTAAATCTCTGAAAATAGAAATCGTTAACGAATACAATTTTCTTTTCAGCAAAATAAATTGAAATTAAATCTTGAAGCATTAAAAGAGAAAAAAAAATCGAAACTTGCCAGACGAATGCAATTCTACAGATGAAAAGAAATATCGTTTGCTGATAAATGATTTCAAAACAAATGATGCTACAATACAGTTCATTCCCTCGTTTAATTTTTGCTAGATTTATCAGCAAAGAGAGAATAAATGCAGATGGATTTTCAACCAACAAAAGTAACAGACTAAAAATTGTTTAATACACGTAGCTTTTGAAATGGACTTAAAAATGATAATGGAAAAATATGTTGTCTTTTTAAGATTTTCTATTAGGAGTTCATCATATTTACTTTTGTCATGAAGATAAAATGAAATCATTTACATTTATTAAAAAGCAGAACATTTTTTGAAGAATTCTATATGCTGAAAAATAATTGTAGATATATTAGGTTCTCGAAATAGCATTGATAAATTACAATTTCTTAATTCATTTTTATGTTTTCATAAAACTTTTCTTCAATAAACAAATTTCTTCTTTTATTGATCATCTTATCTGAATATATGTAAATATTTGTATTTTATAGAATACAAATATAACTCATTTTAAACTGCTGCATATCTTAGCTTAAAAGTTTTATTTTTCACATTCTCATATTTATAATTTGAATGGAAAATTTTCTTTGTTCATCTTTGTTAAAATTCAAAAATCGGAGAAAATTCCAAAACATATAAAAAGTATAGATATTTTTTTGCGATCTTTTGAACCAACTACCCTTTCGGGATATTATTTATATTGATTTTTAAATTAAAAAAATTGGAACTCCATTTCTTTTCTTAATTATTTTTTTTTTCATTTTTTTTAGTCTTACATACTTCTCGCTTAAACTATAGTTTATTTTAAACAAAATTTTCCTTTATTATACTTTTGAAAAAAAGTAATGTATTTAAATGAATTAAATTATAACTTGGTTCTTTTTATAGAAGGATGGGCCGTCAAAAAGATATATTTTAAAGGAAAAAAAACTATAAAAAATACAAAGCATCAAGAGTAGAAACTAAAACTTTATTTCTAATGCTAAAAACTCTATATAATTGAATGACAATTAATAATTGCCATTAAAATTCACTTTTCAATGTGCTATCGTAACGAAAGTTTCATATTTCTTTTGAACATTTTTGTAGAACTCCTTTACAGCTGCGTAAAAAATTATCAAAAATATATATTTAAGAAAATATACATCCTATATCTAATAAAATATCTCACACGAATAGTAAAACTTAGTCAATAGTAAATTTATAATTGTACAAAATCTCATTATATAAAGGGTAATATATTAAGTTGTAAATTTTATATGTAGTTCACACGATTAATTTACAAATTACAATCATTATTTTTATTAATTATGATCAATACTTTTGTTATATATAGGCTTATATGTACTTAACACATCAAATTATTGTGATTTTATAAAATTACCTATTAATATATTGTTCCATCTATAATGAAATAGAATATAATTAAGTAAGTTTTAGCTCAATCGCTTTTAATGTATGTACTCAATATGTAATTCTTCAGATGACTTTTATCTTCAATTCTAAACATGACATCATTGTTAAAAATAAACACGTAAACAATCTTTAATGACACAATTATCCCAACTGGTATCATGTTTGAACTAAATTTTAGTGCAAAATCAGAATAATAAATGCAAAAGGGGCAAATATTTAAATAAGTACTATGTAACTTAAATTAAACCTGAACTGTGAATTTATGCTACATATAAATTGCCTACAATTGCAATGAAAATTATTATAATGGAAATGCAATAAAAATTGCATCGCTAAATCAATTCGCTAAAATTCTAATAAATTGATACCCATATTTCAATGCACAAAATGCCACCAAACATAATGAACATCAGTGATGAATGAAATCTCGAAGGAAAATTTTTGTAAATGAACTTCTCTCAATTGTGCTTGAATAAGCGGAAGGATAAATTCTCCTCAACAAGTTAATAGTGTGTCATTATTCTGTCACAATTAGTCTTAACTGTCTATAACAGCTGTTTCCACTGAATTTACGAACAATTAGTGTTTCTGTTCGACACGCCTGTTCGTGTCACCCCTATTCGATGAAACTGCATGCTTGAATGGAGATTCGTTGTTGTATTCAAATCATTAGTGTCATTCCTAAATGATTTGAAGCCGAAACTGCAATTGGTGCATTTATTAATGCAATTGATGTGTTTAAACTACAGGCTTGAATTCGTTGTTGCATGCATTTCATTAGTGCCATCTAAAATTATTTGAAGCCGAAACTGCAATTGATGTATTTATTAATGCAACTGATGTGTATAAATTACAGACTAGAATGGTGATTCGTTGTCTTATGCATATCATTAATGTCATCCGAAATGATTTGAAGCTGAAAATGCGATTGATGCATTTATTAATGCAACTGATGTGTTTAAACCACAGTCTTCAACGGTGATTCGTTGTCGTATGTATATTATTAGTATCATCCGAAATGATTTGAAGCCTAAACTGCAAATGATGTGTTTATTAAAGTAGCATTGGTATTCCTGACGTTAAAAACATTTGAAGAAACGAGTTTGAATTTATATATTAAAAGCATTCAAAAAATTTAAAAGCATCAGAAAAATTTGAAATGTTAATAAATAAAATATAATTTATAACTTTATTTTTACTGAACAGAATCTTATTTCGAAATATTCAAACTACTGATTTTTAATTGGCCAGACTTTATTAATACATATGTTGACGAAATAAAATATGTTGGTAAGTAAAACAAATGCAGATAATCATTTTTTCATTCACTTTTAAGGGATATGGGATAATTTTAAATATTTAGAAATGGAAGAGTCCACTTTTTAGTGTAATAGATAATTTATATTCATCACATTGGAATTTTTATGCACCCCCCCCCCTCCCCACCAAAATGTATGAGTTAAAATATTTAAGTGATTCAAAATATTCAATGTAGTTTGAAATACTGAGAATATTGGCTGCTGTTGTTAGCATTTCCAACAAATAAAGACCAAAATAAAGAATATAAACAAAAATAAGCCATTAATTTACAATTAAACTGGAAATACTTTGAATGATTAAAGTTTATGCATAACATTTAACTATAACAATTCGATTTAAAGCATCATCCTTTACTATAACAAATTTAGACGAATCAAAGGTTACTTTGCAAACTATTCTGTCGTTTATTAGCAAATAACTTTTCAGCTTTTTGAATTTATCTGTGGTCGGAATGCCATTTCAAATAAGAGTCATTTAGAAGACTCTTCGATATTCAATTCAAATTATAATCATTTTAAAATCGGGAATGTATTCGCTTAGGAAATCGGAAATACATGAAAGTTCACAATAATTATAATAATGAAAATTCTCCGTAAGTAGTGATAATCGAAGCTAATGGTAAATTATCTATTCCTTTTAGAAAGGATCGTGGAAGTGAGCATATGATTTGTTCTTTAAATAATGTTAAAATATTCATAAAATGCATTTCCTTCAAAGACAGATAATAACATCGTGACTAATCAAAAACACACTTCCAATATATTACACGAAATTTTTAGAGATTACAAATGTTTGTCCTACAAATACGTCGTCCCTCATAATATAAGTACTTCAAGGTTAAATAAAAATGACGCATTGGATTTCAAAAATTTGATGAATCACCACATTTTTAGACTTCCATTCCTAAAATCTGAATCTCTTAATCGATGTGTCCTGCATCCTACGGGCATCTAATTATTACCTTTAAAACTTAGCAAAAATTAAATTCTTCAAAACGCTTTTTAAAAAATATATAAAAAAGCATATACAATCCACAAACACCATAAGTATTGTTACGAATCTGTAATGCTGCTTCCTAGCATAGTTGGTTCCACCATCGGAAAGAATGTTTTACAGTCATCGGTACTGAACGGAGTCCGGTGTCGCGTCGGAGGGTCCCGGAGCTTGGCGACGAATTTGGCGACTTTGGCGCCAAAATAGATTATACCCGAAACATCGAGAATTTTCCCGTTCCGTCCAGTAGGAACGGAGATACGCCTAGAACGTTCCTGATTGGTTAAGAGGCGTCTAGCCCCGCCTCCTGAGACTTATAAAGGAAGCGGCCGCAGAACACGAGAGAGGACGGTCCTTCGGACCGCTCCTCTCGATGTAAAAAGTCCATGGCATTCATTAAAGCTAGGCTAATTTCCTCAACTTCCTACCATCTACAGGAGATAGCTTCTTCGGAAGCGGGCTCTCCTTAAACTCCAAAGTCTCGCTAGGGCAGAGTAGTCGAAATCGACAGAAAGAACTGGCCTTCCAGAGATTAGCGGAGCAGCGACGGAGTCAAGTGAGTGCTGAATTAAGTTGTGCGCTACGGTCTGTATTAGAGTCTGTTGTCTGCACGTCTCGGCTGAAGATAATTGTGTTCTGTATGTAGTTGTCGTCTTTGTGTTGTCCTGTGTGTCTTCGTGTAAATATACGCTGGTGTTTCATTTTCTATTGCCGCCTGCTGATTGAGTGTTCTCCACACCATATAACTCCCACTATCCAAACGAATCCCGGAAATTTCGTAGCAGTATTTTATGTATTCATAACAGAATCTGTAAAAGATTCTCTAAGTCCCGTCTCATTTGATTACAAAAGCAAAGCAGCTGTGGAGTTAAGAGAAATTTGAATCTAAGTAGGCAAATTCATAGTAGCATACTTTAAGATTGATTTTTATATTATTAATCTGGCACGTTTGAATATTTAGTGCATAATATCTTTAACTTCACTTTATTTTAATATTAATTTTTTTTTATATTAAAAAAGCGTTTTGTACAATAATATAGCTTGAATCTCAAGTCATTCCTTGAATTGAGTTTTATGCTATTTTTTAAAAAATTAATTATAGCAGCACACAAAACATCGAACCTGAAACTCTCGGTTCCGAAGCCGAGACTTTACCATCAACAACATCCTACATGAAGTGGCCAATACGACCCATAGAGAGCCTTGACACGAGTGATTATACTTTGTTTTTTAATGTCATTATAAATATTTCAATTAAATAACGACTATTTACAAATACACAGTAAAAATTCAAATTAAAGAATCATATATCGGAGTTCCCTTCAGTAATTCATATCAAGGTACTTTCTCGCCGGCAGCTCCCATTTGTTTTCCGTGCAATTGTTTCTCTCTTCCCCCTTCACTTGTTCTGGTGATAGGGCCGAAAAAGCAGTATAGAAGTTGATAGTATGACAGTCTCTATCTATCTCTATGGTCATTTACTAGACGTAAAGAAAAGTTTCAAATTAAAATTCTTATACAATTATAATTAAATACAATTTTCATATAAAAGGGAATTTTTTTGACAAATGATTTTTTGTCCGATGTCTAAATGCTGTCACCATGTCATCACAGCTTTTAATTATACAGTGTTACTATTTTCTTGAATTTCTCTCAATGTGTTTTCTTCAAAAACAGAATAAAATACCAAATGCCAAAAGAGATGTCAAACAGTAAAGGAAGGGTGAAAAAAACTCTATAAAATATTTCATTTTTTTATATCTAAAAAAGAGCTCAAATATAATAACACATGAAGAATGTTACACCTTGCCACAATTTCAAATCCATGAAATGCCGCAGATTTAGTATTTTACAATATGAAGCATATACCATTATCAGAACTATCTGAAGCCAACTATAGAGATAAAAAGTTAGGATGGTAATAAAATAATGTTACCTAAAGGTAAAAAAGAAGAAATAGGAAATAATATCTACCCTTTCAGAGAAGCGATACTGAGAAAAATATCGGATTCCAAACCTAAAAGAAATAATAGAAAGAATGGAAGGAATCGAAAGCAACCATCCATGATCATAAATATGAAATAAACGTGTCCACGAATGTTATGATTTGAAAGAAAGGAACTGAAGAGAAACGAAACATAATTGAAATGAATATTATAAAATGGAAATGCGATAAAATTATACATATCTTCGATGATATGAGGATATATATTTATTAAACAAAATAAATAAAAAATTACACTATAAAAATAACATCTATGCTAGTTTTTCCTCTTATGAAAGTAAAGAAGAAAAAGATTTTTCCTCTTTGGAAAAATAGGATTTATTAGGAAGCTTCAGCAAAACGCAGCATCAGATGGTGTTTGGAAATTTAAAATGAAAGGATTTTAAAGACAAATATTAATATACAAATCAATATATCTAGTATGAAGATGGGTATTTCGAGAATTTTTTTCAGAGAATAAACTTTTTTTAAAAAATGTCTTAGCAAAGCATTATTATTAAGCCAGTAAAAGTGATTTCTCTAAAACTTTCTTGCTTATTTTTTGATAATGGTGTTATCTCTTAATACCGCATGCAACTATTAATATTTGGCAAGGTTGTGTATGGAAAGTTTTGAATTTTGTGAGTCGTTCCAAAGAATTTCTGTATTTCATTTAAGTTTTAGGTAAAAATATACGCCCTTTAATGCATTTTAGTATTTTAAACAGAAATTTTGAAAATGACGTCAAACCGATGCAAAGTGCTAAATAATCTCTTAAAAAATACATATCAGTTCCATAAATCAGCTACAAGAAATTTGAAAGGTTTAGAGAATTTTTACAATTTTCAGTTTACAAATCAATAAAAATATTCATGCATGACCAAACTTCGATGATAAATAGAAGCAATCGTACAAAAAATATCACCTCAGATAGTCCCTTAAAACAAACAATATCATACTTCAGTTATTCCAATATTATAAATCTCACAAAATAAGGCATTAAAATAATTAAAGAAAATTAAACTAATTAAATATAAACAACTTTAAAATTTCATAATGTTTTTTTAAATAGACATATCTTTAATTATACATTTTGTAAAGATAAATTTTTAACAGTTTAAACGGGCATGAGTTCCCATTCAGCATGAAAACGAAACAGTGCATAAAGAATTTTATGCAAACATAAGTAGCGAAAATAATCAAATATTATAGATATTACTCATTAAAATAATATTTCAATTATTCATTCAAATCAGAAATACCTCTCAATCAACTATTATTTTAATTTAAATTCCTGGCATACAGTGGCTCAGGCAATTGATAGTACACCTTTATTTTAACTTAATAACTCCGATTTTCAATAAAAATAACACATTATCGAGAAGTGCAAACATGTTTTTATTCTTACACATAACAAATGATTTAATTTAAAGTAAAAATAAAGAAAAATCAACGAAAAACTTCTAAACTGAAAAGTTTAAGAAGTATTTTAAATAAACATGCGCAAACTTGCCTAAAAAAAAATGAGAATACACCAATGAAATTTTTGTAATATCTCGCATAGAAAGAAAGTCTCAATATTTAGTTGCATGTCTTTTGGCTTTTATAATGGTCTCTAAACGTAGTGGTACCGATTCGATCAATTTTTGGTTGTATCTGAAGATATTTTACCCCCTTCTTTTTTGCAACACTTGTTTTAAATGGGTTTTGTTTCTAATTTTGTATTTTTGGACCATGTTTCGAGTGTGACCTACAGATATTCAATGCCATTTATGTCAGGGTACTGTGGTAGTGTATGTAACTGCTGTTTACAATGAAAAAGATTCCTCATTTCGACTTTACGTGCATTCTGTAGGGTCTTGACCTGCAGGAAAATGAAATTTCCATCTAATACCAAATTTTTAGCACTTTCCATTAGATTGCTGAGAAGCATATCCATGTAAACCATATGGTTTATAGTGCCATCTATAAGAACTAAATTTCCTACTCCGGATGAAGCCATACAATCCCAAAATATGATGGAGTCACCAACATGTTTAATTGTAGGATTTCAGATTTTTAAATTTCTATCAAATTTTGAACGAAATGCATTCAGGGGAAACCTGTCAATACGGTGGTCAAAATATAATTTAACACAATTACAACAAAACAAAGAACGCTAAATGAGTAATATTTGATACACATCTAAAGTATAGATATGTTTCAATTTTAGAGCCAAATTCGCTAAAGGGTTGGCTGTCTGTCGGTTCATAAGCGTCTAAACGTGGTAACAGCCACTTAGATAAATTAAATCCGATTATTGATTTTATTATTAAAATAGTTTGGTGTGGAGTTTCGAGTTTCATTTGGTTGACAATGGGCGTCTAAAATGCTCACTCTTTTTTCTCCATTATACAACGAAGTACTAAAAGCTCATGCACGAGACATTAAACATTTCTAACTTTTTGTGCATTAATTTAGCTTGTATTTTATTTTTCAGTATATTTTTGTGCGTTTCTTCTTTTTACTTTCACTTTTCTTTTACCTTCCGTTTCTTTTGCTTAACTAATTACTATATTCTAATATGAAGTGATAATTTGCTTGAAAAACACCATAGGGCAGAAAATTATTTCTTTGTTTATTAAGTGAAAAAGAAATATGGTTCTCAAATTTTACACAACACATTTTTTACAAATTGTATTCAAATTCAATCTCGATCGATAGCATTCGTTTCAAATCCCTCATAAAAATATAGTTAATATTCGAAAAAATATATATAAATTTAAACCCACATAATTTAATTAAATATTAACTCCCCTGTTTGCCCCCCCTCTAGTATTATATGCTTGATTATTATATTTATTCCACTGTTAACTTAGTAATAATCATTGGTTAAACTTCAATTGTTACTGGATGTAGAAGGTTTCAACAATCACTCTTGTTATTGCTGTTAGCAGAAATATTACTGTTTAATGTTAAACAAACGCACAAAATATAAACAATATAATAGATGAAACAATGAATCCATCTTCTTCTGCTCTGTTAAGAATTATTTCTCTTTTTGCAACTGATCGTTGTGTGACTTTTTTTTGCTGAGCTATGCTTGGTGTGTTTTGTGAACATTTCAATGAGGCTACGGCCATCATTGGATGGATCGTCCTATGGACGATCTTGGAACTGTTGAAATATTACATGTTCCCTCACTTACCCTCAATCGGAGATCTGTTTTTCGATCCCGATTTGGATCAAGATGTTGATACACCATCTGATCCACCTGCGACTAGAGTAGAATCCGTCCCAGTGGTTCGCTCATACATGGTATTTAGGATATGCCAGGCTTTAGAACTTCCAGCGAAACTGGCTCCATCTGCTACCCAGAAGTCAGATATCACTGTTGTAGAATCCTATATGGTCTACAAGCTGTGTTCTGCTTTGGGTTTGCCTGCACGGATGGCTCCTATCGGAGTGCCAGTGGTAGAATCCTTTGCGATCTACCAGTTCTGCTTAGCCTTGGACATTCCAGTGAGATACCGGTCGCAGAAGGACGCAGTTTAACATCAAAACTGTCGTCGGCTGCCCGATGCAGTTTTCAGATCAGAACTGTCTTCGGATGCAGCAATGGAGGGTGGGTGGGTGGGGAACGAAAGTAGCCCACCTCCCCGTGGTGTTCCCTGGGCAACGGTGCAGTTCTCTGGAATTGCACCGGCTAAGAGGCTACTCAAGTGTGAAACAAATAAATAAAGAACATTTTATTTAGTTTGACAAAACTACACACCTAATTTTTGATTTTGGATTTTAATGCCACAAAATTTCATTACAAGCATCAAATTCAGAACATGCAGAACGTGCATATATGGTAGCAACAAATACAATGTTTTTTTTTTGGATATACATAAGAATTATATATATTTTTTATCCTAAAAAACTAATTTAAAATATGTTTGTGACAAAGAATTGTTGTAGAACTCACACATAGAGAAAATCAGTTGCGTTGACAATCATAAATCTGATGGATGAATCTTATAATGACTTGAATTTGAAAAATTATAGTGACAAAAATTTACAAATTCATAACATAATTCTTCGCCATATATTTATAGCCGGTTATGACAAAATAGATTAAAGGCCTTATGGTCAATATGTTGCCACGATCCTTCCTGAAGGGTATGGAACGGAATGAAGAGTAGTACAAATGGGAATGGTTTGGGCCGGGGATTATCTGTTGTCTGGTATGGTACAATTAGCATTAAGCAATCAGTACTAGATGGCTTTTCAACTAATAGAACATCTATGAGAATTAGCTTTTTTCTTGCCTGTTGGTAGCTTTGAGTTGGGTTTTTTTATGGCACGAAAGCCATCTTTGCCTAAGCTGTGAACAATTCACGAAATTAAAATATTTGTATCAATTTATAATAAATTCAAAACATGGAATCTCTACAAAATCCAAATGTCTAAAAGCGCAAAACTGTGAGCTATGAAAAAGCGTAACAATGATTAAGAGATGGTATGTACTAAAAACCGCGGCTAATGTTTATAAATGATTGGAAAAACCAACATTTTTTAGAAAACTAAAAAGGTTAACATGTGAAATTTTGAAAAGCAACTCTCCCAAATCAGGGTGAGATTTTTGAAAATATGTAAGACGCTGTAAAGATTACCTTGGACATTCTACACGAATGTGTAAAAGTGACGTAAGACTGTCATAAATTGAGCAAAATGGTGTTGGGTACTCCATCAACAAATGTCGGTACAGGAATCGAGTTTGTCCACTCCTCAACCTAATTGCAATTTTATCCAGTTTTCTGCAGTGTAAAATGGGCTATTGTAGGCTTGAATCTATTGAAGCTTATTACGAATCTGTGTGTTCAGTTTGCCATTTGGAATACAAAATGTGACATAGTATATATTTCTTATAATCAGAAAGAGGAATCTGTGTTGTCAACAAAGTAGTAGCCAATTTAGCTGCCATATCAGCCTTTTCTATTCTCGGAATTCCCACATGTACGAGGACCCAACATAAAATACTTTGAAAGCCCTTCTATATAAGTTTGTCATAAAAGTTTAAAATGTTGAAAAGCAAAAGATGGCTGCGAGCTTGTAAAGATGATAGGGATTCCAGAGTGCTGACTAATCATTGAGTATTTTATAGCTATCTGCAGAACAATCTCAAATCAACGATAATCAGTCAAATCTGCTGTAAAAAAAGGAACAGAATGAATGAATTCTATTAGCTATTGTAGAATTTGACAAATTGTATTGTAGAATACAAGCGAAAAAAGTATGATCGAAACCTCTAGGGCCATCTATAAAAATAGGTTTAAATTAACAATCTTTTTAACGATGGTCAGCAAAGATTTTCTGATAAATGATATCTGCAATATTTTGTTAATCAAAATGCTGAAAAGAATTCAAATATTGACTACCATTAGATTTCCAGGGTGATATGAGAAATGATTGTTCAGAAACTATTTTTCCTTCTCTAGATGCAGTTCTGAAACTGAGCCGGCCATTTCTACGAAGGGGCCCAGGTGCAAGAATCCATTTGGGGCCCTAAATTTTTTTGTAAAATAAAAAAAAACTACAAATACGAACACATATTACTATTGCATATTTATTTAATTCGTGTTTTTGGTTTTGCTATTATTGCTGGAAAATTCCAATTTTTTTTCGATGCTTAGTGGGGCAAGTTCGTTTAAGGGTTATGCATGCATTCTTGATTGAAAACAATTCTTTATTAATTTTAATTTGCTGAAAAAGCGCTCAGCATTTATTATAGCAATTGGAAATGTAAAAAAAAAGTTTTAACACAGTTAATACATTTAGAAATTAATCATTATAATTATTAATTACTCTATATTGCAATACGTGTGGATTTAATTTAAACCTCTTTATTTAAATTATTTAATTATTATTAAAATTATTAAATTATTTATTATTTAAATCTTATTAAATCTCTTATTTAAATCTCTTTCATTCAAAATCACGAAAATCACATAGTGAAATCACGTAGCAAAACAATTATTTGGATTAGGTTTTCATCTACATTATTAGCATAAAACGTTACAAAGTTTTTAGGACATTTTTCTAATTCATGTTTTTATCAGTGATTAACTGAAATACTTTAAAATCTATCTTTTATCTGTTCAATAACAGTATCATTTACAGAATTAAAAAAATAACATCTAAATTCCTCAATTCCGGACTTTCTATAATTTCATTTTCTGCTGTTTCAAAATATAATTTTTCACTTTTTCAAATTCGTTTTTCAGAAAAATGTTCGGAAAGAATCTAATTACATATTATCGTTTTTGCTTTGTCTAAAAATAAGTTACATTTTGTTCTTAAATCTTGTATTCCCGACAAGAAATAACCCAACAAAATGTAAAATAACTTCAATTTACACTGGAAATAATAATTTGTCTAGAGTTAAATCTATTTTATCTGAAAACAAGCAAAATGAAAAATGCGTCATGAATTAATGTAATTTTTATCATCCTTTATATATATGTGATAAATTTAAAAATATTTCAATTCCTGAAAGAAAAGAAATTATTAAAATAAACCATGTATGTAATCGCTATCTGTCAACAAATCATTCTAATAATTTCCCCAGTTCTTTTTTCTGTATAAATTGCAAAAGCAAAAATGTTACTTCAATGTATAATATCTTTCTATGTGAAGACAAATGTATTACTAATAAAAAAAAAAAACTTCCTGCAGCGAGCGAAGCATCTGAGTCATCAGTGACCTTGGCTTCCAAAGCAAAGGATTGCTTAATATTGCTATGATTTTTATGTATGGTACAAAAGGCAAAATAAATCTTCGTTGCGTTTTTGATTCAGCTACAGAAAATTATTATTTAATATTGAAGGCTGCAGATATGTTAAGATTAAATAAAATAAAATAAAAGCCAACTCCACTGTATAAGATCTAAATAATTCTCTTTCAAGAAATAATCATTTTTCAAGGCAGCTGTTACGAACTTTGATGATATATTTCACCTGAATGATGTTGACTTTTTCCTCACTACAGAGATAATAAAAATACATCCTTCAAAAAAGAAAAATATTTCGGATAAATACAGTTCCCCCAGGTTATATTCTTGCTGATAAAGATTTTAATTCTCTTTTTCTGTGATTTTAATCAACCGTCAGAGATTTCTTGCTTGTTAGGAAGTTGAAATCTTTGTTGATATTTTTGATTTAGAATAATAGAGATTTTATGCAGTAAAGGAAATATTATAAGATTTTTCATTTGATGTTCATTAAATTATAATTGAGAATCAATGAATATAGTTTGAAACTTTCCGTAATATTAATTAATTTTCTCATATCGGATAATGTTGGAGGTGATTGTAATTTTTTTAGTTTACTATTGAAATGATTGATTTTATACCGACTTTTGAGATTTGTAAACATGGTAGACCAATGTTATAAATATAAATGAGAAATTTCAAGAACACAATCCTTACAGCAGTTCCGTTCATTATTTTCAATTTAATCTGAACATTCTCAGATAGCTCATGAGCGCTCTCAGTGTGGAGGAAAGTTAGAACTAAAATAACTAATATATAAATGCTTACAAACTATATATTTACAAACGGAAAAAGAAAAAAATGACTTCAAACTAACGATGCTTTAAAATGTCTACCAGTGAAGCGCTAAAGAAAATATGATGTCTGTTTTTTTTTAATGTTATTATTGATGTGACAATTGAAATGTTATTCCTCGGATCAAAAATGAAATCTCTTGTAATTTATATCTGGCTTACCGTGGAAATTATTGCTTTTCTGTTAGCTTTTCAATTCGAAAACGTGAGAAAGTAAATACAAATTAAAAAGCGATTCGGTAAGAAATCCATTACAATTATTTTGCGCTGTGTACATAGTTGCTCAGACAACTTATGAAAGAAAAGACTTTATCTGCTTTTTCTGCTCAAAAGAAGTCACTTTGGAGCAGAATTCAGAACAAAAACAATTGTGATATTAAAGTTCACAAATAATACATTTACATCAAGAGAAAAAAATAAACTAATATGAGAACTTACTACCTGCCCATTGGAATGCCTATTAACCAAACAATTAATGAAAATGTGTATTTATTTTTATTGTTATACCGATGTGAAATCGAGATGATATTTTGCGGATTTAAAACGAATTCTCTTGAATTCAAACTTTGAATTTCAAGTTATTTTCAGTATTGCTTCTACCAATATAACACACTTTATTTTAATTTATAAGCTTCACATGAGTGTTCCAAAGGACAACAATGAATATTCGGAAATCCTTTTTTATAAGCTTTTTGATAAACATTTGTAGAAAAGACCGATATGTGGCAATAACGGTACTAGAATTCGATTTCAACTGGAAGCGTGGGAAAATACCAAGATGGCTGTTGTATGAATAGTTCTGTCATTAAAAATTATAACAAAATAATTTTTGCATTATAAAAAATAAATTGGTAAAAAGTGAATTTTATTTTTGTTGCAGAATTGTTATAATGTAGTTTGTGCCATTGGGATATTGTTTAATTCATTATGTAATAATTTGGTACATTTTAATATTTTAAATTTTTTGGAAATTATAATAATAAAATTTAATTTTCATAAATTATATGCAGTTATAGAAAACATACACACACATATAATATATAATAATAATAAAAAGTCAAGCATTCTGGGTTAAATAAGGAATGTGAAATCATGTCTAAAGAAGATTTGCGATTATATGATCAACATTCAATGAAAAACAAAAATAATTTTACTAAAACTTACTAAAGATAAGATTTATTTATCTGATGCATAAGTTATACATTTTCATCATCATCAGACTAGCTTAAGAATTATTTTTATCTTAGCAAAAATCTACTTTACGTTTTCTTTAAATGCTTATTTTCATCTCTTCTTAAATATTGTTTTTATTTTCCTTTGTTATTAAAATTCCTTACCGTAGGAAATTTTTTATTAATAATTGTAAAAATTTTTTGCAAAGAAATCTGAATCAGAGCAATTATATAAAATGCGATTTATGAGACACTTGGAAAAATTTTAACTACCTCTGAAATTTAAACCTTCGCGATCTGGTAATGCTACGTAGCTTCAGGCCTATATAGATTGAATTGATTAATATATGCAATCAACTCATTTTTACTCATATTGCATTTATAAATTCTTAGATGGCAATACATGTTATCTAAATAAAAATAGGTAATTGTTTTCTGATTTTAATTAATTATTTAATATAAATTAAGCTAGATGAAAATGAATGCTTTTAAATACGATACATTTTTATTTTTTGTTATTGCGTTTTTTAATAAGAAATAACTTGTGGTAGAAAACCTTACCACACAAAGCAAAGTAAATATATAGAAAAATAGAAGCAGAATTAGCGTAATCACTTAATTTCTTTAGGCATAAATTACCATGACATTTAAATTAATGAATACAGAAACGAAATTTTCGCATTACTGAAATATATGAGTGGCTTACTGATTTTTATATATGCAATCAACTCATTTTTACTCATATTGCATTTATCAATTTTTTCATGGCAATTATGTTAGTGGCTTACTGATTTTTAAGTTAGGATGTTACGGGCAGGAGTTTCTATTAAACATAAATTTCATTCCATCAGAGCCTTAAATAACTATTATTTCAAATGGTAGAATTTATAAACTTGAAGTAAATATATATATATATATATATATATATATATATATATATATATACTTAAAATTTATAAATTATTATCATTATATATATATAATGATATTTTAAACTTTAATTTCAATTTAATTAATTTCCAAGATTTTATCTTAATTTAGCCGATAGTAAGTTCATTATCTTATTTCTTGATCCAATTCCACTTTCTCTACTTAATTAATTCAAGAGAAGCTTTATAAAATTGTTGAATCGGCTGAAAGCCGACACATTCTCACGCTCTGCTGGAAGGGATAGAAAACTGTCCAGTAAGCACATTCTTTTTAAAAGATCCCTGTGTTTCCTTACTTGTGATTGACATGCGTCAGAAATCCCTATCAGAATCTTAGTAATATATTAGCACTATGAAGAAATATTTTCCCTATCAAAATCTCAGGTTATATAAGAGAGGGATAATTTATTTCGCTCTTCTTCTTCCCCACTTCTGCTTTTGTGCTGCGCTGTGGTGGACGTGCCATGTCCGCGCCTTCTTGTAAATAATCTTGCCTGTTTCTCCTATATGAAATAAAACGACGTCACGAAATCAAAAGTTATTTCAATGTCTTCGAACCTGCCTTCTGCTTCACATAAAATAATGCTTACACATATATATACAGTTGTGACATATTTACAAGTTGACGGTTTTTTTCCTTCCTAGCTAACGTTTATATAAATGAGAAGAAGGCTAGCAAGATAGATTAAATACGTATCTACTACATACATTTGTTAATACGGGAGCATGGAACGCTACTTAATCAGGTCTTACTTAATCAGATTTCAAAGTCCATTTACTCAGGATTTCCGTTATCTACTTAGAAAATAGTGGTTAAACCCAATTAGAGGCTTTTAGATAACTGAGGACTTTCATCAATCTAATCGCATTAGCTTAAATACGTGGTTACAAGCACATCTACAAGATAATCGAAAATAGTGCTAGTGGAAGTCAAGATATATAGGAAAAAGGATTATAAGAGAAGAAATTTTCAGATTATTTCCACAAAATAAATGATTTCGAAATCATTTTAGTAAAAACTGCGAATCATAGTTAACATGAAAATGTTTTAAGACTTTTAGAATTAAAATAATATGAAAATCAAATAAATTGATGTCAAATTGTGCTACAGATTAAACAGTTGAACCTAATACTGCCATCAGTAGCTCGTAGAAAAATTTCCTAAAGTAGTAGATGCCCATTAAGAAAGAATTTTCAAAATTTTAAATTGATATTTATTTGATTGAAAATTTATCAAAATTTAAATCTTTCCTCAATAATTATGAAGCATTTTATAGAGCAAAAACAAATTTTACTACATTGCCGTAAAAATCACTTTAATGCTAATAATTTATCAACAATAATTTGTAATAATTATTTTCGTTTTCTTTAAAACCTTTCATTCGCGTGATTCTTGTCAAAGTTTTGCCAGCAATAAAAAATTGCTTTCTTTGGACATCAATTTCAAAATAAATTTTATTTTCCTTTCTATTACTTTCTCATATGGAGAAAATATGGCAATAATCAAAAAAGTTTGAATTATAATTTGATTTCTCAATCAAATGAATATCCACGTTTTAGATTTCCAGAAATCGAAAAACACATTTTTTTTTAGCATTATTTGTATCTCCGTGTCAAATAATTCAAAATCAATTTGAGCTTTACTGATAAAATTTGTTGTATGATCTTTAAAGGACATCTACAAATGTGGTGTGAATTTTGAAAGAAACTAATTCAGAGATAGATGCCTATCCCGGCTGCCCGAATTTAAATTACACGTCAACAACGAAACGAGTAGAGATGAAATTTGGTTTAATACCTAAAGCGTAGATATACTTTAAAACATGGAGCCAAATTCTTCAAGGGTTTATCTTTCTCTCGCTTTGCACTTTCACAAGCACATAAAAGCGATAACTAAAAAACAGATCTTAGTTATACAAATTTAGTATGTGATTTTCTTACTGCAACTTTTGTAGATTTATGCCAAATTTCGGTTTCGATCGCTTGAAAATAAGACGCTAATTCAATTGTCTTGTTCTTATTGCTAAATGCCAAGTATTAATTGCCAATTATCATATTTTAGATTCCATAGAATCGCTGAATTCCCGCCAGTGATTAATTTTTCTTACCTATTGCTCATCAATGCCACGCATGATAAAATTATAATCAGTTTTGCGTCTGAATCATGCCAGACTGTGAAGGCAAAAATTTAAAGGATATCAACAGGAATAGAAGCTAATGACTAAGCAAGGTGAATAATTTTCGCTTTCCAATTGAAATCCCATTTTTCCCCCAAGTAATCACTTTTCTCACTTAACCCAACTGAGAAAATTGGATCCAATCAGCACTTGCAAGATAAGAGAAATCACATCAAGTCATTAACTACAAATCAGTTTAAAGGAAAGAAATGCAGATGCACATAATCAGGAAGAAGCAGTTCCCCCATGTGAAAATGCAAAAATTTCTCCAAGGATAAATCACTCTCTTGAAATTACAATTAAAGTAAACGTATATCAACAGCTGCAGCAATTGAGTTAGTAGCAGAAGAGAGAGGAGTAATTCGGAAATGGAATCTAATGAGGTTCCACGGAGATATGCTTGGTATGCGCAAACTTTTCCCAGTGATTTATTCACAGCAAAGAGGGAATTATTCAGAAAAGTTTGGACGGGTTGCTGCTATTATATTCTTTGCAGTAATTATATATTAGGCAAGAATATTTCCATTCTTCTGTTATCTATTCCCACCTGTCTCAACTAGATAATAAATAAAACTGTAGGATTTTTCGAAATCACTAAATTACTCTTGAAATTAATAAATAAAGTGTTTTAATCGTTATTTGTATGCATTCAATTATTAAAACGCAGGATTTCAACTATATTATTTAAGATAGCTGGCTACGTTAAAAGGTCAATCATAGATGGAAATATCGAATATTTTTTTCAATGGTGATTGCCCTTTGCTGTCATTTGGTTTGGAAAAATAATTATTATCATTAATTTTAATTCATATTTTGAATTACTTAGCCCCAAATATTATTTGGCAAAATATTTTTCAACTTCAAATTTTACTGTATATATCTAACTCATTTTTTTAGAAGCTTTACATCGTTTTGCCCATTGCGTTATGCATCTTCCTATATAGCAGTCTTTGTTTTTATCCTCCCAATAGCATCTCTGTACAAAGAAGCTGTGTTTAAAAATAGGCGCACCTTAAAAAATGTCTTTTGTTTGAATTTGAAAGAAAAATATTATTGTACATTTAATTAAAAAAAATTATTAAAAAAGGCCTCAAGGAAACCCACTCAACATAAATAAAAAGATGAATTTTTACATATTAAACGTCCACAACCGAAATAAAGCCAACGTGAAATATTAACATCAATAATGAAACTGACTTGAAATTTACTTCGACAATGAAATGCATTGTAAAATGCAGTTAAAATATTTTTTAAAAAATAATTAAAAATGAAAACAAAACAAAACATAGTACTATTTAAAAAATATATTTCCTTAATTTTTAAGATAGTGTAATTTTTTTCTCTAAAATTTTCGTGTACTTTCACACGAGAATGTCAAAATTTTTCTTGATTATTGTTAATATAAAAATTTTAAATAATCTCTCCAACGTGCAAATTCCTTCTCTTCAAAGTATATATGTATGTTCTGAATATGATAGCTTTAGGTCCGATTAGGTTTAATGGCTCCGTCTATAAAGCGCTATGTGTATTTGTGTGTGTACGAATGTGTATATCAGCGCTTTATAAGGCGAAGCCATTAAACCTAATACATTTATCTTTATTAGTACCTTTTAAAACCCTTTGAATTTTGTTTCTATGTTCATTCTTTGAAAATTTAAATTCATTTGTTTTTATATTTACATACCTTATATTTCAATGTTAAAGCTATTTCATATTTTTAAATTACGTTTTCCGAAAATCTAAATCTCGGAAAAGTGCTTAATTTAAGGAAATTTTAGGGAAATGATGGTAATTTCTTAGTATATTATAAAGCTTTTGAACTACTTAACTTTAAGAAATGAATGGTTTTCTTATTCTATTTCCTTTTTATTGCTTCATCATGAGGAAAATAAAACTTCACGGATAAAAAACTAAAACTGCATTGCTTAAAAATTGGATTCTATTCCAATTTATATCTTATTTCAGGAGTTAGATACTATATTTCTTAAGCACGCCACAAAATTTTGAATAAATCATTTGATAAACTTCTAAGACATCAGAGTTTTACTTTGTATCCATTTTTAGCATCATCTCCAAATACATTTTCAAAACACTTCTGCATTTTAATTGATATATATATATATATTTAATTCATATAAAAATTTGAAAATTTTACTGCATTTTATATAAAAAATTCAACACAAATTTTCAAAAATTCTTCCCGAATGTAAACACAATTCATTATTTTCTAATATATATATTTGAATTCAAATATTTTTTGTTATATATAAATAAAAAGAAGATAGAGTATTAAGGATCGGAATTTCGAATGACACAATGTTGTCTAAAAATGGAAGCTCATTCATATAATGGCCTGACTTCTTAGATATTCTTTGATTTTAAAACAATTTTCAAGCAATCGAATAAAAACATCGAATACTTTTTAAATCACTCAATAAAATGGTAGAAGAACAAAGCTCAATATCTTTCGACTTGTCATCAATAAAAGCACTCAAAAGGATTAGGAACAAAAACCCTTAAGCTCGGTCAGTAATTGAAAGAGAATCCTTTCATGATTTAACAGTAGACTGGCGGCTCATGAAAGAGAAATTTTCTGTTAGTAGTATTATCAGCACATAAGAATTTTACGTCAGCCATTTTGTTATAGAGATACTAAGAAAGATACATTTTTTTATAGAAACGGAAGGAAATTAGTAGATAAAGCTGATACGATATGTACAGAAGTTAAAGAATATTGCTATTAAATAGCAAGTATTCTTTTGAATGCATGAATATTTTACACAGAACAACAAATTCTATAACTCTGTAAAAATTTGAAATGTGATGAAGAGAAAAGAATAATACGAAACTTCCGAATAAATTTCGAATTACAATCCTCGTAATTTTAATAACAATTCATAATGAATTATTTTTATTGACATCATGAAAAATACATGAGGCATTGGTAAGGTGCATTTATGTTGTTTTTAAATGATGATGTGTAGTTTTGTTATTAATATAAATGATGAATTTGGACTTAAGGGAGAAATGTGGATTATTATCTCTGTGCTAATATTTACTTTTGTTATTATTGTGTTAATATTTTATTATAAAGCAAAGAATTTTTTTTTTTAATTTTATAATTTTTCGAGACTGCGAGATGAGGGAAAACTGCTTCGAAGCTGTCAGATTCCTGGGTAGGTCAACACAGGCTTATAGATATAATGTAATTTTTTTAAGTAATGAGGTTCACACGTTGGGCATAGCAATGGTGTGATGTCGAGTTAATTGGATTTTAATGATAAAATGTATTTACTAAGCGAGTGTATTAATCTTGAATAGGGTATTATTTCTTCGCCATCGACGAGAAATCGACAAAGCAGACAAATCTTTGATAATCCTTTTGACAAAATCTTGAGTATAATGGAGCTAGGAGATTTTGACGCAATATGAAAATCTCCAAGTAAATCCAGGAGACGTAAAAATAAGCAAGTATCCAAGCTTGATGACTCACTGAGGATGGTACGACTTAATCCTAAGTTTTCCCTTCGTTGTTGCAATGACAGGCACGTACTACTTCACCAGATGAAAAGGCAGAGTGGGAATATTTCTTTTTTGTTTATATAAAAAATTATTATCATTGCATTTCATGATTACACAATAATTTATTCGATAATGAAGATTGTGTCCTGGAATAAATGACTTGAATGCACATATTGTATTTTATGTGGTTTATTAGTAACATCAACAACAAAAGGCACATGATTACGCCAAAGTGTAATAGGCCTAGAGAACTACACATAAAATTTCTCGGGAGAATGAAAGACGAGATCACACTCCCCCTAGTAGAGGAGTCAAGTTCGCTTCTACTGGGAAAAATATATACTAACATCAACAGGGAGACAATGTGGTATTTACATGATTGGCAGCTAGCTCCCCCCAAGAAGATCACGTGTTTAACTGAATTCTTAACAGTTTATGTTTAAGCTGGCAGCCCTTTCATCACTAGCAGCCCGGACACCTTTCATTAAGAAGATGTTACGTGATATCGATATAAATATTTCTTCAATAGAACCGGGTTACTATGATTTGAACCCGGAACTTTGCTATCCAAACACCGGAACTCAGTGAACAGATGGAACCTTCCCGTTGCAATGCAAAACCATTTACTAAATGAAGCGTTTTTTTACAAAATAATCAGAGTAAGATATAGAGTAAATAATAGAGTAAAATTTTTGAAAAATGAAAATTAGTTCTGAGCATTAGAAAAAAACGAATGTGGAACTTCTCATTGTAAATCTATTTTGCTCCTTAGGAATTTCTACTATATTTAAAGAAAAAATAACTAACTTTAGTTGAAAAATAGATAAAAGAATCATTAATAATCGGGATTGTTTTTAATAATTGGATGTATTAAATAAATTTATCTTAATAATTGGTTGTGAAAAAAATATTAAAAAAACTGTTAACTTAATGTAATTGATATTTGTAACCAATTAAACATTGATGTTTTTTTTTTGATAATAGGAAACATTGAACGAAAATTATCAAAATAACTCATTATGCAATCTATTCTGTTATAACTATGGCTGTTGTCATTTAAATGATCATTACAAATAAAAGGTTAACATTCATATACCAGGGGTGTTTGTGGGACCCCAAAAAATCCCCTGAAACTTTTACGGACTTACTACCGACATTTTGGAGTTTCGAGAAGGGGGGGGGGAGAAATGAAAAATTACAATTATGAAGTATTGAATGACCTAATTATAAAAGTTCAATGAATTACTTTTTTTGCAAAATTAAGACCTTTGAACCCAGGTCACGTGATCGCACATCTGGTCGAACGAAGTCTCTCCCTTTTTTTTTCTGCCGCGCCTACTTGCCGAAAAGAATCCAGAAGAGAATGTCCGAGAACCGGGGGAATGAGTCATAACTCGCAATAAGGAAAGAACAAAAAAGAAGTTTTTTCCCCCTTTTCACGCATTATCACTGCCTTTGGAGAAAGAAAGGAAAAGTTTTCACCACACACACTGACCTTGCGTTTTCTGCTTTCAAAGCAAACAAAATTACCCAGATCAAAATAAATAATTCATTATTATTCCTACTTCCTTTTGAACGACGATCCCCGGAATTTCCGGGTATCGAAGTTCAAAATCCCCGGAATTCCGGGGTTTCCCCGGAGCACAAACACCCCTGATATACTATCAAACAATAAAATAAAACCGTGCATGAGTTCACTTATACAAATCTTCCTAAATAACGAATTGTAGTAATATACTAAATGTTTTAACCACGCACAAAAATTCAACCGAATGAAACTTTGTCCTCTCACAATACATTTCTCGAATTAAAATATTTTCGATACACCAATGAAACTCGATATTTTCCAACAATTAAATGCACTGATAGAATTTCAATCTATTATTTCAACTTGCCAAGAATTATGTCATTTCATATTAACTGCAATAGTAGTTAATGACAAAGCAGGTTGTAGGATCTTCCCTTTCCTATAACTCAAGAGAGAAACAGTCTATCCGTTAACACGTGCAAGGAAGGGAAAGGCACATCAATTACAAAGCAGTTAAATGGGCAGGAATGCATGTGGAATGAATCAGGAAGAATGCATTTTCGCTGTGAAATATGAAAATTTCTCCGAGGGCATGAATATAGTTAATGCATTCTCTTGAAATACACAATTAAAACGATCGTGTATCAACCTCCTGAAACGGTTGTGTTAGTTGTAGAACAGTGGAGTAAAGTGGAAAGCTAACCAAATAATCTCCCATGGAAATTCACAGAGTATGCACGAATTCTCTTCAACGAATTACAGTAATTTATAAAGCAGTAAAGAGATAATTAGTCAGAATATAACTTTGAATGGGTTGCCATTACTGTACTTTTCGCAATAATTATCTATTAGACCAGGACATCCTCTGATGTCTTTTCTCAACCCCTATCAAATGAATCATAAATTCCTCCTTTATTTAGAAAATGCTTTATATATATATCATTGTTAGTTAACGTTAACCTAATAATAACCTTATTATTAGTTATAAATCGTAGTTATATTAAAGTCTTGCTTTAAAGCAACTCTAGAGCTATTTTGGGACGGACCTCGTAATTCTGAACCGCGATCAGTTGACGAGGACGAAACCTGAGCTGGCACCCCCTTTCTCCGAACTTCCACACAACACCAACGGGAAGACGTTTGGCTCCGACGGATTTAATGTGCACCATACCCGCTTACACTACCTTTCTTCAAGCGGAATCGGGTCTCGATCCTGACACCCTCCGGTGCCCAAGCCGAGACCTTACTACCAGGCCACCGCGATAATATTATTATTGAATATATAATAAATATTGCCTTAATCGTTCTAATTATTGTATATATAAACTATCAACTGTATACAATTCGTATACAGCTGTCAACAAAAATACTGAGACATTCCACTATTGCTATGATTATCGCATCTTCACAAAATTAGTTTCTAGAGATATATCACAAGAGGACAGGTTCATTTTGATAGAGTTTTGATAATCGGAGCTAATTAATTCAATAGTTAATTAATTACAATTTCGAAATTCTTCCATTACGCCTACTTTTTGAAAAAGTTTATTGCTTGTTATGAAATTATCCACAAAAATAGTTTTTGTAAGCTCCTGACGAAATTTCCAAGAATTATTATGCTTTAAAAGATGGCAGATCCAATGTTAAATGAATTATAAAAACTTAACGATATCTGAAGAAACTATTGTATATTTTCCAAATGTTTTCGGCTCATTTAAAATATTTAATAACTTTTCACATAAATGGATGAAATAAATTTATAATTAAAAAAAATTAATATTTATTACAAATTTTTAAACATGGGTGTGACAAAAAAAAATGAATTGTAATGCAATAAAATTTTTACGTGACAGAAAGCTGGGATATTAAAACATCGGAATCCTAAAAAATTCGCGAATATCTGTAATAGTTTTGAAATATCTACACAAAAACACTGTCAAATTCCCGCGTTCGATTGGTAATGATTTAACACGACTGCTTACTGATAGATTTATTTTTTGTACTCTCTGCTAATAATAAAGAGAAATGTGTGTCTGGCCCTATGTGCGTTTTGATGCTCTACAGCTCAGACCATTTGAACCAGAGCTATCAAATGTGGGGAGGAAATGTAATTGGATAATGGAAATATGCATCTCAGAGCGATTTTAATAAAATATCATTACAAATTATTTTTCCTGGATGATTTAAATAATTTTTGCAAAAAGTATCTCTAAACCTTTGTAAAATTAAAAAAAATATTATGTTTTCAATAAAATACATTTTGTTAACTGAACTTTAACATTATTATTAATGAAGAAAAAGAAGGGATGCAGATGTATCTGGAGGTTAATAAAAAAATCAAGAGCACATTTATATGAAAATCAGTAGAAGGTATTCAAAGATAGGAGAAAACGGAAAATTAGCTTTCAAATGATAAGGGCAAAAAAAATCGTTAAAGTATATATTAAGCAAAAATGCATTCACATATTAAGATATCTGACATCTGTTCGATACGAAAATAGTTATATTTTTGAACATTAGCATAAAAGAGATCGAAATATCTGTGAAACCAAAATATGCCAGACAAGTAGTAATAGTTAAAATTGTGAAAAGGACTCCTTACACCAAACAAAGAAGTATAAAGCAAAATTCTTCTAGCTAGAGGTTTATCAAATGATTTGCTTAAAATTTTGCAGACATCTCAAGAAATATGTATTTCTTGAACTAAAATTAAATTGTATTTCTATCTACTCTTTAAAAAATAAAGCTCGACTTATAAAGAACACAAAATTTTTTTTCACATTGTAAAGCACAAAAAAAAAAAACAAAACAAAAAACTATAAAACATTTCTAAACGAACAGATTATTTATTCTCTAATTCAAGAACTGCAGATCATGTTGAATTATTAACATTAAATTTGAACGAAAATATGCATTAGATTTTAATTTCTAAGAATTTTTACAAGAAAATTTTTTCAAACATTAGAACTGGAGAAAATAGTATTTAATGATAGCATTAAATCACATGTAAATTCAAATATAAAAATCAGTGTAACTTCCACAAAAAATAGACTTATAAACAAAATTCTAACACTTTTATAAAGAAACATGTTCAAGCATTAAAAATATTAAACAAAAAAAATCATAATTTCGCAAAAAAATCGGTTTTCCAACGTACTCACTTACCTTAAATATTCATTTGGAAGAAATGTAGTTACTATGTAATGGGAAAAAATATCTTTTTTTCCACCTTACCTTTCCTTATTATGATAAAAAGATATGACATTAAGAAAAAAATAAAATTCGAGCGACGCTAACTAATCTATGAATAAATTCTTATTCATGTAAGTTCCTCATTCTTCACTTTCGTGAATTCTTAGCAATTTTTGAATCTGAAGACAATTTTCAAGCAATCGAATAAAAACACGAGGGATTACTACCTAAATGACTCGATAAAGTGGTGAAAAAACTAAAGGTCAACATCTTCCCATTTGTCTTCAATCCATCTCAATGAAAGTACTCAAGAAGATTAAGGGCGAAAACCCTTGAGCTCAGTCAAGAATTGAAAAGAAAACCCTTGCGGGATTTGTATATGAACTGATGAATCATAAAGAATTTTCTTCGAGAAATTTTATATGAACCCTTTCGTTTCCGAGAAGCTAACAGAAGATGCCATCGATTCGAAAGAGAGGAAATTAGTAGATGATACTTTCGCAGTATGATCCCCCCCCCCAAAAAAAATAATATCAGTA
This sequence comes from Argiope bruennichi, assembly GCF_947563725.1. Lineage (NCBI taxonomy): Eukaryota > Metazoa > Arthropoda > Arachnida > Araneae > Araneidae > Argiope > Argiope bruennichi. Next base: position 61,200,071 of record NC_079158.1, read on the forward strand.
AAATAAAAACATTCTTTAGAATACATTATATATAATTGTATTTTATTCAGGATAATGAATTTTTCAGGATAAAAACATGTTTGAAAACATAAGAAGGAACACCTAAATAAACAATTCTTATTTTCATTCGTAAGAGCAATGAAATTTTGTTTTTATTTGTTTAACTCTTCAATTTACTTCAAATAAAAAATATTATATTTTATGGTAGCAAGTATTACATTTTTTCAAGCTTCAAAACTGACTTGCATAACACATTTTATTAAAAAAAAAATCTATTTTTAAGTGATATAAATAGGGAAAGGTTTCTGCAAAAAGTAGAATATCTGTCTAGGTTGAAGTCCTAGATTTTAATAAAAAATTCAAATTCTGTTTTTTTAATCAAAATATGAAACCCCAATTTAATATATCATAAAGTAGTCATTCTATTTAATCTAAGTAAAGTAGATCTTCAAATACAGTATTTTTTATTAATACAAATCGATAGAAACGTAAAGGAAAATAATAATACTCTAAAGCGGAAATAAAATAAATTACATATGCTATATTTTTATTCTAAAAATTTCCGAAAACTATATACATGTATATTTATACTGGGTGTTGCCGAATTCGATCGACAAATTCAGAGGGGTGATAGTAGGCATCAAGAGGATAAAGAATCACCATACAACATGGGGTCCCAAATGTCGTTTAGGGGGTAAAAATCGCAAAAATATAAGGGGATGGCAAACTTTTGGAAACTGTAAAAAATTAATAAAAAAATAACAAATGGTGTTTCAACTATGAATTTTTTTTAAGTGAAAGCACATTCTTAAAGACAATTTTTTATGTAAGTAACATGCTGATTTGATGAACTAGGCGGTCGTAAATTATTGAAAACGAAAAAGTAGTTTAGAACCCTTATCTGCAAAAATATTAAAACTTAAAGGAAAATAAAAGCTTGAAAATATAAGGAATTTCATACTCCTTGATTTGATATAATTCTGTAGTGTGAAAACTGAGGAGGCTTTAAGATATTCAACTAAAATGTTTGCCTGGAAACATCGCTATAACTTCGGCACCAATGTTTACAGAAGGTATTGCAAAATTCTATCAAAAAATTTTGAAGAGTAATAGTAGGCATCAAGGCGATAAGAATTTTCAAAGAAATATGAAGTCGCAAACGACGGTGAAAATTTATTTGTTGGAATACAGATACAGCATACATTTATAGTACAGACATTTTAACATAAGAAAGGAGACGATGAGAAACTTTTTATAAAAATTGCTCAATGTTGCGGCCGCGAAGCTCATTACACAACCGACACCGATGTTTAAAGGACCACCGGACGCGCTCAAACATACCAGGTGTGCTTGCGATTTCATATGGCCCCAAAAGAAGAAATCCAAAAGATTCAGGTCCGGGGAACGTGGAGGCCAATCAACAGATCCGCCACATCCAATCCACGTCCGAGGATATGTATCATCTAGGTAGTTACGCACAAAATTCAAAAAATGCGATGTTCCACCATCATGCATTAACCACATGTTCTGGAGTGCAATGGCCGGTATTTCCTGCAATAAATCCGGAAGGACGGGCTGCAAGAAAACAAGGTACTTTGCGCCACTGAGGCGTTCGGGCCCTGCATTTGACCTCGCTATTTTGAAGGATCCTATCTCCAGCAACCGTCTATTAATATTTGCAAAGGTGCTGTGGTGTGAACAACGCCTACTTGGATATTGCTATTGGTATTATCTTTGTGCTAGCCGTTCATTACCATCCGCTCGGTCGTAAATTAAATGCATATCCACAAATTCGTCATTTGTGAAATCTGACAAGTTGTTTGCGAATGAAACTTATCGACTATTAATTCTGCACAGCTCTTTAATGAATACAAGCTGCTTTTATATTCCTCGAACCATCTATTCTGCAATGCTCGCTGCTTTTATATTCCTCGAACGCCTGGAAAATTTAGATATGAGAAAGCTTCTTCTTCTCGACAACCTTGTTCCAAATCCTTGCATTCTTAGGGCTATTCTCTTCGCCAGGATAATTGTCTTTTCGATGTCTGTTTTTGCGATTTTCACAGAATAAACGTCTCCTGCGACCTTATGTTTTATGATAATTTTTCATCTCCTAAATGCCTACTATCACTTCTCTAAATTTACCTTTCGAATTTGGCAACACCCTCTGTGAACATCGGTACCGATGTTGCAGCGATGTTTCCTGGCAAACATTTTAGTTTTTCATGAATATCTTAAAACCTCCTCAGTCTTCACACTGCAGACTTATATTAAATTAGAGTATAAAATTCCTTATATTTTCAAGCTTTTATTTTTCTTAAAGTTTTAATATTTTTGCAGATAAGGGTTTTAAACTACTTTTTCGTTTTGAATAATTTACGACCCCCTGGTTCATCAAATCGGAATGTTACTCACATGAATAATTGCCTTTAAGAATGTGCTTTCACTTAAAAAAAATTCATAGTTGAAACACCATTTGGTATTTTTTTTAATTAATTTTTTACAGTTTCCAAAAGTTCGCCGACTCCTTATATTTTTGCGATTTTCACTCCCTAAACGTCGTTTGGGGCCCCATGTTGTATGGTGATTTTTTATCCTCCTGATGCCTCCTATCATCCTTCTAAATTTGTCGGTCGAATTCGGTAACACCCTGTATATATATATATATATATGTAATGATATTTCAAACTCATAATTTAAACCAAATTAATTTCCAAAGCTTTATCTTAGTTTAGACCATAGTAATTTCATTCTCTTATTTCCTGAACTCATTCCATTTTAATAATTCTACTGAAGCTGAGTAAAAGTTACTGCGCAATCAGTTGCCCTTGCCAAAGTCCCAAGGTCAAAGGTATTGAATTGACCCGTGGCCGGAAATACTATGTTATATCAGACTAGTTATCATTTGTTTCTGCCCTTTTTTTACTTCTACTTTTGTGTTGTGCTGTGGCAGACGGCCCTTGTCCGCATTTTTGCTTGTAAATAAATTGCCTTCCCGAGATGGATATTAAAAATTAAAATATCCAAAGCGTCCTCTATGTCTTCAAACTTTCTTTCTACTTTTCAGAAATATGTTACACATATATATATAAATTAATTATACCAACTCTCCACCTACCAGATCATAAATTGCTTATTTCGGACAATCTTGACAAAAAAAAAAGATATAAATCAGCATTTATTTGTTGTGTATTTTTAAGAATAAGCGTAATTTTAAATTCATTTTCTGGGAAATAAATGTTTTGCTATGATTGGTTCAAGAAAGAAATAATATCTAAAAGAAAATGATATTTGGGTAGGCATGTGTCAAAAACCTTTGATAGTGTTATGGTTGAGGGCATTGGGTTAGCTTTAATTAATCATATTTTACAGAATTAAGATAATTCAAAACATAAGGTATTATTGACAAAATAAATCATTAATGGCAATACTGAATGGTTATAAAATATTTGCTTGTTGTAATGATTTTTATCTTGTAGTCTAATATGTTCTACAGAGTTTGAAAAGTGTCTACGTGAAATGAAAACCAAATATGTCCTTTATTTTTTATATGTCTTTTATTAAAATTGTCCTTTACTTAAGTTTTATTTTTTAACAATGAAAATTTCGCTAAAATTTCATTAACTAAATTTGTTTTTCAGAAACAAAGAATAATAATTATTATTGCTTTTTCTTTGTAAACATTTAAGATTATCATAGTTATTAGATACAACAAATGAATTTTAGGTTTCAGCTTTTTATTTACATCCGAACCTAGACGGATAATTGAAAAGATGACAATTTTAAGTTTATGCATTATACGCAATTTGAATTATATTTATGCAGATTCTTTACAGCTACAGAGGAAGATAACTCGAACTTTTGAACAGACTTGACCGAGCGAAGCAACGAACGTTGGAAGAGTGAGGAGCTTGGGCGAGTTCGTGAATGGAACACCTATTCAAATGTGAATTGGTGTTTGAAAGTGAATTTTTCATAATCACTTCAATGATTTTCTGTCAATCATTAGACGAATAAATTCAAAATTTCACATATTATAAGTTAAATACGAGCATCAAATGTTATAATGTTTTGCATTTCTCATATTCATTTGTACTCTGGCATGCAAATGGACACTTGTACACCGTGGATTTGTTCGAAATTTCATAGAATTCTTCAAATTTGGGGCAAAGTTCTTATGCAAATCATTTTTAGATATAAAGATTTTGATATACCATGTTCATAGACAGACAGAACATAATTACAAAAATTCCTTTTTGCTGACTCGCTAAGATTTGAAATATGAGTATTTGTCAAAATCTCGCGTTTGAAGTACGTGACAAATGCAATATTTGTATACTTCATATACGAGAAAAAATTTTATATTTTAACTGTAAACATCTTTACACCCAGAGTTAAATATTTAGCAAATTTGTTGATTACGTAAGGTAATAAATAAGCTTAAAATGGAGTCTATAAATAAGTAATTATCTTCTACGAATTTGAATTATGGATAATAATCACAAGGTTTCTATTAAATGATCCCGTTTAATGCTTTTCTCATGACCCGATATGAGAATGTTCTTTGACAACAAAAGAAAAACAAAGAATAGCGCCAATAAAAAGAATTGCTAAGAGAGTAAAAGCCAAAGGCATCCAAACTGGAGGTAAGACGAAAAAAATATCTCGGAAAAAATGATGAGAATAAGAAGCTTCATAAGTTGTGAAGGAAGCGTTTGTTGTTGTTATTGTTCTTTGTAGCAGCTGTTTCTTGAAATCAATAGAAGGAATCGTTTGTGAAAAAAAAATTATAAAATGTGTAAAAACACTGCAAAATTCCTATTAAACTGCAGAGAATAAATTTAGAAACGAAAAATCATTCACTCTGAATATTTCTAACAATAATTTAACAGGAAATATTTTTTAAAAAATTTTATCAAAAGAATTTAAAGAGTAATTAAACATTAAATTCAATATTTATACCAGCAATTCCAGCAAAATATCGCAATTAAACTGAATAAATTTAACTAAATTTTAAGTTAGTAAAATGGTTTCCATGAATGGATATCTAGATTTCATATGGCTTATGACGTCTTATAACAATATTTAAGATTTCTAATAAATTAATGAAGACGTGTTTAATAATTATGAACTAAAGACAGATGAAAATTAAAATCTTATGTAAGACTCGATTAATTATTTTATATTCTCGTTTAACTTAGTTATATTATATATTCTTGTTAACACCTGGAAAATTTTAGCATAAAAATATAGTACTTATTTTTATACATATATGTATGGGAATTTACTTGGATTTGCCATTTAGAGTAATAGTAATCTCGTCAATACTAGAATTCGAACTGTATTAAATAACATATAAATATAATCATCATTAATGATGTAACTTAATCTACCACTGTTTTTAAAATATACCTCATTATAAATGTTAATATTTGTTTTACATATATTTTCAACAATTAACATCATATTAATTAATGAAATAGTGAAGCCCGTTTTTGAAATTCTTCCTTTAATTTCATAACCAAAATTTGGTTTTAATTTTTAACTCCTTAGTTTCCAATCGATATTTTTCTGTAACTTATCATAATTAGTTTTAAAAACTATCTTCCTTATGCAAAATAATTTCTTTTTATATAAAAATAAATAAGCTATTACTGAAAAAACATAAAAATACCAGTAACACAAAGAAACTTCACTAGAAGCGGAATAAATATATTAAATAGATATATTAAAATCTGAAATAACTGAATATCTCCGCTAGATAAAATTGAACTTTAATTTAAACGCTAAGGAAACGGTCTGGAACCAAGAGCATTATATGTCAGATGTCATGGTAACTAGCACAATTTTCTTTGAAAATAAAAGCATTTCAATAATGTCTCAATAACGGAACAAGCGCTCTAAAATATTGAAATTAAATTTCAAATGAAAATTAAGACATCAAATATTACGATTCTAGTTTCTATGACAACCGTTTACTTGCAGACGTCATTCCTAGAAAACATTCGTTCATTCGTAGAATGCAATCTTTGTGTTGTCAATAGCAACTATCAAAAAAGCTGCTTTCAGAATCAAGATCACTACAATTAATTCTTTAATTCTGCTTTCTCGTAAACGAAAAGTATTATAATCATCAAAACATTCAAATTTAGTCGAATCTCCAATTTCAGACATTTCCGAATAAGACAAACACATTTTTAATATTATGTTTATCTGTCATTGTCTGGTTGTTCGTGAACACGATAATTCAAAATCATCTTCAGCTAGATGAATTGAGTTTATAGAATTATGTATATAATTTTTATATTAGGGGATACGGGGGTAGTTGGCACTCGGCTAATAGCACTCACTAAAAATCACTAAATAGCAATAGAAGTGGGAACAGAGTGAACAGGAAATATTACTTCATACGCTCAGAAGTTTTTAGTCAGTTTCGCGGGAATCTGCAGACACTAAAGGTCAAATTGTTATTTTTTGTTTGAAAAGTAATTATTTACCATTCATTTAATTTTCTTCTATAGTATACAGTATTAGCAATCAATTTTTATCACGTGATACATTTAGTATTTTGATGCTCATGAACATATTCACGAGAATATCTCTTTTAATTAATTGAATATTTCTTTTTAAAAGATGGAATAAAAATAAAAATGGTATGACGGGGCATGTCGGAAACAGGCTGAGCGGGGCATTTTGGCACCAGCGGGGCAAGTTAGTCTTGTGTTTTGAATGATATCGCCGACTAATATTTTTTTTTTCAGAGTCATGGTTAGAAACAGAAAGTGTACGACAAAACTAGTTTCGACTCTCGGAAGTCCATTTCTGAAGCAGTAAAAGAGATATCTCATAAAGAATTGTATTCAAAAGCTGCTAAAAGTATGGAATACCTTTTCTTTCCCTAAACCGCTACTGTCAAAAAGCTTCAAAAGAAGGAGGTGCCTATCAGTTACCTGCCAACACGAATTATTTTCAGCCGCTATGAGGAAGCATATCTCGCAGATTATGTAAAACGAGCCTCAGATGTTTAGTTTGGTCTCAGTCCGAAACAAGAACGCAAATTTACTTATCAGTTTGTTCTTTTATTAAAACGGAAACTGTCTGATTCATGGAAATTTAGTCAGTTAGTTTAGTTATATTAGCGTACTGTTTTAAAGCAACTCTAGAGCTATTTGGGTACGGAGCTCGTAATTTTGAACCACAGTCAGATGATGAGGAAGACACATGAGCTGTCACCTACTCACCAAACTTCCACACTACACCACACTAGAAGGAGGACGTTTGGCCAAGACGGATTTAACGTGCATCAGACCCACTTACACGACGATTCTTCGGTGGAATCGGGTCTCGAACCAGAAGCCCTCCGGTTCCGAAGCCGAGACTTACCACCAAGACGAGGAGTAAGAAAAGGATAAAGGAAGATGCAGGCTGCTATTCTGCCAGATATTCCGTGAAAGATGCACTTTTAACAAAATAAAAAACAACAACAAGCTGTTATGTTAAAAGGATTAAAAACAACTGTGAAAATCAAGACAATCGTCGTACTGAATAAAAAAAAATTGAAGAAGGCAAGCTAAAAAAAAGAAAAAAAGAAAGTGACAAAAGAGGAAATGCAGAGAAAGAACATGAAATTCAGGAGACAAATATTTCATTCTGAATGGTGAAGAAGTGAAGAAGACCCTATGACGACGAACCTAGAAGACCTACCTATGACGAAGATTTCGATATCAACTATGATTTGATTGAGGGCTCGGATTATTTGAATTTAAAAAAAGATCCAGAAATTAAGGATTTTATATTAGTGAAACTGCTAATTAAAGATAAAAAAATTTTAAAATTATCGTGGCTAAAATTTCGAACCAAAAGAGCTTCGAGGAATGGAAGGTGAGTTTCCTCAAAAAAATTATAAAATGACGAATTCATTTATTTTTCTCAGTAATGCTAAAATAGCAGTTGTTTCAGGAGCCGATTTAAAAATATTTCTGCCACTGCCTTTGAACGTTGAAGCAACAAAGATGTAAAAACATTTTTGCAATTTGAAATCGATTTCAGTTCCTTGTATCTTGATTAAATGTTCTTAAATTCGAAAAAGAAAGTGCAATTTTTGGTTAAATTCAATTATTTAAACTTTAGTCCAATAAAAATTTCTAGTTAAAACATTTTTTTAAAAATTTTCTTTTTAGATAAATGCCTACAGTATAATTAAGAATCGTGCAAATATATAATGCCAACCTGCCCCGCATATGGCGCCAATGTGCCCCGGGATCGGGGTACGTTGATACCCATTCAGTTAGCTCATTCAACTCGATATTGCTCGCTTATTTTTTTAACCAAATTTTTATTAATTCCGTTTTACACTAGCCAAAGGATGTAAGAATGTGTTAGAATACACATAAGCCATTTAATCATTACCGAAAAAAGAATCATCATTCAAAATTGATGTCAATCTACCACGGTCTCCCTTATGTATTTCCTTATTTAATTATATATATATATATATATTTGACTGTGTATTGAGTTTAAAAATTTTATTCATATATATTATGATATCGTTTAATGAAATAATATTTTAATTTCACCGGAGGTAGATAGGGAAAGTAATTAAACAATCAATAAGCAATTTTGAAAAATAATTTTTCAACACAACATTAAAAAGAGAATATTAAGCATTACATGTTTTACTCAAATTGTCATAAAGATCTACCTGACAGAAATAAAACATGCTCCTAAATCTATTACAGGATAATATATAATAATTGTAAAATATAATAATTTTTAAAATATATTCCAACTCTTCAAACATATTATTTTGAATCTATAAATTCTTATGCAACTCTTATTAAACATATTAAAACAAAATTAGTTTCATTTTTCAAAACCAAAATATTCAATCACTTTTCAAAATATTTTTATTTGGTCTACATCTAATAAATTTAAAAAACGATGAATTAATATTAAATTAAAACTTCCTATAATTCTATATTTAAAAAGAGAATTTAAAATTCTTTTGCAGAAAATATTTTTATGGATTACAATGCCCACGAATCTTTTAATGACTGACTCGTGATTTAGATACTGATATCAGAATCAACGACATAAAAAACAAAACTACAATCTTGACTCCCAATAAAATTCCAACAAAGATATTTCTTTTATTTTTAATTATAAGATAGAGTAAACCAACAAAAAACAGGTATCATAAGAATGTTTCATATTAAAAAAAAGGGACTATGCAATTTAGACGCTTTATTTTCAGCTAACTGAAAACAAAATTTCACATATAATTACAATTTTTATGACAAGATGAGATACTAAATATCATGAATTCTAAATCATTATCATTTAAATATAAATAATTATCATTTAATTCTAAATCTTTATAATTTAATTTTAAATTATTATAATCTAATTATAAATCAAATCTGTATTATTACTTTTAAATAAATGCGAAAATACAGAACTAAAGAGGATGCATTTTTGGTCGGTTTGGTTCAAAATTTGATAGAAATATACATTTTAGATGCTAAAACCTGTGTACCAAATTTCATCCATCCAAATTCATAAGATTTGCAGTTATAGTGTTCACTTACACACGAACAGACTTCCCTTGAATGACTTTTAATTACAATTTGATTAAAATCTATAAATTCGGTGTTATGACCATATATCAAATTTTATCCGCCTAATTCAAAGTCATTCTTAGGAATCATGTAAACAAAAAATTCCCAAATATGGGATTTTCTTTCAGATTCATAAGCCTGTAATATAAAGATTCATCAAAATCTCGAGTTCAAATTTTTTGACTATTATTTTACTTTTCCTTTGTGTATTTCGTATATGAGAAAATACAACTAAGACTTATTCCTATTGATAAATAAGTAATTTCTGCTTATTTATCTTTTAATTTTAGTATTTTATGTGAATTAGTGTCAAAACATCTGAAGCAAAGCTAATATACATGTTAAAATTCGACAGTAGTGAAAATGTTAAATAATATAAATTATTCAAGTGATAAAATTTCCTAGTAGAGAGGCATATATTGTAAATGATAATAAGAGGAAAAGTCGTAAATCTTATATTATATATTTTATAAAGGTTCTAACCGTCGCATAAAGCCCTACTTTCTAAAATCTTACTGTTTAATTTATGATATTTAGGCAAGTATTAAAACCCGTTATTTAAATAATTCATTAAAGATTAGAAAATGAAGAATTTGAAACATTCATAAAAATATTTATCGAAAATGAAAATCGATAAATGAAAATTAAATATTAAAAGTTAAATTTTGGCAAATTCAATCTCTTGTGAGTCTTTTCAAAGCAATTCTGTATTTCGTTTAAAGGCTTCAAATAATAACCTATATATTTAAACATTTAAAAAGAAAAATTTAGACAATGAAACTACACCGATTGCGATGAAACTAATTCCCTATTTAGAAAAAAAAAATTCTGAACAGAAACTGAAAAAAAGGAAAAAATACCAAAAAATGTGAGGAAATATTGAAATAATGGTGTAATGTCCGTTATAAGTTTGAATACCTGTCAATTTATTACAGTTATTAAAATTAATGCCTGTCAATTTATTACCTGTTAAGGAATTATGCTCGTTTTATGCCAGCCTGAATTTATTACCTTTATGAATTTAAATACCTTTAAATTTATTATCAAAATTAGGTAATAAATAGAAAATCATTAATAAATAAATACCTTCTCTTCGGAACAGTACATTAAAATAATCAGCACTGAACATCCATTGTTCAAATTCTATAAATATCTCAAAATGAAATAATAATAGAAAACCGACAATCATTAAAAAAATAATCAATTTGAAAGGTTCAAAAGGGTATTTTAAATAAATGTTTATCTTTAATTTTACACTTTCTGGAAATGAATCATTTTTCAACAGTTTAAAGGGGCATGAAGTTTTGTTCAATATGAAAATAAATCGGTACTCTTTCAAGCAGCTATCACTTAAATTGACATTTTTGACATATTTGATAAAAAAGTCGTAAAGATTTATTAAAATGTACCAATCATCATTGAATTATTCTTCAAATAAATATTTATTAGAATGACAAACTATTAAATTAATCAAAGCCCTATTTTCGAAAGACTAGGTTTGAAAGACGATGACAGATGAGAAATATCGCTTCTTGCGTATGCTTATGTAATATTATTCAATTAATTTGTTGGAAGAGGAAAGTGATGCGTCACTGAAAAGTTGCCTCTGTTCGAGCATGATATTCACATGACAAGCTTCAAATCAGTTTTGAGAAAGTTGATGTCAACTGTCTGGAAATGAGCGTCTCATTATTTCACAATACAATAGGAGGAATACATAATTGGTTCACAAGTATATTTAAAACGGGATGGATAAATGCCGTAAATTGTCTACTCGCTCTATCTCGCTGTCGAAAATTTAATTCCTTAAATTTTGCAGAAAAGTTGAAAATTGGCACGAATATGATGCTGAAATTTTTGATAAAAAAATTGGAACTGTTAAATATCCGCTTTATCTTGGTAAACTTTTTCAAATCAATTCATAATAAATAGTCAAAATTTAAAATACTAAAGAGAAAAAAAATATAATAAATAGTGTATAATAAGTAGATAATAATAAAAAATAATTAATAGAATATAATAAATAGAACTTTGCCATAGTAAATAACTATGGCAAAGTTCAAAATATTTATCGAAGGCTTATAATGTTAATGGAAAATAGAACAAGGTTTATTATGAGATGGAATTTCTAATTCCAAAACATTGCAAATAAAGTCGATGACTTGATGCTAACAATAATCTCTTTAGAGCAGATAACTCCCAAACTATTATAACTTTATGACGACATGAACCAGGAGTTCATTGAACGCATGTCTCAAATTTAGGATCATTCAATCCAGAAGAAATTTGGTACTATCCTGCTTCTTCCAAAACCAAATAAACACATAATTGAATAGTCACAAAATGGTGTAAAAGGTATAAAGACAAATTTCAAAGAGTACTAAGTTCCAAGATAGACTAAAAAATAATGATGCAAAGCACTTTTCCTCATTAAGAATTGTATTTAACTCAAGAAATATTTTAATCAAAATTTAGAACACCTTTGAGAATAAAGTTAAAACTGAATTTTTTTTTGTTTTTTTTTGGAAAATTGTTGATGTGGGTTTCGATACTTCACATAGTCACCATCCTCTAAAACATATCTAAATGTCAGTTGTGACTAAGATCAATAATAAAAAAACTAAAGTTCATTTATTTATTTACTAAATAAATAATTAATTTTCTTCATCATCAGACAAGCTTAAAAATTAGTGTTACTTTAATAACAACCTTCTCTGCCTATAATTTCTGACTCTGATCTGAGGCATAAAAGAGTTCAAAAATAAAGTATATATCTGATGCATAAAAGCGCTATCTGGCGTATAAAAGAGTTTTGAATTTTGTTTCTACATTTATTCTTATATTTTCTTGCCTTATTATAGTTTCACATTTTTTAAATTCTACTGTATCAAATTCTAACGCACACTATTAGTTACTGGGCATAATAATTTATACATTCAGCACATTCGGAACCACAGAATGAGTAAACTGTGCATTTAAAAGATTTTACACAATTTTTGATGCTTCCAAAATGTGAAAAATAAAACATTTGTCCTATTTGCAAATTGAACTTCAGTGTTTAAAGTTTGGAGAGTAATATAGCTTATTCCTGGAACCAGATAAGACATTTCTTTGTTCTCCATATGATAATGAGTAAATCATTTGGTAAACTTCTAAACCAAAAGTATTTTGCTATATATCTATTTTTTAACCATTCCTCCATAAAATAATATTTCTACCACTTTTCAAAACATACAGGGATTTAACAGATATATATTTGTCGCATATTATTCATTCAAGGATTCTAAAAATCTCTGTACTTTTAAGCCATGTTCCTACGACCCGTGACTCTTCAGACGAGGCACACATCCCCCCCCCCGTCCCTTAAACCTTTCTTGTGGTTTTCTGGGGTGCTTTGATGTCTGAAAATTTGTTTACCGAAAATTTGTCGATAAACTGGACAAATATCAAAGCACCGCAAGAGAGAGTCAAAGGGGGAAAGCGTGCCTCGTAAGTAATAGCATAGGTCGTTGAAACACGGCTTTACGCATGCATCAGGATAAGTTTATTCAAAATAGGAGTGAGGAGGAAGACGAAATGAGGAGATATTTACATTTAAGACCAAAGTGAACTCGGAAAATTCGCTGACTAAAAAGGCGAAACAATTGCGGATAACTTATAATATTGTGATGAAATGATTATAATGCATAGTAAAATACTTTAAAGCAGTTTTTACTATAAGGTGCCTAAATATTAAATTATGATGAATAAATAAAGGGTTTATGTTCTTAAATTCGATATTTCATTTTTTTACAAAACGACATTTTGTTTTTATTTGTTATTGAAATTTAGTAACATTTTGCAATTTACAATAGTAAATAATCTCAGTCACATTCAATGATATTATGTAGAATTTTTTTGTAACATTCCCAACTTGTCATGTAAGCAATCAGTATGCAATTAAGAGTTAAAATAAAAATAATATGGTTAGAAATTACATGATATTCGTATATATTTGGAAAAAAAAGTAAAATAAAAGGTATTTAATGGGGAGGTAATACTCGTCAAAAAATAAAATGATGAAGAATTCTGGAAATGCACTTATTTTTTCCGTTTCTGACCCCTTAGCGAGGTAGAATCTACGGAAATTGATAGTCTCGAGATATTGAAAAGAATAGTACTTTTCAATCCATTTTATATAAAAATTCAAAAATATGTTTCTAAAAATGTTTCCAAAAATTACAATCACAAAAGTAGTCACATTTTGATATTTTCTGAAGATATCTATCATTTATATACGTGTACATTCATAACTTAATTATTTTTAAATTTTATGTAAACACAAATATATATACCATTAAGAGACAAAATTAAATTTGATATTAGTCATTAAATAAAATCTCATTGATGTAATTACTTTGAATCTTAGACATTCTTGAAACCTTAAGGTAATTGTCAACCAATCGAATAAGAGCATGACGCTATATTATTTGATAAGGAGGTAGAAGAAAAAATTTCAACATCTTCCCACTTGTTTTCAATCAGTCTCCATAAAAGCACTCAAGAAAATGAGAAACAAAAAAAAAATCTTCAACTCAGCCAAAAATTGAAAAAAAAAAAAAAAAAAAAAAAAAAAATGATTGTGATTTAACAACGAGTTGGTGGATCGTGAAAGTGAATTTTTCTGCTAGTTGTTTTATCAGCACATGAGAACTTTATGACATCCTTTTTCCTTTAGGGAAGAAATTTTTGATAGAAATGGAAAGAAATCACTTTGTAAATTGTGGTATTCTCCAGGTTAAGCTATTACTAAGGATATATTCTTCAGAATATATTATATAAATATTAATATTTTATAAACAACAGTCAATTTTATAATTATGTATAGTATAGAAATATGTTCATAAATACAAAAAAAGGATAAAAATGAATATATAAATAAATATCTATTTAAATTTTTTATAATTAGAATGGCAACAATAAAATTTTGTATTTTTTTTCTTCAGCATTTAATTTTTACTTAAAAAAATAAATGTTATATATCTTTTGTAGAAGGAAATTGGCTATTTTCCATGAATTTCATTTATGTGTTTGGAGATCTACTAAACAGAAATTGGAAACTATCAAACTTTGCTCATATTTACTTTTGAGCTTAGGATTGCTCCTCCGATCGATTTTTAAAAACAATTATAAAGATTTTAGTTATTAAAAATTATATGAAATTTTGAAATTTTTTCTCATACTGTTCGAAAAATATAATAGTATAAAAAGGATTTTACATCTTCTTAAAATTAAAAAAAAAAAACTATTATTACTGATACCAATTTTTAACGCATAATTTTTATTTCTATTTTTTAATTAAAATTTAAAAAATAAGCAAATTAAGACAATATATTTCATTTTTGAAGTGAGGCTTCAATTGATAGCAATGTTAGCACAAAACGATCCACAATATTATTACAACATCTTCACGATACTGACCAGCATTCAGAATATTCAGCAATAACGTGGAGATATCGCAAAATATCTTTCGTGCAAACAGGGATGGTTGCTACCAATATTTCCTCCTCACTTTTTGTTCTTTATTACCTATCAAGATATGAATATTCGTATCAAGATATGAATATTCGGTTTATTTTTTATTTGCCGAGTAAGTTTTAGTACAAGGCATGTCTTTAATAAATTATTTCTGTGCTTTCAAATTAAAAATTAGCTCCAGAATAAAGAAACGGTGAAATCTTTTTGACATTTGCATTTTCCCTGGCACATTTTTCCAGTTTTAAATACTGCATTTCTTTCCAGTAATATCATTAATTGTGTAAATATAGAGACAGATAGTTGGGGAAATGCATTGCACACACACAAAAAAAGAACCATTTAATATGAGTTACGATATGTATCAAGATTTGAAGTTTAAAATGTTTTGCTGAGAAAGACATTAGAGTTAAGCTACAAATTTATATTTAACTGGTAATTTTAGCAACAGTTGTTCTTGACGAATCAAATGGTTACAAAAGGCTGCTGTTACTTGATAAATTGGTAATACATTATGTATTTATATGTATTACCAATTTATCAAGTAACAGCCGCCTTTCGTAACCATTTGATTCTATGCTTGCTACAAAAGAAATAGATAAAATAAAGTGGTGGACAAATCAAAATGATATCGATAAAGGTATTTTGATAATTCCAGCTATTTTAACACATTATGGGAATATAGTTTAAAAACATCGATGCCATAATGTATTGGAAGACTTTTATTCTGTAACATTAAATCTCAACTTTTTATGGCATTAGTCATTACTTTATTTTTTATATGTTTCAAGGGCATTCATTAGGATTGAATTCCCTTGTTCTTTTTTAGAAAAATCAGGAAACAATATAAATTTAATATTTTTTATGATACAAAAATATTTTTTTCTGAACATCATGAAATTAATTGCAACAGTGGGTATTTGTATTGTCATATTTCTCAGAATATGAACCTTTGCGTTCTTGACAAAGAAATCATTGTTAAATTTATAGAAGAAAAGTAAACTTTTCGCCTTGAAAAAAATTTACTTCTGTTATTTTTGTGTTAATATTTGATTTTAAAGTTAAAATTGAGCAACTTTTACTCCGAGACTGCATTTAAACTGTTAGCCCTATATTTTTGTAGACTTTAAGTGATTGTAAATAAGAAACCTTATAAGTCTTCCAATAAGCAGGTTCTCATTTTCACTGTGGATTTAGCAACTGTGTAATGTCCGGCTAATTCCACTTCAAAAATGGAACATAATGAGTGTATGTATCATAGCTCATAAAGGTAATTAGGCCTTGATCATCGCGATAAATTGCAAAAAACTGCATACCATCATTAACCACCTTGGCATCTAATGTATGTGGAGCTTCATGATCTTAGTATAATTTGAAAACCGTAAAGTAAACCCGTTATCCTGGCCTCAATGGCGTAATCTGAATATCGCCAAATAAACCGGGGCGACTTAAAAATAAATTACCTAGGATTAGTATTTCAATCCTGGATGGTAGGTTTTTACCCTGAGTTTCCACTTGTATTATACCTATTTTGTAATGATGGCAAATATTCATATCACCCTGGATGCCAAGACAGGCTGGAGATAATCTACTCTTCAAATCACTCTAGGGTGACGGCGTGTTGTGTGCGAGGGATGATTTAACGTGAATGCCTATATATACATCATTTTTGATGGAACCAAATCCTGAAATCCAGAAAACGAGAATGATATTACTAATTTTCTCTGGAGATCCCCGGATTGTTTGTCGTCTCTTTCTTTCTTTCTTTATCTTATTACTTTTTTCCCTTCCATCTTGTGCTCATCCAACTGGTTAGATAACTTACTGTTATGGGCACCGGGGGCACAGGATGGCGTTATTTTATGTTATTCCAATTTAATATCATTTAAAAAATGAGGGCTTCTCTTGTAAAATTAATGCAAATATTATAGACATTTTCATTACGGAAAATTATCTTTGATCCTAATAATAAGAAACCACATGGTAAATATCTATTATAAATTTATTTTTCTATTTAGACAATATTAAACCATTAAATAAAAAAATGTAGAAAAAAAAAGTCACAAAGAAACATTAATAACTGAGATTGCCACTTGTAATTTGATGTATTCGATTAATCTAAAACTTCAAAATTGTGAAAAAAATTTTAAATGACTAATTAACATAAATGATATTTATTGCACATTACACATTGAATTTTTTTTAATGAAAATATTAAAAAAAATATCTTTTGTGAATTACTGAAATTACCCATTAAGCATTTTTTTTTTCATATTTAGAAATGTCTTCTTCTATTATCAAGCAATAAAAAAAAGTTTGCACGAATTCGCTTATATAAATCTTTAGAAATCTATAAGTAATAATAATATACCAATACTGTAATAATATACTGTAGAATAATTCAACCAAATGAAGAAGTCTCTCTCGATACTCTTTCTGAATTCAAATATTTTAGAAACACCGACGAAAGATGGTATTTTCCAACAATTATACGTACTGATAAAATTTGAATTGATCCAACTGTCGTTCATATCCTCTCACCAAGAAGCATACCATTCCATATAATCTGGAATAATAGTTAATGACATAGCAGGTCGACGGATCTTCCCTTTCCTGTAACTCGAGTGAGAAAGGGTCGATTCATCAGCACATGCAAGCCAAAGGAAGGCACATCAAATGATTAATTACAAAGCAGCTAAATGAACAGAAATACAGGTGGACTGAATCAAGAGTAAGGCAGTCAGTTTTAGCTGAAATGTGAAAAGTTTGCGAGGAGTTATGAATAAGTATAAAGCATTCTCTTGAAATGTGAAATTAAAACGGACGTATATCAACTTCATGAAACAGCTGAGGGGGTGGTAGAAGTGTGGAATAATCTAAGGATGGAACAAATGTACAACCGCGAAATATGCATGATATGCGCAAATTTTCCATGAACAAATTACAGTGATTTATTCATAACAAAGAGACAATTATATGGAACACAATTTCGGATAAGTTGCCAAAATTATGTTCTTTGCAGCAATTATCTTTTAGACCAGACTATCTCATCTTCTCTGATGTTATACTCAACCTTCTCAGCTAAACATAAATCTTTCTATAAAATTTTTAGTATTTCATTAATATAGATATATTAAATAGTTTACATTACATACATTAATTCGTTTAAATACATTTCATTAAATAGTTGTCATATTTTTATATTGGATATTGTGGATATTCGGTTTAAATGTCAGGATTTAAAAGAGCTTATTTGATGCAATATTTTCAGCAAGTTTTATGTATTAATTCAACTGCAATATTTAATTGGTCAATCTTTCAATTTTATCAATACAAACTTACAACATTCTTAATGCTATAGCTTAATATAATTAGAAAATTCAAGACAAGCAGTGACTAATTTTTCAGGAGAAAATGTTGATACAGAAGAGAAAAAATTTCATTGTATGAGTTTTCAAAATCGATGCAATGAAATAAAAAGTCATCCGATTGTTGATGCTTATAATGAGACTTGAAATCGAATTAAGTTAATAAGAAAATTGTAGTATTGTGTTTGATGTATTAAGCCATCAGTTACATACGTAAAATATAACACATTCCTTCAACCAAATAGTACTTAATCCAACAAACAGGTTCCAAATTTCTGTACAAATGCAAATCCAGACAGTCTGTTTAATTTATGCTATTCCCAAAAAGACATGACAATATTATCGCTTTATAGATTTTAAATAGGAAGAAGTATTGCAGCTTTTACTTTATGATTCCGTATTAGCACAGGATATCGTACAATCGAACGATGCTGTTCGATGTTCTGATGATGCCGGGACGATGTCGTAGCAATGTTGTCCGGCATTTTGTGCTAGTAGGATGCCTATTCAAAGGTCCTATTGAAATTCATCGATTAAAGTAGAATTTATCTTAAACTTCTACGAATCAGACATAAAAAAAAGAAAAGAAAAATTCAAATAAGAACATTTTTTCATCTTTGGTATCAAAATAAAAATTTAGAACATTACTTAAAAAATGTATTGCTATATATTATAATATATAAAAATAAATTCGAAGAATCTATATCTTAATGAATTAAAAAGTTATTCAGTCTAATTCTATTAAGAACAGCAATGCTATGAAAATATATACGGCAGTATTTTGAACTTTTTGGGAAGTTCCCTTTCAGGACCTCGCGATAAAATAAGACGGGACAGAAAATTAAAAAATATATATATATATATATTAATAATAAATCCTAAAATAAAATCGTTAAAATCTATAGAAGAAAAAGTATAATCTTAAATTGTAAGATTAATATACGGAATTTTTTAAACTAAAACTCTATATTGAAATACTTTTGATCTGATCATAGATAAGAACTCTCTCTAAATCTCATCACACACACATATGTACAAAATGTTTTTTGTACTCTCTATTAATTAGTAACAGAAATGTATGCTTATCCCTTTGAGAGGTTTGGGGCTGCCATATTCAGACCAACTGAATTAGGCACAAAATTTTGAGAAATGTATAATTAGAGAACTTAAATGTTTATTTCAGAACAATTTTTTTTTGGGGGGGGGATATATCTTCATAATTTAAAATTATGCAAAATTGTAAAAAAAATTTCTCAAAAATTTTTAAAATTCTTTTTTGCAAATACAATTACTAAACCTTTATTTTTAAAAAAATGTAATGTCTTTTTAATGAAATAAATTCAAATGTGTACAATTTTACGTTAATTTGAATTTTAAAAAAATATTTTTTGCATAATCTTTCATAATAATTTTCATTTTTTAATGAAAAATGACTACTTTCGCATGACTACTTTCCACTATTGTGTGCTCAAATTTTTTTTGTATATTATCTCTTCAATTTAAGGAGAAGTAAAAAAAAAATTATTATCTCCGAAACCTTCAAGTAAATAAAAAAATATCAATTCCCTGAATAATTATTCTACTAGATAAATATTCCCCTTCATGATACTAGATGTTAAGGAACGTGACTCAATTAGAACGGTTAATATGCAAGATAAACAAAAGATAAATAAGTTTTGTAAAATATCACGATTTCATGGCCATCATAATCTGATATTTAACGCCAATGCAAACCTCCGTTTCTAGAGCCCATGTGGCGCCTTTCTGGTTTGGTATAGACGTAAGATTTTGTTTTTTAAAAAAAAGAAAAATTATATTGCAATCAATTGGAAAGAAAATAGCAAACTGCTAAATACGAAAACATACAACAAAAAAATGACAAAAAGTAGAATGAAAAATATTTGAAGTACAATAAAACTGGATGATTGAACACGATAGTGTACAGTATGAGTAAAAAAAATAAAGCAGTAATAAAAATTAAGTTGTGGAGGTGTAAGGATATATTGGGAATAAAATGAGAGGAGTGCTAAAAAGTCGACACACAAAACGGGCAGGGTTAATCTAATTAGAATAATTCTACATAGTCAATTAGGAATTTGATCATGATTATGAATATTTTTTAGAAGATGAATTATTAAGGACTCTTGTATACCAAAGGCTTTTTATTAAAGATGAGGGTTTTGCGAAGTGCCATGAAAAAGTTAAAGGTCAAGATGTAGCAAAGTGAATGGGATCGCCGACTACGCCACAAGAACAAAAATCATCTTCTAATAAATGGAAAAGTTGAAGACAAGAAGGGAATGGACAATGTCCTATGACAAACAGGATTTCTTCACGAGTGCAGGATAGTTAATAATCCATCGTCCAAAAAAGGAATCATGCACATGATTAAATTCCTAAATGATCATGGAGAATTATTCCAATTAAACAATCCTATTAACTGATTCTCCTGATCACAATCTGAATGTATTATTCAGATAATCATGAAAATGTTATGCATAAGAGAGAATTGAAATGAATCATTATCAATATTCCCGGTGAACTAATAGGGCAACAGAGATATCTAGAAGTAAATAAGGATTTAAAAACAAATTTATATTGAAATCAATGGATGTGTAGTATAAAATAAAAAAATAAAAAAGAAAGGGCGATTTTCAGTGAGAAAATATAAAGAATCGGTAAATAAATAATTTAAAATGAGCTTAAACTAAAATTGTATTTGCAAGAAATATAGCCATTATTTAATGGAAAAGTAGAACTTTTCGCACATCTTTCTCTTTCCTTAATATGATCGTATGATATATTTTTAAGGGAAAAAATTCGAGCGATGCAATTGTCTGGGTATAAAAGCTAATGCATGTAATTGCTTGCATTCTTAGAAATTCTTGATCTTAAAACAATTTTCAAGCAATCTAATAAAAACATGACGGATTACTCACTAAATTACTCGGTAGAGTGGTGGAAGTATAAAGGTCAACATCTTGCCACTTGTCTTCAATCAATCTCTATAAAAGCACTCAAGAAGATTAGGAACAAAAACTCTTGAGCTCAGTCAAAAATTGAAAGAAAAACCTTGAGTAATTTAACAATGAACTGGTGAATCATGAAAAAAGAATTTTTCTGCTTGTAGTTTTATTAGTAGAAAAGAATTTTATGGTAGCCCCATTGTTTCAGAGAAGCTAACAGGAAATGACTTCGATGAAATGGGTGGGGGGGGTAGGGATTTGTAGATGAAAGTTTAGAATTATGTTCCGAGGTTAAAAAAAAAATTGTTATTAAATAAGTAGTATTCTTCAGAATATATTATAGATACAATATTTAATAGTTATCAGTCAATTTTAGCAGGACAAAAACTTGTTAGAAAATACAAGAGGAAAGAATAAAAAATAATTTCCGATTAAATATCAAAATAAAATCTTAATTCGAATGACATTACCAGAATTTATCCAGAGGAAAAAAAGTAATTGTGTGACATTTATTTAATGGAAGAAAATGCTATATTCTTCCATGCATTAAAATCATCTTGAATATATATATATATATATATATATATATATATTAAACGAAACACTTTTATATTTGAAATTTTTTGATTACTCCAAGATCGTAGAAGTAGGAGCTACAAAGTGATTTTCAAGCACCCATTTTGAATGTTACTCAATTCAACAATTTATGTTGCCAGGATGTAACTTAGATGCAAAAGAATCTGCCTTTGACTTCCAGTTTGCTGACAGGAATTTTTTTTAAAATTTATTTATTTCTGTCCTTTTCCTTAACATCGAATATTTTTTTTTTCAAAAATTTGATTAACTAAGCATTATTTTCTGTCATAAAATTATTAATAATTTTTTTTCTTTTTAAATATTATCTACTAAAGCTATTTCAGTTATTTGACATAATAAAAGATTTTTTAAGTGTCATTTTTTAATTCACCACCGTAATTAGTCGGATACCTTAAGAGATAGGAGCAATTTAGTGTATACACATAATATACATTCTTTACTATGAAAAATAGTTATCCTTATAGAGATATTCTTATTGCAGAGGAAGATAAATAATTTTGATCTGATATGAAAAAATGAATCATATATTGCAGGAAGAGTTTAAAGCCCGAACGATTTTATGAATGGAATTAAATAATAGATCAAATGGTAACAGATGTTTAAGGTAACCAATAGAAAGAATATCCTCAAATATTTCTCCCATGCTCTTTAATAAGTGTTAATTCCCTGCAGTCGGGCATAGAATCATGGAAATTGGAAAAGGACGTAAGCATCCCGATTATTAATATTTTTATTCTTTTAGAGTTCAACGCATGATACTTGCTTGATTTCTAGTACATAAAAGAACGACAGTACGTGTGTATTAACAGCATGGTAGTTCAACGCATGACACTTGCTTAATTTGTAGTACATTAAGGAACGACAGTAAGTGTGTATTAACAGCATGGCAGTGCCGAATAATAGCTGCGAAATATCCATCTTTTGTATGAATTTAGAGTTTGATCTTTCGCAATTTTTTGACAATTAATCGTTGGAAGTTAATATATAAGGAAAAGAAAATCTAATATGCATTTTGAACAATATTTTTCCGACCGAATAGAAACCAAAATTTGTCATAAATCTACAATTGTAGTAATAAGACCGAATGTCAAATCTAATTTAATTAAATTATTGATATTTTAAAGCTATCTCTTTCACAAGTGTTTGAATATTCAGACTGACAGGTGATCAATCCTTTGACGGATTAGTTTCGGAACTTCATATGAGTCTACACTTTAGATGCTAAACCTATCTACCAACTTTTTTTTCTGTCTATCTCTTTATATTTTGCCGTTATTGTGCTCATTTGCAATCGGACAGGCAGATAGACAGACTTCTTTTGAGTGAATTTCGGTCGAAATCTGATAGAAATGTACTCGGTTCAAAATCCGTATACCAAGTTTCAATCTTTTTTATTTATATAGTCTGTATAATAAATACTAACTCATTCTTTTGGAGTTACAGTGTTCACCCACATACAGAAAAAGCGTCAAGCAGAGATACAGCTCCCGGATTGTGTTTTCAAGACTCAGACAACTTTAAAATTTGAAAATTCGCCAAAAAATTTCCTTTAATTTGAGTTTTTAACGAGTAAAATATTTGTCTTTTTGGGTTTGGTTTGGTTTGGTTGGATTATATTAACGTCCCGTTTGAAGCAACACTAGGGCTATTTTGGGACGGACCTCGTAATTTTTAACCGCGGTTAAATGATGATGACGACACCTGAGCCGGCACCCCACTCTCCACACCACACCAGCGCGAGGGCGTTTTTTCATGACGGATTTAACGTGCAATAGACAGCCTTACACGATGGTTCTTCGGTGGAATCGGGTCACGAACCTGAAACCCTGCGGTTCTGAAGCCGAGACCTTACCACCAGGCCACCGCAGCCCTTTGTATTTTTGGGACATATATATACGAGAAAATAATACAAAATTATTGTTAAGATATATATCTTCTTTATGACTTTACACTCAAAATTAAATATTCACAAATTCTGATGACAGATTTATGCGAAAAATAAGTGTAAAGTTGTACTTACACTTATTTTAAATAAGCAATTATCCATAATTTTCTACGGTCTTGAAGTGGGACACTCCACCACAAAACTGCTATTCAATTATCTCATTTAATGTTCTTCTTCTGATCCCTTTTTCGAATTGTTCTTTGAAAAGAAAAGAAAAATAAAGAATGACGACAATAAAAGAAAGAGGCAAAGACAGTAAGAAATCACTAGAATTCAAAGGTCTGAAGAAATAAATTGATAAAACAGAATTGGGAGTAAGAGGCATCGTAAGGTGAGAAGACATTTTATTTTTGTTTGTAGCAGCTGCTATTGAACTGAATGGAAGGAATTGTTTTTGTAAAAGAATAAAACAAAATTAAACAACTATTGATATTAAAAATTTGTAAGAACCAGCACTCTGCAAGGAATTATGCCAAAACTCAACCATTTTATATATTTAAAGAAAAATCTATTTGAAAATGTGTTTAGTATTTTAGAAATATAAAGACAAATTTAACAATAAAAAAAAAAGATTTACTTCATAAATTTAGACAATGATTCGATTAAACAGATAATTTCACCAAAATTGCAGAGCAGTAAATTGAGCAATCGTGAACGAAATTGAAAATTAGATATCAACTAATTTATAGAATCTAGTTTATCTATTACTAAATTTAAAATTTCTATTAACAAATAAAGATTTAATAAATATGAACGGAAAACATGGATATCAAAATCCAGCATATTCTGTAAAAATGAATTAATTCTTACATATTCTTGACCAATAAAGAATTATCTAGAAGCGTTTACCTTTTTAGTCTAGTTATAAGTTTTTAACACATCGGTAAAGAAATGTTCTTGATGATGTCATTTAGAGTAAGAATAATTTTATCAATAGAAGAATAAGAATTGTATTAAATAATACATCAATATAATCATCATTAATACGTGTGTGAATATAAAATAATCCAACACTATTTTTAAAATATACTGTATTATTATAAAGTTTCCCATTTCACAAGCATTTTAACAACTATTAACTTCATTAATAAACATTAAAACCATCTTTGAATTCTTATAATATAGCCCTATTTAATTTCCAATCAGCAATTTTCTGAAAGAACGCTTGATTTAAGGAATTTTCTTATATGGCCTATTTTAAAATGGCTAACTAACTAATATAAAATAATCTGCAAAATTGAAATTTTTTATAAATTCTATTCAAACTAAAACATTATTTGAGGCAGAAGAAAAAATAATGAAGAAAAAAAATTGAAATCCGAAATTAATGAGTACTTTTGCTCGATACTGTGTAATCTTAATATAGTATTAAAAGGGCCGTCTAGAGTATTAACTTTAGTTACCATGGAGACTAGACAAATTTCATTGAAGATAAAAATATCCCATTAATATCTCAATAATGGCAAGAAACTCTAGATGTCTCAATAGGGATGTCACATCTAGGATGTCTCTAGATGTCACAAGGGCCCCAAATGTCTCAATAATGGCACACGTTCCCTGAATGTCGAAATAAAGTATTAAATAAAAATGAATACGTAAAATATCATGATTCTAGTTTCTGTAACAACCGACAGTGTACAAAGATTTCATACCCTGGGGTTCTTCATAGGTACTTAGAGTGAAATCTTGATAATGTCAGAAGCAACTATTAAAAAAACTACTTTAAAAATGTAGAAATTAATGAAGTTCTTCATTTTAATTTTCTGTGTATGGAGTACAAAAATAGAATGTTTTGTAATCTTCGAAAAATTCAAACTCAAAAGTTTGAGCAATCTCCACGTTTTAGATCTTTCTGATGCCAAAAACCACATTTTGAACTTATAAACAGACAATTTATTAACAGGATAAAAGAAAAATACTTTCGACTGGTTGTTCAAATTTGGTATATTGTCTTTATACAAATTTGTAGATACCGCTCTAATTTGGTTAGATAAGTTAATTCTGGATTTAAAAAATTTGCCATGCTTATACTTCCAACAGATTTACATAATCAGTTGATATTATCTAATCTTGTCAGAAGCTAGAGAGACATACAATCTTTTAGAATTTGTTCCAAGCCTCAAGTTTAACACCAATACTTTTTGGCTTTACCAAAAAAAAATAATATATACATGAATTTGCTTCAAGCTATTTTAAAATTTATTTTTATCTTACTTCATCTTGTTTTTTCAGCAGAAGTTGCCATAAGCATATTTTTAAATTATACTTACTAAACAAAGTTTAGTAAGCTACTTGCGAACTCTCCCCAGATATTGAGAAGGACATAAGATTTCCAATCTTTCGGTTTCGTTGGTTACAGATTTCATTTATTCTTTTATTTAGTGAATAAATTTTCATTATAATTAAATTTTATACTACAAAACACTTTATTAACTTTTTATATGATAAAGTTTGAACAGATAAAAAAAAACATTATCTAATAATATCAGAAAAAATACCCTTGGGTTCTCCTACCATAAAAGAAGAGTACTATCCATGGGATTTTAAATATAACAAGCTTCTAACAAAATTTTCAGAATTTAGATAATCCAGGAGTCGGCCTCAAGATATCCCGATATATATATCACCAGTTGTTTACAGAGTAAAGAAAGACAAATTCTGTAGAATCTTATTTATTTATTCGAAAAAAGCCATAAGACAGTGCTCACTTACAAAAGCATGTTTACTTTCTAAATGCGTTAAAATAATAATGTTATATTTTTGAGATAACAAAAACAGTTAGAGATAATGATTTGGTTTGGTGCATACTAATTAAAAATTTAAATCTTACAAAAGTAAACCCCTATGGAGTAAGAATTTTATTTGCATTTTTTATATCCTTCCAAAACACGCGTTTTTTTTAAACAAAATTTATTTTTAATGAGAACTGTACACTTTAAATGAAATAATTACAGGCAAGAGAAAAATGGCTGACAATGATCCAGACAATTTATTTACTTGATTAGTTAGTCAGTTATATTAACGTCCCTTTGTAAAGCAACACTAGGGCTATTTTGGGACGGACCTCGTCATTTTGAACCACGGTCAGATGGCGAGGATGACACCTGAGCTGGCACCCCCCTCTCCACGTCACACCACACCAGCGGGAGGGCGTTTGACATGACGGATTTAACGTGCAACAGACCCCCTTACACGACGGTTCTTCGGTGGAATCGGGTCTCGAACCTGAAATGCTACGGCTCACAAGCCGAGAACTTACCGCCAGGCCACCGCGGCCCATTTATTTACTTGGAACGCATTTGAAAGAGATTCTGAGGTCTCTTACCAGTATCAATAACTACTTTTCTCATATTTTTCTTTTATAGAAATATTTAAGTTATTGGTGGGTTTTCTCAATATATTTTTCTTGGTGTGTTGTAAGAGAAGATTCTGTTAGGTTGCGGTTATGTGATTAAATCAATTAAGAGATTCTCTTTACAAATTAATTTATTGAGAGATTCATATATTTTTGAAACTCACACATTTAACATGTGGAATAGGATTCAATTGTTGTTGACTAGAAATAAAATGAAGATAACATTGAAAATTTTCTGTCAACAAAAGTTTTTAAATACTTTCTCGACTCCGTTTAATGATTAAACAACCTAAGTAAATGCGAATTAAGTAGGACAAGTCGATTCGAATATATTGTTAGGGAAATCATCAGACAGGCTTATGGTACGAGAAATATAACAAGTCCTCAAAATGAATAATGATGATTTAGTCCATAAATACTATGAAGCACTTGTAACATAAACAAAGTCGAGTTGAATACAAAGAATAATAACTGGCAGAAACTCAACTTATGCAGATAACAAATCATTCGTCGGAAAACTGTAATAACAATTCTTGGGGAAAAAAATGACATTCGTGTTAGCTCCTCTACTTATATATTCTTCATAAAAGTTTATGGACTTTTTCAGAAGAATCTCGGATCTCTTACTCTTATAAATATATAGCCTAAATTCTTGTATTTTTCAAATTCTTCATTTTTATCTCTTAAGTGACCAAATTCATTTCATTGTTTCCTCCCTAACTCAAGGGTCGTTGATAGAATCCATACAGCATCCATTAAAAATGTCACTAAATGTTTCTTTTTGATTATGAAACTAATTGCGCAATTATACATTATTGCAGATTCGTTAAATTGTATTAATTATACGAGAGAAACCATGAGGTGTTAAGAGCAAAGATACAAGCAAACTGAAATATATTTAATTCAATTCGTTATTCGTAACAGTCATCATAATTAATTTACCACCGATAGAAAAGCGTTAATCCTTTTCTGCCTGTTATATCGGCAAAGCTGGTAAGTAATTCCATTCGTAACAAGTTAAAATTAATTAAAATAAATTACGTTCAAGGTCCCATTAACTAAAGTTAATTCAGGGCCCAAAATTTAAAACGCAATGATGTTTCGATACAAATCTAATAATTTTATTTCTTCAAATGAATAAATGAAAATATTAGTTTACACACATCAGCCTTAATATTACATAAATTAAAGAGAATTTCACCCTCAAGTCACAAATGCTTGAAAATTATCTTTCTACGCCTGTTTCATTTACGAAATTTAGAGAAATAATGGAAGATTAAATTTAATGAATATCTATTTATATGATTTATTAAGTATAAAAGGTTTAGTAATTGCCAATACAACAAATTTTGAATGCACTTATGTTTACACAATTTGTATTACATTTCTATTAAATAAGTCAGCTGTGACAAAACAGTATACTATAAATATATTTCTTAGTTTTAAATATAACAAAGAACGGTTTCACTGCACTTGGGTGTTTTTAAACGTATCAGAATTTGCTTCATGAAACTGGAGATTCCGAATTAAAATTAAACTGCCGAACCAAATTTAAAAAAAAAAACTGCCGAATTAAATTAAATAAAAAAATATCTGAGGTAAGAAGTTAGATAGGGTTAAAGGAGGCCCCAAATTCCCCGTCAGCACTGGTGTGCCGTGCCTAATGGTTCCTAGATGCCTTAATTAGGTTCTGACATTGGATTATCTTAGTGTTGTAATCTAATTGGAAGTCCCTGAAGAAAGCTGACTACAGTGGTAGACATAGATTTTTTTTGCAAGAGTGCAGGTGTTTTTCTCCGACAACTACTCAGAAGCAAATGAACTTGTACAAATAGTACGATGAGGAGAGATAAGCAGATATATAAGATATAAATAAGGAGAGATAACTCCTTATATATCCTTCCTCCAGACGTATATAAAGAGGACAGAAATATTTAGAGGAAGAGCTCTCTCTTTTTTAGGTTTTATTTCTTATTTTTTTCAGTGAGAATCAAAAAATTGTGGAGAAGGTGGATTTTCACAGGCTAGTGTTTATATTGACAACATCCTAACAAGTTCACAATGAAGAGAAAAAAGTTGCCTATTTTCAATATAAAATATCTTTAGCACTGCCTTATTTTAATAAGTAATAATTGAACTACTTTAAAAAAAGCAATTCTTAATACATTAGTCGAGAACGTCTTTTGATAATGCAATATAAATTGAAAAATCTTTAGATTTTTTTATAAACGACTATTCTATTAACACTTTAGTTAAAACTTTTGAACACTAACCCATTACACGCCTAAGCATAATTAGTCTAAATTACTTTCCAAATAAAAAAAATTGCAAGACATAAAAAAAATTAAAAGAAAAGAAAATTCAGTTTCAAATTTTCTTTTAAAAGTACTCAAATATTTTTTAAATAAAATTTATTTCATTATTTCAAAAAAATTTCATTTTCAATTTGAAAAATATTATTTTGAGTTTGTAATTTTATTTAAAGTCAACTCAACATTTTAATAAATTGATCAAAGTTAAAATTTAATTACGTATACGACAAATATAAATAAAGCATGAAAAAATAGAGACGTTGGTAACTAATGCGTTAACAAATGTCTTAAAATCCTTTTCAGATAGATACTATACACAATATATGGTTGAGCATACACGAAATTTATGTCAAATTAATTGTCATTTGAATAAATAAAAAAGACTAGAATTAATATTAGGAATTATGTATATCGCCCTAGTAATAAATGATAATCTAAACAATAAATAATATGAAAGCACGCCATATAATTTATATACCTACATTACAAGTTAGCACTCTCTTTTAATATTAGATAATTAATGGGCAAATCGGCATTACTGGCATGGCAGAAGTGAGTCAGCATCTGGGCATGGAAGCTGCTGATTTTAGAAAAGATTACAAAGAAGATCCGACGCTTAAGTGTTCTTGAAGAATGTTAAATTTATTGATACTAATCATTCTTTATGCTAGTAACTTCAAGGAGATTATATAATTTTAGATATTGTCCTCGTCATGAATGGCAAAGAATAAGAGAGACTAAACATATCGCTGGAATACGATGCCAGTCTTGTTTAATGTGAAATTTCTGGCTGAATTTCCTGGGAACTTAACCACTGACGACTATTGAGACGGAAATATCACGTTATGTAATAATTGTAATACGCTGTGTAATAATTGGTATTTCACTGGCTCATCACTAGATCATAAAAATAAATATTAAAATTCTCATTTATATTCTAAAAACGAGATTTATTCTCGTTAAACAATTTAATTCGAGGGCTGATATTACTATTCATATACCAACATACAAAAAGAAGATATACGTAAGAAAGTCATAAGAAGTCATACATAAAAAATAGTAGATTTTCCAACAAAAGCGGTATCTTTAATGTTTTATTAACTATCATATAGACATAATGGATTTGAACAAAACATATCTAAAATATTATTGAAAATATTCAGATATTTAAAGTTAAAATATAATCGATTATAGACAGTTTGCAATTTCACGTGAAAAGTGTAAACTGGAATGGCAGCTCATTAAACTCCTTCCGATATATTGCAAAAGTTGCAGAATACAAGCATTAAACCATCGATAAAGTACAATGTCAGATCACTGACAAAAACACAAAATTTGAATAGTCGCAAGATAGAAATCAGCAGAAGCATGGTAATTTTCATGATAAGCATTAATAGAAACTAATATCCATATATTGCAGCTCTAACATCTGTTGAAAATTAAAAACTCGCACCATAAAAGTAATAGTGACATTTTATGATCTGCCATTAATTTTTTTACTACTTTCTAACAATCTGCCAAAATTTTTCCTATCTCTAAAAAAATAAATTTTAAATCATATTTTTGATATTTTGTCAGTACATAATCAAAAAGCGTAATGGTGCTAAAATTATAGTGTGTATAATCTATTTATAAATATTTCGTTTTAATTTTTTCCAATTAGTTAATCTTGATATAAGAGCAGACATATGACAGCTTATTAGGAAATTTAAAACAAAAAAGTTATATATATTGCTGAAAAGTCAGTTAAATTTAATATTTCGATTCAAAATATCGAATGTTAAGCAAATATCAGCTACTCAGATCAGTAGGCACCAGACATAAATTTCTCCAGAACAGAAAAAAATATATATATCTAAACATTAACACTGCGCCGTACTCATAAAAGTGATTCAAACCTCTTTTAGAGTGTTTTTTCACGTTATTTCAAATAACTTTATGAATCTCACGCCGTTGAAAGGTTAAGTTATAGGAAATGCATCCTGCGTGTCTATTCCTGAAAAGATATTCGTACACCCATTTGCAAGAAAAAGTTCATTCTACAAAAAAATATAAAATTGATATGAAAGGTCATAATTGTGATGGATTGTTCCCATTTCTCGAACAAAAGAAACTTAAAAGGAGACTGCTTTTTCTCAATTTCATCTTAATCGAGGAGGATTTTTCACATTCTTGTGAGGGAAAAATTCAGAACTCTGGAATTTTTAACTTTCTTCCATTAATGCTATCTCTTGCAGAAGAGTTTAATAGACCTTAGAGATGGGAAAAGTATAATTTTTGTTTGAAAATTTCACAAAGAAAAAACTTGTCCGTACTCATCATCAAGAAATTTCAGAGAATCTATCAATCAAAAGCATTTGGAATTTTCATAACTTTTCCATAAGATATTCCTCAAAAACATGAGATGATTGAAGTAATTTAAGGGTTTTCAAATTGTGTTTCTTCTGAATTTTTTAATGTTTTGAGTTTTCAATAAAAAACTTGTTAACCTAAATTTAAATGTATGCACTTTTTTCATCTGCATCATTATTAGGTGGGCAAATTTCAACTTTTATTTTATCTACAAGTAATTTCGAGAGAATCATCTTTATGTTCTGGTTTGTTCTTCTTTAGTGACAGTATTTTCGGTATGCAAATGAAGTTAAGCATGGATGAAATTTAGTTATAAGAACATAAAGTTCACGTTTTCCCATTATTTTATGCTGAATTTTATCAAACGTCAATGAGATGAATTCTGTAATTTTTTTAAGCTTTATATTTATTTTGAATCGTTTTATTCTATCTTCAATGTAGGTTAGAAGTTATTGCTATTATATTCTTTATTTAAATTTTTATTTACCATTGCATTTTTTTCTGTTAGTGGATCATTATTTGCTTCCATACGATTTAATTGATTAGACTTGGGATGAATGTTCTTGAAGTTTTGACTTCGTAGAATTTCTTTATTATTTACTTCTAATATAACTATATATTTACAACCATATTATATATATAATTTTATTTATTATATACTTTGTCAATGTGCACGACATTTTTTACAATAAATTTCGTTATTTAATCTGTGGCAATGAAAATTTAAATATTATTAACAAGATAAAAGCCTGTCTAGACAGTTACATTTTTATGAATTACTACCATATTAGTAAATAATGTGCAATTAAAATTTTTGAATGTTTTGAAAAATTAGCCTTACGAGACAGAAAATTAAGTTCAAACATATTATTCATTCTCGGATTTATAAATACTCTGCGTTTTCGGAAATCTCAGAGTGTTTCAGGAAGCGTTTATTTCGTCAAAAAGGTGAGGAAAAAAATGGAGATATTTTTATTTAGCAATTTTTTAAGGAGATAAGAATCTTAATAACTGTTCACCTTTTCTGAGCAACACTCTTTAGCAAAGTACAATCATCAATACTAGGGATTGCAATATCGGGATACCGAATACCGGTATTTTGAGCCATTTTACAATTTCGTAATACCGGTATTCACAAGTTTAAATACCGGTTTTTCGGTATTTACCAGAAATTTTTTAAATTGTCTCCACTATATGTACAGGGATCGCCAACATAGCAAAATAGTATACGTTTTTGTTTTTATGTCTCCCTAACTGGCGAAATTAATAAGCTAATTAATGACTTAATTAATTGCTTAAATTAGCGAAACATGGATTATCCCTGAAAGAAGATATTGTATCCATAACGACTAATGGAGCAACAGTTATGAAAAAATTTGGAAAGTTGATTCGTACAAATCAGCAATGGTGCTATGCTCATGGAATTCAATTAGGCGTAATAGATGTATTATACTAAAAAAATAAAGACCAGAAGAATCCAAATATTGTGGATATAGAAACTTCGGATTCCGACATTGAAGAGAGTGAGAGTGATATTGACAATGAAGATAATGACAATGTAATTGTGGAAGTTGATATTGCTAATGAGATGAAATATTAAGCCATCAAGAATTGCTTCCTATAATTTATAAAGTTCGAAAAATTGTTAAGATATTTAAACTTTTCCCTACAAAAAATGCCATATTACAAAAATATATACTAACTGAAAATAAAACAGAATATATGTTAATAATAGATTCTAAGACACGTTGGAACAGTTTACTACTAATGATGGAACGGTTTTTGAAATTTAGAAATCCAATCCAAAAAGCAATAATCGACTTAAACCTGCAAATTAATATTTCAGACAGTGAATTCGACTTAATATCCAGAATTATATCAGCTCTACTTCCAATAAAACTGACTATAGAGGCATTACGACGGAGAGATTTTAATTTAATAATAGCTAATGCAACAATAAATTTCATGTTTTAATCATGAAGAACAGCACACGCCACTATCTGAAGAATTATATATTACATTGAAAAATCGCACAGAAGAAAGGCATACCGAAATAGAAAATGTCTTATGGTATTTACATAATTATAATGATTTTAAAAATGAAAATGAAAAAGAAGAAAAGAAAATAATCAATTCAAATCTGATTAAGTTTATAATAAATTTTCTTACAATTTTTTACTCACAAACCTATCCATATTCAGAAGAATTCGGTTCAATTATCGAAGATTATGATGTCACTACTGTCGATAGTGAAAAGGAATTGTCTCTTGAACAAAAATTAGAATTAGCGATAAATAAAAAAAATTCAACGAACCAAAATACAATACAGAAATCAGCTATATCCAAAACCATCCGACGAGGAATCGATTTATTTGAAGATGAGGGATTTAGAGGTCAATACTTGGAAAAAGTATATCGCGTATTGCTAACAGTACCACCAACTAGCGTAGATGCCGAAAGAGCGTTTTCGACAGCTGGTCATTTTTACACAAAATTACTTTTCAGCTTTAATGACAGTATAATTGATGCATCATGTTTTTAAGATCACATTTCAAAAATTTGTAATTGTACCACAGACTGAATAGTGATATTTACACTTTTTTTGTGATTTAAATAAATAAGTTGTTCCTTTACTTTTTTGTGATTCTTTATATACTGTTATAATTTATAAGTTCCATATTATTTTTTGTGATATTTACACTCTTTTATAAAATTGGCAAATAAAACTAAGAAACGCCTGTGTTTTCTTTCTTTTTCGAAAATTTTTAATACCATTATTAAAACCGGTATCCCGGTATTAAGATCTAAAAAATACCGAATACCGGTATTGAAATTTTGGTCCGGTATTGCAATCCCTAATCAATACGTACTAGTCTCGGGATCCTGAAAGGAAGGATACGAGCGCCAACAGAAAAAAAAAGTTAGACCCAGACAAAAAAACAAAGATTGGAAAAAAAAAAGAAACCCAGGCCGAGTTCCATGAAAACGGTCTGTATGATGCTAGCAACCACTTTGATGCTGCTTAAAAGAATTAAATAAACTCATATTTGCTACCCGTATTCATTTCTTTCGGAAATACTTCATTCAGCAAACCTTTTGTAGATACTTAAATAATGAAAATAAATAAGACACAGAAATGTAGTTAAACACACAGAATCAAGAAACAAAAAGCTGCATTAGAAAACCAGTTAAACAAGAATAAATATCAAAATTTATTTTCCCATTAAAGAGAAATGGAAATAATTTTTTTTTAATTAGAGGGAAATGCATTAGCAAGTAATTATTATTTAAATGTATTCCATCTTTTCAACATTATTATTGTGAATCAAAGAAATCTAATGAAAATTCGCTTCTTTTACATTCCTAAACCTAGATACTTAACTACTTTTCAGAACACTTATATTTAGCCAATGTTCACTAAATTTTTGCAACCCATTAATTAATATGTATGAGAATTAAACTTTCCCAGAATTCCAGACATAATTACATTTATTATTTATTTTGCATTCACCATTTTTATAGTTCACAGTGCTAACGAGATTTTAGTGAATCCCATATGAATTAGATAGCGATAGTGGAATCAGTGACATTGGGACAAAAACCGAAACTTTATATTCCCAATGAAATTCCAATTAAAACATTTCCTTTATTTTTAATTAAAAGTCTGAGCTTGAAAGAGGTAAAAAAACAAGTTTCGCAAAAAATGAACAAGTTTTAATTATCTAGTCTTAGAGAAGAAACGAGTTTATATGTTTCAGCAGAAACGATCCACAGAAAAGAAAATGAAGCAGTCTTTTATTAGGTTTAGTTGTATAGAAAGACAGTTGAAGTTGAAGAAAGATTCCCAATTAAAAAAGACATTTGAGACTAAGTATATAGTTCCGATTAATTAATGAGATTATGATCTCATTATACGCCTAATTTTTTATAACTTTGCAACTTCAGTAAAACTTACTTAAATTCATATTAAATTTAATAATATGTTTCATTTGTCTTTACTAATAAATTAATAGGAATTTTACTTTATTTTGTTTTAATATATGGTACTTTTTTATTTAACAAATGAGTTCATTTTTTTCCTGTGGTTGTACTTAAGACCTTAAGTTTTTCGATATTGTTTAATAGATGTGGCTTCAATAGATTTCATCCTTTTTTTAGAAGTGAGTACAGATTGTGTCTTTAAATTATTCATTAGGTATCTAGCATTACCTAAAAATGCTAATAAATGCATGTATTCATCATTAGGTACATAGATTTACTCTCTTATCATATATAGTTTAGGTGCATAGATTTACTCTCTTATCATATATAATTTAGGTACATAGATTTACTCTCTTATCATATATAATTTAGGTACATAGATTTACTCTCTTATCATATATAGTTTAGGTACATAGATTTACTCTCTAATCATATATAGTTTAGGTACATAGATGTACTCTCTTATCGTATATAGTTTAGGTACATAGATTTACTCTCTTATCATATATAGTTCCTATTTTGTGATAGATAGATGAGTGCTATCGAAAGAAAAAGGGGGTTTTAATTCTGATACAGTAAATTATTTTTTCTAATGACTTGAGAAAGAATTAAAGGGCATTTTGTTCATAATATTCACTATAAGAAAATATTTGTTGTTGTTGTTTTTTGATCTTCCATTCAGCGGCGTCTTGCTCATTAGGCACAGAACTGCAGTACCTCATTTAATTTATAAAAAAATAATGAATTTATTATTTTATTAATAAATTCAAAAATTATTAATAAATGCATTCATTAATCATTTTAATTAATAAATTAAAATTCACTTTTTTAAGCCACATTTTCGTTTGTTTGTCTTTTAATAAAATTTTGACTCTTTTCAATTTTGAGAGTTTGTGATCATTGCTGAATTTTTCATTCTGAGGGCTTGATGATTATGGAAAATAGGAAATAAATGCGATAATATAACCCTGAGAAAAAATAGATATCGAAACAACATGTAAAAGAATTGCAGATTCGGGCCTATTGTTAAGCAAACTATGAAAACGAAATGCGCGCACAACTTCTGGATTGAGTTGGAGACCAAACGCAACCCTTTTTCTCTCTTGAATATAGAGACACTAGAAATGCTGTTAGACCACCTCCGGCTTGGAACACTACCAACGGATTTCTTCTTTATTTCATTCCCATCCAAAATCTGCCTTTATTTTCTTTAATTTTCTCTCCTTCAATTATGAATTTAGGCTTTTTTTTGTTGTTTTTTTACTAAATATAAACGTCCAGTTTATTTGCGATTCATTATTGTTTTTCATTTTAATTCCTCTTCAAAACAAAAAGTACATGGATAATTTTTCACGATATTATTCAAGTGAAAATTTCTATAAGAAAGTATGAATTATTATATGTAAAATTAGATAGAAATTACAGATCAATTATTGACTGTCTTTCTTTACATTCATTTTTGGACGAGCATCTAATTAGCATTATTGTCACGATCACAATGTATAGAACGGATATCTGATACTTTTATTTGCTGAATCCTCATTTCAATTCTTGTACAATTTCGTATGGACAAACTTACGAGAAATGTCTATCATATACTGGCAAAGCTCTGGTTTCATATTCAAAATAATTTCCTTATTTTAAATCATTTCCATTTTCATTCCTTCGTATTTTGATTAATTTTCATCTGAATATTTTTAATTCCTTTTTATATACTGCATAAAAGATCTTCTTATTCTACGATTAGAGCATTCAGAATTTCTGCAATTATTTTTTCAATACCTTAAGGAAGTTTTATTTCTCTCTGCATTTTCATATTCGCATAACCTTTCCTCTCGAAAAGTTTCCACAAGTCTTGTGGGTTTTTTCATCTTTAGTTACATGGGAATGGGAGTGGACGAATATTCGATTTGGCATTAGAAATATGCTCCCTCGACAGAATAAATATATCTTTTGTGTAGGCGAGTTTATAAATTCTGTTTGCTATCTTTTAGTCTTATGTCTTGTTCATATTTCTTATTTCCATCTAATTAGAAGGTGAACGCCTCGATGAACTAGAATTATTTAATGTGCTTCCAGGTTTTTATTCATATGCACTAACATATCGCACTTGAGTGAACTTCTTTTATTAAATTATAATAGTGGAAAAAGAAAGATAGCACAGATGTAAGATTTGTAAAAGATATTGGTTAGATTTATCACTTTTATCTCATTATTATATATAATAGCGTCAGAAGAAAAGTAATTTTCAGCAGTCTGCCTCGTTTTCGTGCATGCACTTTATGGAAATGTGGGAAGAAACTAAAATATTTCAAAGCTTCATTGTATTTCATAGATCTTATTTAGATTTTCTCATTTTCAAAAGTATATTTTAATAAAACTAAAGGAAAACAAATTTTATAGCTATATTATATGATTTGATATGTTTATACATTTTGAGAATTTTTTTAATAACTTCTTTCTCTTTTTGTAAATAATGTGGCCTCTAGCAGACAGAACAACCATTGTCAGCGTTATTTAGAGTAAAATATGTCAGAAACAATGTGTAAGATTTCATCTCATACCAAGCTTTCAGAAACTCAGATCTCTCTAAGCTGTTCATCAAGAATATAATGAACAATTTAAAACATACTGATTGTATAAAAGACAGAGAACGTTCTAACACCATACCAATTTACAGAATACAGTCCTGCATAGTTCATTCATATTTTCAAGGGAAATAAAGATTTCTTATTCTCTCCTATTTCTTCTTCTTCTTAAGGACTTCTTTGTAATCTCTAGTCTGTAAAATTCTATGTTGCGAGCTGAAATAAGCGTTTCACTCAAATCCAGAAGTTTCATTTACTAAAACATAATGTTGCTTAGTAAGCTATATTTCACCACTTGCAATAGTTCATGTAAAACGACACTTTGATAGATCATATGCTGTTCAATTACGAAACAGCTTTCTATACTGAACATGTTTAGTCTTGAAATAATTATGTGAGAAACACAATATTAAACTGTAGAAATCCGAACAACAATAGCAGGTCTGAAATTATACCAAAACTGTTGAAGAGAATATTTTATTTTGTTACAGAACTACTACAAATATACAGTGTAATACAATGAATACACACTGAATTATTCTGTATTTGCAGTCTGATGCTGTATTGTATGAGATACACTAAACAGTATTTTCAATCAACATTATCTTGAAATATTCTGAAATAAAATATATTCATACAAGAAATGTTCTCTATTTTTTATAAATTTCCTGTATTCTATAGATATTTTCTTAGGTTTTATTTAAGGAAGATTTATCGGATATATTTTTTTATTTAGATTTCTTTTTCACAGTTAATACATTTTGAAAATATGGCGGTCATATAATTAATTTTAAATAATTTAAAGTGTAAATTTTCTATGGAAACAAAAAACAAAATGGACATAAAATAAACATAATTAAAAATTATAGAATGGATTAAAAGCGATATATTAATTAGTTTAATAATGTTTCTGAATTGTAATCGCATTCACTCAAGCAGAATGAAACTGCTTTAAAGATAAAATCAGGGTAAATCAGAAATTTAAATCTCACTTATCAAAAATGTATAAATCCTGTTTTTGCAAATACCATTAACACATATCTATGTCTGATAAGTTTTATAATATCTCATTTTCTTTTTATTCATTTACTTGACATCCCTTCATTCAAACCTTAAAAAATATTATTAGACAAATATCTAATTGTGGCCGAATCCAGCATTTAAAAAATCCTCCAAATTTTTTTAACTGAATATGAGTTATCTTTTACAACAAAATCAATGAATTCTAGGATACTTAATATAAATTGGTAGCATAATTGACCTTGAAACTCTTAATTCATCCAATTTGATGACGAAACTCTATATTATTTTCTCCTTATGGTAATTTTTTTTTAATTTTACGTTCTCTAAAAAAATATACAAGATCTAAAAAACAACATATTTCGTCTGAATGCAGCATATTTTTTATAGTATTTTATTATAATATATATTTTCTTCTTTTGATAACCAACTTAGCTAGATAAACTCCCGTACGTTGAAATAATCAATCATTTTTAGTAATCAATCATCCATGACTGTACTATAGACAAAGATCTTTTAATGGTACTTAATTTTACAGAAGCTGTTTTTTATTCAACCCATACAAGATTTTAATCACGAAATTTATATCAAAAATTCATTGTATTAAATACAGTTTTAAATATGGATAATAATTTATTTACTAGTTGCATTGAAATGGACTAATAAAAACTTTTATTCATTTGTTGACGTAAAATAAAATTATTATTATAACCTATATAATCTTTTCTTACAATTAGCTACAGTTAAAACAGGTTAATGATAATTAATGATATTAAGTTAAATGCGGCTCTTTCAACTGAAGATAGTATGCAATAATTATTTGATATAATTATGATCAACTAATTGATTTTATAAAGAATTTGAAACACGTGTTTTCATCAGAGCAGGGTAGGTTTGGTTTGGTTTAGTTATATTATCGTCCCGTTTAAAGCAACACTAGGGCTAGTTTGGGACTGACCTCTTAATTTTGAACCGCGATCAGATGACGAGGACGACACCTGAGCTGGCACTCCCCTCTCCACACCACACCACACCACACCAGCTTGAGGACGTTTGGTCATGACGGATTTAACGTGCAACAGATCCCATTACTCGGCGGTTCTTCGGTGGAATCGGGTCACGAACCTGAAACCCTCCGGTTCTGAAGCCGAGACCTTACCACCAGGCTACCGCGGCCTTCATCAGAGCAGGGTACTAGGTGCTTAACGACGGCGCATTTGGGCCACAAATACGATTTTGAAGTCGGAAAAAATACTAAGAATGAACTCTTAAGTATTAATATTAAACAGTGGGAGTAATCTCTTTAAAACAATTTCGCATACACTCCTCTAATAAAGGTGTTAGCCCAGAGAAGGTCTGCCATGACACTGGAGTACGAAAGTTACGAAATATTTGCTTTTGAAGTGAATTTAGTATTTTACTGAATCTATCGTCTTATCCTTGACAAGTTTGGTCGAGTTTAATCAATGCCAGTAATAGTTATAGTATCCGGAAATTGAATTTGTGCTTCGAACGCGTTTTCCTCAACCGGTTTTGAACAAAGATTTGACATGAAATTGCCTTTGTAATCACAAAAACCAAATTAAATTTGATATATTTAAGTTATTGTGTTTTTGAATGATCTCGTTTACA
Source organism: Argiope bruennichi (assembly GCF_947563725.1). Taxonomy (NCBI): domain Eukaryota; kingdom Metazoa; phylum Arthropoda; class Arachnida; order Araneae; family Araneidae; genus Argiope; species Argiope bruennichi. The sequence goes on from NC_079158.1 coordinate 61,241,318, forward strand.
TATTTCTGAAAGTACAGACCTACAGACAATCAACCCATAATTGGATTTGGCTCAAAGTTTGATAGGTGTCTACAACATTTATATTAAATTTTTGTACTGAATCTTATCTATCTAGCTCTTTTCGTTTTATAGTTATTGTTTCGAACTTATTTATACTTATTTTCTTATATTAACTTATTTTCGAACAGGTTTTATTTAAAATTTGATAGAAATCCGCAAATTTGTTGTAAAGACCGTATATAAAATTTTATTTATCTATGTCAAGTCATTTATAGTTATCTTTGAAGCAGACGATGAGACATTTTCCGAAAATGTGTTTTTCGAACTCAGGTAGGTCTAAAATTTAAAGATGCGTCAAATTCTTGATTTCGAATTTTTTGACGATTACTATAATTGATCTTTAGGTACTACGTATATGATAAAGCAAAAATGGCACACAATCATGAAATATTGATGATAACAGTTTCGGATACCTCAAAAATCCTTCGAATTTCACCTTGTATTGAATGCATCAAAATAAAGATACGAGACAGTATTTCATATTTGAGTTTACTTATATGAATTAAGCGTTAGTAACGATACATGGAATTCGACACTGAATGAATTCAATGAATTGAAACTGAATTTGCATATTTAAATTATATGTTATTATCTGTAAATGAAGATGTTATTATATCTGCTGTATTATCAACTTTCAATATTTATAGTTTACTATACATCGCACATATTCAGCTGAAGAAACATGTATTCATTTATAGAGTATCTATAGAAAACATATGTTTGCTCCAGAATAAAGTGCATCGCTTTTAAACACGGTTGAACAAATGCTAAAATTCCAATATACGCATTTCACTTTATGCAGCAGACTGGAAATACTTTCACTTTTCTGAAAACAGATTTGTAATTCCCTACTAGGGGTCAGTGAAGAGGTTCACAATCACTTCTGGGATGCAGGGATATGATGGTTGCCAAGGTTACGAACTTTATTCAGGCCAAATAGGCAAACGCACGTGTATGGAATATGTGATAAATATATTTCACAAGAATGGAAGCGTATGGGTTGTTTTAGCTGTTGAATGCTAAGTTTTGAATGAATTATTTAAAACTTTACAGGGTGGCAAAAGTTTCAAGGAAATTTTAAGCAGATGTTGTTGTCACAAAAATGTTTTTTGTGGACTGATCACACTAATAGTTTTTTTGTATATTTTCACATACAGATATTTCAAATAACTGTTATTGTTCACTTAATCATGTAAAAGTGGGCCGTGGTGGCCTGGTGGTAAGGTCTCGGCTTGTGAGTCGTAGGGTGCCAGGTTCGAGACCCCATTTCACCAAAGAACCACTGTGTAAGGGGGTCTGTTGCACGATAAATCCGTCAGGGTCAAACGTCCTCTCATTGGTGTGGTGTGGAGAGGGGAGTGCCAGCTCATGTGTCGTCCTCGTCATCTGACCGCGGTTCAAAATTACGAGGGCCTTCCCAAAATAGTCCTAGTGTTGCTTAAAACGGGACGTTAATATAACTAAACGAAACAAAATTAATCATGCAAAATGTCGAATAGAGAACCCTTATTCTGCTATTTTTTTCTTCAGCATCATAGGTTCTGTGTAATCGGATAGTTTAACGCGTTCACTGCCATGATTTATACCTGTGTTACGGACCAATATTTAATAAAATGCTGACTTATTCGCTATCTTTTAATTGTATTGTAGTAGAGAAGAAAATCTCATTATATAGTATATCTAATCACAGTCAATTCATGAGCTGAGCAACATGTTAAAACAAGAAGATATTAACTAAATATAGGCTTGGTCTGCTCGCGTCAAATTCTACTTTGACTGAGAAATTATAATGTCATGCGAATATGAGTGACACGGTAGTCAATATGGTGAAAAAATTGCAGTTTAGTTTTATAACTATTATTATTTTAAGCAAAAATTCGGATTTGCAGAAAAAAAAATTAGCATGTATAATAGTTACCTTCATAAATACAATATCTATATCTCAGGTAATTACTCAGATTTTAGTTCAATCATTTTGCATATATTTTTCTGGCATTTTTTTTCCCATTTGGGTATGAGTTATGCAAAAGTTATGGCAACTGACTATCAAGAATTTCTTCCCTCATAAGAGATAACATGCAGTAGTGGTCGAAATGATGGCAACTTTTTGGAAAGAGGACATTTTTGAGATTTGATGGATCATAACAATTTCATTTTGATAAATACTGTAAAATTATTTATCATTTTCAAGATTATTTAATCAAGAAATTAAAAGAAAATTTTGTTGGGTCATCAATTATAATGAAGGAAAAGGAAAAAATGGAATGCAATGACATTCTCAAAAGTTCTCAATCTTTACAGTTAATACACAGATTCGTAACTTTTAGCATCCATTATGACTTTGTAATACCACCCGATGTAGCTCACCAATTTTTTTTTACTTTTTCAGCTATTGTGATAGTATGATTGAATTATTGCTTTAAGTAATTGGGTTTTATTGCCGAGTTGCTTCTGAATAATAAGTTTCTTTAATGGTTCCATTGATTTTCAGTTGAGTTAAAATATAATATATTCTCTGGCCATTTCAGTAGTGGAATATAATTGTCTTGAAACTAGTTTTTGTATTTAAAAGCAACATGACACAGAGATGAATACTTTTAAAAACAAATTCTTCATTTTCAGTAAAAAGAAAAGACAGCGGCTTAAGAACGAGCAATTCATTTATGTTGTATTTATTTTATATTCAGACTAATCGACCAAATATATTTTTGCCTGCATCTTTAACATCTTTCACACTGTTACACAGTCTTCGCTCATAACACTAATCGGGTATTTAACAATAATGCTGTGCAACCAGAATAAAAATCTTCTATTATTTTTTCTTACTTTATTTATTACTTTATTTACACTTTCTTATTTCTTCACTGTCCATTTAGCAAGGATTTTGGATACAGTTGAATATTTTCAAAAAAAAATCTAATTTAAAATACTTTTTTTCTTGAGTTCTTACATTTATACTCGATTCCAGCAATCTACGTGAAATGGTTCTTGTACTAAATATTACATTACATTGCGCCATTTCACTTTCTTTAACCCCAAATGATTTTCTTCTATCACATAGTTTTTTTTTCTCTTATTACTTGATTTAATGTACATTTCCTTCCTTTTACCAATTTGGTTTTCTACTGACTGAATTTCCTTATACTTCTATACAAATTTAGAGATATCACCTATAGTTAGATTGTATCAGTTTGTTTCTAATTTCGTTGTAACTTTCATTCATATTTTTCATGCAATAATAAAACTTTACATCATTTTTTGGAATGACTAGTCAAATCTTTGTGCCACTTCTTTGACTTTTTTCACATTATGGCTGTTTCCAAAATGGAATTACAGAATACAAAGCTACTGTGATCAACTTGAAAAATGTCACATATATTATGGAATAATGATATCCATTCAGTTCCGAAACACAACAACAGTGGCTTAATTTTATTGATAACATGATGCCAACTATTTGTTTATCTAAACAGTCATTTCAGGGTTACATTCGAACTAAAAAAAAGCATTGTCTTATCAATTAAAACAAGTTATGCTTCTGTCTTTTGGTAATTTAGCTACGACATTTAAAGAAGAATTGTAATTGAACATACTTTATTGAGTGACATTTTTCATTAAATTATCTTTAACTCTTTCACTACTAATTCAGCCACAACCTGGCCATGAAATTTCTATATTAACCGAGCGATTTCTGTTTCAAACGAGGACTGCGAGTATACAAAGCAAGTTACGAGTATCTCTAAGGCTGCCCTCGTTTTACATCCTAAATTCCTCGTTTGAAAAGAAAACCGACCCATTAATATAGAATTTCTAAGACCAGGTTGGGCAGGATTATTAGTGAGAAGATGAAAATGATAACAATATTGTATTATTGCAAATACTATTGCTGTTACGAGACTAAACTTTTATAATCCTCTTTTTCCGTAATATATGTCTTTTAAAATGATTGAATCATTACAAACTAGAGAATAAAAATACAAGTAGCCCAAAAAATGGTGGGAAATTACCTCAAATATTCTTTTTCGTCATTCCTTTTGCTTCTGCGCGTGAAAGTGGAAATTGTTGTACCATTGAATAATATATTAGAATCTCGCTCCGGCGGGAAGATAATCCATCTCAAGTTATCATGGGAAGATAATCTATCTCGCTCTTCTTTCTAGTAATTTATTAACGGAAGTGTGAAGGTTATTTTCATTAACAATGACTGATTTAAGAGCATCCCTGACTAGAAAGTACTTTCTATTTCTTTCCAAGATGTGTTTAAATGGGATATTTTATCTTCTCATATTAAAAAGTTTAAAAAATGTGTTGCGAAGCAAAATCAAAAATTTCTTTCTAAATTTAAAATAAAAAATATTCACTTCCGTACCTATTTATTCTATTTTTTTATTGTTTACAGCGCAATTTATAAAGTAGCATGTTGAATACCGGTGTGGAATAGCAAAATAAGAATTTCATCTTAGTATTAATGTAATTTACATAGCTTTTTTGGTACCGCGAAGTTTAATTTTTATTGTTTACTAGTAAATTAAATTACAAAAACTAAATTCTTTGTAGAGATTTTTTTCCTCATTTTGGAGTAAAATAAGATGACAATATAATTCATGAGAAGCTTTTCAGTCAACGTTATCTGAAAAAGGGAGCATAAATGTCGTGGTAGCTGAGATTTGCCTATTCTAGTAAATACCTATGCAAAATTGTTTCTATTCATATTTAAAAAGTTATAAGTATTTTTACTTCTTTATTATAATATATATATATATATATATATATATATATTATAAATACAATTTCGGAATGACAGTTGTTTGGAACATTTTAAAAAAATTTAGGAAATAAACTCTTTCAAAGTTAAAACACATAAAAGTAACGAAACACACGTCTTCGACAGATATATTCTAGTAGTAATATTTTAATACGGTCCCTTGTGTTTACAATGCCCTTTGCCTATTAACTAATCATTTGGATATTGTATTATCCCTATCAGATGCGATCCAATTATTTCTGTTAACTAGAGTTCTACAATCCAAATACTAATTAACACGACACTTAGGTACAATTGCTGTTTTCAACAAAGACCAATATCGAAATAATTAAAAAAAAGTTGATTCATTTGTATGAATAGATAAGAGCCCCTGATATTTATTAAATTTTTATTATGAATAAAATACCAAGGAAAAATAAATTAATAAACAAAAAATATTTAAAATGTAATAATTAATTCAGAAATCAGCACGATTCGAAACTGCAAAACTGCAATGAATAAATAATAAAAACTTACTCATTTTAAAACGAATAAAAACTTATACTTCCAAACTTGTGAACTATTTTTAAAGAGTAAACAGATTAAGAAAATGAACTCTATTAATTATAAACAAAAGAACTTCAATGAAGTATTTCGAAGTTAAAGAAAGACTTATCAATTCATGACTTTCAGCTTATTCCTTAAAAACAAAAATCGTAACTGATTACACTTTTCCTTTGGGAAAATGATTTTGGGAAAAAAAGATTAAAATAACAAAAGAGAATACGGTGGAAATCAGCAGACGAATTCAAATGCATAGATAAAAAGAAAAATATGCAAAATCGTTTGTTAATAAATGAATTCAAAACAATTGATGTTACTGCACAGTTCATTTGTTTCTTTGACTATTGCTAGGCTAATCAACGAAGTGAAAACAAATACAAATAAAAGTGGTCTTTGTCTTACTAAAAAGATCTAAAAAAGGAAGTGTATTAGGAATTCTCCAGGATATGTAGAATTTAAAATTCTAAATGATTTGAAAAATGATAATGGAGGAGAAAAAGAGCGTTGTTTTAATTTTCTCCTCGAAGTTCGTTACATTTATTTTTTTTCTTGAAGATAAGAACGAAGAAAAGATTTTAAATTAACAAAAACAAACAAAAGATTGATGAAAGATAACGATACAAAAGAATAATTTAAAATATATTCTTCAAATAAACTTTATAATTTTAACATGCATTCTATACATTTGTATAGATGTTTTGCAAAATAACTATATTTTATTTTTAATTTTCTCTCGTAATAAAACAATTGTAATTGAGTAAATATTTGTGTTCTCTTAAAAACTTAAAGAATTATTTTATTGCTGAAAAAAATCTGTGCCTTTTAAAAAAATTTCACAACATTTACATAACTCAAATGTGAATGAGATATTTTCTATGCATAACTCATTGAAATTCAATGAGCTGTAAAAATTTCAAAATATTTTAAGAATGAAAAGAATTTTGTTTACAGTCTATTGAAATGGCTGTCCTTTCTGAATTATCTTCGTGTTTTTTTTTATTATAAGAGTAAGATTTAATCTACAGTGAAATACAGCTTTTTACTAAGGTGAATATAATTATTCAGATTATTTTTAAAAGAAATTTAGCTATATAAAAATATTTTAGAGACAGTGTTTTTTTATATACATTTTTGTTTAGATGCTTATATATTTTCAAATGTATTTATGGGCATTGCAGTCGAGAAATATTTATAGCACTTTCAATTAACAAAATTTTTTCATGTTTTGATTCAAGCATTAATGAACTTGAAGGGCATTCTTTAGTAAGATTGGTAAGATTGATGAGTATAGGGTGGATAAAACAACAGAATTATAATTGTAAAAGGCTTATTGATATTTGCTTTAAATAAAATATAGAATTTTACCGTCAGAAAATAAGCCTTGCAAAGACAATAGAAAACATATACAGGATGCGAAAAGGATACAGAAAAAGGAAGAGAAAAGAGGAAAATTATTAAAAAATAAAAAAATGAAGGAAATAAAAAAAAATTGAATTTAAAATTTAAAAAAATGAGAAAGGAAAAATATAGAAAGTAAGTAAGATATAAAAAAAAAGTAAATGCAAAGAGGGAAATGAATAAAAACTGTAATATTAATGATAGTAAAAATAAATATAAAAAAAGAAGAAAAATTAAATATAGAATTCACTGTTAAAAATTTAAGGTGGTTCAGACCAAGGTAGAGTTTGCATCTGAAAGCAAAAACTCAGATGCACAGACAATGGTAAAGTTCATTAAACAGTGGATACATTTTAAGCGTCTCCGACAAGCTGCAGAACTCTCTTCCAATAAATTGAATTGCATTTCTCAATTGAAGAAATGTCTGTCACGAACAAGTAAAAGATATCTGTACTGACAATCAGTTTGGTATCTTCCTCTAATTCCATAATAAGGGCGCCGTTTGTAATGACTGCCGATGCCGTTTGCCAGTGCAAAGGTTCAAAGTTGGAGCCTACTGGGCAACCCATTGAATAGCATCTTGTAAAAATTCGGTCACCATAAGTAAGAAACAATTATCTGTCATAAGGGGTTATTGAAACTATTAAGTTTGAAATAATTCTTATTTTCTTTAAATTATGCAATCCGAATAGACATCATGCCCAGCTAAAGGCAATTTTAACATCAAGTGATACTACTACACTATGTCTAGAGCTTGTTCTTACATCTCTAATCCATTTTTAATTTGAAAAATTTCCTCTGTATCGCTCCTACTTGGTATGAAACCATATTAATGATAACGAAGGTAGTTATTATTAAGAATATGGAGAAAAAAATTCTTTGCGAAATTAACTGATAAATAATTTTTCCCATTATATCCAGCAAGCAAATTGGTCTAAATGCTGTTTTGTCTGTATCAGCCTTGTTTTGTTTATTAAATGAAATGCATTGTGCTTTTTTTCCACTTTTTGTGGAAGTATCCATAGTTAAAACTACTATTGAAAAAAGCTTTTAAAGAAATGACTATTATAGGCACATGCTTCTTTGATGTCACCAGTATCAATTCCATCCGGCCCAAAAGCTTTTTATTGCTCATGTTATTGACTACGTGTTTTATCTCTAGATCTTAATGGAGTATCGTCTGGAGTGAATGGTGGGGTTCAACCTTCTTTGTAGATGACAGCATTGTTCTAGTGATGCATCTGCCTTGTCTTAAGGAAATGAAATTCTAAAAAAAAAATTGAATTATTTCTTGAATATTTTGTGACATAAAGCCATCTGGTAATTTTTTAACTGGTGTTTAGTTAGAAAGTTCTGGAAACCGGATTTTTTGCCACATCTAAATGGACGCCAGATGGTTCATTCACTGTGACATTTTCGCTGAAGGCTTTCCAGTCATCTCGTTCTGTTTTATTAAGGAAAAATAGATAAATGGCTTTAGCTTTCTTTGTATTTTGTCTTATGCATTTTCTACCATTAACGTTCTTTGCCTTATAGAGTTTCCTTTTGTGTCTCCTTATATGGCTCCGTAAAATTTTTAATTTTCTTGTCACTACGCATATTTTTTAACTATGGGTTTATTTTTGACAGTACATTTATTGTACGCCTATAGAATGGAGTCAACTGTTTGATAAATTTAACACAAAAGCATATTAGACGGAAAATTATTAAAGTATTTAAAAAATAGTTTATTATATTCTTGAATTCTCTAAACGTTTAACCCAAGAAATATGATACTTTAAGTATAAAAAGAAATAACCAAATGATCAACGAGGTACTAATAAATAATCAACAATATATTAAATTATGTTAAGTTCCAGAAAATTTCCTGAAACTATCACTATCTTCCTGAACTCATTTCCGTTGTATATTGCTATCAATGTTTTTTTGAAAACTCATCAAGGGCATGTTGACTTCTGAAACCATCAATAAGACAAAATTTCTTACCTATACTTAATTCTAGATGAAAACACTTCTTAATTTTATTGTTGCAAGTCTTGAAATATTCATGCGGTCCGCCGTGTCCTTGAAATCATTTTTTTTTATCAAGCTCCTTGTTAGCTGACTTTAATGTAAACCTATATATGATCACATCTGTAATTATAATTAATGTGTTTATATAAAAGCAAAACAACGAACACCCCGTTAAGTCAAATAGCATAACATATATTCAAATCTCTACGCAATGAAATATGCAAAATACTTTAGAAATATTTTTAAATGTAAATAATGATATAACAAACTTTAAAATATAAAACTCATGTCCTGATTTGTATTACTGAAAGTTTCAAGTTTTGATTGATTTAGGTAAGGCACGAAATCACAAAGAGGGAAATATTTTGATGGACATTTTTATGCAGACATGACTACCGTTCCTGATTAATAAAAGGAAGAAAGCTAAAACGACTTTAAAGTCACGGCATACAGAGAAGGTGGGATAACGCAAAATTAATATTTCGGTCGAAGCAGATTATTTTGGTTAATTTTATGAAGTTTTAAAAGTTTCCTGAAAGGAAAAATACTTGAAAGAGGAGAGGTGCATCTCCAGAAAATATATTTGGAAGAATCCTGAAAGGAATTTTGGTTCAAAGAGGAGAGGTGCATTTTCTAGAAGTGATATTTTGAAGGTGTTTGGAGAAAATGGTAATAAACTATATATAGCTCTGAAATCTTTTAGGTTATTGAAAATATGATGACTAATTTTACAATGATAAGATTTTTTTAATCAATTTTAATTACGGTGTTTTAACAAGTGTTTCAAATTTCTTTTAAGTGTTCCAGAAAAAAATATTCTTTGAAATTCAAAATTGAAATTAATAACTATAATCAAGAATAAAGGCATTTGCAAAGATATTTAAGGCAAGGCAATTAAAAAATGAAAATTGAGATCTCTCGATAATTTTAGATTTTCAAAAAAAGTATCGGAATTACATAAGCATACAATTTTAGGTTTAAAATAAATCTTTTGAATTTTTTTTCTTTGACTGTATAATATGGATTAAGAGTTTTATCTCTATTTCTAACGCTAATTTATCTGTTCATTTATGTGGATGATCGTTAAAGAGAAAAGGAAGGGAAAAAAAGGCTTAAACGCAGTTATTGATTATATATTATTCTTCAGTTATAGATTGCATAGTACCAGATACGATAAATTAGCATCCAGACGTATTCTAAAAATGCAATCCATTCTAAAGTGCTAAAGTTGGGCATTTATTCCAATTAAAACTATGGATTACTTTCAAAATAATTCCTGAAGTTTTTGTTGCACTCAGTATATTTTTTATAATGAATAGTTTTGGATTGATGTAAAGATTAAAATAATTTAAATAAAAATTTAAATATCATGTTTTAAAAGCGAACTAAAACATATAAAATACTTTCCTGTAGTTTCTTATGGATTTTCTTAAAAATATTCGTGATTGCGAATTTTAAAATTTCAAAAAATCTTAAGTTTTTATTGCATGTGCGAGGAATATTGCAGGATTTTAAATTAACTTCCTGATGAGCTATACTCGATGACAAACTCGATAAGAACGCGGTTTAATATTTCTTTGCTATTCAAGTTCAAAGTTTCATGCCTTTGACGGATTAGGAAGTTATTTTAAAATCATTGCAAATACATCACTTAATAGACAAACAATAGAATGATTTAATAAAAATGTGTTAAAATTGAAAAACTCAAATGCTACTATGACTTGCCATTCCGGCATCTGTTAGAAATTAAAGTTTTGATTATTTTAAAATCGTTTGCAAGATTTGTTCCTTACAGGCATACAAAAAAAATGAGTTAATAACCCAGAAGTGGATAGCAATGCTTTATGTTTAACTGGCGTTCACCAGTTCATATCCTCATTTAGCATATAATTTGATGCAAGTAAAACATATTTATGTTTATATTTCCTTGTTTTATCATGTTGTTCTACGTATGAATCGATTTAAAAACCTTTCACACCTTTCTTTCTAATTTGATATTTTCTCCTCTATTACATTTCAGAAATAACAAAGTACGCATCTTTTTGGGTATTGATCCGCATCATATGCATTAATCATGGCAAAGAGAGTGTAAAAGTCTGTAGCTCATTAGGAACTTAGTTTAAAATCGAGTGCAATATTTTCGCCAAGCATACAAACAAGAAAGAGAATCAATAAATATGTATTAATAACAGATATAATAATAAAATATTAAAACTTTAAAATGCTTTACCGCCTAGAAATTATACAAATGCATAGTTCTCATTTCTGAACCGAAGATGATGATGACTCCTTAGATGATGAATATAACGCCCACACACTAAGCTCTAGTACAAGATAGATTTTCAGCGGAAATTTGTTTAACTTATTTTGATGCTTAATGAATCGAAAGAAGAAAAATGCTGCGGTAGGCTAAATCTCTACTTTATCTCCTTTCCTTTTCTTCAGTATTGTTTATCAAAACTATAAAATAAAAATACTTAAAATTCTATGAAATATTTAAATTCTTTCCTTCAGACTTCTTTTTCATCAAGACTATTTTTTATCAAGTCATTTGACTACTGAAATATTCAAAATGATTTGAAAAAATAAAAAAAGACATTACCTATTCTTAATCAACGTTCAGATTATGCTGCTAGTTTATAATTTTGGTTTTCCCAACATATGTTTTCTTCGCAACGAATTCCTGATTAATCAAAAATTAAAACGTTTTGTTCTAAAAATATGATAAAGAAAATCAGAACTTCTTATCCATGTAACATCACGTTCTTCCTGAAAATTTGATTTCTTGGAACATATTAAAAAATGTTTAAGGATATCAAGCGCAAAATACTTTCTTATTAAGTCATCCCTAAACGCCTATTGATAATATTCAGCATTACATATGTAAATTACGTTTACTAACAAGGATCCTTCGATTATTAAAAAAATAATGTATCTCGCAAAACCATTACTATTAAAGCCATTTTAAATAATTTACTTTAAAATGTATAGAGAGCGATTCATTTTCAAACTCATCGTTGAAGTCAGATATATAAACAAACCGGTATTACTCCAGTCCACAGCACTTAGTAATATAAACAATTTACTCATTACTAATGTATGCGCTCTTCTCGCATGCCATTAGATGATAGTCATATCGGTCTGTGAACACACAAAGAGTCGTTAAACATCAATATGATTGACATCAACATTCGGCTCCTGTTAGGGTTGGGCAATGTTATTAAGTTGGAATTATAGATGCTTATAATAAAATTAATGATACATTTAAATTGAACACAATTTCAATATAAACTCTTAAATTCAAAAATACATAAAATTTTGTAATTTTTCAAAACAACTTTATAACAGGCAAATAATAATAATAATAAATAAATAAAAATAATAAAGATTTCAATGCACATAATATCGCTCGACTGTTGTAAATGGCAGGTGATAAATTTACTCGAAAAGGAAAATTTGTAAAATCGACATACCCTAATCATATTCTATAAGATAGCAATTCTTCTATTGAAAGTAATGAAAAATTATGGTTCTGTCAAAATTCGTCTAAACTATCAATAACAGCTGTTTTTCTTTCAATTCTCCATTAATTAGCTTTACATTCTGATACTCCCAGTCACATTAATTAGTTGCATTTGAATCGTCGTAATTCGATGAAATTGCAGGCTTGAATGAAGTATCGCTGCTACGGTCTTATTATTAGTGAAGTCATGCAAAATGATTAGACAAGAAATTGATATTAATTCCTTGAATTAAGAAAAAAATAATTCTAACATTCATGATATTAAGCATATACTAGGAACCAGCTTTAACCAAAACAATCAAAATATTCTAAAAAAAGCAAATAATTGCTTAAATTTCAAAACTATGCTATGGCAAGTCCTGATGTTCCTATTAAATTGTTGTTGGATGGTAAGTCCTAAAATGTCTTGCAAGTTGTAACTGTATGTTCAGTCCTAACGCCAGTCCATTATTAGAGGGTAAGCTTTAAAATTTCATGTAAATTGTAACTGTATGGTAATCCTAACAATGCTGGTAAGTTATTTTTGAGAGAGGGCCATAGTGATCTGGTGATAAGGTTTCGGCTTAGGGTTTCAAGTTCGTGATCCGATTATACTGAAGAATTATTGCATAAGCGGGAAGTGTGGAACTCAGATGTCGTCTTCGCCATCTGACCAAGGTTCAAAATTGCGAGGTCCATACCAAAATAGTCATAGTGTTGTTTTAAAAACGGGACGTTAATGTAACTTAAATGAGCTGAAAGTTGTTTTTGAGTTAAATGTTAAAATTTTACATTCATGCGATCATCTTTGTATTAATGGAATCAATTCAAATGATGTCGCAGTTACCTGACAAATACAACTATACATGTAATGTAACATGTTTCATGTAGTATATAACGATGCTTGTGAAGACACTTTTTTTCGTCTGCAAGGTATACAATGATACGATCATTTAGGAGCATGTGACAAATTTCGTCTGCCATTATGGAAGGAATTATCACCGTTATATTGTAGGACTAGCCAATTAATATTGTTATATTAATTGGCTAGTCCTTTTAAAGCTTACCCTCTAATAATGGACTGGCGTTAGGACTGAACATACAGTTACAACTTGCAAGACATTTTAGGACTTACCATCCAATTAATATTGTTATATTGTTAGATATTTCGATAATATGAAAAGTATAGATATTGTTAGATATTCCGATAATATGAAAAATATAGATTTTGATATGAATTACACATTGATAATAATAATGTCGAGGGATGATAATATGTCGTGCAATATCGTGAATGGGTCTTAATAATATTGTCGAACATTTTATTTAATAGGTAAATAGTTATTTCAAGATATTTTATTAACTAAGAGAAAAAAAAATATTTTTATAACCTGAGAACAAAAGAAAATCTTAAATACATAGAAATATCAGTTAAATCTGTTTCAAAAGGAAGTAAATTATAAAGCTAATCTTAAATATAATGTTTTATCAAGGAATAAATTATGGTAAGATGTAAGAAAAATTTAGAAATTCTTCACAAGTTCCAAATTTATATTCTTTCACATTCCAGTTTAAAATATTATTTATAAGTTAATGCATGCATAAATTAGATTAGATACTCTTTCATATGCAACATTACCAATTTCATTCTAACTGATACAAATTTTTTAATTGTTTCCATCTGAAATGAATTATAAAGCAAGGCAAGAATCTGCTTTTTGATGTTCCTAAATTTCTTTTCTAAATATTGAGCTGTTGTATTTGCAAAGAAAATATTTTAAGATGTTAAAGAAAGCAGGCTGGGAGAGATTTCTCTATATAATTCTAATCAGTTTTCAGTTAAAATTAAATTTAAAGGATACTTTTTACGCTGAAAAATTTATTTGGTAATACAGTAGACTCTCGATTATCCGCGCCTGCCGCACTAAGTTTTTTTTTTGCTTCCAAGCAAAAAGAAAATGCTTCCATATCAAGAAGCAAACACAAATGACTGATTTCTTCAAAAACGTGTAGTTTTACAGTTATGTTTTTGTAATTACATAATACATTACAGTATTAAAACAGTACATATGTATTAATTTTTCTGTGTATCCTGGACGACTCTTGTAAGTACAAAGCACTTTTCTGTTTTCATTAACAAAATGCATTTTAAGTTAGTTTTGAGTGATATACTAAAATATTAAGCGTTAGTTTAACATTTCCTGCTGTTTATTTTACGTTTTATTGTACATAAAACGATTTTTCAAAGTTGGAATGACTGTTTTCTCTTTTTCTATACCCGTTTTTAGCTTTTTTCGGATTATCCGCGATTTTTGTTATTCGCGGCGGCCGCACCACCCAATTCCGTGGATAATCGGGAGTGTACTGTAAATTATAAAAATATCAATATCAGGTATTTATAAATATTAATAATGAAAAAATAAATTTGAATTGTAACAAATTAATGATGAAATGAGTGTAAAAACTCCTAATGAGCTTTATAAAAATATAAGGATACCTCAATCACGTGCAAAAAGTTCGATACGTTTATAACCTTATTTTAATTTTGTCTGTCACTTTCTTTATGATTTTTGCAATATTTTCATATGTTGTGAAATAGTCTGCCTTATCTAGTGTTTGCTGAATTTTAAACTTTACCCAAGAATTGAATTGTTTAATTGTAACATTAAAAAGATTTAAATATTTTAACTTCCGATATTTTTCTTAATTTAAATATTTTTTTAAAATTCAATACATATTTTTCATCAGTATATTTTCATTAAATATTGTTCTTTAAAATATGAATCTGCTCATTCTTTTACGATTTCAATTACTCTTATCTTTATGCATCGATGGCATGGAAAGAATTAATAAGTCTTATCTCTTACGATTAAAGATTTTTCATTAGCTGTGCTTGATAATTATATTTTGAATTTTATTTCCCTTTCTTTGGATTTTCTCTTTTTCTTATACAATGCATGAAGGTTTCCTTCAGTTCAACCAGGAAATTTTATCAATTCTTTTTTATTCGATGTCTTTTGTGAATGGCAGATACGCGTAAACTTGCAACACATTAGCAACGTTTACTCAATGAAGTTTTATCTTTTTCGAAGCTTTTCTATACTCCTGGGCAATGATAAAGTAATTTTTAATTAAGAATTAATTTTTAGGTTGAATTTTATTTCAAGCGAATTAATAACTATTTTAACGGGAAAACATACACAGGTGTTATTAAAAGAAGTAAAAATGCTGCTACATTTTTGACATTCTTTTTGGAGTTTATCATTTGAGTCTGTTATTATTTCAATCCTTAATTATAAGCTATATTACAAGATAAAATTATAATTAATAATTTATAATAATAATAATTTATAATAAAATTATAATTATAAATTATAAGTCATATTGCAGAGTATAAACTATATAAAATTAACTTGTTATTTGAAACAAGTGAAAAATAAGAATTCAATTGAATAAGTTTACTTCAAATTAAAAATATATATATATAATACGAAATAAAAAGGAAAATGATTATTATGGTGTTAATTATTGGTAAAAGTTTTCAAATGAATGTTTTAATGGATGAATTTTAACTACACTAGAATATTTATCAAACATTATATCAAATTGTGATTCAAATTGAATTTAAAATACTATTAAAATTAATAGAAAAAATTGTACAGAAATAAAATTGATATAATTAAAAAAAACTAGAATTCTAAAACAATACAGAAATCTTTTTTATAAGGTAATCATTTTGAAAAATGTGATCTTATATTTCAAGTTATATCAATCGGTAATTGGCAAATCAGAGCGATTACATACCTGGAGAGAGATTAATCTGTTTTTGTGCTCCATTAAGCATTTTGTTTGAAACCTATTCTTTGATTTCTCTTGTATCTTCTTTCCTGTGGCCGAATGGGCTTGTTTTTTAATGACTTGGCGAACATTCTCCAGAACATTTCTTCAATATTTTGCACCTCCATAAATTCATCTAATTACCTAAGTAAAGTGTTGAATTCAATGCAACAAATAAAAACGCTCAATGAAACAGTGTACAATTATTTGTTTATCATTTGACTGTTGCCATTCGACTATAAGTAATAAGAGTGATTTCTGATATTATGAGGGATATATTGTCATAGGTGGAAGAACTGTCTTTCTTTGCTTTTTCAGATCTGAAGACATTAATTCAGATCTGAAATTATTCCTACACATTAAGGGAATGATAACATGTAAAAATAAAACTTTTTTTTCAAGTGAGAATGATTGTAGAATATCATGCCGTTAGTAAATTCTTTATGACACGTATCTGACTAAAAATCATGCAAACGATTCAGTAGACCATAGCATTTTACCGTATTATTCCAATGTTAGAGTTATATCTGAGCCTTTGTTTTGTAGTCGTTTTTGTTAATTCTTAAAGTAATTGTTTTCTAAAAAAGGACGCTTCAAAATTTAATTAGATTTTTGATTGTAAATTAATTAATAAAAATTCTTTTCCGATTGGTGTACCTCAGACAGTTAGATGAGAATCTTCCGGTATGATGTTTCTTTATAACCACCTTGCTGGGTATGAAATCCACTACCTCCTACCGATGATAGGACTTGTTTCCTATGGGTGGGGTTATATCGTTGTCGGTGATGCACTCAACCTCTGCTGTCGTGGTGTCCATTCATTCTGATGTATCAATGTGCCTATGATCGGATCGGAAGAGCTGTTTATAATTAATGGTTTTCCTCGACAGCATTGTAGAGAGCCGCGGTGGCCTGGTGGTAAGGTCTAGGCTTCAGAACCGGAGGGTTTCAAGTTCGTGACCCGATTCCACCGAAGAACCGTCGTGTAAGGGGGTCTGTTGCACGTTAAATCTGTCATGACCAAACGTCCTCCCGCTGGTGTGGTGTGGTGTGGAGAGGGGGGTGCCAGCTCAGGTGTCGTCCTCGTCATCTGACCGCGGTTCAAAATTACGAGGTCCGTCCCAAAATAGCCCTAGCGTTGCTTCAAACGGGACGTTAATATAACCAAATCAAACAAACCAATCGACAGCATTGTACCATATAGTCCACACACACACACACACACACACACACAAAAAAAAAGAAAAAAAAAACATTTTCCCAATATTTAAAAAAATAATAAAATTTGAATCTCAATGAAATAAATTTTCTGCACAAATGTTTCTCTACTTTTAACGAAGTAGGTTTAATATATTTTAAAATAATATTTTTCATTGTTTTTATAAGATTTATTTTATTTTTATTCAGATACACGCTGTAATAATACTAAATGAGCTTTTTTGTACATGTGTGTGAGCCAATGTTGCTAAAATTGATTAACAGCAAGGAAAGAAAAAATTAAGAATTCAAAATGATACCATAATATTTTAAAAATATCTTCCAGTTTTTTTATATTCTTTTTGTGTCCTTAATATAAAAAAACTGGAAGATATTTAAAAAATATTATGATATCATTTTGAATTTTTTCTTTCCTTGCTGTTAATCTTTGGAATTCCTAAGCTACATTTTTTTTCACATTATTAATAAGATAACACATGTTGCTATCACCGCTTTTCAATCCATGTAAGAGAAAGAAAGATGAATGACGTGTATACTGGTGTTCACATGATTTACAATGATAAAACTATTTACTAGCTTGGCTTACTCACAGATTTAAATATGAAAAATCCTGTAATTCGATATTTTTGTCAGATAAAAAGTTGTAAAAGGAGTAAGATCAAAGTATGTGCAAGAGGTTGTCTAGATGAATCCTTTTACTAAGCACAAATCCCATGGATCTTACGTGGATCCGATTTTTAATTTTGATAACTGAAGAATGAGAATTATTTTTTAAATAATAAAAATGGTAATCCCTTTGAGAAAGAATTTTTCTGATATTTCATGGCACTAAGTAAATATATCATTTTATAAATTTTTATTAGCAATAAAAGTTAATAAGTATCGATATATAAAAAAAAGAAAGAAAAATATTCGTTTCAATTCACGATAAAATCCCGTCATAAATATATGCATCAAAATAGAATCGAATTTTCGTTTTTAGTGAAGATAGAATGACATAAATTATAAATATATCTTAAAAATTCCGTCAAACTTTGTTTCGCATAATTTAGAAAGTCTCAGAAATACACTCTTGGAATTATTAGATAAAAACAATGCAAATAAAAGTTTTGCCATTTAATTTTTTAATAAGTTGAATCCTAGTAGTTATCAAAATGGTAAACTGCTTAATTCCATTTGCTCAGGTTCAGCTTTTAATACTGATGAAATGACAATACTGATACTGATATAATACTGATGTGCTCGTTAATTATCAACTTGATAAGCCATCACTTTGTCTTGCTATCAACATATATGCATACATCAAAATATGTAGAAATAAAGTCCTAACATGTCCACTCATTTACTGATTAAACTAATATTTAAGCTAAAACTTATATTTACGAAGATTTATTCAAAAGGCATTTTTCTACTCCTATTTCAAACTGCAGTAAAAGTAAATTTGATATATCTTTCAAATAACTAGTATGATTTTCAAATTACTTCAATGTTTTGGTTAGTTTTAAAGTATTAATTTAGCCTTTCAATAAAAGATTTTTCAATAATTTAACCATAGGGATCATTTTGAGGTCCGATTGCAAATACTTTGAATGATCGAAATTCATGCATATCATTTAACCATAAACACTTTTAATGAAAGCAATATCCGTTATTATTTCAAAGCTAAATGAAACAAAGAATGTTTACCAACCATACCGTCAGTCATTCATTGGTAAATGACATCGCGATTTCATATTATTTCAACTCAGAGTCGTTTTGGAGGCATTTCAATAGTCCATATCGCAGCCATTTAAAAATAGCTGAATGTATTCATATAGAAATCCCAGGGAGTAAATAATACGCGGAAGCCTACATTATAGTAATAACTGAAAATTATCTGCTTGGAATTATTATGATGAAATGGTTTCTGCATTGAATGAAAGGACTGTTGAACGAATATGTATACGAATTAAATGGACATATGAATTAAAAGCAATGATAATATATCCGGATAAAGCATTTCATCCAAATGCAAGTAATACATTTTGTATGCATTCGTTAGTTTATAGAATTTAGTTGAAATTTTTTAAGAATGATCGATTTTATTAGACATGGTATAGTTAAACGGTGAAAATTTTGTTGTTACGAAAAACAGTGAATAAATGGCTTGGAAGCAACAAATCAAAATTTTTAAATGGACAATCATTTTTTATGTAGACGATAATTTATAAAATTATCATCGGCGTATTTTATCGATATACGCAATTTGTGTGCAGACGATAATTTATAAAATTTGGTTGTAAATCTGTAAAAATGATATGTTTTATCGAACATGGTATATTTAAAAGGTGAAAAATTTAACTCTAAGTAAAAGACAGTGAAGAAATGGATTCGAATATGCAAATTAAGAATTTTAAATAGACCACCTTTGCAGGATGAGTTGTGGTAAATTTATTTGAAAGTTAAGAAGTCCGTGTGTTCGAAATTCCAACGAAGATTATCTATATGGTTTAGTTAGTACTGAATCTGAAGTATTTTATTTTGGGTTAGCAATAAATATATAGAGTAAAGGATACTGAATAAGGTGCCGGCATTATCATCTGGATATGATTAAAAGTTTCGAATTCGGTTCTTTCAAAATAAATCTTAGGCATATATATTTTCTATGTAAAGCTGTTAAATCTGATCTACGATTAATTGATTTTACAAGGAATAAAGAAATGGATTTTTAAAAATTTGGCTGAATATTAATATCGAAGAAGAAATATCATGATGGATAAAATTTTGCATGAATAAATACAAAGAACCACAATAAAAATTCAATAAATATCAAATACCTTAAATGCACTTAATTTAAAACAATACAGGTTATCCAAATGACTAATATTTAATTAATATAAAATATATAATTTACAAAAAAATATAAATTTTAATACAAATGTTAAATTGAATATTTGATCTATTTGAATCTTATATATAAGGCTAAATAAATATTATTATAAATTTTTCTAATTTAAGCAGCAAAAGCCCATATTGCAAGTTTTCTTGCGTAAGCGGATGCACTTTGATATATGAAATCAATTTTATAACTTATATTTTAAATAAAACGATTCACCGAAAAAAAATAAAGCATTTGAGATTTCAAGTTGTATGGATAATACATCGCATTTGAGATCGGATGAACGCACTTCGAAGCATAGGTTTTTGAATTTAATTGTAGATGGCATACATTGTAGCATACATTGAATTTAATTGTAGATGGCCAGATGCTAGTATTTTAGCAATAGTTCTGATTAATATGACTCAGTAAATAAAATGTTTAAAATTCTGTTTTTATTGTTTTCGAGGAAAAAATTATAATATGACTCATTTATTTTTCGGAATTGATTTCAGATTAGTTATCACTACAAATACTAAAACATCCAAACATATGGATAAATTCCCTAAACCTTTCATAAACATATTTTTTTCTGATATTGATATTTATTTCAATGATTTCATATAATTTCATTGGCATTTTTTAGTTGTGACTGCAACACTGATATGAAAGAAATAGAAGTTATCAGACACGACAATAATTATTATAAAGGATAATACTATGTTAAATTATATTTCAGAAATATCACATCTTTATGGAAACGAAGCACTTGACAAGAAAAAAAAACAAAAAAAAAACGAATTTTAACATTTGTTAATGGCATAAAAATTATTCACTGCTAATCATGGAATTGTTTTGTTCATGTTTGTATAAAGACTCTTGCTTGATGATTTAAATACAATTTAATGCTAATTCTTTAAGTCTATAATGAATATTTTATTAAAAATCTGAAACTGATCTTAAATCCTTTAATAAAATAAATTTTGAATTACAAAATAATAATAATTAATTTTACAATCTGATTACAAATTATATGTCAATCATAACTCTGGACACTAAAATCTTGACAATAATGTAGAAATGTAGAAAATAATGAATAATGTAGAACAGTAGAAGGGTCGCTAGACTTGATCAATTAGTCGATGATAAACCTCATAAACCTTCTAGCGGCGTGGTGGCATCGCTTGAAATGTTTTCACCAGAAAGGATTCAGTTCTGTGCATCTATGGAACAAAAAGATGAGTCACAGTTTTCTCTGATATCGTTTTCAAAGAATCATAAAACGGGTGTCATTTTAGAAAAAGTAACATGCTCTTGTAGATTTTTGAATTAAATATGAATTAAATATTTCATAAAGAGCCATTTGTACATTGAACAAAAATAAATTTAAAAATTTCCAATGGAAACACTCATTTTATTTCATCAAAATTTAGGCTATCTCAAACGTTATTTTCGAAAACCAAATTTAACGAGTTTAGGTCTATTTTTTCAGAAATCACTAATAATATGATTTCAGTCTAAAGATTAACGATATTTATACCAAAAGTTTAGGATCAAAATTTACAATAGATAATTGTAGTTAATGTGTAACTGCGCAGAAAAAAGAAGCCACGCTGTTCTTCTTCCGCATTGTTCTTCGTAGAGTTATATAAGAGTCATCATTCGAAAGGAATTAACATATTTAATTTGTAGGCAAATCATTCTGTTTACAAATTCAAAAGGATGTATTAAAAAATAAGAAAACAAAATTTAGATGTCCTTGAATATTTCTGTGCGTAAAAGCAACAAACTTCTCACAGGAATTATCACTATAAAAATGTAGCATACAATAGATTTTTACCATAAGACCGTTATTTTACAGATGCCTGTAAATTTTCGCAAATAAATACTATTACAGATATCCAAAATCTAAATCTTACGCATCTAAATATGGAGAAGGTCCCTTATTCTCCCTGTCAAATATTTCCCGAAATAATATTGGTATATTAATTAATATTTGTATTCTGGGTATTTATTTCTTGTAGAATCTTTTCATGGCATCTAAGAAGGATGTCGATATGTGGCGCTAGCTTCATAAGCCAGTTAACAGCCTTTGGATACAGGTGATCACTTTTGTCCAGTGGCTATGTTACGCGGCTACGAATCCTAGCGTCGTAGGTTTGATACTCGCTCAGGAAATTGCCACAAACAGCAGAATAAAGCTGTGCGGATCCATTTTTTTTCGCTGTTGTACATACACCAATATAGTATAAATGTAATATTACCCGGTCTTATACCCTAAAAATCAAGTTTTTTATCTTATTTATGTAAATCTGAATAATTTGATTTCACCTTGACGTCTTGATCGAAAATGAAATATTTGTCTTCAATCTAAAAATGCTCCCAATAGATGATTTCAACATAAAACTTAACCCGCGAAGACGCGCGCTTCTGTTGTGACTCGAAGACGCGCACCGGGCTTCGCAGGCCCGGAAACGTTTTTCGTAAGAAAAACGCAAATAAAATTACATTTACGTTACCGAAAATCTAAGTTTCTCAAAAGCATACTACTGAAAATATAAAATAATGTTTTTCAGATAAATGCCACTTTCAATTTACACAATTACAACTAGTTTAAGTACAAAATATTTAAAATTGTTTAAAGGTTCTTTTCTCTTTAAAACTGAAAATTACAAAACATACATGAGACATAAATTATTACTAGTATTTATTAATAAAAATTATTTCTACATTAGTAAATTAAAATAAAACTTACATTTTAGAGACATTTGCAGCAAACAACGCTGCTATGTTCCCCGCATACATTTTTTTTACACGCGGAACAACACATTTGGGATTTTCTGTCCTTTGTACTGGGACATACATGGCATCTTTTTCTAGAAATTTTTTGCTTTTTTTGCGGGGGAGTATCACAATTTTCACTGCGGTTACAATTCAATTGGTCACGCAATTGACGGGGAAGAGTAGCCTGCATACTTCTTTCTTGAAGGTGGTCCTTCAATAACTCTAAAGAAAGATCATTTATGAATAAACTTCTTTTCTTATACTGAACGGGTGGCGTATTTGATGACAGTAATATGATATGAGAATTTACAGTAGCAATATTCAGCATACTGAAAAATATGACCATAGGCCATCTTTTACTTATCCTGGCAGTAGAATATGTAGCTGACATTTCATCCACTACTTCAACTGCGCCCTTTGTAAGGTTATAAAATGCTATAATCTCTGGTTTCTTTGCTTCTCCTGTAGAAGCGTCAATTGTACCACCATTATGCATTGAGGATAAAAGAACAACACATTTGTTTTTTTTCGGTACGTAAGAAACCAGTGTCAAATTTTTTTGGAATCCAAATAATGTTGAATATTGTTCTCGTTTTTTTCCAGAAAGGAATTCCTTTGGAAGCTCCCTTTTATTTTTTCGGACTGTTCCCACAAGTGTAATTTTTTTCTTCAAGAGGTCTTTTGCTAAATCATAGCTAGTGTACCAATTGTCAACAGTTAGGTTGCGTCCTGAATTGAAAATAGGTTCTAGTAATCTCTTTACAGTTTTGTCTGGGCCATTTTCAACGTTATATGGTCCTGCTGGTTGAGTTCCTGCATAAATCTCTAGGTTCCATGTATAAAATGTTCTCGCATCTACCAAGGCAAAATTTTTTATTCCATACTTGGCTGGTTTATTTGGCATGTACTGTCGAAATGAACACCTTCCTCTGAACGGTTCTAATTTTTCGTCGATTGTCACATATTCTCCAAGAGTTTGAACTTTTTGACAATTTGCGACGAACATTTCAAAAATATTTCTGATGGGAGCAAGTTTATCCATTTCTCTTCTAGAAGAACTGTCTCTTATATCATCAAATCTGACACACCTCATCAGAAATAAAAAACGTTTATATGACATAGTACGGTGGAATATGTCAATTCCTGTCCCATCAGTAGCCCAGAGGTCCTTTACATTTACATGGGAAGATTTGTGCAGTCCACCAAAATAGAGAAGTCCTATAAATGCCTTTATTTCAGAAATTTTTTTAGGATTAGCGTCTCTTTCTCTTCCAAATTTACATGCAATTGATCGAATAAAAGTATTCGTGCACTCGACAATAATTGATATCATACTTTCATCAATCAGAAATGTCCAAGAATTTATTGGCGAGGATACATTTTTTGTTTCGCCAATATTTCCAGGCAGTTTTGAAATGATATTGTGAGCAGGAGTTCTCACATTTTTCCTTGGCTCCTTTTTATGCCATATCGTTTTACCGTCTTTCCCAACGTAATCATCGGTGGATTCACAAACGTACACTTCACTGTCTGAATCTAGCTCCTCTTCTGAATTCGATTGATGATCACTAATTAATTCTTCATCAACAATTTCTTCATCTTCCTCATTAAGAGATTCTTCATCTGTTGAAACTTCCGCTAATAATTTTTGTAATATTTCGCATTCCTCTTTATAACTCAAGTATCGAGACATTATTGCGACTGTCTCCACTGCTTACAAAAATAGCTATGCGAACGCTCGCATCGGGCTTTCGAGGCCCGCGCAGCTGTTTCTGACAGTAGGTGTTCCATTTTTCAAGAAACGAGAGGGGTGAAATTCCTAGAATGACTGGGGTCAGGTGGCAAATGACCTTGGACGCAGCTACTGGGGAACTTGAGTTTCTACGCTGAAAAACCGATTTTCTGCAGAATTTTTTTCAAGCGCTCGGGCCTCTGAGGCCCGACGCGCGCGCACGCGGGTTAAGGATGTTGTGAAAGAATTGACGATGAATATTTGTATCAGATATTTAAAGATACGTATTTATGCCTAGTGGGGTTTTAACGGAGAGCAAGTGTTACCTATAAATAAAATGCTAACTTCACCTGCATAAAGTAGTTCGAATTGTCCAACTGTTGCTAAAGTAGGTCTGAATAGACGCCTCGTATTCTTGTCTTTAAGAACATTTAAACCCCTATCTAAAAATAAACCCATAAAAATTTCCACATGAAGAACATACTTGTTTATTATTAGGATGTCCCAAAAGTTTTTTTCTCATCGCTCTATGAATGGCCTTATCTGGCTCTGCTTCTGCAAACATGCAAGCTTATCTATTAGCCGTCTATGTCGTCCAGAGCTCTAAACTGTCACAAAGCCGGGACCACACTCCAAAGAAAGTTCTTTTGTCCATTTGGTGGGATTGGAACGATGTAATTATCTACAAGCTCCTTCCAAAAGGTGAAACATTAAATTCTACGAAATAATATCCTCAACTGGATCAATTAAAAGCTGCCATAGCTGAAAAAAAACGGCCATAATTAATGAACTGACGAGGCGTTGTTTTTCATAACGCGAGATCACATATTACATTAGTCTTAAGAAAAAACCCTTACAATTTAATTGGGATGTTTTACCGCATCCTGCTTACTCTCCAGATCTCGCTCCATTTGATTTTTACTTCTATCTGTCCATAAAAAATTCTCTTCGTGATAAGCGTTTTAAATTCATCAGCGAGATAAAAGAGCACCTCGAGGATTATTTCTTCTCCAAAATACAATAATTTTGGAAAGAAGGCGTAATGTGTCTTCTTGGAAGAGGGAAGAAGGTAATAGAGCAAAAGGGTTCTTATATAACAAAATAAATAATATCTTAAACAGCAAATATAGTGCATTCATTTCATATTAGATATGGGAAAGAAACATATGGCACACCCTAATATATTTATATAACGTTTTGCTTTGTATTAATTACACGATATTACTTTTGTTTTGTTATTCGGCATTTAAGAATTATCATTGTTAATTTTTAAATGAATTATATAATATCTAAAGATAGATTATGAATAATATCTATGTAAATCATTGTAATTAAAAATCAAATATTCCATTTATAATGAACAATAAATTTTTGTAAATTTTAAAGCTGTTGAATAACATAGAATTATTAAATTATCCCAAATCCATATCCATTAGAAATGAAATCTTCAAATGCAATGGAAATTCGACGCATAGGAAACCCTAACTCCTATTAACGCCATTTTTTTTGGTGTGATAAATCTCAACAAGAAAAATTATATTCCTTCAACAAAAATTCTAATTTTTTTTTTTAATTATACGCTTTGGCTCGCCGTAGATAGTATGTAAACCCATTCTTAAGTAGCACAGACTGTATTTCTACTTCGGGAACTTTCCTTCGGTTCGATTTTAATTTCAAATGTAATCTATGGCACTTGTTTGGAGAGGTCTTCAACCAATTGGAAAGAAGGTAACACGGAAGGATTTAAAAGGATAAGTGCGTCATTGAATAACATTTGTAGACAAAAAATCTATGTTTATTCCGTTTATTATAAAGCAGTGATTTATATTTACGGTTACTAAAGAAATGCATAAACTAAAGACCTTTATAATTTTAATAGTTTTTTTCCCGTCTAATAGAATTTGAAAATAACATTACAGGAAACTGCATTTTTAAATTTGTTTCTTGTGCCCTATAAGGATCCGTCAGTCCCAATGGATTTTACTTGTTTATTCTCTTCCTCTAAGGGAAAATGTTGTTTAGAAACAAGCACGCGTTTATTTTAGCTTCGAGTCAGAAATATATCAAAGAAATAAAATGTTCGAATGTGTCTATAGGCACAAGTAGAGAACCCTCTCTCCCCCCCAAAAAAACTGTCTTGAAATGTTGTTGCTGTTTTCACTTCTCTCTAAAGTAAGGATGTAGTCTTAAAGAATAAAAAATTCTATTGTTTGATTTAAGAGAATTTCGTTGCTGATCCACAACCTAGAATAAAATATTATAATCCCAATTATTTTATGATTCTTTTCTAATCTAGAAATTACTAATTTCACTAAAGTTAGTAATTCTGTAAACATAATTTTTTATATAAAATATTAATTTAATTATAACAATTTAATTTTTTAAACCTTGTCAAGTGTGGATAACCAAGATTACTAGTGGTTGAATATTTTTAATAACTATATATTATTAAAGAGTAATACTATAGGTAATAAATTCAAATCCTTGTAAACTTTTAAAAACTGCAGTTCTATGAACTTTTGAATTATAACAAGCATGGGGGGGGAGGTATTTTTTAAATTCTTTTTGGATTATATTCCTCCGAAAATAATATCAGGACATATATTAATTTTTATTCCTGATTATTATTTAGATACAGGGGCTTACTTTAGGCTTATTTTCAGAAAAACTTATTTTAGGCTTATTTCCATGAACAAAAACAATTAATCATGTGAAAAAATCGCAGGTTCAAGTATCTGAAGGAAATAATCTCTCCACTGTCGTGTTGTTGCTTATGGCATTGGTCACAGACAAGACCGTTGACGAAGTGAGCGATTTTAAGCCCGAGTTTAAGCGTCTCTTGTTTCAGTAGCGCCATCTAGGACCAAGAGTAACTCTTAGCTACTCATGCGTCACAGCCCATTTTAGGGGGGGGATTTCATTCACTCATTCACAGATCGTAATTTAGACCTGAATCAGAGAACGATCATCTATGATCCAGTAACCCCAGTGGTATTATCTCGACTTTGAGGACTCTGTGGCTAAGACAGATTTATTCGTTCACCAGCCACCTTGTACACGGACAGTTTTCAGCTGGCGGGGGCTGAAACTCACAACCCAAGGGATGCAAATCCATCTTCTTATCAACCAGGCTATCCCGGCCTATCCACTGCCGTCATGCTTTGAATTCTTCTGACGGTTTATATAACTGTGTTGTCATTACAAACACATATATTTAAATATAAATCCTGCAAAAAAACAAAAAAATTATTTTTGTATCAACATTCATATATGAACATTCCATTCACTGATGCTGTCATTCGTCACAACAATAAATATCTTTTGACCAGATAAGTGGATATTTTTCTTTAAACTACCCTCGTCCACTTGTTGATTGTGCCTTTTTGTGTTTCTCACTATCATCTTCGAGCCATTCGAAGATCCAATTTCTTTTCTTTTCAGAAAGATATAGGATTATTATCCAGAGAATCTCCCGCAATCCCTTTCTTTCTTTCTTTTTTTTTCCTTCTAAGGAATGACTTTTTCTTTCTGAGCTCTTCTCATTACTTTTAATACCTTTAAATCCATTGAACATGGAAGGTTTTTATTAGGTCCGGCTAGTCCGTAATTTATCAAATCCATCTTTTTTTTTTTTTTTACTTTTTGAGTTTTAGTTGATTTTTTTTTTGCATTAATTATGATGCTAATATAACTAAATATAATTTTCACTAGAACTTATTTTAAGAATAGAGGGTATATCGTGGGTGTCCTGAAAAATTATACTGATGTTTATTTTTCGATCTGGTACCCTATTTTTAAAGTCTCAATACAGACCTTTCTGGTGAAGGTACATCATTGAAACTTGGTATAAACATTTTGCGGCTCAAGAAGAAACTCAATTTGTCATAAATAGGAGAGCTTGTCATAATCGTGCAAGTCGTAAAAAAACTTTTTTGTCCAAGTATTAATTATAAATTTCTTACCTAAATAATATCTTTAATTATTTCAGCACACCCATTTACTAGTAATCTCATTGCCATGCCATTACTCTGTTCACCTCCTTTATTCGGTGGTTAAGAACCTTGAATTCAAGCACTCCGTAACACTCCTATCAAATCGGCAAGTATTACTTTGCCTATAAAAAATTAAAAAAAAAACATATCTAAAAGAAATAAAAGTATTCATTTTGCATAAAAAAAAACTCTGTAAAAAGATAAAGAATAGAAACTATTCACTAGAAGACACAAAATGTTTGATAACATTTGTTATCACAAATTCATTTATAGTAGCAATTGTTTAATACGTCATTTAAAAAGGTGAACTATCTGCCGAAAAAATACTATTTTCACAAATTTCTTACCATCTTTCTTCCATTTCTCTTTTTGCTAATAAATCTACACAAGTTATGTCAAAAGGTTCTGATGAGTTTTGAAATCACAAGTAGTTAAAGTATGAAAAAAAAAGAAAGATAAAAAAATAAATCATGTATCATCTTAAGATCTATCTTCTTCTCACTCATTCTTTATTTTCATCGATGGTTTAAATTTCTTATTATAGCTTTGTGTAAGATTATAAATCATTTGCTATTGCTTACGAGATAAGTTTAAAATATTATTATATATAAAATATAAGAATAATTATAAGAATATTATTTCTGAACATGGATTTATCTTATTATCCTAAGATATCTTATCACTATTGCTAATAAATATGATTAACATTATTATTATAATTAAAGGCTTCGCATTGTATAAAAGCTATATTCAATTATTCAAAATACGCAAAATAAAAGGTTTAAATCTAATTTTCAGAAAAATAAGTCATAAGATATGTTACAGGTTTTAAAATTATTTTTTAGGTTATTCTATGGAATAAAGCGACACATTCTGAATTTATGTATATTACAGTGAAATATCTTCTGTTTAGGAGTCTAAATTCTTGCTTTTAAGTATCTTTTTATACACTTTCATAATTTAATATTCTATTAAGAAATCTGTGTTATCACATTTCTACTAACTGTTTTTTTCAAATCGTGATTCAACTAGATTTCGTTCAAATAATAGTTTATTTCAACATGCTCTTTAGTTTTCAAATCATTTTCCTATATTTACTATTCAAAGTACTTTTTGTAGAATCGCGATTTTTTAAAAGCTACTATACCTGTAGCCGATTGGAATGGGCGAGAATAGAACCAGGGACCTTGTGGTTCGCAGCCAAGTAACATGACCACAATACAAAAGCAATTGCTCGTGTAGCGTAGCTGTTAACTGGCTTATAAGCTTCCACCACATACCCAAAAACGGAAAGCCCATTATGTATTTGCTCTAAGATTACAATACAACTGCTTAAAAACGATCTTTTTTAATTTTTTAAATAATTTTATAAAAATATTCGTTTAAAGGGGGAAAAGTTAATTACAAAGTCTCCAAAAGAAGGTGGTAATTTTGTTTTTAGGCAATGCAATTAATATTTTCTATCACAAATTGTCGATTGAATCGAATAATTTATTTGTGATCCTTCGAAACAAAATATTGTCGTTATTGCACTGTAGCTTATTATGCCTGTACTAATGATATATTACAAAGTTTTCATCAGTGTGAGTTTTCCTAGTTTTATCTCGAATCCGAAAAAAAGTTTAAAATATTTTGACCAAGAAAAAAAAACTATTCAGCTATGCTTTACATCTGGTTGGTGATGCTAACACATATCAAACACACAAAGGATGAGAAAACTTACCAAAAATTCAATAGATATCGGAGGCGGAAGTTTCAATTTTTTCCATTACGACCTTGATAAAATACCAGCAAAAATAGAAGGCGGGCGTACCACTAGATAGGTAAAAATGGATTTTAAAAAATAATACAAGAAAAAGAAGAAAAATCCTTTTAGGTAAGCGAATATTGATAAAAATATTGGTTTTCAACCCTAAAAAAAGAGAAAATAGTGGAAATAACGGAAGCGAAATAATCATCTGTGATCTCAGATATGATTCAAAAATAGTTGCGAACGTTCTGACCTGAAAGAAAGTCAGGGACTTTAGGAAAACGGAACGAAGCAAAGAATGAATACAGAAGAATTGGAATAAAATGGAATTATACATAGCATGGATTTAGTAGGAAGCAATGCTAAATAGGAAACATATTATATATATATATATATATATATATATATATATATATATATATATATATATATATATATATATATGTAAGCAATTTTTATGTAAAGCAGAATGCAGTTTGAAGACAGTGAAGAGACTTTTTATCTTTTTAAATTCTTTTTAATCCATCGGGAACGCACAATTATTTACAAGCAGAGACGCGGACAAGACGTCCGCACAGCGCAGCACAAAATTCGAAGTGGGGAAGAAGGGCCGAAATAAATTATCCCTCGCCTTATATAACCTTAGATTTTGATAGGAAAAATATTTCTTCATAGTGCTAATATATTATTAAGATTCTGATAGGGATTTCTGATGCATGTCAATCACATGTAAGGCAACACACAAGGATCTTTTAAGAAAGAATGTGCTCACTGGACATTTTTTACCCTTTCACGCCGAGCGTGTGAAAGTATTGGCGTTTAGCCGATTCAACAATTTTATAAAGCTTCTCTCGAATTAATTAAGTAGAGAAAGTGGAATTGGATCACGAAATAAGAGAATATTTTAGAATGAAGTTACTATGGGCTAAATTAAGATAAAACTTTGGAAATTAATTAAACTGAAATTAAGTGTTTAAAATTTAAAATATCTTTATATATATATATATATATATATATATATATATATATATATATATATATATATATATATATATATATATATATATATATATATATATATATATAAAATTTCCGTTGGGGTAAACACAGGAATTTCGTCTTCGAAACGAAACTCGTAAAAGTAAGATTTTAATTGATTACCAGAAAAACTGTTTGTCATGAAACAGCTTATATCATATCATGTTTTAGAATTTAAGAAACAGATAGTTTGAAAGAAGAGAAATCAGAATAACATGGATATAAAAAAGTGCAATTTAACAATTGTTCGAAATATAAAAATTGATAGATTAAAAAATTATTTCATATTAACTTATTGTCTCTTAATATTATTTGTTTTGCTTCTACTGTGTTTTTAATAGATACGGTATTTCCAAATTTGTATTTGTTAATGTGTAGGTTAAAATAATTTTTTTATCATTTATTGATTTTATTGGCTTTATTGATATTTACTTAGAAGAAATTTTAAAAAAGGAATATATTTAGCAGGTAACAATTTCTGATTTCTTCGTTTTTTAGAAATAATACCATTTTCATTTTATTTCTGCTTTCAAACATTAAACCGTTTAAATTCCTATATTAGCGGTTAAAACGCTTGTGTTTTACAGAGCAAATTTTATGAACTGTTTCTTTAAAATAATGGATTTGTCATATTTTCTGATAAAACAATTAATTTATTATATAAAATATAAATTGTATGCTACATCTTGAAACTCAAAATAGTCTTTTCGTTTTAAAATAAAATCATTTCAGTATATTTGCAGCTTTAATTATTAATCGGATTGATATAGTTATGTAGTATAGAAATAATCATAGTTCTATGAGTTTCAAATAAAAATAAATTTCAGCTGCTTACTTTTTAATTTTTAAAACATAATAAAACCTGGAGCAAAGAGAACGATTTATACTTCAACAATTAGCTCTGTAAAAGAATATTTCTAATTTTTTCATTATTATTAAAGAAAATCAAAGTTCTTGCACTATTTTCCGAAATCAAATATATTGTGAAGTATAAATGTGAAATTATTTCCATTTACTTAAATTTATTTCATTTACTTAAATTTACGCAATAATTCTTTTTTATTTCAAATTGATTTTTAACTTTATTTCAATATATCTTCCTGGATGTGTCTCGTTTTTCAAATTTTATCGAAAATAAACCTTTTTGAAATTAAAAACAATTTTATTTTTCAAAATTTACGAAATTTTGTCAAATCAGGAATGTTTATTGGAAGACTGATTTCAATATTTCCTTAAAATAGGAACAGTTTCTTCCAGGCAGCTGTTTCAATGGACATAAAATTAATCCCTTTGATACTATATCTGAAGCTTAAACATTTTATTAAATCTCTGCTTATTGTGTTTGCTTCTCACCTCAATTAAGTGAATAATCAAATTAAGAGTAATGCAATTAATGAAGATTTTTTGGGCAAGACAGGCATCAGAGAAAGAGATGGGAAATTCATTCTTAAATTCTCATGAGATATCATTCAATTACGAACAAATGTGGGAAAGACTGGAGTTGAGAAAAAGAAAAGAGTCACCACTTGCGGTCGCTGCTAATATAACATTCTCTATAAAAGGTGCTCTCAATTTATGCCAAACTTTTGGGAGTGAATACTCAATCAGTGAAAAATCAAAATATACAAATTATGGATACTATCTTTCAATTACAAATAACTTCAAAAAATTAAGCGCCAAACAAACTAGAGTTTTAAAATAAAAATTCTAGTAGAATTTTTAGATTATCAGAGAAAACATGGATGATTGGATGACATGAAGACAAAATTTAAAACCAAGGGTAAATCATACAGTTGCAATTTCGCATTATAAAACTTAATATAAGTGGTATTTTTTTTTCATATTCCTGTATTCACGCTATAAAATTAAAAACATTTGTTACAAATCTTATAATATTTAAATAATATGTTGAACATAGCAGGAGAATGCTCAGAATAGGCACATAACAGCATCCGTTGAATTATTCTATAAATTGAAGAATTTTTGCTGACTTTGAGATTCAAAAATTAAGTCTATGCTACACAGAAAAAAGAGTGTTGACAATCAATCATGAGACGCATTGTCAGCATTTAGCCTTTAACGAGATTTCAAAATAATTTCTAAGACACAGGATTCTAATCTCTTGCAATCTTTCTTCGCCTAAAATTTTGAGCAGTATTGTCAAACAAGCTCTTGGGGTGTAAAATTCCAATTTACTAACTTACTACAATTCTGGAAGTAAATATAAATTATATCTTTTATATTATCCAACAAAGATTTAAACTGTTTGAAATCAGGAATTATTTTAGTTACAAATATGAAATAATTTTTAATAAATTATAAATTCTAACATGAATTTTGACGATTTTACCCATTGAGTAACATGTCCTATAATAATAGCTTTCTATTAAGAGATCTTAAATAATAAATGTCTATTTCTTGGCTATTATTTATGAGTGCTTATAAGATTTTTTAGTAAAATTTCTGACAACAATAGTTTCAACTATGAAGAAATAGGATCAACGATAAGCTGAATTTGTGTAATTTAAATCAATAATAATATACTTATATCAATGATAATATACTTGCTTGCTGAACAGTTGATATCTTGTAGATATCCCAAATCACTGGACAATTTTAATTTCTGGAAATTGTCACAAGTCGCCTCTTGGAGATGAAATTTTATATAAAGTGTGTTCTATGATGCATACTGTCATTCGGTGTTTTCTATACTAAACCTATTTAAATACAAGATTATAAAAATTGATCTATGTAGCTATTTGTGAAATGATAGGAATTTTCGGATGCATATATTGAAATTTTTTCAAAACTTGTTGCATCGGTTTCAATAAAAAAAAATGCATCGGTTTTTTTCTCTGTTTGCGGCCATTTCGAAACTTGCTTCATGAATATTCCTCTTATACCAGGGTATTAATAAATTAAAATAAATTAAACTATTGTCTGATATCGTTATTAAGACAGTTGCAATGGCTAACTGAAGTAAATTTTAAGAATTCTTTGAAAGCATTTCTGAATGTAAAATATGTATATTTCAAATTTTAGAAGTTTTGGCTTTGGATGATTGATATTAATATCTCAGAATTAATAACCCGTGAATATTTTTAAATTTCTAATCGTAAATTTCTTCAGAGATTTTTAAGCCTAAATTAAATTTCAACATTAAAAATGCTATACTCTTTCTAGAAGTTTATGCTTTAATATAAGAACTGTTCAATTTACCAGGCCCCAGATAATTTAATTAAATATCCATGCTACAGTAGACCTTTATATTACTTTAAATCGCCTCAAATTACAGTTTAATTAATTTTGGGATAATAACTATAGTACCGTGTCTTCAAAAAAAGTGGAAATAGATATAGAGCATTTGAAAATAGATATTTAAATTATCATGTGATGATATATATCACTGAAATTAATACATGTCCTAAAAGAGAAAAATGCGCAGTTTAAACATTTACTTAATGTTTAATATATAACTGAATTGTTCATATACATATTATATTACATACATATACATATATACACATACATATATACATATACATATATGTATATATGTTTATTAATATACATATTATATATATTCAAAATAAAGAAAAACGATAAAACGTTGCGTTTTCTTAAGAAATTAAACATTTTTGACCGCAAAGAAAGACTTTTTTTAAACATTTTCTATCTAGATTGGTATCTCTCAATGACAAAATAGATAAATTACACCATCATTTCTTATCTGAAATAGAAGTATAACTTAAGAAAATGGCTTACGTCAATTTTACTGATATTGGATGGAACAGTTTCTAAAGGCCGCTAGCTTGATGAATGACCTAGTAGACTTTATTTGAGAGTTGAGATCGAATGCCGCTATAGTGAGTATAAATTTTAATCACCCTTCTTTCTCTGGACTAGAATGACGTTTCTGTCTCTGATTTAGTGATAAAATAGCGTTTGAATATGTGTGATTTTGGTTATATAGCAATTTTCTAATATAGGATCACAATAAAAAATATTTCCTTTTCTTCTTAAAACTTTAATTACAAAAGAAAATCTTGCCGAAATAAAAATCGCATGATGTCCCAATACTAAAATGAAAATCTGCATAAAAAATGTAAGATATGTTTTTAGAAAGTTCAGTATAAGATTCATAACGTGGTTAGTATATAATATTGTTACGAATCTGTAATGTTGCTTCTGAGCACAGTTACTCCCATCGTAGGAAGGATAGTTTTACAGACAGGTCTTTTGGATATTTATTGATCAGATGCCAGATCAGTGACACCCGGACTTGGCTAACATTTGGCGACTTGGTAATGAACGTGGCGACAAAATGGGTGTTATTAGAATCTAGAAAAATTTTATCGATAGGACCAATAAGAGACGAGTTATGCTTGATGATTCGAGTGCCTTCTTTGCCCTGCTCCGGAAGCTATAAAAAGCCGGCTGTGCAAGTCGAAGTCAATAGTATACAGAGTTGTATAGTGAGTTAATGACAAAGAAGGATCAATCCAGCCAGTGGACCTCAAGCAATTAATGGATTGAGAATTGGTGCTGCCGTATGCCGAGTTTTGGATGCAGTTATTGATGCAGCATTGAGTCCGGTGTGGAGTAACCAGGCGTATAGCAGTGAGTTGGCAGTTGGCTACAGCTAAAGTGAAAAGACAGTGGAGAATAGTAGGTGTTTGGAGAGATCTTAG
Source organism: Argiope bruennichi (assembly GCF_947563725.1). Classification (NCBI taxonomy): domain Eukaryota; kingdom Metazoa; phylum Arthropoda; class Arachnida; order Araneae; family Araneidae; genus Argiope; species Argiope bruennichi. The sequence goes on from NC_079158.1 coordinate 61,277,498, forward strand.
TGAATAGCTAAGAAGATTCCCTCCTTCTTCTGAGTCTGTCTGACCGCTTTGTGTGCTGTAGTTGTGGTTTACTACCGATTACTACTAGTGAGCTGCTGTTTGTTCTAAATGTACTGTTGTGTTTTGCTTGTGTACGTCTCGGCTGTGTTTTATCGTCTGAGTATTCATGTTTTAAAAAGGCGTTATTTTTTTATTAATACCTATTGACTGTGTTATCATAAACCCACTACAAAGAACCCGTCGAGTTTTACAGAATAATTTTCGTAATAATGTGTGTGTGTGTATTAAAGGAACATAACAAATCTATGTATATTTCCATTTGCAGTGCCGAATGATACGTAAATGCGCCATTAAATTTTTATTAAGAGGTTGATATACATATGCATCATCACAAATAAGTGGTGTTAAGTTTCAATAACAACATCAAAACCTTGATCCGTGCTTCTTTATACAAAATCTTTCCAAGAATTATGTTTAATTAAAAACTAAATGCTCTAAAACAATAATAAGTAAAATTCAAAAAGATTAAATTTATAAATCAATGTGATTTTGTTTCCTCGACCATAAAGAGAAATTGTAATATACAGAAAAAAACAGGGAAATATAGTTCAACAAAAGGGATTAATCTCTGCAAAACAAAAAAAGTTTATATTTCTTTTCCTTCTTCCGCTTCATTTTCAATTTTTAAAAAAGCGATGTATGAAAGCAGACATGGGATGCGTGAATGAAATATTAATTTCAAAATCTCTTTAATTTAATAAAATTACTTTCTTTCTCATGGAAGAATTTTAAAGAGATAATCAGTTCGATTATTTACGCTAACTCAAAATTTCTCCGCCAAAAATAAAAATGAATGATTTATCTCATTAAAATATGAGGCTTTTTTTTATTTCTTTCAAAAAATGACAAAAGATATTTTTTATGCTCTTAATATAATTCTTTTGTATGGCTGATGCGCAACAAAATATTCATTTCACACGAAGCGATTAATTCTTCAGCATCAAACGATATCCAACATAAGTACATGTAGTTTTGGTTGGGCTTAATATTTGTCTGAAATTGATTGCCCGTTGACATTTTTATTCTTAAAAAAATCGGCTAACAAAATATAAATTCACAAATTTCCATTTAATGTTAAACTGTATTTATGGACAAGAGGAAAAGTTATCGCGAAATCGGTAATGTATATTTATAGTTTTTGTTTTTATTTCTAAAACAACTTGTCCTGTAGGATTTCGTGAAACATTTCAGAATTTTTTTTCAATAATCGTTTGCTTATATTCTCTTAAAATGTGTCTGAATAGTTTGTGGTGGAAAGTAGATCATTATGATCCTTGCAGTGGAAGCAACAGGACGTATGTTTTCGAGAACAGTTCTCTAATAATCACATTCCACACTAAACAAATACAAAGACAAGACAAGACATTCACGCACTCACCTCAACAGAACAGCATATCATCTCATTTTTATTGCAATACCAATGCACTATGGGATGCGTACCTAATCAGGCATCGCCATCTATTATCGAAAAGAGAAGATAAAGTAATGCAACTGCTACAAGTTTAATTTATACTTTCATTATATCTCTCTTCTAGAAAAGTAATTATCTCAATTTAACTTAGCATTTGTAAAAATATATATATAATTTTAAATTAAATTTTGAAAATACTTAATAAAGTTTATTTATCCAATAGCATTATCTAAATGAAATAATTTTTAGCTAAATAACTTATTATAGTTCCACTTATGAACTAGCACAATATCTGATATATAATTACAGAGAAAATATAATACTATAATTTTACAGAATATTATAATCATTCGCTAAAATGTATGTATTTTTTTATTACCTTCTTCAGTTACATAAGTAAAAAGGAACGATCTGCTTTTTGACAAATCTCCTTAAAAAACACATATTTTCAAATTTTGATACTGATATACAATTTTCTTTTAATGACCACATGTTAAATTTCTGTCATTAATCACTTCATTATTTTTCTGATAACGAGACATCAGAAAGAGAAAAATAAACAGGCAGATATACAAAATATTTGAGGTAGTGAAGGTTCAGATGGAACAGCCATAAAATCTGTAAGTAGAATATTATAACGATGGCAATAGTTTTTTTAAAACTCTATAAATGCAGAATCGAAATCTGTGGAAATATGATTGATTTACTGCACAGTGAAGAATTACCTGATTTTATTGATTCTCTGCTGCAGTATTGGTAATCTCTAACAACATAATATATGGTTTTACTTTGGGGCGCACTGTCCAATTTGTAATTAAATTCAAATGAAAAAGACGTCACCTCCGACGTATTATACTACAAGGAATCATTTTCTTTGTTATACAAAGTATGGAGTTTCTTATCACAATAGCAATTTATATATATATATATATATATATATATATATATATATATATATATATATATATATATATATATATATATATATATATATAAACATGTGACAACCAATGAAAGGCAAGTATTTTATAATATCAAGACTAGAACACCAGAAGATTAAATGCAGTTTACAAGCAGATTACATCGGCGAGATTGAATTAGCAATGATATCCTGATTCATTAATAAGTATAAAAGTGATGATGAATTTGAAGATTGAAGTTTTTGTATCATTTTAAATTGGATATCGTTCATTATTAAGTTTCAAGAAAAGCAAAACTGTTTTTTTTTTTCAAATTAATGGTATGAAACTGACTTGATTATTCACTTGGTTGACTTGATTATTTGTTTGAAGAACCGGTTCAAGCTGCGCTACGTAACCATTAAGATACCACTGTCCTTGAGACGCTTATATGCTGAGCTCTTAAAGATTTTCTTCATACTTTTTAATACATGTCCTTATTTTATAATATTACTAACGATTGCAAGAATTCATTATTTCAAAACTAGTACAAGGAAACAATGCATACATATCCAGTAAAGAGTTAAAAACCTGATTGTTTAGTGAAATTAAATGTTTTCTGGATCCTTTTTTTATTGCTAGCCAGATAATTAAATCTTTTCTGGATCCTTTTTTTTTATTCCTAGCCAGATAATTAAATCTTTTCTGGATCCTTTTTTTTATTCCTAGCCAGATAATTAAATCTTTTCTGGATCCTTTTTTTTTATTCCTAGCCAGATATCAATGCTTCTGCTTATCATAAATGATGGATTAAACATTCGTATTTAATTTAGAATGATACTAGTTTTTCTTTTAAAAATTGCATAAAAGAGTAAAAAAGACAAATATCAAGTTTTTAAACAATTGACATGGAACTCAGAAATGATTTAATGTGTATGAGATAGTAAAACAGTTCATTGATCGCACCCTAATCTTAGTGATAATTAATAAACTAAATTGATAATTAATAGTTACTAAACTAGCGATATTTTGTTGCAGCAGCTTAGTTAAATTGGTTCCATTTTCCTAAACTAGTGATTAATAGTTACTAAACTAGTGATAATTAATAGTTACTAAATTGAGGGATATATTGTTGCAGCAGCTTTGTTAAATTGGTACCATTTTCCTATAAAGAGGAAAATGGTACCAATTTAACAAAGCTGATGCAACAAGATATCCCTCAATTGAGTCTTTTACATTTCAATAAGTTTCACTTATTGATATAACTCATAATATCTGATGAAATTAGAAATACAAATCTATGATTGGATAGATAAATTTTCATGGGACAGAAAAATCATTCCATTCAAATAAAATGCAGTTCTATTTACATGAATTTCTATAATTTATACACTTTCTCGCTATGCTTAGCGAAAATAATATTTTCCACATTTCAACTTCATTCGTTAAAAATTCCAATCCATCACGCAGTTTATCCAAACATAATGCCTCAGACGGAAAAGCAATTCATAATATATCAAATCGAAGGGTTTTCCGATTCCTGTAAATCAAATGAGAAACAATCGATTTATAAGATGGATTCAATAAATAGGAAAGTACTTCTCACCACGGAAATGTGAGTATTTATCCAAGGAACCAAATAAGTACTAAGCACCCTCAACACGGTCCTTTTGGAATGTGGAATCAAAATAAAGGTTTATCAAGGTCCTGAAACAATCAAGTTTATCTTAAATGGAAGTAGTGCAGTGGAAACAGATGCAAATGCGATTTGACGATGAAGTTGTGATGTATGGGAAGTTTCCACATCGGATTGGAGTGTTTTATTCACCGAAAAGAGAGGTTTGTTCAGGGAACAACTTTGTAGATTTGCCATCTCGTTATTCTCTCCACCTATTGTACTTTGAAACTGGAAGATCTTCTTTTACTTCGAGTTCATATTTAATGACATAAAATCAAGAACTCTAACGGAGAGGTTATATTATCTCATAATTTAAAGAATTGCATCACATGGTAAAATGAAATTCTTTCATTGTTATCCATGTTGCATAAAAGATGGTAGAAGAAATGGATGTAATTCATGCTAATAATGTAATAGTTCCTCACATTACATGTAGTTAATAATTAACAAAAAGCAATTTTTTAGTCTAATGTTTTCTTTTAATTTCATTTATAAAAACTCACGTGATAATTTAAAAATCCTCAACAAACAGAGGCTTAGAAAATTAAAATTAAACATCAAAAAAATATAGTTAGACATTTTACTTTTGGTGCGTTGAAAGGTAGGAAAAGAGTAAGTGGTCATCGCGAAGGGTTTCTGTTTTCAATCTCCACGAATAATAAAGGTGTGTGTGTGTGTGTGTGTGTGTGTGTGTGTGTGTGTGTGTGTGTGTGTGTGTGTGTGTGTGTGTGTGTGTGTGTGTGTGTGTGTGTGTGTGTGTGTGTGTGTGTGTGTGTGTGTGTGTGTATTATTGCGCAAAAAAAGAAATTTTACTCCATTTTAAAAATTAAAAAGATTATTTTTTTACCGATACAAATTTAATAACTATGCAAATTTCTTCTGGATTTCTGCATTTTAAAACGAATTTTTGCCTAATTTCAATCAATTAATAAAATTATTATCCCGAAATTCAAACCATTTTTATTGTTTCATCAAATATGCAAAAGCGTAATTTTCTTTCATTATTGAAAGCTAAAAAAGTTGAATTTAATTAGTATCTATGTAGTTCACAAGACGAATAAAGAAATGAAATTACAATACCATTATTACAATAAAAATGAAATTACAGTTGAAAATTAGAAGAACGATAAACTGCACATTTGCATTTTTAGTACCGCCATGTAATGAAATTGATCTCCATTAAAAAGGTTCATGTATACAATGAAGAAAACATTTGAAAGGTAATTAAAATAACCTAGCTTTAAGGCCTGATAATTTAGTGGAATCATGGATATGAAAATATAACTAAACTATTTAACTGGAATTAAATATAACCAATATCCTTGGCGAACCAACTTACCGAATCAGACGGCTAGTGTTGGTTGGTAAGAAATCAAATAGAACTAAGATTGAGTTTTTTGGATTTATTTTATTTTTTGATAGAATTCGCCAATATATAATGTGGAATAGCTGGCTGCATTTGATATCAAATTTTTATTTTTGTCGAAGGGTCATCTTGCAAGAAAGTTTCAAGTTATGAGGGACATACGAAGTTTTGAAGTTTTATTTAAAGAAACCAGACAAAATAGTCTACCCCAAGATTTCTCGCATCTTTTAAAGTACAGTCCAACATACTATCTACCACTTGAAGGATATGACTTTAAGTTTGATAGAAATCTTTACTTTAGATACGAAATTTGTGTATCCATTAGTTTATTCCAAATTTTATTCATTTAGTTTTATTAGTTTTTAAGTTATCGTATTAATATATATATTCAGATATCCGTACAAACATATTTCCATTGAATGGATTTTGTTCCAAATTTTACTGACATTCTACAAAATTAGGATAGAAGTCGTATGACAAATTTTGCCCTCAAAGCTTTATTTTTTTAAGGTATAATATACTCAGAGAGATGGACAAAGTTCCTAAAATGTATTTTCACTTTCAAGAAGTCCTTTAACGCGAAATGTCGTCAGAATCATAAGGGTGAATTTTTTGATTACAGTACTTTGCTTATTTCGAATGCGAGAAAGCAATAATTTTAATGAAACCGAAAAGAACACTGGAAACTTAAATAACGTTCTTTGCAGAATTTCGATTGTGGTAAAAGTTTTGAAGAATTTATTGGTGACTTAAATTTTGATTCGAAGTTTTATTCCGAAATTTATTTAAACAAAATCTATTAAATGTTATTTGAAAGTAAGTGTATTTAACACTTGAACGTCCGTTGGTGTCGATTGGACAATGGAGCTTGTTTAGTTTGTTCTCCTTTCCGCATTTTTGCATAGAATTTGAACATTTTTCGTGACGCTTAATCATTCTCTATGGTGTTTATGCAGAAAAGGTTTGTGGTTCTAGAGATATTTTACTACTAATCATATCTAGCACGCCCGTTGGTGACGTTTCGACACCAAGACAATTTATCATTATAAATAACTGTCGTTCAATAAAAAGTAAATATCATTAGTAAAACATACTTCCCAAAGTTCTATCGCACATTTGTTTGATCTTGAATGCAGTTTTATTGGGTTCACAACTGAAATGAATCAATTATTGTAAAATTGTTGTGTCTGAGTGTTTCGTTACATAGTATTTGCTTATCTGCTCATAAAAAAAAATTCATTCGATTTTCAAACCTTATGCAAAGTAGACACCCCGAAACGATGACTCGTAGAAAAGGTCAAAGTCCTGATAAAATTGCTAATTTGTTGCGAGAGCTCTCTGAAAATGAATCGGATGATGGTGAGCAGTTTTGTTCTAATTTAGATTCCGATGAAGACATAAAATTGCATGAAAGTGACTGCCAAGAATCTGAAGAAAGTGCAGATGAAATTGATAATATTCCAGTAATAAATACTGAATTTAAAGGAATTACAAATTCGGTAAAACGCAAAAAGTGCGAAATTGAAGAGTGCAATAGAAATGCAACTAAATAAATGTGTGTCTCTTGCATGAAAATGGTATGCGGAAAATGTATAAGAAAAATTGAATATCACTATATCCATTAAAAATGAGGTATGTACAAAACATTATGCATAGAAACGATAAATAATGATTAAAAAACTTGCATTCTCACAAAAATTAAGATTTTGCCTATTATACTGATATTTCTGAATATTATTGTTTTATTTCATTTTACAAGATTAAGAAATTTGTTTTGTTACAATTTTTTATGATATAAAAGGTCATAATAAATGATAATTACATGAAATAATATTAAGAAGTCTTAAATCTAAACCCTACTGAACAGTAGTCCTGCAATTGTTTAATTCTTACAATTCTTTTATATCGTGGTGTTGAAGTGACATTGGTGGGCGTTTAAGGGTAATCGAAATCCCAGACGTTATAGTATTAAACATTTCATGTCCCAACAACAAGTCATTAATATGTAAATATACAGAAGAGATATAACGATATCAACAGAAACAAATTTCTCACCTGTTTGATTCGTTTGACTTTCAAATCCAAGTCCATATTTGAAAATAGGAGAAGTTATTTTGTGATATACACTGGTGGACAAAGTTAAGAGATGGAAGACATTTTCCAACATATCTAAAAAAAATTGAATATAAATAAATGAAATTTGGTGTGGATATAGCTTATACCATGATAATAAAGTATGCAAAACAAAAATGGAAGTGCCATTCACTGGCAAGACCTATTGCCAATAAATCCAATGTAGTCTGAACTTAAGGATAAAAGATGACAATAAAAGTGAGGCTTTTACAGTGTGTGTTGCCTATAGTATGGTGTATGGTCACCCCTGACAGACAGACAGCATGCACAACGAGTATGCATGCTGTTAATAAGGGAGTTCAGGAGGGGTTGTGGAAGACCCTCCCATTCTTCCACCAGAGCAATTTTTAAATCTAGAATGGTTCTGGGGGGGAGGAGGTTGGCGCATCGCTATAGCTCTCCCAAGAGCATCCCAAGCATGTTCAATAGGATTCAGGTCAGAGGATTTGGCTGGCCAATCCATTAGTTGAGTGTCCTCACTTTCCAGATACTCATCAACCATGAGAGCCCTATGTGGTCGCGCATTGTCGTCCATAAAAATGAACTCAGGGCCAACAGCGCCCCTGAAAAGACGCACATAGGAATCTAGGACCTCCTGCCTGTACCTCTGGGCATTCACGGAACCATTGTCAAACACATGGAGCGGTGTGCGGGTATCTTGCATGATTCCTGCCCAAACCATGAGTCCTCCACCAGCATAATGGTCCCTTTCGATAATGTTGCTGGGATGGTATCGGGTTCCAGGTTCCCTCCATATCAATAACCGTCCAGAATCAGGTTGTAGACTGAATCTGGACTCATCGGTGAAGAGAACATTAGCCCATTGAAGCTGTGTCCAATTCTGATGTTGTCTGCCCCATTCTGCACGCGCTCTTTTGTGGGAAGGAGTGAGTGGGGTGCAAATAGTGGGCTTCCTGGCATACAGCCCTCTTTCATGGAGTCTTCTGGAAACTGTCTTACTCGAAATTGATGTTCCTGTAGCAGCCGCGAGGTCTCTATACAATTGAGTGGCTGTAGCCGTCCTCTGGCGTTTAGCTGAAACGAACAAATACTGGTCTTCATTGGTCGTTGTAGCCCTCGGGCGACCTTGTCCTGGTCGTCTGCATACTGTACCACTAGTTTTAAATTGACTCCACAAATTGGAAATGACGCTTGGTGTTATATCCAATTCCCTAGTAACCTGAGCCTGGGACTGGCCTGCCTCAATTATTCCCACAATTCTCCACCTCGTACCGTCGTCTAATCGATGATGTTCACTCATCTCACTTAAAAACCAGCAAGAAACAACACGATTACTCAAAAAAATGCACTAAAATCTGCAACTGTGTTGAAGAGTGGAATGAGATGAACAGCTCGATGCGGACTTATATACCTCTTGCTGGCTTAGCAACGCTCACAAGAATACGTAAACTTATCTCAGGGCCAATAACGCTACAGTGACCATATATTGCAATCAACTGTCCAGGTTTTGTGCGGTATTTTTAGAGAAAAGTACGAAAATGCTTCCCATCTCTTCATTTTGTCCACCAGTGTACTTTTTAATTGTCATCAGTGACCAGATGAAGAAAATGTCATCACAGTCAGATTGTGAGTGTGTGCGTTCGCATGTCAGAATTTCACACCATGCCAGAAAAAATGTATCTTACAAAGGAAAAGAAAATTTAACTCACATATAAGACGTATCATTACCGTGATTGTATCTTGAATTCATCATCTCCTGATCTGGAAGTAAAGCTCTTAATTGCCCTACATTCAGCTTACAGATTGTTAATTCACTTTTAAAAAACAGCAGATTTAAATTAAATGAAATGTCATCTGGTAGTCCAGATTTTTTTATAAAAAAATTATATTCTTGATTGAAATTCGAATTTGAAATGTTTTCTCATTTAATTTAAATTATTTTATTGCTTGCATTCAAACTTTAGATGAGAAATGTATATAAAATCCAGTCAATGGTGAAGAAGTCAATATCATTCTTTAGTACTCTATTTACACTAGATTGCCTGCATATTTTAATCGTAAAGCACATATAATTCGATATTCAAACAGTATAGACGAGCTATACAGTTTGAATACCGAATCAAAGTTACTAATTATATTTGCTAATCAAACTAATTGTACCGGCTTTTAAAGAATTAAGTCTCCGAATGAGACCAACAAAGAATTATAAATGCCTAATTAGATTAGTATATTAAATACAGAATGTCAAGAGGTTTAAAATCTTTTCAATAATAAATTGAAGCATTAATGCCTCAATGATTCAAATCACTTAGAATAAATATATTCACCATTTAATAATTAAAATAAGGCAATTAGACAAAAGTCTTGATTTTTTAGTTGTGATAATTGAGGTTTAACATTGAAAATGACGGAGAAAAGAATAAAAACCAATTCTTTCAATCATTTGCAATATTAGAAATAGTTTAAGAAAATTATCAAGTAAAAGAAGACACCACATTTGACTGCCATCAAATTACTGAACAAATTGGTAGAAGTGTAAATGTCAGCATATTCCCAGTGGTCCTACATCAATTTCAATAACGGCACTCGAGAAGATTGAAAAGAACGATGCTGAATGCTGAATCAAAAATTCTAAACACGGTTTGATTTATTAATTAGTTGATAAATCGTAAAACAAAAAAATATTTATGTATCTTTATTGACAGTAAAATTATCGTCAGCCAGAACTGTTACCAAAAGATAATTTAAATTTAAAAAAATGGAAATCAATCAACTAAACAGAAGAGATATGTAAGGCTTAAAATGCATTTATATAATAGACCAAGTATGAAAACTTTTAAAGTGTGACAAAATATTTTAATTTAGAAAAAAAATGGATTATTGGAAGCTAAAGGAATTGAAAATTGAGAAATAAATCTGCATTAAATTAAAGCTGAATTTCCTTATATAGTGTGGAATAATTATTAATATGAATATAATAATAAATATTCATTTCACCACCACTTAAAGTTTTCTTTGAAAAAGAGATAAATTAATCTGACCTTCTAGTAATAAATAATTATTTCTGCTGAATATCTATGTGGGACCAATGGTTAATTGCTTTAGCGATAATCGTTGACACTTATCGAATTTAATAAATTCCTCATATCAGTTAAGAATTATATTTTATGATGTTTGATTTAATAAATTCACTTCTAAAATAGTAATATCTCTGCATTTCTTATATAGTTTCCTGGTCTAATTAGATGCATTTAGTGAAAAATCTTTAAGTATTAATATTTTTTTCTAAAAAAAAAATTCTACTCTTTTGCGAACGAACTGTAAAATCAGCCAGATTTTGAATTATGGATTGCATTATTTTATTCAAATAAACGGTTCCTCAAAAAAATGGCTAAATAGTAGACTTAAATGATTTAAAATCATCTAAAATGCGAATATTCTGGATTTTATACTTGGTCAGTTTTGATAATATATTTTTTTAATTAAATTCTTAATGTATAACAATTATTATACTAAATATGAATAATAGAGACTAAAAAATTGTATAAATCTTTAAATAAAATATATACATATGCATATTTTAATAATACATATACAGTAAAATACATATTTTTACTTAAACAACATATAAGATATTAGTAATGTATCCGACTAGGCTAAATGCATGAATTTGGAGAAAAATTCGCATTTTTATTTATTTTTTGCAGGTTCAAACAACAGGTAAGTTTCTGTTTAAAGTGATACCTTTATTTTATCTGTATGTCAATAGAAGCCAAGTTGTAGCAAATTAATAACATAAAAATGATGCTTTTTATAAACATTTAAAAACTTCAAATACACTTTTTGAAGAACGAATTTTTTCATAATTCTACTAAACGACTATCGTCATATCTCAATAAATAATCAAGATAATTTATAATTAATGCTTGTTGTGTTTTGCAGAATGTAATGATTTTATGTTGAATGGGTCTAGAAGTGATTTATAGTGGTTTAATGTAAATATTGCTGAAAAAACTTAAAAGTTTATAGATAATTTTATATATTACACATAAAAATTTTATTTTTCAATATAATTCTTAGATAATAGTTACACTCTATAATATGTTACACATATATTGTTGCAAAAAAAAATGAGAAACTGTAGCATTTTTTTTAAAGAAAAATCCTAATTTTTGTAAATAAATGCAAAACTTTACATCAAAATATATTTTTCCTTCAAAAGTTACATATATATTTAAATAATTTCACTTTTAAGCATAATTTTGTCTTTATATTAATAAAAAAACATCATATAAACATTAAAATATTTGTTTCTAATTGAAAAACCTTTCCAAACCTAGTCGGATAGTTTAAATCATTCAATTAAAGTAAGACTGAAATTCAGTTTTCATTAAAAAGTCTCTTTTCTAATTAGAAATAAATGTCTGTCTCTAGTGGTTTTGTTATTAGTTATTGGGAAACCATTTTAATGGATTTCTTTATTTTATTTAAAATAAAAATTATCCCTTTTTTAATCACATTACACATTGTAAAATATTGATTTTTAATTCACATCATAAAAGCTTATTCGTCTTGATTTAAAATAAATAGATGTCTAAAGAATTAATTATATGTAAGCACTCAATCAATTTGTAATTAAAGGAATTAATATCTGTCTGATATAGATTGATAACATGTATAACTATTTATTCGTTAGGTAATATTTAATAACAGTATATATTTTCTAAAAGATATATGTTCCTTAGCCTTGAATAAAGAGGGATTTTGATTTCTGAATATAATATCATTATTCAATAAGCAAAAACCTTGCTAATATATAATATGATATAGATGAAAAAAGAAGGGGGAAAAAGCATTAATGGCACATAAGATGATTAAAATAAATTACGCGAAAGGCCTCCTAAAGAAGGTTATTTATTATGTATGTCGAAGAAATGTTCTGCCTCAAGTGGTAAACAAAATAAATAAATAAAATGAGACGTATCGTAAGCCATTTAATGCAACACCTTGCGTGATGGTTAACCCTAAGAGAGGTATAAAAGCAGCTTTTACATTTCCCAAGTAGGAAAATATCCGACTTTATATATCTATTTTTTTTTATTAAACAAGAATTTTTACAGATTTCTTAACCGCTATTCTTTTAAAATCGCAGTTTATCATTTCAACGGAATAGAATAGAAAATATCCAAATGTATCCATAATTTTAAACTTTTGTATAAATAGAAAGGTGACCATCTTAAATTAATTATTCATTTTACTTTTAAAAAATAAGTTAGTCTAAAGGAAAAATAAAAATACTTTCTTCATGTAAGATATATTTTCCGCTTTATTGTTCAAATAGTAGCTTACTTTATTGCTCAAATAGTAACTTACTTTATTGTTCAAATAGTAACTTACTTTGTTGTTCAAATAATAACTCACTTTGTTTTTCAAATAGTAATTCACTTTATTGTTAAAATAGTAACTTATTTTATTGTTGAAATAGTAACTTACTTTATTGTTCAAAAAGTAATTACATTAGTAATTAACACGATGATTTTAACGAGTTATCTTTGTACCGAATGATCATAGATCATTCTTTATAGTTTAATAGGTCACATTCAATTTCAGATGAGTTGCATCTGGAATACTATCTAAATTTGTCTTTTTTTTCATTTTGGAATTTCAAAATAAACATGAAATAGAGAATTTATGATAGGAATTTCCAGAAAATATTTCTTTGAACTTCATATTTCCATACATAAATTGTATCTACATTTTCTATTCGAAGAAACGGAAGAACGATCTTCATATTTCCTTACATAAATTGCATTTACATTTTCTATTCAAGGAAATAGAAGAACAATCTATGTAAAGGATTTGAAAAGGGCATAGTATCATGAAAAAAATATGTTTATCTTAGATTACACGAATATGATTATAGAATATCATGTCCCAATACTATTCGAAGTAACTTACTTCGAATAGTATTAAGAACAGAAGAATAATTCTGTTAACAGGAAAACAAATAACACAAACATAATAAGTTTTAAATGATACGAAAACATATCATTGTTACCCTTGTTGTTTCTATAGAGATCTCGTTTGAAAACTTCAGGCGCGGGATTAAGATTTTGTAATCTTCGAAAAGTCAATTTCAGCCATATAGAATAACATGTTTTGCAAATAATATGGCAGAATAACATGTTTTCTAAATATTTTCTTATATAATTGCTTTTTTATTTTTTAATACTTTGGTAACGTAACAAAAGCTAAAAGTTGTAGAGAACAAAGATACAAATACAGATAGAATGTAAAAATTACAATTTATCAAGATAAAAATCAGAAAAAATATCGCATCTTGTAAATAACCAAACAATAGTTAGTGCTTGTTTTTCTGTCTATAAAAGAAATGCATATGCGTATAATTTTTTTGTATCAACGCTCAAATGTTACAATTGTTTGAATATAAGTACATCGGATAGCTTAGATTGTTTTACAGGATCGCAATCTCATGAAACAGTTTTCTTGCATCTCTTTTAATTATAAATACTCTATTATTTCATCCATATTAATTCTAAAATTTCTAATAAATATGGTATCTTTATTACTGGTAATTTTATCTTTATTTCGAAAATATTAGCAAGTCGTTATAAGGTACAGATGAACCACACAATAAATTCATGTAATATGTTCCTGACTAAATGTAATTGGGAATAGTAACTACTTATATATTATCTTAATATTTCTTAAATTAATTGAAAATAAAAAAAAATGTTGTTTTATTATTATAAACATAATTGCGAAAGTGAAATAAAGGTTTTGAAAAATTTAATGGCAAATCTTAACATGTTTTCACTGTTATTTCAATTTTCATTTCTTTTCTACGGAAAATATACTTTTATACCTTGGGAATTAATAAAATTCCAAAAACTATTCGAAATCAAGCTACAACCTTTCTGTTGGTAATTAGAAAGGGAAAATGTAATTAGAAAGGTATGGATTTATTTGATATAATAAATCCATTATAAGAAGAGAGATAAAAAAAAAACGATCAATATTTCATTTTCGTTATATATCGAATAGAGAGAAAAAAATATGGTAAATATTATTTTTTTTGTCTCTAGACTTTGATGAATCTTTATATTTCAAACCATTTAGTCCAAAAATACGAATTTTGTAATTATGTCATTCTGTTGATATATCTATCTTAAAACAAAACTCCCACATCGACGGAGTTCGTTGGATGAAATTTGGTATGCCGTCTGATAAAAACTGAAAATTTTTAATAAATATTCAACAAAATCTGTTAGCCTATCCGCTTTCATACGTGTGCAATAAATCAAAAATATACTGAGCTAGATAGATGAAGTCTGTTATATGTTTTATCTTCAAAATTATAGAGATATATTTCAAATTTTGGATAAAATCTGTCAACAGATTGTTACTATTTCAGACTGTGTAATAAAAGATTAAGAGATTTTAATACAGTTCTTAATCCCGAAATGTATGAAAGTGTTTAATGTAAAAAAAAGGAAATCAGGTTATTTATTTGGCTTTCTGATTATATTATAGAGAAATGGTATTGCATTATGTTTATATATAACAACAAATTCGATACACATATCTGTGAAAATTGGAGAATTATTTTTGGTTTGTTATAGGTAAAATGTTAAGAAAATCCCTACTACAAAAGTTGTGTTTGGATTATCATGGCAATTAAAATTATTGAAACAACCATCAAACAATTTATTTGACTTTTTTTTATCAATTAATTAATTTCTATCTTCGAAAAAAATTGAATGAATTTAGTCACTTCTGAGCTTTATGCAGAGATAAAACATTAGGAAAAGCCGGTTTCATCTAAATATTGACAAATAAAGAGGTTTTCTGTTAAAACGGAATGTTAAAATCCTTGGCAAATGAAATCCTTCGAGCACTCAACAATTTTTCAGGATTTAGGTATTTTTTTATTCGCTTCTATATAACCAAGAATAAGTAATAAGTAAATAAATATAAATTCCTCACCCGATAATATATTTTTTCCCAAAAGAAACAAAGAATTATTTTTCTGAACAAATTTTACTTTCAGCTAAATTTAAGATTTAATCAATGGTACTTTCAGTAAGCAAGTGTAGTTTAAGATAAAGAGTGTAGGATTAAGTATGCAAAGAAAAGGAAAATATGTACAACCAAGATAGTTCTTACAAGAGCTCATTTAACATAAAAGTTAATTTACGAATTTGGTATTTGCAGTATACTAATTAGATGCTCAAAAATATGGCTACCGATTAACCTCGTTGTGGATAATTTATATGCATAAAAGCAAAACGTGAACCTACAGATATGTTTTAATATTTCTTAAGCAGACATACTACGTTTTGGTAATGACATATAAAGTGGTGGCCAAAATATTGTGGACACTTTTGAAAATCGTTATGCTTTCTAAATTTGCATGCTTATAGAAAATGTTATATTTCACAAAATGCAAACTCTTACATATCATTTTAAAGAGAATTTAATGCTCATTTCAATACAAAAAGCAAAATGTAAATATTTGCAACACAAAAAAAGTTATTCTTACTTTAATCTTAATAACAAACACAGTGATGAAGTGGATTGTAGTTTCTAACTTTCCTAAGAAATTACTGTTCTTGTTCTGGGAAGCAATCATATGTTAATAACTGCTAACAGAAGATGACATCATGTTTGAAGTTGGAACAAGACATTATAGTGCTTTTTTTTTTGTAGAAGGTTTCTAACTTGCAGTTTGTTTTTATAAAATCAAACTGCAAGTTAGAAATTTTGTTAAAATTTTCAATATATAACTGGATTTTTTTGGAAACATTTCTAATATTTAGTCAAGAATGACATAAAATAAAATAATAGATTGGACATCTAGAAAGAGAATTAAGATTATTGTTTTATAAAAATATGTTTTCCTATGCTGAAATCGCAAGACAGGTGGGTGGTTCAGTAACTATATCTGGTGTTCGGAAGTTTTGTTTACGATATCAGGAGACAAATTCAATAAAAAAAGCAGGAAATGTCTAATGAAGATGCACAACATCTATTCATGACAAGAGAATAAAAAGACTATATCTTCAAGATAGAAAAATGTCATCAGCAGCCATTAGAAATCAATGATGCTGGCATGATGTCAGTTCAAGAACAATCAGGAGAAGTTTATTAGATGTTGGACTAAGAGAAGGAAAAATTCTTATCTCAATTTATAACTATGTATAAAAAGATTATAGTGGGCAAAGAAACACATTAATTGGACAAATCATAAGTGGTCACAAGTTATATGGAGTGATAAAACAAAGATATTGTTATTTGGTAGTGATGGGTGAAAATATGTATGACGTAGAATAGGTGAAGAGCTACATCCTGACTGCATTCTGGCAACTATGAAGAACTCAATGTTATGATTTGGTTATGCATGTCATGAGACGGTATTGGTATCTTTCATGTTATCGATGGGACATTCAATGCATGAAAATAAATTGAAATTTTTCTAGAGCCAAAACTTACACCTTCCATCAGTGATCTCTTTCCCAACAATGCATCGTTTATTTATCAGTAGGATTCAGCTCCTTGCCACACAGCAAAAGTATCCAAAGTGTGGTTTAGTACAAAGAGCATTCAATTGTTATCATGGCCAGGAAACAGTCCTGACCTCAATCCGATTGAGAACTTATGGTGCCGTTTGAAAACTCTAATACATATTAAGCGTTCATCAAATAAAAGAGGATTAATTGAGGCTATAATTGTTTCCTGGCATCAATCAATAACGAAGAAAGAGCTTAAAACTCTCGTTAGCTCAATAAAACATCAATGTGAAGCTGTAATAAAAGATAAAGGCTACACTACTAGTACTGATAAGTCACTGCAGTCATCAGCATCTAATGTATCTCGATAATTAGTGCCTCTCGATTTTTTTTGTTGTTTTGCAAATATTTGAATTTTGCTTTTTGCATTGAAACAGCATCGAATTCTCTTTAAAATGATATGTAATAGTTTGCATTTTGTAAAACGTTACATTTTCTATAAGCGTGCAAATTTAGAAAACATTTAAATTTTCAAAAATGTCCACAGTTTTGGCCACCATTGTACATATATATATGAAAAAATAATAATATTGATTTACTATATATATATATATATATATATATATATATATATATATATATTGAGCTTTTTACTTTTCATTCATTGCGAATGGACCTGAGGATCTATTGATAAATAGATGAAATAAAGAAGTTGATTGATTACCTTCGGTTGGTCTTTTGTGACCATGTGGATGATCCAATTGCTGACCAGCAGACAGTCAACACCATATCTAATTTCGCATAAAATTTTATTGATTTCAATTTTAAATACTAAATATGCGCACTAAATTTAATTGATCCAAGGTTTTACATTTTTGCAATCATAGATTTTTTTTTTTTGTTCTCGAACACTAGGACAGACAGATTTCTATTGAATGGATTTCATTTAAAATTTAATAAAAACCTATCAATTTTTTTGCAGAGTCCGTATAAAAAATTTGATCCGTCTGCTCAAAAAGTTTTCAGTCATCGAGTTCGTATTTAGACAAGCAGACTGACATAATATCGAAAATGAGTTTATCTGACTTTGGGAGATCTGAAACATGGAGATTTGTCAAAACCAGATGATTGATTTTTTTTGATGATAACAACATTTCGCTCTTAATACTTCGTATAAGTAAGAGTAAAAAGCAAATGTTAAAGCTAAGTCTTACTGGATATACACACATTAATACGGTGAGTGAGAAAGAAGAAAATCATCCGAGTAAGTAAACGCTTTAAATTCATTGAGTAAGAGGCACTTCATTGTAACTGGAGCTCACTCATTTATTACTACATAGTAAACGTTTTTGTAATAAACTAGTATGTATTTACTGAGTTTTTAGACTTCCTCAATATTGGTAGGATTTTAAAACAAGTCGACTTGCTTTCTGGATTTAGATTAAGAAACAGGAAGCTATCTTTTTTTCCCGTCTTTCATCTAATATACTGTTAACATACTGCTTGATCATAGTTACTCTTATTATTGCCATTCATTGGTGAAATGGAAGTCATGATAGTCAATGGTTGAAAAATAATATTTTTGCTCTTGAGAAATAATTTTGCCATAATCTCGAATGACAAGAAAGAAGACAAACCATCCATTTTAAAAGCGGCTACATTTGGATATGAGACACATCTTAAATTGAATTGATTTTCATTTGTAAAAGTTAGATTAAATTTAGGCGGCGAATTTGTGCATAGAGGAATGATAAGAGCTCCATTCGAGATGATAAAACATTTTCAAAAAGAAAATTGAGTGATATCATTTAGAAGCACTGGTATAAATTACACGGTTAAATGGTAACAGATTGCGATATATCAAAAAAAGTGAATTAACGAACAATTTGAGAAGGCTACTTTTCTAAATGACTCATTAAATTGCAGTGAGTTGCTTTGCATGCTTTGAAATCGACATATCGAGTTGATTGCATGCTTTGAAATCGACATATCGAGTTGATTGCATGCTTTGAAATTGACATATATGTCATGAAAAAAGGGAAATGCTAGTCTGTATCATAAATCCTACTGCAGTTATCCCCTGTTAAATAAGACCATAACAGCCAGCCACATCCAAAGATTAACCTTCTCAAAGAATGATTTAAATTCCCAAAATATCAAAACTATTATTTCTGGGATTTACAAATGTAAAATGTCTGACTGTCTATCCATATTTTTGTAGTCATACAATTTCAACCACACTGTCAAGGGAACATCTACGTTACGCAATATCACCTGCAAGTGAATTCCCAATATAAAAGAATCATAGATGAAACTATTACCAGTATAGTTAGTCTTTGAAGTAAAGACTCAACCATTGAGCTGCTCATTCGTCTTCAGATTTTAAATTAATTTTATGCTTAAAATTATTTAAATTTTTTATAGACGCTAATAACTTACAATAAAACAACAAAAAGTGAAAGCCTTTCTTCTATTCACAGATGACTGAATCCGATCAAAAATAATTTTTTAAAGATTATTATGCTCATTGCTTTTATTAAATTTATGCTTATTTATAAAATTCTTCTTCAATCATTTTTAAATTTGAAATTCAAATTCTGCAAAAGGAAAAAGACGTGAAATCAAAACAGAGTGCAATTATATGCTAGGTAATATATACAGTTGCGTGCGCTTCCTTTAAAACTGTAAAACAGTTGAAATGACTTAATCGATTTAAACAAGAAAGTAATATTGTTTGTTTTAGATTTCGTTCAATTATAAATGTGATTTGTAAAGTAAGAAAGGCGTTTTATAACGATGTACACTGGGCTATTGCTTAAAAAAATGATAAACCAGTTCAGTTGGCGATAATGATATTTGTACTAATATATGATTGCTAAAATATCAGCACAAACATGAGGTGTGAAAGAAAAGTTTCAAAAAAGTTTAATCAAAATAATTAAACACGTCTTTATAAGAAATTAGATGAAATTTATAAAAATCAATTAATTAATTAATTTCTTATTTATATTTGTACATACGGAATAAAATCATTTAAAAATCAATAAGACATTTTCTATTAAAACTAATTATCTAAACATAAAATTTTAAATAGATTTAAAACATGATATATGTAAATTAAGAATTAGATCAAAATGTTATCAAACTGTCATTTTTAATACAATGCTAACATTCAAATTATGATTTATCAGTCGTGTTATCCTGAAAACACAATGACTAAAAGCTAATTTCTAATATATAACAAATCTACAGATTCCATTTTTAAACGAAGAAACAACAGCTGTATGTATCAACAACCTAAAAGAAAAAGTTGTCACATTCAGAATCAGAGATTTTCAAAAGTTCCATCCGTAAAAAGATCCTGGAAGAGACATAAATCTTGAAAGGGCTGAAGAGCTAACAATCTGCCCAACATCGAACCCATAAAATTGATCCGGGGCTTTTTTATAGCCCTCTTCAGTATTACTTCTAATCTTTTAATGGGTTTTGCGCCATACAAAGATTAAATAATAGAAAACGCTGTCTCAAAAACGTCATCTGCGTTTTCACTTCTGGAAAGACCCGCTTACATGCAATAGCAACAGAAGGTTTTCATCAATTCAGAAGGAAAAAAGGAAAAGACTGTACTGTAATTGTGATGGATCGTTCCCATTTCTTGAACGTAGGGCATGCTAAATAAAGAACGTTTGTCTCGATTTCAAAGCTAACAGAACAAAATTCTCAACATTCATCGGAATCCAGAATGTTTGCGAATTCTTGAAATTTCCTTTCCTTATTATGTTCATTTCCCTCTCACTTCCATAATAATTTCGTGTGCCTCATAGATGGGAAAAAGGATGTATTAAAAAAAATAAAAGTAAATTGCAATTTTAGCTAAGATTCGAAAAAGTTAAGTGAAGAATTCACCAAATTCATTAAGTATAAATTAACCAAATTCATTACGTTTTTCTTCTTTTTTTTTCTCTTTTAGTTATACATTAAAAATTAGTAAATATTAAATAGGATTCAATGTTTTGAATTTTCTTTCGCTACAGTATTTTCTTTAATTACTTTTTTTTAAGATGAAATTTTGAAAAAAAGAAAAAAAAAAATCTAAGTATTTTTTATCCATTTGAATGATTCGAAATTTTGGAAATAGCGAATTGTTTGTTATTTATTTTTCTTAATTATTGGAATTTACGATCTCAGAAACAAAAATTATATAATGAAAATGAAATTAAAAAGAAGAATTCAGCTAATAATTGTTTGTACAATGTAGAGATTACATCTCATTGATATTTTAACGATTGCCACACAGTTCACAGAATCAAAAAACAGTCTCCAATGAAATCCTAATTAGAACGGCTCCGTTGCTTTTAATTACGCTATTGAGATAATAAGTTGTAACAAAAACTCTGATTCAAAAGAAAAATTAACAAAACGCTGTATATAGTTAAGCAAATCTGTCGGTGGGTATACAAAAAGCCTAATATGCTGAATAAGGGATACCGAAGCTTTCTTCTATAAAAAAACCGCAGATACATACTAAAATGTACTTTGTACAAACCGCTTTCAATAATATCAACAGCACAGATGCATTTAGAATACAGCAAGAGAGCTTGCTCCGTGAACAATACTTCAGAGGAAGAATGTGCACACCTCTACTTATATTGACTCTGTGACAGTGCATAAAATTTTCCAGAAGGATATTGAACTTCGGATCCTAATAGGAAAATTATTATATTTTCTAAAACTTTCATTTTTGTAAGTGAAGTCGTCAAAATGTCACTAAATGGTTATCCTGTTTGTCACTAAGCCTGCTGCCATTCACTTGGCATCCATTATTTTCTTATTTGTAATAAGATATATGTTATAATAAGCAATATGTTTTAATAATATTCCTTAGTGAATATAAATAGTATTTAATATTAATTTATTATTTTATTTTTAAATATGAAACAAATCATTTCCGACTGGCGCAGCAATAATAGTTGTTGAAAATTATATATATATATATATATATATATATATATATATATTACTTTTTAAAGTTCAATTAAAAAGTTAATTTTTATGAAACCACACAAAAAGAGAGTTAATCTTGGAAATTTTATATAGAAATTCTGTATAACAATTACATTTAAACGATTTAACTAACACTTAGAATCAGAATTTGTAAGACTGCATTTATATTGTATAGCACATTAGGCAATTTACATTTCCTAATTGGAAATAGAATATTCCACCAATTTATAAAACTAAAAAATTTATATAAGCAAATATAAAAAATAACAAAAACCTCGTTATTTCCTTGCTTATCGAATGAATTTATTTGCAGATATCAATTCTTTTGGTGTTAATTGTAAAACCCGCAATTTAGGTGTTATTTTTTGTTAGTTAAATAGTGTTCTAATAAACTAAGAATGAAGTAAACAAAGATTTGCTGAAATTTACGCTATAAATTACCCACAGCAAAACTTAGTTTAGCAGAAACAACTCTCCAAGACAGTCTTATCTCAAAGATACTACGTACCGATACTGACATATTTAATCATTATCCTTAATAGAGGAGATCCAAAAGAGATTTATTTTATACATATCGAAATGTATTTCAAAATCAATAATTTAAGGATTCTAATTTTTTTTTTTAATTTGGCACTTAATTCTGGATAAGAAAATAACTGTACAAAACCCTCCATTCAAATACAATAGAATACTTGTTTTTTTGTTAATACTAAATAACATATCTTTTCACAAGATTCTCGTACTTAACCAATCCGAATGGAATTAGAAAAACATCAATTGATATTCTTAAAAAAAGAAAAAATTCTCGCCGTGTGCAGTAATTACGACAGCTAATTCATTCGCAAAGAGCATTTTTAGAAATCCTACTACTAACGAGTCTTTTAACGATTGCCACACAGTTCACAGAATCAAAAAACAGTCTCCAATGAAATCCTAATTAGAACGGCTCCGTTGCTTTTAATTACGCTATTGAGATAATAAGTTGTAACAAAAACTGTGATTCAAAAGAAAAATTAACAAGATTTAATAATCTGGAATCTTAGATCAGGAACTAAGAAGTTTCGAAAAAAGATTGGCAGAAAAATAAAGAGTATAATTTTCTGATGTTTTTACATTTGTAAAGCTGAATAAAAAGGTAGTTTACTGAAGGGAAATGTTAATTGACGTAGAAAGATGACATTTTGAAAGTATTTAAATAATTAAATTTTGAATTTCTTAATAGTATTTTTTATTAACACTGGATTACAATAAAATATATTGTTACGAAATTTCCGGGGTTCGTTTGGATAGTGGGAGTTATATGGTGTGGAGAATACTCAATCAACGACGTTTATTTACACGAAGACACACAGGACAGGACAAAGACGACAACTATATACAGCACAGAAGACGATTATCTGCAGCCGAGACGTTCAGCATACAACAGCAGCATACAACAAGACTCTACTGCAGACAGTAGCGCACAGCTTAGTTCAGCACTAGCTTTTGACTCCGTCGCTGCTCCTCTTATCCCTGGAAGACCAGTTCTTCACGTCGATTCTGACTACTCTTCTCTGTCGCTTCCGACTACGACTCCGATCTGGTTCACGACGACCCGGCAGCTGCAGGCTGCTCCTTTTATAGGTCTCAGGAGGCGGGGCTAGAAGCCTCTCAATCAATCAGGAAGTTCAAGATCAGGAACGTATCTCGGTTCCTACTGGACGATCGGGAAAATTCTCGATGTTCCGGGTATAATCTATTTTGGCCCAAAGTCGCCAAATTCATCGCCAAGTCACCAAATGGTCGCCAAGCTCTGGGACCTCCTATGAAACCAACTATGCTGGGAAGCCGCATCACAGATTCGTAACAATATTTATAAATGTTTTAAGGATATAAAATTCTTAAATAACAGCTTAGTTTTTACTAAGAAATAATACAAAGTTAACCAAAATTTATTATTCCTTTTCTTAGCGTATGATATTTTTTAAACATTACTTCTGATTATTCAAAACCTTTTCCTTTTCCTTAAAGGTTAATTGGTCCCTGTAGCATCAAAGTATTTCTTCTACATCTGGCTATATTAAAAAGTGTTGTACAACTACACAATCATCATATAATTCTACAAATTGAACAAAATTATTTATCTGGCTATGAATTAGAAGTTTTGTTTCCGTTCTATTTATTCAATATATATATTAAAAGAAGATTTATTTATATTAAATGAATTGAATAATCTTACGAGTTGACGGAAAAGGCCACGTATTCTGGCTTCCAATTGCTTGAAAACGGATAACATTGTTTCTTCACCAAAAATCACAATTTTAGAAAAATATTCAAATTTCGTCTAATCTTTATCAATTTTTGGGAAAAGCAATCTTCTTGTTGCTAATAATAATTCACTCTCTGTATTTTATAATTTTTGATAATAAATATATATGTATTCGTCTTGTTTATCTATATTGATTAAATTTCAGTATAAGCTATCGCTTTAAAAAGTGAAATATCTTTCTTCTTACAATCAAGATTTCACTTCAGATCAAAATTACAATTTTTTTTAAAGCAAGCATATTTTTAACTACTACCTACTGATGTAATTAGATTAATAAAGATACAGATTTTATATAGAGAAATTAATAGCACATGAGCGTAGTAATACAAAGCTTCTAAAATACTGTTAATTATATGTCTATCAAAAGTTGAAGTTTGAAAAATATCTTGATGATGAAGCCGGTAAAAATAGTTATTTTAAATGTTTCCTTTAACACTCTTAATTCCTATGATCTAAACTATTGCCAAAAAGCAGCTAAATTATGTATAAAGATAAATAACAATCATACGCAAATGTCCTTCTTATGTTGATCTAAAAAAAATTCTAAATGTACTCCTAAACACCAAAGAAAATTCTCTCTTAACGATTGAAAATCAGAAAACGAAATTAAAATAAAAGTTAATTAAAAATTATTCGAAATAGTTAGCTACAGCAGATTAACTAACAGCTAATTAAAAGTTATTTTAATCTATCTCTAGTTTTTTTTAGCTATATCTTCAGAAAATAGATATTTTGGCAGAAATGAGATTTCTATAAGATATGACTTTTTAAATGAAATTATTTCCATGTAATCATTTTTTTTCTAATTTTATACATTTTCCAATCAATTTTATTGCCTAACTTGCAATACTCATTTAACCCTATGCACTCTGATGGTGCCTCTCATTCACCATTCAAAACGGTACATCATTTTGACGTTTTATTTATTATTTCAATTTTCATTGCTAAAAGTGCCTACAGAATGGCAAAAAAGACATAGATTACTTTTCAAAGAAATTCAACTGAAAACAATTATGCATATTTATGTTTTAGAGCAATAAACACATCTATGCATTAGGTGAATAATTATGCATCGAATTACTCTTCCTATTGCAAAGGGTTAATTGCCATGGGACAATTCAAACAAACTTAATTTCTTCATCAAAGCATCCAACTGTTTGGTTTTATTAACGTTAAATCTAATAAAGAACTTCTTTTGGGCAATAATTCCGAAGTAAAATTTTCATTTAGACTTTTATTCGGTAGTATAATATAATTTTAATTTACAAACATAGTTATTCCATTGGATTCATATGTTTTAATCACATCCAAAAACAAAACTCAATTTTGAATAATTTTTCATATTTAACAAGTTTACAATCAAAAGTGTTTAATCCATTTTAAAATATTAAAAACAAACGTTCTTGCAAATAAACTATAATTTGAAATAAGTTGAAAACAATTATCAATTAAAAGTCTCCAAATAAACCAATGCAAAACAACGTGCTGTAAACGTTTATTTTCTATAAAATGAAACTAGCTATTATACCAAAATATCTTGAAGCCTATTATAAAATTTATTTCTTAAAACTCCGAAATTTCTTTTCTAATGAAAATGCTGCGGGATCTCTTCTTACACACATTCTTATTTATAAAAGGATCCAAAACTTATCCATACGGAATTCTATTTTTCCTCTGGCTAAACTATTTCCATTTTGGATAAATGAATAAAATAAAAATGCAATGTTTTCTCTCGATGTACATTTTTTCTCGCAATATCTCAGTCTCACTGCACATTTCATCGCAAAAGAAAGAAAGAAAGCAATATTTCTGCGTAAAAAGTCTCTGAATTTATCTGGAACAAAATCTGTAGCTTAAGGCAACGAAATGCTTGTAGAGAATCAGTAAGTCCAGCAAATAGTTTTTAAGATGGCATCATTCTAAAAGTTTGAGTTGTACTTAGAAGAATTCAGTGAACGAAAATAATGAGAAATGTATTATTTTTTATGAAGTATTGTCCCACTGAAATGAAATATCAGGAGAAAGATAATAGGACATTCTGTGTTGGATTTTAAGACAATAATAAAATAATCTTAACTGTTTCAATTTAATTACAATTAATGCTTCAAATTTTTTAAATGATTCTTATATATCAAATTTCATAATAATTGGAATATTTTGAACTGGCCTTGAACTTTCGAAATGAAATGCTCTCTTAGAATCTTAGGAATTCCTGTGGTTTTTTTTTTCGAACCAATTAGAAAATACGAATTTTTTACAGAAAACTAGTAAATTACTACTGCATGTATATTCGGGCTCGGAGCAAATCTTTTGGTGAGATATATTTTTTCCCTAACAGTTTTATGCATATTTTGCAAAAATATTTAACAACTAACCGGATTGGTCCTCCCGAAACTTGGTATCGTCCCCATATGCGGTCTACCTTACTTAATTGTGTAGTATTACTGGTCAATAAGTGGCACCGCATAATTTTTTTTATAAAAATAACTTTTCTACAAGTGAAATTTATATTAAATAAACTAATACAAATTATATTAAATTAATTTTATATTATATGAATATTGAAAAATAAAAATTTTGAATTGTTTGTCAATTGAACATGTCAAACCTAATACTCACTGTCCTTGTAACTGCCGTAGTTTCTTTGGTTGCGGTTGTTTTCAAAGTTAGAATCGTCTAAAGACAACTCCTCGATTCGTTCACGAAGGTGAAAGGGTCAAAAAGCTGTCATTAGACGACTCGCGAAGAAAGTGAATAGTTGATTCTTAGGTGACTATCGCAAGATATAATTCAGTTGGAGGTACAATAAAATGGCTAAAGTAAAAATTAAAGAAAAAAATGTAAAAATAATTTATATAGCGCCACCTATTGATTTATAAAGCAACTACACAATTAAGTAAGATAAAACCAATATTGGGATTATACCCAATTCCTGCACACTCTCTAATAAAGATGTTACTTTACCACCACATAAAATTGTGTGCCTTAGAGAATGCCGTGAACATCTCGAGTTGCTCAGATTTTTATTTTTAGAGCACCGCTCAAGAGAGGTGTCCGCTTTGTAGTATAGTAAAAGAAAACAGATGCTTGTGAATAATTAATTACTTACCATTTTCGAGAAGTCAAGATTATTAGCGTAAGATTTCGAACTATTTTTTAATTATTAATCGGCGTGATGCGTTTAATGCATACGTACCAGAAAATCGAATGTGTATTTTGGATGATATTTTTCCATCGCTAAAAACAAAACTTACTAATACAGAACTACAATTGTAGTCGCAAGACTAAATATAAAATTTCATTAGTAGATTGACATACGACCAGTCTCTCGATGGACATGGATCCAAATTTGACATGGGTGTAGAATCGCTGCAAAATCGTTTCTGTCAAGATTTTATGAGACATTCCAATCTATTCATTTGTATTGCCTATAATAAATTTTGTGAATACTGATCAATTCTTTTTTTCGACGCTGAAATGTTCATTGAAGATTCCATGGCTAAATATTTTCTCCGAGTTCGGATGATCAAGGAATTACCAACCGAAGGAATACGTTTCGGTCGATATTGTTCTTAGTAGATAAAATTAGTTGTATATATTCTTCGCTATTTGTTTACCTATAATAAATTTTGTGAATATCGATAGATTCTTCTTTTCTGCCTGAAATGTTCATTGAAGATTCAATGTTCAAATACATTCTCCAATGAATAAGGAATACTTTATCTTTGATCCTGAAGGAACATATTTCAGTATATGTTGTTCTCAGTGGATTGAATTGATTGAATATTTTCTTCGCTATTTGTTTCTTTTACTTATAAATCTTGAAAATTTAAATAAAAATATTTTTTTTCAAAATCGTAGAATTATATATTTATATTTACGTTTATTGCCAATTATTCATTACGGCTTAAAATTAAACATAGATTTTATGCTACTTTGATTATAAATAATTTAATTTCATAAATGACCCATTTTAAAATGTATCAAGATTTTTTTTTAGAAAAGATCACATAATTTCAGGTAATGAGGATGACGAAAGCTTCATTACAATAGAATCTCGATTAATATGCGCCAGACCATTATTGAGGCAATAAATCTAAATTACATGATGTACATATCAAAAGTTGATTCTAATTAGCATCTCGATTAATATGCGCCAGACCATTATTGAGGGAATAAATCTAGATTACATGATGTACATATCAAACGTTGATTCTAATCAGCATCTCAATTAATATGCGCCAGACCATTATTGAGGCAATAAATATAGATTACATGATGTACATATCAAAAGTTGATTCTAATTATAGATTTGTGGGTTCTGACTTGATTTTCACTGAAATTTTTTTTTATGATTAAAAGAATGAATGAGTGGGATAGGATTCCACCCAACAGTTTTCAATCGTATATAAAAATTTCAGGAATGTA
Source organism: Argiope bruennichi (assembly GCF_947563725.1). Classification (NCBI taxonomy): domain Eukaryota; kingdom Metazoa; phylum Arthropoda; class Arachnida; order Araneae; family Araneidae; genus Argiope; species Argiope bruennichi. The sequence continues at coordinate 61,306,276 of NC_079158.1, forward strand.
ATAGACCGGATGCATGCTGGATAAATTATTGTGGATTATTCATATAATTTTATATTGTTTCTGGAATGGGAATATTGATTTTCTAATGACAAATAGAGAAATAAAATAGCGGAAATGGTTTTCCAAAATTTTTTCACATATTCTATGATAAAGATATTAACTCACACTTTAGGTATTAAATCTTGTGCAAATTTAGTCTAGAAGCATTTTAAATTTTATAATTACAGTAATCACTTGTATTCTGGAAGACAGACAAGCTTCATGTGAATTGATTTCATTTAAAATTATATATACCTCACCAAATTTGAAGTTAAGTTCATAAATTCCATGTGTCTGGTCCAAAGCAGCTTTGAGTTATCGTGTAAACAAATAGTTCATTATATATTACATATGGCTGTTCAATGTCTTTTATAATAATCAGCACCTCTATTAAATTTGCTGGATTCTGATTACGGCCAGTTACTTTTTTTTATGAAATTTTCTAACTTATTATCCTTTGGTGTAGTAGTTCAATAACACATTTTCTTTATAGATGCCTAGGAACTCCCTCTAATTTGTTATGATTGCGTTTCTACATCTGCATTATTAGCTGATTCCGAATTAATACATTCATTTATTCAGATAGTATGAGTGATTTAGAGATACTGTGTAACTTTTCAAATTGGAGGCATCCTATTGCAACTGATATTCTTTGCTGTTTGAGAGATCTTCAGACTAAGGGATATGACATCCTGTTCAGATGGATTCCTGGTCATGTTGGCATAACCGGCAATTAAGCGGCTGACATTGCTGCCAAGGAGGCTAAGCATATTCTACAGCGCTCTTGCCCATATATTGACCATATTAACATGTATAGTGGTTATATACTTTCAATTTGGCAAGAATCTTGGAATCAATCATGAAACTGAAAAACAAACTGCATTTTATCAAGCCGACAATTGGAGTGCGGCCTGCTGCTTCGGTTCGATGGACTGATGTAAAATTAACTAGACTACAAATTGGTCACACCCGCCTAACTCACAAACATCTTTTGTTTGGCGAGAGGATACCAATGTGTTCGGATTGTAAAATTAATCTTACAGTTTTACATATTTTAATTGAATGTCCCAAATTTAATTTTTATCTTACGCATTTCTTCAATTCATCAACATTGGATTTGCGTGAACTGGTTGCAGAACAGCCTCACTGTAATATTTTTGGCATTTTAAGAGCTACTAACTTTATTTTTTTTATATAAATATCATTGTTTATTTCAAAAAACATTCGTTTCAGCCATAGACTTTTCTTATTTTAGGGTTCGTACCTTTTTATAAATGCTTTTAACAAAATATTTTTATCAATTTTTAACCTGGAGGAAACATAATTTTTAATCGTATGGTAATATATTCATACCATGTGCCTTGGCGCAGCATAGCCAATTCTGGCTCTTGTACCATAAAAATGTAAACCTCAACCGATTCAATACGAGTAAGCTATGGCTCCAGTATGTATATGCAGTTGCTAATCTTCCAGTATAAAAGAAATTTGTGCGTTTTTTTTTCTTCCTTAAAACTTCTTTCTCATTGCTTTTTTTCAGTTCTGAATATTTATATTAATGTTCATTGGAATATTTTCATTTTACATATTAGATAAATATTCTCAATTCTAATTCAATGTTCTTTAGTACTCCAGAACATTCAAAAGTACTTGCATCTTCTTCTCCATTTCAATATTTCAGAGATTTTTCCCATTTCTAGACTGTTGCTAGAAAAGTTTTCCCAAGAGGTTTATATTGTTTCTTCTAGTCTTCCATAAATGGTTCAGAAAAGTTCTATTTTCTTTCAGAGTAAATATTCACGTAATGTTTATTTTATCATATGAAACTATCTCCTCTTTTCCAAGGCTTAAGAACTCTGCCTTTCATATCTTCTACCCAATATTCTTTCATATTATCAAAGACTGTCGAATTGAATAAGAAGTGGGAGATGAGATCTACATCAGTAGATAAAGATTTTAATGCTTTTAATTTTCTTATTCTCATAGTGTTTTATAAAACACTATGAGAATGTTTTATAAAACGCTTTTAAATTTTCATACTGTTTCTGGAGAAGAAAACTTGATACAGGTCTTGAATCAGTGAAAGATGTTGGCAAGATCTTCATTTTCATAGTATTTTTTGTCGTGAATAATAGAAAAATATTACTTTTTTCCAAAGGATCCTAAACAATTTATGATAAACAAAGAAATCTGAATAATAAAGAAAAAAATATATTGTCTATATTTTAAAAAATGTCAGAAAAAAATATGCGAGACTATTGCTTTTCATAATATGAAAAATATCTCACTTTTAATTTTTGGAATTTCCTCTATTTTACGCCATAGCTACAATCAAACATCAACAAAAGCACTATTATTAGTAATTTAAGAAATAATGCATCTAACAATCTGTTTTGTATTATACACTATTCAAAAAATTACTTATTTTCATTAATGAATGTATATGCAACCAAACTTCGCTTAACGAGCAAAACAAAATGTAAAAAGTGATTCGCTTAACGAGTGATTCACTTAACGAGCAAAACAAAATGTAACAAGTGATTCGCTTAACGATCGATTCACTTAACGAGCAAAACGAAATGTAAAAAGTGCTTTCGTTTAATGAGTCATTCACTTAACGAAGAAAACAAAATGTAAAAACTGATTCGCTTAAAGATCGATGTTTTGTAGAGCGAGTAGCAAGGAGACATCATGACATCATATGCAGAATAGGAATATATTTCGGGCATCAGTTTCTGTTAAGCGTTTATTGGCAGAAAATGCTTAATTCTGTATGTAAGTCGCTTTGGCCGGATAGCATTGTCGAAAGCCATTCCGAAGAGTGAGATACCGTTATCAAGAGAATGTATCTCTGGCAAAGATTGTGAAGTTAGGGGTGAATAACAACAGCATCGACAAGATGGTGGAAGAAAATAATCAGAACTGCTGAACAGTTTACAAAGTTGCATTCTGTGGCAAAGCAAATAGTTATGGAGGTAATTTGGTCAGGAGAGGAAGAAATAATAGATACAACAGAGCAACAACTTCCAGTGAAATAAGGGAGATGCTAAAAGTATGGGAAATTATTGCATCGTATGTCGAGAAGCATCACCCTGTAAGGTAGTCGTCGTTAGTTCTACGAACTTATGTAAGGATAATGCTTTTCTATTTTTCACCAAATTTTGAAGCGCAGCCAGAGATAAATACCTAGACATTTATTTTTTTTAAAAAAAGCATGCATCGTAAAGGATAAATTGCATTATTATAAATTTCAGTATTTTTTATTCTGGGAATGGAACGCATCGTCTTATTTTACATGGAAGCATAAAGCTTAACGACTGTATGAGTAAGATTTGGGAACGAATTATTTTCGATAAGGGAAGTACCATTTTATCTAGTCTTCTTATAGAGAAAATTCAGAACACTGTATCGTATATTTCTATCTAATCCTACAAATTTAAAACGGTAGAAAGTTTGGCTTACAAAATTCATCTTTTACATTTTAACAAGGAAGAGATACCTCCAACACCTATATTAACTTCAAATGCTTCAACTTTTTAAAATGAAAACCTATCGATAATTTTTTTAAATTTATTGTAACATTAATAAGGTTTCTGGTATTGGTTAACAACATTAACGTATGAACATAATCTTTCCTTAGAATTTATAAAATTTTCCTATAAAATCTGAAACATTCTCTCTCATTCCCTCATCAGGGCTGCTGAATCGTCAGGATAGTCCTTGCTCGAACAGTATTCTATTTCTACATGGAATTAATATTGGCAAACATGCTTTTTACTTTAAATGTTCAGAGCTTGCACCGAAAAATACTTCTTCATAAGACAAGCTCTGTGATATTGACTAATGATTTCTCATTAAAATAAACATATAAAAAATGTCTGCAGTGTGTGATATACAAAAGTGTCCAAAACTCTCGAACCTTTCTTACAGTCCAGCAGACCACCAGGTAAACCACCTGATTTAAAGATATTTCGAATATGAAATTACAATTATTTTTTAAGCCACGGTTTCATTATTTGAAAGTACAAATGATTCACTGCATCCAAACAAGAATTTTGATTTTTCTTTGAAAATAAAAAGAAACCGCTTTGTTTTATCACAATTGGAATGCGCTTCCACAGAGTATAATACCCACTTCGGGAAATCTTGTGGCTAAGCGATCACTCTTCTCAGGATAAATATGTATATATAGAAATTATGGCAATTTCAAAAATTTTGCAAGGACATTCAAAATTTTCCATTTTTCCATGAACATATGCTACATTTTCCATTCAACCTCTATTCTGCAAAATTTTCTACTTTAGATAAGTGGCTTTTCTGTTTACTTTTGAATAATCTTCTATGAAGACAAAGGCCCGTGGACTAATAGTCCAGTCAAAAAGTGCTGTGGCAAAAAAAATCATAACAGAAATTTTATTGATTTCTCAATTAATACTTTCTCATTCTTAAGATCATTAGAGTTTAACTACTACTGAATAGTGGAACGCTCAAGCTTCTCTTTCAAAGATAAGAAACACTTTCTACCCCTCCTCTGAAATGAAAGCCACTCCCTTCGGATATTCAATTAATCATATCAAATCAAAATTCCGTAATGTTATCCAAGCATTTCTGGCGCTTGCTGAGGCTTTGTGGAAGGGACATTTGATGCCTTTCAGCATTAGTGGTTGGATATTCAATTTACGTAACACCACTTTAGTTATTATAACGTGCACATCTTACTTAATAGATCCGTTTAGCTCCTACATTTTTCATTGCAACTTTACCTTTCAGATAAATAAATTTTATTTAAACTTTAAAAAAATCCAACCTGATAAGGCAGAACGTCCATGTCAAATAATATGTTCATGTGCAGTTTTGAATTGCCAGCTCAACAATTTGATCCGACAAAATTACTGTTATGTTTGTTTGTTTTTTCTTCTATATTTTGGTATATTATCGTCGAATTAAAGTTCCTCGAACCATAGAACCTTGTAGGATATTCTATGGTCATAATGACATGGAATTTGGACGATAGACACTCTATATCATTCTCTTGAGAATTATTGAAAAAAAGAATATGGTACAGAAATTCGTACGTAAGTTATACTATCGCGTGACAAAAATTTGCTACACAGTTGTTATACGAGTCTCTTGATTCACCATTTCTCTTTCTAATCGCAATAGAGGACATTTTTTCAGCCTTGACGCATTGACATAATTATTCGGCATGTTTGGGAATTTAATGATGATTTATTGAGTACATTGTTTTTCGAAACAGAAAGAATTATGTAGAGCCACGTGACATTTAATAATGTCACGTGGCTCTCACCTGGTCACGCTGCAACGCAATCTATCTACAAATTGTTACATTCATTTGAATTTTTCGCAAATATCGAGGACATGATCTGGAATGCCTGTCGTATATTTTTCATAATAATGTGATCCAGAGAAAGTCCTACAATGCCCTTCGAGTTCAGGAAATTAAATTATCACTACCTCATACTTATCATGAGGGTCCTAATTTACTGTAATATTATTGCTCAGCTGAGTTCATAGAAAAAAATGCATAAAGAGTTCAGAATAGTTTTTAGAGAACAAATCATATTTTGAAAGACATTGAAGAAATTTTCTAGTTGCATTTGTTTACCATTCTGGCAACTAGCAATTAGTGACTAGATTCTAAACTTTAACAACTAGCTATTATTATTCCATAGTCTATTGATTCTGCACCTCATGACGTTTAGATCTTGGCCTAAATCTTTTGTAAGATGTACTCCAACGGACCTAATGTTTCAGAAAACAAAAAAACATAAACAAAGATTTCTAGTTTACAGATGGTTTACTTAAATTCTTAAAATTGCATACTTTGAAATTATAAATGATGATTCTCATGAAAAAACTGTAATACTATTGTCGTAATATATGAAGCAATAAATATGAAATTAGATTTTTATTAGATTTTACATATTGGGAGAAAATAGGATTTAAAGGCCAAGGAATATCAAAACTAATACAAGAATTAATTTTTCTATCTTCTTTTACCCGATATTCTAAGAGCATTTCCAAAGCCAAGACTGGAGGACTGAATGATCGACATATATTAGTTCTGTATCCTGTATCTATGAACATGATTTTTATTTTATGCTTCTAGTTTTCCATCATTCGTCATCCTGCCATATTATAGGAATTCCTCTTGCACAACTTTCGATACAAGATATCCGTATTTTCATCTTGATAAAAGATGCTGATAAGATCTATTATTTTTGTTCGATATGAGGAAACCTTTTTTCGAGAATAAAGTTGGGACTCTACAGTTCTCCCAAGAATAACGATATTTATCAATTCGTTTCTCTTTTAAATGTATATTTGAGCTCACAAGAACATGCTTGTGGTATTTTTGAACATACAAATTCCCAAGATTTCTTAAAATGTTTCAAAATTTTGTTGTTGTTGTTACTTCTGGTACCTAAAGCGCGGCTTATTAGAGAGTAAAAGAGATAGATAGTTCATCTTTCTGTGGAATTGAATTTATCAATTCCTTGTGTCTTCTACCAATTCATATTTAATCAAATTTGTAGCTAAAAAAGAAATTGGAAATCAAATGTAAAATATCAATTTTTCAATATTTTATAGGAAAATACTTAATTTGTTTATAGAATTTTTACTGCATAAAATAGGATGAATATAAGAAAATCTTAGGGTAAATTTTCTATAATTCCGTTGAAAATAATTTTCTTATACGTAATGCACTTTAAGGACTTTTAATTTTATTGTTAAAAAACCAATAAAACAAAGAAATAATTTGTATAACAAATTGGAAGCAAATAACATTTTGCTTTTGTTAATATACTGAAGGGGAATTGAAATTGGATATGGATTAAGATAAATGTGAGGACTGAAGGATATTTCAAAGCTTTATAGTATATCATATATATTTTTTATGTTTGATTTGATATTATATAATCAAATATTCTACTTCGTTTTATTTGTATAAATTTTTTAAAGTAGTTTTTGTAATCTTTATCATAATAATCAGATTTATTAATCCAAAATTTAAAAGAATACATATATAATTCTTTTTGAGGACAAAAAATTCTAAACGAAACAGTAAAGTAGGATAACAGAAATTGTAATAAATGTAATGGAAATACACAGTTAAGTTTTTTTGTCTGGTTACATTAAATTCCTACAGTTCTGCTAATTTTATGATGATATTAATCCATTTATGTAATCTATAACTCTCTGATATATATTCGAATATTCGTAGAAAAAGTTTATGAAATTAATGCTGGAAATATGGATGGATATTGATTTCTGGTCCTAAAATATAGAACATTTATATAATAAAGCATTTTTTAGAAGGAAGAAAAATAGAAACAGTTGTAAAACGTCGTCTGTGATTTTCACTTGAACCGTTCTAGGGTAAAGTTGTGATATGGCCGCTGAAATCATGGGAAAGGTATACGTGAAAGATCATTTTATTTTCATGTATCACTATAATTTCTTAGAAGAGACTATATTTGTGGTGTTTTATTGAATAATATTAACTTTTTCGCTTGAAAACTGCTTTTTCAACTGGTTAGATGGTACATCCCCAGTTACTATTATTGTCCAATAGCTAATATTGTTATAAGCTATACATCAATTGGCCACTTCAGACATCTTTTATGTATGACCTACGCATTTGCTTTGTTAATAATTCCAAATTGAACTAACTATTTATCACAATTTCTAACGACAAACACAGTTATTTTAAAGGATTTAATTTAAAATTCAATACATTTTATGTCAGTCAAACAAAATTGAAAGTAATGAGATTATATGTCAAAACAAATGAGAAATGCATCAATTATCATGGGTTACGATGTTTAATTACTCTTCTAAAAACGGATAAATAGAACACACTGCACATAAGTCCACATATTTGATACAAAATTTTACACAAATTTATAATTTTATCGAAAAATATTTACACTTTTATAAATGAAATTTCTATTTTGCATTCGACCTTGATTCATATAAGAATTGGGTAAGGAAAGAAAAGAAAAGCCAGGTAAAAAAAAAATCAGAGCTTACATAGTTCACATACTAAAAAATGAAGATGTATTACGATACAGAATAATCATTTTGCATTAAAATTTGGAAGAAGATTTACTTTTGTTTAAAATAAGGTTTAAAAAAATAATAATCGTAAACCGCCATCTTGAAACATTTAATTCAACATCAGGACTAAATGCTGAAATCGGAGACTTTACTGGCAAATATAATCCCTTTAAACATAATAAATTCATAAAAATAGAAGTAGTTTCAAATGCAAATGTTGTTTTAAAAATCAAATAATATGAATAAAATGGAAATAATCGATAAACATTTTCAAAAAAACTATACTTTTTTTTTGAATCACAATTAGGAAAGTTATTACCGAGTAAAAAATTATCTTCGTTTCTCTTACCATATTATGCTTAATGCATTAAAAAAAACGATTTTTAAAAGACAATTTCTTAAGAAATTATGCCTTTATTTAAAATTTTATTAAAATTTATCATCTATCGAAATTTTTATCAGAAAAACCTTGATTTAAAGATTCAGAAAAATGCACAATAATATCACACGTTTATGAAATGAAAGTAATTTCTAAAAAAGGAATTTGTATAGTTCAAGTAAAATAAAAATGGTATTTTAAAATTATTAATCATTCTATAAGCGCCGGCGTCCTGGCACAGGGGTAGCGCTTCTTCCCCGTGATCTGGGTGTCCCGGGTTTGAGTCCCGATTCGGGCATGGTTGTTCTTCTTCTGTGTTCTATCTGTGAGGTGTGTGAATGTCCCTCCCCCCCCCCTCTGTAAAAAGGGGTTGTGCAAAAGAATGTGACAGATGAAGTAGCTAAGTCGTACTCTTGGCCCTAGTTGGCACTACTGAAAAAACAAGCGACGCTCACTCGGCTTAATTCGCTGACAGATAACTATCAACGGTCTTGTGAAGTACCATAATTCACAATACAACAACTTTCTATAAGCCACAAGAAAATTCCTACAATGAAATCTTATGATTAGCAAATAAAAATAAATCTAATGGAAATTTTAAATAAGAATACATTGTTTTTAAATAATAGCATTAAGCATAAATTGTAAATAATTACGATTCAGCAATCAAAAATAGCTTCAAAAAGTAAAATTTAAACCCCAAAAATAAAATAAAATTTGTGTTTTTGAAGGTAAATCCGAAAATAAAAATGAAAATGAAAAATAAACAGATAATGACTTCCAACTAAAGAATTGCACTGCAGAGTTAATTCATCCTTTTAAGTTTTCAGATTTGAGAACAAAGAAAAAAAAATTGCAAATGAAAGCTATTTTTATTTTTCAAAGTAAATTAAAAACAAATGGACATTGATTTCTTGAATATCCGTAAGTTTATTAAATAGTTTGAAAAATAATATTGTACAAACGAAAACTTTTGTTTAAAACTTTTAGGGAGAATTTTTAAGATAAAATTTACTTTATTTAAAAAAAAAATGCATGAAACGTTGTTCTATGCTGACTAAAATAAAATTATGATTTATTGAAGAACACTGAAAAAAAAAGAATAATTTAAAATGTGTTATTTATTCGTTTAATATATGTTATAATTTCAACAGATTATTATATTCTCTCATGCAGTTTTCAAAGCTTTTTCGAGAAAACTTAAAATTAAATAATCACTCTGGATTTTTTTAAAGTCCATTATTCATAATAGTTATCTAAATTTTAAAAAAAAGGATTTTATAAAATATAGAGAAATGTATTCCTATGCTCCACAAAAATATCTGTAAAAATATTTTTTTAAACTCGTAGCTCTTAATATCATAATTTTTTGTGATTATCTCGCTAATTCAATAAGCGACAAAATCTGTCAAAATAATTTAAGAAAAGAATCAATTTTGTTTACAATCTACTGATTTGTCTGCACTTCTACACTCGTTTTTTGTATTCTACAAAATTCATCAATTTCAAAGTCATAAAAAAATTGTCGTTCTCACTACTTTCCATGTCCCAATTATAGAACAATTTAGTCTTTCATAATTTCACACTCTTTATTTATCGAGGTATTTAAAAGTTATTTATGACGCAAAATATAAATCTACATTTATTAATAAAAATTTCTGGTGTAGCAAAAATTTGGATATAAAATCCTACTTTATCTTAATATATTTCTAATAAGCGGGCTTTGATTTTATTTACAGAGACTATTGCTTTCCAAATTTCCAGTTTCGGAATGTTAAAAATATGAAACTATACGTTTCTTGACATAAATATTTAAATCAAATATCATGTCATGTTTCAACAGAAAGAAACATCTGATGTGAAAGTAGATCACAGGATCTTTCATGTAGCTCAGTTTTATTACGGAAGGAAAACATGTCGAAAGAAGGAAATAAAAATGTATCAAAAGTGATTAGTTATCAAATATCTCCATGGAAGCAGTGCATTTCCTTTGTATTTTGTATACGAGGAAAAATATTTCTTCTCAAAGAAATGTGAAAATTTCTCCAGGGATTCAGAAAAAGATAAAGCATCGCGAGCAAATCCTTTTAAAAGTCTCGAAACAATGGAGATTACCTTAAAAGGGAAAAATAGGGGGAAAGAAGTAGAAGAAAAATAAGTGGAACTGATATTTAGCTAAATGAAGCGAGACTTGCGCGAGTCTCTTTTATATCAAATACACAATTTAGTTTTTGCGTGGCTCTTTTGTATTTCTAATAATCAGTCAATTTTGTATTTCTAATAATCTTTTAACTATTTTATTTTAACATCACGAATATTTCACTAATACAAAATGATACTGATTAAACATATTTGAACATTATACTCATAAAGGTAATAATTATAGTTGTAGATCTGTTTTTGCTCCTTTTAAATCACCGATTTCCCACTTTCACTCATTATTAGATCTTAATTTTAGAATTGTAGAATATGATTTCGATAAAGGAAAAAGGAAATTAGTGGATAAAATAGAAAATATATATTCGTTGTAAATACATCCACTGAATAATACATAGATCGAATGTGAAGGTATCTTTTCCGAAATGAGAATTCTCGTGAGAGAAAATAAATTTTGCAATACAGCCGAAATACTTAATTGAGAAAATAAACGTTTGTATTGAATATATATCTTTACATAATAAATTCTTCCACTCAGTGAAATAGAATTTTGGATATCAATTTATCCGTTACTAAAACTTTGGAATATTAAATATTATATGATAGTTAGCAATATTGTCTATTATTGTTGATTATATGTAATATATTACATAATATTCTGAAATATTATGTAACGTGCTATACTATTTGGAAAGTAAAAAATTTCTGCAACCATCAAAGATTTCCATTTTCGACATATTTTCTATAAAATGGTGTTGGAAAAGGAATTGGCTGGAAAAAAAATTTCAAAAGTAGATTTCTCTCAAGTAAATCATTAATTTGCTGTAACTATGACACACTAATACACATGATCTGTCATTTATAGACGTCCAACTGAAGAAATTTAACGCCACAAAAAATATTGAGCTTCATAAAACTTAAATCCTTTAAGAATTCAGGAAGATTTTGAGGATTTAGACAAGACGCCTCAAGATATTCCAGAATAAATCACGAGTTCTCCATTAGATAAAAAAAAGATAAATGCTGCAGCTGTTTATTTATTTTTCCCAAAAGAGCCCTAAGAAATTGTTCGGTATAAGGAAAAATTTTACTTTCAGCCTAAGTAATGATTTAGAAGTGATAGTTTATACTAAGGAATGCTGGAGATAAAGGAAGAGTGGGTTATGCAATCCATGTTATAAAAAAATCAATGACTAATTTTTTTTTATGAAAAGTGTTTTCCCTCTAGGCTACACCAATTTTAATAATTCACTTCGTCTAGAAAATATATCTTTATCTCTATTAATAATAAAGATGTGTGCGTGTGTGTATGTGTGGGCGTGAGTATGCGTAGGTGTGTGTTTGCATGCGTGAGTATGCGTATATCTGTGATGACTTTTTAAAACAAAGACCATCATTTATAGCATCAAATTCAGTATATCGAGTCGTTGGAATGTGGAAATGTGCACCTAGAAAGGATTTCTTTAAAATTTTAATTAGAATCTTAATTAAAAATTCATCAAAATTTGGTCTGTGTCTACAATAACTTCTAAAAATATTATTGCCCAAAAATAAATTTTACATCGTTTCCATTTTTTTTAAGTATGTTTTTGATGATATCAATTTAATAGTTGTACAATTGTTTCTTAAATGCCAGCAATTTTTTTTACTTGGCTTAATTTATAATAATAAATTACATAGTTGTCCCAAAATTCACACCGTTTATCTTATTTCATCGATTATTTACTTACGTGAATTTCTAACATAATTGGAAGTTAAAGAAAATTTTTACTTAACATCCGCATACTTTACTAGACGAATAAAAAAAAAAACTTAAGTTGCAATATCGTAAAAGTTAGAAGATAAATGAATCGCACATTTAAAAGTTTTAACAACGTGCGTGCCACGTCGCTTACATGTTCAAAATATTTCGTAGAGAGGGGCCATTACTGTTGAACGCGATTTAAGTTTTTAAACCCTTTGATTTATTTGAGAAGAATTTTCCGTTACATTTATAATATACAGATTACTATTTAGAAGCAGTAAATTTTGTAAATAACATTGATGAATTAAAGTCACCATTTTTAAGTTAGACAAAGCAAGCGCATGATGCGCTTCATCCTTCAGATGTAGCGAAAGTGTTAAATGGCGAGGAAAATTTTTGCTACGCACATGATTACTTAAACATTATCGCTAGTCTTAGAGATATCGTTTTGATTTTTAAATGATTTAAGGACGTTCAATTAAATTTAATTTTTTTGTGTGTGTTTAAGTTATTATATATCATAAAATTCCTTTAAAGAAATCATAATTGTCTTCTGTCTATTCTAAATATATATCATTTTTTTATTCATTAATGGAGTTAAAAGTTAAATCTAGACATAAATATTTAAACAAGATTCTGTTTTTAACTATTATTTTTAACAAAAAAATAAAATCATTTATAATTAGAAAAACAATGATGAATTAGATTATGTTTTCAGAAATTAGCATGGCAAAAAAGACACATAACGGATTCCTTTTCAGAAAAAAGCATTCAACTACTGAATGAATAAATAATATAAAAGAAAAAAAATCATTCAAATCCAGGAAAGTCCGAAAGGTCCACGCACAAGAGACTCCACATAACTGAGAAAGATATGGAAAGACCTGAAACTTAATAATTATCACATTGTCGAACACATAACACTGCTTCTTTAAGGCGCTCATTGACGTTATTTCTAATCGTTTAACAGATGTCGCGTCCACGAAAGATTTAGAAAGAAAACATTATCTCAGAAGCGTTATCAGGGTTTTACCTCTTCAAAGATTAGTTCACATTTAGTAGCGTGTTTCTCCCACTTAAAAGCAAAGGAGAGATGAAATAAAACTCTTTATTTGTGATGGAAAGCTCTCATTTCTCAAAAGTGTAAGTCAGCCATCTAACTCTTCGACCCGCCACGAAGGCACACGGATTTTAACCATAAAAACTGAATGACCGAACCGCCGCAACAGCAACATTGGCTGGAACTGTAGTTGAGTCCCTTTAGAATTAGATATCACAAGTCTTTTGGAATTAAAGAAAAATATTCTTTTTCTAAACTGTTTGTATTATAAAATGCATTCACATAAATCTCCTAAAAATAAAGTAATGAATAAATCATTCAAATGCGTTTAGCTTTTCATATTGTTTTTCTTTATAGTTTCATCTTGTGGAAAAAGACGTCTTAATAGAGCGAAAATAATGAAATAATTCCATTCTTAGAATACTGTGACGTCATTTATTTGCTTCAGATAATAAAATATCCTTACTTTTTATCCCAGTGTTTTGTAGTTTAAGCGTATATCAAAAGTTAAATCCATTGAAAGACTAAAATTTATTAACAAGCTCTCAAATCAGATATTGATGAAAATAATTTTTAAAGGATATTTGATTTTTAAAATAGACTTATACTAAATGCTTTCTTCTAGAGAGGTTATCATAATTAATTATATAAATAATCGCCGACAAAATCGTTCCAACACATAAAATATACAGGTATATTTAAATGAAAATCTTGAACAAGAAATAAATGCTCCTATTTCTTTCATTTCTTCCAAAAAGACTAATTTAATTCTGGCCTCACTCCAGAATTATCATTTGAATTTTCCAAGTTTATTCCTCCTAACGAACTCAAACTCTTATGAAGATGGAATTGTCACCAATATTTACCGACAGATCGTTCGGGAATGCCGGTTCTAACAATTACTTGAGATAGCTCCCGAAAGTGTCGTCCGGGATCCATCAGCCATTTATATCAATAAAAAATCGGACAGTTTCTTCAAATCACTCCTCGGTTCGGGTATAGATTTTCCGATTTGGGATTTTTATATCAATTTTATTGCACAAAGTGAACACATTAAACTAACTAAATTTAGTTATATAGTTATAGCTGAAGTTTTTGGCTATCAATACAAAGTGGATTAAACAATTTATTGATTTAAAATCACTTATTAATTCCAGGGATTTCATTTTTTTGTACTTTTTCAGCCCACATTAATTTTTTTATAGCCTGTATTTGAACAAATTCAGTTCAATTGTTAAAACAACAAAGTATGCAAAACTAAATATATTGAGCACATAATGTATGGATTAGCAAATTAAGAGAGTAAATATAACATTAAAAATCACGACACTAATGTTTTAGTTCATAGGAATTAAAATATTTTAAAATGCGTAACTGAGTCACCAAATCATAAATCACAAATTCTCATAATTTGAATAATGTTTATAATTTTTACCTACTTTAGAAAAAAATTATTAATACTATGAAAATATGGTAAATGCTCATATAAACTTATCTGTTACGTTGAAATAGTCACACTATTTATATACTCGAATCATAGTTAGGTAAAAAACTATCAGATCAATTACAAAAGTTAATGCATTCATAAAATATAATTCATAACTTTTATTACATTCTAAAATGCAACCTACAGCATGGGCCTTTGGGTTCCTATTATAGAAAGATTTTAAAACATTTTATGACGTATCATAATTCCTTTTAATAGTATTAAGCGATCCGCTGAAAATTTTCAAAACAGTGACAAATATTTGTAAAAAGCGTGAATATTATCAGCCAAAGTATTACAGTGAAATTTTATATTTTATTAATTGCATTTTATACGAATATATAAGTAAATAGCTCTTTCAACATAGATCAATGTTAAGAAAAGTGACGCAGAAAATAATACGTTTCTACATACCGATTATGATACTGTTAATTATCCTCTCCCTACTCTTTGTATGTAATTCACCATGCAGATGTAAATAGTTTAGTTGAAACAGTGAATTTTATCCCAACTTACAAATGGAAATGACCAAATTTCAAATGGCGATATTCCAATGTTATCTATATTGATACTCTAATGAAAAAATCTTGCACAAATGTTCACTGCTTCATTTTGTGATAAAAAACTAATTCACAAAAATCAAATAAATATAAATTCTATAAAATCAAAATTATATTTGATAGTATTTCTCGGTACAAAAGTAACTAAAAATGTTATTTCATTTCCCTTAATTTATTTGCTTTACGATCATATAATATCTTAGAGGGTGAAGAAGATTTGATGCACTATTCAATATTAACACTGTAATGGCCGCAGGTTATTGCAGACAAACGTCTCCAGAGGTCAATATTATTTTTAAAGAATTCATTTTTTTTAAAACTTTAATGTAAATTCATGAAATAATTCAATATGTCCGACATATACGAAAAAAAAAACATCACATATAGATTGTGTGAGCTAACATTAGTAGATCTTCCAACTGTCACGAGCATGTTCTTTGAGCGGCCATTAAAGTATTAAATAAACTCAATAAACTCTCAACCACTTGCAGAGCCTCTTTTCCTGAAATTAACTAAATGTTAAAATTTTGAGAATCTGCCCATTATTTACTGTTGCCCCATTTATAGCATACACCAAATTAATTAATTAAATATTAACATTTGACTATCTATATCTGTTAGCACAACATATTGTACAATATTCCCATGATGCTTTTCGACGTTATGAATGCCAGCCAAAGTCGGGGAGATATCGTATCAATGTTGATCGGCATTTTTTTGCTGATAGGGATATGTTTTTTCGTCGTTTCACCACTTCTATGGTGCTGTGAACTGGAAAGGAGTTCCTCCCTTCCTGAGAAAGGAGTATACATGTTAAGATCCGATTCAAGAAAAATATCAATATAAATCTAATAAATATGGTTATTTTCATAGGAAAGGAAACTCAATCACTGAGCTACAAATATATTTTCAAATAATGAAAATCCTTCTTAAAAATTCTATTTAATAATACGTAATTACTCAAATGCATGCACAAAGAATGCTTCTAGATTGTTTTTAAGGAATTGAAAATTGAAACTTAAATTCAAAACACTCTAGTTGTGTTGTTGAGGAATGCAGTACATTCAAGCTAACATAATAAAATTACAATATAAAATCCAAAACCAATTTTTATAACAGGAAAATTGGCATCACATCATAACATGAAATGGCATGTAGAATTCTAAAAATGCGTAAAAATGTATATTTCAAGTAATTTTGATATCAGTTTAAGTAATAATATGAACAACAGCATAAGTTGAGAAAAAAAGTTTATACAATGGATATTAGACTTTATATATCCTAATTTATATAACCACAATTATGAAAAAGAACTATTGTTTACAAAAATGAAAAAATGGTGAAATTAATGCATGATAAGCATAACAAAATCTGTTATCTTTATTTTACCACTAAAATAAGTGGTATTATTTTGAATCTTTTTAATAATAATATATAAGTGTCATAATTTTGAATCTTTTTAACTACAGCAAATAAATTTAATTACTGATATATCTGTATTTAAACTCTAAAATGAAAACCCTTCAAGGAGTCTATAGCTGTCCTCTATCCTTGTTAAATATGTATTAACAAATTCAATAAGGTGTTAAAAAAATCAAATGTAAAAACTATGCATATTAAACAAATTAACTTATTCCCACTTAACAAAACTTATTAACTTATAACCCACTTAAACAAAATTCAATTTTTGAAATTATTATTTTTAAAATAAAAATAAAAGAAATAAAAGCACTTTATGAACTATCAAAAAAAGTTTAAAATCCAGCAATAAACATGACAAATGCATATATTACGAATTGTTTTTCTAAACAATAGATAGGTCACAGCATGAATAAATAATATAAAAGACAAAAAAAAAAGGATAATTGAGATTCAAAAGTGTTCGAAAGGTTCAAGTACAAAAACTCCACATAACTGGCAAAGACAATGGAACTAAAAAGCCATGAAACACAACAATTAACACATTTTCGGACCCATAAAATTGATTCAATGCTTCTTTTATAGCGCTTTCCGGCATTATTTCTAATCCTTTAATGGACTTAGCGCCTTCGAAAGATTAAGTTAAAGAAACTGCTCTCTCAAAAGCACGATCTGCGTTGTATTGCTGCAAAGACTTGTTCATATCCACTAGTAGTTTTTTTCCCACTTAAAAGAAAAGCAAAAAAAAAAAAAAAAAAAAAAAAAAAGATAGATGGCGTTCGCTTCTTGAACGTAAGAAACGTTAAAGTATATCATTTGTCTCAATTTCAAAGCTAATAGGAGAAAATTCTTAACGTTTTTCGCAATGTGAAATTGTTGAGAATTCTCGCAATTTACTTTTTCTCACACTTTTCACTCGCTTCTTTTATTGCACCTCTCCTCTAAAACATTTCCCAGCTTCAAATTTTTCTTTTCTAAAGCGTTCGAAATGGAAAATTCATTCGCATCAGCTTTTGAAATAAAGTAAAGCAATATATGTATCAGTCAAATCTATTCATTCTTCTCATTTTGTTTTCTCTATTTCTTTTCGCAATTGTTTTAAAAATTAGTTAATATTTAATTGCATAAAATGCTCTGAACTTATTTCTTGTCAACACGTCTCGGAAATTATTCCTTTATCCACTGCGAAATTCAGTTGAAAAAAAAAAAAAGATAAAACTTCTCTAGAGGATTTGTTAATGCATATGAATAAGAATTTCGCAAAATGGCGATTTAATATCATTTATTTATTTACGTTTTTGAAAGTGGAAAATGCACTAAAGAGCACCAGGGAATAATTTTGAAATGAAAAAAGAAAGATTAAATGATAATCTTTTGTTATGGATAATTTACAGACAACGATCTCAATTACGAAAAAGAATTTTGCGATCTTTGTTATTATTGTGTATTTAAATCGAAATTAACTTCTTTATTAATGTATTTGTAATCATAAAGAGTTACAAAAATGGCCTCGTTTAGCGCATTAATGGAAACTTTTGAGAATATATCGAGTAATTAGGGAGATATTGTCAAACAAATAAAAGGAAAATTTTACATATGGAAATAACTATTTGAATTTCTATACAAACACTCATAAAGAATTGCATTTCAAATAACTATTTTTCATTCACCATTACTAATAGATCGTTTCAATGAAAGAGATTAATATAATTTAATAAAAAAACCAAATGTCAAGCTAAAAGAACAATAATATAAAAATATTTAAAATTCATCATTGCTTATTTCTGAATAATTTTAGCTGTGATTGCCACAGTATTCACAAAATGTATCAAAATCAAGAATCAAACAGAGGCATATACATTTTAGAAAAAATAAGTCAAATCTTTATAGCTTGGTGGTCTACAATGAAAAGAAAAAAAAAACAATATGAAATGTTAATAACAACAGTGAAGACTTGAATTTCATCCAAAACAACGGAAACATTATAATTATATATTTAAATTTTATGAAAATGTTTATTAAATTTAGAGTAAAGAATATTACTGCAACTAAATAATAAAAATCGAAATTATAATTTTTCAATTTTAAAATGCCTTAAAATATGCTTGATTATTTTTGGAAAATACCGTGAAAAAGACAAGATGTTATAAAAAAAATTTGGTGGTTATAGGTTTAATGGGCAGTCTTGTTGGGGACCAAAAAACAAACAGAAAGAACAAACAGACACACACATTCATCCATTTTTAGTATTATGGGAAATAGAAAGTATGGACGATAAGCAGAAAGAACTTTAAAATTATGTAAGAAAATTTTCCAATCAAAATTTTGCGAAAAATTATTTTGATTTATCATGTTTATCAAACCTTGTGTCATGTCCAGCAAATGTAAATATAAGCGGTGTTGCGAGTTTTTATTGAAACAAATATGTACTGATGTGCATCAGAGTCTTTGTAAATACCTTACCATTACTAATATAGAATTGTGGAAATTCTATATTAGTAATGGTAATTAAAGGATTAGTAATTATTATAATTTTATATAATGTTGACCAATTTCATTACACAATTTTCATAAATAGCATTTTTTGGACTAAAGGGAGTGATTCCATTGCACATGCTTTGCAAGATCACCAGATTCACATTCTATTCATTTTTTTTTATTTACCTATATAGACCAATGCTTAGGAAACGTAATAAATTCTGATATGTTCCTGGAGATATGAATCTCCTTTACGAATATGACCTGAAAAATGCCCGCTATACCTATATTGCATAGGACGTGGCACAATATTATGTAACATTATATTATCTGGGGGCACGGCAGTGCCCCCGCCAAGTCGAGCAAAAACAAGCGGCACGGCCGTACTATCCTTTTCTCGAAGCAGTTCAGGCCGTTTTCTACCCCCTATAACTTTGTTATGGATAAAACTAGAAGCCTGAATTTTCAGTAACCAAGCAGGCATTATATAAATAGGTATATTTCAAATTTCATTAAATTTGAACCAGTAGTTTAAGAATTATAACTAGTCAAAGTTTGTGAATTTTGTCACTGACTGACTATT
Source organism: Argiope bruennichi (assembly GCF_947563725.1). Classification (NCBI taxonomy): domain Eukaryota; kingdom Metazoa; phylum Arthropoda; class Arachnida; order Araneae; family Araneidae; genus Argiope; species Argiope bruennichi. The sequence continues at coordinate 61,326,260 of NC_079158.1, forward strand.
GACTGACTGATCGATCATCAAAACTCTAAGGCACTTCTAGCAGAAATAGAAGCTTCAAATTTAGAATACAATTTGTGTTTAGTGTATAAATCAAGGAAAAACTAAAATATCCGTGTAATAATGGACGGATCGATAAATTTTTCGAAGTTTCGAGCATTATCCATTTTGTCGGCAAATTCGTCGCCAAGTCGGCAAATGGTCGCCAAGTTTGTCACCAAACTCTGGGATCACTGGCTCGGCATCTGACAGCATCCAATACAGATTACTGTTAAACGGTCTTTCTTATGATGACACTATTTGATCTGAGAAGCAAAATTACAGGTTTGTAACAATATCTAATTTGAAATAAATCAATTTGAAGCTGTGGAAGCTGCAAACGCAATGGGTGACTTTCAGAGAATCAATCAATCGCACTAAACAATCTAATTTTATATAATATGTTAATGTAATCTAATTTAATGTAAAGATGCATTGTGTTTTCATGCGATGGCCAAGTCAATCTATTTATTTAAACCATAAAAAGATTTTTAATATTGATATGGTCACTATAAGATGTTGTTAGGTTAGCTAATTACGTAATAACTTGAGACAGAAGGACCCTTAAGTAGAGACTGAATGAATTGACCGACTTGGTATTACATAAATCTCACAACTTTTTACGATAGAAGAACTGAGTTGCGAGACTTGGTTTTTTTTTACACGTTATGTTTTTGATGGCATTTAATATTCAACAATATTATATAATACTGCGATTGTGTTTAATATCATACAATATTGTGCAATAGATGTTTGTTACTAGGTAATAGAGAACGTTCGGAGTGAATGTAATTCTTGCATTAATGCCAAGGACAAAATTTTGATCAATACCTGTTATGTTTTAGTTCATTTTTTGCGGAAACGTAATAAAACTCTTTATGTTTATATGTCTTTATTGTGACTAAAGATAGATTTACCACTTGTGGAAGACATTTTTGCCCATGCGTTTCCTTTTGATTATCATTTCTAGAGAAATACTTTACCAATCTTTCAATAATGTTACAACAGTTCCGGTATACTTAACGTATAGTGCTAAAGTAAAGAATTTTCACTTTTTCTTGGTTCTTATAGAGACCGTTGACATTATATCATAGATGAGCAGTAGATGAAATGCCAGTATCTTTTCTCATCTAACGACACTTATTTGATGTTCTATTATGGCATCTGTGAGAAGCGCAAGGAATTACAGAATTAAATTCATTACCCTACTATTTCGCGGCAGTATTTCAACGGTGGCGTGGCTACAGCGGACGTGGCTATAGCGGACACATAAGATTTCGTGGTCAGAGCGGACACTCTGAAACTTATCGTGGTTAGAGCGGACACATTTTCCCCCCATCTTAGAACAGATAAAGGATGCAGATAAATAAGTAAATAAATACTTTTAAAAATCACAAATATAATTTAAAACAGTATTTTAAGTGGCAAATCTCTTTCACATGAGATAACGTTTTTTTTTTTTTTTTTTTTCGCTTACCGAAATTTTTTGTTTTTGCACTCGATTATCGAATTACAAGGATAAATACATTTTTGCCATTCAAATTTAATTATTTATATTACATTATAGTGCGAATGCATTTTAAACATAGAGAAATGTAATAAAAATAAAAACTTTCAGAGAAATATTTAAAAATTAATAGTAACAGTATAATGAAGGTTATAAACGAATTTCAGGGATTTTGTGGAAAACTATATTTTAGAGTCAAATAAATATTAGAACAGGTGCAATTGCCATAAAATTAATTAGTTTCATTAATGTAAGTAAAAATAAATACTAGAAATAAAATATGTAAAACAGATACAAGTAAATAAAAGAAGAATAAACACAAGTAAATAAATATTAACTAACCTTTATTATAAAGGCATAAATATCATTTACCTTAGAATTTAGTCCAACCTAGTTACAAAACTTAAAGATTTTAGACATTTTTCTAAATTGTTTGATGTTTCGAATTCTTTTAGGATGTTTTCAATTCTTTCATCCAATTTTACATATGCTTTTTTCCTTTTTATTCCAGGGTCGCCTAACTCTCTGAATTTCAAATTAAAAGACACTTTTTGTGTTTCGCCATTTAGTATTTTAACTAATAAGTGGACATTAGGCTGGTTTCTGCTAGTGATTGCATTTAATGTGGAATTCCACCCTTCAACAGAATTATTAGTCCTATGACGCTGTCCATATACATTCCATACTTTAATGGGCATATTTGGAGAAAGGCCTTCTCTCTCAAAAACATTGGCTTATCTCTACAGCAGGTGAAAGCTCGAAACTACACAATAGATGACATATGACTGATTAGGAAAATAACACAATAGGTGCAAAAATGTCCACTCTGCCCACCCAACTTCTCTCACGTGTCCGCTGTAGCCACTGTCCGCTCTGACCACAACCATTTCAACTATTCTTTCAATCAAATACTTGTAATTAATGTTTAATATAATGTGATTGAATTAGTATAACAAATCTGTGTTTGTATGATACATCATTTAGACTTACAAATAAAAAGAAAAACGAGAAATCATGCATAAAAATTATTGAAAAACAAAAATTGTATATAAAAAAAAACTTGAGCCTGTACTAAAATGAATCACACTGCGGAAATACAGTTCAAAAAAAAAAAAAGAAGAAGAAGAATTTGATATAAGAACATTAGAATAATTAGAAGAGTTTACACATATTGGATTCTATTTTTCTATACATTTTGTACATTTCGATAAAAAATAAAATCATAAATAGCAAATCTTTATGTAAATGGCCGCTTTTCTTCCAGTAATAAACACACATCTTATCACAGTGGACACATAAAAAAAGCCAAATTAATTCTTCGATAGAAAAATGACTAAATTCGTGTAGAACATAAAATTTCATATCCAAAGTCTAAGACAATGCATTACTGTTAAAAAATTGGTAGGTCTGGCTATACATTTCTTTTCTGCAAGATAGCATCATTTTAAAAGTTTGAATTGAAGCAGAAAAATTCAGTTGACGAAAAATAAAAAAATGATGAATTTATTTACAATTAGAGCGATTGCGTTTTAAAATGTAAATAAAATAATGACATCTCATCCCAAATTATGATTTAAATTTTGTAAATGATATTTAAAAAGAATATTTTAGAACAGCATGAACAGAACAATTTATATATATACGTACACTAAGGGGCTTCGGCCCCTTCTTGTTTCGCCCACCAATTTCGATGTTGTCCTCGAATCAAGCAAGCCCTCAGACTACTGGGATTTCCAAAGGGATTGATTCCTTCCCTCCAGATAATAGACATAAATGCAAAAAAAAAAAAAAAATACTTTAAAAATGCCACGAACGATAAAGCTCAATTTCAAATTAACAAGAAGAAATATTTTAGCATTTATTAATATTCAGAAGCAACTTCACAATTTTAACTTTTTCTGCATAAATAAAGAGTTACAACATTAAAATTGTAAAGAAATTAAATAAAAACTTTCTTAAAAATGTCAAATCTTTCCTTGATTTTTTTAAATCATCTGCTATCGTTGAATGAACTATTACTATTTTTTAAAAAATGCAGGATAAACGTATATAGCTTAGATATTCAGACGATCGTTAGCCGAAAGATAAAATTCCGTTACTCAAAAAAAATAATAAAATAAACAGACAGGAAAGCTATTCATTAGTACTGCCACAAAAATTGTGTCATAACTTCATTGTGTCATAAATTCATTTACGTTTAATTTGAAATTAATTAAAGGTTTACTTTTCTTTTTTTTCAGTCACCGTTTCACCGTCAAGTACCATATAAATACTTATTTAGATGTAATTTTAATTTTAATTTACTATTTCAAACAATACTGGCAAAACAAACCTCAAATTTCATAGTAAGGTGACTTGTTATCTACCAATCAAAAAGCGCATAAAACATTATGTTTACGTCATATTTTTTATTTAATGAATAGAAAACTTGGGGATTTGGAGGTTTTAAGTTATATATTTCTCATGTACAAACCTTAATTACATTAGCGCAACTGACGCCATTCTAAAGTTATAATGAATCAAAAGCCTCATTTTCCCATTTCGACTCTGTCTAAAATGTCATTTATTTTAAACTCTGCTTATACTTGCGTTTCAATAAAAGTAATTTTTTAAAAAAAATATTCAAATTACTTTTATTAGAATTTAATAATTTAAACAGTTTATTAATTTGGAATAATTTTTTAAAATTATTAAATTTTGTAATTAATAATTAAAACATTTGGAGTGGAATTTAATAATTTAAACAGTTTAATCATACTGCGATCATCAAATAAATATTTTTTTTCCTATTATGTGATTGCAATAAGATTTTTTCTTTCGATTAAGATATCGAAATAGATAATAATTGTCATCCACTGATTGATTAGGACATCCAAAGTTATCGCCAGAAAACATTATTGGCAAACAGTAAAAACAGAGAAAAGCCATTCGGCATTCATTTTATTGATAATAATCTAGAACGCTAGGATGAGCAACATTATATATATATATATATATATATATATATATATATATATATATATATATATATATAGAGAGAGAGAGAGAGAGAGAGAGAGAGAGAAAGAGTCATTCATTTTTTCACTTCCTTTTTTTTAAAATATTCCTCGGCAACGTACATAAAATAAAGGAAGAATGTATAATGAAACGAAGATAATGGAAAACAGGCAACGCAGATTTTATCAAACTACTGACAATGCACTATTATATTCTCTCTTTTCTTTTCTTTTTTTTTTTTTCAAATTTACGAAGCCAAACAATAATTAGAAGCACCTCATCATATTTTGTACTGAAAACTGTTCGGTTTTTAAAACGAAAACAAATTATTCTGTTGAATAAAATAACTGACAAAATAGTCAAGAAGCATTAATCTAATACTTCTTTTTTATATTCATATCTCTCTTTAAATACGTTAATTGCGTTTATAAAAAAATATCACTTTTATATTAATAAATAAATCCTAAATTTAACCCTCTACTTACAGATATTCTAAAAATTAATTTATTTTCAATTTATCCTTTTAGAAAAATATATTTTTCATCATAAACTAAATACAAAATTTACATTTTGTACTTGTAATTCAAAATACCGTAAAATAATATTTTTACTTGTGTCAAGGAACAAAATTTAACCCCCCCTCCCAAATTTGAAAGAGTGCGAGGATCTGTGATTCCAGCAAAGGGAATAGAAACAAAACTACACAAAATCGGTATTGCTTGTCTCAAAGATTCAAAGACTCAATTCATTCAAAATTATTAATTTTTGATGGTATCACGTTTCACCATTCAAAATTTCCAGTTTCTTATAAAATTAATGTTTTTATTTAATTTATAATTAATATAATTTTTACTGCCAATATTTACACAATAAATTCAAAGCATACCCATGTGTCATGCATTTCATCAAATGCGCCACAAAAAATTAATTTGGTAATTCACAACTGATCTCGTAACAAATTGAGAAAAAAAAATCACTTTACAGCGACACATGGTGTACATTCGTCAGACAATAAATACAGATACACTGATCATATGAAGGTATGATTTGCTTTCACATTAAGGAAAATACACCGAATCCCAACAAACATCTCTATATATAATCAAAATCCGAATTTACAAATATAAAGACTTTGTTTCTATTCATCAAAAACCCTTCTTTTAGATGCGGCTCACAATAAAAAAAAATTCAAATGTATGAATTTCATGTTACATGAAAGGCTGGAAAGATATACACATGCATTTCTCTTCGAAGGGTTCCGATGCATTAGGACACCTACGTGTGTGATGTGGGATATTTGTTACCATGGTTACTAGAATTAGTCAAGCAAAACGAAGCAGTAAATTGGGAATAAAATTAATGTATTTCTCTGATTCGAAACATTTGGTTATTTGAACTGGAAAGTGAATACAGTATTTGTCTTGTTTGAGTAAGAAGAAATTTACTTCCGAATCTGAAAAATCAAAGAAAATATCGAAATTGTATTTTTAATTTATTTCTGTTTTAAATTTGATAAGATTAATCAGTTAATTATGTTTGTCTAATGTTTCTATTTCTTTGGTTAATGGAAATAATTAGTGCTGTTCACTTCTCTGTTTATTTTAAACGGTAACTAACGTATAAAATGTAAATCAATCTATTTCTCTGAAAAATTTTGATGTTCATATAGCAGTTGATTGTGCGGAATTAGTAACATAATTCAAGGTGTACATTCAATCATTGCAATAAGTATGTATTCTAGCATTTTGGTGATAACTTAAACATTTAGAATAATTGCTGAATTTTTTTTAAATCCTTCGTCTTTTTTTTAATGAAAAGTAAATTAAAGATTAAATAAATTATATTTTCGAAGAAATAGGATCTGCGTCTAAAACCTAATGTTTTTTTTTTAAATCAAATATTCCAATGTATGATATTACTATCAAAGTATTGGAAAAAATTGCAGCTTAGCACTAACAAAAGGAAATTACATTTAGTAATATGCTGAATTAGTCGCTTATATTTGTTAAAAATTTAAAGTTAAGGAGGCCATAAGATGTTGCAATGATTTAATAATGAGCATAGTTATAAAAGCTAGGAAAATACATCTATCAACTTACAAAACAACATACTGAAAAAAACCCTGTAATCTAAACATTTAGATATTTGTAAAACATTAATTTACATTCTGATTGTTGAATATTTAAATGGAAATTTTTTTAGATAGAAATCGTTTTATAAGTTGATGCATCTAAATTTTAGTATTTTCAATTAATTTTCTTTTTTCCCTTTCATTGGTTAATAACTTAACTCGAAAAGTCATATCACTGACTCTCGCACCCACCAGAATAAAATAAAATAAAAAAAAACTGAATGACCGGACCGCCGCAACAGCAACACTGACGGGAACTGTGTTTGAGTCCTAAGAATCATCACCGGCCACGATACAACCCTTCCCGAAAGAAGTACGTCCGGTCATCGATGGGAGGAGCCAGATCCGCCACCTTTTTTGTGTACCTTCCACTTAACTAACTCGAAAAATACCACTTGGAAATCCTGTAGCTGTTACACTTTCTACTCACTTTATAAGTTGGAAATAATTTTCTGGTTAAGATTAGTATCTGCGCAAAAAAGTATAATCCAAATGATCAGATTTTTCTTAAATTCGAACAAAATGTGTTTTGTTCAATTTTAAAAATTTCATCTTTTTTTCGGCACTAGAATAGCAGATTATTGTCTATTTAGAAAAATACAAAAATTATTCAAACCAAGTAAATTATAAGGAAATGCTATTCCGTATTAAAAAATGAATTACAAGTTTCTAAATAAGCAAAATATTTCGAAATAGAGTTTTTAGAAACTTTCTAAATACAAAATGTTTTTAAAAAACATATTTTGTAAATTATTTACTTGCAATAAAAAATGTAACAACCTGGAATTTTTAGTTCAAATGTAGGAAAAAATGTTATAAACTACAATTATTTAAGAAAATTTGGAGCATACGTTCTCTGCATAAGTAATAATTAAAAAAATATGAAGATTAATGAATTTAGAGGATTCTTAAAAAAATCATGTGATCTAGATAACATGGGAACAATTAATGAACAATTCTCACAGAAATAAACTCCCTTTTTAAAAACGCGAAAAGTAAACTTCGTGATGTATGATCAGAATTAAAAATATGTATTTCTGAAAATCAAAATAAAGGGATTTATTTTCAAAGAAATCATCAGGCGATATCACTTAAATAAATTTATTTTTAAGTTACCAATTGTTTTGAATGGTTCAAGAAGCCTCCTATAATGAATTCGAGCAATAAACAAACGACTGAAATCTAATTAATTGTTTCAGAATTAGTACACGAATTCTCAAGGATACCTCTAAAAATAAAATTAATGAACTTCGAAATTATTCGTATTTATAAAAGTAATTTCAGAATGAAAGCTTAAAGGAGAAAAAGATTTCTGCAGGTAGAATCAAATACAGAAAAGAAAAAGAAAATATATCTTTTGTTAATAAATAATTTGAAAACAAAAGCAGTTCGTATTGCTGTTAATTTGTTCTTTTGAATCTTGCCAGATTTATCAACAAAGAAACAAATGGGCAGATAAACCATTTTATTAATTTTGAAAATAATTTAAAAAGAAAAATGGATATAGAATTACCGATGATTTCTGAGTAAAAGTATTCTTTTTTGAAAAATAATAATGGAAAAATAAAATAAAAAAATGTGATTTTAAATTTTTGTTAGGAGAATTTCTGTAACAGAATTTACGTTATTCCTTTTTTAAAAGAATAAATTATAAATTTTCAGCTGACAAATTTAATAATGTGATTTACTAAGAAAAGATTTATTAATTAATAAAAGAGATATTTTTTCGGTTTTTACAAAATATATTTTTTTATTGTCTTAAATTTCAAAAAAACTTCATCACATCTTTAATTTATTTTCTTTATAAAAAATTTGCAGTTATATAAATATTTGCAATTTATAAAACACAGAACAGTTCTTTCATACCAAGATAATACGCTCCTTTTATAATAATGTTTTTATCGAAAGATTTTATTTTGTATTTATCTATCATTCAAATTTAATAAGGTGTAAAATCCTGCAAAATAATTTATAAAGGTAAACATTTTTTGTCTAAAATCCATTTAACTGATTTTTTTTTTTTTTTTGCATTAACTTAAATGATCTGTTACTTAAAAATTCATTTTTTTTTTCTCCAAATTATCTCCATGTTTTTCTTTTGAGACACACAGTTTAAGTATTTGTTTAAAGTATTAAGAATATTTTATACCAATCAGCAGTTTTCCATAATGAACGGTATATAGGCTTTAGAAATTTGATTTTAAGTAGTTTTAAAAGAAAATAGTTTTTCTCATCAAAATGAAAAAAAAAAATTATAAAATGACCTTTATTTATTTTTCTTTGTTTCCTTTTTTCAACAGTAGTAATTATATTGAAATTAAGAATCATACTCTACTGGTTAAAAGTTTGCACATTTGAGAAATTTCACGTAAGCCCCAAAAAGTAGTATTTCTTAATTGAAAATGATTTTTTTATGTCAATATGTTAAATCAGTCAAAAGGCAAAATATAATTAAGTTATTCAACAAAAAATTATTTAATTTCAAAAGGAATAAAATACAAGCAAAATGTATAGATTATCAGTATAGGAATAGGAATCCATTTTGGTACTCATGCATAAAATAAAGTTAAGAAAAAAATTCAAGTTATTTTGATCAGAAAAGATAATAAAAGAGTTCAAATTAACAGAAAAGTATTTAATATTTGGATGGGCCGCCTCTGGCTTCGATTACAACAGTCGCTCCGTTAGACATAGAATCCACAAGGTTTTGCAATACTTCTTTCAGTATTTCATGTTGCCAAAATTTAATTATTCTTTCCTGAAGTTCTCGTTTTGCTCTGAGATGATTTTCAGTTATTTTCTTTTCCATTATACTCCATAAATTCTGAATGGGGTTTATATCTAGAGAATTTCCTGGCTATGCGAAAACATTAATACCATGTTTTGCAAACGCAGCCTTAACCTAAAATAACGAACGTTTCGATATAGAGGCCAGAACTGAACTGAAATGAAATTTAAATCTAATTGTAAAGTTTTTCTTACCTTTTTCGATGTATGGCTGGGTGCTAGATCTTGCTGAAATACCCATTTCTGCCTTGGAAGCATGTTACGTCCCTACGAAGTAATCGATCCTTCAGCGCACCAACATACTTGTCATCATTCACGGTTCCCTGTACAAAATGAAGTCATCCAGTTCACTGATATGACATTTGAGTCAACTGGAGATTATAAACAATGTAAATTATAAACAATATCAATAACTAACTAATTTTCCAGGAACCAAACTATTAAGTACCAACGCCACATTTTAATTTTGTTTCTTCTGTATTCTTTATTCTCTTAAAAGTTTGTGATATTTAAAACTCACACTCATGACTACAAAAAAAAAATATTAGCTCTTTTACAATTGTATGAAGAATGCGTTCCACAAATTCAGTAGAAATACCATTACAAATCATCAATTTCTTCCGAAAGTCAATGACTCCATGAGCAGAGAAATATTTCGCATATTAGATTTAGCAGAAGCATGTCTTCATTTTCCTGTTAATAAATGAATGTTATAAAGGTTAAAGGACCTAAGATAATCAAGGATCGAGAAGGTGTGATAGTAAAATATGAATATTTCATCCAAACCAGATTATTTTGATTAATTTCCATGCATCTTTTAGCAGCTTTGTTGAAAGGAAAAGCACAGGTTGAAGGAGGGTGTGGTGCCCAGAAGATTTATTTCAAAGAAGGGTATCGAGATTATGAAAGTGCCTGAGGGAAAATTTAATAAATTACTTGCAGCGCTGAATGCTGGAAACATTCAAATATATGATGGCTTAATATTATAGTTAAAACCAATGGAAAACAACGAATTTACAATGGATTATAATTCAAATACCCTGTTTCTTTAGAGTGCTTAAATATATTTTTCGTTTTATTTTCAAAACCCAAATGAGCTTTATTAAAATTATAAACATCATTTTTGAGGAATCATTACGATAATTCAATAAAATCTAAATGAAAACTCAGGATTATAGGAAATATTAGAATACATATATAGGTAAATTGGTAATTTTGCGTTTAACTAAAGTTCCTCGCAATTTCCAGCATGAGCAATGGGTAGTCAAAATCATTTCATACTCATTTAAAGCAAAACATATCAGAATTCATTTAAATGCAATGTATTTATTTATTTATTTGTTTTATTATTATTTTATTTGAATTTGTAATACAATTTGTATTCATTAAATAAAATATTGCATTTATTTTTATATTAATAAGCAGTCATTACTGACTCTGTAAGTAATGATTACATTCGATCACTTTCCTTTTTCGAACTGGAAAAAAAATTGAAATAATATTTATTTAAAATTATCTATTATGCTGCACCCCAAAAGCTTGGAAAGCAAACAAATGAACATCAAGTATTAATATAGATAAAAGAAATTTTGTCAAATATTCCCATATTAGAACAAAATATAGTACAATATCTGAAAGATGTTCGAAATTCTGAATGCTGAATAATAAATACCATGAAGATATCAAGACAATATTACTGAGCATTTTGTGTTAATAGGGTTAATTATTAACCTACTGTGAAATCGTTTTAGCCAAAATGATATTCTTCCATTTCTGTTTAAGAATTTTGAAGGAAAAATAGTTCTAAGAGAATTTATAGTTTCACTTTTCTAACATTATACAAATGGGGTCAAGATCTATAATTTGAGAAGGGTACTTTTTTGTCACATTTTTGAAAATGGCGCTCTAAGAGAATGAAACTAAAGTATAATTCCCTAAGAGTTAATTTAGTTGTTTTAAGTAATGAATTATTCTAAATATGTATGCTCAGATTATTATTATATTGATGTTGAAAATTGTTTCTCTTTAATCAAGGAATACGGAACCTACAAAAAGAGTAACATTTATCATCATGCTCTCAAATCGGATTTGATTTTGTCAAATAAAAGTTGATACTTATATATACTATATTAATCTTACACTATAGTTCCTCATCTAGCAAGAAAATAAACATAACATGATAAAGAATCGCCAACCAAATTCTTTTTAATACATTTAATATCGGGAGACAATTAAATGATCATCTTAGATGAGAAACTAATTGATCCATTTCATCTATTTCTACTCTTATTGATTTGAATTTTGCTCTACTCTAGAATTATCGTTCAAATTTCTCAAGTTAATCACCCCAAACAAACTCAAACCACCTTCCTTAAAGTGACGTGTGAGATCGGACCATTGTCATCAACATTTACCCACAGGTTTTTCTTGGACTCGCCGGCCCTAACGACTATCTGGGATGGCTCCCTGGGGTGTCGTCCAGGGTCCATCAGCCATCCTTATCAATAAATAAAGCGGACAGTTTCTGTAAATCACTACTTGGTTGGGTATGCATTATTCGATCTGGGATAAATTCCAATTCTGGGATCAAGTTTTACAGGACCAACTAAATCCTATACAAACTAAAGCAATGCGATTATGTATATTAAAAATTGCAGTTGAAATTAGAACGAAATAAACAATATATTTGATTTTATTAATTTTTATAATTTGTGAGAAAGATGTTGGGACACAAAACAAGATATCATTACAGTATAGTTAGACTTTCAGTGTATTACTGAAACAATTATTTTTAGAAATAAAAATTTGATATATATTAATAAAATACAAAAATATAACACACGTTTATATAATTTAGCTTTTCTTTAAGTGAATTATTCTCTTAGAAGAAATCATTCTGCCATATTTAGTAATCTACTCTATATAAGTTCTTAAAACATGGGCATCTGTAGATGTTTCATCTAAAATCCTGGAAATCACTTAAAGGCAAATTTTTAATGAATATTTGAAAGTATAAAAATTGTCTTATGTTAGAAAAAACAGTTGGCTTTATTTTTTATATTTATTATCATTATTTTGGAATATTTGACAAATTACTCAATCACTGGCTTGCAAACTGTTGAAATATCAGCCATTTGGTTTCTAGAATGATCATCTTATTAAAAATTGTCTTTCACTCATAATGATTAAAAAACAGAATAAAAATGAGAAAAGGGGAACAAATTGTTGCAAATATGTTTATTTCTGTGAATACCAATTATTAAAGTAATTGAAATAAAAAATTAGTAGCATTCAACATAGAAAATGGTTACTTTGATAGTTTTTCAGCACAAATGTTATTTATCTTATTTCTTACAATTGTCATATTATTGTTTTTGTGTATGCTTAAGATTTATAAAAAGGTAAAAAAACAAAATTCCCTTAAAACTTTAAAGATTTGCAATGATGGCAATGTCTGATTTTAGGAGCGTTTTTTATATCAGTGACATCATGTATCGTCTCTCATATGAATTGGAGGAGCTCATATCTGGCATGTATCTTCTTGCTTGATGCAAATTCCCCTGGTTCCTTACCACCTATAGTATAACCATCATCTTCCTTTATCTCTCAATATATATATATATATATATATATATATATATATATATTCACATCTAAGATTATTCTGACTCTTACTCTTCAACATGCATGGAAGAAACGCTGTCTACAAATCAAGAAGCAATGCAGACTCAACTTTCTAATTAAAATCATTTGCCAGTCTGCAGTGGACCAACTGGTAAATATTTTTTTAATGTTTAACAATACATCGCAAGTTGGTTGATTAATTAATTCGGTTTTTTTTTTCGGCGCAAGAGCCAAGTTTGGTAAAAGCGCCAAACAAATGGTAAAATTATACAACAGACTATAAAAACACAATGTTAAAATATAAAAGTAAATGGTATCAACATAAAAAGCAAAAACTAAAAATACCAGGATGTACAATTTCAATCAATTTAAATGAAGACGAAACAATGAATCAACGTAAAAAAGTAAAACATGGTCATAAGTTAAAAAATACTAAATGCAAGTATAAATGCCAATGATTTTTAAAAATTTAAAAATGTCAAGTTGGTATTTCTCCCCAAGTCTTGTAAAGTTAATGACTTTAAAAAATTGTTAATGAGAAGAATAAATATTGGTCAGCTAATAAAATATTCGTCACCTAATACTCCTAAATTTTGACCAGTACTTTCTGCGTAAAGAATAACCATTTTTAAGCAGAATTCCTTTTATGGGATATATAATCAAAAGGTCTAGTTAAAATTCTTATACCATTAATAGTATTGTCATCATAATGTAGTTGAAAATGGAAAGACAGCTATACAGGAAGTACACATTTTTAGCACGATTTAAATTAAGAAGTTAAAAAAAGCAAATACCTTGGAATAAGCATTTCTGACAATAGCTTATTATCTGATAAGTAAAATACCGTCTGCTGCTTTCAAATTTATTCATTTTTCTAAATGTTGCAGATAAGCAAGTTATGGGTTGAAGAACGTGTTTTTTCGCTTCTTAAATCAAAATATTCCTATTCTATAATTCAAAAACGTTATAAAACGCATTGCATTAAAATTTCTAAATACAAAATAAGCAATATTATTAATAGGAAATGAAAAAGAAAGCACCATTTGTTACTTCTATCTGAAAAGAAGATTCCAAACAAGTACTTGAGCGAGGTACGTAATTTTTCATATATTTCAAAAGTGAAGTCACTGTTAAAGAGAAAATCCACCGGCAATTGCAATGTCTGTAAATATATCTTGTGGCAACAACAAAAATAAAAAAAACTAAAATTTACAAATAAAAAAGGCTTAAAATGATAATAATCACTATCCTTTACGAGGCATTTGCTCAACATATGACAGCCTGTAAACATTTCATGGAAAGTACTTAAAAGAGATAAACGGAAATACATTTTGGAATATTATCTAAATGATTGTAACTAAAATAAGTCCATTTATGCTTGAAAATGGTGAAAAATTCATGTTTTAGTAAAGTGTTTATAATTAGATGGAGTGTTTATAAATCTGAGGATTCTTCTGCAATCATTAATTAAAAATAAAGAAGATAGGGGAAAATAAAATCACCTCAATGTATTATGAAAAGAATACCCAACATTTACAGAATTTTCATTTCTTTATCCGAGTGATTTTCACAAAGTAAATTTTTTACAAGACAAAACTATAAGTCATAGTTCCGGAAGTACCATTTCCTTCCTTAAAAAAGAACTTTAATATAGGTATTGCATGTATACTCCTGTAAAGATTTCTGATGTTGATTGGATTATTGTGACTTCGGTCTGTTGAAACGAGCTCTTTCTAAGAGCAAAGATTCATGGATTCTGGAAAGTAGTGGAACTGGAATGGAATTCAATATCTTTGGAAATTTTTCGAAAAGATCTTCTATCAAAGAAAAAAAATGCAGTCGTAGAATCCAATAAAAACAAACAGATCAACTATTTAAAAAAGCACTCGTTACATAATAATCATTAATTAAACAGTCTCGAAATAGTTCTAAAGATCTTAAAATATTCACTGTAATTCAAAAAGCAAATAGATAAATACCTCTAAAAGTAAGAAAATTCATACTAGCGATAATCTTGTAAAAATATTGAGATAAAAAAAATCCTTTTAAACAAAATGAAATTAAGTTTTCAGAAGATTGGTCATTTATAAATAAAGTGTTTTACTGACACAAGTTTAAACAAACAATCAAAAATAACACTGGTAAAGGTAGGTTTAAATATTAGGAATGCCATATAAATCTTAAAGGAACTAAGGCATTCTGCCATAATGTATTTCTCACTATAATGCCATTAATATTTATTTTCACTTCATAGAGATTATTAAAATGAAACAAGTGTACACAAAAAAATTAAATGTTGAATAAAACTGCAAAAATTGTAGGCATGCGAAAGAACCTTTGCATGCAACATCATCATTTAATTATGAGTGAATCTAGTCACAAGATTCCTTTTACTACTTATTTATTTAAAAAAAATTCTTATTTTATACTCGGATTTTACAAACAAACAATTTTCCATCAACTGTTCGCCAGTACCAAAACCGGTGTATAAAATTAGCCAAGAGTTCAACTCAACCTTCTAATTGACAGCTTGTTTTATGTGGGAACATGTTTTCTTAACGAACAGCGAGTTTATAAAGTTCATAGAATATCTCGTGCAGTGACTCCCTAATCGAAACTCCGGCATCATTAGACTTCCCAGAAGAGTCGAGTGTTCCGTTGTTACGTTTCGCGTAAATTACCTGTAACAGCTAGTGGAACTTCCAAAGGAGAATTTTAATTACTTTTCTCTAAAATAATGGCGTGTGAAAATCAGCAGTGTTGCAAGAAGCATATTTCCTTCAATTTGCAATGGACGAAAGTCTTTGTCTTTTACTTCGATAAGAGGAGGATGGGGGGAGGCAAGGGAAATTTTATCATTGGTAGAACGCAACTTTTGTCGATTTTCATATTTCGAATTCTATATTTGTAAAATGAAAATGTAAATGTAAATATTCGTTCGTTCAAAATCTAAAATCGCCAAAAGTTCTTAACCAATTACTTTGAAATTTTGACACAAAGTTGCTTTCAAATACGCTTAATGAAAAACAATTGTTGTATTAAAAATATTTTCTTAGCTTTATTTCTTTCTGAGTTTATGTAAAAAGTTAAACAATTTATTTATTCAAGAGACACGATTCTTTTTAAAAAAATATCTCAATGTATAAAATTAATGTAGCGCATTAAATTAATCGTTCGAAAGTCAGCGCATTCTTCCGTTGTGATAAACTGATGAAGAAAATCGATTCTGACATTCCGGTTATAAAACTATAATTCAAAATAACTAGACATATATTTTTCTAAATAGATCTCGTAATGCTTAAAAAGGAGATATTTAATTATCTCAAATTTAAAAAATTCTTCAATTTGAAATCATAAATGAGCAATTTAATAAAATAAATTTCATAAGAAAAAAGAATTACTTTTTACTGAATTTTTGAAAGGAAATTCTAAATTTTTCAAACGATTATAATTCTTATTTACTTTCCATAAACCGTAGCTAAAGTCTAATAGTTATTTATTTTAACTAAAAAGAAAATATTTGAATATTAAACAAAAAGATGATCTGAAAAAAATCTATATTTTCATTTCATGGTATTTTTATTTCTATGATGAAAAAATCATTAGAAATCCCTAATACTTTGAAATTGCTTTATTCTAAGTAAATTGTAAAACTGAATTGAAATTAGAGAAATAAATTTGCGCAGATTACTTACTTCTAGAAAAATTACTCTAAGTTTTAATTAATTTTTAAATCGAATCCCAAAACACCGAGACCTAGAAGGAGATTTATATCAAAATGGAAAAGGTCTTTCTTTGATGGAAACGAAACTTGAGAAAATTTTATAAGCGCTTTGAGATTTTCTTATTTAGGATATGGATAAACAAAAGAGTTTTAGTTTTTATTTTGAAAATAACTAGCAAAAATCACATAGAACTATATGTAACACTTCTGAGAAAAAGTTTCGATAATTTCATTTATTTTCTCTTTAATAAAGAATGCAATATTCCATTCCATAGAAATTGAAGGAGGTAGGATGGAATGTAATTGTTTTCACTTGATTAACCAGATATTCACTAAGTGAGCATAACACCCTTTGGAGATTAAAGATACAAAAGTTTCAAATCCAGCATTTAGAGAAAATAGAATGTAAAACATTTTGCCTCTCTTATGGCGTATTACACTCTCTGCCGCATCTTAGAAACATCTAGCTGAACATTCTCTTTTAGCTTTCTTACATGTGAATAAAAATCATTTGTATGTCTAAATAAGCTGCTGATATATAATTTCTAGAAATTTTTGTGCTGATTTTCAGCAAATAATAATAATAAAAAAATCAGGTTACTACTATTAAATCTAATTATTTTGAAGTGGTAAGAAATCATGATAAATCCAAATTTCCCTGTATCATTTCCTATTGTAACCTTGAAATGTATCGTTATGTAGTTGGACTTAATTTCGTTGTGACAATTGGAAAAGTTACACATAATACTTCATGAACAAACAAGTAAATGGAAATTCCGAAATTGACACAAATTTGCCTTGAAATCCATTGACTGTAGTCACAAAAGTCAAGCAATGGACTAAAATTAATTCTAATGAAATAGATTTCTCCATTCCAGCATTACGAGTTTCTAATAATGCCTGCTCTATTCAGGCTGCAAAGGCCAACGCTTATAACTTTAGCAAATGCTGAATTTTTCTGGAGGGGTGGGGGTAGTTTGCAATGTTTACATTTGCTTCTTAAAATGTTTACCCTGCGCTTAGTTTTTATTTTTTTCTGTTAATTTAAAAGACTATATTAAAAAGAAAAAGTTCTATTATAATCATTATTTTCTTAGATTTCTTTCAATTTCAAAATCGGATAATGGTTAATGCGATAGAGATATTTCATGATTTTTAAGGGATCATTTCCCGGTTAGTTTTAGAATCTCACTAAAGTTTCCAAAAGAATTCCTACAATTGATGGGTATAACATGGACATAAGGGCGTAAACTGGTTCAGATTCTTTTATATTAATAAAATATAAGATTAATACTAAACATTAAAAAAAATGTGCTGCTTCAATTTGCATACAAGAAGTAGTTGTTGGAGATAAGCAATACAAGCGTAGAGAATCAGTAATTTAAACATTCATTAAACCTATTGCCTGAATATACCGTCACCTGTCTTATCACTTTTTGAACATTCTGGTTAGAATTCAGCAATATAGATAAACATTACTTGACATCATTTCAATCAATGAGGCAACAAACAGCAGAGTCAAGTTTCTAATATATAGTCTAGTTCAAGTCCAAATTTCCAGAGATATATAGTAATATTGATATACCAATAATTCCTCTATAGAAATAGAAATTTCTTTGAAATATAACTGTATCTTTTTAATAATATAATAACCTGCTTTCACCAGCAAAGCAAATTTAAATTGGATTACAATTTTCAATTTATTTAATTAATTATATGCTTATATTGCAAAGACATACATTAATTCAGTGAGAGAACATCAACATTTAATCCGCAAAAATGTATTTCTTCCAATGAGAGGATTATATAGAATCTTCAAGAAAACATTATGTATTATTCATTAATGCATTATAAATAGCTGGGAGAAAGGGAAAGAAACAAATGTTCCAATATCATTTATTCTTAATTAATTATTCATACAATGAGGTAGTAAATTTCTTCGTAAGAATCTTTTTGAAACAAAGAATTTGCCTAATTATCTGGCCAAAGAGCTACTAATGGAAACAAATCTTCCTTTTTGTCGAAGGCATCTGTTTGTACCAAAAAGGGTTTGGTTGCCATAAGACATATGTGAATGAAGGAAATATTCCGATGTTTTTCGAGGTTTCTGGTGTCTGGCGATATTATTTATTTCAATTTCAATCTTTATTTATGCAAAATAAGAGCATTAGATATTTCGCAAAACAATCGCTAATTTCTTTTTCTCAATTCTAACTAAGTAAATAGATGTTTTAGATCAAATTTAAGCATCATTAGAAAACTGAAATTAAGAGGCATAATTTCATATTTAATTATGTCTTTGAAACCATCATTCAGCACTAGCGGTTTTAATTTCTTTTTAATATTCTAGGAATGTACTCATATTTTTCTGCCTTAGGTCAATAGGAGCATTATTGCTTGATATATTCACGAAGCACTGATATATTAAGAACTTCATACCCTTGTTATTCATTACATTCCAAGTGGAAAAAAAAGGAGGAAAATTAAAATTATGCAAATTAAGTTTGTTGTAATTTTGCAATTTATAGGAAAACATAAGTATTTTGGGACACATTTCAAGGAGTAGAAATAAACTCGGTTTTAGTTTAGTATAGTTTAGTTATATTAACGTCTCGTTTTAATCAACACTAGGGCTATTTTGGGAATTAATTAATTCGTAATTCTGAACAGCGGTCAAATGACGAGGACGACACCTGAGCTGCCCTCCCCCTCTCTACACCACGCCACACCAGCGGGAGGGCGTTTGGCCCTGACGGATTTAACGTGCAACAGACCCCCTTACACGAAGGTTCTTCGATGCAATCGGGTCCCGAACCTGAAACCCTATGACTCACGAGCCGAGACCTTACCACCAGGCCACCGCGGTCCTAGAAATAAACTGTCAAAGAAGACTTGTAAAAGGATGATTCGAAGCTTTTCGTAACCACATGGATTAATTAATTATGCCTCATCATTAATTTTTTGATATCTGAATATGCTTTAAAGATGTGTAGTGCATCATGCCAGTATTTCTGATCATGATTTATTAAATATCGACTTGGACGGATTATTATTAACTAATTAATCTTGATTTTTCGAATAGAAATATTCATTAATTCATGAGAAAATATTAAAATGCTTGTATCGTTCAATGCTAGTTAAGATAGACAATGTATATCACAAGCTTTAGAATATTGTTTAAATAACCCCGTCTCATTATAATATGCTTTTATAATAAAAAAGTGAAAAAGATTTTAAAAGATTTAAAACAAAATTTATTCTTGGGTAGAGAATAATGATGTGGATTATTCATGCAGACGATTTTTTATACGATAAATTACATCGAATAAATTCAGACCATAATTGTGATTTTGATCAGAATATAACATTAAAAACAACACATGTAAAAAATAAAAGGTAGAAATGATTAGAAGCTAAATTATTAAAATCAAATAACTCATAAAATACCCATTTCTTTTAAAAATGCAATGTTGTTGAAATGTGAGTTTTGTTCATTTAAAAATTGCAGATCATAAATGTAGGAGCTAAAATTATTGAATTTCAGTGAAATCGAGACTAAGTTAAAAATTTCCCACGATCAATCCTTAACTAGGTTTAAGATGACATCATAACTGCAGTTTTGAGTGGAAATCATGACGTAATAATCAAAGTTTTTACATTATATATTTTATTTACTGTACTTAAATTCCATTGAACTTGTCAATTTCGAAAACCTCATTTTCCGTTATATCCTCACACATCATAAGGAAAAGGCTGCATACGAAGTTCACTTACAGATTTTGCAGTAGTAGTGGCATTGTCTTTTTTCTGGATTCCTACAAAGACAGGAATCCAAGAAAGTAAAATATCAAAGACATTCTGGAGTACGGTATGGGAATTGGGTTAGTATCAGTAAATGATCTAGTGACAGTTTGTAAAGAAATTCTCAAAATCAGAACAATTTAAATGTTTCAAAGTCACTTTATGCTGAAAAAAAAAAAAAAAAAAAACTAAATCACAGTATCATTTTTTCTCGCATTGAAGTTCTGTGATATTAGTAGTTCGCTTGATAAAGAATTTTCTATCAATAGAAACATCAGTGTAAGGATAAAGAGCCATGTAAGATCAAAAGAAATTCGGATCCCGACACCACCGCTCACCACGGAGCCCAACAAGAGAAGGCATCCACTGGCTTTGAGCACTTCTCAACATCTGAGTTCACCTTGATGCTTGGCAAGATCTATACGTTCAGGATCACTTTGGAAACGTTGACCACTCTTAACGCCAAGTCTCAGAAGTTCACTATTTTAGCTTGATTTCTAACAGGTTAGTCATTTAAGTGACGAGACTACTAATCGAATTTATAAACCTGAGACCAAAAGTGGGCCCAAATATTTGATGGGTAATCACACACGGCCAATACGTGGGGTTTTCTATCTACCCATGAAAAACACGAATAAGACTGAATAACGACAGCCTCTGTTGCAGAATTTCCGCCACTCGCTTGCCGTCTAGAGATGAAAAACTGAACGCAAAAGGCATAAAGTAGAATAAAATTGATGGAGGATGGATTTCTGGGTACCTCGAAACTGGGACACCTTTACCCATCTAAAAACTTGAGGACTTTACTGAAGATGAGTATTTTGTAGAAAGTAATTATATTGATGGTTTTCTTTTCTACATTCTTATTAAACTCAAATATTTGATTTTGTGCAAGACGCTAGTTTTTTAATCTTAATATCTTGACATAGTAAGAAAACCTTATCAACATTATAATAAATTAAGAGTTCCAGGCAGATTTCTTCTTTCTGAAGAGATCCTTTTCACTGTATATTTTGAAGCTACTATTGAATGGGTTAAGTTAAGTGAAAATAGTTCCCAGACTTTTTATGATTTTAGGTGGCAGTCTGCTAGGAATTTCGTCTCAGAGCAATGGAATGCATTCGTTTTCCATAGATATATATCAAGATTCTTTTCCATTAAGAAAAATATTAACAGTGGACTTTTAAAGAAGGTGATATTGAAATATTTAATAGTAAGATTGTGAAATAAAGGTTTAACAAACATGGGTATATTGATACAAGACTTTAGAGTATTACTCTTGATTATTGCAATTTTAGTAATTATTGTAGAACTTGAATTCTGCCACCAAAATGAAGTTTTTCAATTGAATTAGGTTTAGATTTTACAACAATACAAAACGGTTTATTTTTGGAAAATCGGAGACAAATCTCTCCGTTTTAATCTCAACTGTTCATCAAGTAAATTTTATCCGATATTTCTCAATATTTAAACTCTCAATATTTATGACTGCCAGAAAATCTCAGGAATCCACTCGTCTTTTAGCTCCATATTCACTTCTTTGGAATCAGTGCTTCTTTCTAGATTCACTTTGAAGGCAGCCATAATTTTTCTTTTATTGGAGACAGACAGGAGGATATAAGAAGAAAAATTAAAATCCAAAGAGGCTTAACAGGTTGGACGTCATAAAGATAAATGCATCTGTGGATCAAATGGTAAAAAATTTTATTGTTTCTTCTGTAATCAATCAAACTCTAGTCCCATCTTTTCTACGTTTACTAAAAAAATAAAGAAATATATCTAGTAAGATTTTCCATTAGGGAGTTGTATTCTCTCATAATAAATTATCAGGAAGTATATTTATAATATTATATATTGTCGAAGGATGTGATCTGGAATTTTATTTCATATGAGACTTTTCAACTCCAAATATATTTTGTCTTTTCTCTTCTCCATTTCTTTCTTTAGAAACCATCAGAAATCGATTTCAGCTTGTAGTGAATATAGAGAGAGAATAAAATCAGCTGAAGTGCCTTCAAGAGCAGTCAGAGAATTGTTCAAGGAAAGATTTTATTTAAAAATGGAAGCGTGCGTTTCTGCGAGTCTTAGAAATATCAATACTTTCAAAACGAGTAGTAAAGTTAACAGCTTGATTCAACAGAAATTTTCTGAAGAGGCATAGTTAAAATAAAACGGTAGGATAATTTTTGTTTCATTGTCTTTTTATTCCTTACAAAGTATATATTTAATATAATTTTTTAACTATATAAAAATTATATAGTTGAAAATAAAAAAATAAAAAAAAATTTTGCTAAGTAAAAACAGCCAATATATTTTTAATGTTTCATAATTATAATATTATTTTATGAATAATGAAAATAATCTGAATATATAGAGTATAAAATATATGAAAGCATGTTTATTATAAATTATTTGTGATATTTCGAATTATGAAGAAACTATTTATAACTATCCCCCAGGAAAGGTTTATAAGTTTAAAAATTAAATACTAAACCGTAATACGAATAAGATTTTTAAGTGTTTTAGATAATCTTAAAGTGTTTGAGGAGTTCTCAAAACGTACACTATCAATTTTCCTTAGTTCCTTTTGCATTAACATTTTTTTTAAGTTATCGTATAAAGAGTAACAATGCCCAACCAATACTTTATTATTCCATTCGTGTTCTTGCAAGGATAGACCGAAATCAATTCTAGAAGATATTAAATTTAAATTTTAGAAGGACGTCTTTTCAAACTGTACCATAACACTAGGCCTACAATGTATCTGCAAAATTGGATTAGAAATCATTTTAACATACATTGACAGTGAAAAATCCTGCGAAAATAATTCTTAAAGAAGATAAAACTTGCATGTACATCATTTCTGATTTTATGTAGTAATATTGATTGAAATATAATCACACTTTTGGAGTATTTAAATTTGAATTAATACTTCTTATGCATGAAATAAATAAAATGTATTAGTTACAGTACACGCAAAATTTAGATGTAGTATTACAGGTTATGTATACTTCTCTGGTGTACTCGAAAATTTAATATAATCTTACAGAAATATCCAAATCTATGAATGTATAGTAAAAAAGTCGATTAGACTCAAATAATGATTCTTTATTCTACACGAAAACACTACACGTATGTGACAAAGCGTAGATGTGCACAAAACTATACTTGCATAAAAAAAAGAGTCACACCACACTAGCAGTAAATCAGTAATAAACAACCGTAACAACACAGAACGCTCGGAGAGAATTCGCAGTAGAACAATGATCCAAAGAGATTTCGCTCAACTACTCACGTATCTCGACTCGATTGATTATTACTCTGAAAAAACTTCGTCTTTCGGCTTTTTATTGCCTATATGATAGGACATCGAACGCTTTAGAGCAAACGCTAGAACTCGAGTGCTAATGTACATATCGCCAAGATTTACCACTGCTCTAGAACCTTCATTTTATTGCCAAGCTGCAAAACAGTCGTCAAGTTTTTCTCCAAAGCTAGTAGTCATTAAATCGGCATCCACCGGAGCTATCTGTAAAATTATCTTCCTGAAAAGAAACTAAGGGTTCAGGGAAACAATATTACAAATTTATAGATATATTTATCTTTTTTAGGCGTGGATGGAGTTAGGAATGATTTATTAATCAGTTCAAATTCTATATTATAAAATAAGAAAACTCACTAGAGTAAAAATATATTATTGAAATGGTGTAACACTTATTTTACAATCCCTAAATTGTCTTTGATGCTGTTAAAATCTCCGAAAATTTAATATATAACTGACAGAGGTAAAAATTCTAAAATAAAATTCTCGATTAAAAAGTTTAAAAAAATGAAAAAAAAAAAAAAACGTTGAAAAATAATAAAGAAAATTTGGATCATCCCTAGCATTTGTTCCCAAAGTTTTAATAATGGCATCATTTGTAAAGCATATTAAATAAGGAGTAGTTTCTTGACAAGAAAACTATGCCAAGAAATTAATTCCTGAAATCTCTTACCACCCTCTTCTGTTTTTATTTTATTTCTTATTTTCATCGTTAATGAGTCTGTGGGGAAACAAGAGCTCTCATGAAATTTTGAAGATTGGTAAGAAAGCACGCATACAAAAATAACAAATGCAAAAAGGAGAAGTAAGAAAATAATGATCCTACTTAATTTGCCATTTTGGATTTCTTATTTTTCAGTGATGGAACTACTGCTTATTTTGTTTTCTATCATTATACCGCTGTTTTTCAATAATATCAATACGCTGCAGGAACATAACAAATCAAGACATTTTCTGCCAAATGTTTTATTCATATTAAGAAATGCTACATAAGTTTAAAGGATTTGCATTTATATGAGATGCATGATACTATTTTTTTATTCGCCAAAAGTTATATTCAGGAATTTTTAAGGATATTTTATAGTGTAAAAATTGTGTTTAGATTAGGTTAGATAGTGTAATGGTTTTTAGATTTTATTTACTATAACAGGGTCTTTTTGAGATTGGAATTACCAATGAAAGAAGTCATAACTTTCTTTTGAAATTAAAATTTATTAGAGGAAGATCCGAACTCGCCCCGTTTACTACGTAGTGGCTTATTCCCACTGAGAGGCACATCATAAATGAGGCTGAGAATCTTCCGGTATGGTATTTGGTTCTCGCTTCTGGATTGTACTCAAAATGGTGAGGGTTGGCTACTTCGTATCGATGACGGGAAGTACTTCCAACAGCAAAAGTTGTACAGTGGTCGGTGATGCCTCTTAGGACTCAACCATAGTTCCCATCCGTGTTGCTATTGTGACGATTCTGCCATTCAGATTTTTCCGTGTGCCTTCGGGCTAGTCAGAGTAGCCGGTAAAGGTTAAAGTTAGGTAGTAGCTTAATACTTTGGGAGGGGAGGGAAACTACAAATGGAAGTGAGAAGCTTCTTGCATCGAGTTTGATTTTCGCCTCCATGGTGGGTGCAGGAATGGTGTGAAATTACAGAACATGCCTCCTCCTAAGGTGTTACCTTGTCATATTGGTGATGGCACTTCGGACTAAATCGCAATTGCAACCTAAACTATCTTGATGATTAGATCAATCAGATTTATACGAACGTACAATAGATATAAAATACTTACCTTTGGTTTGAATTTAACATTTTTATTGAGCCTATCTTGTCATTCTTGGCGATTAATTCCTTAATTATTTGGCGATTAATTCCTGGCATGCCGTTAATAGTATCCGAAAACCGAATTTGGGTTTTCGATGCATTTTTCCCAACCGATTAAAACAAAAATTTGACACAAAACTTCACATGAAGTCATAAAATCCCATACCAAATTTGATAAATTTAAGTCATTGTATCATCTAGCTCGTTTGTACATATTTTTAAAAGTATAGACCAGCAGACGGTCAATTTCTTTTTGAATTTGGCTCAAAATTTGATAGGTGTCTAGACTACGCATGTTGATTCTGTGTATCGAATTTTATCTATCTAGTTTTCTATATTTCGTGTTAAATTATATTCTAAAAGCCGAGCTGACAGGCTTCCGCTGAGCAAAAAATCTCTCTTGCTCAAAATTTGATAAAAATTTATAATTTTAGTATAAAACCCGTATACCAAATTCCATCCCCCTTGACCAAAGCGTTTTTCGGTTACCTTTGTAACAGACAGATAGACAAACAGACATTTTCGAAAAATGTGTTTTTTGAGCTCAGGGAGTTCTAAAACGTGGAGATTCATCGAAATTTCGAATTCAAAATTTTTGATGATTCCTATGTTTTCACTACACTATGTTTACAAGAAAGTAAAAACAAGGCATCTATCTATATATAAACAAGGCATCTACAATATAAAATACTATTACCTATTCTCAGTCTAGACGCATCATTGATAGTACTGATTTTAGAACCATGATCAACCCATTTAAAGCCTAAATCCTACAATCAGATCATTTTAGTCTCTTCTATGGTTACTTTACTTCCTTCACTTCCAGCACAGTTTCTATCAATTCTAAGTAAAAATAAAGTAATTTTAAGATATAGAAAAATATTTCGATATAATTAACGTTTGATGTACAACAATGTATGAGTATAACCCACGTAAATCATGAGGCCATGCAACAGTTTATAAACATCGCAATCAAAAAATTTAATTTTCCCCAATACAATATAACCTTGTTTAAAGAAATAACAATGAAAGAGGATCTAAATATATCATATCAACAGCTGCTAAATAAAAATAAAATGAATTAAAAGAGGCAAGATTTGAAAAAGAAAGAAAATTATTTTCAGAGAACCGAATATTAGGAAAAAAATCAGATTCCAAACTTGATAAATAAAGTGATGAAAGAACGGAATGGAAAAGGAACAATCATTTATGATCGCGAAAGTGATCCAAAAATGTTCTGGAACGATTCAATCGGGAAAGAAATGAAGGAGAACGTATCGCATCAAAGTTGAATATTCTTTAAACTCATCTTTCTTGCGATGGAATAAAATGAAACCGAAATAAAATCGAACTATGGTATGGAATGTATTGAAACCGTAAATAGTAAATATGTAGTGGAGAGAAATGCTAAATGGAAAAAAAAAATGCTCGGAAGGAAAAATTCAATCAAATTTTGCTACCGACGGAAGTAAAAGAATTTTTATTTGTAATGTAGAATTCCCATTTTTCCAACAAACAGCATTTTATTATGAATCATCTTGCATCAAACAGAATTCACCGACTAAGAAATATTCCTTGCAATGATATTGAAACGAAATAAAAAATATTCCATTCGAGATTTGTTTTAGAACTGAAAAACTTATAGCACTACAGTTAATTCATTCAGAATGACTACTATCAAATTGTTCAAGAGAAACTCTATAAAAGTGAAACGAAGTATTTCTGGTTGATATATTTTATATTGATAACTCTGCATTACATCAGAATGAATTGACACATTTCATATAAGCTTCTACGCAACTGTTTAAAAGATATTTTCACATTTATAGTTATTGTACATAATTCATGAAAAAAGAATTGAACACCAATGTCACCATTCCAATAGAATAAAAGAAAAAAATTGTAGTAAATAAAACCTGTTTATGCCACAATATTTTAGATTTATTTATAAATATTGCATATTAATATCAAATAAAAGTAATTCTCAAATTGAATTTATTTATAAATATTGCACATTAAGAATAAATACTAGCAATTCTCAAGTTTTCATAACTATAGAAAAATCACTGAGATTTAATATAAAAATACGAAGGCTTCAATTTCGGAAAAAAATTTCATGTTCTTCAAATTGGTTTCATTTCAGAGTAATTATTATTTCCAACGAACACAAATTATTTTATAACGTTTTAGTGCTTTCATCAAGAATAAAATTCGATTTCATCATTAGATAATATAAACTTTCTAATCAAAAATCATGGCATGCGGAAGAGACATCTACATATAAGAAGGATAAGTCGTTTTGACTTTAAACTGAATGAACTTCAGTAAAATTTGAATTCCCAACATTTCTACATAAAGAACTATTATCTAAACCAGGAGGTACTTCATTCGAAGTCAATGAGACGATATTGAAGTGGAAACTTAAGGGATTTAATTAAATCTACTGCACAATCTGTTTTACGGTTCTTTAGAAAAGTCTATGTGCCCGAGTGAGAGACAATGCAATTAATCAAATCTCTGATTCGGAAAGACAGGCGGTGGTTCAGAGCGACGAATCAATGACAGGAATCTGTTCGCGTGCATTCTCATGGGAGCAACAACCAATTACCTGCAACAAGAGAGTATTCATGATTGTCTGTGAAATTACCACTATTTGTGTTTGATACAAGATAAAAGTCTCTTCACAGTTTGGTGTTAAGTCAATACCAATTTTTAGGAACCGAATGCATTAATTACCATACAGGCTTCTTCTGTAATCAGTCAGCATTCCAGTCCATTTCAAAAGATCTATTGAACTAAATGTTTCCGGACATCTTAAATCATTCTATTCCAAAGAAGGTGGCATGAGTTTTACAAAGGATGTTCCGATATTAGATTTAAACTAAAGACAGAATGGTGTCAATAATTAGAAATATTATTTTGAAAAAAGAAATGTTTTCATCCTTTAAAGCAAAAATTTACAAGACAAAATTATACTTATCCTAATAAAACCGCAATACCATTTAAACTTATAAATATCGTTATTAACATCATTCGCTAATTATAAGTGAACAATTGGATAAAATGCTGTGCCTTTTTGTTTATGCTGACTCATATATTAAACAGATTTAGAATGAGAATAATCAAATAACAAGTGAAAAGTTAAATGCCCAAATAATATGACATTTAAAAAGAAAAATTATCAAATTTATATTTTTAAGTTTATATTAACAAATTTTTTATACTGCAAAGAGCAAAAGTAGATTAAATGTTGTGTGGTAAATTTAAATAACTTGTATTTATAAGTGATAACATTTGATACGAGACGTCGATAAATTTGTTAATATCTTTCCATATGCACACATAGGAAAAAAAAATTACAATACAAAATTATATTTATCCTAATAAAACAGCAATATCAGTTAAACTTACAAACATCATTATTAACATCATCCGCCAATCATAAGCAAGAAATTGGAGAAAATGCTGTGTCGACTTATATTTTAAACAGTATTAGAATGAAAATATTCAAACAACAAACGGAAAGTTAAGTAACTCAAATAATATGACATTTAAAGAGAAAAGTTATTTTTTAAGCTTACATTAAACAAATTTTTATACTCTAAAAAATAAAAACAGATTAAATTTTGTGCGAGAAATTTAAATAATTTATATTTGTCACTGATAATACTCGACATGAGAAGTCGATAAATTTGTTAATGACTTCTATATGTATGCTTAGCAAAAAATCATAAGTATAGAAAAATGCAAACTATTTCA